>NC_141873.1:260103542-261353542 GCF_056163025.1 Triticum urartu
AGAAGTTCGACTACATCAACCGCGTTGTGAATCGCTTCCGCTTACGGTCTACGAGGGTACATAGACACACTGTCCCCCTCGTTGCTATGCATCTCCATGGATAGATCATTGCGTGTGTGTAGATTTTTTTTGTTTTCCATGCAATGATTCCCAACAATTCGAACACTGGAAGTGTTCCGGAGTGTATCGGGTATTTATCGGAGTACCAGAGGGGTTACCGGAACCCCGAGGGGAACATATGGGCCACATGGGTCATGGGAGTGGAGCACACCAGCCCAGAAGGGGTGGCGCACCCCCGTTATGGCAGGAGGCCGAATTGGAGAAGGAGAAGAGGGGTTCACCCCCCTCCTTCTCTTCTTCCCTCTTCCCCTTTTACTTCCGGAAATTATGGAAGGGGGGAGGCCGAATTGGGGAAGACTGAAGGAAATATGCCCTAGAGGCAATAATAAATTTGTTATTTATATTTCCTTATATCATGATAAATGTTTATTATTCATGCTAGAATTGTATTAACCGGAAAGTTAGTACATGTGTGAATACATAGACAAACAGAGTGTCCCTAGTGTGCCTCTACTTGACTAGATCGTTAATCAAAGATGGTTAAGTTTCCTAGCCATGGACATGTGTTTTCATTTCATGAACGGGATCACATCATTAGAGAATGATGTGATTGACTAGACCCATCCGTTAGCTTAGCACTATGATCGTTTAGTTTATTTCTATTGCTTTCTTCATGACTTATACATGTTCCTATGACTATGAGATTATGCAACTCCCGAATACCGGGAACACTTAGTGTGCTATCAAACATCACAACGTAACTAGGTGATTACAAAGATGCTCTATAGGTGTCTCCGATGGTGTTTGTTGAGTTGGCATAGATCGAGATTAGGATTTGTCACTTCTGTCAGCGTTCTGGGAACGGGGGTCCCCAGACTTGCCTGCCTGCGGCCCGCGGCGTGGCGGAGCCAGCAGGCCGTACGGCCCATCTTCATCAACAAAGCACCCAAGACCCTTGCGAGGGGCCAAGCCTCGCGAGGCAGATGACGCAAGACCTCCTCCCGAGCGGCCTAGTCAGGCAGGCTCGCGAGGAGCGGAGATATCAAGGCGGGGCGAACCTCACGAGACTCTCGTGACGTGAGCCATGACGATCGACACCAGGCGGGCGCCAGCGCGCGCAGCGTCCTTGTTTCCCCTTTGGTGCAAAGGAGGCAAGCGCAGCCGCGGAGTACCGAGGACTCAGGCAAAGGTTGCCATTTCGGTGCAACAAGACCAAGACCAGAAGGACTGCAAGACGGAGGTCATTGTGGAGCCCAAGACGGTGTCACCACCAGAGCCTTTCACAGGCGAGGACCGCTTTTGTCAGGATAGCTCGTACTAGCTGTCCCCCTTCAAATTAGCCCGCCATTGTTGGCTCCCTTCCCGCTCAATATTTGGGAAGAGGACCAGGGCCTATATAAGTAGAGCTAGCCACCACCATAGGAGGGGGATCTCGACCTCAATCTCATCTTAGCTTGAGGGAATCTACACACCACAAGTTCATATGCACAAGAACACCTCAACCTCAGGAGGCTGTTCTTCCCTTGTACTGTTCATCATCAGCCCAAGAGGCAATCCATCACCACTACACTGGAGTAGGGTATTACACCACAACCGTGGACCGAACCAGTATAAACCCCGTCTCTTTCTGTGTTGTGAGTTCGTCGAGTTCGTCCGTAAGATCTTAGCGAGCTAGAGCGTGGATCGGTAGGAGGGAAAGACTTCGCGTGCACCCTAGTGTTCGAACCTTAAGGGTTAGCCGGAACCCCACATCCGACATTTGGCGCGCCAGGTAGGGGTGCACCGTAGCTTCCTTTCCGTCAGTCCATTGATCTGTCGCTCCGTTGTCTCCATGTCGGACGCTCGCCATGCTCGAGCTGAGCGTCGGGCCGCCCTTGCCGCCCGCGTCTCTTAGACGGCTCCCATCGGCGGGCCACCTCATCGTTCTCCGTCCCCCGCCGCCAACGCTGCCACCGGCCCGGTGGGGAACGAGCAGCAGGCGTCCTTGCTGCATCCTTCAGTGCGGTAGGACGGCCGCACCGCTACTCCATCACTCACCCCTGCTGGTTCTTCGTCCCACGCGCACCGCGCTCCCATGGAGGCACGGGCCGCGCTCATCGCGGCGAACGAGCTCCTGCGTTACCGCCCCATCAACGACCTCTATGAGGAGTGGCTCGACCGCGTCGTCGAGCTCGTCCGTGCCGCAGGGGGCTCTCCGATGCCGTCCACTCTCTACCTCCCCCTCAACTAGCCACGGGCGACGGGGCTCATGGCATGCCTCCGCCGCCTCGACCCCAAGACGGTGCCTTGGCACCAAGGCGCGCGCCTCCATGGCGTGATCCACCGCGCCCGGCGCCCACGCGTGAAGAAAGAAGCTGCCAAGAAATCCCGTGGCCGCGAGAAGCTGCACCGGCGCTCCCCGTGCCACCTCGTCAAGACCGTGTGCTGCCTGCAGTGGCGCAGCGCGGACCTCGCCAAGACCAAGCTCCACCTCAGAAGTGGGCCCCGGTGACCACGGCTAGCTGCCGTGCCTTCACCCCCGAGCTGCATAGTGTCGCCTGGCCAGGCAAGTTCAAGCCAGATCTACCTCCTCGATATGACGGCACCGCTGACCCCGTAGAGTTCCTGCAGCTCTATGAGCTGAGCATCGGAGCGGCTAACGGCGACGAAAAAGTCATGGCGAACTGGTTTCCCATGGCTCTCAAGGACGGGGCCCGCTCCTGGCTCCTGAACCTGCAGCACGACTCGATCTCCTCCTGGGACGAGATGCGCGACCGCTTCGTCGCCAACTTCCAAGGCACTCGCGACTGCCCACCAGCCGCGGGCTATCTACGCTGCATCAAGCAACAACCAGGAGAGACCCTCCAGAAGTACATCCAGCACTTCAACAACACCTGCCTCAAGATCCCCAAGGTCACGGACGAAGCCATCATCTCCGCGTTCTCAGACGGCGTCCATGACGTCAAGATGAAGGAAGAGCTGGCTATCCACGAGGAGCTTTGCACATCTCAGGAGCTGTTCAATCTGGCGACCAAGTGCGCAAGAGCTGAGGAGGGGCACCTCTCTCTCCTTGAGCTGCCAGCTGCAGGAGTGGAGGAGAAGAAGGCCAAGGCCAAGGATGTGAAGCGCAAAGAGGCAGTTGTGCTCGCAACGGAGCCAGACACCAAGCGAGGCAGAGATCAGCCCGAGTCATCCAAGAACGGCCGTCCGTTCTGCGTCTTCCACAACCTGAACACCCACAACACCAGCGACTGTCAAGAGCTCAGGGCCATACGGGAAGGACGCTTCGGTTGACGCCCCGAGCGCAACGACCGGGGCTACGACCGCGGAGGAGGACGCTGACGCGGATGCTGGGACGACCGTGGCCTGCGGCAGGAGTGGCGCGACCGGCCTCATGAGGACCGATGACAGGACCAACCTCGCGAGGGCGCCTGGAGGGACCCGCCTCGTGAGGATCGCCCCCAGGGCAACGTCGGTCTTCCCCCGTTGCCGCCACCGAGAAGGAACGACGACCACCATCAGGATGAGGGGGCTAGGGGCTTCTAGGAGCCGCGTGCGATCGCTTGCATCTTGGGCGGTGCTCAGGCCCCAGCCTCTCAACGCATCTTCAAACAGTTCGCTCGCGAGGTGAACGTGACGCTCCCCAAGCTCGAGGCCACGTGCCCGCTCAGGTGGTCCCAATGCGCCATCACCTTCGACTCGGCCGACCAGCTCAAGTGCGCAGCCACCGCTAGCACCCTGCCTATGCTATGCTCCCCAGTCATCAGCAATTTGCAAGTCACCAAGACTCTCATCGACGGTGGCGCAGGGCTCAACGTCCTGTCCGTCGACACGTTCGACAACCTCCAAGTGCCCTAGGAGCAGCTCCAGCCAACCAAGCCTTTCTCAGGAATGACCGATGGTTCCACCACACCGATAGGGTAAGTCCGCCTGCCTGTCACCTTCAGGGAGCGCAAGAACTACCACACAGATCTCATCGACTTCGACGTCGCGCACATCCGCCTGCCGTACAATGCCATCCTCGGGTATCCAGCCCTGGCCAAGTTCATGGCAGTCACTCACCATGGCTACAACGTCCTCAAGATGCCAGGAAGCGGGGGAATCATCACGGTCCCATGTGAATAAAGGGATGCGGTGTGCTCCCTTGAGCATGCCTTCCAAGCTGCAACAATCGACAACCCTGACAGCAGAAGTGAAGGCCCTCAGGAGACCATCCCCAAGAAGAAGCTGCCGCGCCGTGTAGGACCCCAAGAAGATGGCATCGCGTCAGGAGCCTCGTCAGGATCAGCACCCGCTCCAGGGGCGCCTCCCTCCACCGCATAGGAAAGTGCGCTCGGTGCCCTCCTCGGGCAGGGCTCGGGGGCTCTCTTCTAGAGGGGCCTCATACCTTGTCAACCTCACGGGGGAGGCGCTTGGGCACCACTTGGAAGCGTGCTTCACGACACACTTTCCTCAGGAGAGCACAGGGAAAGGAGTGACCACCACCCAGGAGTTCATCACCAAGACCACCCAAGAGCTACAAGATGCGAGAGCCATGCGCGGCGACAGCCGCTCACCGAGTGCGGCTCACCATCCAGGCGAGAGTGCTGAACTACGTGTCTGCATCGACATCCTAGGGCTCAACAGGGCCGCATCTCAGGAGCGCTTCTGGCCTTCGAGTGCGGGCCGCTATGAGGGTCCACCACACAGCTATGTTCGCATGCCCTTCGGCTTGCCGAGCGTGGCATCGGCCTATCAGCACAACGTGCGGCAAGTCCTGACGGCTCAGGAGGCCAGGTTCCACGCCATTCTGGAGGAGATGGGGACGGTCTTCAGGGAACCTCCAGAGCCCCTAGAGCCTCCCGAGGCTCAGGGTCCCAGTGACTCATGAGGAGCCATTCCATCAACGCGTGGCTTCAGCTGTACCAACTCTACTTCGTCTACAGAACCAGGTGACATCTTCCAAGTGCATTTAAGCTGGGAGCACCCCTTGGGCTGCATTATTCCCAGGCCACATGGGTCCATCCCTGTGGCATGTATCCCTTTGGCTTATGTCTTTAGCTTACCTTGCTGGGGGTGCCCCTCGGGCTGCATCATCCCCACGCCGCTCCGGCCAGACCCAGTGGCATGTATCTTCCTGCATTTATCCAAGTCGATCTGCTCTTCATGCTTAACCTGCCGACGGCTATCACTTGCTCGGTTGCCACCTGCCGCGGGTCTGTTTATCCCATGCAACCCACTTGCACGTTAAAAGGGGGGCTCCTGAGCATCGCGACTCGGGAGCTCTTACTGGCTCTCCAGCCCTCACCCCCAGGCCTTGACCACGGCATCGTGACCTGGCATACCAGCGGCTGCTGAGCTCGCTCAAGGGCCGGGACCTGAGGACGTAGAGTGCTTGCATCTAACCGCCTTGTAGGAACATACAGTCACCAAGACTCAAGACCAGGCGCAACCCGCCTTGAGGTAGGGCCTCGTGAGTCCCGCGCTGGCTCACGAGTGCCAAGATACACCTCGCAGCCCTACCGTGCAAGCCACGTGTCAGGGCGGGGCTGTACACGCCCCGGGGGCTCCTCCCGGAGGGCCCCCCCATCCCACGCCCAAGTGGAAGCTCGATGCTCCGCGCTGGCTGTCGACACTGCCGAGGAGCGGCTATGCCCGTGCACAAGTGGAAGCACTATGCTCCGCGCTGGTGATAAACAACTGAGGGCGACCCCACAGTCGTACCAACCTTAGGGAGCCCAGAGCTCAGCGCCCAGCCTCACCACGACGCCTCCCCTCGGGAGAGTCGCGTGAGGGGGCTGGGCACGGGGGCTGCGCTTGGGTCACGCCCAAGCGCACGCCACCCAACCAGGTCCCCCGGACCTGGGCGTCTCGCGCCCCTCCCGAGGCCTCGGCAAGGGCAGGTATGGAAATTGTTTGAACGTCAAGGGGGGCTCCTGAGCATCGTGACTCAGGAGCCTAACTGGTCACGTAGCCCCTCACTCCTTGGACCGTCCTGGTCTCCGGTCGTCCCAATGGCGGTTGAGGTATGCGCGGGGCCGGGCTCTACCGACGCAGAACAAAGCAAATAGGAAGGAAAACACACAATCTCGAAGCAAATATTACAAGCATATTGTTCTCACAATAGCGAATGAAAAGTTCTAACGCCTCCACGAGGCCTGATGTATGTCGCAGGAATGAAACGAGAAGAATAGCCGCAGGTCACTCCTGGATGTCACCGTCACCTGCGGAAGGTGCTTCCCCGTGGGCGACGTTGTTCTCACCTTCACCACTAGCCGCAGGATCCGCGACATCGCCAGACAGAGGATTGGAGACAAAGCCGCGGAACTTCCCCAGCAAAGCCTCCACTTGACCTTGAACAGCTGCGGCAGCGGCTTCGCAGAGGTCTTCAGCCACAGGCTCCAGCAGCTCGTCAAGGCGGGCGTTGGGGTCGCGGAGATGCAGATGGCTGAGGACGCGAGTCAGTGCGGCTGAAGACAGAACATGAGCTTCTGCCTCCGCCATGGGACCGAGGCCCTCAACGACCTCCTCAAGAGCCTTCACCACGAGAGGAAGTAGCTGGGCGGGGCCGTCCTCGTCAGTGTCCAGCGGCCTCTCCAGGCCATGCTCATAGAGCATCCTCAGCACCTTGCGAAATCTCTTCTCGAGATCGGCGAAGGCCACACGGTCTTTAGCCAGGACTCGCGCCTTGGCAGCAAGATCGGCCTCCTTCGCCCCCATCTTCTGCTCCAACTCTTCCAACCGGGTGCGCTCGGCAGCCTGCTTCTTACCCAGCTCCGCCAGCTCAGCATCATGGTTCTTGACGGCTTCCTCCTGGGCCTTCATCTCCTTCTCCTCTGCTTGGCAGCAGCGTACCTCTTCGGCATGCTTGTCGCACAGGCTCTGCAACTCGCCCTCCAGCACTTGGCAGCGGTCACGGGCGGCCTTGGCGTCTTTCGATCGGTTGCAGCGTCGGCGGGTCCTTGCTTATCCCTCTCGGAAGCCGCAACAGCCTGGCCCAGCGCCGCATGTACCGCTAGGTCAGAGTGAAGCCAGCCGGAAGCCAACTCCAGACGCCCGACCACTAGGCGCGGGTCAGTGCTCAGGAGATCCACCTACAGTTGGGTCATCTCTGAAAGGGCACGCTCCAAGACGGCAACAAGAGTAGAGGAACCAAGGAGTGGAGGTGCAACAGTAGGAGGAAGCACCGCCGCCACCAGGGCTTGGGAGACCGCGGGCCCTGGAGCATCTGGGACCTCGTCAGCCGCGCCAAGCACCGACACTTCCGGAGCCAACGGGGCTATGGGGGCTGATTCCATGCGGCGATGTTCCTCTTGGCCCTGCAAGGGTGACGGGGCTGGGAAGACACGAGGGATGTTGCCTCCTTGCTCTACGGAGGGAGGCACAATCACCGTACCCTCCTTCCTCTTCTTCGCCGAAGATGCCGGCCTGATCAACCAAAGGCGAGCGTCAGGAAATAACAAGTACCAGCAGGGATAAAGCGAAGTTCAAGACACCTACCGGTCCACCGCCAAGTACTTCACCTTTCACTTGTGAAGCTTGAGGCCTGACACCATCAGGGCCTGAGGGGCAGGCGTCTGGGCCCCGGTAGCGTCATGCGGTGCGGAGGCAGAACCGGATCGAGCCCCAGGAGGTGTTGGGGTGGAGGCGGCACCACGGTCTACCAGGAATGACCTACCCTTCGTCGGGACAAGGGGTTGCTCCTTCCCTCCTTGGTAGGCGTCGACCTCGGCATCATTAGGAAGGGCACGGAGAATCTCAGCCTTGCTCGGAAGGAAGGTCTCCCCCACCTCTTCCGGGGTCTCCTCCGAGTCCACCTCCTCTTCCCCCTCTCTGCGGGACTCGCTAGAAGACACCTCCACCGGTTTTTGTGCCGAAGGAGCTCCTGAAAACACCGGCGGCACCAGCCCGCACACATCAAAAGTCGGCCTGGTGGCGACAAATTCCTCCCGGTCCCTGCGTTGGAACAGGGGAATGAAGGCGCTAGGCTGGTACTCCTGGTTGTCTCCGACTATGAGACGCAGGACGGCATCCAGTTCGTCGTCAGGCAGGTCCCCGGTCTCAGGCGGGCCTTGTTTTCCCCTCCTTCAAGCTCCCAGAAGGGGCGCGCGCGCGCCTGGAGTGGGGCAACCCGCAGCGTCAAGAACTCCCTCAGGAGCATCGCTCCCGTTATTTTGGCTGCCCTCATGTTGCCCGGCTTCAGGTCAGTCGTCATCTGCCCCAAGACAGACGATGCCCGCTCGTCGACAAGCTCTACCCTGGGCCACTCCTTGCCTTGCCGGGGCGCCTCCATCGGCAACACCAGGCGCGGATGGGCGAGCTTGGCATCCACCATGACCCATTTGGATCGAATGTTGTCGGCCCTCTTCCCGGTGCTCGAGATCGAGTTGGCCTTGCCGGATGCAATGAAGTTGTGGCATCCAGAGATGTGACCCTCGCTGATGCAGAGGAAGAAGAAATGGCGTAGGAGCGCCATGGACGGCATCACACCCAGTTACGCCTCACAGTAGTAGGCAAAGATGGACATGAGGAGGACAGAGTTGGGATGGAGATGCCATGCTTGCAGCCCATAGTGGTCGAGGACTTCATAAAAGAAATCAGAGAAGGGAGGAACCAACCCGATGGCAACACTGCCCGAAAAGAAGGGAAAGAAGGTGCTCCCCTCAGGCTCCGGCTCGTCGGAGGCAAGCTGGAGCTCCGTCTTCCCCCACTCGTTGCTCTCTCCCACCGTCAGCAGGCACACGGAGGCAAGGCTCTTCTCCGTGACAGTGGGTGCCTCAAGAGCGGGCTCGTACCAAGCAGGAGCCGAGGAAGTCTTGACCTTGCGCGGCGCCATGGGCGGCAGATGCAGAGTAAGGCCGGAGCAGATCTGTAGGTAGCAGGCAGCGAAGAGCGAGAAAGGGGATCTGGAGCGAGGCAAGGAAGAAGCAATGAAGGCAAGTGCCGCCCGCGCTAGCCTTTTGTCAGGTCAAGAAGTTGCCAAGGCAGCATGGGGAAGCGGATATACCCACGTCCATTCAACCACCATGCGTGAACCGAGGCCGTAGGCCTTTGGGGGCCCGCGGTGCTCCGAACTTGACCCTTGGATTCACCGCGAAGCCAAGCCCGAGCGCACCTTGGGCCCAGGGGCTACTATCGGTGTTCTGGGAATGGGGGTCCCCAGACTTGCCTGCTCGCGACCCGCGGTGTGGTGGAGCCAGCAGGCCGTACGACCCATCTTCATCAATAAAGCACCCAAGACCCTCGCGAGGGGCCAAGCCTTGCGAGGCGGACGACGCAAGACCTCCTCCCGAGCGGCCTAGTCAGGCAGGCTCGTGAGGAGCGGAGATATCAAGACGGGGCAAACCTCATGAGACTCTCGTGACGTGAGCCATGACAATCGACACCAGGAGGGCGCCAGGCGGGCGCCAGCGTGCGCAGCGTCCTTGTTTCCCCTTTGGTCCAAAGGAGGCAAGCGCAGCCGCAGAGTACCGAGGCCTCATGCAAAGGTTGCCATTTCGGTGCAACAAGACCAAGACCATAAGGACTGTAAGACAGAGGTCATTGTGGATCCCAAGACGGCATCACCACCAGAGCCTTTCACAGGTGAAGACCGCTTTTGTCAGGATAGCTCGTACTAGCTATGCCCCTTCAAATTAGCCCGCCATTGTTGGCTCCCTTCCCGCTCAATATTTGGGAAGAGGACCAGGGCCTACATAAGTAGAGCTAGCCACCACCATAGGAGGGGGATCTCGACCTCAATCTCATCTTAGCTTGAGGGAATCTACACACCACAAGTTCATACGCACAAGAACACCTCAACCTCAGGAGGCTGTTCTTCCCTTGTACTGTTCATCATTAGCCCAAGAGGCAATCCATCACCACCATGCTAGAGTAGGGTATTACACCACAACGGTGGCCCGAACCAGTATAAACCCCGTGTCTTTCTATGTTGTGGGTTCGTCGAGTTCTTTCGCAAGATCTTAGCGAGCTAGAGCATGGATCGGTAGGAGGGAAATACTTCGCGTGCACCCCGGTGTTCGAACCTTAAGGGTTAGCTGGAACCCTACATCCGACAACTTTGATTGTGGGAGAGGTATCTCTAGGCTCTCTCGGTAATGCACACCACTATAAGCCTTGCAAGCAATGTGATTAATGAGTTAGTTGCGGGATGATGCATTAAGGAACGAGTAAAAAGACTTTCCGGTGACGAGATTGAACTAGCTATGATGATATTGACGATCGAATCTCGGGCAAGTAACATACAGATGACAAAGGGAGCAATGTATGTTGTTATGTGTTTTGACCGATAAATATCTTCGTAGAATATGTAGGAACCAATATGAGCATCCAGGTTCTGCTATTGGTTATTGACCGAAGATGTGTCTCGGTCATGTCTACATAGTTCTCGAACCCGTAGGGTCCGCACGCTTAACGTTGGATGACGATATGTATTATGAGTTATGTGATTTGATGTACCGAAGGTTGTTCGGAGTCCTGGATGTGATCACGGATATGACGAGGAGTCTCGAAATGGTCGAGACATAAAGATTCATATACTGGAAGGCTACATTCGGACACCGGAATGGTTCGGGTCGTTTCGGAAAAGTTTCGGAGTACCGGGGGTTACCGGAACCCCCTCCGGGAAGTTATTGGGCCTCACGGGCCTAATGGTGGAAGAGAGGAGGTAGGCCAAGGTGTGGCGCACACCCCCCTAGCCCAAAACAAATTGTACTAGGGCCAGGGGGGCCAGCCCCCCTTTCCTTCTCTTCTTCCTCTCCTTCCTTCTACTCCTACTAGGACTAGGAAAGGGGGGAACCTACTCCTACTAGGAGTAGGATTCCCCCCGTGGGCGCGCCCCTTGTGGCCGGCCCTCCTCCTCCTCCCCTCCTTTATATACGGGTGAGGGGGCACCCCATAGACACACATGTTGATCTTTAGCCGTGTGAGGTGCCCCCTCCACAATTTTACACCTCGGTCATATTGTCGTAGTGCTTAGGCGAAGCCCTGCGTTGGTAACTTCATCATCACCGTCAACACGCCGTCGTGCTGACGAAACTCCCCCTCGGCCTCAGCTGGATCAAGAGTACGAGGGATGTCATCGAGCTGAACGTGTGCAGATCGCGGAGGTGCCGTGCATTCGGTACTTGATTGGTTGGATCGCGAAGACGTTTGACTACATCAACCGCGTTACTTAACGCTTCCGCTTTCGATCTACGAGGGTACATAGACACACTCTCCCCTCTCATTGCTATGCATATCCTAGATAGATGTTGCATGTTCGTAGGAATTTTTTTGAAATACTGCGTTCCCCAACAGTGACCCCAAGTAGGATTCGGCCTACTTGGGGCGCACCCCATGGCTGCTGCTCCCTCCCTCCACCTATATATATGGGGGGCGCCCCTAGCACACCAAAAAGACAATTTCCTAACTGTGTGCGGCGCCCCCCTCCATAGTTTACACCTCTGGTTATATTCTCGCGGTGCTTAGGCGAAGCCCTGTGAGGATCACTTCACCATCATCGTCAGCACGCCGTCGTGCTGACGGAACTCATCTACTACGTCGACGTCTTGCTGGATCAAGAAGACGAGGGACATCACCGAGCTGAACGTGTGCAGAACTCGAAGGTGTCGTACGTTCGGTACTTGATCGGTCGGAGCTAGAAGAAGTTCGACTACATCAACCACGTTGTCACACTCTCCCCCTTGTTGCTATGCATCTCCATGGATAGATCATTGCATGTGCATAGAATTTTTTTGTTTCCCATACAACGTTTCCCAACAGTAGCTGCTACCTTGGTTCCTGTTTTGGAAATTGACATGGATACTATCACACTTCAGAAAGTTAGGGCCAAGGTGGGTGTGAGGGGCTTTGATAAAATATCTACTTTCACTAAGGTTACTGACAAGTAGTTGATGATATACAAAATCTCTACTGGAAGCAGTAGTGGAGCATGGTCGGTACAGTGAGAGTAAGAGAGATTCATGGGAGGAAGAGAACAGGAGGGTGTATGGGAGGATATAAGGATGAGACAAAAAAAGTATGAATTGGGAAGTGCAAGTAGTAAAGAAGTCATTTCTATGGGAAGCCTAAATTTGAGTCAATTTGAAGAAATCAAGAAAAAAAGTGAAGAGATACTAAGAGCTCAGAATCATCATTTATGTGAACTGGGAGATAGGAAAAAAGTGGAAAATGATAGCACTTATGGAAAAATTCAAGCTCTGGAGGAGGAAAATGCTAGGCAAGTGGCCATGAAATCAGTAGAAGAGAATATTCTGGAGCTGGAAGGAGAAAGGAATAATTTAGTTGATATGGTCAACAAATAACAAGAGTTGATCACACAATGCATGCAGAAAATAGAACAGATGGAGGTTAGGCAAAAAGAAATTTAAGATACAATGGAGAAACATTTGTAAGGCTCTGGCATCCAGAACAAGAATGATGAGCTTGGATCTTATGTCGAGCCGATTGATTATAATGGTATTCAGGATTCTGTGGAGTCACTAGACACTAAGCTGGGTATAAAACATGGAGCCATTGTCAATAAGAAACGGGAAAAAGAAGGGTCGGCCGGGAGATGTGACAGACCGCTAGACAAAAAAGATGTTAAGATTAAAGACCTGGCTATGGAAAGGGATGCTGAGAAGGACAATTATGGTAATTATAATACCCATGCTCCTTTTGATCCAACTCTATTTCACATGTCTAGTATGGTTGGTATTGATTTGGGGTGTTCTATTGCTATGATTGATCAAAACCCTTACTTGATCGCCAAAATGGAACAATCTAGGAAAGATTTTTATCATCAAAATATTGCTAATAGAGAGAATAAAGATGAACCTAGCTCCCCAGATCCTATTGGTACCGGGAATGCAGAGCTTGAGGAATTGTGCTCTAGAGATGACCATTCTGATACTGAGGTGGAGATGGGTTATTATGATCAATTGTAAAACATTTTTGCTGGTGGAAGGAAAAAGGGAAGTGGCTCATGAGGTATTTCTTGTGTGATGCACACTGTCTCTATGGGTGGACTTAAAAATAGAGAAAAAATAAATCATGATTGCAATGTTCTAGAATGTGAGGGGGATATGACAAGATATCAAGAAAAGATTCATTAGAGAGATGATTATTGAGAAGAAACTTGATTTTATTCGGTTTTAATAAACAATTAAATATGATTATTCTAAAATCGAATTACATAACTTGCGTGTGTGTGGGGTGGGGGGATTTTGCTTAGGAATGGATTCCACCCAGAGGAAGATCTGGGGTAATTCTTGTGGGTGCCAATACTGACGTGTTTGATATTGAATTGATAGAAAAAGAGTGTACCGTGTTAGATTACTTTTGTTTGACAAGATTGCCAAATTCCATCAGAATCTTGTCATAGTGTATGGTGATGCCCAAAATGATGACAAAACAGATAGCTGAATTGTCGAGGGTTTATAAAGATAACCCTATACCTTGTGTGATACATGGAGATTTCATTATAATTAGAAATAACTATGAAAAAACATACCACTGACACTGATCATTGAAGTTTTGTGTTTAATGCAATTATTGAGGATGATGGGCTTCAGGTGCTGCCTCTGAATGGGAGAGATTTCACTTGGTCTAATAACCTCTTGCTGACCCCACATATGAAAAATTACATAGGATATTGATTTGTCCTGATTGGGAAGTAAAATATCCACTAGCTATGGTGCAAGCTTTAGAGAGGGAAGTGTCTGACCACACTCCTGTTATTTTAGATACTGGGTCCCATAACACTTTTGAACCTATTTTTAGGTATGAAAACTCTTGGATGTTGAGAGAGGGATTTAAAGAATTTGTGACTAAAAACTGGAAATCTAACTATAAGCTATCCAACATCGAGAGGTGGTAGAAGAACATGAGATTTGTAAGAAAAAATATCAGAGGTGGAACTTCAATGAGTTTCATGTAGAACTACCACCCTCTCCATAATATATCTTCCTTTCACAAAAGCAATTTGAGTGGGAGAGATAATTGGGTTTACTACCATGCTAAGCCTGTTCATCAGGATTTTAATGAAAAATTTAAAAGTAACATTCAGAAGGCATATTGACCTAAACTTTTGTATTTGTTAGGCCTCTTTAGTTTTGGGCACCAAAGTGATAATCACATATTAATCCTAGAAATGTCAAGTCTACCACCATGGAAATCATCAAACATCTCCTTGAGATCCCAGTTGATAACCTCCCAAAAATGTTGATAATAACCAATTGGGAAGCCACTAGGTCCAGGACTTCTAATTTTATTTTTCATTGAGAAAACTACAGAATGTAGCCCCTCCGTGGAAAAGGGTTTCACAAGATCGTCTGCCTTATGGGTAGTAATCTCTTTGGCCTCCTCGATATCCAGGGTAATTTAGGAGATACCAGCTTGCCCAAACAAGGTTTTATATAATTAGTAATATGCTGCATTAGATTTTCCTCCCCCTCAACCAACCCATCCTCCTGCTCCATAGAGATGATCTTATTATTTCTTCTCCTGCCATTGGCTTTAGCATGGTAGTATCTAGTATTGTAGTCTCCTTCCCTAATTTCCTTGTCTTTATATCTTTGGAGCTATTTTAGTTCCTCCTGCTTCCAAGTTGACTTTCAAAAGGCATATGATAAAATTAAATGGCCCTTGTGTATAAAATGCTTAAACTTAAAAAAAATCTTGACCAATGGTGTGATTGGATTTATGCATACTATGATTGGGGACATGTGGGGGTCAAGGTGAATGATGCCATTGGCCTCTATTTTAAAAACCATAAGGGTCTGAGACAGGGGGTGCACTATCTCTCCTTTGCTCTTTGATTTAGCTGTAGATGCTCTTGCTAGTATATTAGATAATGCTAGACATGAAGGTTTTGTTAAAGGACTGCTAATTGAAAATTTAAACAATGGTGTAAATGTGCTGCAATATGCAGATGCCACCATATTCTTACACCAAGATGATGAGGAGAGTGCTAGAAATTTGAAATTTATCTTTAGTTCTTTTGAACAAATGTATCCCTTTCTCATAAGAGTGATAATTTTTTTGTTTGGTGAGGCTTTCAATGGAGCCCATGTTTATCAAGAGATTTTCACTTGTGAGCTGGGATCTATCCCTTTAAAAATCTTAGGTCTCCATGTGTCTGATATTAGAACCAGGAACAAATTATGGAAGATGGTTACTGAAAAAATTGAGAAGATATGTGCTTGTTGGAAAGGGAAACTGTTGAATATAGCTGGTAGGGTTACTCTTGTCCAATCTTGCCTAACGAATATTCCCATGTTTATGATTTTTTTATCCTACTCCTATTGGAATTAGGGAAAAAGTCGACTTCTTTAGGGCTAGACTGGTGTGGCAGGCTAGTGAGCATTAAAAGAAATACCACTTGATAAATTGGAAAACCTATTGTATGCCTAAACAACAAGGTGATTTTTGGATTTTAAATTTGGACCTTATTAATAAACCTTTGTTTCCCAAGTGATTGTGGCAATTGTAATCTAAATCGGGCCTATGTTGGAGATTCTTTTATACAAATATGTGAGGGGTAAGTGTATTTCTGGTGTTGTATCAAAAGCTAGGGAGTCACAATTCTGGTATAGAATTTTGAGAGTGAAAGATTTATTTTATCAACATGTTAAAAAGAAGATTGGGGATGGAAAATATCGTATTCTAGGAGGACTGGTGGGTTGGAAATAAACCGTTAAATGAATCCTACCCTAATATTTATTTTACTTGTTTTGAACACAATATCTCTATGGCTGACGCTATTCCAAAAGGTTGTCATAATTTCTCTTTCACAAGGACTATGTATGGTGAATCCTTGGAAATTTGGAACAGTCTTAAAGAAAGATGTGATGAAATTATCATGCATGGGGGAAACATAAACCCTGTGGATGCTTACTGCTGACAGGGAATTCTCGATGAAATCCCTATATATGTTTCTTGTTAAAATTGATTGTGGTTTCCCACAGAAGTATCTTGGGAAGAACAAAATCCTGCTAAAATTAAAGTTTTCCTGTGGCTTATGAATAGAAAGAGCATATTAACTAGAAACAATCTTCTGAAGAGGGGATGGAAAAGGGAGAAAACCTGTGTTTTCTAGGGCAAGATGAAAGTATTGATCACTTATTTTTCTATTGGTTTGTGGCAAAATTGATTTGGAGTCTTTTGCGATGTGCTTTTGATTTGAATTCTATTCCTATGTACTTAAATGAATGCTTTTTTAGATGGACAAGAACCTTCCCGAAATGTGATAGGAAACTTGTTCTAGTTGGCATTTCGGCTCTTTTCTGGTCCATTTGGAAGTATCATAATGATGTGATCTTTAACCCATTTTTTGTGATCGTATGATTATAGTGAGACTAATGTGTAATTGGATGATCGATTGGCCCGTGTTGCTGATAGAAAAATCAGAGGAAAAAATGTTGACGCTAGGAGCAAAGCTAGTCAAGCGGGTGACAAATGAAGTATACCGCGCTTCGCAAGGTTGCAGGCCTAGAGTCCCCATGTTGGGTGGCTGACTGTGGCGTTCTTGCTACAAGATGCCTGAAGTCTCTTTTGCGGTTTTAAAGTCACTTTAGGCATTAGGAAGAAGAAAAATGCGGACAAGAAGTTCCTTCAGGTCTATAATGGATGATCATGGATGTTTTTATCTTCTTTCCTGCTTTTTAGTTCGTGCACTGTTTGTGGGGTGATTTAGTTCAAAGAAGGCCAGTTGGTTTGATTATATGAAATTAGAAAGGGAGGCCTCTCTTGAGTGCAAATTTTTAGAGATGGGCTCCTTGGAGCCCATTTTTTAAAATATTCAAAAAGCATATTTAAAAGTTCCAAAATAAATTGGAAAATAATCGATGGAAACTTATATGTATTCCGCAGGAACGTGTGAATTTTTTTTCTAAAATATTATGATTTGTAGGTTGTGCAGGAAAAAATAAAATTCCAGCCCAATAATAAAGAAAGTTGGCCCATTTTGAAAATACGTATTTGTCTTTTATGTGCACTTTTTAAATCCCCAACCCACACGTGGGACGCGCCACCTCAGTTGATCGCATCTCACATCGCTGCAAGTTGCTGATCCCACAAACGTGCACCATGGGCGTCGCTTGCCATAGTCAAGAAACCACCACCACCGCTCCTTCGAGGTTGGGCAAATATGGAATGAGGTCATCGGGTAGCAGTGCTTCGGCGCGAGATCATGCCTCCTCTTCTTCGTCCCTCCCCCACTTACCCTAAGTTGATTTTTGCATAGTAAGCATTTGTAATTCATGTACAATACGAGTATGCGATAATACATTAGAGCTCCCAACAGTGGCTACTTGCTCTTATCATGTTAGACTAAGTTGTATGCATTAGATGACTAATTGCCTATGTAATGGTAGTAGGTTGTGTCCTCATCCTTGAAAGAACATGCGGTGCCCCCATGTTTGGTTTTGGTAATTGATGACAATATCTATGGACTAATGATTGCCTTGAGTTATATTTGAAGGATTTGTCCATAGGTTTGTCTTGAAGTCCATTTGTTGCTTTCAAGGAGTTTATGAGTTGACCATAGTGCATTGAAGGAATTATCCAAAGATTGGTCATTTGAGAGTTGAGCTTATTGCAAGCATGTCTTGAAGAAGAAGATTGTTTGATCATTCATGTTTACCTTCAAGACATCATCCAAATGAAGAGAGTTGGAAAGAATCAAGGTTGATCAAGACTAAGTCAAGAGTGAATCAAGTTGATCAATACACAAAGCGTACAAGATGTACAGAGGGATCAAGTGATCCCATGGAATGGTAAGCATTGTCCACTACGCTTTGTTTGCTAACCCATGGTTTTCATGAGAGTTCTTTGTGGGGTTAGGTTGCGATGTGCAAGTTCAAGTGGAGCATCATGAAGAGATCAAATGCTTGAAGCTTCCGCCCATTATGGTAACAATGGATTTATGAAGATGTGCCGAAGAGTGACTCACCCATAGTGGAGTATGTGGGAGCAATCAACTAGTCTTCATCGAGCCAACACAACCAAGAAAGGTGGTCCAACTTGAGGAAGTCAAGATCGTCATCATCTAGCTCAAGTGGACTTTGTGCAAGACAAAGGTTTGTCCTTGATAGGTTTTCTATTTTACCAGTCTCATAGTGTTGGTTGGGAGACCGGGTTATAGGATCGATTGCCGTACTATCAAGGGGGGCTCTCGATGAGTAGCTTGATCGTATCGTTCGTAGAGAGCTCAAACCATTCCATCCTTGCATCATCTTTCTTGGTTCTTTTTTGGTTCTCTTTGTGAGTCTTAGAGCTTATGGTCATCTTGATGACAAGCTCGAGTTCATCGAAAACGGAGTTCACATGCATCTTCTATGATGTTTTCGATGTTGGAGGTTTTGCCGGTTCTTCTCGGTTGGAGGTTTCACTCCTCTATTTGTTAGGAATACCTCCCCTGCCTCTTCTTACTATAACCGTCGTCTTGTATCCAAGAAGCTTGAGTTTGCTCAATTCGGAGCTCTTATGAAGAAGTTATGGCAGTTCTGGTTTTCTCCCTACGGTAGTACCGCGATGGGCAGCGGTAGTACCGCTTGTAGCATCAAGAGGTAGTACCGCTCCAGTACGGCTCTACTACCGCCTCGATTTTGGATCCTGCTCTTTTCGTGTCGGGTTTAGCAGTAGTTGCACGGCAGTAAGGCACAGTAGTTCCGCCTACCTCCTATAAGCAGTAGTACCGCTCCGGTTGGGCGGTAGTACCACTGGGGTGAGCGGTAGCACCGCTTATATGCGGTACTACTTCCCCAAGGTTCAAGTTTTGTTTCTCCTTTTCCCTTCTTCTTCCGCCCGAGCGGAAGTACCACTTGTGGAGCGGTAGTACCGCTCATGTGCGGGCTGAGCACATAACGGTTGGATTCGGGAGGCCCTATAAAAGGGGGTCTTCTTCCCCAATGAACCTTATCCTTTGAGCTCGTGTTCTTTCCCCATTGTTGACCTTCTTCGAGCTTGCTAACTCTCAGTCCCTCCATGGATTCTTGCTAGTGTTTGAGGGAAAAGAGAGAGGAGATCTAGATCCACATTTCCACCAATCACTTTCTCCTCTATGTGAGGGGAACCCCTTGGATCTAGATCTTGGAGTTCTTTGTGTTCTCTTCATCGTTCTCCTCTCATCTTCCTCCCTAGAATTTGTTGCTTCGGTGGGATTTGGGAGAGAAGGACTTGGGCACTCCGTGTGCCCTTGCCATTGCATTTGGTGCATCGGTTTGAGTTCTCCATGGTGATACGTGGAAGTTACAAGTTGAGAAGCTTATTACTCTTGGGTGCTTGGTAGCCTTGAGCTTGTTCCTCTTGGGTGCTTGGGCGCCCTAGACGGTTGAGGTCACCTCGGAACCATATTCCATTGTGGTGAAGCTATGTGGTGTCGTTGGGGAGTTAACCCCAACCTTTGTGGTGTTCGGAGCACAATCATTGTGGTGTAAAGCTCCGGGCAAGCGTCGGGGTCTCCAATTAGGTTGTGGAGATCGCCCCGAGCAATTTGACGGGTTTCGGTGACCGGCCCCCAAGGATTGCCAAAGTGTACGGGTTCGGTGACCGCCCCCAAGGGTTGCCATTTGTACGGGTTCGGTGACCGCCCTCAAGGGTACCTTAGTGGAATCACGGCATCTTGCATTGTGCAAGGGCGTGAGGAGATTACGGCGGCCCTATTGGCTTCTTGGGGAGCATTGTGCCTCCACACCGCTCCAAACGGAGATTAGCATTCGCAAGGGTGTGAACTTCGGGATACATCGTCGTCTCCGCGTGCCTCGGTTATCTCTTACCCGAGCCCTTTACTTATGCACTTTAATTTGTGATAGCCATATTGTTTCTTGTCATATACATTGCTATCACTTTGTTGTTTATCTTGCTTAGCATAAGTTGTTAGTGCACATAGGTGAGCCTAGTTGTTGTAGGTTTTGTGCTTGACAAATTAACCGCTAGGTTTATTCCGCATTTGTTCAAGCCTAAACCGTAATTATTTTAAAGCGCCTATTCACCCCCCTCTAGGCGACATCCTCGTTCTTTCAATCCTCAGAGCTGAATTTGGTACAAGGCTTAAACTTTGTTCGTGCAGATTACCAGTTTAGAAGGAATACTGGTGTAACTTTGGCAACACACCCCACATCAAGTGTCCCACTGGTAGTCCTGAAATTGATTTAAAATTTGAATTAGTGATGGTTTAATATATGTACGGTTCATCGTCAATTTTTGAATCATGAAGGATTCAATTTATTGATACAAGATTCTCTGCATGTTCCGTTATGTAAAAACACTTATTGGTTGCACATGTTTATCTACAATAAGTATCCCTTTAGACAACCATGTAGGTATAAATGGTTGCATAGTTTTGGTTCAAACTAACGGAACCCTCTTAGCTCATTGTAATCCATAATCTAATTACAATTTCCTTTCCAATAAACACTGGACTCTCAGTATCCAACTTATATATTTTATTTGGCTTATGATGTCAATTATTTTGTGTCAATACAGTACAATAGGGGACTATCCAATTGGAGGATCGATGACATATATGGGAGCAAGGGAACGGAACTGGTAGATACTTTCCTAAAAGGCTTTCGCCCCGCTTTATATGTAAAGCAAACCACCGCAGTCACAAGGTTCAACAGAGTACACTCACACCCCCACACACAAGGTAGCACAAGACGAGGTACGAGGTACAAAAGGGTACTGCTGAGGGCACATCTCAACAAGCCCTAAAAATAAAAAGGCGGACGCGCCGCAAACAAAGAAGCTAATTCGGCTCCAGTGGTGGTGGAGGAAGCGGAGCGCCATCGAGTGAAGTTTGGCGATGATGATGTTAATGGCATCCTGGTCCTGGGGGCGGCTAAGCGGCCACCAGAGCTGCAAATAGCCACACATTTTGAACACCGCGTCAGTTGCACGCCACAGAGGGGTATGCTGGATCACAAGCTTATTTCAAACCATCCAAAGTGTCCTAGAAGGACCCCAATAGCCGGCCACCTAATGAGGCGGCCCGTTGGAGGTAAGGTTTGAAGCTCGGCGAAGAGGTCCGGGAAGTTGGTTTTGCACCAATGACCACCAACCACCTCGCGGAAGCAACTCCACGCGAACTGGGCGGACACACAAGAGAAGAAGATGTGGTTGGAGTGTTCTGCTGTCCCACATAGAGTATAGATCCCATCACCCAGGTCATTTCGCTTGAGCTCTCCGTGCCGGAAGGGATTTGGCCCCCGATCCATTGCCACATGAAGATCCTGATCTTCAGGGGAGCCTGATTGACCAAATTGCCGTCAAGGGGGTAGGTCCCGGCTATGGGGCGATGGCCCGGTAAAGCGACTGCACAGAGAAGCTGCAGGAAGATTCTAATAGAAATATGCCCTAGAGGCAATAATAAAGTTGTTATTTATATTTCCTTATATCATGATGAATGTTTATTATTCATGCTAGAATTGTAGTAACCGGAAACTTAGTACATGTGTGAATACATAGACAAATAGAGTGTCACTAGTATGCCTCTACTTGACTAGCTCATTAACCAAAGATGGTTAAGTTTCCTAACCATAGACATGAGTTGTCATTTCATAAACGGAATCACATCATTAGAGAATGATGTGATTGACATGACCCATCTGTTAGCTTAGCACTTCGATCGTTTAGTTTATTGCTATTGCTTTCTTCATGACTTATACATGTTCCTATGACTATAAGATTATGCAACTCCCGAATACCAGAGGAACACTTAGTGTGCTATCAAACGTCAGAACGTAAATGGGTGATTATAAAGATGCTCTACAGGTGTCTCTGATGGTGTTTGTTGAGTTGGCATAGATCGAGATTAGGATTTGTCACTCTGATTGTCGGAGAGGTATCTCTGGGCCCTCTCGGTAATGCACATCCCTATAAGCCTTGCAAGCAATGTGACTAATGAGTTAGTTGCGGGATGTTGCATTAAGAAACGAGTAAAGAGACTTGCCAATAACAAGATTGAACTAGGTATAATGATACCGAAGATCGAATCTCGGGCAAGTAACATACCGATGACAAAGGGAACAACGCATGTTGTTATGCAGTTTGACCGATAAAGATCATAGAATATGTGGGAACCAATATGAGTGTCTAGGTTCCGCTATTGGTTATTGACCGGAGATGAGTCTCGGTCATGTCTACATAGTTCTCGAACCCGTAGGGTCCGCACGCTTAATGTTCGATGATGATATGTATTGTGAGTTATGTGATTTGATGTAGTGAAGGTTGTTTGGAGTCCCGGATGTGATCATGGACATGACGAGGAGTCTCGAAATGGTCGACACATGAAGATTGATATATTGGAAGGTTATGTTTGGACACCGGAAAGTTTCAGATAGGTTCGGGCATTTTCTAGAGTACCGGGGGGTTACCGGAACCCCCGGGGGGTTAATGGGCCTTCATGTGCTTTAGTGGAAGAGAGGAGGAGGCGGCCAAGAGGAGGGGCACATCCCCCTTTCCTTCTTCCCCTCTTCCCTTTCCCTTTCCCCTCCTAGTTGGACTAGGAAAGGGGGGAACCTACTCCTCGTAGGAGTAGGATTCTCCCCCTTGGGGCGCACCCCATGAGGCCGGCAGGCCCCCTCCTCCACTCCTTTATTTACGGGGGAGAGGGCACCCCATCGACACATAAGTTGATTTTTTAGTCGTATGCGGTGCCCCCCTCCACAGATTTCCAGCTCGGTCATATTGTCGTACTGCTTAGGAGAAGCCCTACGGCGGTAACTTCATCATCACCATCAACACACCGTCGTGCTGACGAAACTCTCCCTCGGCCTCAGCTGGATCTAGAGTTCGAGGGACATCACCGAGCTGAACGTGTGCGGATCACGGAGGTGCCGTGCATTCGGTACTTGATCGGTTGGATCGCGAAGACGTTCGACTACATCAACCACGTTACTTAACGCTTCCGCTTTCGGTCTACTAGGGTACGTGGACACACTCTCCCCACTTGTTGCTATGCTTCTCCTAGATAGATCTTGCGTGATTGTAGGCAAATTTTGAAATACTATGTTCCCAACAGTGGTATCAGAGCCAGGACTATGCGTAGATGTTATATGCATGAGTAGAACACAAAGGGGCTGTGGGCGTGGGTATATACATATTGCTTATCGTCACTAGTTGTTTCTTGATTCGGCGGTATTGTTGGATGAAGCGGCCCGGACCGATATTACATGACTGATAACCCACAAGTATAGGGGATCGCAACAGTTTTCGAGGGTAGAGTATTCAAGCCAAATTTATTGATTCGACACAAGGGGAGACAAAGAATATTCTCAAGTATTAGCAGCTGAGTTGTCAATTCAACCACACCTAGAAACTTAATATCTGCAGCAAAGTACTTAGTAGCAAAGTAATATGATAGTAGTGGTAACGGTAGCAGTTTTGGTTTTATAGTGATTGTAAGAGTAGCAACGGAAAAGTAAATAAGCAAAGAACAATATATGAAAAGCTCGTAGGCAATGGACCAGTGATGGATAATTATGTCGGATGCGATTCCTCATGCAATAGTTATAACATAGGGTGACACAGAACTAGCTCCTATTCATCAATGTAATGTAGGCATGTATTCTGAATATAGTCATACGTGCTTATGGAAAAGAACTTGCATGACACGTTTTGTCCTACCTTCCCGTGGCAGCGGGGTCCTATTGGAAACTAAGGGATATTAAGGCCTCCTTTTAATAGAGTAGCGGACCAAAGCATTAACACTTTGTGAATACATGAACTCATCAAACTACGGTCATCACCGGTATGTATCCCGATTATTGTCACTTCGGGGTTAATGGATCATAACACATAATAGGTGACTATAGACTTGCAAGATAGGATCAAAAACTCACATATATTCATGAAAACATAATAGGTTCAGATCTGAAATCATGGCACTCGGGCCCTAGTGACAAGCATTAAGCATAGCAAAGTCATAGCAACATCAACCTCAAAACATAATGGATACTAGGGATCAAACCCTAACAAAACTAACTCCATTACATGATAAATCTCATCCAACCCATCACCGTCTAGCAAGCCTACGATGGAATTACTCATGCACGGCGGTGAGCATCATGAAATTGGTGATGGAGGAAGGTTGATGATGACGATGGCGATGTATTCCCCTCTCCGGAGCGCCGAACGGACTCCAGATCAGCCCTCCCAAGAGAGATTAGGGCTTGGCGGCGGCTCCGTATCGTAAAACGCGATGAATCCTTCTCTCTTATTTTTTTCTCTCGAACATGAATATATGGAGTTGGAGTTGAGGTCGGTGGAGCACCAGGGGGCCCACGAGGCAGGGTGGCGCGCCCAGGGGGTAGGCACGCCCTCACCCTCGTGGACAGGATGTGGGCCCCCTGGCCTTGACTATTTTGCCAGTATTTTTTATATATTCCAAAAATATTCTCCGTTAATTTGTAGGTCATTCCAAGAACTTTTATTTTTGCACAAAAATAACACCATGGCAATTCTGCTGAAAACAACGTTAGTCCGGGTTAGTTCCATTCAAATCATGCAAGTTAGAGTCCAAAACAAGGGCAAAAGTGCTTGGAAAAGTAGATACGTTGGAGACGTATTAACTCCCCAAGCTTAAACCTTTGCTTGTCCTCAAGCAATTTAGTTGACAAACTGAAAGTGATAAAGAAAAACTTTTACAAACTCTGTTTGCTCTTGTCGTTGTAAATATGTAAAGCTAGCATTCAAGTTTTTAGC
This sequence comes from Triticum urartu, assembly GCF_056163025.1. NCBI lineage: Eukaryota > Viridiplantae > Streptophyta > Magnoliopsida > Poales > Poaceae > Triticum > Triticum urartu. The sequence continues at coordinate 260,128,248 of NC_141873.1, forward strand.
AAAGATTATGAACTAACCATATTCACAATAACATTTAGGTCTCATGTTTACTCATATCAATGGCATAATCAACTAGCGAGCAATAATAATAAATCTCGGATGGCAACACTTTCTCAAAACAATCATAATATGATATAACAAGATGGTATCTTGCTAGCCCTTTCTGAGACCGCAAAACATAAATGTAGAGCACCTCTGAAGATCAGGGGCTGACTGGAAATTGTAATTCATGGTAAAAGATCCAGTGAAGTCATACTCAATGTAAACTAATAATAATACATGCAAATGACAGCGGTGCTCTCCAACTGGTGCTTTTTAATAAGAGGGTGATGACTCAACATAAAAGTAAATAGGTAGGCCCTTTGTAGAGGGAAGCAGGGATTTGTAGAGGTGCGAGAGCTCGATTTTGAAATAGAGATGAATAATATTTTGAGCGGTATACTTTCATTGTCAACATAACAACCAAGAGATGGCGATATCTTCCATGCTACACACATTATAGGCGGTTCCCAAGCAGAATGGTAAAGTTTATACTCCCCTACCACCAACAAGCATCAATCCATGGCTTGCCCGAAACAACGGGTGCCTCCAAATAACAAAAATCCTGGGGGAGTTTTATTTGCAATTATTTTGATTTGATTTGAGCATGGGACTGGGCATCCCGGTGACCAGCCATTTTCTCGTGAGTGAGGAGCGGAGTCCACTCCTCTTGAGAATAACCCGCCTAGCATGGAAGATATAGATAGCCCTAATTGATACATGAGCTATTCGAGCATACAAAACAGAATTTTTATTTGAAGTTCTAGAGTTTGGCACATACAAATTTACTTGGAACGATAGGTAGATACCGTATATAGGAAGGTATGGTGGACTCATATGGAATAACTTTTGGGGTTTATGGAGTTGGATGCACAAGCAGTATTCCCGCTTAGTACAAGTGAAGGCTAGAAAGAGACTGGGAAGCGACCAGCTAGAGAGCAACAACAGTCATGAACATGCATTAGAATTAATCAACATGAATGCAAGCATGACTAGGATACAAATCACCATGAACATAAATATCGTGGAGGCTATGTTGATTTTGTTTCAACTACATGTGTGAACATGTGCCAAGTCAAGCCACTCGAATCATTCAAAGGAGGATACCACCCTATCATACCACATCACAACCATTTTAATAGCATGTTGGCATGCAAGGTAAACCATTATAAACTCCTAGCAAATTAAGCATGACATAAGAAACTATAATCTCTAATTGTCATTGCAAACATGTTTCATTCATAATAGGCTAAATCAGGAACGATGAACTAATCATATTTACAAAATCAAGAGAGGTCGAGTTCATACTAGCTTTTCTCATCTCAATCAGTTCATCATATATCATCATTATTGCCTTTCACTTGCACAACCCAATAGTGTGGATAATAATAATAGTGCACGTGCATTGGACTAAGTTGGAATCTGCAAGCATTCAATACATGGGAGAAGACAAGGTAATATGGGCTCTGTGTTAGATCAACAATAATGCATATGAGAGCCACTCAACATTTTCATCATGGTCTTCTCCTCTCGACCCCCAAGGAAAAGAAAGGAAATAAAACTATTTACACGGGAAAGCTCCCAACAAGCAAAAGAAGAACGAGAAATCTTTTTGGGTTTTCTTTTTAATTACTACTACTACAGGCATGGAAAGTAAACTAGCTAGAAGCTACAACTATCTTTTGGTTTTTTTCTTAAGGTTTTTCAAACACACAAGAAGAAAGCTTAAAAAGAAAATAAACTAGCATGGATTATACAATGAAAAAGTATGAGCACCGACAACTGGCATGAGTGTGTGAACATGAATGTAATGTCGGTGAGAAATACGTACTCCCCCAAGCTTAGGCTTTTGGCCTAAGTTGGTCTATGCCCATGGATCAAAATTGTAGCTGGGGTCGTACTGGGATGCAGCAGCTATTGCCTCACGAGCTACATCTTGGAGGAGGGCTGCCTCCGTCCTCCTCTCGTACTCGTTCGCCTCCTCCCTAGTTATAACATATCTCCCTTTTGTCTGAAAATCAAAGAAAGCAGAAGCAGTGAGAGCAACATGGACGGTGCTCCGTTTGTCAAAGATTAGTCGGTACTGGAGGAACTGATCGTTCCTCTCAACAAACTGACGACGAACCATAGCATTATAATCTAGATAAGCAGGAGGCAACTCAATATCATCCCCACGTATGGGTATACCAATAAAGTTAGCTACACGATTTGCATAAATTCCACCAAACAAATCTCTAGTTAAACCATTAAGATGCAACCTACGTGCAACAATAGCCCCCAAGTTGTATTGTTTATCTCCTAATACATCACTCTTGAGAACACTAAGATCAGTAACACACATGTGACATGCCTCGTCCTTACCGTTAATGCATCTACCCACGAAGAGAGCAATATAATGTATGGCAGGAAAATGAATGCTCCCTATGGTAGCTTGTGTTATTTCTCTAGATCCCCCACAGTGATACTAGTAATAAATTCTTTAAATTCAGATTTGTGAGGTTCACTAGCACTACCCCACTGCGGGAGTTTACAAGCAGTATTAAAATCTTCTAAGTCCATGGTATAAGATTTATCATAAAGATCGAACAGGACATTGTGAGAATTGCGCGAGGATGTAAATTTAAACGTTCTCACAAATGAATCAGTTAAATAGAGGTATTTCCGGCACTTATCTAACACAAAGCTCTCAAGATCAGCGTTACGAACATATGCGTCAAATTCTTCCTTGATGCCTGCCTGGACCATGAAATACTCTGACGACTATTCACAAGGCTACACTTGAGCCTCCCTTGGTAGTTCATTGTCCGGCTCGCGTATTGCGGGCCTTGGGCCTTGCTTCCTTGAGGAACCACCTTGGTACATTTTCCTAAACATATTTCTTCCTCTGAAAATTTTAGTGACTCAAAATAAAAGTGAAACAAACTCAACAAAATTGATAGCAACTACTCCTACAAGTGCCTAGAGGCCATATCATGCATTAAAACTACTTTTGACCACATAAATTTGACATGCAAGCTTAAGAACAGGGTCACCTAAGCAGCTAAAATTTGCAATAAATAAAGCACTAGAAAAAAAACAAATTGGACCACTGGAGGAGTCACATACCTAAGAACAATCCCCAAAGCAGTTTTGTGAATGGAGCTTTGAGCAAGGAGATCGAAAATGGCAGCAAGATGAGCTATAACTCGGGTTTGAGCTGGTGGATGAATTTTTCTGGAGGAAGACAAAGTGTGTGGGTGCAAGACTAAGTGGAGGGGACCCACGTGGGGTCCACGAGGCAGGGGGGCGCCTAGGGGGTAGGGCGCGCCCAAGGGGTAGGGCGCGCCCTCCACCCTCGTGGGCACATCATGGGTCCCCCTGGTGTGTTCTTAGTGCTAATAATTCTTAAATATTCTGGAAAAAATCATATTTAATTTTCAAGGTATTTGGAGAACTTTTATTTTCGGGGTATTTTTTTATTGCAAGGATAATTCAAAAAACAGACAGAAAATACTTTTTTTACTTTATTTAATATAAATAACAGAAAGTAAAAAAGAGGGTACAGAAGGTTGTGCTTTCTAACTTCATCCATCTCATGTTCATCAAAAGGAATCCATTAACAAGGTTGATCAAGTCTTGTTAACAAACTCATTCCGAATTGCATGAAAGCGGAGAAATTTCGAATAACACTAGGTTACCTCAACGGGGATATGCACATCCCCAACAATAAGAGGAAATTCAAAACCTCCAATAATAATCGTTGAAAATTTTCCAATAAAATTGATACTATGGACTTGTGGTTGTTTCCTCGGAAAGTGTACCGTATGCTCATTACCATTAACATAAAAAGTGACATTGCCTTTGTTGCAATCAATAATACCCCATGCAGTATTCAAAAAGAGTCTACCAAGGATAATCAACATACTATCATCCTCGGGAATATCAAGAATAACAAAGTCCGTTAAAATAGTAACGTTTGCAACCACAACATGCACATCCTCACAAATACTGACAGGTATAGCAGTTGATTTATCAACCATTTGCAAAGATATTTCAGTAGGTGTCAACTTATTCAAATCAAGTCTACGATATAAAGAGAGAGGCATAACACTAACACCAGCTCCAAGATCACATAAAGTAGTTTTCACATAGTTTCTTTTAATGGAGCATGGTATAGTTGGTACTCCTGGATCTTCAAGTTTCTTTGGTATTCCACCATTAAAAGTGTAATTAGCAAGCATGGTGGAAATTTCAGCTTCTAGTATCTTTCTTTTATTAGTAACAATATCTTTCATGTATTTAGCATAATGGTTCATTTTAAGCATATCAGTCAAATGCATAAGCAAAAAATAGGTCTAATCATTTCAGCAAAGCGCTCAAAATCCTCATCATCCTTTTTCTTGGATGGTTTAGGAGGAAAAGGCATGGGTTTTTGAACCCGTGGTTCTCTTTCCTTACCGTGCTTCCTAGCAACAAAGTCTCTCTCATCATAACGTTGATTCTTTGATTGTGGGTTATCAAGATAAACAACAGGTTCCATCTCTACATCATTGTCATTGCTAGGTTGAGCATCAACATGAACATCATCATTAACATTATCACTAGGTTCATGTTCATTACTAGATTGTGTTTCAGCACCAGAAATAGAAATATCATTGGGATTCTCAGGTGTGTCAATAACAGGTTCACTAGAAGCATGCAAAGCCCTATCATTTTTCTTCTTCTTCTTCTTCTTAGAAGAACTAGGTGCATCAACATTAGTTCTCTGAGAATCTTGCTCAATTCTCTTAGGATGGCCCTCAGGATACAAAGGTTCCTGAGTTATTTTACCCCCTCTAGTCATAACTCTAACAACATTATCATTTTTCTTATTACTTAATTCATTGAGCAAATCATTCTGAGCCTTAAGTACTTGTTCTACTTGAGTGGTAACCATAGAAGCATGTTTACTAATAAGTTTAAGTTCACCTTTAACTCTAGACATATAATCACTCAAGTGTTCAAGCATATCAACATTGCGTTTCAATTGTATACCAACATAAGCATTGGCTAGCAGACTTATAACGAGGAATATCACCTTCATCAAATCTATAGAGAGAATTTACCTTTACTACCTGTGTCGTGTTATCAAGACCATGTATCTCTTCAATAGGTGGTAAATTCTTAACATCTTCAGCTTTAATACATTTTCTTTCATAGATTTCTTTGCCTCTTGCATATCTTCAGGACTGAGAAATAGAATACCCCTTTTCTTCGGAGTTGGCTTAGGAGTTGGTTTAGGAAATGTCCAATCATTTTCATTACTCAACACATTATTCAATAGAAATTAAGCTTGATCAATAGTTCTTTCCCTGAAAACACAACCAGCACAACTATCCAGGTAGTTTCTGGAAGCATCAGTTAGTCCATTATAAAAGATATCAAGTATTTCATTTTTCTTGAGACGATGATCAGGCAAAGCATTAAGTAATTGGAGAAGCCTCCCCCAAGCTTGTGGGAGACTCTCTTCTTCAATTTGCACAAAATTATATATTTCCCTTAAGGAAGCTTGTTTCTTATGAGCGGGGAAATATTTAGCAAAGAAGTAATAAATCATATCCCGGGGACTACGCACACAACCAGGATCAAGAGAATTAAACCATGTTTTAGCATCACCCTTTAATGAGAACGGAAACAACTTAAGGATAAAGTAATAGCGAGTTTTCTCATCAGGAGTAAACAGGGTGGCTATATCATTAAATTTAGTAAGATGTGCCAAAACAGTTTCAGATTCATAGCCATAGAAAGGATCAGATTCAACCAAAGTAATTAACTCAGGATCGACAGAGAAATCATAATCCTTATCAGTAATAATGATAGGTGAAGTAGCAAAAGCAGGGTCATATTTCATTCTAGCATTCAAAGACTTTTCTTTAAGCTTAGCTAATAATTTCTTAAGATCAGATCTATCATCGCAAGATAAAAAGTCTCTAGCAGTTTCTTCATCCATAACATAGCCCTCAGGCACAACAGTCAATTCATATCTAGAGGGAGAATCTTCATCATCACTTTCATCAATATTATCAGTTTCAATAATTTCATTCTTTCTAACCCTAGCAAGTTGTTCATCAAGAAATTCACCTAGTGGCACAGTATTATCAAGCATAGAAGTAGTTTCATCATAAGTATCATGCAAAGAAGAAGTGGCATCATCAATAACATGCAACATATCAGAATGAATAGCAGGAGTAGGTGTCGCAAGTTTACTCAAAAAAGAAGGTGAATCAAGTGCAGAGCTAGATGGTAGTTCCTTACCTCCCCTCATAGTTGAGGGAAAAATCGTGGTTCTTTTATCTTTAAAGTTCTTCATAGTGATCAAAAGATATAAATCCCAAGTGACTCAAAGAATAGAGCTATGCTCCCCGGCAATGACGCCAAAAAATAGTCTTGATAACCCACAAGTATAGGGGATCACAACAATTTTTGAGGGTAGAGTATTCAACCCAAATTTATTGATTCGACACAAGGGGAGCCAAAGAATATTCTCAAGTATTAGCAGCTATGTTCTCAATTCAACCACACCTGGAAACTTAATATCTGCAGCATAGTACTTAGTAGCAAAGTAATATGATAGTAGTGGTAACGGTAGCAGTTTTGGTTTTATAGTGATTGTAATAGTAGCAACGGAAAAGTAAATAAGAGAAGAACAATATATTAAAAGCTCGTAAGCAATGGACTAGTGATGGATAATTATGTCGGATGTGATTCCTCATGCACTAGTTATATCATAGGGTGACACAGAACTAGCTCTAGTTCATCAATGTAATGTAGGCATGTATTCTGAATATAGTCATACGTGCTTGTGGAAAAGAACTTGCATGACATCTTTGTCCTACCCTCCCGTGGCAGCGGGGTCCTATTGGAAACTAAGGGATATTAAGGCCTCCTTTTAATAGAGTACCGGACCAAAGCATTAACGCTTAGTGCATACATGAACTCCTCAAACTACGGTCATCACCGTAAGTATCCCGATTATTGTCACTTCGGGGTTAACGGATCATAACACATAATAGGTGACTATAGACTTGCAAGATAGGATCAAGAACTCACATATATTCATGAAAACATAATAGGTTCAGATCTGAAAACATGGCACTCGAGCCCTAGTGACAAGCATTAAGCATAGCAAAGTCATAGCAACATCAACCTCAGAACATAATGGATACTAGGGATCAAACCCTAACAAAACTAACTTGATTACATGACAAATCTCATCCAACACATCACCGTCCAGCAAGCATACGATGGAATTACTCATGCACGGCGGTGAGCATCATGAAATTGGTGATGGAGGAAGGTTGATGATGACGATGGCGACGGATTCCCCTCTCTGGAGCCCCGAATGGACTCCAGATCAGCCCTCCCGATAGAGATTAGGGCTTGGCGTCAGCTCCGTATCGTAAAATGCGATGATTCCTTCTCTCTTATTTTTTTCTCCCCAAACGTGAATATATGGAGTTGGAGTTGAGGTCGGTGGAGCACTAGGGGGCCCACGAGGCAGGGGGCGCGGCCAGGGGGGTAGGCGCGCCCCCACCCTCGTGGACAGGGTGTGGCCCCCCTGGCCTTGATTATTTCTCCAGTATTTTTTATATATTCCAAAAAATTCTCCGTTGATTTTCAGGTCATTCCAAGAACTTTTATTTCTGCACAAAAATAACACCATGGCAATTCTGCTGAAAACAACGTCTGTCCGGGTAAGTTCCATTCAAATCATGCAAGTTAGAGTCCAAAACAAGGGCAAAAGTGTTTGGAAAAGTAGATACATTGGAGACGTATCAATGATCGCGTTCATGAGACTAGTTCTACCGACGTGCTTTGCACATAGGTGGCTGGTGGGTGTCAGTTTCTCCAACTTTAGTTGAATCGGATTCAATGAACATGGTTCTTTCTGAAAATCAAAAAGCAATCACTATACCACGTTGTGGTTATTATAGGTAAGAACGGTTCTTGCTAAACCCGTAGCAGCCACGTAAAACTTCCAACAACAAAGTATAGGACGTCTAAATTGTTTTTGTAGGGTATGTTCTGATGTGATATGGTCAAGACATGATTATATAAATTGTTGTATGAGATGATCATTTTTTGTCAAGGTGTCAAGCCGGTGACGATGGTGATCATGACGGTGCTTTGGGGATGGAGATCAAACACACAAGATGATGATGGCCATATCATATCACTTGTTTGATTGCATGTGATGTTTATCCTTTATGCATCTTATTTTGCTTAGTACGGCAGTATCATTATAAGATGATCTCTCACTAAATTTCGAGGTACAAGTGTTCTCCCTGAGTATGCTCCGTTGCTACAGTTCATCGTGCCAATACACCATGTGATGATTGGGTGTGATAAGCTCTACGTTCGCATACAACGGGTGCAAGCCAGTTTTGCACACGCAGAATACTTGGGTTAAACTTAACGAGCCTAGTATATGCAGATATGGCCTCGGATACTGAGACCGAAAGTGTAGCGACCAGACCTCAAACAGTCTGATCTCTGTGTATAAGTGTCATCCATGGATCGGTAATGCTGACACACACAATACTTGAAGGATTTATAACAGAGTAGCAATCACACACTTATTACATCGAATGTCTCAAAAGAGAATTTATTACAATCAATATGGCTTAAGGCCATCTAATACGATAACAGCGGAAGGCTTGGAAGATAAAGTGAGTCCATCAACTCCAACGGCATCACTTAGTGAAAGACCACGACCTAAGGCTCCTTACTCGTCGCCCGAAAAATCTACAACATGATACGTTGCAGCCCGAAAACGGCTTAGCACATAGAATATGCTGGCAAGGTAACACAAGAGAGTAATGAAGCAATGTAAAGCTATCACTATACGCATATATGGCTGGTGGAGGCTGTATGGTTGATATATTTTGCGAAAAGCCAATTTTTCCCTACTGCAAAGGAATACATTTTATTTAACTATCATGGTACTACCTCATCTACTTCCCAAACCCACGATTTAATTCAGATCCTAACCATGCAATGTTTGAGGATTGATCTAATACAATAAAAACTGGGTAGTAAGAGGTATGATCAAAGTGTTACTTGCCTTGCTGATGATCCGCGAAACCTAGAGACTCGATGTAGCACGCTTCGCACTCCGGGTACTCTATCACAATCAAACAAGCATACAATAAGCAATCAAACAAAAGCACGGGTAAAACTCAAATAAGAGATCTAAGCAGAAAGTTCAACTTAAGAACTCCGGTTGGCAAAAAGAAACAAATCAAACGAAGCAACAAAACTCAAACGATGAGAGAAACAAGCTTCGTTTACTAATATGGACCTAGGTCAAATTTTATAGTAGTAAAAACTTGTTTAAGTTGATTAAACGGAAAAAGGGTTTCGGGACGAAACTCTAGGCGCTTGAATCGCCTGATTCCGATAAATGAGCGAAAAGTTATACTAGAACGAAAATCGGATCAGGAATCACGATTGAAAATGATTGTGGAAAATCCGAGAAAAAGAAAAACTGACGAAGAGGCTAACGAACGAACATTCATTGTCTGCGGCTAAATGGTGGAAACCATTCGTAAATCCGAACGTAAAAGCGGTCATTCGCTAAATAACTAAACCGAAGAAAATAAACCGAACTGGATCTAGAAAAAAACGGATCTAGGGTTTACGAAATAAAACCGTTCGGTTTAAAAAAACGGTGGAGGCTACCTCTAACTCCGGCGGGGTCCGGCGGGTCGCCGGCGGGGTCCGGCGGGTCGCCGGCGGGGTCCGGCGGGTCGCCGGCGAGCTCCGATGAGGCAGCGGCGGGCTCCGGCGAGGCGGCGGCGGGCTCCGGCGAGGCGGCGCGGGGCGGCGGCGGGCGGGCTCCGGCGCGGGCGGTGCGGGGCGTGGGCGGCGGCGGGTGGTGGCTAGGGTTAGGGTTTTGGGTGGGGTGGCGGTAACGGTCCTCGGGGCGACAGCTTATAAAGGCCTGGCCCGAGAAGTCCTGGCCGGGTACGGCCCTAAGTCGGTCGACCTTTTTTTTTAAATATTTTTGACGTGCAGAAAAAAAAGAAAAGAAATACTAAACGGACTCCAAAAATCCTGAAATAAATTTTCCCTGTCCTCTGAAAATAGGCCGGACAAGGTGAACATTTATTTGGGCCTAAAATGTAATTTTGAAAAACGCACTTTTTTCCTAATTCAAATAAAATAGCGATAAAACTCCGAATAAAAATCTATTTGATTTTAATATTAAATCTCTGATATTTCTTTATTTTGAGGAAGTCATTTAATCCTCTCTCTTTTATATTTAATAAAAGAAATAATTTAGAGAAAAAAATAATTAAAATCAAACGATCCTCTTTTCATAATTCGAGAAAATCTCACATATGAACATAACAAAATCCCCAACTCTCTCCGTAGGTCCTTGAGTTGCGTGGAATTTCTCGGATCAACCAAAAATGGAATAAAACATGATATGCAAAGATGCTCTAATGTTTAACATTCCAAATTGAAAATTTGGGATGTTACAAACCTACCCCCCTTAAGATGAATCTCGCCCTCGAGATTCGGGTTGGCTAGAAAATAGGTGAGGTTGATCCTTTCGTAAGTCTTCCTCTCGTTCCCAAGTGGCTTCATCCTCGGTATGGTGACTCCACTGAACCTTGCAAAATTTGATAACCTTGCTGCGTGTAACTCGACTGGAAAACTCGAGTATCTTGACTGGTTTCTCCTCATAGGTCAAATCGCTATCTAGCTGTATTGTTTCTAGCGGCACTCTATCTCTCAGAGGAATTTCTGCCATTTCCGCATGGCACTTCTTCAACTGAGAAACGTGGAACACATCGTGAACTCCGGACAATCCTTCGGGTAGTTCCAACTTGTAAGCAACTTCTCCCATACGCTCCAAAACTCTGTATGGTCCCACAAAACGTGGTGCGAACTTTCCCTTAACTCCAAAACGCTTCACTCCTCGGAGTGGTGATACTCGAAATACGCTCTATCTCCGACTTTGTAGATTGTCTCCTTGCGTTTTGAATCTGCATAACTCTTCTGTCTGGATTGGGCTACCTTGAGTCTATCGCAAATCAGCTTAACCTTCTCTTCAGACTCTTTAATCAAGTCAGGTCCAAACAACTGTCGGTCTCCAACTTCGTCCCATAACAACGATGTTCTGCACCTCCTTCCATACAGTGCTTCGAAAGGGGCCATCTTCAAACTGGCTTGATAACTGTTTTTATAGGAGAGCTCTGCATAAGGCAAATTGTCGTCCCAACTAGATCCATAGTCTAGCGCACAAGCTCTCAACATGTCCTCCAGAATTTGATTTACTCTTTCAGTATGTCCATCTGTTTGCGGGTGAAAAGCTGTACTGAACTCTAGTCTGGTTCCCAAAGTTTCATGCAACTGATTCCAAAACTTTGAGGTAAACTGGGTTCCTCTAGATGACACAATTGTCATCGGAACTCCATGCAGACATACGATCCTGGTCATATAGATCTTTGCCAACTTAGCACTGGTGTAAGTGGTCTTTACTAGGATGAAATGAGCTACTTTCGTCAATCGATCAACTACAACCCATATCGAGTAATAGCCTGAACAAGTCCTGGGAAATCCAGTGATAAAATCCATGCCTAGTTTATCCCACTTCCATTCGGGTATAGGCAATGGTTGTAGCAATCCTGCTGGCTTCTGATGTTCTGCCTTCACTCTCTGATATACATCACAAACTGCTACATACTCCGCAATATCCTTCTTCATACCGGTCCACCAGTACCTGTCCTTCAAATCCAGATACATCTTGGTATTTCCTAGGTGAATCGAATATGGCTAATCATGGGCCTATTGCAGAATCAACTTCCTCATCTCCTGATCTTTTGGCACATATACGCGGTCCTCAAACCATAAAGTATCGTGCTCATCCTCATGAAATCCTTTGGCTTTTCATTTGCTCATCCTTTCCTTTATCTTGGCAATCTCCTTGTCCGTCTTTTGCGCTTCTCTGATCTTATCCATCAAAGTGGACTGAATCTCCAAAGCTTCTACATAACCTCTCGGAACTATCTCCAAACTTAGCTCACGAAGGTCTTCTACTAACTCCCTGGGTAATCCTCTGGTCATGAGGGTATTGACATGAGTCTTGCGGCTCAACGCATCGGCTACTATGTTAGCCTTTCTGGGATGATAGTGCAAATTCATGTCATAATCCTTAATGAGTTCCCACCATCTCCTCTGCCTGAGATTCAACTCCTTCTGCGTGAAGATATACTTCAAACTCTTGTGATCCATGTATACCTAACAATGGTTTCCGATGAGAAAATGTCTCCATGTCTTCAACACATGCACTACGGCTGCTAACTCCAAATCATGCGTAGCATAGTTTAACTCATGGGGTTTAAGCTGTCGTGAGGCATATGAAACAACTCTTCCTTCCTGCATAAGTACGGCTCCAAGTCCTCGACGAGAAGCATCGCAATAGACTTCATAATCCTTGTGTTGATCTGGTAGAATCAAGACCGGTGATGTAACCAAGCGTCTCTTCAACTCCTGGGAACTGGCCTCACATTCCTCGGTCCAATTGAACTTGGTGTCCTTCTTTAACAACTCGGTCATTGGCTTAGCAATCTTTGAGAAATTTTCAATGAACCTCTGGTAGTATCCTGCGAGTCCAAGAAAACTCCGGATCTCTCCAACAGTCGTGGGTGCTTCCCAGTTTGTCACGGTGGCAACTTTGCTGGGGTCTACTGCTATTCCTTCTCCGGATATAACATGTCCAAGAAATCCAACTTCCTTCAACCAAAACTCACACTTGCTAAACTTGGCGTATAACTAATGTTCCCTGAGCTTTCCAAGTACTAAACGCAAATGTTCCTTATGTTCCTCTTCATTCTACGAGTAGACCAGAATATCATCAATGAACACTACGACGAACTTATCCAAAAACTCCATAAACACCTTGTTCTTCATGTTCATAAAATAGGCAGGTGCGTTAGCCAGGCCAAATGACATAACTGTATACTCATATAGCCCATACCTTGTAGTAAAAGCTGTCTTAGGTATGTCCTGCTCTCGAATCTTCAACTGGTGATAACCTGATCGCAGATCTATCTTGGAAAACACCTTAGCTCCTTGCAACTGATCAAACAAATCATTGATCATCGGCAATGGGTACTTGTTCTTGATCGTTACTTCATTTAATCCACGATAATCAACAACCATCCTTAACGATCCATCCTTCTTCTCTACTAGAAGTACTGGTGATCCCCAAGGTGACAAGCTTGGGCGAATATATCCCTTATACAGCAACTCCTTAATCTATTTCTTAATTTCTTCTAAATCCTGTGCGGGCATCCTGTACAGTCTCTTAGATATTGGCCCTGTGTCTGGCAAAAGTTCTATCAAAAACTCTATGTCTCTATCCGGTGGCATGCCTGGCAACTCTTCTGGAAATACATCCGGAAATTCCTTCACCACTAGTACTTCCTCCTGTACTACTCCCGATAAGCAATTTACTTGAGTCCTATTCGGCACATGCCGGGATACATACTTGATCCTTCTTCCTTCTGGGGTGGTGAGTAAAATTGTCTTACGGGCGCAATCGATGTTTCCTCCATGCATCGATAGCCAATCCATACCCAGAATCACATCCAAACCTTGTGATTCCAAAATGATCAGATCAGAGGGGAATACATGTCTACCTATGGCCAATGGCATCTGAAAACATCCATGGCTTGCCCTATACTCTGCTCCGGGTGAGGTTACTAACATGGGTGTCTTAAGTACTCTAGTGGGAAGGTTATACTTATCCACAAATCCCCTCGATATGTATGAATGCGTTGCACCAGTATAAAAAAGAACGACTACAGTAAAAGACTCAACCAAAAACTTACCAATTACTGCATCTGGCTGGGCTTCGATCTCCTCCACGTTAACGTGGTTCACTTGTCCCCTGTTGAAGGGTTGGGCTTCTTCCCAGAGCTTCCATTTCCATTTCCATTCTTAGCCTCAGGACATTCATTGGCGTAATGTCCGGTCTTCTGGCACTTGTAGCAAGTAACATGGCTTAGATCCTTCTTGGTGGGTGTTGCCGGGTTGGAACGGTTCTGTCCGCTACTTCCTCGATTACCATTGCTGTTCTTGGGGCCATTATGGTTGTGCGAACTTTCTCCATTATGAGTGTGGCCTCCATGGTTATGAACAAGCCCTCCCGAGTTCGGGGTGAAATGAGGTCTCTGCTGGGCTCTAGAATTATACTTCCCTTGTGCATACTTCCTCTTGCGGCTATCAATCTGCTGTTGTTTCCCTTCAAGCATGAGCGCTCTATCCACCAACTCCTGGTAGTTATTGAAATTTGCTACCATCAACTTCATGCTTAGCTTATCATTCAGTCCCTCCATAAACTTCTCCTTCTTAGATGCATCCGTAGCAACGTCATCTGGAGCATAACGTGCTAACTAACTAAACTCATCCACATACTGGCCAACAGTGCGTCCTCCTTGGCGTAAGTTACGAAACTCATGCTTCTTCATGGCCATAGCTCCGGCTGATACATGGGCAGTACGGAAAGCTTCCTGGGACTGATCCCATGTGACAGTGGCTATAGGATAAGTGACAGCGTAATTTGTTGGGGATCGTAGCAGAAATATAAAATTTTCTACGCATCACCAAGATCAATCTATGGAGTAATCTAGCAACGAGGGGAAGGGGAGTGCATCTACATACCCTTATAGATCGCTAAGCGGAAGCGTTGCAAGAATGCGGATGAAGGAGTCGTACTCGCAGCGATTCAGATCACGGTTGATTCCGATCTAAGGGCCGAACAACGGCGCCTCCGTGTTCAACACACGTGCAGCCTGGTGACGTCTCCCACGCCTTGATCCAGCAAGGGGAGAAGGAGAGGTTGGGGAATACTCCGTCCAGCAGCAGCACGACAGCGTGGTGGTGAAGGAGGAGCGTGGCAATCCTGCAGGGCTTCGCCAAGCACCGCGGGAGAGGAGGAGGACTTGGGAGAGGGGGAGGGCTGTGCCAGAACTTGGATGCGGCTGCCCTCCCACCCCCCACATATATATGGGGGCAAGGGAGAGGGGGGCCGGCCCCCTCAGATCCAATCTGAGGAGGGGGCGGCGGCCAGGGGGGTTGCCTTGCCCCCCAAGGCAAGGGGGGCGCCCCCCTTTAGGGTTCCCCCAAACCCTAGGCGCATGGGCCCTAGGGGGGAGGCGCCCAGCCCACTAAGGGGCTGGTCCCTCTCCACACACAGCCCATAGGGCCCTCCGGGGCAGTTTGACCCTCCCGGTGGACCCCCGGAACCTCTTCGGTGGTCCCGGTACAATACCGGTAACCCCCGAATTATTCCGGTGACCGTATGATGACTTCCCATATATAAATCTTTACCTCCGGACCATTCCAAAACTCCTCGTGATGTCCGGGATCTCATCCGGGACTCCGAACAACATTCGGTAACCACGTACATCTATTCCCTATAACCCTAGCATCATCGAACCTTAAGTGTGTAGACCCTACGGGCTCGGGAGTCATGCAGACATGGCTGAGACAACTCTCCGGTCAATAACCAACAGCGGGATCTGGATACCCATGTTGGCTCCCAGATGCTCCACGGTGATCTCATCGGATGAACCATGATGTCAAGGATTCAATCAATCCCGTATACAATTCCCTTTGTCTATCGGTACGATACTTGCCCGAGATTCGATCGTCGGTATCCCGATACGTTGTTCAATCTCGTTACCGGCAAGTCTCTTTACTCATTCCTTAACACATCATCCCGTGATCAACTCCTTGGTCACATTGTGCACATTATGATGATGTCCTACCGAGTGGGCCTAGAGATACCTCTCCGTTACACGGAGTGACAAATCCCAGTCTCGATTCGTGCCAATCCAACAGACACTTTCGGAGATACCCGTAGTGCACCTTTATAGCCACCCAGTTACGTTGTGACGTTTGGCACACCCAAAGCACTCCTACGGTATCCGGGAGTTGCACAATCTCATGGTCTAAGGAAATGATACTTGACATTAGAAAAGCTTTAGCATACGAACTACACGATCTTGTGCTAGGCTTAGGATTGGGTCTTGTCCATCACATCATTCTCCTAATGATGTGATCCCGTTATCAACGACATCCAATGTCCATGGTCAGGAAACCGTAACCATCTATTGATCAACGAGCTAGTCAACTAGAGGCTTACTAGGGACATGGTGTTGTCTATGTATCCACACATGTATATGAGTTTCCTATCAATGCAATTCTAGCATGGATAATAAACGATTATCATGAACAATGAAATATAATAATAACTAATTTATTATTGCCTCTAGGGCATATTTCCAACAGTCTCCCACTTGCACTAGAGTCAATAATCTAGTTCACATCGCCATGTGATTAACACTCACAGGTCACATCTCCATGTGACCAACATCCAAAGAGTTTACTAGAGTCAATAATCTAGTTCACATCACTATGTGATTAACACTCAATGAGTTCTGGGTTTGATCATGTTATGCTTTTGAGAGAGGTTGTAGTCAACGGGTCTGCAATATTCAGATCCCTATGTATTTCGCAAAACTTTATGTCATATCGTAGATGCTGCTACCACGTTCCACTTGGAGCTATTCCAAATTGTTGCTCCATTATATGTATCCGGTATCTCTACTCAGAGCTATCCGGATAGGTGTTAAGCTTGCATCGACGTAACTCTTTGCATCGAACTCTTTATCACCTCCATAATCGAGAAACATTTCCTTATTCCTCTAAGGATAATTTTGACCGCTATCTGGTGATCCACTCCTAGATCACCTTTGTACCCTCTTGCCAGACATGTGGCAAGGCACACATTAGGTGCGGTACTCAGCATGGTATACTATATAGAGCCTATGACAAAAGCATAGGGGACGACCTTCGTCCTTCCTCTTTCTTCTACCGTGGTCAAGCTTTGAGTCTTACTCAACTTCACACCTTACAACTTAGATAAGAACCCCTTCTTTGACTGATCTATTTTGAACTCCTTCAAAAACATGTCAAGGTGTGCATTCTTTGAAAGTATCATCAGGCGTCTTGATCTATTTCTATAGATCTTGATGCCCAATATGTAAGCAGCTTTATCCAGGTCTTCCTTTGAAAATCACTCTTCAAACAACCGTTTATGCTTTCCAGAAATTCTACATTATTTCGAATCAAAAATATGTGATCCACATATACTTATTAGAAATGTTGTAGTGCTCCCACTCACTTTCTTGTAAATACAAGTTTCTAGCGAACATTGTATAAACCTAAAAGCTTTGATCACTCCATCAAAGCATATATTCCGACTCCGACATGCTTGCTCTAGCACATAGAAGGATTGCTGGAGCCAGCATACCTTTTAGCATCCTTAGGATTGACAAAACCTTTTATTGTATCACATACAACTTTTTCTTACGAAAACTGGTAAGAAAACTTGTTTTGACATCCATCTGTCAGATTTCATAATCGAAAAATACAGCTAATGCTAACATGATTCCGACGGACTTAAGCATCGCTACGGGTGAGATATTCTCATCGTAGTCAATTCCTTGAACTTGTGAGAAGACTCTTTCCCACAAGTCGAGCTTCATAGACGGTAACATTACCGCCCACGTCCTCTTCTTCTTAAAGATCCATTTATCTCAATGGCTCGCCGATCATCGGGCAAGTCCACCAAAGTCCATACTTTGTTCTGATACATGGATCCTATCTCGGATTTCATGGCTTCTAACCATTTGTCGGAATACGGGCCCACCATCGCTTCTCCATAGCTCGTAGGTTCATTGTTGTCTAACAACATGATATCTCAGACAGGATTACCGTACCACTCAGGAGTAGTACATATCCTTTATCGACCTACGAGGTTCGATAGCAACTTGATCCGAAGCCTCATGATCACTATCATTAACTTCCTATTCAACAGACGTAGGCGCCACAGAAAAACATCTTTATGTGTTGCATCACTCTCTGGTTGAAGTAAAGGTTCGACAACCTCATCAAGTTCTGTCTTCCTCCCACTCAATTCTTTCGAGAGAAACTCCTTCTCGAGAAAGGACCCGTTCTTAGCGACAAACAATTTTCCCTCGGATCTGAGATAGAAGGTATACCCAACTGTCACCTTTGGGTATCCTATGAAGATGTGTTTGTCCGCTTTTGGGTTCGAGCTTCTCCGGCTAAAGCCTTAAGCATCGCAGCCCCAAACATTAAGAAACGACAACTTT
This sequence comes from Triticum urartu, assembly GCF_056163025.1. Lineage (NCBI taxonomy): Eukaryota > Viridiplantae > Streptophyta > Magnoliopsida > Poales > Poaceae > Triticum > Triticum urartu. The sequence goes on from NC_141873.1 coordinate 260,146,502, forward strand.
GGTTTCTTGCCAAACCGTATTCATACGACATCGTCTCAACGGACTTAGATGGTGTCCTATCTAAAGTGAATGCAGCTGTCTCTAACGCATATCCTCAAAATGAAAATGGTAGATCGGTAAGAGAAATCATAGATCGCACCATATCTCATAAGGTTCGATTACGACGCCGGACACACCATTACCCTGTGGTGTTCCAGGTGGCTTCAACTGTGAAACAATTCCACAATGTCTTAAGTGATTGCCAAACTCATAACTCAGAAATTCTCATCGATCAAATCGTAGGAATTTGATCTTCTTGTTATGATGGTTCTTAACTTCACTCTGAAATCGCTTGAACTTTTCAAATGTTTCAGACTTGTGCTTCATTAAGTAAATATACCTATATCTACTCAAATCGTCAGTGAAGATGAGAAAATAGCGATATCCACCGCACGCTTCAATTCTCATTGGATCACACGCATCAGCATGTATGATTTCCAACAAGTCACTTACCCGTTTCATTGTACCTGAAAACAGGGTCTTAGTCATCCTGCCCATGAGGCATGGCTCACATGTGTCAAGCGATTCAAAATCAAGTGACTCCAAACATCCATCGACATGGAGTTTCTTCATGCATCTTACGCCAATATGACCTAAGCGGCCGTGCCACAAGAAAGTGGTACTATCATTATTAACTCTACATCTTTTGGCGTGAACATGCGTATTACCACGACCGAGATTCAATGAACCATTCACACAGGTTGCATGACCATGAAAGGTATTATTCATGTAAATAGAATAACCATTATTCTCTAACTTAAATGAATAACCGTATTGCAATGAACATGATCTAATCATATTCATGCTCAACGTAGACACCTGATTACATTTATCTAGGTTCAATACTAATCGCGAAGGCAGATGGAGCGTGCGATGGTGATCTCATCAACTTTGGAAACACTTCCAACACACATCGTCACCTCGCCCTTAGCCAGTCTCCATTTAGTCCGTAGCTTTTGCTTCAAGTCACCAATAATAGCAACTAAACTGGTATCCAATACCCAGGTGCTACCAGGAGTACTAGTGAGGTACACATTAATAACACGTATATACTTTGTTGAAGTTGCCAGCCTTCTTATCTACCATGCATTTGGGGTAATTCCGCTACCAGTGACCGTTCCCCTTACAATAGAAGCACTCAGTCTCGGGTTTGGGTTCAACCTTGGGTTCCTTCACTGGAGCAGCAACTGGTTTGCCATCCATGAAGTTTCCCTTCTAGCCCTTGCCCTTCTTGAACCAGTGGTCTTATTAAACCATCAACACTTGATGCTCCTTCTTGATTTCTACCTTTTGCAGTCTTAAGCACCGCGAACAGCTCCGGGATCAACTCCATCCCTTGCATGTCATAGTTCATCACGAAGATCTAGTAGCTTAGTGATAGTGGCTAGAGAACTCTATCAATCACTATCTTATCTGGAAGTTTAACTCCCACTTGATTTAAGTGATTGTAGCACCCAGACATTCTGAGCACATGCTCACTAGCTGAGCTATTCTCCTCCATCTTGTTGGCAAAAGAACTTGTCAGAGGTCTCATACCTCTCAACACGGGCATGAGCCTGCAATCCCAATTTCAGCTCTTGGAACATCTCATATGTCTTATGGCGTTCAAAACGTCATTGGAATCCCGATTCTAAGCCGTAAAGTATGGTGCACTAAACTATCAAGTAGTCATCAGGATGTGTCTGTCAGGTGTTCACAACATCCATAGACGACGTTGTAGGGGTTTGCACATCGAGCGGTGCATCAAAGACGTAAGCCTTCTGTGTAGCAGTGAGGACACTCCTCGGACTATGGACCCAGTCCGCATCATTGCTTACAATATCTTTCAACTTGGTCTTTCTCTAGGAACGTATTGAAACAGGGAGCTACAATGTGAGCTATTTATCTACAAAATATTTGCAAAGACAATTTAGACTATGTTCATGATAATTAAGTTCATCTAATCAAATTATTTAATGAACTCCCACTCAAATAGACATCCCTCTAGTCATCTAAGTGAAACATGATCCGAGTCAACTAGGCCGTGTCCGATCATCATGTGAGACGGCCTAGTCAACATCGGTGAACATCTTCATGTTGATCGTATCTTCTATACGACTCATGCTCGACCATTCGATCTTCCGTGTTCCGAGGCCATGTCTGTACATGCTAGGCTCGTCAAGTCAACCTAAGTGTATTGCGTGTGTAAATCTGGCTTACACCCGTTGTATTTGAACGTTAGAATCTATCACAGCCGATCATCACGTGGTGCTTCGAAACAATGAACCTTCGCAACGGTGCACAGTTAGGGGGAACACTTTCTTGAAATTATTACGAGGGATCATCTTATTTAAGCTACCGTCGTTCTAAGAAAATAAGATGTAAAACATGATAAACATCACATGCAATCAAATAGTGACATGATATGGCCAATATGATTTGCTCCTTTTGATCTCCATCTTGGGGGCTCCATGATCATCGTTGTCACCGGCATGACACCATGATCTCCATCATCGTGTCTTCTTGAAGTTGTCTCGTCATCTATTACTTCTACTACTATGGCTAACGCTTTAGCAATAAAGTAAAGTAATTACATGACGTTTATGTTGACACGCAGGTCGTAAATAAATTAACACAACTCCTATGGCTCCTGCCGGTTGTCATACTCATCGACATGCAAGTCGTGATTCCTATTACAAGAACATGATCAATCTCATACATCACATATATCATTCATCACATCCTTTTGGCCATATCACATCACACGACACATGCTACAAAAACAAGTTAGACGTCCTCTAATTGTTGTTGCAAGATTTTACGTGGCTGCTATAGGTTTCTAGCAAGAACGTTTCTTACCTACGCCAAAACCACAACGTGATATGCCAATTTCTATTTACCCTTCATAAGGACCCTTTTCATCGAATCCGATCCGACTGAAGTGGGAGAGACAGACACCCGCTAGCCACCTTATGCAACTAGTGCATGTTAGTCGGTGGAACCTGTCTCACGTAAGAGTACGTGTAAGGTCGGTCCGGGCCGCTTCATCCCATGATGCCGTCGAATCAAGATAATACTAGTAATGACAAGTAAATTGACAAAATCGACGCCCACAACAACTTGTGTTCTACTCGTGCATAGAAACTACGCATAGACCTAGCTCATGATGCCACTGTTGGGGATCGTAGCAAAAATATATAATTTTCTATGCATCACCAAGATCAATCTATGGAGTAATTTAGCAATGAGGGGAAGGGGAGTGCATCTATATACCCTTGTAGATCGCTAAGCGGAAGCGTTGCAAGAACGCGGATGAAGGAGACGTACTCGCAGCGATTCAGATCACGGTTGATTCCGATCTAAGCTCCGAACAACGGCGCCTCCGCGTTCAACACACGTGCATCCCGGTGACGTCTCCCACGCCTTGATCCAGCAAGGGGAGAAGGAGAGGTTGGGGAAGACTCCGTCCAGCAGCAGCACGATGGCGTGGTGGTGAAGGAGGAGCATGGCAATCCTGCAGGGCTTCGCCAAGCACCGCGGGAGAGGAGGAGGACTTGGGAGAGGGGGAGGGCTGCGCCAGAACTTGGGTGCGGCTGCCGTCCCACCCCCCACATATATATAGGGGCAAGGGAGAGGGGGCCGGCCCCCTCAGATCCAATCTGAGGAGGGGGCGGCGGCCAGGGGGGTTGCCTTGCCCCCCAAGGCAAGTGGGCGCCCCCCTTTAGGGTTCCCCCAAACCCTAGGCGCATGGGCCCTAGGGGGAGGCGCCCAGCCCACTAAGGGGTTGTTCCCTCTCCACACACGGCCCATAGGGCCCTCCGGGGCAGGTGGACCCCGGGAACCTCTTCGGTGGTCCCGGTACAATACCGTTAACCCCCGAATTATTCCGGTGATCGTATGATGACTTCCCATATATAAATCTTTACCTCCGGACCATTCCGGAACTCCCCGTGACATCCGGGATCTCATCCGGGACTCCGAACAACATTCGGTAACCACGTACATCTATTCCCTATAACCCTAGCATCATCGAACCTTAAGTGTGTAGACCCTACGGGCTCGGGAGTCATGCAGACATGGCCGAGACAACTCTCTGGTCAATAACCAACGGCAGGATCTGGATACCCATGTTGGCTCCCACATGCTCCACGATGATCTCATCGGATGAACCACGATGTCAAGGATTCAATCAATCCCGTATACAATTCCCTTTGTCTATCGGTACGATACTTGCCCGAGATTCGATCGTCGGTATCCCGATACCTTGTTCAATCTCGTTACCGGCAAGTCTCTTTACTCGTTCCGTAACACATCATCCCGTGATCAAATCCTTGGTCACATTGTGCACATTATGATGATGTCCTACCGAGTGGGCCCAGAGATACCTCTCCGTTACACGGAGTGACAAATCCCAGTCTCGGTTCGTGCCAACCCAACAGACACTTTCGGAGATACCGTAGTGCACCTTTATAGCCACCCAGTTACGTTGTGACGTTTGGAACACCCAAAGCACTCCTACGGTATCCAGGAGTTGCACAATCTCATGGTCTAAGGAAATGATACTTGACATTAGAAAAGCTTTAGCATACGAACTGCACGATCTTGTGCTAGGCTTAGGATTGGGTCTTGTCCATCACATCATTCTCCTAATGATGTGATCCCGTTATCAATGACATCCAATGTCCATGGTCAGGAAACCGTAACCATCTATTGATCAACGAGCTAGTTAACTAGAGGCTTACTAGGGACATGGTGTTGTCTATGTATCCACACATGTATCTGAGTTTCCTATCAATACAATTCTAGCATGGATAATAAACGATTATCATGAACAATGAAATATAATAATAACTAATTTATTATTGCCTCTAGGGCATATTTCCAACATAATTCTCCCACCATGAGGCTGCTGGTCCATCCAATTGGTGTGCGGCAAAATGCACCTTCTCAGCCTCTGTGCATCCTGAAGTGGTTAACTCCCTTCCAATCCTGCAGAGCCAATCATCTGCAACTATCGGCTCGGTGCTACTGGAAAACACCGGCGTCTACAACCTCAGAAAACGGGCTAAGTTGTCAACTGGTGGTGGTGGTGGTGGTGGCGGTGGGTTGTTGTTGCTGTTGCCTTGGTTCTGAACTAATAGTTGCATCAAGGTATTCTGCTACTGGATCAACTGAGTGAGCTCCAGTGGAAAGGTAAATCCGGGGTCACGTCTCGGAGGCATCTGAGGGTTTAGAGAGGATAGAATAGAATGAGGTCTAGTGAGAAAACACTACCCATATGCACATGATACAAACACAATCATATCACTCAATCAATCAAGCAAGTCATACAATCGGTCTAGAACTATCGTTACAAAGTGCTTGGACTATACTATTTACATGGTAGACTACTACTACTGTTTTGGTGGTCAACTAGAAATATTGATCGGTCAAAGATTCCATGAAATCTGCTCCAACTTCATCAACATAGTCATCATCGCTATCGTCGGGGTCCAAATCGGTGTCGTCGATGATGATGTAGTCCTCCGGACGAATCTCCTTGGGTTCTTCGTCTTCTCCTCCTGGCGCGGGGTCTCCCATAAATACTCCTAGCTTCCTTTCCAGATCGTCATTCCTTTCCACTAGTACGACTATTTCCTCCTCATAATCTTCACGAGTAGCTTTGAGTTCCTCTTCAAGCTCCGTGATCCTGGTCATTGCCGTCTTCAGATCTATCATGCCTGCACACATCTGGTTCTCCTGGCGGTGAATATGCTGGTTTAACTCCTGGATGAAAGCTGCAATGGATCTATCCTTCCTGGTGCTAATCATCTCCCGTTGCTCATCTCGGCGCCCACAAATATAGTAGATAGTATCCTTAAGCTCCTTGTGGTAAACTTCTCCAATGCGTCCCATGGTGATGTGAGCTGCCATACTCTTTCCTAGATTCCAGGTTGGTGCATCAAAGGAAAACTCTATGGGTTTGGCGTGAATGTCCTTCCTGGAACTTGAAATTGAATCATCCATCGCTCCTCTTCTGGTAAAGTGGCATTGTAAGTCCCGGTGAAGCTTGGTATTCCAATGTTTAAGTACCTAGTGACTTCCTTCAAGTTTCTTCCAAAGGGGGCATCTTCATCTGGTTGCACAAACTTGTTCCTTCCGTCCGCCATCCTAAAGAGTAGAAAAAGGAGAGGAGTTAGAAATGAGAAGAGAATAGTGATCTAGGGCTTTAGCTTAGTGGTCGTGTCCTGCAGTCAGCGTGTGCTCTGATACCATCTTTGTAGCGACCAGACCTCAAACAGTCTGATCTCTGTGTATAAGTGTCATCCATGGATCGGTAATGCTGACACACACAATACTTGAAGGATTTATAACAGAGTGGCAATCACACACTTATTACATCGAATGTCTCAAAAGAGAACTTATTACAATAAATATGGCTTAAGGCCGTCTAATACGATAACAGCGGAAGGCTTGGAAGATAAAGTGAGTCCATCAACTCCAACGGCATCACTTAGTGAAAGACCACGACCTAAGGTTCCTTACTTGTCGTCTGAAAAATCTGCAACATGATACGTTGCAGCCCGAAAATGGGTCAGCACATAGAATATGCTGGCAAGGTAACACAAGAGAGTAATGAAGCAATGTAAAGCTATCACTATATGCATATATGGCTGGTGGAGGCTATATGGTTGATATATTTTGCGAAAAGCCAATTTTTCCCTACTGCAAAGGAATAAATTTTATTTAACTATCATGGTAGTTGTTAAACATTGAGAAGGTTCACCCAACTCAATCCAATTAAAAGTAGTCATCATTAAACCCAATCAAATTAAATTTAAGAGTGATGAGATCCACATGATAATCCAAGAACTAGATACTGAAGATGTCCATAACCGGGGACACGGCTAACCATGATTAGTTTGTACACTCTGCAGAGGTTTGTGCACTTTTCCCCACAAGACTCGATCTCCTCCCTTGTATTTCTCGCACTACATGGTGTTTGAGAAACGGATGACTGAGAAACAGTCTTTCAGAAGCGTTAGCACCTTACGATGGGTAGACCGGTATGCCTACATCCCCTACATCTTCTAATCTACCACTGTAAGAGTTCACACGACTTAATCAACTATGCCAGAGCCCATAATGGCATGTGGATGCACACGGAAGTTTCCAGCATGAATAATCTTATGATCCCTTTGAGCCTGGGTGGCGGTCCATAGGAGAATCACACGGTACCCCGGGATTTCCAAAAATACAGGCAATCACTGGGTTCCCCAGGTGCCTCAATCCACCCAGATGTGTATTAAAGTTGCCACCTTAAGTAACCATTAAATTAACAATCTCACATCTGTCATGAAAACACTCAAACCCAATCCACGTCTACAAGCATAACATAGCAAAAATAAGCAACGTAGAAGTAACTCCCATGGTTTGATAAAGAAACAGGTGAATAGGTACTACCTCATCTACTTCCCAAACCCACAATTTAATTCAGATCCTAACCATGCAATGTTTGAGGATTGATCTAATGCAATAAAAACTGGGTAGTAAGAGGTATGAACAAAGTGTTACTTGCCTTGCTGACGATCCGCGAAACCTAGAGACTCGATGTAGCACGCTTCGCACTCCGGGTACTCTACCGCAATCAGACAAGCGCACAATAAGCAATCAAACAAAAGACCAGGTAAAACTCAAATAAGAGATCTAACCAGAAAGTTCAACTTAAGAACTCTGGTTGGAAAAAAGAAACAAATCAAACGAAGCAACAAAACTCAAACGACGAGAGAAACAAGCTTCGTTTACTAATCTGGACCTAGGTCAAATTTTACAGTAGCAAACACTTGTTTAAGTTGATTAAACGTAAAGAGGGTTTCGAGATGAAACTCTAGGCGCCTGAATCGCCTGATATCGATAAACGAGCGAAAAGTTATACTAGAACAAAAATCGGATCAGGAATCGTGATTGAAAATAATCACGAAAAATCCGAGAAAAAGAAAAACTGATGAACAGGCTAACGAATGAACGTTCGTTATCTGTGACTAAACGGTGGAAACCGTTCGTAAAACCGAATGTAAAAGCGGTCGTTGGCTAAATAACTAAACCGAAGAAAATAAACCGAATCGGATCTAGAAAAAAAATGGATCTAGGGTTTATGAAATAAAACCGATCGATTTAAAAACAAACCGGCAGCGGCTACCTCTAACTCCGGTGGGGTCCGGCGAGTCGGGGGCGGCGGGTCCGGTGGGGCGGCGGCGGGCTCCGACGAGGCGGCGCGGCGCGGCGCGGGCGGCGGCAAGGGCGACGCGGTGGTGCGCGGCGGGTGGCGGCTAGGGTTAGGGTTTCGGGTGGGGCAGCGGTAACGGGCCTCGGGGCGGCGGCTTATAAAGGCCTGACCCAAGAAGTCCTGGCCGGGTACGGCCCTAAGTCGGTCAACCTTTTTTTTAAAATAATTTTGACGTGCAGAAAAGGAAAGAAAAGAAATACTAAACAGACTCCAAAAATCCCGAAATAAATTTTCCCCGTCCTCTAAAAATACCGGACAAGGTGAACATTTATTTGGGCCTAAAATGCAATTTTGAAAAACACACTTTTTTCCTAATTCAAATAAAATAGCGACAAAACTCCGAATAAAAATCTATTTGATTTTAATATTAAATCTCTAATATTTCTTTATTTTTAGGAAGTCATTTTATGCTCTCTCTTTTTTATATTTAATAAAAGAAATAATTCAGAGAAAAAAATAATTAAAATCAAACGACCCTCTTTTCATAATTCGAGAAAATCTCAAATATGAACATAACAAAATTCCCAACTCTCTCCGTAGGTCGTTGAGTTGCGTGGAATTTCTAGGATCAACCAAAAATGCAATAAAACATGATATGCAAAGATGCTCTAATGTATAACATTTCAAATTGAAAATTTGGGATGTTACAGAAAGGTCAAGCATGAATCATATAGTAGATATGATCAACATAGTGATGTTCACCAGTGAAAACTACTCCATCTCACGTGATGATCGGACATGGTTTAGTTATATGGATCACATGATCACTTAGATGATTAGAGGGATGTCTATCTAAGTGGGAGTTCTTAAGTAATACGATTAATTGAACTTTAATTTATCATGAACTCAGTACCTGATAGTATTTTGCATGTCTGTTATTGTAGATAAATGGCCCGTGCTGTTGTTCCATTGAATTTTAATGTGTTCCTAGAGAAAGCTAAGTTGAAAGATGATGATAGCAACTACACGGTCTGGGTCCGTAACTTCAGGATTATCCTCATTTCTACACAGAAGAATTGCGTCCTGGAAGCACCGCTAGGTGTCAAACCCCCTGCAGGTGCAACTCTAGATGTTATGAACACCTGGCAGAGCAAAGCTAATGACTACTCGATAGTTCAGTGTGCCATGCTTTACGGCTTAGAACCGGGACTTCAACGACATTTTGAACATCATGGAGCATATGAGATGTTCCAGGAGTTGAAGTTAATATTTCCAGCAAATGCCCGGATTGAGAGATATGTAGTCTCCAATAAGTTCTACTGTTGCAAATGGAGGAGAATAGTTCTGTCAGTGAACACATACTCAGAATGTCTGGGTACCACAATCACTTGACTCAGCTGAGAGTTAATCTTCCGGTTGATAGTGTCATTGACAGAGTTCTTCAATCACTGCCACCAAGCTACAAAAGCTTCGTGATGAATTATAATATGCCAGGGATGGATAAGACAATTCCTGAGCTCTTCGCGATGCTAAAGGCTGCGGAGGTAGAAATCAAGAAGGAGCATCAAGTGTTGACGGCCAACAAGACCACCAGTTCCAAGAAGAAGGGCAAAGGGAAGAAGGGGAACTTCAAGAAGAACAACAAGCAAGTTGCTGCTCAAGTGAAGAAGCCCAAGTCTGGACCTAAGCGTGAGATTGAGTGCTTCTATTGCAAAGGGACTGGTCACTGGAAGCGGAACTGCCCCAAGTATTTGGCGGATAAGAAGGATGGCAAAGTGAAAGGTATATTTGATATACATGTTATTGATGTGTACCTTACTAATGCTCGCAGTAGCGCCTGGGTATTTGATACTGGCTCTGTTGCTAATATTTTCAACTCGAAACAGGGGCTACAGATTAAGCAAAGATTGGCTAAGGATGAGGTGACGATGCGTGTGAGAAATGGTTCCAAAGTCGATGTGATCGCCGTCGGCACACTACCTCTACATCTAACTTCGGGATTAGTTTTAGACATGAATAATTGCTATTTGGTGCCAACGTTAAGCATGAACATTATATCTAGATCTTGTTTGATGCAAGACGGTTATTCATTTAAATCAGAGAATAATGGTTGTTCTATTTATATGAGTAATATCTTTTATGGTCATGCACCCTTGATGAGTGGTCTATTTTTACTAAATCTTGATAGTAGTGATACACATATTCATAGTATTGAAACCAAAAGATATAATTTTAGTAATGATAGTGCAACTTATTTGTGGCACTGCCGTTTAGGTCATATTGGTACAAAGCGCATGAAGAAACTCCATGCTAATGGGCTTTTGGAATCACTTGATTATGAATCACTTGATGCTTGCGAACCATGCCTCATGGGCAAGATGACTAAGACTCCGTTCTCCGGAACAATGGAACGAGCAACAGACTTATTGGAAATTATACATACTGATGTATGCGGTCTGATGCGTGTTGATGCTCGTGGAAGGTATCGTTATTTCCTGACCTTCATAGATGATTTGAGAAGATATGGATATGTCTACTTGATGAAACATAAGTCTGAAACATTTGAAAAGTTCAAAGAATTTCAGAGTGAAGTGGAAAATCATTGTAACAAGAAAATAAAGTTTCTACGATATGATCGTGGAGGAGAATATTTGAGTTACGAGTTTGGTCTTCATTTGAAACAATGCGGAATATTTTCGCAACTCACGCCACCCGGAACACCACAGCGTAATGGTGTGTTCGAACATCTAATCGTACTTTATTAGATATGGTGAGATCTATGATGTCTCTTACTGATTTACCGCTATCGTTTCGGGGTTATGCTTTAGAGACGGCTGCATTCACGTTAAATAGGGCACCATCTAAATCGGTTGAGATGACACCATATGAACTGTGGTTTGGCAAGAACCCAAGTTGTCATTTCTTAAAGTTTGGGGCTGCGATGCTAGTATGAAAAAGCTTCAACCTGATAAGCTCGAACCCAAATCGGAGAAATGTGTATTCATAGGATACCGAAAGGAGACTGTTGGGTACACCTTCTATCACAAATCCGAAGGCAAGATATTTGTTAGTGAGAATGGATCCTTTCTAGAGAGGGAGTTTCTCTCGAAAGAAGTGAGTGGGAGGAAAGTAGAACTTGATGAGGTAATTGTACCTTCTCCCTTATTGGAAAGTAGTTCATCACAGAAATCAGTTCCAGTGATTCCTCCACCAATTAGAGAGGACGCTAATGATGGTGATCATGAAACTTCTAATCAAGTTACTACCGAACCTCGTAGGTCAACCAGAGTAAGATCTGCACTAGAGTGGTACGGTAATCCTGTTCTGGAGGTCATGTTACTTGACCATGACGAACCTACGAACTATGAGGAAGCGATGATGAGCCCAGATTCCACAAAATGGCATGAGGCCATGAAATCTGAGATGGGATCCATGTATGAGAACAAAGTGTGTACTTTGGTTGACTTGCCCGATGATCGGCAAGCCTAGAGAATAAATGGATCTTCAAGGAGAAGACTGGCGCTGACGGTAATGTTACTGTCTACAAAGCTCGACTTGTTGCGAAAGGTTTTCGACAAGTTCAAGGAGTTGACTACGATGAGACCTTCTCACCCAAAGCGATGCTTAAGTCTGTCCGAATCATGTTAGCAATTGCCGCGTTTTATGATTATGAAATTTGGCAAATGGATGTCAAAATTGCATTACTTAATGGATATCTTAAAGAAGAGTTGTATATGATGCAACCAGAAGGTTTTGTCGATCCAAAAGGTGCTAACAAAGTGTGCAAGCTCCAGCGATCCATTTATGGACTGGTGGAAGCATCTTGGAGTTGCAATATACGCTTTGATAGTGTGATCAACGCATATGGTTTTATACAGACTTTTGGAGAAGCCTGTATTTACAAGAAAGTGAGTGGGAGCTCCATAGCATTTCTGATATTATATGTAGATGACATATTATTGATTGGAAATGATACTGAATTTCTGAATAGCATAAAAGGATACTTGAATAAGAATTTTTCAATGAAAGACCTCGATGAAGCTGCTTATATATTGGGCATCAAGATCTATAGAGATAGATCAAGACGCTTAATTGGACTTTCATAAAGCACATACCTTGATAAAATTTTGAAGAAGTTCAAAATGGATCAAGCAAAGAATGGGTTCTTGCCTATGTTACAAGGTGTGAAGTTGAGTCAGGATCAATGCCCGACCACTTCAGAAGATAGAGAGAAAATGGAAGTCATTCCCTATGCTTAGGCCATAGGTTCTATCATGTATGCAATGTTGTGTACCAGACCTGATGTGTGCCTTGCTATTAGTTTAGTAGGGACGTACCAAAGTAATCCAGGAGTGGATCACTGGACAGCGGTCAAGAACATCTTGAAATACCTGAAAAGGACTAAGGATATGTTTCTCGTTTATGGAGGTGAAAAAGATCTCGTCGTAAACGGTTACGTCGATGCAAGCTTTGACACTGATCCGAATGACTCTAAGTCACAATCCGGATACATATTTTTATTGAATGGTGGATCTGTCAGTTGGTGCAGTTCTAAGAAAAGCGTCGTGGCGGGATCTATGTGCGAAGTGGAGTACATAGTTGCTTCGGAAGTAGCAAATGAAGGAGTCTGGATGAAGGAGTTCATATCCGATCTAGGTGTCATACCTAGTGCATCGGGTCCAATTAAAATCTTTTGTGACAATACTGGTGCAATTGCCTTGGCAAAGGAATCCATATTTCATAAGAGAACCAAGCACATCAAAAGGTGCTTCAATTCCATCCGCGATCAAGTCAAGGAGGGAGACAAAGAGATTTGCAAAATACACACGGATATGAATGTTGCAGACCCGTTGACTAAGCCTCTCTCATGAGCAAAACATGATCAGCACCAAGACTCCATGGGTGTTAGAATCATTACAATGTAATCTAGATTATTGACTCTAGTGCAAGTGGGACACAAAAGGAAATATGCCCTAGAGGCAATAATAAAGTTGTTATTTATATTTCCTTATATCATGATGAATGTTTACTATTCATGCTAGAATTGTATTAACCGGAAACTTAGTACATGTGTGAATACACAGACAAACAGAGTGTCACTAATATGCCTCTACTTGACTAGCTCGTTAAACAAAGATGAGTAAGTTTCCCAACCATATACATGAGTTGTCATTTGATAAACGGGATCGCATCATTAGAGAATGATGTGATTGACATGACGTATCCGTTAGCTTAGCACTTTGATCATTTAGTTTATTGCTATTGCTTTCTTCATGACTTATACATGTTCATATCACTATGAGATTATGCAACTCCCGAATACTGGAGGAACACTTAGTGTGCTATCAAACGTCACAACGTAAATGGGTGATTATAAAGATGCTCTACAGGTGTCTTCGATGGTGTTTGTTGAGTTGGCATAGATCGAGATTAGGATTTGTCACTCCGATTGTCAGAGAGGTATCTTTGGGCCCTCTCGGTAATGCACATCACTATAAGCCTTGCAAGCAATGTGACTAATGATTTAGTTGCGGGATGTTGCATTATGGAACGAGTAAAGAGACTTGCTGGTAACGAGATTGAACTAGGTATAATGATACCGATCATCGAATCTCGGGCAAGTAACATACCGATGACAAAGGGAACAACGCATGTTGTTATGCAGTTTGACCAATAAAGATCTTCGTAGAATATGTGGGAACTAATATGAGAATCTAGGTTCCGCTATTGGTTATTGACCAGAGATGAGTCTCGGTCATGTCTACATAGTTCTCAAACCCGTAGGGTCACACGCTTAACGTTTGATGACGATATGTATTGTGATTTATGTGATTTGATGTATCGAAGGTTGTTCAGAGTCCCGGATGTGATCACGGACATGACGAGGAGTCTCGAAATGGTCAAGACATGAAGATTGATATATTGGAAGGTTGTGTTTGGACACCGGAAAGGTTTCAGATAGGTTCGGGCATTTTCCGGAGTACCCGGGGGTTACCGGAACCCCCCGAGGGGCTAATGGGCCTTCATGGGCTTTAGTGGAAGAGAGGAGGAGGTAGCCAAGAGGAGCGGCGAGCCCCCCAAGACCAATCTGAATTGGGAGGGGGGTCGGCCCCCCTTTCCTTCTTCCCCTCTTCCCTTTCCTTTCCCCTCCCACTTGGACTAGGAAAGGGGGGGGACCTACTCCTAGTAGGAGTAGGATTCCCCCCTTGGGGTGCACCCCATGAGGACGGCCCCCCTCCTCCACTCCTTTATATACGGGGGAGGGGGGCACCCCATAGACACACAATTTGATTTCTTAGCCGTGTGCGGTGCCCCCCTCCACAGATTTCCACCTCGGTCATATTGTCGTAGTGCTTAGGCGAAGCCCTGTGTCGGTAACTTCAGCATCACCGTCAACACACCGTCGTGCTGACGAAACTCTCCCTTGGCCTCAGCTGGATCTAGAGTTCGAGGGACGTCATCGAGCTGAATGTGTGCAGATCGGGAAGGTGACGTGCGTTCGGTACTTGATAAGTTGGATTGCGAAGACGTTCGACTACATCAACCGTGTTACTTAACGCTTCTTCTTTCGGTCTACTAGGGTACATGGACACAGTCTCCCCGCTCGCTGCTATGCTTCTCCTAGATAGATCTTGCTGGATTGTAGGAAAATTTTGAAATACTACGTTCCCAACAGATTCATGGCGCCATGAGAGGCGGTCGGTTGTCTAGTTGATGTCTGGCTCGTGCAAGGCTATGTAGTCAAGGAGTTCATGCCAGACAATTATTTCTGGCGGCCCAAATGGTCGCCAGAGTGTGAGATGTCCTAAGTCAAAAAGGGCCACCTCGGTAGAGATCCTAGGATCCACCGCAATGGAGAACCGATCGGGGAAGTAGGCCGCGAAGGAGGTATCCCCCGCCCAACAGTCGAACCAGAATAGGGTGGACGCACCGGAGCCAACAATAATCGTGGTCCCAATGCGAAGGATCGAAAGAAACTGGATGACGGACTACCAGAACTGGGATCCACCAGACCGCTGACAGAAAGCCAGTGGCTGACCATGGAGTATTTGTTCTGAATGATGTGCAACCAGATGCCACCCTCCCTGTTTGCAATCCTCCATAGCCAGTGTGTCAGGAGGGCAATGTTCATCCATTTGGAGGACATGGTCCCGAGGCCGCCCTGCTCATGTGGTTTGCAGATGTCTGGCCAACTCACCATGTCGTATTTCTGCTTGTTGCCTTCACCGGCCCAGAAGAGTCTCCCTTGAACTTTGGCGATCTCATGATGTAGTGTCTTTGGCAGGCTGTAGAAGCTCATGAGGAAAAAAAGAAAATTGGACAAGGATGAATTGATGAGGATCATTCGTGCCACTTTGGAGAGCCATTACAATGCCGGAGTATGAGTATGGTAGGCCGCAAGTCTGCCATGGATAGCCGAGAGTCACTAATGGGTATCCCCAGGTAGGTCATGTGGAAGGAACCCAAATGATAATCAAGGCAGTTAGCAATACTCTGAATCTCCGTGGGTGAGTAACCCCTCACCATCACTTCGCTCTTGTCGAAGTTAATCTTGTGACCTGACATCTGTTGAAAGCAGAGGAGGAGGACATTTAGGTCTGTGATGTCGACCGCAGTTCCCTCCACCATGATGATGGTGTCATCGGAATACTGTACAAGGTGCGGCACTGATACGTCTCCAATGTATCTATAATTTATGAAGTATTCATGCCATGTTTACAATAATTTTATATGATTTTGGTATGATTTTGATGGAACTAACCCGGGCTGACGCTTTTTCAATAGAACTACTGTGGTGTTGTTTTTTGTGCAGAAATCAAAGTTCTCCAAATGCAGCGAAACTTTTTGACATTTTTTGGAAGAAAAGAGAAATAATGGAGCAAAGAACCACCATAGGGGGGCCTTGCTTCCCACAAGACACCAGGGTACGCCAGCCCCCTGGCACGCCCTGGTGGGTGGTGGCCCCCCTGAGGCCCATCTTCGCGTGATTCCAATGCTAAAAAATCCTATATATGTACAGAAACCTCCAGAAAAACAACAGATCAGAAGTTCCGCCGCCGCAAGCCTCTGTAGCCATGAAAAACCAATCCAGACCCCGTTTTGGCACCCTGCCAGAGGGGGAAATCATCACCGGAGGCCATGTTCATCATCCCTATGGCCACCATGATGAGGAGGGAGTAGTCCACCCTCAGGGCTGAGGGTTTGTACCAGTAGCTATGTGTTTAATCTCTCTCTCTCCCGTGTTCTTGATTTGGCACGATCATGATGTATCGCGGGCTTTGTTAATATAGTTGGATCATATGGTGTTTTCCCCTCTCTATCTTTTTGTGATGAACTGAGTTTTCCCTTTGAGATTTTGTTATTATCGGATTGAATACTTTTATGGATTTGAGAGCACTTCATGTATGTCTTGCTATGAATACCCGTGGTGACAATGGTGTATCATCTTTATTCACTTGATATATGTTTTGGCACTCAACTAGCGGATTCCTGAGGTGACATTGGGGTAATCTATGCATAGGGGTTGATGCACGTTTTCGTCCTTGTTTCTCCGGTAGAAATCTTGGGGCACTCTTTGAGGTTCTTTGTGTTGGATTGAGTATTATGAATCTGAAATTGTTTGGTGCATATCGTATAATGAACTCATCAACACTCACGGTGACATTGGAGTATCTAGTTGACATTAGAGTTTGTTGATGTGTATCATGTGGCGTTATTTTAGTACAAACTCTTGCATAGATCGATCGGAAAGAATAGATTGGTGTTATTTTAGTACGAAGTCTAGGATAGGTTGATCGGAAAGAATAGCTTTGAGGTGGTTCCGTACCCTACAAACATTTTCTTCTTATGTTCTCCGCTAGGTAAGAACTTTGGAGTGATTCTTCATCGCATGTTGAGGGATGGTTATATGATCCAATTATATTAGCATTGTCGAGAGATTGCACTAGCGAAAGTATAGACCCTAGGCCTCATTTTCAAACATTGCAATACCGTTTGTGCTCCATTTTATCAATTGCTATTTTTATTGTTACTATTACAAAAATCAATATCTACTATCATTACTACACTTGTATCACCATCTCTTCGCCGAACTAGTGCATCTATACAATTTACCATTGTATTTGGTGTGTTGGGGACACAAGAGACTTTTTGTTATTTGATTGCAGGGTTGTTTGAGAGAGACCATGTTCATCCTACACCTCCCCTGGATTGACAAACCTTAGCTCATCCACTTGAGGGAAAATTGCCACTGTCCTACAAAACTCTGCGCTTGGAGGCCCGACACGAGTCTACAAGAACAAGTTGTGTAGTATAAATCAAGCTCTTTTCTGGTTCCGTTGTCGGGGAGGTGAGTGTTTGAAGGTATACCTTTAAATCTTGCAACTAAATCATTTAGTTTCTTGCTTTATCACTAGTTTTGTTTATAAAATAAACTAAAAATGGAATTGAGGTGGCCTCATATTATTCATCTTTATAATGTCTTTCTTGAAAATGATGGAAACAAAAATTGTGCTCAATTGATAGAAGAAGAATTCAATAAAATGTTTGTCATAGAATCTTTGAATGATGAGCATGATTGCAATGTTGTTAGTATGAATTCTGTGAGTATCCATGATGCTAATGATATGCAAAGTCATAAGCTTGGGGATGCTATGTTTTATGAAGATGATATTTTTTGTCCCCCAAGTTTTCATGAGAAAAATAATTATGATGATAGCAAGCCTCCTATTTATGATGATTATATTGATGAAAGCGGATTTGGAGAGGTCATGACTTTATTTAATGATGATTCCACTATTTTGGAAGAGGTTTCAATTGGTGATGAGAACAAAGTTGCTATCTAGGATGATTATTGTGATGACATGTAAGCTTAATGATAACCATGAAACTTGTCATCATGATTTTTATTTTCAGTTGGATTATGCCAATCAAATATCTCATGATAGTTATTTTGTTGAGTTGCTCCCACTACTATTGAGGAGAATATATTTTCTTATGTGGAGAGTAATAAAATTTCTATGCTTGTGGATCATGAAAAGAATGCTTTATGTGATAGTTATATTATTGAATTCATTCATGATGGTAATGAAAATTATTACGAGAGAGGAACATATGCTTTTACATATCTCAATAATATCAAGTTTCTCTGTATGTGTTGAAAATCTTGAAGTTTTGCTTGTTTTGCCTTCCTATGCTAGTTCATTCTTGCTCCCATGAATTATTTGTTGACAAAATCCCTATGTATAGGAAGTGGGTTAGACTTAAATGTGCTAGTCATATGTTTCATGATGCTCTCTTGCATGTTTCAATTCATATCTTTTACGCGAGCATCATTGAAATCATCATGCCTAGCTAAAAAGGCATAAAGAAAAGCGCTTGTTGGGAGACAAACCAACATTTACCCCTACCATTTTTGTGTGTTCACATGATTAAGCTACTATAGTAATCATCTTTTATAGCTTTTGTTTCAATACAGTGCTAAGTAAAGCCTTTGGGATAGTGTGGATGATAGTTGATTTGATTCCATGCAAAAACATAAAATTTTGCACCCAGTAACATAATTGATCCGCTCTGCTGGAACGTGATAAATTCTTGAATTTTTCATAGATGATTGATATACAAATTTCCCATGTTGTCCTACTTTTTCAGAATTTTTGGAGGAGCAGAAATATGGTCATTGTCCAGATCATTACAGATTGTTCTGTTTCTGTCAAATTCAGTTTTTAGTACATATGTTGCTTGTTTCCTAGTTTCTATGGATTATATTGCTCAATATAAATTGTGTAAATGATAAGGTACAGTAGGAATTGTGTTTGAACAATTATGAATCTTGTCTTTGACAATACCAAAGTGAATGGTTTGCTCTTTATTATACTAGCCTATCTCACGAAGTTTCGTTAAGTTTTGTGTGATTGAAGTTTTCAAGTTTTGTGTGAGATATTGATATGAGGAGAATAAGGAGTGGCAAGACCCTAAGCTTGGGGATGCCCAAGGCACCCCAAGGTAATATTCAAGGAATACCCAAGCAACTAAGCTTGGGGATGCCCTGGAAGGCATTCCCTCTTTCGTCTTCAACATTATCGGTAATCTCACTTGTAGCTATATTTTTATTCGTCACAAGATATGAGTTTTCCTTGGATAGTAATTTTATTTTGTTGTCATTTGAATGATGTTATTTATAATAATTTCTTGCATCTTTCATTTCAATAAAAATGTCAAGTATAGCCTTCACCAAGCTTATTTTGCAAGTCTATATGTGGCTGTTTGAAAACAAAAAGTTTCACGGTAGTACGTGAATTCTTGAGAAAATTCAGAATGTGATAAAATGTTGAATTTTCTTGCAAAATAAGCTATGATAAATTTTCTATAACATGTTAATTGTTTAGAATTTTTGGACTTAGATAAGTATGAATCTTCTTGCATCCTTTACAGACTATCCTGTTTTGACAGATTGTTGTTATGTTTGCATATGTTTGCTTGTTTGATAATTCTATATGAGGATAAGACTATTAAATATGTAGAGTCATTTAGTATTCAATGTTAAATAATAATTTTAGTGATTTGCTACAGTAGAGAATGATAAGGTTATTGTATTGATTTATACTAACTTATCTCATGAGTTCTTGTTGAGTTTTGTGTGGATGAAGTTTTTAAGATTTAGGGAAACCATGATATAAAAGGAATAAAGGAGACACAAAACCTCAAGCTTGGGGATGCCCAAGGCATCCCAAGATAATATTTCAAGAAGTCTCATGCATCTAAGATTGGGGATGCCCCGGTAGGCATCCCACCTTTCTTCTTCAACAATTATCGGTTAGTATCGGTTGAGCCTAAGTTTTTACTTCTTCACATGAGTTGTGCTATTCTTGGAATGTAATTTTATTTATTTTTGCTTGATTTTTTAGTAATACTTAGATTTGAAAGTTTTTAAAAATAAGAGAGTGTACTCAAATGGCTACCCATTTACTTAACTACTCGCTTGACCTTCACTTATATCTTTTCGGAGTAGCTTGTCATTTACTCTGATGATTCACTTATATCCTATGAGTAAATTGTTGAATGAATTGAATGTCATGAAGTTGAAATTATATATTTTCATATCATGCCTAGTAGTAGCTTCACATCAGGTTTAGAAAGTGAAATCTTTTGAAGCTTGACAATCACAATATTGGTCATACAAGCAATTCATATATGATTAGTATAAGGAAGAGAACTTTCACATACAAATATATTATATTGGAAATCTTCTATAATTGTGAATACCCATTAATTATTTTGAAACTTGAGCAAATTACTTGAAGTTGGACAAGGAAGACAACATAATGAGTTATGGTTGTGTATACTTGCATAGAAGTTATATTGTTATGGATCCTCCAACATGTGGTGTTTGCTTAGGATCTTTTCCTAGCCAAAAATTCGTACTAAGTAGGGATACTACTTGTGCATCCAGAAACCCTTAAACCCAGTTTCTTGCCATGAGTGTCCACCATATCTACCTATGGATTGAATAAGATCCTTCAAGTAAGTTGTCATCGGTGCATAAAGCAATAAAAATGCTCCTAAATATGTTTGATGTTTTATTGTAAGGGAAAATTTGCGTTGTACAAACTTGTGGTGGCAAAGTAATAAAAGCGACGGACTGCATAATAAAGGTTGCTATCATAAGGGGCAATATAACATGATGTTCCTTTGCATTAAGAGCTTGGGCATCCAACAATAAAAAGTGCATGAAAACCTCTGCTTCCCTCTGCGAAGGGCCTATCTTTTACTTTTCGTATTTACTTTTATGCAAAGAGTCAATGGTATGCATTCTCATTTCAACCTCAATTATTCTCTAGTTGGCAAGCATCATGTGGTGGGGAAAGATCTAGGCACATATGGCCAATCAGATGTATTTGATCATGATTTCTTATTGTTGAAAATTATCTCGATGATAAATGAGTTGGGAGGCAAAACATTAAGCCCCTATCTTTCTCTGTGTTTGATGGATGAAAATATGCTTTTAGTACAAGCAACCATACAAAACTATATGATGATTGAGTATGTAGAGCTCTTACTTAGATTTTGTTGAATACGTTGAATTGCAATTGTTTGGTGACTAATAACATAGGTTGTCAAGCTTCAAGAGAAGGCATTGTTTGAACCGTAACATGTGAATTGATTGCTACTTTATCATGATGAGTTTTATGAGAAAGAATTGTTGTTATGATGCTAGGAAAAGTGATTGAAATTATCATTGATCAAACTTATGCATTATGCTAGCATTCACACATCATAAATTATTTCTTTTATCATTTACCTACTCGAGGGCGAGTAGGAATTAAGCTTGGGGATGCTGATACGTCTCCAACGTATCTATAATTTATGAAGTATTCATGCTGTTATTTTATCATTCTTGGGTGTTTTACAATCATTTTATAGCAACTTTATATCATTTTTTGGGACTAACCTATTGACCCAGCGCCCAGTGCCAGTAGTTGTTTTTGCTTGTTTTTTACATTGCAGGAAATCAATATCAAACGGAGTCCAAACACCGCGAAACTTTACGGAGATTTTTTTGGACCAGAAGGTACCCAATGGGCCAGAGCTGCACCTGGGGAGTTCCCCAAGGGGGGAACAACCCACCAGGGTGTGCCAGGGGGCCCTGGCATGCCCAGGTGGGTTGTGCCCACCTCGGTGGCCTCCCGTACCCCTTCTTTGCACTATAAATTCCCAAATATTTCGAAACCCTTCGGGGAACCTAGATCAGAATTTCCATCGCCACAGGGCTCTGTAGCCACCGAAAACCAATCTAGACCTGTTCCAGCACGCTGCCGGAGTAGGGAATCATCTCCGGTGGCCATCTTCATCATCCCGACGGCCACCATGATGAGGAGGGAGTAGTCCACCCTCGGGGCTGAGGGTTTGTACCAGTAGCTATGTGTTTAATCTCTCTCTCTCTCTCTCGTGATCTATATCATGGGCTTTGCTAGCATAGATGGACCATATGATGTTTCTCCCCTCTATACTCTTGTTGTGATGAATTGAATCTTTACCCTTTGAAGTTTTGTCATGTCAGATTGAATGTTTCGATTTGAGAACACATGATATATGCTTGTGGTATGAATACTTGAGGTGACAATTGGGGTATCTTATTGATTCACTTGATATATGTTATGGCATTCAACTCGCGGATTCCCGCGGTGATATGGGGTAATCTATGCATATGGGTTGATGCACATTTTTATTATCTTTTCTCCGATGGAAACTTCGGGGTATCTTTATAGTTCTTTGTGTGGATTAAGTATTATGAATACGAATATGCTTTGGTGTTACTCTAGTACGAACTCTAGGATAGATCAAACAGAAACAATAGCTTTGTGTTATTTTAGTACGAACTCTTGAATAGATTGATCAGAAAGAATAGCTTTGAGATGGCTTCACACCCTACAAACATTTCCTACCTTTTGTTCTTCGCTAATAGGAACTTGGGAGTGATTCTTTGCTATACTTTGAGGGATAATCATATGATCCAACTATGTTAGCATTGTTGAGAGGTTGCACTAGCGAAAGTACAGACCCTAGGCCTTGTTTTCAAGCATTGAAACACCGTTTTTGTGCCTGTTTACTAATTGCTACCTTGCTGTTTTTATTTATTCATATTATTAAAATATATTTCTACCATCAATATTACACTTTTATCACCATCTCTTCGCCGAACTAGTGCACCTATACAATTTGCCATTGTATTGGGTGTGTTGGGGACACAAGAGATTTCTTGTATTTGGTTGCAGGGTCGTTTGAGAGAGACCATCTTCATCCTACACATCTCACGAATTGATAAACCTTAGGTCATCCACTTGAGGGAAAGTTGCTACTGTCCTACAAAACTCTGCGCTTGGAGGCCCAACACGTGTCTACAAGAATAAAGTTGTGTAGTAGACATCAGTTATGGGCCCACCATGTGGGTTAAAAGTAGGAAGGGCGGTGAAATCTTGCACGATCATGTAAGCAAGGCATGTCAGAGGATAGTCTGTCGGTTATGTCGGCAACAACATCGGTACCAAGGGCGAGGGACGAAGAGAACCATTTTCCTGCTCGTTGAACAAGGCAGACCAGTAGGCAATGTTCTCGTCCATCAGTGGTTACCGGAATGTCATCAACAAAAGTAACAGGGTCTTTCTGACAGAATTGCACAGCGAGGTGGTTACATAAGCAGGGAATTATTACTGCTTAGCTCATATTGATCACAAGAAATGTTAAACAAAACAATGGAAAGGAAAATGTGTTTATCAGATTAACAGAACAATGGAAAGGAAAATGTGTTTAAACACATATTTCAGGGGTATATCCTTTCCAAAGATAAGCAGAGCATGATATCCATGACAGGATAGAAAGTAGAAAACCATTTAGGTAAGAGGAGAGGATTTCATGACATAACCCAAACAACGGGAATTGAATAATTGATAAAGAAAATTTAGCATCGTGCTTCAAATGTTTTTATTGAAAATCAGATTACCAAAGACATGCTTCGAGATAGCATTGACATGGTCTTCAAGCAAAGGTCAGACTTCGGATACACCAAGGATCCATCAGGAACAACTTATAGAATAAGTCTTACAATTTCGTCAAGGAAGAATGGCTAACTTTGACAAAAAGGAAACTATAACAATAGGTCCTCTTTCCAGGTGTGCTAGGCATGACATCACCTTACCGCGTCATATAAAGACCAATGTTATAACTCTTGTAAATATGTCCCAACCATCATATCTGACCGAGACCGGTGTTAGGATACCTTAGACTCAGGATGCCTGAGAAGAAAAGGTGCAAAACAAATTGACGAGACGACATTGTAAGATTCTCGGGAAATGAACTATGGAAGCGAGTTCTGTAACAAGAGTTCATCATTAAACCGATGAAAGGATGAGGGTGTGGCTGATGGACTCAGCGACAATTCCTTGAGATTTCCAAAAAGATGGATTTCCACAAATATATGAACAAGGAGATAACATTTGCCAGATAAAATGATATAATGATGTATGCTCGAGGAAAAACATAGAAAATTAAACATTGGTTGAAAGGTGCGCCCGAAATATGGGCTTAGGCATCATGATCAATGTTAGAATGGTGATTCAATAACCAATAATCTAAGAATGAACGGTTGACCATTAACTTCAAAGCAATAGGGTTGCTAGAAGGGCAGAATCCAAATAGCACCATTCACCTGTTAGTATCCCGATTAGAATTAACACGGGGACCAAGAAAGAATGGTGATGGTGAGAAGTATTACTATATGAAGAATTAATAGTTGGGGCAATTTTGTCAACATTCTTGACATAATAGATGGTAATACTCCTAGATAGAATCATAATATAAGTTGGATAGAAAGGACCTAGGTACAACACAAAACATGAACAAGTTTTGTGTCGGAGTGAATGCGAGAATGTTGTCAATGTTAATACAAATCATCAAGGGGGCAAGGATGGTATTTCTCATCATGAATTCGCCGCACAACTTGGAAGAAGTCAAATTGTTGACAACGATCACGACAAATTTGTTGAGAGGTTTCAAGAAGATGTAATCGATCAACAATGACATCAAGCAAAGGGAATGGTGAACCAAAATGTTATTATAACCATAGATTAGATGCCATCTCAGAATTCAGAGTTTTCTCTCAAGACAAACAATATGATGCTGAAAACTCGATGTAAGCTTATAGCACTGTCGGGATTGTGTCCCAGGGATGTAGGACATAGATAGAATGGTCAAGCAGTCAACCTGACAATGATGATGTAGTCAATCAGTTGGGAACAACATGATCGAGTACAAACTCATAAGCAATGAAGATTACTAAGAGTTGTCGAAGAACAGTGCGGACTCGATTCAGTTGTCGGTGTCCTTGAGGGGTTCTAACAACTTAGGACCCGTGGAAGAATGCAATCAATGAGAATAATAGTTGGTGAAGAACTCATAAGAAGTTATGTAGTTTCGTGGTATTATCGCGATACCAGAGGGTAATACTCGAAGGTAGAGTAGAATAAAGGCTGAAGTGGTGTATTTATGTGCAGGAGACGAGTGAGTAAACTTGTCTCAGAAATGGCAGTGAAGGGGAACAATATGGCCGGGACCACATTTGTAAATGATCAAACCACAGATACAAGACAAACTTACAACAAGGGGGAATACTTTTACGAGACACTATATAAGATCTACTTCGTGTCCATGAGCATGAACGCAAAGTTCAAGGTCAACTCCACTTCTTCAATGCATAACCTTCCATTCACTTCTCACTTTCGATGAAGTTGTAGTGTTGAAATTATATCTATCAAAACACTAGAATAGTAGGACTCATGAAAAACTCTCAGGTTCTCACGGATTAGGGAAGACATAGGTTCAATCCATAGGTGCGTCATAGGAACATATACCACAAACTTAGAGAGTAAATAACACACACTCGAAGGTAGAGCATGGTTGACAACAGGAGAGGATATAATTTACCAACAACATTATGCATCAGGGAAGAACTCACAAGGTGAATAAATATGAGGGCACTATCAGATAATAATCCAACAAAGGATCTGGTGGTCCACAAGGGATCTGACGTGAGTATCAATGTTCAACCAAAAGAAGTAATGCAAGGGCATCATATTATAGAAATATCTAAATAATTTCAATGCTTAGATACAAAGGAATTATCAATTCCAAATCGGGGAATCAGAAGTAGAGGATCTGATCAAAAGATAAGTAAGTTGAATAGTAATAGATCGACAATCAATCAAGGTTTGATTTGCCAAGAACCAACTCATGTCCAGAGTGACGTCTCAGGCCGAAAGAACAAATTCTAGGTATCAACTGTTGATTGAGTGTGTTCGCACATGTCACGCCCGGATAATCTAGCTACAGTAAACATGTGCTAATGATGCCACATCACCCCCGTTACTATTTCTAATCTTTTGTTAGTTCAAAACCGATTCAAAAATCAATTCAAAATATGGCAAACAACAAAAGTCTCAAACATTAAAACTAAAATGTCCAAAGTGAACCAAATAATGCATAGGTAATCATGGTGAAGAAACCACACTTTTATAAAATATTTAAATATTATTAGGCGAATAAAACAATAGAGAAAACTATTAATTAAATGTTTTTAAATATTAGATAATTACGAAACTATTTTATTTTGGGTAACAAGTTAATGTGGCAGTGACATATTTAGTAACATCAAATTAGGTTCCATTATGGTATTTTTCTGAAACAAAAATAAAAGGTAACTAAAATAAAACAAAAAAGAAAAAGTAAAAATAAAATAAAACAATAAAAGAAAAGGGAAAAGAAAACGGAGGACCTAACCAACTGGGCCGTTTGTCCCACCTAACTAAAACATGCCCAGCCCACCCCATAGCCATCTTCAATCTTCTGTTCACAGAAGGCTCGGTGGCCGCCGTTGGCTAGTACACACCGCGGATCCTCCACACGTCGTGCATCCGTCACCTCCCCGCGTGGATAAGATGACCCCTCCTCACTCCTTGGCAAACCCTAATCCCCTTTCCCCTTTCCCCTTTCCACCTCGTCGCTCTCCTCGGCAACACACGCGCCCGCCGCTGCCGCCGTCGCCGCCTTGTCGTTACCGTGTCAACTGAGCTCATCGTGCCTCGGGGTGATGTCCAGGAGCCGCGTCTTCTACGTCTACATCGACTCCGAGGAGAAGCTCGCGCAGGGGATCGCCACCGCACCGGGATCGAGCTGTTCCCCTTCTCTGCATTGTCGTCGATCTGCTCCGAATAGTGCCGCTATGATGCCTCTCCCCGCTCCACCGGGCATCTCCTCGAGTTCACTGTGAGGCCCGCTTCCTCCCCGCTTCTTCCCGAGCTCGGGTTCGAGCTTGAGCACATTACCCTACAACCACCGTAGCTTGCCGTCCGCCATGTCTGACCCGAGCTCCTGCGTGCTGTTCCTCCTTGCGTGCTACTGCCCTTGCGTAGATGCTGCTCCCGTTGCTCTTTGCTAGGACTGCTGCCTTGGCCCACTGCTACTTTCTGCTGCTGCTCTCGTACGCTGCTGCTCCTGCCGAGACGCTCCGCCCATGATGCCTTGCCACTGCTGCCCACTCCCGCCGTGCTCTCCTGCGCCAACCACCCGCGCCCGCGCGCCTCCCATTCCCGCCTGCAGCGCCGCCCTCGCTCGCCCGACGGCGCCCGCTACCACCAGCGCGTCGGCCACTCCCTGCCTGTGCGCCCCCGCTCCAGCGCCTCGCCCAGCCTACTGCGTCGTCCCCTGCTAGCCACCGCGCCCCGGGCAGCCCCGACTGTGCCCCCGACTCACCTGCCGCCCTTGGCCTCGCGTAGCCGCGCCTGCCTATGCGTGGCCACGCCCGTCGTCTCCTGCGGCCGGCCACCACCGCCGCTGCCTGCCGCCCGAGTACCGCCAGCACCAGCGCCTCTGCGCGTGCGTGCACAGCCGCGGCCAGAGCCGGCTGTGTCACCGCCACATGGGGTCGGCCCTAATTAGTTTAGGGGCTAATCCCCCTTTTCTTTAAAAAAAGGAAAACAAAACCCCCTTGAGTATGACTAGTGGGCCCTGCCCTATAAAAGAATAAAAAAGGGATTCCAAAAAAATAATTATTTAATTAACTAATTAGTTAGTAGTTTAATTAAATAACTTAATTGACTAACAGGTTAGACTAATCAGTCCATGACACTGGGCCCCACTGCCAGCTTTGACTAGTCAACAGACAACACTTTGACTATTGACTGCTGAGTCAGCACCCCTCTGGTCCCACATGTCATGGACTCTGGCTAGAGTAGTAATAGGTGGCAAAAGTATTCTGTCTTTATTTCGAATTGTAATAATTTCAGAAATTCAATAAAACTTTGACAAATCATAGAAAATAAACCGTAGCTCGGTTGGAAAAACTTTGTACATGAAAGTTGCTCAGAACGACGAGACGAATACGGGTAAGCAGCCCATTCGTCCGCCACGCATCCCTAGTATAGCGAACACGCAACTTTCCCCCTCGGGTTTGTCTGTCCGAAAACGCGAAATACCAGGGATATTTCCCCCCTTCACCGGTACCGCCTCGAACCGCGTTAGGGCACCCCTAGCACCGATGCTTGTCATGTCATGCATCGCTATGCATCTGTTTGCTTAATACTTGTTGTTTCTTCCCCCTCTTCTCTTGCTAGACATCGAGCCCGACGCCGCTACTACCCAGTACGACTACAGTGTTGACAACCCCTCTCTCTTGCCAGAGCAACCAGGCAAGCCCCCCCTTGATCACCAGATATCGCCTACTCTCCTCTATACTGCTTGCATTAGAGTAGAGTAGCATTTTATTGCTTTCCGTTAATCCTATTTTGATGCATAGTCTGTCATTGTTGCTCCAGCTGTTGATACCTTACCTGCAATCCTAAATGCTTAGTATAGGATGCTAGTTTACCATCAGTGGGCCTACATTCTTGTCTGTCTGCCATGCTATACTATCGGGCCGTGATCACTCGGGAGTTGATCACGGGTATATACATATACATAATATATGATACTTGTGGTGACTAAAGACGGGTCGGCTCGTAGGAGTACCTGCGAGTGATTCACGGATTGGGTCCGAAAGGACGTTTGTCCCGACGGCCCTTTGAGTGGATCTTTGTGGCAAAGCGACATGGTAGGCTGAGACCACCTAGGAGAGAGGTGGGCCTGGCCCTGGTCGGCGTTCGCGGTTATTTCAAGATAACACATTTAACGAGATCTTGGTATTTGATCTGAGTCTGGCTACTGGCCTATATGCACTAACCATCTACGCGGGGACAGTTATGGGCACTCGACGTCGTGGTATCAACCGAAGCGTTCGTGACGTCAGCGACTGAGCGGCGCGTGCCGGATTGGACTGGAATGCCTTCTAGGCTAGGTCTGCTTCTGGTCGCGTTCGCAACGTGCAGGTGTGCAAAGGGCGATGGGCCCATACCCCTGTGCCATAGGATTTAGACCGGCGTGCTGACCTCTCTGTTGTGCCTAGGTAGGGCTGCGACGTGTTGATCTTCCGAGGCCGGGCATGACCCAGAAAAGTGTGTCCGGCCAAATGGGATCGAGCGTGTTGGGTTATGTGGTGCACCCCTGCAGGGAAGTTAATCTATTCGAATAGCCGTGATCTTCGGTAACAGGACGACTTGGAGTTGTACCTTGACCTTATGACAACTAGAACCAGATACTTAATAAATCACACCCTTCCAAGTGCCAGATACAACCGGTGATCGCTCTCTAACAGGGCGACGAGGAGAGGATTGCCGGGTAGGATTATGCTATGCGATGCTACTTGGAGGACTTCGGTCTATTCTCTTCTACATGCTGCAAGACGGAGGCTGCCAAAAGCGTAGTCTTCGACAGGACTAGCTATCCCCATCTTATTCCGGCATTCTGCAGTTCAGTCCACATATGATACCCTTATTCCTTTTGATACCAATGCATACATATGTAGTGTAGCTCCTTGCTTGCGAGTACTTTGGATGAGTACTCACGGTTGTTTTTCTCCCCCTTTTCCCCTTTCCTATATCCGATTGCTGCAACCAGACGATGGAACCCAGGAGCCAGACACCACCGTCGACGACGACTACTACTACTTAGGAGGTGCCTACTACTACGTGCAGCCCGCTGACGACGACCAGGAGTAGTTTAGGTGGATCCCAGGCAGGAGGCCTGCGCCTCTTTCAATCTGTATCCCAGTTTGTGCTAGCCTTCTTAAGGCAAACTTGTTTAAACTTATGTATGTACTCAGATATTGTTGCTTCCGCTGACTCGTCTATGATCGAGCACTTGTATTCGAGCCCTCGAGGCCCCTGACTTGTATTATGATGCTTGTATGACTTATTTATGTTTTAGAGTTGTGTTGTGATATCTTCCCATGAGTCCCTGATCTTGATCATACACATTTGCATGCATGATTAGTGTACGATTGAATCGGGGGTGTCACAAGTTGGTATCAGAGCCAACTGGCTATAGGAATCCCCCTTCCACACTCCTTTGCCGAAGTTAAGTATAGTCGATGAAAATTGTTTTACTAACTTGGCTGTGCGGCCCATGGGCCCACGTCGCCATTGAGTGGTATTACGGTCTTTTACTCCTCGTCTATACTCTGGGACTATGATCTCTCTTCTATTTGGGTGAAATGATTTTTACTAACTCTGACTCTAGGTTCTCGTAATTACTTCCTCCCGGAGAGCCCTTCACTCCAGATGATTGCTTGGAGCGCCAAAGGACTCCGAAGATATTCTCCGATGTTATCTCGAGAACTTTTGCTCATTGCGATTGCAATTCCCTTCCACCGTCAACCCCTATAGATAACTACATGCACTTGCCATTCTTACATTAGTCCCCAGTTGGTCTTGTTATTACAAGATACCCCGAAATACTCGTTGTTGTTTCAAATTACTTTGTGCCTACTGCCTTGCAGTTCCTTGACGCCTGAATGCACCTACAAATTAATCCTCACACTTATCGAGCATCTGCTCATTCCTAGTTGTTCCTGTGTTTCGCAAAAGTCTTTGAAATACTATTTGATCCTCCAAAAATCCTCAGTAGCTTATTGCTCTGCAATACTTATCTGCTTGCATTATGGATGCTTTCCATATGTCTGGCAATATTCATTAGTATCCCTAGACACTGTCATTCCGATCCTATTGATTCAACATGAGTGCGAATGCACGCAATCATCAGTTGATCCTTTAAATTATCTTTCTGGCTCAGACGTCATTTGGACATGAGCTTGTTCTCGACCAATCTATTTTCCGTCAATTGTACCCTTAGGTCTATTGAACTTATCCACCCTTGATCAGAGCGTCTGCTTCTGATCCTTCGATTTGGAAATCATAATTCCTTTGATATCTAAGCATCGAATCATTTAGATGTTCTATAATCCGATGCCCTTGCATTCTTTCTTCAACTAGTTGTGTGCCGATGCTCACATCAGCTCGGCTATGGACCCTCAGACCGTTTGTTGGATTATTATTTGACAATGTCCTTCATATTCAAGTAACCTTATGAGCCTTTCCACGGATATATAAAGCCTTTGGTAAATTGTATCTTCTGCTTTCTCAACCATGCTCTGTTTTCGAGCTGGTGGTATTTACTATTGAAGCTTGTGGTATATGTTTCCACGATACCCTGACGGGTTGAACCTATGCCTTCCTTATTATGTGTGAACTCGAAGGTTTTCACGAGTCATACTCTTCTGGTATTTTGCTAGATAAAATTTCTACACTACAGCTTCATCAAAAGCGAGAAGTAAAATGAAAGGTTATGCATGGAAGAAGTGGGAGTCGACCTTGAGCCTTTGTGTTCATGTCCATGGACCCAATGTGAAACTTATCATCGAAGCTTCTTGTAAATGATAATAATCCCCTTATTATAAGTTCGTCCTGTATCTATGTTTGGTCCTTTGCAATCATGGTTCCGACCATATTTTCTCCTTAATACCATTTCTCGGACAAGTTGAAGTACTTGTCTTGTGCAGATCATTGCACCTGTCCAACCTTTACTTTGATTTAGTGTCGAGTATTACACTATGATATCTCGAGATTATCATGGAACTGCATAACCTCTTATGAGTTCTTCATCAGGTGCTACCTTCTCACTGATTCAAATTTTTCATGGGCTCTGAGTTACTAAACACTCAAAGACACCGATAACTGACTCAAGTCCGCACTACGATTAAACAAATCTTGATAACCTTCATTACTTACGAGTTTGAACTTGATCACGTCATTCCTAGCCTGCTTGGCTATATCCTTGCCGTGCCGATTTTAATTGTGCTACCTGGTCCTTCTTCCCGGAGCACAATTTTTGATGATGAGCTAAGCTTACCTCGATTTTCCTCATCATATCATTTCGCCTTGGACAACAATCTTGATTTCGAGTTTGTGTCGTATATGTGGTTCCAATAATCTTTCGCTGCATCAGTCATGTTGCTTGATGTAGTCGTTGTTTGATTGCTTCTTCGTGGAGCCTCTCGACAAAATTTGTCATGATCATTATCAACATCTTGACTCCTTCCAGGATATCAATCGAATTCATGATGAGAAATACCATCCTTGTCCTTGATGATTTGTCTTATCATCGGCCACTTTATTGCCTTACCTCCAACACAAACATGATCCTGTTTTGTGTTATTCCTTGAGTTCCTTGCTATCCAGCGTTTGTTCTTCTTTAGCTTGGAATATTACCATCTTTTATGTCAAGTATGTTGTGAGAATTTCACCACCTCTTATGAATTATTGATGCAAGTGATGCTTCTCACCATCACCATTCTTTTCATGGCCCCCGTGTTCCAACCGGAATACCGATAAATGGATTGTGATGTGAAAAATTCAAAACTTCTAGCAACCCTATTTCTTGTAAGTTAATGAACGATAGATACATTCTTTGTGTATTGGATATCGAATCACCATTCTATCATTGATCTTGCTACCTAAGCCCATAATTCAGGTGCACCGTTCAACCAATGTTTAAATTATGTATGTTTTCCTCGAGCATACATCATTATATCATTTGATCTGACAAATGTTATCTCCTTGTTCACATAATTGTGGAAATCCATCTTTTGGAAATCTCGATGAATTGTCGCTAAATTCATCAGCTGCCTCCTCACCCTCTCCTTGTTTTAATGATGAACCCTTGTTTTGGAACTTGCTTCCATAGTTCATTTTCCCGAGAATCTTACAATGTCGTCTCATCAAATTGTGCCACACCTTTTCTTCTCAGGCATCCTAAGTCTGAGGTACCATGACACCAATCAGATCTAAATCTCGGTCAAATATGATGGTTAGAACATTTTTCCAAGAGTCATAACATCGGTCCTTACATGGCCCGGTAAGGTGATGTCATCCTAGTACACTTGGCCGGAGGACCTATTGTTATAGTTTCCATTTTAGCAAGGTTAACCATTCTTCCATGAGGAAATTGTAAGACTTATTCTATAAGTTGTTCCTGATGAATCCTTTGTATATCCAAGTCCAACCTTTGTTTGAAGACCATGTCAATGATATCTCGAAGCATGCCTGCGGTACTCTGATTTTTTTAACAAGAACATTTGAAGCCTAATGCTAAATGATTCTTGCTCAATTATCCAAACACCGTTGTATGGGTAATGTCATGAAATTTCTCTCCCCTACCTAAAGAGTTTTCTACCTTATATCCTGTCATGGATATCATGCTTGGCTTGTCCTTGGAAAGGATATACCCTTGAATATGTGTTTAAACACATTTTCCTTTCCATTGTTCTGTTTAATCTGATAATCACATTTTCCTTTCCATTGTTTTGTTTAACCTTCTTGAGGTTTATATGATCTAAGCAGTAATAAGTCACTACTTTTGTAAGCACCTCGGTGTACAACTCTGTCAGTAAGAGCCTGTTACTATTGTTGATGACATTCTGGTAACCACCGGTGGACGAGAACTTTTCCTATTGGTCCACCTCGTTTCAACGAGCAGGAAAATGGTTCTCTTCATCCCTCGCCCTTGGTACCAATGTTGTTGCCGACATAACTGACAGACTATCCTCTGACGTGCCATGCTTACATGATCGTGCAAGATGTCAGCCCCCTTTCTACCTTGAACCACATGGTGGGCCCATAACCCACAGTTCCACAGGATCGAAACCTGACTCTCCTGTACACCCTGTTGCCAAAGTTATTCCTAGAGCTTGACTCGTATGTAGTTCACGAGCCACCTGCCTAGTGATCTATTCTGGTATCAGACGCAATACTTATTCACATTGCTCTGAACCCCTTTCACATTTCGTATCAAGCATCGAACGATTGCCTATGTGCTTGAAACTTCTTATTGTACCTTCGAACTTTACTCTCGATGTGTTTTAATTGTTCAACTCGAGAGGTACTCGTATGCTCATGCATGGCTTAATCCCAGATTATTACCCTTATAGCATTCTGTCATTCCCGATCTGCCCCGTTACCTATTCGTAAGTACGAAGGAACCCTCGAAGAAAGGATGACGACTTCATAATGATGACCTGAATCAGTATAATGAAGACATCAATGTGATGGATCGATTTCTTCGAGAAGAGCATCCAAGATTGAGGAGATCCATAGAATTTCGTAACCATACCTTTCCCCCTTACTCTACCTCTTAAATCTCGGGACGAGATTTCTTGTAGTGGAGGAGAATTGTGACGCCCGGATAATCTAGCTACAGTAAACCTATGCTAATGATGCCACGTCACCCCCGTTACTGTTTCTAATCTTTTGTTAGTTCAAAACCGATTCAAAAATCAATTCAAAATATGGCAAACAACAAAAGTTTCAAACATTAAAACTAAAATGTCCAAAGTGAACCAAATAATGCATAGGTAATCATGGTGGAGAAACCACACTTTTATAAAATATTTAAATATTATTAGGCGAATAAAACAATAGCAAAAACTACTAATTAAATGCTTTTAAATATTAAATAATTACGAAACGATTTTATTTTGGGTAACAAGTTAATGTGGCAGTGACATATTTAGTAACATCAAACTAGGTTCCATTATGGTATTTTTCTGAAACAAAAATAAAAGGTAACTAAAATAAAACAAAAAAGAAAAAGTAAAAATAAAATAAAACAATAAAAGAAAAGGGAAAAGAAAAGAGAGGACCTAACCTACTAGGCCATTTGGCCCACCTAACTAAAACATGCCTAGCCTACCCCATAGCCGTCTTCAATCTTCTGTTCACAGAAGGCTCGGTGGCCGCCGTTGGCTCGTACACGCCACGGATCCTCCACACGTCGTGCATCCGCCGCCTCCACGCGTGGATAAGATGACCCCTCCTCACTCCCTGGCAAACCCTAATCCCCTTTCCCCTTTCCACCTCGCCGCCTTGTCGTTACCGTGTCAACTGAGCTCCTCATGCCATGGGGTGATGTCCAAGAGCCGCGTCTTCTACGTCAACATCGACTCCGAGGAGAAGCTCGCACAGGGGATCGCCACTGCACCGAGATCGAGTTGTTCCCCTTCTCTGCATCGTCGTCGATCTGCTCCGAATAGTGCCGCTACGGTGCCTCTCCCCGCTCCACCGGGCATCTCCTCGAGTTCACTGTGAGGCCCGCTTCCTCCCCGCCTCTTCCCGAGCTCGGATTCGAGCTTGAGCACGTTCCCCTACAACCACCGTAGCTCGCCGTCCGCCATGTCCGACCCGAGCTCCTGCGTGCTGTTCCTCCTTGCGTGATACTGCCCTTGCGTAGATGCTGCATCCGTTGCTCTTTGCTAGGACCGCTGCCGTGGCCTGCTGCTACTTTCTGCTGCTGCTCTCATACGCTGCTGCTCCTGCCGAGACGCTCCGCCCGTGATGCCTTGCCACTGCTGCCCACTCCCGCCGTGCTCTCCTGCGCCAACCACCCGCGCCCGCGCGCCTCCCATTCCCGCCTGCAGCGCCGCCCTCGCTCGCCCGTCGGCGCCCACTACCACCAGCGCCCTGGGCACGCGTCGGCCACGCCCCGCCCGTGCCCCCCTGCTCCAGCGCCTCGTCTAGCCTGCTGCGTCGTCCCCTGCTAGCCGCCGCGCCCCGGGCAGCCCCGACAGCGCCCCCGACTCGCCTCCCGTCCTTGGCCTTGCGTGGCCACGCCCGTCGTCTCCTGTGGCCGGCCACCACCGCCGCTGCCTGCCGCCCGAGTACCGCCGGCACTAGCGTCTCTGTGCGTGCGTGCACAGCCGCGTCCAGAGCCGGCTGTGTCACCGCCACATGGGGCCGGCCCTAATTAGTTTAGGGGCTAATCCCCCTTTTCTTTTAAAAAAGGAAAACAAAACCCCCTTGAGTATGACTAGTGGCCCCGCCCTATAAAAGAATAAAAAAGGGATTACAAAAATAATAATTATTTAATTAACTAATTAGTTAGTAGTTTAATTAAATTAACTTAATTGACTAACAGGTTAGACTAATCAGTCCATGACACTAGGCCCCACTGCCAGCTTTGACTAGTCAACAGACAACACTTTGACTGTTGACTGTTGAGTCAGCACCCCTCTGGTCCCACATGTCATGGACTCTGGCTAGAGTAGTAATAGGTGACAAAAGTATTCTGTCTTTATTTCGAATTGTAATAATTTCAGAAATTCAATAAAACTTTGACAAATCATAGAAAATAAACTGTAGCTCGGATGGACAAACTTTGTACATGAAAGTTGCTCAGAACGACGAGACGAATCCGGATACACAGCCCGTTCGTCCGCCACGCATCCCTAGTATAGCAAACACGCAACTTTCCCCCTCCGGTTCGTCTGTCCAAAAACGCGAAACACCGGGGATATTTCCCCGGATGTTTCCCCCCTTCACCGGTACCACCTCGTACCGCGTTAGGGCACCCCTAGCACCGATACTTGTCATGTCATGCATCGCTATGCATCTGTTTGCTTAACATTTATTGTTTCTTCCCCCTCTTCTCTCACTAGACATCGAGCCCGACGCCGCTGCTACCCAGTACGACTACGGTGTTGACGACCCCTCTCTCTTGCCAGAGCAACCAGGCAAGCCCCCCTTGATCACCAGATATCGCCTACTCTCCTCTATACTGCTTGAATTAGAGTAGTGTAGCATGTTACTGCTTTCCGTTAATCCTATTCTGATGCATAGCCTGTCATTGTTGCTCCAGCTGTTGATACCTTACCTGCAATCCTAAATGCTTAGTATAGGATGCTAGTTTACCATCAGTGGCCCTACATTCTTGTCTGTCTGCCATGCTATACTATCGGGCCGTGATCACTCGGGAGTTGATCACGGGTATATACATATACATAATATATGATACTTGTGGTGACTAAATATGGGTCGGCTCGTAGGAGTACCCGCGAGTGATTCACGGATTGGGTCCGAAAGGACGTTTGTCCCGACGGCCCTCTGAGTGGATCTTTGTGGCGAAGCGACATGGTAGGTTGAGACCACCTAGGAGAGAGGTGGGCCTGGCCCTGGTCTGCGTTCGCGGTTATTTCAAGATAACACATTTAATGAGATCTTGGTATTTGATCTGAGTCTGGCTACTGGCCTATACGCACTAACCATCTACGCAGGGACAGTTATGGGCACTCGACATCGTGGTATCAGCCGAAGCCTTCGTGACGTCAGCGACTGAGCGGTGCGCGCCGGATTGGACTGGAACGCCTGCTAGGCTAGGTCTGCTTCCAGCCGCGTTCGCAACGTGCAGGTGTGCAAAGGGCGATGGGCCCAGACCCCTGCGCCATAGGATTTAGACCGGCGTGCTGACCTCTCTGTTGTGCCTAGGTAGGTATGCAACGTGTTGATCTTCTGAGGCTGGGCATGACCCAGAAAAGTGTGTCCGGCCAAATGGGATCGAGCGTGTTGGGTTATGTGGTGCACCCCTGCAGGGAAGTTAATCTATTCGAATAGCCGTGATCTTTGGTAACAGGACGACTTGGAGTTGTACCTTGACCTTATGACAACTAGAACCGGATACTTAATAAAACACACCCTTTCAAGTGCCAGATACAACCGGTGATCGCTCTCTAACAGGGCGACGAGGAGAGGATCGCCGGGTAGGATTATGCTATGTGATGCTACTTGGAGGACTCCAGTCTATTCTCTTCTACATCCTGCAAGACGGAGGCTGCTAGAAGCGTAGTCTTCGACAGGACTAGCTATCCCCCTCTTATTCCGGCATTCTGCAGTTCAGTCCACATATGATACCCTTATTCCTTTTGATACCAATGCATACAAATGTAGTGTAGCTCCTTGCTTGCGAGTACTTTGGATGAGTACTCATGGTTGCTTTTCTCCCCCTTTTCCCCTTTCCTATATCCGATTGCTGCAACCAGACGATGGAGCCCAGGAGCCAAACGCCACCGTCGACGATGACTACTACTACTAAGGAGGTGCCTACTACTACGTGCAGCCCGCTGACGACGACCAGGAGTAGTTTAGGTGGATCCCAGGCAGGAGGCCTGCGCCTCTTTTGATCTGTATCCCAGTTTGTGCTAGCCTTCTTAAGGCAAACTTGTTTAAAGTTATGTCTGTACTCAGATGTTGTTGCTTTCGCTGACTCGTCTATGATCGAGCACTTGTATTCGAGCCCTCGAGGCCCCTGGCTTTATTATGATGCTTGTGTGACTTATTTATGTTTTAGAGTTGTGTTGTGATATCTTCCCGTGAGTCCCTAATCTTGATCGTACACATTTGCGTTCATGATTAGTGTACGATTGAATCGGGGACGTCACAGCACACATGATGAATCAATAGGGTCAAAATGAGAATGGCAAATGATGTCAACGAATATTACAAGTCATATGGAATTAACCATAATGCAGGAAAGCAAGAAGTTTAGTAGCAATAGGCTGCTGAGGATTTTCCGAAGACTGATTAGCATTTCAAAGAATTTGTGAAGCATACGAACAACTGGGGATGAGAGGATACTCGGTTAGTGCGAGGAATTATCCAGTAGGGGTCTTCATGTGCCAAAGAACTGCAAGGTAGTGACACAAATGGTTCTCGGAACAATAGAGAGAATTTTGAGGAATGATTGTATGAATGGCAAGTGTATGTAGTTATCCATAGGTATTTATCAGTGGTAGGGAATTTGAAAAGGCCGTGGGCACAAGGGTCTCGGGAAAACATCGAAGAGTATCTTAGAATCTTCTGGTGAAGTGGGCGATCATCTAGAATGAGGGGCTCTCCAGGAGGAAGTATTTACGAGAACCTAATGTTAGAGTTTGCAAAATTATTTAAGTCGAATAGAAGAGAGATCAGAGTCCCAGAGTATAGATGAGGAATAAAAGATCCTAATACCACCCAATGGCGATGTGGGCCCATGGGTCACACAACCATGTTAGTAAAATAGTTTTCATCGACTAGACTCAACTTCAGCCAAGGAGTGTGGAAGGGGAATTCCTATAGGCAGTCGGCTCTGATACCAACTTGTGACACCCCGATTCAGTCGTACACTAATCATACACGCAAACGTGTACGATCAAGATCAGGGACTCATGGGAAGATATCACAACGCAACTCTAAAAATAAAATAAGTCATACAAGCATCATATTACAAGCCAGGGGCCTCGAGGGCTTGATACGTCTCCGTCGTATCTACTTTTCCAAACACTTTTTCCCTTGTTTTGGACTCTAACTTGCATGATTTGAATGGAACTAACCCGGAATGATGATGTTTTCAGCAGAATTACCATCGTGTTATTTATGTGCAGAAACAAACGTTCTCGGAATGACCTGAAACTTCACGGAGCAACTTTGTGGAAAATATGAAAAATACCTACAAAATATGAAGGCCAGGGGGCCCACCGCCAGTCCACGAGGGTGGGGGGCGCGCCTGCCCCCCTAGGGCACGCCCCCTACCTCGTGGCCCCCCTGGTGCCTCTCCGACTCCAACTCCAACTCCATATATTGTGTTTCGGGGAGAAAAAAATCAGAGAGAAGAATTCATCGCGTTTTACAATATGGAGCCGCCGCCAAGCCCTAAAACCTCTCGGGTGGGCTGATCTGGAGTCCGTTCGGGGCTCCGGAGAGGGGAATTTGTCGCCATCGTCATCATCAACCATCCTCCATCACCAATTTCATGATGCTCACCACCGTGCGTGAGTAATTCCATCATAGGCTTGCTGGACGGTGATGGGTTGGATGGGATCTATCATGTAATCGAGTTAATTTTGTTAGGGTTTGATCCCTAGTATCCACTATGTTCTGAGATTGATGTTGCTATGACTTTGCTATGCTTAATGCTTGTCACTAGGGCCTGAGTGCCATGATTTCAGATCTGAACCTATTATGTTTTCATCAATATATGAGTGTTCTTGATCCTATCTTGCAACTCTATAGTCACCTATTATGTGTTATGATCCGTTAACCCAGAAGTGACAATAATCGGGATACTTACTGGTGATGACCGTAGTTTGAGGAGTTCATGTATTCACTATGTGTTAATGCTTTGTTCTGGTACTCTATTAAAAGGAGGCCTTAATATCCCTTAGTTTCCGTAAGGACCCCGCTGCCACAGGAGGGTAAGACAAAAGATGGCATGCAAGTTCTTTTCCATACACACGTATGACTATGTTCGGAATACATGCCTACATTATATCAATGAACTGGAGCTAGTTCTGTGTCACCCTAGGTTATGACTGTTACATGATGAACCACATCCGTCATAATTCTCCATCACTGATCCATTGCCTACGAGCTTTCCATATATTGTTCTTCGCTTATTTACTTTCCCGTTGCTATTGCTATCATCACTACAAAATACCAAAAACACTGCTTTTACTACTGTTACCTTTTGCTACCGTTACCACTACTATCATATTACTTTGCTACTAAATACTTTGCTGTAGATACTAAGTTTCCATGTGTGGTTGAATTGATAACTCAACTGCTAATAATTGAGAGTATTCTTTCGCTCCCCTTGTGTCGAATCAATAAATTTGGGTTGAATACTCTACCCTCGAAAACTATTGCAATCGCCTATACTTGTGGGTTATCAAGACTATTTTTGGTGCCGTTGCCAGGGAGCAT
The DNA here is from genome assembly GCF_056163025.1 of Triticum urartu. Lineage (NCBI taxonomy): Eukaryota > Viridiplantae > Streptophyta > Magnoliopsida > Poales > Poaceae > Triticum > Triticum urartu. The sequence goes on from NC_141873.1 coordinate 260,187,209, forward strand.
AGCTCTATTCTTTGAGTCACTTGGGATTTATATCTTCTTATCATTATGAAGAACTTGAAAGATCCGAGAACCAAGATTTATCCCTCTAGTACGAGGGGAGGTAAGGAACTGCCATCTAGCTCTGCACTTGATTCACCTTCTGTTTTGAGTAAGCTTGCGAAACCTATACCTGCTTCTGCTATTCGTTCTGATACATCGCATGTTATTGATGATGCCACTTCTGCTATACATGATACTTATGATGAAACTACTTCTATACTTGATACTACTGTGCCACTTGGTGATTTTCTTGATGAACAACTTGCTAGGCCTAGAGAGATTGAAAATATTGAATATGATAATACTGATGAAAGTGATGATGAAGAATCACTTGTTATTCCCGAGGGTTATGTTTTTGATCAAGAAGCTTCTTTAGCTATTTTAGCTTGCAAAGATAGAAACGAACTTAAGAGGGTATTAGCTAAATGGAATAAGCAATCTCTAAATGCTAGAATGAAACCTAACCCTTCTATTGCTACTTCACCTATCTGTGTTACCGATAAGGATTATGAATTCTCTGTTGATCTTGATATAATTAATTTGGTTGAATCTGATCCTTTCCATGGCTATGAATCTGAAACTGTTGTGGCACATCTTACTAAATTAAATGATATAGTCACCCTGTTCACTAAAGATGAGAGAACTCATTACTTTTATATCCTTAAAATATTACCGTTCTCATTAAAGGGTGATGCTAAGATATGGTTTAATTCTCTTGATCCTGGTTGTGTGCGTAGTCCCCGGGATATGATTTATTACTTCTCTGCTAAATACTTCCCTGCTCATAAGAACAAGCTGCTTTAAGGGATATATATATAATTTTGTGCAAATTGAAGAAGAGAGTCTCCCACAAGCTTGGGGGAGGCTTCTCCAATTACTTAATGCTTTGCCTGATCATCCTCTTAAGAAAAATGAAATACTTGATATCTTTTATAATGGACTAACCGATGCTTCCAGAGATTACCTGGATAGTTGTGCTGATATGTTTTCAGGGAAAGAACACCGGATGAAGCTGAAATTCTATTGAATAATATGTTGACATATGAAAATAATTGGACACCTCTGGAGCCAATTCCTGAGCCTATTCCTAAACCAACTCCGAAGAAGAGGGGTATTCTATTTCTCAGTCCTGAAGATATGCAAGAGGCAAAGAAATATATGAAAGAAAAAGGTATTAAAGCTGAAGATGTTAAGAATTTACCTCCTATTGAAGAAATACACGGTCTTAATTTACCGCCTGTTGAAGAAACATATGATCTTAATCCTTTACCTATTGAAGAAACTCATGGTCTTGATAACCCGACACAGGTAGTAAAGGTAAATTCTCTCTATAGATATGATAAAGTTGTAATCCCATTTACTAAGTTTGCTAGCCCATGCTTAGATGAGTTTGATAAATTTATGGCTAAGCAAGAAGATTTTAATGCTTATTTTGGTAGGCAATTGAAATACAATTCAAATATGCTTGAACACTTGGGTGATTATATGGCTAATGTCAAAGGTGAACTTAAACTTATTAGTAAACATGCTTCTATGGTTACCACTCAAGTAGAACAAGTACTTAAGGCTCAAAATGATTTGCTCAATGAATTGAATAGTAAGAATAATGATAATGCTGTTAGAGTTATGACTAGAGGTGGTAAAATGACTCAGGAACCTTTGTATCCTGAAGGCCACCCTAAGAAAATTGAGCAAGATTCTCAGAGAAATAATATAGATGCACCTAGTCCTTCTAAAAGGAAGAAAAAGAAAAATGATAGGACTTTGCATGCTTCTAGTGAACCTGTTACTGAAACACCTGAGAATACAAATGATATTTCTATTTCTGATGCTGAAACACAATCTGGTAATGAACCTGAAACTAGTGATAATGCTAATAATAATGTTCATGATGATGCTCAACCTAGTAATGATAATGATATAGAAATTGAACCTGTTGTTGATCTCGATAACCCACAATCAAAGAATCAATGTTATGATAAGAAAGACTTTGTTGCTAGGAAACATGGCAAAGAAAGAGAACCATGGGTTCAGAAACCCATGCCTTTTCCTCCCAAACCATCCAAGAAAAATGATGATGAGGATTTTGAGCGCTTTGCTGAAATGATTAGACCTATCTTTTTGCATATGCGATTAACTGATATGCTCAAAATGAATCCTTATGCTAAGTATATGAAAGAAATTGTTACAAATAAAAGAAAGATACTGGAAGCTGAAATTTCCACCATGCTTGCTAATTATACTTTTAAGGGTGGAATACCAAAGAAACTTGGAGATCCCGGTGTACCAACTATACCATGCTCCATTAAAAGAAACTATGTTAAAACTGCTTTATGTGATCTTGTACCCGGTGTTAGTGTTATGCCTCTCTCTTTATATCATCGACTTGATTTGAATAAGTTGACACCTACTGAAATATCTTTGCAAATGGCTGATAAATCAACTGCTATACCTGTCGGTATTTGTGAGGATGTGCCTGTTGTAGTTGCAAACGTTACTATTTTAACGGACTTTGTTATTCTTGATATTCCCGAGGACGATAGTATGTCGATTATCCTTGGTAGACTCTTTTTGAATACTGCATGGGGTATTATTGATTGCAACAAAGGAAATGTCACTTTTTATGTTAATGGTAATGAGCATATGGTACACTTTCCAAGGAAACAACCTCAAATTCGTAGTATCAACTCTATTGGAAAAATTCCATCGATTATATTTGGAGGTTTTGAATTTCCTCTTCCTACTGTCAAGAAGAAATATGATATTCTTATTATTGGGGATGTGCATATCCCCGTTGAGGTAACATAGTGTTATTCGAAATTTCTCCGGTTCCATGTTATTCGGAATGAGTTCGTTAACAAGACTTGATCAACCATGTTAGTGGATTCCTTTTGATGAGCATGAGATGGATGAAATTAGACAGCATAACCTTCTGTACCCCACTTTTACTTTCTATTATTTATATTAAATAAAATTAAAATAAAAGTTCTCCAAATGCCCTGAAATTTAAATATGATTTTTTCCAGAATATTTGAGAATATTTGGCACCGAGAACACAGCAGGGGGGTCATCCACCTGGCCACGAGGGTGGAGGGCGCGCCCTACCCCCCTAGGCGTGCCGCGCCCCCTTGCCTCGTGGGCCCATGGTGGCCCTCCTCCACTTATCCTTTCACCCACACACTCCTTCTTCCTCCCACAAACACGAATATCCAGCTCAAACCCAAGTCCAAGCTCGTTTTGCTGCCATTTTCGATCTCCTTGCTCAAAGCACCTCTCACAAAACTGCTTGGGGAGATTGTTCCTTGGTATGTGACTCCTCCATTGGTCCAATTAGTTTTTGTTCTGTGCTTTATTCATTGCAAAATTTTGTTTCTTAGGTGACCCTCTTCTTGAGCTTGCATGTCAAATTTATATGGTCAAAAGTAGTTTTGATGCATGATATAGGCCCTAGGCACTTGTAGGAGTAGTTGCTATCAATATTATTGAGTTTGGTTTACTTTTATTTTGAAGTTACTAAAAATTTTCAGAATTTTTCAGAGGAAGAATAATGCTTAGGGAAATGTTTCAAGGTGGTTCCTCAAGGAAGCAAGGACCCAGGCTTGCGATGCGTAATGCTGATGAAGAGCCACCAAGAGACACTCCAGTGCGTCCTTGTGAGTGGCCTTCTGAAAATTTTCTGGATCGAGCAGGAATTAAAGAAGAATTCAACGCATATTTCGTAACGCCGATCTTGTGAGCTTCGAGGAAGAGAAGTGCAGTCAGTATCACAACCTCACCAGTACCTTTGTGAGGAGGTTCGAATTTTCAACTTCACGTAATTCTCCAACTCTCCTATTTGACCTTTATGAAAATTCTTATACTATGGACTTAGAGGACTTTACCACTGCTTGCAAACTTCCACAATGGGGTAGTATAAGGGATCCTCACAAATCTGAATTTAGAGATTTTATTACTAGTATAACTGTGGGAGAATCTAGAGATATAACACAAGCTACCATAGGGAGCATTCACTTTCCTGCTATACATTATTTTGCTCTCTTCAAGGGTAGATGCATTAATGGTAAAGATGAGGCATGTCACATGTGTGTCCCTGACCTCAATATTCTTAGGAGTGCTGTGTTAGGAGATAAATCTTATAATTTGGGAGCCATTGTTGCACTTAGGATGCATCTTAATTGATTTAATGGAGATTTCTTTGGAGGAATTTATGCAACCCACATATTTAATTTTCTTGGTATAGCCATACGTGAAGATGATATTGAATTACCTCCTTCTTACTTAGACTTTAATGCTATGGTTCACCACCAGTTTGTCGAGAGGAATGAATCATCTCTCTAGTATCGACTAATCTTTGACAGACGCCGTGCTGTCCATATTACTCTCCCTGCTCCTTCCTTATTTGATCATCAGGCAAAAGGAAGATATACTATTACCAGAGAGGAGGCAGATGAGTACGAGAGGAGAGCGGAGGCCGCTCGTCGCCATGCTGCAGCTCAGCAGGCGATAGCCGCTGCATCGCAGTACGACCCCAACTACTATTATGGATATCTGCCAGGCCAGCCGTGGGCATAGACCAACTTACGCCAAAAGCCTAAGCTTGGGGGAGTACGTATTTCTCACCGACATTACATTTATGTTCACACACTCATTGCCAGATGTCGGTGCTCATACTTTTTCATTGTATCATCCATGCTAGTTTAATTTCCTTTTTATGCTTTCTTCTTGTGTGTTTGATAAACCTTAAGAAAAACCAAAAAATTAATTGTAGCTTTTAGTTAGTTTAATTTCCATGCTTGTAGTAGTAATTAAAAAGAAAACCCAAAAAGATTTCCTGTTCTTCTTTTGCTTGTTGGGAGCTCTCCGGTGTAAATAGGTTTATTCCTTTTCTTTTCTTTGGGGGTCGATAGGAGAAGACCATAATTAAATTGTTGAAGTGGCTCTTATATGCATTATTGTTGATCTGACAAAAGAGCCCATATTGCCTTGCCTCCTCCTGTTTATTGAATGCTTGCAGATTCTAGCTTAGTCCAATGCACGTGCACTATTATTATTCACATCGTTCGATCGTGCAAGTGAAAGGCAATTATGACGATATATGATGGACCGACTGAGATGAGAAAAGCTGGTATGAACTCGACCTCTTTTGTTTTTTGTAAATATGATTACTTCATCGTTCCTGATTCAGCCTATTATGAATAAACATGTTTGCAATGACAACTAGAGATCATAGTTTCTTGTGCCATGCTTGATTAGCTATGAGTTATAATGGTTTACCTTGCGTGCCAACATGCTATTAAAATGGTTATGATGTGGTATGACAGGGTGGTATCCTCCTCTGAATGATTTAAGTGACTTGACTTGGCACATGTTCACGCATGTAGTTGTTCATGGTGGATTATATCTTACTCATGCTTGCATTCGGTGTTGGTTAATTTTAATGCATGTTAATGACTATTGTCGCTCTCTAGCTGGTCGCTTCCCAGTCTTTTGCTAGCCTTCACCTGTACTAAGCAGGAATACTGCTTGTGCATCCAATCCCTTAAACCCCAAAGTTATTGCACATGAGTCCACTATACCTACCTATATACGGTATCTACCTGTCGTTCCAAGTAAATTTGTATGTACCAAACTCTAAACCTTCAAATAAATATCCTGTTTTGTATGCTCGAATAGCTCATGTATCAACTAGGGCTGTCTGTATCTTCCATGTTAGGCGGGTTATTCTCAAGAGGAGTGGACTCCACTTCTCACTCACGAGATAAATGGCTGGTCACCGGGATGCCCAGTCCCATGCTTTATGCAAACTAAATCAAAATAATTGCAAACAAAACTCCCCCTGGGACTCTTGTTAGTTGGAGGCACTCGTTGTTTCGAGCAAGCCATGGATTGATGCTTGTTGGTGGAAGGGGGAGTATAAACTTTACCATTCTGTTTGGGAACCGCCTATAATGTGTGTAGCATGGAAGATATCGCCATCTCTTGGTTGTTATGTTGACAATGAAAGTATACCGCACATAATATTATTCACCTCTATTTCAAAATCAAGCTCTGGCACCTCTACAAATCCCCGCTTCCCTCTGCAAAGGGCCTATGTATTTACTTTTATGCTGAGTCATCATCCTCTTATTAAAAAGCACCAGTTGGAGAGCACCGCTATCATTTGCATTCATTATTGTTAGTTTACATTGAGCATGATTTGACTGGATCTCTTTTACCATGAATTACAATGTCTAGTCAGTCCTTGGTCTTTAAAGGTGCTCTGCATTTATGTTTTGCGGTCTCAGAAAGGGCTAGCGAGATACCATCTTGTTATATCATATTATGATTGTTTTGAGAAAGTGTTGTCATCCGAGATTTATTATTATTGCTCACTAGTTGATTATGCTATTGATATGAGTAAACTTGAGACCTAAGCATTATTGTGAATGTGGTTAGTTATAATATTTGCTGAAAACTTGAATGCTGGCTTTACATATTTACAACAACAAGAGCAAACAGAGTTTGTAAAAGTCTTTCTTTATCACTTTCAGTTTTTCAACTGAATTGCTTGAGGACAAGCAAAGGTTTAAGCTTGGGGGAGTTGATACGTCTCCTTCGTATCTAGTTGTCCAAACACTTTTGCCCTTGTTTTGGACTCTAAGTTGCATGATTTGAATGGAACTAACCCGGACTAACGTTGTTTTCAGCAGAATTACCATGGTGTTATTTATGTGCAGAAATAAACATTCTCGGGATGACCTGAAACTTCACGGAGCAAATTTTTGGAAAATATGAAAAATACCTGCAAAAGATGAAGGCTATTGCTATCATCACTGCAAAATACCAAAAACACTGCTTTTACTACTGTTACCTTTTGCTACCGTTACCACTACTATCATATTACTTTGCTACTAAATACTTTGCTGTAGATACTAAGTTTCCAGGTGTGGTTGAATTGACAACTCAGCTGCTAATACTTGAGAGTATTCTTTGGCTCCCCTTGTGTCGAATCAATAAATTTGGGTTGAATACTCTACCCTCGAAAATTGTTGTGATCCCCTATACTTGTGGGTTATCAGGGCTTGAATACAAGAGCTCGATCATAGAAAAGTTAGTGGAAGAAACAATATCTGAGTACAGATATAAGTTAAACAAGTTGCTGGAAGATGGCTAGCACAAACTGGGATACAGATCGAAAGAGGCGTAGGCCTCCTGCTTGGGATCCTCCTAAACTACTCCTGGTCGTCGTCGGCGGTCTGCACATACTAGTAGTAGGAGTCGTCGTCGGTGGTGTCTGGCTCCTAGGCTCAAACATCTGGTCGCAACAACCAGGTATAGAAAAGGGGAAAAGGGGGAGCGAAGCAACCGTGAGTACTCATCCAAAGTACTCGCAAGCAAGGAACTACACTACATATGCATTGGTATTAATGAAAGGGGTAGTATATGTGGATTGGACTGCAAAATGCCAGAATAAGAGGGGGGTAGCTAGTCCTATCGAAGACTACGCTTCTGGCAGCCTCCATCTTGAAGCACTAGAAGAGAGTAGATGGTAAGTTAACCAAGTATCATCGTATAGCATAATCCTACCCGGCGATCCTCCCCTCGTCGCCCTGTGAGAGAGCGATCACCGGGTTGTATCTGGCACTTGAAAGGGTGTATTTTATTAAATATCCAGTTCTAGTTTTCATAAGGTCAAGGTACAACTTCGGGTCGTCCTTTTACCGATGGACACGGCTATTCGAATAGATAAACTTCCCTGTAGGGGTGCACCACATAACCCAACACGCTCGATCCCTCTGGCCGGACACACTTTCCTAGGTCATGCCCGACCTCGAAAGATCAACATGTCGCAACCCTACCTAGGCACAACAAAGAGGTCAGCACGGCGGTCTAAATCCTGAGCGCGCAGGGGTATGGGTCCATCACCCGTTGCACACCTGCACATTGCAAACGCGGCCAGAAGCAGACCTAGCCTCCCTAATACAAGAGCAGGCATTCCAGTCCAATCCGTCGCGCGTCGCTCAGTCGCTGACATCAAGAAGGCTTCGCCTGCTACCACGACGTCGAGTGCCCATAACTGTTCCCGCGTAGTTGGCTAGTGCGTATAGGCCAGTGGCCAAACTCAGATCAAATACCAAGATCTCATTAAGCGTGTTAGTTGATGTAACCGCGGACGACAACCAGGGCCAGGCCCACCTCTCTCCTAGGTGGTCTCAACCTGCCCTGTCGCTCCACCACAAAGATCCACTTAGAGGGCCGTCGGGACAAATGTGCTTCTAGTCCCAATCCATGAATCACTCGTGGGTACTCTATGAGTCGGCCCGACTTTAGTCACCACATGTATCATATATTATGTATATAAGTATATACCCATGATCACCTCCCAAGTGATCATGGCCTGATAGTATAGCATGGCAGACGGATAAGAATGTAGGGCCACTGATGATAAACTACCATCATATACTAAGCATTTAGGATTGTAGGTAAAGGTAACAACAGTAGAAGCAAAGATAGGCTATGCAGTAGAATAGGATTATCTGAAAGAGTAACATGCTACTCTACTCTAATGCAAGTAGTAGAGAGAATAATAAGCGATATCGGGTTGATCAAGGGGGGGGGGCTTGCCTGGTTGCTCTGGCAAGGAGGGGTCGTCAACAACGTAGTCGATCAGGGCACCAACAGTGGCGCCAGTCTCGTAGTCTATCAGAGAGAAGAGGGAGAAGAAACAATGAATACTATGCAAACAGATGCATATCGATGCATGCCATGACAAGTAATGGTGCCAGGTGTGCCCTAACGCGGTAGGAGGTGATACCGACGAAGGGGGGAAAACATCCGGGAAACTATCCCCAGTGTTTCGCGTTTTCGGACAGATGAACAGGAGGGGGAAAGTTGCGTGTTCGCTATGCTAGGGATGTGTAGTGGACGAACGGGCTACGTGTCTGGATTCGTCTCGTCGTTCTGAGCAACTTTCATGTACAAAGTATTTTAACCGGTGTTACGGTTATATCAAAATTTAAATTATTAATTTTAAATTAATTCAAAAATAGTATTATTGCATCAGCATGACGTTAGCAGTCAACACAACTATTGACTGGGTCGCTGACGTGTGGGTCCCGCATGTCATAGACTAAGACAAACTAATCAGGTTTAGTTAGTCTAACTAAATGATTAGGTTTATTAATTACAATTTAATTAGGTTAATTAATTTACTTAATTAAATAATTCTTTTTAATTCTTTTTTTAAACATTCTAGGGGGTTGGGCCCCACATGTCACTGGCCCTAGGGGCCTTAGTGGGTTCGGGCGCAGGGCGTGTGGGCGCCCGAGTGGGGCGAGCCCGGGCGCTGGCCTCGGACGAGACCAACGGTGCGGCCGCCGGCGTGCGATGGGGCGCCAGTCAGGGGGTGGTGCGGTGGAGCCATGCCGCGGACGGCGACATCGATCGCTGGCCACGGCGGCAGCGGCAGAGTAGCGGGGCCGGCGAGCGGAGCGCTGCGGCAGCGGTAGCCGCACCAGAGAGCGGCGGCGAGCCGCACGGGGGTGTGGCTGAGCACGAGGGGCGTGGCCCTGGGCGGCGTGCGGCCGGCGCGCACGGCGGCGATGCACGGGCGTCCACCGCAGCGGACGGGAGGCAGGCGCGGCGCGACAGCATGCGGTAGCAGCAGGGGGTGCGGCGTGCGGTACGAGGGGTGGTGCGAGCGCAGAGGCGGGGAGCAGTGCGGGCGAAGGCGGGACACAAGGGGTCGGCGGCAGTGAGCGGAGACGGAGTGGGGGGGTCACGGGCGCGGGCGTGGCCAAGATCGTGCGCGTGCGCGGTGGTCGGATCGACGATGAAGTGCAGGGGGGAAGGAGGCCGGTGCCTCACCAGTGTTGAAGAGAAGCGCGGCGGCGAGGCTTGAGGGGGCGGTCGTGGAGGACGAAGACGGGCGTTCTAGCGACGTGACGTCGGGGATGCGGGGTCGAGGTGGCTCCGGGCAGGGTCCAACAACGACGCGATCATGTATGGGGTGGAGAGGTGACGAGGCGCCGGCGGGGCGACGGGCTGCGGCGTCGAGCGACGGGGGCACCGGCTACCGTCGGGGCAGAGGCAAGGTTGGGGGGTCGCGATGGGGCGGCGGGCTCGGTGCCCTCGACCCCGATTTGGATCGGGGAGGGAGGCAGAGGGAGGAGTGGACGTGGGGGGAGTGGGGGAAGTGGGGAGGAATGGGGGGATCGTGCGGGGCGACGGGGATGGGTGTTGTCCAGATCCAGGGCGAGAGGGAGTGAGAGGGGATCGTGGAGGGGAGAGGCTAGGGTTCGAAGTCGGCAGGCCATATAGGCCAGGGGCGTGGTTAGGCCGGTGGGCCGGCTGGCTGGGTCGTGGCCTAGTTGGCCGGGGGGAGGGGTTCTGTTTTTATTTCTCTTTTGTTTAAGTTTTTGGTCTTTATCTATTTTCCTTTGTTGTTTATTTATTTATTTTAGTTTGAATAAAATACATGACTGGTTCCTAAATTAGTCTAAACAATTGTACTACTGGCACATAACTTCGGGCATCCAAATAAAATAGTCTAATAATTTATCAATTGTATAATGCATTTAACTAATTGTTTTGCTACGGTTTTATTTAATTTTAGGACAGTCAAACACTTTTAAAGATGTTGGTTTCTCCACCATTATTACATATGCATTATTTGGCACAACCTGAACATTTTAGTTTTAATATTTGAAAACTTTTATTGTTTGCCTTTAATTTGAAGTCGAATTCTGAATCGGTTTTGAACTAACGTGAGATTATCAACAGTAACAGAGGTTTCATGATATCATTACCAGAGGGTTACAGTAGCTTAATTACCCGGGCATCACACTTAGCAAGAGAGTTGGGTGTTTCACCTTGGCCTTCTTACCCTATCCTACCCACACAGTACTTGGATTTTGATGCTATGAAACGTCATAAGATCCTTAGTGGTGAACCCCATGATTTTACTTATAACCTGTTGTTTAATAAAAGGTCCATTGTGGAAACATTTTTGCATGCGCCTGTTCTCTTTGATGTTCACAACAAGGGAAGATATTATGTTCGTGAGAGCGAGGCCCGAGCACATAACGCAACAGTTGTGGCTGCGCGGCGGGCTGAGGTGTCTGCACCCAGAGCTTCCGTGAGCTACCACTCCGACCACTAGGCAGGCAACTGACAGTGATTACCAAGTTAGGACAAAACCCTAAGCTTGGGGGAGTACGTATTTCCACCAACATTACATTCATGTTCACACATTCTCATTCTAGTTGTTAGTGTCCACACTTTTTCATTGTACTATCCATGCTAGATTTATTTCCTCGCTCTCTTATTATGTGTTTGAAAAACTTTGAGAAAATTCAAAAATATTTCCTGCTTCTTTTCGGTTTTTCATCCAAGTTTAATTAGTTGTAGTATTAAAAATAAAACCCCAAAAAGATTTCCTTGTTCTTCTTTTGCTTGTTGGGAGCTTTCCTGTGTAAATAGTTTTTTCTCGCTTTTGTTTTTCTTTCATTAATTTGTTTCATCCAGAAAAACCAAAAACTCCAAAAATATTTCAGTGTGTTTCTCCGCATTTCTTTTCCGTTTGTTGAGTGGCTCTCTTATGCATTATTGTTGATCCAACAAAGAGCCCATATTGCTTTGTCTTCTCCTTTTGAATAAAATGTTTGCAGATTCCAGCTTAGTCCATGGCACTCTTGCACTATTATCATTTTTATATCATTCGGTCGTGCAAGTGAAAGGAAATAATGACGATATTTGATGAACTCGCTGTGGCAGGGAGAAACGGGTATGAACTCAACTTGTTCTGTTTTTGTAAATATGTGATAACCCACAAGTACAGGGGATCATTTGTAGCCTCCTTCGATAAATAAGAGTGTTGAACCCAACGAAGAGCTAAAGCTAGAGCAAATATTCCCTCAAGTTCTATCGACCACCGATACAACTCTATGCACACTTGACGTTTGCTTTACCTAAAACAAGTATGAAACTATTTGGAAAGAATAAAACTACGAGTACTTTGCGAGACTAAAACTATGAATAAATTACAAGGTAATAAAAGTGGATAGCTTTTGTCAATAAGAAAGTCATTTGTCCCTAGGCAATCGATAGCAAGTACCGGTAATCATTCTTGCAATTTTATATAAGGGAGAGGCATGAGCTAACATACTTTCTCTACTTGGATCATATGCACTTATGGTTGGAACTCTAGCAAGCAACCACAACTACTAAAGATCATTAAGGTCGTGAAACCTAACCATAGCATTAAGTATCAAGTCCTCTTTACTCCCATACGCCATAACCCACTTACTCGGGTTTAAGCTTCTATCACTCTCGCAACCCACCATAAGCGAACCATGGACATATTACAACACCCTACAGCGAGGATCCCCCACGTTTGCACGAGGCGGAGGGCACCGTAGGTCAGCACCATAAATAAAATATACAATCATACCAACCAAGATCACGATTAACCCACAGGACAAAGAAGATCTACTCAAACATCATAGGATAACCATAGATCATTGGGAAATAATATATGGAGTTGAGCACCATGTTTAAGTAGAGATTATAGTGGGGGGAAGAGGTGTTACACCGCTATATAGAGGGGGAGAAAGTTGGTCTAGACGGTAGCAAGATTGTTGATGTAGATCGCCGTCACGATCCCTGCCCCGGCGGCCGATGCCGCCGTGAGAGAGGGGGAGAGAGCCCCCTCCTTCTTATTCTTCCTTGGCCTCCCCCCAAGATGGGAGGTGGGTTCTCCCTCTGGTCCATGGCCTCCATGGCGGCGAAGGGGCAGGAGCCCCTCAAAGATTGGATCTCCCACTCTGTTCTCTTCTATTTCGCGTTCACCAGATCTGGCCGAAAACCGTTTCTTATATTACAGGAGATCCATAACTCCGATTGCGCTAAAATTTTAACGCGGTTGTTGATACGTCCATTTTGCATCATGTTTTATTACTGTTATTTATAATGTTTTTATCCATAATAATGCATTTCGGAGTAATTCTAATGCCTTTTCTATCATAATTTGCAAGGAACAGACCAAGAGGGAGAATTCCGACAGCTGGAAATCTGGACCTGGAAAAGCTACGTCAGGCCACCTATTCTGCACAACTCCAAATGAGCTGAAACTTCATGAAAATTTTTAATGGATTATTTAAGAAATAATGGAGCCAATAAACACCAGAGGAGGCCACCAGGTGGGCACAACCCACCTGGGCGCGCTAGGCCCCCAAGCGCGCCCTGGTGGGTTGTGGCCTCCTCGGCCCACCTCCGGTGCCCATCTTCTGGTATATAAGTCATTTTGACCTAGAAAACAATAAGGAGGAGTCTTTCGGGACAAAGCGCCGCAGCCTTGATGCGGAACTTGGGTAGGAGCACTTTTTCCCTCCGGCGGAGCGATTCCGCCGGGGGAACTTCCCTCCCGGAGGGGGAAATCATCGTCATCATAATCACCAACAACTCTCCCATCTTGGGGAGGGCAATCTCCATCAACATCTTCAACAGCACCATCTCCTCTCAAACCTTAGTTCATCTCTTGTGTTCAATCTTGTTACCGGAACTATAGATTGGTGCTTGTGGGTGACTAGTAGTGTTGATTACATCTTGTAGTTGATTACTATATGGTTTATTTGGTGGAAGATTATATGTTCAGATCCATTATGCTATTTAATACTCCTCGTATCATGAACATGTTTATCATTTGTGAGTAGTTACTTTTGTTCTTGAGGTCACGGGAGAAATCATGTTGCAAGTAATCACGTGAACTTGATATGTGTTTGATATTTTGATAGCATGTATGTTGTTATTCCCTCAGTGGTGTCATGTGAACGTCGACTACATGACACTTCACCATATTTGGGCCTAAGGGAATGCATAGTGGAGTAGAAATTAGATGGTGGGTTGTGAGAGCGACAGAAGCTTAAACCCCGGTTTATGCGCTATTTTGTAAGGGACGGATTGGATCCAAAAGTTTAATGCTATGGTTAGAATTTATTCTTAATACTTTTCTCGTAGTTGTGGATGCTTGCAGGAAGGTTAATCATAAGTAGGAGGTTTGTTCAAATAAGAATATCACCTAAGCACCGGTCCACCTACATATCAAATTATCAAAGTAGCGAACACAAATCAAACCAACATGATGAAAGTGACTAGATGAAACTCCCGTGTACCCTCAAGAACGCTTTGCTTATCATAAGAGACCGATTTGGCCTGTCCTTTGGCTCAAAAGGATTTGGCTACCTTGCTGCACTTTTGTTACTACTATTGTTACTTGCTCGTTACAAATTATCTTGCTATCAAACTACTCCATTACTTACAATTTCAGCACTTGTAGACATTCCCTTACTGAAAACCACTTGTCATTTCCTTCTGCTCCTCGTTGGGTTCGACACTCTTACTTATCAAAAAGAGCTACAATTGATCCCCTATACTTGTGGGTCATCAAGGCTATTTTCTGGCGCCGTTGCCGGGGAGTGAAGCGCCTTTGGTAAGTGGAATTTGGTAAGGAAACATTTATATAGTGTGCTGAAATTTATTGTCACTTGTTACTATGGAAAATAATCCTTTGAGGGGTTTGTTCGGGGTATCTTCACCTCATCCGGAACCACAATTAGCAACCCCTCAACCTGCTGCACCTACTAAAAATATTGAATATGAAATTCCTTCGGGTATGATAGAACAACTGCTAGCTAATCCTTATGCAGGAGATGGAACCGAACATCCTGATATGCACTTGATATATGTGGAACAAATTTGTGGATTGTTTAAGCTTGCAGGTTTACCCAGGGATGAAGAGATGAAAAAGGTTTTCTCTTTATCTTTGAAGGGAAAAGCATCGGCATGGTATAGGCTATGTGATGATATTGGATCATGGAATTGGAATCATTTGAAATTGGAGTTCCACCAAAACTTTTATCATATGCATCTAGTTCATCGTGATCGGAATTATATATATATAATTTTTGACCTTGTGAAGGAGAAAGTATCACTCTAGCTTGGGGGAGGCTTAAGTCAATGTTATATTCATGCCCCAATCATGATCTCTCAAGAGAAATTATTATCCAGAATTTTTATGCTCGGCTTTCTCGTAATGATCAAACCATGCCCTGTCAAAAAATGATCAAACCATGTTTGATACTTCTTATGCTGGTTCATTTATGAAGAATACTATTGAATTCCGGTGGGATCTTTTGGAAAGAATTAAACACAACTCTGAAGATTGGGAATTCGACAAAGGTAAAGAGTCAGGTACTAAACTTGAGTATGATTGCGTTAAATCTTTTATGGATACCGATGCTTTTCAAAAGTTTTTAGCACTAAATATGGAATTGACTCTGAGATAGTAGCCTCCTTCCGTGAATCATTTTCTACTCACGTTGAACTTCCTAAGGAGAAGTGGTTTAAATATCACCCACCTATTGAATAATAAATTTAAGAACCAGTACCAGTTAAAGAAGAAACTATACTTTATAATGTTGATCTAGTTGTTCCTTCTGCTTATATTAAGAAACCACCTTTCCCTGTTAGGATTAAGGAACATGCTAAAGTTTCAACTATGGTTAACAAAAGCTATATTAGAACACCTAAACCTGATGAATAAATTAAAGTTGAACCTAGTATATTGCTATGGTTAAAGATCTCCTGGAAGAAGATATGGATGGGCATGTTATTTACTTATGTGAAGAAGCTGCTAGAATTGCTAAACCTGATAAAAGAGATAAACATAGACCTGTTGTTGGCAGGCCTGTTATTTCAGTTAAAATAGGAGATCACTGTTATCATGGTTTATGTGACATGGGTGCTAGTGTGAGTGCTATTCCTTACACTTTATATGAAGAAATCATGAAAGACATAGCACCTGCTGAGATAGAAGAAATAAATGTTACTAGTAAACTTGCTAATAGAGACACCATATCACCATTTGGGATTATTAGATATGTTGAAGTCTTGTGTGGGAAAATAAAATACCGTACTGATTTTCTTGTTCTTGGTTCCCCACAACATGACTTTTGTCCTATTATCTTTGGTAGACCTTTCTTGAATACAGTTAATGCTAAGATAGATTGTAAGAAACAAACTGTTGGTGTTAGCTTCAGCGATGAGTCTCATGAGTTTAATTTTTCCAAATTTAGTAGAAATCATCATGAAAAAGAATTGCCTAGTAAGGATGAATTAATTGGTCTTGCTTCTATTGCTGCTCCACCTACTGATCCTTTAGAACAATATTTGCTAGACCATGAAAATGATTTACATATGGATGAAAGAAATGAAATAGATAAGGTTTTCTTTGAACAACGTCCTCTCCTTAAACACAATCCGCCTATTGAAACTCTAGGAGGTCCTCCTCCACCTAAAGGTGATTCTGTGTTTGAATTAAAACAGTTGCCAGCCACTTTGCAATATGCTTATCTCGATGAAAAGAAGATATATCCTGTTATTATTAGTGCTAACCTTTCAGAACATGAAGAAAAAAGATTATTGAAAGTTCTAAGGAAGCACCAGGCTGCTATTGGATATACTCTTGATGATTTAAAGGGCATTAGTCCCACTCTATGACATCACAAAATTAATATGGAACCTGATGCTAAACCCGTTGTTGATCACCAACGTCGGTTGAATCCAAAAATGAAGGAAGTGGTAAGAACATAAATCTTAAAACTTCTGGAAGTAGGTACAATCTATCCTATAGCTAATAGTAGATGGGTAAGTCATGTTCATTGTGTCCCTAAGAAAGGAGGTATTACTGTTGTTCCTAATGATAAGAATGAACTTATTCCATAAAGAATTGTTACAGGCTATAGAATGGTAATTGATTATAGAAAATTAAACAAAGCAACTAGAAAAGATCATTACCCTCGCCTTTTATTGATCAAATGCTTGAAAGATTATCTAAGCACACACACTTTTGCTTCTTAGATGGATACTCTGGCTTTTCACAATTAACTGTTTCTCAACCTGATCAAGAAAAGACTACTTTTACTTGTCCCTTTGGAACTTATGCTTATAGACGTATGCCTTTTGGTTTATGCAATGCACCTGCTACCTTTCAAATATGTATGACTGCTATATTCTCTAACTTTTGTGAAAAGATTGTTGAGGTTTTCATGGATTACTTTTTTGTTTATGGGAAGTCTTTTGATGATTGTTTAGGCAATCTTGAGCGAGTTTTGGGATGTGAACAAACAAATCGTGTCTTGAATTGGGAGAAGTGCCACTTTATGGTTAATGAAGGCATTGTCTTGGGTCATAAAATTTCTGAAAGAGGTATTGAAGTGGACCAAGTTAAGGTTGATGCAATTGAGAAAATGCATGTCCTAAGGACATCAAAGGTATTCGTAGTTTCCTAGGTGATGCTTGTTTCTATAGGAGATTTATCAAAGACTTTTCTAAAATTTCTAGGCCTTTTACTAATCTTTTGCAAAAGGATATTCCTTTTTGTTTTTGATGATGATTATTTAGAAGCCTTTGAAACACTCAAGAAAGCCTTAATATCTGCACCTATTGTTTAACCACCTGACTGGAACTTGCCTTTTGAAATTATGTGTGATGCTAGTGATTATGTTGTTGGTGCTGTTCTAGGACAAGGAGTTGATAAGAAACTTAATGTTATTCATTATTCTAGTAAAACTCTAGATAGTGCTCAAAGAAATTATGCTACTACTGAAAAAGAATTCTTAGCAGTGGTGCTTGCTTGTGATAAATTTAGATCTTATATTGTTGATTCCAAAGTAACTGTTCACACATACCATGCTGCTATTAAATATCTTATGGAAAAGAAAGATGCTAAACCTAGACTTATTTGTTCGATTCTCTTGTTAGAAGAATTCGATTTACATATCATTGATAGAAAAGGAGTTGAGAACCCCGTAGCTGATAATTTTTCTAGGCTTGAAAATGTGCTTGATGATGCACTACCTATTGATGATAGTTTTCCTAATGAGCAGTTAGCTGCAATAAATGTTGCTAATAGTAATCCTTGGTATGCTAACTATGCTAATTACATTGTTGCTAAATATTTACCACCTAGCTTTACATACCAGCAAAAGAAAAAATTCTTCTATGATTTAAGACATTACTTTTGGGACGACCCACATCTTTATAAAGAAGGAGTAGATGGTATTATTAGACGTTGTGTACCTAAGCATGAATAGGGACAAATCCTATGGAAATGTCACTCCGAGGCTTATGGAGGGAATCATGCTGGAGATAGAACTGCTCACAAGGTATTGCAATCTAGATTTTATTGACCTACTCTCTTCAAGGATGCCCGTAAGTTTGTCTCTTCTTGTGATGAATGTCAAAGAATAGGTAATATCGGTAAGCGTGAAGAAATGCCTATGAATTATTCACTTGCTATTGAACCATTTGATGTTTGGGAATTTGATTACATGGGACCTTTTCCTTCCTCTAATGGGTATACACATATTTTGGTTGCTGTTGATTTGTTACTAAATGGGTAGAAGCCATTCCAACCAGTAGTCCTGATCACAACACCTCTATTAAAATGCTTAAGGAAGTTGTTTTCCCAAGGTTTGGAGTCCCTAGATATTTAATGACTGATGGCGGTTCACACTTTATTCATGGTGCTTTCCATAAGGTGCTTGCTAAGTATGATGTTAACCATAGAATTGCATCACCCTATCATCCTTAGTCTAGTGGTCAAGTTGAACTTAGAAATAGGGAAATAAAATTAATTTTGCAAAAGACTGTTAATAGGTACAGGAAGAATTGGTCTAGAAATTAGATGATGCACTTTGGGCTTATAGAACAGCATATAAAAATCCTATGGTATGTCTCCTTATAAAATGGTTTATGGAAAATCTTGTCATTTGCCTCTTGAGTTAGAACATAAAGCATATTGGGCAGTTAAATAACTCAACTATGATTTCAAACTTGCTGGTGAAAAGAGGTTATTTGATATAAGCTCCTTAGATGAATGGAGAACCCAAGCTTATGAGAATGCAAAGTTATTCAAAGAAAAAGTTAAAAGATGGCATGACAAAAGAATTCAAAAGCGTGATTTTAAATTTGGAGAATATGTTCTTTTGTACAACTCTCATTTTAGATTTTCTGCAGGAAAGCTCATCTCGAAATGGGAAGGCCCATACATCATCGAGGAGGTTTACCAGTCTAGAGCCATCAAAATAAATAACTCCGAAGGAACTAAACCGAAGGTTGTCAATGGGTAACGAATAAAGCATTATATCTCAGGTACGCCTATCAATGTTGAAAGTAATATTATCCGAACTTTGACACTAGAAGAACACATAAAAGAGTCCTTCAGGAACACTCTAGAATCATGAAAATAAAGAGGTACGTGATACGGTAAGTAAACGGACTCCAAAAAATCCGTAAAAATATTTTTTATCAGTTTTGGAATATTTTAAAATTTTGGAAATAAAGAAACTTCCAGGAAGCGTCCCCTGGTGGGCACAAGACACCAGGCTTGCCTGGCGCGCCCAGGTGGGTTGCGCCCACCTAGGACACCTTCCGTACTCCGTTCTTCTACCATATACTTGTCCTCCAAGATAAAAAAATCTATATATACTTCCCGAACCTGTTGATCACCGTATCGCAGAGAAATCCTCTATTCTATTTTCTTGCTATTTTCTGTATAGATCTGGCAATATGTCCTCCCAAAACTCCGAGGGTGAGAGCTATGTTGCTGATCTCATCGCAAACCCCAAGTCCTATGGGGATGAGGAGCACTATAGCTGGACCGCCGAAGAAGAAGATGATGAATCGGTTCCTTCCCGGTTCAAGGATGAGAGCATGGAGGCGTTATGCAAGAGGATAATAAAACTCGAGATAGATAATTGTGAGTTGATGATGGAAAATTTTATTCTCCGTCAGAAGCTGGAGGAAGCAAAAGGGAAACCCCACACTTTCTCACCACCACCATTGCCACGGAAATCCGAGGACAAGATCTCTTCATCACCACCATCATCTTCTTCACCACCAAAAGAAAATTAAGTATCGAGTATGGGCAATCCCCTTGGCTTCCGCCAAGCTTGGGGGAGGTGCCCCGGTATCGTATTATCCCACTATCTTTTTGCTTTTACTTATTTTAGTTCGATCTTTTGCCTAGATGAAATAAAGTTTAGTTTGATCATTTCTTCCTTGAGAGTTTGCTTAGTGATCTATCATTGTAATCGTGTGCAAGTTATATAATAAAGTTAGTTTGAGTTTTTGCTTTCTTTACTTTCATGTTGCAAATAAAGAAAAGAAATAAGAAAGAAAGAAAAAGAGAAAGGAAATAAACCAATAACATTATATACTAATCCTATGGTAGGTGATGGCACCACATAAGGAAAAGTATAAGTAGAAAATTTTATTAGAGATTGACAAACATAGCATTAGTCAATGATGCAACTCATAAAAGAATTAATAAGGGAAGAGAAGATTCACATATAGATATACTATCCTAGAAATCTTTTGTGATTGTGAGCCCTCATCAAAATATTATATGCCAAAATTGTTGACGCTGGACAAGGTAGACAACTTAATGGTTTATGTTTGTTTATATTCACATAGAAGTCATATTGTCATAGATCCTTTAACATGTGGTGCTTGCCCCCTATCTTTGCTAGCCAAAATTTCCGCACTAACTAGAGATACTACTTGTGCATCCAAAAACCCTTAAACCCAAATCTTTTTCAAGTGTCCACCATACCTACCTAGGGATTGAGCAAGATCCCTCAAGTAAGTTTTCATCGGTGCAAAAAGCAAATAAAATTGCTTCTAAAAGTGTGAGAACATTTTGTGTAAGAGAAAATTGAGCGTTGTACGAACTTGGATGACAGAGAGTAAAAGCGACAGATAGCATAATAAAGGTTGTCATCTTAAGGGGCAATACAACGTGACGTTCTCTTGCACTAAGGGATTGAGCATGCAAACAAATAAGCGCATGGAAACCTCTTCTTCCCTCTATGAAGGGCCTATCCTTTATTTTTATGCACTTACTTTTATGCAAAGAGTCAAAATTTTCCTGCTATTCCTTTTATTTTTCTCCTTTGTCGAGCATCATGTGGTGAGGAAAGATCTAGGCACATATGTCCACTTGAATATAGATGGCATGAGTTATTATTGTTGACATCACCCTTGAGGTGAGTATGTTGGGAGGCGAAACTATAAGCCTCTATCTTTCTATGTGTCTGGTTGAAACGTTTTGCTCATGGGTACGAGGTGAGTGTTAGCAATCATAGAAGACTATATGATGGTTGAGTATCTGGACTTGCCTAAAGGCTCCGAAACGTGACCCTTCCTGAAAAGATGATGAATTGTAGTTGAAAAATTGACAGAGAACATAGTTTGTCAGTTTCTAATAGAGTTTTTGCTTTATACTTCGATTGTGTGATGTCGTATTTTGTTTTTATCAACACCTCTCTCTCAAAGCATGTGGACATGTTTTTCGATTTCGGTTTTCGCTTGAGGACACGCGAGGTCTAAGCTTGGGGGAGTTGATACGTCCATTTTGCATCATGTTTTCTTACTGTTATTTATAATGTTTTTATCCATAATAATGCTTTTTGGAGTAATTCTAATGCCTTTTCTCTCATAATTTGCAAGGAACACACCAAGAGGGAGAATTCCAGCAGCTGGAAATATGGACCTGGAAAAGCTACGTCAGGCCACCTATACGGCACAGCTCCAAATGAGCTGAAACTTCACAAAGATTTTTTATGGATTTTTTAAGAAATACTGGAGCCACCAGGTGGGCACAACCCACCTGGGCACGCCAGGCCCCCCAGGCACGCCCTGGTGGGTTGTGGCCTCCTCGGCCCACCTCCGGTGCCCATCTTCTGGTATATAAGTCATTTTGACATAGAAAAAAATAAGGAGGAGACTTTCAGGACGAAGCGGAGTCGCCTCGAGGCGAAACTTGGGCAGGGGCACTTTTGCCCTCCGGCGGAGCGATTCCGCCGGGAGAACTTCCCTCCCGGAGGGGGAAATCGTCGTCATCATAATCACCAACAACTCTCCCATCTTGGGGAGGGCAATATCCATCAACATCTTCAACAGCACCATCTCCTCTCAAACCCTAGTTCATCTCTTGTGTTCCATCTTGTTACCGCAACTATAGATTGGTGCTTGTGGGTGACTAGTAGTGTTGATTACATCTTGTAGTTGATTACTATATGGTTTATTTGGTGGAAGATTATATGTTCAGATCCATTATGCTATTTAATACTCCTCTGATCATGAAAATGTTTATCATTTGTTAGTAGTTACTTTTGTTCTTGAGGTCACGGGAGAAATCATGTTGCAAGTAATCATGTGAACTTGATATGTGTTCGATATTTTGATAGTATGGATGTTGTTATTCCCTTCGTGGTGTCATGTGAATGTCGACTACATGACACTTCACCATATTTGGGCCTAAGGGAATGCATTGTGGACTAGCCATTAGATGGTGGGTTGCGAGAGTGACAGAAGCTTAAACCACAGTTTATGCGCCATTTCGTAAGGGATCGATTGGATCCAAAAGTTTAATGCTATGGTTAGAATTTATTCTTAATACTTTTCTCGTAGTTGCGGTTGCTTGCAGGAGGGTTAATTATAAGTAGGAGGTTTGTTCAAGTAAGTGTTGGGGAACGTAGTAATTTCAAAAAAATTCCTACGCACACACAAGATCATAGTGATGCATAGCAACGAGAGGGGAGAGTGTTGTCTACGTACCCTCGTAGACCGAAGCGGAAGCGTTGACGCAACGTAGAGGAAGTAGTCGTACGTCTTCCCGGTCCAACCGATCCAAGCACCGTTACTCCGGCACCTCCGAGTTCTTGGCACACGTTCAGTTCGATGACGCTCCCCGGGCTCCGATCCAGCAAAGCTTCGGGGAGGAGTTCCGTCAGCACGACGGCGTGGTGACGATCTTGATGTTCAACCGTTGCAGGGCTTCACCTAAGCACCGCTACAATATGACCGAGGTGGAATATGGTGGAGGGGGGCACCGCACACGGCTAAGGAACGATCACGAAGATCAACTTGTGTGTCTATGGGGTGCCCCCTGCCCCCGTATATAAAGGAGTGGAGGAGGGGAGGGCCGGACCTCTCTATGGCGCGCCCTAGGGGAGTCCTACTCCCACCGGGAGTAGGATTCCCCCTTTCCTAGTCCAACTAGGAGTCCTTCCATGTAGTAGGAGTAGGAGAAAAGGAAGGGGAAGGGAGAAGGGAAGGAAGGAGGGGGCGCAGCCACTCCCCCTAGTCCAATTCGGACTAGGCCTTGGGGAGGCGCGCGGCCTGCCCTAGGCAGCCCCTCTCTCTTTCCCATATGGCCCAATAAGGCCCAATACTTCTCCCCCGTATTCCCGTAACTCCCCGGTACTCCGAAAAATACCCGAATCACTCGGAACCTTTCCGATGTCCGAATATACTCGTCCAATATATCGATCTTTACATCTCGACCATTTTGAGACTCCTCGTCATGTCCCCGATCTCATCCGGGACTCCGAACTCCTTCGGTACATCAAAACTCATAAACTCATAATATAACTGTCATCGAAACCTTAAGCGTGCAGACCCTATGGTTCGAGAACAATGTAGACATGACTGAGACACGTCTCCGGTCAATAACCAATAGCGGGACCTGGATGCCCATATTGGCTCCTACATATTCTATGAAGATCTTTATCGGTCAGACCGCATAACAACATACGTTGTTCCCTTTGTCATCGGTATGTTACTTGCCCGAGATTCGATCGTCGGTATCTCAATACCTAGTTCAATCTCGTTACCGGCAAGTCTCTTTACTCGTTTCGTAATACATCATCTCGCAACTAACTCGTTAGTTGCAATGCTTGCAAGGCTTATGTGATGTGTATTACCGAGAGGGCCCAGAGATACCTCTCCGACAATCGTAGTGACAAATCCTAATCTCGAAATACGCCAACCCAACATGTACCTTTGGAGACACCCGTAGAGCACCTTTATAATCACCCACTTACGTTGTGACGTTTGGTAGCACACAAAGTGTTCCTCCGGCAAACGGGAGTTGCATAATCTCATAGTCATAGGAACATGTATAAGTCATGAAGAAAGCAATAGCAACATACTAAACGATCGGGTGCTAAGCTAACGGAATGGGTCATGTCAATCAGATCATTCATCTAATGATGTGATCCCGTTAATCAAATAACAACTCTTTGTTCATGGTTAGGAAACATAACCATCTTTGATTAACGAGCTAGTCAAGTAGAGGCATACTAGTGACACTCTGTTTGTCTATGTATTCACACATGTATTATGTTTCTGGTTAATACAATTCTAGCATGAATAATAAACATTTATCATGATATAAGGAAATAAATAATAACTTTATTATTGCCTCCAGGGCATATTTCCTTCAGTCTCCCACTTGCACTAGAGTCAATAATCTAGTTCACATCACCATGTGATTGGTTCACATCTCCATGTGATTTAACACCAATAGTTCACATCTTTATGTGATTGGTTCACATCTCCATGTGACTAACACCCAAAGGGTTTACTAGATTCAAAAATCTAGTTCACATCGCTATGTGATTAACACCCAAACAATGATCATGTTTTGCTTGTGAGAGAAATTTAGTCAACGGGTCTGCCACATTCAGATCCGTATGTATTTTGCAAATTTCTATGTCAACAATGCTCTGCACAGAGCTACTCTAGCTAATTGCTCCCACTTTCAATATGTATCCAGATTGAGACTTAGAGTCATCTGGATCAGTGTCAAAACTTGCATCGACGTAACCCTGTACGACGAACCCTTTTTGTCATGTCCATAATCGAGAAACATATCCTTATTCCACTAAGGATAATTTTGACCGCTGTCCAGTGATCTATTCCTAGATCACTATTGTACTCCCTTGCCAAAAATAGTGTAGGGTATACAATAGATCTGGTACACAGCATGGCATACTTTATAGAACCTATGGCCAAGGCATAGGGAATGACTTTCATTCTCTTTCTATCTTCTGCCATGGTCGGGCTTTGAGTCTTACTCAATTTCACACCTTGTAACACAGACAAGAACCCCTTTTTGACTGTTCCATTTTGAACTATTTCAAAATCTTGTCAAGGTATGTACTCATTGAAAAAACTTATCAAGCGTCTTGATCTATCTCTATAGATCTTGATGCTCAATATGTAAGCAGCTTCACCGAGGTCTTTCTTTGAAAAACTCCTTTCAAACACTCCTTTATGCTTTGCAGAATAATTCTACATTATTTCCGATCAACAATATGTCATTCACATATACTTATCAGAAATGATGTAGTGCTCCCACTCACTTTCTTGTAAACACAGGCTTCACCACAAGTCTGTATAAAACTATATTCTTTGATCAACTTATCAAAGCGTATATTCCAACTCCGAGATGCTTGCACCAGTCCATAGATGGATTGCTGGAGCTTGCATATTGAAAGTGCAACTATCCCTAGGTGGTTTTGGTAATTCATAACAACATATAGCTCATTGAGCTAATGCTATTCCAAGATGATTATTTCAGGAAAGCTCAATGATTGGCATGGCATGGATGTGAAAGTGGAACCCTCAAAATGCTAATGAAAAAGGATTGGCTCAAGCTCAAAAGCTCAAGACTCTTCATTTTATATTTTAGTGATCCAAGATCACATTGAGTCTTTAGGAAAAGCCAATACTATCAAGGAGGGATGAGGTGTTGCTTAATGAGCCTCTTGCTTCATGTGCTTAGTGATATGACCCAAAAACCCTCAACTACTTTCCCATATCCACATATGACCTAAACCCTAAGCCAAACTCGGTCCTACCGATTCTTCCTATCCGGCGCCACCGAGTTTCACTTGTCATTAGCCACTGCCAAACCCTAGCAATTCGGTTCTACCGATAGGGATCTTGGTCTACCCGAGATGGGATTGCAAACTCTCTGTTTCCCTTTCGTAACTTTTTGGTCTCACCGAAAGAGCGAATCGGTCCCACCGAGATTGCAATGTAAATTCAGTGTTTCCCCTTTGTAACTTTTCGGTCTCACCGAAAGAGCAAATCGGTCCCACCGAGTTTGCCTGACCAACTCTCTGGTTAGCTAATTACCAAATTCGGTCTCACCGAGTTTGTGTAATCGGTCTCACCGAGATTACGTTATGCCCAAACCCTAACCATATCGGTCCTACCGAGTTGCATGTCCGTCCCACCGAAAATCTCTAACGGTCACTAGGTTTACATTTTTGGTCCGACCGAGTTTGTTGATTCGGTCCCACCGAGATTGGAAAACTGTGTAACGGTTGGATTTTGTGTGGAGGCTATATATACCCCTCCACCTCCTCTTCATTCGAGGAGAGAGCCATCAGAACACATACACCATTCCAACTCGTATGTTCTGAGAGAGAACCACCTACTCATGTGTTGAGACCAAGATATTCCATTCCTACCATATGAATCTTGATCTCTAGCCTTCCCAAGTTGCTTTCCACTCTAATCTTCTTTCCACCAAATCCAAATCCTATGAGAGAGAGTTGAGTGTTGGGGAGACTATCATTTGAAGCACAAGAGCAAGGAGTTCATTACCTACACACCATTTGTTACTTCTTGGAGAGTGGTGTCTCCTAGATTGGCTAGGTGTCACTTGGGAGCCTCCGACAAGATTGTGGAGTTGAACCAAGGAGTTTGTAAGGGCAAGGAGATCGCCTACTTCGTGAAGATCTACCGCTAGTGAGGCAAGTCCTGTGTGGGCGATGGCCATGGTGGGATAGACAAGGTTGCTTCTTCGTGGACCCTTTGTGGGTGGTTGCTTCTTCGTGGACCCTTCATGGGTGGAGCCCTGTGTGGACTCGCGCAACCATTACCCTTTGTGGGTGGAGCCCTATGTGGACTCTCGCAACCGTTACCCTTTGTGGGTTGAAGTCTCCATCAACGTGGATGTAGGATAGCACCACCTATCCGAACCACGGGAAAACATCCGTGTCTCCAATTGCGTTTGAATTCTCCAAACCCTTCCCTTTACATTCTTGCAAGTTGCATGCTTTACTTTCCGCAGCCAATATACTCTTTGCATGCTTGCTTGAACTGTGTGATGATTGCTTGACTTGTCCTAAAATAGCTAAAATCTGCCAAGAACTAAAATTGGGAAAAGGTTAAGTTTTTATTTGGTCAAGTAGTCTAATCACCCCCCCTCTAGACATACTTTCGATCCTACAAGTGGTATCAGAGCTTTGGTCTCCATTTACTTTGATCTCCATAGCTTTGGTTGTCATAGCCTTGGTTTCACAACCTAGGAGAGTATGGCGTCTAGCGAGGGAAATTACCACCGTAGAGGACCCTACTTTGATGGTACTAATTTTGCTAGTTGGAAGCATAAAATGAAAATGCATATTCTTGGACATAACCCCGCCGTTTGGGCTATTGTGTGTGTTGGTTTGCAAGGTGACTTCTTTGATGGGAGAGAACCAAACCATGAAGCTACCGCGGATGAGTTGAAGATGTTGCAATACAATGCTCAAGCTTGTGATATTCTCTTCAACGGATTGTGCCCCGAAGAATTCAACAAAATCAGCCGTCTTGAGAATGCGAAGTAAATTTGGGACACTTTGATTGATATGCACGAAGGTACCGACTCCGTCAAGGAATCCAAGTTGGATGTGCTTCAAAGCCAACTTGACAAGTTCAAGATGAAGGATGGTGAAGGTGTCGCTGAAATGTACTCTAGGCTTGCTCTCATCACAAATGAGATTGCCGGCTTAGGAAGTGAAGAGATGACCGACAGATTCATCATCAAGAAGATTCTAAGAGCCTTGGATGGAAAATATGATACCGTGTGCACATTGATCCAAATGATGCCCAATTACAAAGATCTCAAGCCAACGGAGGTGATTGGAAGAATTGTTGCTCATGAGATGTCACTTAAGGATAAAGAGGAACTTCACAACAAATCAAGTGGTGCCTATAAAGCCTCATGTGAAGCCCCTACATCATCAAGTGAGAAACAAGACTTCAATGAAGAATTGAGCTTAATGGTGAAGAACTTCAACAAGTTCTACAAGAGTAGAAGCAAAGATAGAAGCTTCAAGTCAAGGTCCTACAATGACAAAAGATCTTCTAGTCGAGAGCGAAACTGCTACAGTTGTGGAAGACCCGGACACTATTCCAATGAGTGTATGGCTCCCTATAAGAGAAGAGAAGATTCTCCAAAAAGAAGAAGCAAAGAATCACCACCAAGAGAGAGGAGGAGTAGAGATGATCGTTATGAACGAAGATACTCACGGAGAAGCAAGTATTCGGAAAGGAAGGAAAAATCATCAAGGAGCTACACAAGATGAAGACATCAAGCTCATGTTGGTGAATGGGTATCCGGCTCCGACTCCGACAGCCACTCCGAGAGAAGTTATCACTCCGACTCTGAAGATACTCAAGATGAAGGTGTTGCCGGTCTAGCACTTGTGTCAACCAACTCCTACGACATATTTGACTCACCAAATGAAGGAATTGGAAGATGCTTCATGGCCAAAGGTCATAAGGTAAGACACCCCGAGTATGTTGATTTCAATAGTGATGAAGATGACTTGTTAGGTGATGATTTGCTTGTTGACAACTCTAGTGATGAATACTATGATGAAACGTCAATTAAACATGCTAATCAAGATAAAATGAATGACAATGATAAGTAGAAGATTGAGGCTCTAACTAAAGAACTAAACACTCTTAAGTTAGCTCATGAAACTATCTTCGAAGATCATCGAGAACTTTTAAGAGCTCATGAGAAATTACGCTTTGAAAAGCTCAATCTTGAGCAAGAGCATGTGTTCTTAAAAGCAATCAATGATGATCTCCGCAAGAAAAGCTCTTCTTACATTGCCAAGCGTTTACTCTTATCCACTTACATGCCTCAAGTCAAGTCTAGTAACAAGAACAAGAAAGATTCTTCCTCTAGCAGTAACAATGATCATGCTAAATCCAATATTGTTGCTTCTAGTAGTTCTCTTGATTCCACTAATGATTCTCTTAGCCAAGTTACACTTGATCAAGAAAATAGTTTATTGAAGGGAATTATAGAGAAAGGAGTGTACAAAAGCCTTGCCGGGAGTAAGCAATTCGAGGAAATTGTGCGCAAGCAAGGAATGCACCGGAAGAATCAAGGTGTTGGTTTTGAACGAAAGTTCAATGCCAATGGAGTTGAGTGGGAAGAAGATCAATACCCCAAGACAAAGTTTGTTCCTCAATAAGAGAAGTATGATACTTCTTTCAAGGGGACACAAGCTCAAGATGATCTTCCACCACAAGACTACAAGCAAAAAGGCAAGGACAAGCTTCAAGAGGAAATTGACGCATTTGAAGAAGCTCCTAAGACCTTAGTCAAGTGGATTCCCAAGACTACTTCAAGTTCCCCTTCATCAAGTACGACTACAACTCCAAGGATTCCCATCAAGATGATGTGGATCCAAAAGAAGAAGAACTAGAGAGTTCTTGAGGTTGACTCCGCCAACATACTTCACTCTTATCATTTTGGCAAGAACAAGTGCAATCAACTTCCACATCTTGCACTAGTTCAAGGAGTCACAAACCCTCTTGTTGGTAAGACAAGGCACAAGGTAACCTAAAAGTTTTCATGGACATCATCTTTTGTGTGAATCACTCTATGTCTATGGATATCCTTGTTTGTTCCTTGTGGGACTAACCCATGTAGGTATTGAAAGTGCAATTCACTCAAATGGATAGCTCCAAGTGATCTACATCAACATTGAGCATCCACATCTTCAACATCTACATGAAGTCATCATCGACAAAACCCAAGGTTAGTTCATCCCTCTTAGGGGGGATATCACATCTAGGGGGAGATTTACTCTAAGACTTGAGCTAAATCAACTCTAAAGATGTGAACACAACAATGCTTTATGTAAAAGTGGTAACCCCACTTGAGCTTAAACGATGAGTATGACCTATGATCAAGTGCTCTCACTTGACTCCTAAGTCAATATACTCATATATAGATGACCTTGTCATCGCAAATTGCTTGATAGATGCTAGAATTGGTTGTGCATGCCTTGCCACATATTTCATTTGCCATCTTATTGTGTGAGCATGCTGGTTGCATATTTTACTCATTCGAGGACATCCACTTGTTGTTTTGATTGTTTGGTTTTATTTTCTTTTGCCAAGTGGATCGACAAGAATGCCTAAGTACCTCCTCTAGCTATCTATGCTTTTCTCGTCTCAAACTCTATTGATGCTGCATCACACAATTTGATCAAGTCAAATTCGAACCACTCTGTGTGAGGAGCGCTCGGAGTCCCCGATTCGTCATAGACTTAAACTTCCAAAACCTCTTTATGATTCTCGGTCTGACCGATACCCCACTTTCGGTCCTACCGAGATCATTAAGTTGATCTAGGTTTTCGATCTCGGTGCAACCGATTTGAACATTTCAGTCACACCGAGTTCCAGTAACTGCCTGCAGTTATGAATCTCGGTGCCACCGAGTTGTTCCACTCGGTCACACCGACAGGGTCGGGCTATATATAGTCACGGGCAAAATTTGGAAATTTCTCCGAACCCCTTTGCCCGCGCGATAGCCTGCTCTGCCAACGTGGTCTCCGGATCGTCTTCTCGCCACCAGCCGCCTCCAGTCGCTGGTCTCCGTCACCGTCAACGGGAATTCTGCCCCGCCGTTGCCGCCGTAGCGAGTCTCCGCCGAACTAGGGTATGGACTCGATCACAGTGCTATTCCCCGTCCGATTCCTAGCACATTGTGTTCTTCATGATTCTTGCCACAATTGAAACACTCCTATCCAGTCAATATGCCCGTAGATTAGCTTTGATTCGAAAATTTTAGGGTTAGGTTTCCGCCGAAACCATCTCGGACCCACCGAGTTGAAAAACTCAGTTCCACCGATTTGGCTTATGCCATTGCACAAGTGAGACTCGGTCTGACCGAGAATTACTTATCGGTGTGACCGATTTTGGAACTCTATGAAACCCTAGCAGTCTCGGTGCCACCGAACTGTGACTCGGTCCTACCGAGTTCACTAGTTTAGGTTCCAAAACTGCTTCGGTATCACCGAGTTTGAAAATCGGTAGATCCGAGATGATTTCAGTGGGAAACTAAAACTAAGTTTTTGGATCATTCTTTTGTAAAAATCTCTGCATTTTGTGATTCTCATCTTTTCTACCTCATCTATAAACTGTTCACAGGGTCAGCAGTCAGAGCTTGCAGCATGTCTGATCAAAGTGACAGCCAGAACATGTCAGAGCAGCAGGTGCACATGAGTGAGGGCACTAGTCCCTCCAGCTCTTCAGATGAGGGCAGCAGGAGCACCCCTAGCAACTTGCCAAAAGCTGCCACCAGACAGAGGAAGAAGAGAACTTCTGATTCCGAAGATGAAGATTATGTGGCAGAGGAAGAGGCCACATCAAAGAGAGTTGAGCCAGCTCAAGGCACAAAGCCAGGGCAGAAAATCAAAAGGCCAGCAGGCAGGCAGCCCATGTCAAAGGCAAGAGCTTCAACTGAGAAGCCTGCACCCAAAGAGCCAGTTGCTGCTGAGGGAAAGAAAAGAAAGGAAAGGGTCAAGAAGACCGTAGCCAGAGTGCTAGGAAAGGCTTCCATCATGGAAGAGGAAGAGGAAGAAGAGGTAGCTGCACCAGCACCCAAGGCACCCAAGCTGATGGGTGATGCCATAAGATCAGGGGCTACTGCATCTAAGCCCAAAGCTGCCTCCAAGCCAAAACCAAAGAGGAATACAAGGAGCATTCCTGCAGCTGAGAAGAACAAGGCCCCAGTGCCTGAGACTGTTGCTGAAGAAGAGGATGAAGAGCAAGTTTTGAGAAAGCTCAAGCCCAAGATCCCAGACCACAACGATGCGCATCCTGTGGCTGAGGACATGAAGCTCAAGAGAGATTTAGGGCTAAGGAAGTGGAGAGAAGCAGACCCGTATGCTTCAAGGAGGAGGACTGTTGTTGACTACAGGTTCCACACTAAGGAACAGCAGGACTTCTATGAGACAGTGCTGCTTGATAAGAAGCCAATAGTCTGTGATATGAGATGGGTTGACTGGCAGTACATCAAGGACAATGAGGAGCACTATCCTGGAGTGCAAGACAGCTTCATAGCTTGTGGAGTAGCTGACTTTGTTGGGTAGAAGCTCACAAAGTGGAATGAGGAGCTTATAATGCAGTTCTACTCCACAACACATTTTTATTCAGATGGGAGGATCACATGGATGTCTGAGGGTACAAGGTACCAATCCATAGTTGCTGAGTGGGCATAGATCATTAATGCCCCAGAGGAGCATGATGATGACTTGGACATATATGCCAAGAAGAAGATGGACCATAACTCTATGTCCAATATGTACAAGGAAATTCCCAATGAAGCTCTTGACACCTTCAAATTTGGGTCTGTGCATTACCTTCTGTCAGGGTTGCCAACTATCAATTGGATCTTGAGGCACACCTTATTGCCCAAGTCTGGAGATCACAAGATGATCAGAGGCCATGCTATCAACTTGCTACATGTATTTGATGTGCCTCAGAAGTTCAAGGTGATGAGCCTCATAGTGGAAACTATCAAAAGGACTGCAGCAGATCAGAAGAGGAGTTGCGGATATGCCCCTCAGATCCAGGAGCTCATTAACTCCAAGATGGGCACGGGCATATATTTATTGGACAAGGAACACCTGCCCATCCGTCCAGATTTTGAGGACAATCAAGTTGTCATGACTGAGAACGAGCCATCATCTGCCCAAGCATACGCAAAGAAGGAGAAGGCAAGGAAGGAGAAAGCTGCCAAGATGCCAACTCAAGAGGAGGCATCTGAGTATTTCTTGAAGACCAAACAAGAGCAGCTTGGTTACCTGATTGCATCCACCCTGCGGATTGAGCAAGGACTAGCCACCCTAACTCAAAACCAGGCAAGCCTAGAGAGAATCATGGAACAAAAGTTCTATGACTTGGATGTCAAGGTAACGGAGATTCAGACTGCAGTGGAGCATCTCCAAGATGATATGCAGGAGAGGAGAGGCAGGACTACCACTCATGCCTTTGCCAGAGTGCCACGAGGTCCGAGGTCGTCTGCCGTGCCAGTTGCTGACACAAGAGCCACCACCTCAGCACCAGCTACAGCCTCAGTTCCACCAGCTCCAGCATCTACTTTAGCTCCAACTCCAGCGTCTACTTCAGCGTCTACAGAAGCCTTCGTCCTTGGAGTGATCCGGACTCCACCACCACCAGAAGATCAAGCCTGAGCGTCGATCTAGTACTATGCATTTTCTAGGAACTTTTTGGTAACTTGTTGCCAAAGGGGGAGAAAAATGTATAGATCATAGGCTTCGAGAGAGAGAGTGTTGCTTTTCTCTCTTGCTTTATTTGGTGGTTTTTCAAACTTGTTTGCTTTTGAGTGCTTGAGATACTACGTCATTATTTGTGAGACATTGATGATCATGTGTTTGATCATAAGCTACACTTAATGCTTGCTTAATGCTATTATCTTATCTATCTTATGTGATCTTTCACTATTCTTGGTGATGAGTGCATGTATTTCATTCTTATCATTTTAAGCGCTCCACCAAGATGTATGTGACATGGAAGAGTAACCCATGACTCTAACTCCTTTTGCATTTGCAGTCCAAAGCAAATTTTAAATATGCACAAATTTAGGGGGAGCTCTTACTTATCACATACTTCTCAAAGCGACGATATATTTCATGCTTATTATCATTTGTCGAAGCTTTGATCTATATGTTGTCATCAATTACCAAAAAGGGGGAGATTGAAAGTGCAACTATCCCTAGGTGGTTTTGGTAATTCATAACAACATATAGCTCATTGAGCTAATGCTATTCCAAGATGATTATTTCAGGAAAGCTCAATGATTGGCATGGCATGGATGTGAAAGTGGAACCCTCAAAATGCTAAGGAAAAAGGATTGGCTCAAGCTCAAAAGCTCAAGACTCTTCATTTTATATTTTAGTGATCCAAGATCACATTGAGTCTTCAGGAAAAGCCAATACTATCAAGGAGGGATGAGGTGTTGCTTAATGAGCCTCTTGCTTCATGTGCTTAGTGATATGCCCCAAAAACCCTTAACTACTTTCCCATATCCACATATGACCTAAACCCTAAGCCAAACTCGGTCCTACCGATTCTTCCTATCCGGCGCCACCGAGTTTCACTTGTCATTAGCCACTGCCAAACCCTAGCAATTCGGTTCTACCGATAGGGATCTCAGTCTTCCCGAGATGGGATTGCAAACTCTCTGTTTCCCTTTTGTAACTTTTCGGTCTCACCGAAAGAGCGAATCGGTTCCACCGAGATTGCAATGTAAATTCAGTGTTTCCCCTTTGTAACTTTTCGGTCTCACCGAAAGAGAAAATCGGTCCCACCGAGTTTTCCTGACCAACTCTCTGCTTAGCTAATTACCAAATTCGGTCTCACCGAGTTTGTGTAATCGGTCTCACCGAGATTACGTTATGCCCAAACCCTAACCATATCGGTCCTACCGAGTTGCATGTTAGTCCCACCGAAAATCTCTAACGGTCACTAGGTTTACATTTTCGGTCCGACCAAGTTTGTTGATTCGGTCCCACCGAGATTGGAAAACTGTGTAACGGTTGGATTTTGTGTGGAGGCTATATATACCCCTCCACCTCCTCTTCATTCGAGGAGAGAGCCATCAGAACACATACGCCATTCCAACTCGTATGTTCTGAGAGAGAACCACCTACTCATGTGTTTAGACCAAGATATTCCATTCCTACCATATGAATCTTGATCTCTAGCCTTCCCAAGTTGCCTTCCACTCAAATATTCTTTCCACCAAATCCAAATCCTATGAGAGAGAGTTGAGTGTTGGGGAGACTAACATTTGAAGCACAAGAGCAAGGAGTTCATTACCTACACACCATTTGTTACTTCTTGGAGAGTGGTGTCTTCTAGATTGGCTAGGTGTCACTTGGGAGCCTCCGACAAGATTGTGGAGTTGAACCAAGGAGTTTGTAAGGGCAAGGAGATCGCCTACTTCGTGAAGATCTACCGCTAGTGAGGCAAGTCCTGTGTGGGCGATGGCCATGGTGGGATAGACAAGGTTGCTTCTTCGTGGACCCTTTGTGGGTGGTTGCTTCTTTGTGGACCCTTCGTGGGTGGAGCCCTGTGTGGACTCGCGCAACCATTACCCTTTATGGGTGGAGCCCTGTGTGAACTCTCGCAACCGTTACCCTTTGTGGGTTGAAGTCTCCATCAACGTGGATGTAGGATAGCACCACCCATCCGAACCACGGGAAAACATCCGTGTCTCCAATTGCGTTTGAATTCTCCAAACCCTTCCCTTTACATTCTTGCAAGTTGCATGCTTTACTTTCCGCTGCCAATATACTCTTTGCATGCTTGCTTGAACTGTGTGATGATTGCTTGACTTGTCCTAAAATAGCTAAAATCTTCCAAGAACTAAAATTGGGAAAAGGTTAAGTTTTTATTTGGTCAAGTAGTCTAATCACCCCCCTCTAGACATACTTTCGATCCTACACATATTTTTGTTAACACCTTTAGGATTGACAAAACTTTCTGGTTGCATCATATACAACTCTTCTTTAAGGAATGCAGTTTTGTTATCCATTTGCCAGATTTCTTAAAATGCGGCAATTGCTAACATGATTCGGACAGACTTAAGCATAGATACGAGTGAGAAACTCTCATCGTAGTCAACACTTTGAACTTGTCGAAAACCTTTTGCGACAATTCTAGCTTTGTAGATAGTAACACTACTATTAGCGTCTGTCTTCCTCTTGAAGATCCATTTATTTTCTATGGCTTGCCGATCATCGGGCAAATCCATCAAAGTCCATACTTTGTTCTCATACATGGATCATATCTCAGATTTTATGGCCTCAAACCATTTCGCGGAATCTGGGCTCATCATCGCTTCCTCATAGTTCGCAAGTTTGTCATGGTCTAGTAACATGACTTCCAGAATAGGATTACCGTACCACTCTGGTGCGGATCTCACTCTGGTTTACCTACGAGATTCGGTAGTAACTTGATCTGAAGTTTCATGATCAATATCATTAGCTTCCTCACTAATTAGTGTAGGTGTCACAGAAACAGATTTCTGTGATGAACTACTTTCCAATAAGGGAGCAGGTACAGTTACCTCATCAAGTTCTACTTTCCTCCCACTCACTTATTTCGAGAGAAACTCCTTCTCTAGAAAGTATCCATTCTCAGCAACGAATGTCTTGCCTTTGGATCTGTGATAGATGGTGTACCCAACTGTCTCCTTTGGGTATCCTGTGAAGACACATTTCTCCGATTTGGGTTTGAGCTTATCATGATGAAACCTTTTCATATAAGCATCACAATCCCAAACTTTAAGAAACGACAACTTTGGTTTCTTGCCAAACCACAGTTCAGATTGTGTCATCTCAACGGACTTAGATGGTGCCCTTTTTAACGTGAATGCAGCTGTCTTTAATGCATAACCCCAAAAACGATAGTGGTAGATCGGTAAGAGACATCATAGATTGTACTATATCCAATAAAGTACGGTTATGATGTTCGGACGCACCATTATGCTGTGGTGTTCCAGGTGGCATGAGTTTGTGAAACTATTCCACATTTGTTTTAATTGAAGACTAAACTCGTAACTCAAATATTTGTCTCCGTGATCAGAATGTAGAAACCTTATTTTCTTGTCACGATGATTTTCCACTTCACTCTGAAATTCTTTGAACTTTTCAAATGTTTCAGACTTATGTTTCATCAAGTAGATATACCCATATCTGCTCAAATCATCTGTGAAGGTCAGAAAATAACGATACCCGCCGCGAGACTTAACAATCATCGGATCGCATACATCAGTATGTATTATTTCCAATAAGTCAGTTGCTCGCTCCATTGTTCCGGAGAACGGAGTCTTAGTCATCTTGCCCATGAGGCATGGTTCGCAAGCATCAAGTGATTCATAATCAAGTGATTCCAAAAGCCCATCAGCATGGAGTTTCTTCATGCGCTTTACACCAATATGACCTAAACGGCAGTGCCACAAATAAGTTGCACTATCATTATTAACTTTGCATCTATTTGTTTCAATATTATGAATATGTGTATCACTATGATCGAGATCCAACGAACCATTTTCATTGGGTGTGTAACCATATAAGGTTTTATTCATGTAAACAGAACAACAATTTATTCTCTTACTTAAATGAATAACCGTATTGCAATAAACATGATCAAATCATATTTATGCTCAACACCAAATAACACTTATTTAGGTTCCACACTAATCCCGAAAGTATAGGGAATGTGCGATGATGATCATATCAATCTTGGAACCACTTCCAACTCTCATCGTCACTTCACCCTTAACTAGTCTCTGTTCATTCTGCAACTCCCGTTTCGAGTTACTAATCTTAGCAACTGAACTAGTACCAAATACTGAGGGGTTGCTATGAACACTAGTAAAGTACACATCAATAACATGTATATCAAATATATCTTTGTTTACTTTGCCATCCTTTCTTATCCACCAAATACTTGGGGTAGTTCCGCTTCCAGTGACCAATCCCTTTGCAGTAGAAACACTTAGTCTCAGGCTTAGGACCAGACTTGGGTTTCTTCACTTGAGCAGCAACTTGCTTGCCGTTCTTCTTGAAGTTCCCCTTCTTCCTTTTTCCCTTTTCTTGAAACTAGTGGTCTTATCTACCATCAACACTTGATGTTTTTCTCGATTTCTACCTTCGTCAATTTCCGCATTACGAAGAGCTTGGGAATCGTTTCCGTTATCCCTTGCATATCATAGTTCATCACAAAGTTCTACTAACTTGGTGATGGTGACTAGAGAATTCTGTCAATCACTATCTTATCTGGAAGATTAACTCCCACTTGATTCAAGCGATTGTAGTACCCAGACAATCTGAGCACATGCTCACTAGTTGAGCGATTCTCCTCCATCTTTTAGCTATAGAACTTGTTGGAGACTTCATATCTCTCAACTCAGGTATTTGCTTGAAATATTAACTTCAACTCCTGGAACATCTCATATGGTCCATGACGTTCAAAACGTCTTTGAAGTCCCGATTCTAAGCCGTTAAGCATGGTGCACTAAACTTATCAAGTAGTCATCATATTGAGCTAGCCAAACGTTCATAACGTCTGCATCTGCTCCTGCAATAGGTCTGTCACCTAGCGGTGCATCAAGGACATAATTCTTCTGTGCAGCAATGAGGATAAACCTTAGATCACGGATCCAATCCGCATCATTGCTACTAACATCTTTCAACACAATTTTCTCTAGGAACATATCAAAATAAACACATGAAAGCAACAACGCGAGCTATTGATCTACTACATAGATATGCTAATACTACCATGACTAAGTTCATGATAAATTAAAGTTCAATTAATCATATTACTTAAGAACTCCCACTTAGATAGACATCCCTCTAATCCTCTAAGTGATCACGTGATCCAAATCAACTAAACCATGTCCGATCATCACGTGAGATGGAGTAGTTTCATTGGTGAACATCGCTATGTTGATCATATCTTCTATATGATTCACGCTCGACCTTTCGGTCTCCGTGTTCCGAGGCCATATCTGTATATGCTTGGCTCGTCAAGTATAACCTGACTATTCTGCGTGTGCAACTGTTTTGCACCCGTTGTATTTGAACGTAGAGCCTATCACACCCGATCATCACGTGGCGTCTCAGCACGAAGAACTTTTGCAACGGTGCATACTCAGGGAGAACACTTCTTGATAATTAGTGAGAGATCATCTTATAATGCTACCGTCAATCAAAGCAAGATAAGATGCATAAAAGATAAACATCACATGCAATCAATATAAGTGATATGATATGGCCATCATCATCTTGTGCTTGTGATCTCCATCTTCGAAGCACCGTCGTGATCACCATCGTCACCGGCGCGACACCTTGATCTCCATGGTAGTATCGTTGTCGTCTCGCCAATCTTATGCTTCCACGACTATCGCTACCGCTTAGTGATAAAGTAAAGCATTACAGCGCGATTGCATTGCATACAATAAAGCGACAACCATATGTCTCCTGCCAGTTGCCGATAACTCGGTTACAAAACATGATCATCTCATATAGTAAAATTTAGCATCATGTCTTGACCATATCACATCACAACATGCCCTGCAAAAACAAGTTAGACGTCCTCTACTTTGTTGTTGCAAGTTTTACGTGGCTGCTACGGGCTTAAGCAAGAACCAATCATACCTACGCATCAAAACCAAAACGATAGTTTGTCAAGTTGGTGCTGTTTTAACCTTCGCAAGGACCGGGCGTAGCCACACTCGGTTCAACTAAAGTTGGAGAAACTGTCACCCGCTAGCCACCTTTGTGCAAAGCACGTCGGGAGAACTGGTCTCGCGTAAGTGTACGCGTAATGTCGGTCCGGGCCGCTTCGTCCAACAATACCGCCGAACCAAAGTATGACATGGTGGTAAGCAGTATGACTTATATCGCCCACAACTCACTTGTGTTCTACTCGTGCATATAACATCAACACATAAAACCTAGGCTCGGATGCCACTGTTGGGGAACGTAGTAATTTCAAAAAAATTCCTACGCACACACAAGATCATAGTGATGCATAGCAACGAGAGGGGAGAGTGTTGTCTATGTACCCTCGTAGACCGAAGCGGAAGCGTTGACGCAACGTAGAGGAAGTAGTCGTACGTCTTCCTGGTCCAACCAATCCAAGCACCGTTACTCCGGCACCTCCGAGTTCTTGGCACACGCTCAGCTCGATGATGCTCCCCGGGCTCCGATCCAGCAAAGCTTCGGGGAGGAGTTCTGTCAGCACGACGGCGTGGTGACGATCTTGATGTTCAACCGTTGCAGGGCTTCACCTAAGCACCGCTACAATATGACCGAGGTGGAATATGGTGGAGGGGGGCACCGCACACGGCTAAGGAACGATCACGAAGATCAACTTGTGTGTCTATGGGGTGCCCCTGCCCCCGTATATAAAGGAGTGGAGGAGGGGAGGGCCGGCCCTCTCTATGGCGCGCCCTAGGGGAGTCCTACTCCCACCGGGAGTAGGATTCCCCCTTTCCTAGTCCAACTAGGAGTCCTTCCATGTAGTAGGAGTAGGAGACAAGGAAGGGGAAGGGAGAAGGGAAGGAAGGAGGGGGCGCAGCCCCTCCCCCTAGTCCAATTCGGACTAGGCCTTGGGGAGGCGCGCGGCCTGCCCTAGGCAGCCCCTCTCTCTTTCCCGTATGGCCCAATAATGCCCAATACTTCTCCCCCGTATTCCCGTAACTCCCGGGTACTCCGAAAAATACTCGAATCACTCGGAACCTTTCCGATGTCCGAATATAGTCGTCCAATATATCGATCTTTACGTCTCGACCATTTCGAGACTCCTCGTCATGTCCCTGATCTCATCCGGGACTCCGAACTCCTTCGGTACATCAAAACTCATAAACTCATAATATAACTGTCATCAAAACCTTAAGCGTGAGGACCCTACGGTTCGAGAACAATGTAGACATGACTGAGACACGTCTCCGGTCAATAACCAATAGCGGGACCTGGATGCCCATATTAGCTCCTACATATTCTACAAAGATCTTTATCGGTCAGACCGCATAACAACATATGTTGTTCCCTTTGTCATCGGTATGTTACTTGCCCGAGATTCGCTCGTCGGTATCTCAATACCTAGTTCAATCTCGTTACCGGCAAGTCTCTTTACTCGTTCCGTAATACATCATCTCGCAACTAACTCGTTAGTTGCAATTCTTGCAAGGCTTATGTGATGTGTATTATCGAGAGGGCCCAGAGATACCTCTCCGACAATCGGAGTGACAAATCCTAATATTGAAATACGCCAACCCAACATGTACCTTTGGAGACACCTATAGAGCACCTTTATAATCACCCAGTTATGTTGTGACGTTTGGTAGCACACAAAGTGTTCCTCCGGCACACGGGAGTTGCATAATCTCATAGTCATAGGAACATGTATAAGTCATGAAGAAAGCAATAGCAACATACTAAATGATCGGGTGCTAAGCTAACGGAATGGGTCATGTCAATCAGATCATTCATCTAATGATGTGATCCCGTTAATCAAATAACAACTCTTTGTTCATGGTTAGGAAACATAACCATCTTTGATTAACGAGCTAGTCAAGTAGAGGCATACTAGTGACACTCTGTTTGTCTATGTATTCACACATGTATTATGTTTCCGGTTAATACAATTCTAGCATGAATAATAAACATTTATCATGATATAAGGAAATAAATAATAACTTTATTATTGCCTCTAGGGCATATTTCCTTCAGTAAGAACAGCACCAAAGCACCGGTTCACCCACATATCAAATTATCAACGTAGCGAACACAAATCAAACCAACATGGTGAAAGTGACTAGATGAAATTCCCGTGCACCCTCAAGAACGCTTTGCTTATCATAAGAGACTGTTTTGGCCTGTCCTTTGCCTCAAAAGGATTGGGCTACCTTGCTACACTTTTGTTACTACTATTGTTACTTGCTCGTTACAAATTATCTTGCTATCAAACTACTCCGTTACTTACAATTTCAGCACTTGAAGACATTACCTTACTAAAAACCACTTGTCATTTCCTTTTGCTCCTCGCTGGGTTCGACACTCTTACTTATCGAAAGAGACAAAATTGATCCCCTACACTTATGGGTCATCAGTTGTTTTCCGGATATAAGCTTCCTTGGACCCGAAGTTGTGACGCCCCGAGTCCGATGCGCCAGGTGTCTTCCAGTTATTCGTTGTTGTTGCCTTGTCATTCGCTTGAGTGTTGCATCTTGCCATGTCATCATCCGCATTGCATCTACATGTTTTCAAAAC
The DNA here is from genome assembly GCF_056163025.1 of Triticum urartu. Classification (NCBI taxonomy): domain Eukaryota; kingdom Viridiplantae; phylum Streptophyta; class Magnoliopsida; order Poales; family Poaceae; genus Triticum; species Triticum urartu. Next base: position 260,229,031 of record NC_141873.1, read on the forward strand.
TTGCATCCGTCCGGGTTCCCCAGTTCTCTCCGTTGTCCGTTCAGAGCCCAAACACACTTTCACGTGCCCGCGGCATCTCCGAAATATTATTTTATAACTGGCCAGAGAATGTTTTCGGAATGGGTTGAAAGTTGGCATGCAGTCTTATTATAGTGTAGGTAGACCGCCTGTCAAGTTTCGTCGCATTCGGAGCTCGTTTGTTAGCCCAACAATTAAACATATGGCCGCAATATAGTCAGTCTAACGTCGGACGTTTTCGGTCTCCGCAAACAGTTGCGGACTGCATTCCCCCTCTTCCGTCTCAGCCCAACCCCTCTTCATATCCCCCAAATCCATCCCACCAAATCCGCCCTCTGACCGGAACTGTCCGATCGGCGTCGGAGGGTCCAAAAAACACCCCTCAACCCCCTCAAACCCTAATTCTGCCTATAAATGGACACCCTCCTTCCTATTTTGGCATCCCCTAGTCTCCACCTACCTGCAGCCACCAACCCTCCTCAATTATTTCCGCGCCTGCCTGCTCCGCCGCCACCACTTGTTGCTGCCAGCTCCTCCCCAGACGCCGTCTCGCCACTTGGTGCTGTCTGTTTGGCCGCGCCGCCACCTGAGGAGTCGCCCCGGCCTATCAGGTGCCTCCACGTCACCTCCCCGTGGTCTCCCCACGCATCCCACCATGCAGGGCCCGCTGGAGCCCATCGCGAGCCCGCCGTGGGCCGAATTGGGCCCGACGCCGCCCTGCAGGCGACCGAGCCGCCCCGCTCCTCCCACCTCTCGCACCCTCTCGCTCGATCCCGATGGGATCGGGAGCGCTCGCCGCCGCCCTCTGGACGAAGCCATCTGCCGCTGCCATCGCCGGAGATGAGTACCCGGCGACCCCGCACCCTCCTTCCTCCTTCCCGAACTCTCTCTAACCTCTCCCTCCGTCGTTCTCTCTCTGCCAGGAATCCCGTGGAGCATCGCCGCCGATCTGCTCCCCTCGCCGGATCCGTCGACCATCGCCGGAAATGGGGCCGCCGCACCTGGATCTGGTCTGCTCCGGCCTCCGGCACCCGTCCCCAAACTCCTGGGCCTACTGCCTCCGCCTAGTTCGCGCCGCCGCCGTTGAACCCTGCCTCCTGCGTCGTCTGTTGCGTACGAGGATGGAGGCATGCTCGTGTGGGCCCCGCCTTGGCCTCCTCCCTGTCCAAGGCCCAGCTGCCCCGAGCCCAGCGCCGGCCTGTCTGCCTCACCTCTCCTTCGACTGGGCTTGGCCCATGGGTGAGCTGCCCCAACGCCCCTCTTATTTTTTCTCCTATTGGGCCAGCCTGCAGTTTCGGCCTGAGTCACGTTTTTTTTCCGCGGAACATTTTTCTATTTAACCAGTGCACTGCATATTTATAGAAAAGTCCCTAGACTTCATGCATTTAATAACTCCACAACCGTGCATCGGATTAAAATGTTTTAAATACGAAAAATGCTTAGATTTTCGTCTAGTTTCATAATATGCTGCTTTCATGCATGTTAAAAATGTTTAAAATGTTGTTTGTGTTTATTTTGCATAATGCCATGCTAAAATGATTTATTTCATAACTTAACAACCTTAGCTCCAAATTTAATAAACTTTATATGTAAATGGGGTAGAAAAATGCCTAGTTTAACATGGTGCACTAATCTTGCATGTTTAACAACTCTAAAATATGGTTTAGGGCAGAACAGTACCAAATTCAAAATATGCACATGGGGATTTTCCGGATTTGTTATTTGTTATATCCGTCCTCATTTAAACTTGTCTAGATAGGTAGTTTTCATATGCTTCACCTCTTGCATGTTTAACAACATTTAACATTGTTGAGTCCCTAACCGGGAGTGAACTAAATAAGTCATGTGGTGTTTCGTCAATATGAAACTCGTTGCATATTGAGCTCCACTTAACTTTTAGTATTGTTTGTTGCACTTTGCCTTGGCATGCCATGCCTATTTAAACCGTACATGCATCATACTTGGTTGTGCATCATGCCATGTTTATGTGATGGTTGTTTACTATGTTGTTTGCTTTCTTTCCGGTGTTACTTCTTCTCGGTAGTTCCGGTAACATTGCGTTTGTGAGGATCCGTTCGACTACGTCCATTTTTCTTATTCATGGACTCATTCTTCTTCCTTGCGGGATTTCAGGCAAGATGACCATACCCTCAATATCACATCTATCTTTGCTTGCTAGTTGTTCGCTCTATCGCTATGTCGCGCTACCTACCACTTGTTTATCAAGCCTCCCAAATTGCCATGATAGCCTATAACCTTTTTCAACCATCCTAGCAAACCGTTGTTTGGCTATGTTACCACTTTTGCTCAGCCCCTCTTATAGCATTCCTAGTTGCAGGTGAAGTTGAAGTTTGTTCCATGTTGGAGCATGGATATGTTGGGATATCACAATATCTCTTATTTAATTAATGCATCTATATACTTGGTAAAGGGTGGAAGGCTCGGCCTTATGCCTGGTGTTTTGTTCCACTCTTGCCACCCTAGTTTCCGTCATACCGGTGTTATGTTCCTTGATTTTGCGTTCCTTACGCGGTTTGGGTGTTATGGGAACCCCTTGACAGTTTGCTTTGAATAAAACTCCTCTAGCAAGGCCCAGCCTTGGTTTTAACATTTGCCACCACCACCTATTACTTTTCCCTTGGGAGTCGCGCTCCCGAGGGTCATCTTTATTTTAACCCCCCCAGGCCAGTGCTTCTCTAAGTGTTGGTCCGAACCGGGTAGCCTGCAGGGCCACCTTGGGGAAACTTGAGGGCTGGTTTTACTCGTAGCTTGACCTGTCTGGTGTGCCCTGAGAACGATATATGTGCATCTCCTATCGATATTTGTCAGCACATTCGGGCGGCTTTGCTGGTCTTGTTTTATCGTTGGCGTCTTGCAACCGGGATTCCGAGACTGATCGGGCCTTTCCGGGAGAAGGAATATCCTTCGTTGACCGTGAGAGTTTGTGATGGGCTAAGTTGGGACACCCCTGCAGGGTATAAACTTTCGAGAGCCGTGACCGAGGTTATGTGGCAGATGGGAATTTGTTAATGTCCAGTTGTAGATAACTTGACACTTGACTTAATTAAAATGCATCAACCGCGTGTGTAGCCGTGATGGTCTCTTTTCGGCGGAGTCCGGGAAGTGAACATGGTTTTGGATTATGTTTGAACGTAAGTAGTTTCAGGATCACTTCTAGCTTCTCGATCATTGTGTTGCTTCTCTTCTCACTCTTATTTGCGTATGTTAGCCACCATATATGCTTAGTGCTTGCTACAGCTCCACCTCGTTACCTTATCCTACCCATAAGCTTAAATAGTCTTGATCTCACGGGTGTGAGATTGATGAGTCCTCGTGACTCACAGATACTTCCAAACAGTTGCAGGTGCCGATGATACCAGTGTAGGTGGCATAACCGAGCTCAATTGGGAGCTCGATGAAGATCTTGGTCATTGTTATGTGTCTTTTCCGGATGATCAGTTGTGGTGCCTAGTTGGGACGATCGGGGATCTAGCATTTGGGGTTGTCTTCCTTTATTTTGGTTCCGTAGTCGGACCTTTGAGTGTACTCTAGATGATGTATGTTACTTGTTATTTGTGTGAAGTGGCGATTGTAAGCCAACTCTTTATCCCTTTCTTATTCAGTACATGGGATTGTGTGAAGATTACCCCACTTGCGACTAAACCACCATGCGGTTATGCCTCTAAGTCGTGCCTCGACATGTGGGAGATATAGCCGCATCGTGGGTGTTACAAAAGTAGAGCCCCAATCGACGTACGAGGTGAGCACAACCCACCACCACGCGCCTGGAGCCTAGGGCGTGCCCTGGTGTCTCATGGGCACTGTGGGCCTCCGTTTGCATTGATTCCAAGTCCAAAAGATCACATATATTCCAAAATATTCTCCGTAAATTTTTATCGCGTTTGGACTTCGTTTGATATGGATTTTCTGCGAAACAAAAAACATGCAAAAATAGGAACTGGCACTGGGCACTGCATCAATAGGTTATTCCAATAAATCATATAAAATGTTGCCAAAAGTATGTGGAAGTTGTATAATATTGGCATGAAACAATAAAAAATTATAGATACGATGGAGACGTATCAGCATCCCCAAGCTTAATTCCTTCTCGTCCTCGAGTAGGTAAATGACAAAAAAGATAATTTTTGATGTGGAATGCTACCTAGCATAATATTGATCATATATCTAATCATGGCATGAATATTAAGACATAAGTGATTCAAAGCAATAGTCTATAATTTGACATAAGGACATCAATACTCAGGTATCCCAACAAACAATCATGTCTTTGAAATATCAATGCTAAAGAAAGTTATCCCTACAAAATCATATAGTATTCTCATGCTTTGTCTTCTTAACACAAAGTATTTATCATGCACAACCCCGATGACAAGCCGAGAAATTGGTTCATACTTTTTAACGCGCTTCAGCTTTTTCAACCCTCACACAATACATGAGCGCGAGCCATGGATATAGCACTACGGGTGGAATAGAGTATAATGATAGGGGTAAATTAGGGAAGACAAAAAAGTAAGAAAGTCTTACACCGGCGTGGCTAACCAATGGGTTATGGAGATGCCCATCAATCGATATCAATGCGAGGAGTAGGGATTGCCATGCAACGAATGCATTAAGAGCTATAAGTGTATGAAGGCTCAATATGAAAACTAAGTGGGTGTGCATCTAATCCTATAATGAAAAATTCCCACTAGTATATGAAATTGACAGATATGAGGTTCTCTATATGAAAAACATGGTGCTACTTTGAAGCACAAGTGTGGAACTAGCATGCCCCTTCTCTCTTTATTTCTTTTTATTTTTTTCTCTCATTTTCCGGAGTCTCATCTCGACTTGTGGGGGAATCATAGTCTCCATCATCCTTTCCTCACTGGGGCAATGCTCTAATAATGAATAATGATGGTCATCACACTTCTATTTACTTATAGCTCAAAAGAAATAAAAATTAAAACTCGATTCCTATAACAAAGTATGACTCTATATGAATGCCTTTGGCAGTGTACCAGGATGTGCAATGATTTAGCATAACAACGATATAAAAAACGGACAAGCCATGGAAATATCATGCTAGCTATCTTACGATCATGCAAAGCAATATGACAATGAATGCTCAAGCAATATGACAATGAATGCTCAAGTCACATGGCAATATATCTCAGAATGGCTATGGAAAGACCATAATAGGTAGGTATGATGGATGTTTTGAGGAAGATATAATAAGGCTTATGTGTGATAGAGCATATCATATCACGGGGTTTGGATGCACCTACGAAGTTTTCACCGACTCTCGAGGTGAGAAAGGGCAGTGCACGGTACCGTAGACGCTAGCAAATTGCGGAAAGTGCGTATAATCCATGGACTCACAATATTCATAAAGAACTCACATAATTATTGCAAAAGTTTATTAGCCCTCAAATCAAAGTACTACTACGCATGCCCCTAGGGGGATATATTGGTAGGAAAAGACCATCGCTCGTCCCTGACCGCCACTCATAAGGAAGACAATCAATAATAAATCATGCTCCAACTTCATAGCATAAACGAGAGACTATACGTGCATGCTTCGGGAATCACAAAACTTTAAAACAATATTCTTACTAACCACAACTATTTACTAGTACCTCCCACATATTCCATCTCTATATCGCAAAACTATTGCAAGGAATCAAACATATCATATTCAGTGATCCATAAGTTTTATGTAGGATTTCATGACTGACCATGTAATTGACCAATTCCTGTTGACTCTCTAAATAGATATAAGTGAAGCATGAGAGTTTAATTCTTTCTACAAAAGACCATGCTCTAATAAATTTAAGTGAAGCAAATGAGCATTCTACAAACAACGGTTTTCTATGTGAAGAGAAACATGCAATCCAAACTTCAAATGATATAAGTGAAGTGCAGTAAACATTCTATAAATCAACCATGTACTATCTTATACCAGCATGGTGCATAAAATAAAAGTAAAAATTAAACACAAAATATGCTCCACCAAGATTCACACATATCACATGAACGAAACGAGAACGAAAACATACCGATACTTGTTAAAGAAAGATTGGATGCCTTCCGAGGCATCCCCAAGCTTAGACACTTGAGTCTCCTTGAATATTTACTTGGGGTGCCTTGGGCATCCCCAAGCTTGATCTCTTGCGCATGTCCTCCTTCTCCTCATATCGAGACCTCCTCGATCTTTGATCACTTCATCCACACAAAACTCAATAGAAAGCTTGTTAAGATCCGTTAGTATAATAAAGCAAACCACTACTCTAAGTACTGTTGAAAAACAATTCATATTTGGTTTTTTCATTGTAGCTATTGTAATATAACTTTTCCATGGCTTATACCACCGACAAAAATCGATAGTTTCATCAAAACAAGCAAACAATGCATCAAAAATAGAATTTTTCTTAAACAGGACATTCTGTAGCAATCTGAACATCTACCATACCTCTAGTACTCCAAAAATTCTGAAACATTAGGACACAAATAAACAATTTGTATAGCAATACTTTTCAAAAAGTTTCAGAAACTTTTGACGTTCCAGTAAAAAATGAAAATTCACGCGCTACAGCCAAAGTTTCTGTTTCTGCACCGCACATACCAACAAGCAATCTACTCATCCTAAAGGCAAATCTTGGCACAATAATTTTACAATACAAAGGATTTGTACAAGGGGATAATTATTTTTGCGGGAAATTTCATGAAAAATTCTACATTGTTTCCACAAGCAAGAACACAAGTGTTCAAGGTCGACCCTCACTTCTCCAATGCATCACCTTTCATTCGCTTATCTTTTTGAAAAAGTTTTTAGTTTCCCATCTATATTTTTTTTGTTTTTAAAATTTATAAAAGAACTCAACATAAATAAATGACTCTCTAAAACTTCCGGGTTGTCTCCTTGGCAGCGCTTTCTTTAAAGTCATTAAGCTAGGCATAAAGTGCTCAAGTAATGGATCCACCCGGATCCCAAGGTATATCAAAGCCAATTTTAATTAACAATGATTTGACATTTAGTAGTGAGCACAAAGCAACATATATCATGCAATGACGAAGTCTAACTCTCTTCCTATGCATCAGCATGTCATACAAGAACAATTCATGCACATCAAGTAAAAACCAATACATAGCATAAGTAGTTTCTTGCAATTCTATCATGTTGGAAACATAGAGAGGCGGAGATGTAGTCCCTCTCTCGTAATAATAGCAATTAGGAGTAGAAAGCACATGCATATTATATTCATCAAAATCATCATGTGCAATGGTAAAAGGCAACCCATCAATGTAATCCTTAATAAGTGCAAATTTCTCTGATATAGTGTAGTTTGGAGAATTCAAAAAGATAATAGGACTATCATGTATGGGTGCAATAGCAACAATTTCATTCTTAACATAAGCATAATTCATATTGGCATCTTGGCCACAAGCATAGCAAGCATCAAGTTCATCAAAAAGGGATATTTCAAATGAATCAACGGGGTCATAGCATTCATCCCTCGATAAGCCTGAAGGGAAATTAAACAATGTATGAGTTGAAGAGTTACTGTCATTAGAAGGTGGGCGCGGGTGATCAATCCGCTCTTCCTCTTTTTGTTCTTCGCTCTCCTCATCATCTTTTCCACCCAATAAGCTCACAGTTTCATCAATTCCTTCTTCCATAGACTCCTGTATAATATTAGTCTCTTCTTGCACAGCGGAGACTTTCTCCATAAACGCATCAATATCAGAATTGTATTTATAATTCTCATAGAAATATTTAAGTATAGAAAAATTTTCAGGTCTATAAACATCATCATCAAAAGCTTCATACTTTTCAAACAAAGATTCACTTTCATAAGCACCCTTAAAAGCAACAAATTCTTCTATCCCTTCCACATCATAGTAATCATATCTACCATTAGCATAAGAAGCTAAGGTTTCATTATCATTAAATTTGCATGAAAAAGGAAGGTGTGGAGCATTCATCCTAGAGCAACAAGTATGATCATATCTCTGACATAAATTCCAAGCATACCAATGCAACATATCAATTTGATCCCATAATAGTTTCCCTTTTTGTGTCAAGCGATAATCCCTAAAGTATTCATGTTGATCCAACGTTACTCCCATTATCAAGTTGAATGGGGTTTTCTCAGGATTATCAAAGTAGTGCATAATATTTTTCACATAACGAGCATCGAGGGTTTTAGGAGGTTCCCCATCTCCATGTGTAGCAAGTACAACTATTGTTTTTGGTGTTTCGTTTTCCATATCAATAACTAAAGATATAAAACAACTTAGAACAAGAAATAAAAACTACTTAGTGATAATGCAAACAAGCACACATGAGAATATTCACCCACGCTATTGCTCCCCGGCAACGGCGCAAGAAAAAGGTCTTGATAACCCACAAGTATAGGGGATCATTTGTAGCCTTCTTCGATAAATAAGAGTGTCAAACCCAATGAGGAGCTAAAGGTAGAAAAAATATTCCCTCAAGTTCTATCGACCACCGATACAACTCTACACACACCTGACGTTTGCTTTACCTAAAACAAGTATGAAACTATTTGGCAAGAATAAAACTACGAGTACTTTGCGAGAATAAAATATGAATAAATTGCAAGGTAATAAAAGTGGATAGCTTTTGTCAATAAGAAAGTCATTTTTCCCTAGGCAATCGATAGCAAGTACCTGTAATCATTCTTGCAATTTTATATGAGGGAGAGGTATGAGCTAACATACTTTCTATACTTGGATCATATGCACTTATGGTTGGAACTCTAGCAAGCATCCACAACAACTAAATATCATTAAGGTCATGAAACCTAACCATAGCATTAAGTATCAAGTCCTCTTTACTCCCATACGCCATAACCCACTTACTCGGGTTTAAGCTTCTATCACTCTCGCAACCCACCATAAGCGAACCATGGACATATTACAACACCCTACAGCGAGGATCCCCCACGTTTGCACGAGGTGGAGGGCACCGTAGGACAACACCATAAATAAAATATACAATCATACCAACCAAGATCACGATTAACCCACAGGACAAAGAAGATCTACTCAAACATCATAGGATAACCATAGATCATTGGGAAATAATATATGGAGTTGAGCACCATGTTTAAGTTGAGATTACAGCGGGGGGGGGGGGGGAGGTGTTACACCGTTGTATAGAGGGGGAGAAAGTTTGTGTATACGGTAGCAAGATTGTTGATGTAGATCGCCGTCACGATCCTTGCCCAAGTGGCACTCCGGCGCCACCGGGAGAGAGGGGGAGAGAGCCCCTCCTTCTTATTCTTCCTTGGCCTCCCCCTAGATGGGAGGAGAGTTCTCCCTCTGGTCCATGACCTCCATGGCGGCGAAGGTGTGGGAGCCCCTCTGAGATTGGATCTCCCTCTCTGTTCTCTTCTATTTCGCATTCACCCGATCTGGCCAAAAACCGTTTCTTATATTACGGGAGATCCGTAACTCTGGTTGCGCTGAAATTTTAACACGGTTGTTTTCCGGAGATAAGCTTCCTTGCACCCGAAGTAGAGTCCCAACCGATGTACAAGGTGAGCACAACCCACCACCACACGCCTGGAGCCTAGGGCGTGCCCTGGTGTCTCATGGGCACTATGGGCCTCCGTTTGCGTTGAATCCAAGTCCCCAAAATCACATATATTCCAACATAATTTTCTGTAAATTGTTATCGCGTTTGGACTTTGTTTGATATGGATTTTCTGTGAACAAAAAACATGCAAAAAAGAAGAACTGGCACTGGGCACTGGATCAATAGGTTAGTCCAATAAATCATATAAAATGTTGCCAAAAGTATGTGAAAGTTGTATAATATTGACATGAAACAATCAAAAATTATAGATACGATGGGGACGTATCAATATGTTTAACCTAGTATCCATGATTCAGCCTATTATGATCAAACATGTTTGCAATGTCAATTAGAGATTATAGTTTCCCATGATATGCTTAAGTAGCTAGGAGTGGATAATGATTTATCTTGGATGTCAACATTGCGTTAAAATGATTGTGATGTGGTATGATGATATGGTATCCTCCTATGAATGTTCGAGTGACTTGACTTGGCACATGTTCATGCATGTAGTTGAATCAAAACCAACATAGCCTCTATGATATTTATGTTCATGGTGTTCATATCCTACTCATGCTATATCCAATGTTACTTATGCATAATGCATGTTCATGACCGTTTTCGCTCTCTAGATGGCCGTTTCTCAACCTATTTGCTAGCCTTCGCCTGTACTAAGAGGGAATACTGCTTTTGCATCAAAAAACCTGAAACCCAAGTTATTCCAGATGAGTCCACCATACCTACTGTCGGTGTCAAAACCGGCGGATCTCGGGTAGGGGGTCCCGAACTATGCGTCTAGGCCGGATGGTAACAGGAGGCAAGGGACACGAAGTTTTACCCAGGTTCGGGCCCTCTCGATGGAGGTAAAACCCTACGTCCTGCTTGATTAATATTGATGATATGGGTAGTACAAGAGTAGATCTACCACGAGACCGGAGAGGCTAAACCCTAGAAGCTAGCCTATGGTATGATTGTTGTTGTGTATGTTATCCTACGGACTAAAACCCTCCGGTTTATATAGACACTGGAGAGGGTTAGGGTTACACAAAGTCGGTTACAATGGTAGGAGATCTGCATATCCGTATCGCCAAGCTTGCCTTCCACGCCAAGGAAAGTCCCCTGCGGACACGGGACGAAGTCTTCAATCTCGTATCTTCATAGTCCAGGAGTCCGGCTGAAGGTATAGTCCGGCCATCCGGACACCCCCTAATCCAGGACTTCCTTAGTAGCCCCTGAACCAGGCTTCAATGACGACGAGTCCGGCGCACGGGTTCCTCCTCCAAGTACTTCATAGAAGATTTTGAACACAAAGATAGTGTCCGGCTCTGCAAAATAAGTTTCCACATATTGCCATAGAGAGAATAATATTTACACAAATCTAATATGCTGACGTATTCCGTAGTGTGACACACCACGGCCAAGCCTTTATCCGAGTCATTTCATTATCCCACCTCAGCGCGTCATACGAGGCGGTTTCCTTGGCACGTCTTGTTAAAGCAGAGATTGTTTCCCCTTATTCCAGGATTCTCATCAATACGGGCGTGGGTAACCCAACCGCGCCATTGATTACGGCGCTTGGAGATAAACGAGTTTTACCAGGCTGGTGGGGACACGTAGTCGCGTCCACCCATATAAGGGGATAAGGATCCACCTTTTCACCTACGCCTTCTTCCTCCCTTGCTTATCCATTCTCGCGCACTCGAGCCCCAGCGCCCAAGTCCGCACTCCCCACCTCAACCTTCTCCAGCCATGTCCGGAGCGGGAGGCAAGTGGATGGTCTCCTCCGTCACGAAGGGACACATCAAAAAACTGAGGAAGGCCGGATACTTGTCTAATGACATTGCGTACCGGCTTCCCGAAAAGGGGAAGCTCATCCCCACCCCTAGGCCCCATGAGAGGGTGGTGTTCCTCCCCCATTTCCTCCACGGACTGGGCTTCCCTCTTCACCCATTTGTCCGAGGGCTCATGTTCTACTATGGCCTGGATTTCCACGATCTGGCCCCGAACTTTGTCCTCAACATCTCGGCGTTTATCGTTGTGGGCGAGGCTTTCCTTCGCATCTGCCCCCATTTCGGCCTATGGCTCAATACTTTTAATGTCAAGCTGAAGGTGGTGCACGGCAACCAGGCGGAGTGCGGAGGCGCCATGGTGGGCAAGATGGCCAACGTCTTATGGCTCGAGGGCTCCTTTGTGGAGACCCTGAAGGGGTGGCAATCGGGGTGGTTTTACATCACCGAGCCGCGCGACCCCGAATGGGTCGCACCCCCCGAGTTTCGATCCGGACCCCCTACGTGGCTCACCTCCTGGAAGGAGACAGGCCTGTCGTGGGGTAAAAAAGGAGAGCTGACCGGACTCAAAACATGCGTCCAAACCCTGGTGGACAAGAAGCTCAAACTTGTCAATGTAGTCCAGGTTATGCTCATCCGCCTGATCCTCCTGTGTCAACAACGGGCTTTCAACCCGTGGGAGTTTGACCCGGCGCGGCACCAAACTCTGAGCAGGCTCTTCGACACGACATACGAAGATGCCTGGAAGGTGCTTTTCAAGGGTGCCGAGGCACCCGCATCCGCTACCGAGGATCGCGGATTCAGTACGCAGTGTCACGCTCATGCGGTAAGCTGTTTTTTTTGCTTTTACAGGGTATGAGTTTTTCATAGGTTGACTCCATGCGGGATCTAAGCTCCCTTACCTTTGACAGGATTGGCAGGTGACGTCCGGATAGATCAACTATCCGGCTCCTTTGCCCGAAGGCCCAGCGGACGCTCGCTTGGCGAAGCTGCTGGTTCCGGCACCCTATGTGGTGCCGGAGAAGAAGGCCGCGAAAAGGCCACGGGTACTTGAAAGAGTGCCCGGCGCCAGGAGGTATCGGATCCATCATCCGACGGTTCCGAGGCGCATTCCTCCCGTGAAGACGAGGAGGAAGAAGAAGAGACCTCTCCCCCTCCAGCGGGAGGAGAGAAGAAAAGGAAGGCCGCCCTCTCTGGGGAGGCCGGAGGCTCCAAGAAGGGGAAAACCCTTCCTCCGGACTACTCCACCGACGCCGACGATGGCGGAGAGGAGTGGCCGCCCAGGGCCAAGCCCCTGGCAAAATCATAAGTATCCGGATACCAGAGTAATTCATAGTATTCGTTTATTGCACAACTTTCCCTTATGTCAAATATGTTTATGCAGCCCACCCAAAGACCGGCTCGACGTGTCGTCGAGCGGCTCACTGGACTCGTCAGATGTGAACTCGCTTCTGATGGCTTCCTCCCCCCGCCCTACGGACGACACCGAAGTGTTGTCCCAACAGGTTCCAAGCCGGGAGGAGGTGGTCCTAGAGGCGCCGCAAGGCGACCTCCCGGACTCCAGGAGTAAAGGGGATGAAACCCCTCAGGGCTCCAAGTCCGGCTCTAGGCCGGACACCGCTCTGGAACCTTCAAAGGTTCCAGAGTCCGGCGGGGGACCTCCTTCCAAGAGGAGCAAGCCCACCATGCCGGTGACCCCCATCCAACCGGAGGCGCCGGACAATCTGTTGGAGGCGCTCCAAGGCGCCTCCATCGACGAGGAGCACCGCACCATTATGAGTGCAGTGGTCCAGAAGGTTTAGTCCGCCAAGAGCGGACTGACTGAAGCTTGTACGAGCCTTTTAACAGGCTTTGAGGTAAGTAAAGAATGTGTAAATAATATTACCGCATAGACAGTAGCCCCTGATGCTCTGTTTGGCGTTCGGGAAGAAAAGCCGAATAGAGGATCAAATAAAATTTGCAGGAGTCTAACAAAAAGGAGTCAATATGCGTATGCAGGCTTCTCTGCTTGCGTCCGCCGCACTGACTGCGGAAGTGGACACGCTAAAGCAGAACCTCGAGCGGTCCGAGCAAGAGCTCGGGCATGCCAAGAAGCAGATCGAGGACAATGAAGGTAAGAAATACCTTGTTTAAATATATATAAAAAGGTGGAATTGCAAAAAATGACAGGATTATCGTGGCTATTGTAGGGGCCACGTCTGAGGTGGCGACCCTTAAGCAAGCGCTGGTCGAGGCTAAGAAGAGGGCGGCCACGGAGCGCACCGAGCGGGAGAAGTATGAGGCCGAGGTTGGCAAGGTATGGCAAGAGCTCCAGGCTCTCATGGAAAAACATGAGAGTTTGGAGCTTGACTCAAAGACGCGAGCATCCGAGCTCGCGGTGGCTATTGAAAATGCCAAGTCTGCCAAGGCCGAATCCCAGAAGACCCTCCAGGAGTTGGATGAGGTGAAGAAGATAGCGGTGGGTAAGGCATTCTTTATGCAAAGCAAACACATAAACGTGAGTTACTTGTTACTTACCCGAATCCGGAGCTCTCCAGGAGCGTTCACAGATCTTCCCCGGAGTGTGTCCGATGCCGCCGCATTCTATCGAGCCGAGGAGGGGAGCTCGACAGAGAAGGTGTTCTGGTCTCAGTATGCTGAGGCCGGACACCCCGTGCCCCTGAGCGACCAGCTGAAGCAACTGGTCGAGCTCCACAAGGAGGCCGAACAGGCCATGAAGGGCCTCATAGTTCGGCTGTGGCCTGGAGGGGCTCTGCCTGGGAGCTATTTCGGGCTGGTGCGGCGGCTGGTGGAGGCCTGTCCAAGGCTCGAAGTCATCAAGCGCTCCGTCTGCATTGAAGGTGCCCGTAGAGCCCTTGCCCGTGCTAAGGTGCACTGGGGCAAGCTGGATGCTGAGAAGCTTGTGAAGGACCGGCCACCGCCGGGGAAAGAGCATCGCAAGCCCGAGAATTATTATAAGGATGTTCTTAAGGGTGCCTGCCTTATGGCGGGTGAATGTTCTAGGGATGTAATTTTTGAGTGAAACTTGCTCGTTTTGTCCTGTGCGCTGAAAACTTGTTCATATGCGCTAAGCAATGCTGTTGGAATTTAAAATATTACCTTCTGTGCGGCTGTTTACCAATTCTGTGAGATGGCAAGTCGTCGGCTTCTGCCTCCGTGCCGCTAGTGCTAGGGTGTTCGGGGATAAATCTGAGCGCTCTTTTTCCCATGTTTGGGTCCTTTGAGGGAGGCGCTCAGCCCAACGAACAAGGCAATCGTACTATAATGCATGAACACTCTAACTTAGCCATAGAATTCTATAATTTTAAATTTCGGCGAAGCCCCTGGTATTCGGAAGATCGAGTTCGGGGCGCTATCCATGCCTTGGCCGGACAGAGCCGGCTCCTCGCTCTAAGCGGCATAAGTCGTTAGGGACTCAAAAAACCTCTCGAACAGCAACCAGCTCTTGCTTCATCATGACAGTCAGTTTTAGCTTTCTCCACTGAGGTGCTCGACCCAGCTCAACTGGGGCACAGTCGCAGTGGTTCTCCTAGTGCTACCTTAGCCGATATAGCGGAACGTAAGGCACCAAAGCATAGGAGCTGGGCAAACCCAACTATTGGCCCAAGACATGATTTGGAGCCGATGCATATAATACTATAAGTTCGGGGTGCCGCACTTCTTAAAGTGTTCGGACTTCTCACACCATATTGAGGGGTACTAAAGCCCCTGGCGTATTTAGGCCGTACCAAAGTGTACGGGTGCAATATGTCGTTAAGGAACATATATATATATATATATATAAAGAGTAATGCAAAAATGGACAAAAGCTATGCACTGTTTATTAAAGAGGGCTGCGATCAAAGCAGAACGATACAGATAATGCGATAAGCAAAAGGTTGGACTATGTAACATGTTCGTTCCAGGGGCAAGCTGCGGAATAGTATGCGAAACACGTATACTGCTCATGATAGAGACCACCTGGGAGTTCCGTAATGCGGCGTGGCTTGTCTGCTTCCCTGGTTCTTGCATCGTTTGTGCGGCAATTGAACTGTCAAACAGGCCTTCCGAAGTGTGGAGTCCTGAAAGTAAGAGGAAATTAAAAAATCGGCAGCCCCTGGTGCGGTTTAAGCCGTGTTTCGGGCGTGCCGTGATGGTGCCCCTTCCCCTGTACCCATGGTATTTCTAGAGCGTAGTTATGTACGCGAAGTACTGATATCGCATTTTTGCGAGGGCTGGGGTTGGGGCCGCATTGCTACGCCTGCTCGGATCGTGCCAGGAGGTCTTGTTGTAGGTTACTCCGGGCGCGCTTGACGGTGTCCGGTCGTTTAATGGCCGGACTGGAGAACTGCCTGGAGAGGCTGCTTTGTACTTCCGCTGCAAGGGCCGCCGTGTGTTCCTCCATTCGAAGGGAGCGTTCAGTGTTTCCATTGACCATAATTACTCCTCGAGGGCCTGGCATCTTGAGCTTAAGGTATGCGTAGTGCGGTACCGCATTGAACTTGGCCAATGCGGTTCGCCCGAGCAGTGCGTGATAGCCACTGCGGAATGGGACTATGTCGAAGATTAACTCCTCGCTTCGGAAATTATCCGGAGATCCGAAGACCACTTCAAGTGTGACTGAGCCTGTACAGTTGGCCTCTACACCTGGTATTACACCTTTAAAGGTCGTTTTGGTGGGCTTAATCCTCGAGGGATCTATGCCCATTTTCCGCACTGTATCCTATTAAAGCAGGTTCAGGCTACTGCCGCCGTCCATAAGGACTCTAGTGAGATGAGATCCGTCAATAATTGGGTCTAGAACCAATGCGGCGAATCCGGCATGACGGATGCTAGTGGGATGGTCCCTTTGATCAAAGGTGATCGGGTAGGAGGACCATGGGTCTAACTTTGGGGCGACTGGCTCTACCACGTATACGTCCCTTAACGCGCGCTTCCGCTCCCTTTTGGGGACGTGGGTTGCGTATATCATGTTCACCGTCTGCACTTGTGGGGGAAAACCCTTCTGTCCACTGTTGTTCGGCGGCCGGGGCTCCTCGTCGTCATCGCTATGCAGCCCCTTGTCTTCATTTTCGGTGTTTAACTTGCCTGCCTGCTTGAGCACCCAACAATCCCTGTTGGTGTGATTGGCCGGCTTTTTGGGGGTGCCATGTATCTGGCACAAGCGGTCGAGTATTCGGTCCACACTGGACAGGACCCTAGGATTCCTTTTGAATGGCTTTTTTCCGCTGACCGGATTTAGAGCCTCTGAATCCGGCATTAACTGCCGTATCCTCAGCATTGTCGCCGTTAGTGCGGCGCTTCTGCTTGTTGCGACGCGACCTGCCACTACTGTCCCTGGTATCTGAATTACCAGGGTTCTTGGTCATATTAATCCTACGAGCAAGCCAGCTGTCTTCTCCCGCGCAAAAGCGGGTCATGAGTGTCGTGAGTGCTGCCATAGACTTCGGCTTTTCCTGTCCAAGGTGCCGGGCAAGCCACTCGTCACGGATATTGTTCTTGAAGGCTGCTAGGGCCTCAGCGTCCGGACAGTCGACTATTTGATTTTTCTTTGTTAGGAACCGTGTCCAGAATTGCTTGGCCGATTCCTCTGGCTGCTGAATTATGTGACTTAGGTCATCGGCGTCTGGGGGTCGCACATAAGTGCCCTGGAAATTGTCGAGGAATGCGGCTTCCAGGTCCTCCCAACAACTGATTGATCCTGTTGGCAAGCTGTTAAGCCAATGCCGAGCTGGTCCTTTAAGCTTGAGTGGGAGGTATTTGATGGCGTGGAAATCATCACCGCGGGCCATGTGGATATGAAGGAGATAATCCTCGATCCATACCGCAGGATCTGTTGTGCCATCATATGATTCAATATTTACGGGTTTGAAACCCTCGGGGATTTGATGATCCATTATTTCGTCTATGAAGCATAGTGGGTGTGCGGCGCCTCTGTACTGGGCTATATCACGACGTAGCTCCAATGAGCTTTGTCTACTTTGTTCGGCCCTGCCGAATTTGTGGCCGGCGTGACGGTTACCATCTCGAGCCGTGGGGCGCCCACGCGATCCGTAGATCGATCTTGTTTGCCTTGCCTTGTCCTCCAACATATCTCGTAAGTCCGACGCATATTCACGTGCCTTGGTACGGGGTGCGGCTTGAGTGGAGGGCCGAGAGGCCTCTCTGTCGCGGCCACGAGGTGGCCGGTCGGCCGCATCAAGTGCTTCCTCCTCTAATCGGGGTAGCAACCTGCGCTTTGGGTAGCTCTTGGAGGGGCGTTCGAGTTTATGCTCTTCGGCCGCAAGGACTTCAGTCCATCTGTCGACTAGCAAATATTGATCAGCTCTAAGCTGTTGCTGTTTTTTCTTGAGGCTTCTTGCCATGGCCATAAGCCTGCGTTGAAAACGCTCTTGCTCGACGGGATCCTCTGGCACGAAGAATTCATCGTCGTCGAGGCTTGCCTCGTCTTCGGAGGGAGGCATATAATTATCGTCCTCGACCTCTTTGTCTGCCGCTCTCTCATGAGGGCTGGTTTCTCCATCCTCCTGTGCTAAATCTTGCCGGAAGGGGTTTTCTTCGGCACTTTCCGGAGTATTATAATCTCCCGTGCTGGAATCACCGTATTTGTTTTGGCGGGATTTTGAGCGGCGCCGCTGACGCCGGCGCTTAGGCTGTTTCTTGGAGGGGTCATCCTCCGATGTTCCATCACCATCTCCTTCTTTTGGGGTGTCCACCATGTATATGTCATATGACGAGGTGGCTTTCCAGGGCCTGATAGGCGCTGGTTCTTCATCGTCTCCTTCATCGGCGTCCATACCATCGATGTCTTCGGAGTCGAAGTCGAGCATGTCGGTTAAGTCGTCGACAGTGGCTACAAAGTGGGTGGTGGGTGGCCTTTGAATTTCTTCATCGTCTGAATCCCAACCTTGCTGACCGTAGTCCGGCCAGGGCTCTCCTGATAAAGAGAGAGACTTCAGTGTCTTCAGAATATCGCCGAAAGGCGAGTGCTGAAAGATGTCCGCGGCAGTAAACTCCATGATCGGTGCCCAATCGGATTCGATTGGCAGGGGCGCGGAGGGTTCGGAGTCCGGAGAGGAGTCCAGCTCCTTGGAGTCATGAGTCTCGCAGAGTGCGGGGCTGGTGTTCGGCTCGATCACCATTGGGATCGCAGCCCCCGAGGCGACGTCCAACCACCCATCCTCGATCGGCACAGTTGGCTCTGAATTAAGGGTCGAAGCCGATGCAGGTGCGGCCTCCAGGGCACTGTTCGGTGGCAGAGCTAGATCATGCTCGTCATGACAGTGCGGCGCGCTCGGCAGTGGCTTGAATCCGTCGAAGATCAAGTCCCCGCGCATGTCAGCCGTGTAGTTTAAACTTCCAAATCTGACCTGACGGCCAGGGGCATAGCTTTCGATCTGCTCCAGATGGCCAAGTGAATTGGCCCGCAGTGCGAAGCCGCCGAAGACGAAGATCTGTCCGGGGAGGAAGGTCTCACTCTGGACTGCATCGCCATTGATGATCGTAGGAGCCATCAAGCCTGACGGCGACGACACAGAGGAACTCTTATTGAAAGCACCAATGTCGGTGTCAAAACCGGCGGATCTCGGGTAGGGGGTCCCGAACTGTGCATCTAGGCCGGATGGTAACAGGAGGCAAGGGACACGAAGTTTTACCCAGGTTCGGGCCCTCTCGATGGAGGTAAAACCCTACATCCTGCTTGATTAATATTGATGATATGGGTAGTACAAGAGTAGATCTACCACGAGATCGGAGAGGCTAAACCCTAGAAGCTAGCCTATGGTATGATTGTTGTTGTGTATGTTGTCCTACGGACTAAAACCCTCCGGTTTATATAGACACCGGAGAGGGTTAGGGTTACACAAAGTTGGTTACAATGGTAGGAGATCTGCATATCCGTATCGCCAAGCTTGCCTTCCACGCCAAGGAAAGTCCCTTCCGGACACGGGACGAAGTCTTTAATCTTGTATCTTCATAGTCCAGGAGTCCGGCTGAAGGTGTAGTCCGGCCATCCGGACACCCCCTAATTCAGGACTCCCTCACCTACCTATATGTGGTATTACCTTGCCGTCCTAAGTAAATTTGCATGTGCCACCTCTAAAAACTTCAAATAAATATCCTTTTTTGTGTGTCTAGATTGTTCATGGAGCGACAGGAGGTAGTCAGTATCTTCCATGCTAAGCGGGTCATTCTCATGATGAGTTTTTATTCACTCGTCCTTGCATGAGAGGGGCGGTAATAGGGATTCCCAGTCCCGAACTCAAATTACAAATAACTAAACAAAACTCCCCCAGGACTGTTGTTGGTATGGACGGTACCCATTGTTTCGGACCAGCCGTGGAGTGTGATTGTTGGTGGAGGGGGAATAAACCTTTGATTTTATCGCTTGGGAACCGCCACTAATGTGTTTAGCATGGAAGATACCGATAACTAATGGTCGCGAGGTGAATAAGAAGGGTGCATTTCTCAAAATTTCATTTACCTCTGTTTTAAAAACTTGAGCTCTGGCACCTCTGCAAATCATTGCTCCCCTCTGCGAAGGGACTACCTATTTACTTTTATGTTGTGTCATCACCTTCTCAAATAAGCGCCAAAACCTGGGAGCACTATTTTCATCCTCATGCATTGTGTGTAGCTAATGTTGGGTGCATCATGACTGGATCTTTTATACCATGAATTACAATGTTTAGTCATTTCTTGAACTTTGGAGGTGCTCTGCATTTATGTTTTGCAGTCTCAGAAAGGGCTAGCGATAACCCACTATTGTCATATTATATCATGGTTGTTTTGACAAGGTGTTGTTATTTGAGATATCATATTATTGCTCGCTAGTTGATTATGCCATTGATATGAGTTAATATAATTTTTAAGATTTAATGTCGACATGGTTAGTTATAATCTTTGCTGAAAACCCGGGAGCTACTTAAGCTTATTTATGTAAACAAGAGCAAAAGTGTTCATAAAAGTTTTTCTTTTTCACTTTCAGTTTATCAACTGAATTGCTCGAGGACAATCAAAGGTTTAAGCTTGGGGGAGTTGATATGTCTCCATTGGATCTACTTTTCCTAACGCTTTTCCTCTTGTTTTGGACTCTAATTTGCATGATTTGAATGAAACTAACCCCGGACTGACGTTGTTTTCAGCAGAACTACCATGGTGTTGTTTTTGTGCAGAAATAAAAGTTCTCGGATTGGAACGAAACTTTGTGATGATTTTTTATAGAATAAAAGAGAATTTCTGGAGCTAAGAACCACCGGAGGGGGCACCTGGGTGGGCACAACCCACCAAGACGCGCCCCCTCCAAGCGCGCTTAGGTGGGTTGTCCCCACCTGGTGGCCCCGCAGACCTCTACCCTGATACTATAAAATCATATATTCGGAGAAAAAATCAGGGAGAAAGAATTATCACGTTTCACGAGATGGAGCCGCCGCCACCTCATGTTCTTCATCGGGAGGCCAGATCTGGAGTCAGTTTGGGGCTCCGGAGAGGGGGATTTTCGATCTTCGTCATCACCAACCCTTCTCCATCGCCAATTCCATGATGCTCCTCACCGGGAGTGAGTAATTCCTTCGTAGGCTCGCTGGTCGGTGAGGAGTTGGATGAGATTCATCATGTAATCGAGTTAGTTTTGTTAGGGCTTGATCCCTAGTATCCATTATTGTAACATCCCAAAATTCTAAATTTTGGAATGTTATATTAAATAATTAGTTTTGATTGTTTGTTTGATTGTTTTGTGACTGATTGTGTGAAATTGAGTGAAATTTGAAACTTTTTTGAAAGTTGAATGAGAGGGAATGAAATGACTTTCCCAAACTTTCACCTTGCATTTATGATCTCCATGAATTCAAAATCATTCAAACACAAAACCCTAGAGTGAAGATGACATGACTTCTTCCATTTGAAATGAAAAGGGTTTTTGAAAAAAAATTGGATTCCATTTGAAATCATTTCAAAATCTAGAGACTTTATGCAAATCAATGATTTTCATGATAGTGGATACAATGTCTTCTTCAAATTATACGAAATATGAGTTGGAAGTTTAAAAGAATCAAATTGGAAGTGGTTTGAAATTCAAATTCAAAACCACTTATGAGTTATTTTGGTTTTTATTCAAATTATTTTTCTCCAAAAATAAAACATATGGAAATTAGGGTAAAATGATTTCCTACAGTATAAAAGTGGAGAAAAATGAATTTGAAATCATTTTTGTATTTAAAAAATGATTTTTATTGGGTTTTAATGTATTAGCAACATTGTTTGACTTTTGTGAATTGTTGTGTATTTTATTTGCCTCTAATAATATGTTCATGTTTTAGGATTATTTTTCCTGAACATTTTGGTATATTGTATGCATATATTATATTTTTAGTTTTGCTTAGTTTATTTTTGTTTTGTTCTCTGTTTAAAAGAAAAAGGGGAAAAGTATTTTTAAAAGGATGAAGCCCAGTCGTCTAGGCCACCTCTCTCTCTCTCCCCATGGCCCAGCTGGCCAAGCAGCTCGGTCCCGTGCCTGAAACCTCTTCGCACCGGCCACCCAATACCCTCGCTCTCCCACCTTTCTCACTGACTCCGGGCCCCGCCATCTTCTTCCTCCTCACGCCAAGCCACGGCCACGCCTGAGCTCGCACGCCTCCCCGACCGATTTTCTCGCGAAGATATGCCTGACCCGCAGCCCCTTGCCCACGAAAGACCCTCTATAAATACCGCCGCATCCCCCTCGTCTGATTTTTGGAAAAATATTGATCAACCGAGGCCGTTTCGTCCTGATCCAATCTCGCCGGAGACAGAACCTCCGCCGCCCGCCATTGTCGTCCTCCACTTCACCCTGATGCCCCCAAAGCACCAAATCCACCACTCCTGTGATCCCCTCTTCAAACCGCGCCTCTCCGTTACCTCGGACGTCTCCCTAGACCACCAGAGCGCCGCCCTCGAGCTCACCAGAGCCGCCAGAGCACCCGAGCTCCACCGTCCTCGTTCCATCTCGTCTGGTCGTCCCCGAGCTTCGCCGACACCTCCACAGGACACGCCGCACTATGCCGCATCACCCCGACCCTGCGCCCACGCCGGAGGATCGCCGAAGCAACCCCACCGACGACGACCGAGCAGTCCTCGCCGTCATTGCCCACTGTAAGCTGTCGGACTCCCTCCTCCGTCCGATCTGTAGGCGACGGCTTAGATTAGATCTCTGAACGGTTAGGTTTATTCTTATTAGTCCGGTTTTTATTTACGTTTTAGAACTAGTCGGTTTAGCCATTCGTTTTTTTCTCTCGTGCATTAGTGGTTTAGTTATTTTACGACCGAGTGTCGTTTAGTTCAGATCGCCCACCTATTTAGCCAATAGCAGTAGGCCACGTAGCACGAGCCTGTTTTGATTTTTATTCCGTTTCTGTTTCAAAAACAGAATAGTTCTGTTTTCAGAAAATCTATATCTTTTAGGTTTTAAGTCCAAATTGAGTGATTCTTTTTGCATTAGATTAAAAATTTGTTGAAGTTTCTGTTTGTACCATTGGATTTAAAATTTGAGTAGTTTAAAATTGAATTTGATGATATTTATTCAAATCACTATTTGGCCGTATTTTGAGTTTTACAAAGTATTTTTGATTGATTCTTTTTTCTACTGTTTTATTATGATTTTGTCTATCAAGTAGCATATAGTTATTTGTTTTTAGTTTATTTTAAATTAGGTTTTTAGCAAAACAGTACTGTTTTAGTTATAGTTTTGTTTTAGTCTTTTCTTTATTGTTTTTATTAGTTTTAAATTATATCTTTTTGTCACTCTTGAAAAAATTAGTTTTGTTTCTGTTAGTCAGCAAAAGAAAATTTTGTTTTTATTTTAAAAATTTATTTTACTTAGTTTTGTATGAAAACTTGTTTAGGTCATAGTTAGTGTTTCATAAAAGCTTTTTATTTGTTTCTTTTTGCAAATAAAATTTTATGAAAATACCTTCTGTTAACTTAGTTGTTTACTTTGTATTTTTCTGTTAATTTATTAGTTTAGTGTTTTAATTGTTTTATTAAGTTTTTACTTAGGACAAAACTGTTTTGTGATATGTATTAGAGTTTTCTTTAGTAGTTTTGTTGTGTAGTTTTCCTTTGTTCTTATTTGGTGTCCCTTTATGTTTTGCAATTTATTTGTTGGTTTTATTATGAGTGTTAGAATTGCTTGCTAGTATGTTTGCTTATATGAAAGCTATGTTTGACTATATAGATTTTCAACGGAGTGACGAATAGTTCTACTAAGTCATTTATTTGAGAGCGTTGTTATCTTCATCAAGTAATACTAGGCAAGTTCACTTTGACCATGTTTTTCATACCTATGTTTTATTTGCATGTAGTAGCACCCTTTCAACAATCCCTCCAGTAGTGATATTGATTTCTTGTAGTTGAGTAGAATGCATGAGGTAGGAACCCATCTCCCTGTTATCAAGCCTGGGATGTTATATAGTTTTAATGCTACGCTATAGTAGACGGGGTTTGGTATGAGTGCACGAGAGTGGTGTGAAGAAGGAGGACTCTACGTCAATGGCGACAACTTCATGATGGCATCGGCAAGGACTGCATCTTCAAGACTCCAAGACCTCAAGATTTCGAGACTCGAGACAAGAATTCAATACACACTAGTGGGTGAAGGACGATTGACGGGCACCCTGGAGAAACCAGTGGATGGCCAGGATGCATGGAGAAGCACCATGACATCTTGCGGAAAGCTTCACCCAGACTCAAAGAGACGGAAGAATACTTCACGCCTGGAAGCTTACATGTGCAACCGTAAGTCACTATGGGCTCTGGCTTGGTTGACCCTAGTGGTGACTCTGGCTGGGACAGTGCTAGCAGATGTAGAACTACGGTAGGATTGGATTCGCACCGGACAGTGGTCAGGGGAACTCTTCGGAAGGCCATGTTTCGGTCGTATTGTTCTCAAACACCCTGAAGTGCGAGAACGTAAAAAGAGGGATCGAATCTTGCGGGTAAAGTGTACAAACCTCTGCAGAGGGTTTAAACCTAATCGATTAGCCATGTCCCCGGTTACGGACAATTTGAGCCTCTAGACGTGGATCTATCTCGGAACTCTCAACACCGGACTGATAACTTAATTGTGGGCAACTTATGATGATTTGGGCTATGAGACATCGGTTGGCGGAACCATGTCATGATAGAAAACTCCATAGTATAGACTCCTGATATTCCTTTGTTGTAGGGAAAATAAAACCAGCTTTTACGCAAAAACCTTAGACCTAGAGCCATAAAGCCATATTGCATATAGAATAGTTTTATCATCTGTTTTTCTTACAGTGATCTTGCCGGTACATTCAATGTACTGTCCTACACGGCTGCAACGTATCATGTTGCAGGATTTTATACGACGAATGAGTTCCATTGATTGGGTTACAGTCTACACTCAACCTGCCAATGGCGTTGATGGGACTCCACACCCGATTGTTTGTTTTTGCTGAGAATTATGAGGTATATATCAATTTTATGTTATTTATACATGTGATTGTACTTTGATATATACATTGATGTACTGTGTGTGCCAGCATACTGATCCAGGGATGGCACAGATACACAGAGGCTTGACCGTCTAAGGTCGGGTCGCTACAATTATGTTCCGAGATTGATGTTGCTATGACTTTGCCATGCTTGATGCTTATCACTTTGGGCCCGGGTGCCATGATTTCAGATCTGAACCGTTTATGTTATCACCATTATTTCTATGTTCTAGATCCGATCTTGCAAGTTATAGTCACCTACTACGTGTTATGATCTGGCAACCCCGGAGTGACAGAAGTCAGGACACTTCCCGGTGATAACCATACTTTGAGGAGTTCATGTATTCACTATATGTTAATGCTTTTTTCCGGTTCTCTATTAAAAGGGGGCCTTAATATACCTTAGTTTCCAATAGGACCCCACTTCCACGGGAGGGTAGGACAAAAGATGTCATGCAAGTTCTTTCCATAATCACGTATGACTATTTACGGAATACATGCCTACATTATATTTATGAACTGGTGCTAGTGCTGTATCGCCCTAGGTTATGACTGTTATATGATGAATATCATCCAACGAATTCACCGATCCAATGCCTATGAATTTCTCTCATATTGTTCTTGCCAAGTTACTATTGCTATCGTTACTGTTACACTTGCTACAAAACCGTTACTATTGCTATTGCCACTACTATCAAAACTATCATACTAGTTTGCTACTAATCACTTTCCTACAGATAATTAATCTCCAAGTGTGGTTGAATTGACAACTTAGCTGCTAATACTTGCAAATATTCTTTGGCTCCCCTTGTGTCCAATCAATAAATTTGGGTTGAATACTCTACCCTCGAAAACTATTGCGATCCCCTATACTTGTGGGTTATCACACACGAAGTGTTGTAGTGCTTGAACGGCTGCGGCCATGGATCTCCACCATCGTGGACAAGGACTGGCCGGCTGGCCGTGTGAGGGGGGGGGGGTCAGTGGTCATAAGGGCGGGAGCACTGGCCAGGCGGTCCTCGGCCAACCGGCCATAAAGGATCTCCAAGGTGTGGATCGCCTCGATCTGTACTAGGGGGAGGGGTCTCCCCCTGAAGACAATTGCCGAGTCCGTCGCGACCATAGCGAGATGGACGAGCGGGGACCGACTCTAGAGCGGAAAATGGGCAAGTTGAAGAACTATCTGGGATGACGGGAGTACCTGACTCGAGGTTCCGGGTCGCGGCCCGCACTCTGCCCGCTCGGGGATGAGCAGAGCCGGAATGCCTGTCGGGCAGGCAGTGTCAATCTGGGCGCTGCGTCGAGGCACCGTCACCGGGGTCGAGGATAATCTACCCCTCCTGGAGTATGCCGCAGTCCGTGGAGCATGGGGGGAGCCACTGATGTGATCACCACCGAAGCCACCAACACGGAGGCCGCAACAGGGGAGGGCGGTGGTCGGGCCGTCATGGCACACTCGGAGCCAAGGTCCATGAGCAGCGTTGATGACCCACAAATATAGGGGATCTATCGTAGTCCTTTCGATAAGTAAGAGTGTCGAACCAACAAGGAGCAGAAGGAAATGACATGCGGATTTCAGCTAGGTATTCTTTGCAAGCACTGAAATTATCGGTAACAGATAGTTGTGTGATAAGATAATTCGTAACGGGTAGCCAGTAACAAAAGTAAACAAGGTGCAGAAAGGTGGCCCAATCCTTTTCGTAGCAAAGGACAAGCCTGGACAAAATCCTATATAAAGCAAAGTGCTCCCTAGGACACATGGGATTTGTTGTCAACTTAGTTTTCATCATGCTCATATGATTCATGTTCCTTACTTTGATAATTTGATATGTTGGTGGACCGGTGCTTGGGTGCTGCCCTTCCTTGGACAAGCCTCCCTCTTATGATTAACCCCTCTTGCAAGCATCCGCAACTACAAAAGATGTATTAAGGTAAACCTAACCATAGCATGAAACATATGGATCCAAATCAGCCCCTTACAAAGCAACGCGTAAACTAGGATTTAAGCTTCTGTCACCCTAGCAACCCATCATCTACTTATTACTTCCCAATGCCTTCCCCTAGGCCCAAATAATGGTGAAGTGTCATGTAGTTGACGTTCACATAACACCACTAGAAGAAAGACAACATACATCTCATCAAAATATTGAACGAATACCAAATTCACATGACTACTTATAACAAGACTTCTCCCATGTCCTAAGGAACAAACATAACTACTCAGAAAGCATATTCATAATCATAATCAGAGGAGTATTAATTATCATTAAGGATTTGAAAATATAATCTTCCACCGGATAAAGCAACTAGCATCAACTACAAGGAGTAATCAACACTACTAGCAACCCACAGGTACCAATCTGAGGTTTTGGGACCAAGATCGAATACAAGATATGAGCTAGGGTCTGAGAGGAGATGGTGCTGGTGAAGATGTTGATGGAGATTGACCCCATCTCGATGAGAGGATCGATGGTGATGACTATGGCAATGATATCCCCCTGCCGGGGGGAAGTTTCCCCGGCAGAACAGCTCCGCCGGAGCCCTAGATTGGTTCTGCCCAGGTTCCGCCTCGAGATAGCGACGCTTCGTCCCGAAAACTTCTTCTTGATTTTTTCAGGGTAAAAGACACCATATAGCCAAAGATGGGCACCGGAGGCCTGCTAGGGGGGCCACAAGGTCGGGGGGCGTGCCCAGGTGGTAGGGAGCGCTCTCCACCCTTGTGGCTGGCTGGTGGCCCCCCTCTGGTACTTTGCTCACTCAATATTTTTTATTTATTCCAAAAACGTGCTTCGTGAAGTTTCAGGAATTTTGGAGTTGTGCAGAATAGGTCTCTAATATTTGCTCCTTTTCCAGTCCAGAATTCTAGCTGCCGGCATTCCCCCTCTTCATGTAAACCTTGTAAAATAAGAGAGAACAGGCATAAGTATTGTGATATAATGTGTAATAACAGCCCATAATGCATTAAATATCAATATAAAAGCATGATGCAAAATGGACGTATCAACTCCCCCAAGCTTAGACCTTGTTTGTCCTCAAGCGAAAGCCTATATCGATAAATATGTCCACATGTTTAGAGATAGAGGTGTCGATAAAATAAAATACGGACATGAGGGCATCATGATCATCTTTAGAACAACAACACATAATGCCATATAATTTCTTATGCTAAATTAACAATTCATTCACAAGATAGAGTATGAATCGGAAAGTTCATTGAAAACTAACAAACTATGATCTCAGTCATTGAAGCAATTGCAATTTATCATAACATCGGAAAGAGTCAATTTAAAGAGCTTTTCAGCAAGTCCACATACTCAACTATCATATAATCTTTCACAATTGCTGACACTCACGCGATACTTATGGGTACAAAGTTTCAATCAACACAGAGAAAGATAGGGGCTTATAGTTTCGCCTCCCAACCTCTTACCTCAAGGGTAATGTCAACAATAATACTTTATGAAAACCTACATCCGAGTGTATATATATATATATCCGGATCTCTCCAACACATAGAGCTTGCCAAAGGAAAAGTAGAAAAAGGAAAGGTGATGATCACCATGACTCTTGTATAAGGGTAGGAGATAAAAGTAAAAGGTAGGCCCTTCGCAGAGGGAAGCAGAGGTTGTCATGCGCTTTTATGGTTGGATGCACAAAATCTTAATACAGAAGAATGTCAATTTACATTGCCGCTTGTAATAAGGACCTTCATTATGCAGTTCGCCGCTTTTATTTCTTCCATATCACAAGTTCGTATAAAAGCTTGTTTTCTCCACATTAATAGATCATACATATTTAGAGAGAAATTTTTATTGCTTGCACCGATGACAACTTACTTAAAGGATCTTACTCAATCCATAGGTAGGTATGGTGGACTCTCATGGCAAAACTGGGTTTAGGGATGTTTGGAAGCACAAGTAGTATCTTTCCTTGGTGCAAAGAATTTGGCTCGCATGAGAGGGAAAGGCAAGCTCAACATGTTGGATGATCCAAAACAATATAACTTCTATTCATATATAAGAAAACATAACTCATTATGTTGTCTTCCTTGTCCAACATCAACTTATTAGCATGTCATATTTTAATGAGTGCTCACAATTACAAAAGATGTCCAAGATAGTATATTTATATGCGAAGCCTCTCTTTCTTTATTACTTCCTATTAATTGCAACAATGACCAAAACTATGTTTGTCAACTCTCAACAACTTTTATTTATCATACTCTTTGTATGTGAAGTCATTACTCTCCATAAGATCAATATATGATCTTTTTATTTCTTTTTGTTCTTTCTTTTATTTAATTCCCTCAAGATCATAGCAAGAAAGCAAAGCCCTTAACTCAAAACTACTCTTTAATATATATCTCTCAAGGACTCGATTACATAGAGGGAACATAAAGCAAAACTCAAAGCTAGATCATACTAAAACTTTATTATACTAGATCAAGATATAATCAAAAGGATCGAACTAAGAAAAATGATAAAGATAAAGATGTGATGGTGATACGATACCAGGGCACTCCCCCAAGCTTGGCAGTTGCCAAGGGGAGTGCCCATACCCATGTATTTCGATCTCTTTCTTCGGAGGTGGTGATGAAGGAGTTGTTGCATTTTCCTTCTCTAGATTGCATCCGAGGTTAAAATTTTCCTCCCTCAGATCCTCATTCTTGAGCTCGAGTTTCATTATCTTTTTGCATAATGCCACCTTGCTGTCCTGCGAAAAACGTGGTGGGATAGATTGAACCTTAGGGAGGCTTGACTTCTTAAACTCCACATGCATATCGCCGGGTTGGGGCAGTGGATCGTCCTCTTCATCAGAGCTTGTCTCCTCCTTCCCCTTTGGCTCATAGTCTTCCTCTTCCCCCGTGGTCCAACCATAATGTTCCACATCCCCATATATTTTGGGTTTGTGATATAATCAGCCATGTAGCTCTCTCCCTCAGAGTCTTGGGATGACATCTTGCTCCAAATCTGCTGCAGGAACAACTCAAAACGAAAACAGAGGATTTTGCATGGTACAGGGGTCAAAACCTTCGGGAGATTATATAACGAACTTTTACCGACCATAAGAAGTATTGTGCAAGAAAGTAGAGTCCGGAAGGCACGCGAGGTGGCCACAAGGATGGGGGGCGCGCCCAGGGGGTAGGGTGTGCCCTTCACCCTTGTGGTGGCCTCGTGTCTCTTTCGGACTACTTTTAATTTTCCTAATTTTTTAAATATTCCAAAATGGAGAAAAATTTCCATAGGAAATGTTTTGGAGTCTGTTTACTTACCTGTATGACAAACCTATTCCTTTTCGGATTCTGAAACGTTCTGTAAAGTATCCCTTATGTACTCCTCCGGGGTTACGGTATCGATTATATTGGTCTCAATTTATGGGAGTACCTGAGATATAATGCTTGAGCCTTTGACCGTTTACCACCTTCGGATTTTTGCCTTCGGCATTATTAATTTTTATGGCACCAGAATGGTAGACCTCCTCGATGATTTAAGGGCCCTCCCATTTAGAGACAAGCTTTCCTGCAAAAAATCATAAACGAGAGTTGTATAGCAAAACATGATCACATACATTAAACTCACGCTTTTGTATCCTTTTATCATGCCATCTTTTAACTTTTTCTTTAAACAACTTGGCATTCTCATAGGCTTGGGTTCTCCATTCATCAAGTGAGCTAATGTCAAATAACCTCTTCTCACCGGCAAGTTTGAAATCATAGTTGAGCTCCTTAATAGCCCAATATGCCTTATGTTCTAGCTCAAGAGGTAAATGACATGTTTTTCCATAAACCATTTTATACAGAGACATACCCATAGGATTCTTATAAGCAGTTCTATAAGCCCAAAAAGCATCATCAACTTCCTTAGACCAAGTCTTTCTAGATCTATTAACAGTCTTTTGCAAAATTAATTTAATCTCTCTATTGCTCAATTCTACTTGACCACTGGACTAAGGATGATATGGAGATGCAAGTCTGTGATTAACATCATACTTAGCAAGCTTTTTACGAAAAGCACCAAGAATAAAATGTGAACCACCATCAGTCATTAAATATCTAGGGACTCCAAACCTTGGAATAATAACTTCTCTAAGCATCTTAATAGAAGTGTTATGATCAACACTACTAGTTGGGATAGCTTCTACCCACTTAGTAGTGTAATCAATAGCAACTAAAATATGTGTATACCCATTAGAGGAAGGAAAAGGTCCCATATAATCAAAGTCCCAAACATCAAATGGTTCAATAACAAGTGAATAATTCATAGGCATTTCCTGGCATCTACTAATATTACCAATTCTTTGACATTGATCACAAGACAGGACAAACTTGCAGGCATCTTTAAAGAGAGTGGGCCAATAGAAACCGGATTGCAATACCTTGTGTGCAGTTCTAACTCCAGCGTGGTGTCCTCCGTAAGACTCGGAGTGGCACTTGCATAGGATCTATTCATGTTCATGCTCAGGTACACAACGTCTAATAACACCATCCACTCCTTTATAAAGGTGTGGGTCATCCCAGAAGTAATGTCTTAAATCATAGAAAAACCTTTTCTTTTGCTGGTATGTGAAACAAGGTGGTATAAATTTAGCAACAATATAATTAGGATAATCAACATACCATGGAGTATTATGAGATGCATTTATGACATTTAATTTCTCATCAAGAAAGCTATCATCGATAGGTAGTGGATCATCAAGAACATTCTCTAACCTAGACAAGTTGTCTGCAACGGGGTTCTCATCTCCCTTTCTATCAATAATATGCAAATCAAATTCTTGTAGCAAGAGAACCCATCTAATAAGTCTAGGTTTAGCATCTTTCTTTTCCATAATATATTTAATAGAAACATGATCAGTGCGAACAGATACATTGGAATCAACAATATAAGTTCTGAACTTATCACATGAAAATACAACTGCTAAAAATTCTTTTTTAGTGGTAGCATAATTTTTTCTGGGCTTTGTTTAGAGTTTTACTAGCATACTGAATAACATTTAATTTCTTATCAACTCTTTCTCCTAGAACAGCACCAACAACATAATCACTAGCATCACACATAATTTCAAAGGGTAAATTCCAATCAGGTGGCTGAACAATAGGTGCAGTAATCAGGGCTTTCTTAAGTATTTCAAATGCTTCTACACAATCATCATCAAAAACAAAAGGAACATCTTTTTTAGGAGATTAGTGAGAGGCCTAGAAATTTTAGAGAAGTCTTTAATAAACCTCCTATAGAAACCATCTTCTTATACCTTTGATATCCTTAGGACATGGCATCTTTTCAATAGCATCTACTTTAGCTTTATCAAATTCAATACCTCTTTCAGAAATTTTATGCCCCAAGACAATACCTTCATTAACCATAAAGTGGCACTTCTTCCAGTTCAAAACAAGATTAGTTTATTCACATCTTTGCAAAACTCAATCAAGGTTTCTTAAGCAATCATCAAAAGAAGTCCCGTAAAGAAGAAATCATCCATGAAAACCTCAACAATCTTTTCACAAAAGTCAGAGAATATACAGTCATACATCTTTGAAAGGTAGCAGGTGCATTACATAAACCAAAAGGCATACGTCTATAAGCAAAGGTACCGAAAGGGCAAGTAAAAGTGGTCTTCTCTTGATCCTCTTTTGACACAGGTATTTGAGAGAAACCAGAATAACCATCTAGAAAGCAAAAATGTGTATGTTTGGATAATCTTTCTAGCATTTTATCAATAAAAGGTAGAGGGTAATGATCTTTTCTAGTAGCTTTATTTAATTTGCAAAAATCAATACCATTCTATAACCTGTAACAATTCTTTGAGGAATCAATTCATTCTTATCATTAGGAACAACGGTAATACCTCCCTTATTAGGGACACAATGAATAGGGCTTACCCATTGACTATCAGCAATAGGATAAATTATACCTGCCTCCAAAAGCTTTAGTATTTCATTTCTTACCACTTCTTTCATCTTAGGATTTAACCATCGTTGATGATCAACAACCGGTTTAGTATCTTTCTCCAATTTAATTTTGTGCTGGCATAGAGTGGGACTAATGCCCTTAAGATCATCAAGAGTATATCCAATAGCAACACGGTGCTTCTTTAGAGTTTTCAATAATTTCTTTTCTTCATGCTCTGAAAGGTTAGCACTAATAATAACAGGATATATCTTCTTTTCATCAAGATAAGCATATTTTAGAGTATCATGTAATTGTTTAAGCTCAAACACGGGATCACCCTTAGGTGGAGGAGGATCTCGAAGGATTTCAACATGCAAAGTGTGTTTCAAAATAGGTCCCTGATTAAAGAAAACTTCATCTACTTCTCTTCTTTCATTCATAAACATATCATTTTCATGGTCTAGCAAATATTTTTCTAAAGGATCAGTAGGAGGCACAACAATAGAAGCAACACCAATAATTTCATATTTACTAGGCAATTCTTTATCATGGGGTTGTCTACGAAATTTAGAGAAATTAAAATCATGAGACATATCCCCTAAACCA
Source organism: Triticum urartu (assembly GCF_056163025.1). Classification (NCBI taxonomy): domain Eukaryota; kingdom Viridiplantae; phylum Streptophyta; class Magnoliopsida; order Poales; family Poaceae; genus Triticum; species Triticum urartu. The sequence goes on from NC_141873.1 coordinate 260,262,404, forward strand.
ATAGTAACACTATCTTTCTCGCAATCTATCTTAGCATTAACAATATTCAAGAAGGGCCTACCAAATTAATGGGACAAAAATTATCTTGTGGGGAACCAAGAACAAGAAAATCAGTAGGATATTTTATCTTCCCACACAAGACTTCAACATCTCTAACAATCCCAATTGGTGATATAGTATCTCTATTAGCAAGCTTAATAGTAACATCAATATCTTCTATCTCAGCAGGTACAATATCATTCATAATTTCTTTATATAAGGTATAAGGAATTGAACTCACACTAGCACCTACATCACATAACCCATGATAACAGTGATCTCCAATATTAACAGAAATAACACGCATGCCAACAACAGTTCTATGTTTATCTTTAGTATCAGGTTTAGCAATTCTAGCAGCTTCATCACAGAAATAAATAACATGCCCATCAATATTATCCACCAAGAGATCGTTAACCATAGAAATACTAGGTTCAACTTTAATTTTCCCAGAGGGTTTGGGTGCTCTAATATTACTTTTTTTAACCACGGTTGAAGCTTTAGCATGATCCTTTATTCTAACAGGGAAATGTGGTTTCTCAATATAAGCAGTAGGAACAATAGGATCAACATTATAAATAATAGTTTCTTCTTCAACTTTAATAGGTTCAACTACTTTACCTACAATGAGAGGATGATATTTAAACCACTTCTCCTTAGGGAGATCAACATGAGTAGCAAAAGATTCACAAAAAGAAGCTACTATCTCAGAGTCAAGTCCATATTTAGTGCTAAAATCACAAAAAGCATCGGTATCCATAAAAGATTTAACACAATCAAAATTAAGGTTTATACCTAAGTCCTTACCTTCATCGAGATCTCAATCTTCATAGTTGCATTTAATTCTTTCCAATAAATCCCATTTGAATTCAATATCCTTCTTCATATAGGAACCAGTATAAGAAGTATCGAGCATGGATCGATCATTATGAGAAAGCTGAGCATAAATTTTTTTGAATAACAATTTCTCTTGAGAGCTCATGACTGGGGCATGAATGTAACATTGATTTAAGCCTCCCCTAAGCTTGAGCGATACTTTCTCCTTCACGAGGCCAAAAATTATATAGATAATTCTGATCACGATGAACCACATGCATAGGAAAAAACTTCTGATGAAATTCCAATTTCAATCATTTGTAGTTCCATGATCCAATATCATCCAATAGCCTATACCATGCCAAAGAATTTCCCTTCAAAGATAAAGGGAAGAACTTCTCCTTGACAACATCCTCGGGCATACCAGCAAGCTTAAATAATCCACAGACTTCATCCACATAGATTAGGTGCATATCGGGGCATAATGTTCCATCTCCTGCATAAGGATTAGCTAGCAGTTTCTCTATCATACCCGAAGGAATTGCATAATAAATATTTTCAGTAGGTGCAGTAGGTTGAGAAGTAGCTAATTGTGGTTCCAGTTGAGGTGAAGATACCCCAAACAAACCCATCAAAGGAATATTTTCCATAGTAACAAGTGATAGTAAATTTCAGCACACTATATAAATGTTTCCTTACCAAAGGCGCTCCACTCCCCGGTAACAGCGCCAGAAAAGAGTCTTGATGACCCACAAGTATAGGGGATCTATCGTAGTCCTTTTGATAAGTAAGAGTGTCGAACCCAACGAGGAGCAAAAGGAAATGACAAGCGGTTTTCAGCAAGGTATTCTCCGTGAGCACTGAAATTATCAGTAACAGATAGTTGTGTGATAAGATAATTCGTAACGGGTAGCCAGTAACAAAAGTAAACAAGGTGCAGCAAGGTGGCCCAATCCTTTTTGTAGCAAAGAACAAGCCTGGACAAACTATTATATAAAGCAAAGCGCTCCCGAGGACACATGGGATTTGTTGTCAAGTTAGTTTTCATCATGCTCATATGATTCGCGTTCGTTACTCTGATAATTTGATATGTGGGTGGACCGGTGCTTGGGTGCTGCTCTTCCTTGGAAAAGCCTCCCACTTATGATTAACCCCTCTCGCAAGCATCCGCGACTATGAAAGAAGTATTAAGGTAAACCTAACCGTAGCATGAAACGTATGGATCCAAATCAACCCCTTACGAAGCAACGCATAAACTAGGGATTACGCTTCTGTCACTCTAGCAACCCATCATCTACTTATTACTTCCCAATGCCTTCCCCTAGGCCCAAATAATGGTGAAGTGTCAGGTAGTCGACGTTCACATAACACCACTAGAGGAAAGACAACATACATCTCATCAAAATATCGAACCAATACCAAATTCACATGACTACTTATAACAAGACTTCTCCCATGTCCTCAGGAAAAAAAATGTAACTACTCACAAAGCATATTCATAATCATAATCAGAGGAGTATTAATTATCATTAAGGATCTGAAAATATAATCTTCCACCAGATAAACCAACTTGCATCAACTACAAGGAGTAATCAACACTACTAGCAACCAACAGGTACCAATCTGAGGTTTTGGCACCAAGATCGAATACAAGAGATGAACTAGGGTTTGAGAGGAGATGGTGTTGGTGAATATGTTGATGGAGATTGACCCCCTCTCGATGAGAGGATCGATGGTGATGACGATGGCAATGATTTCCTCCTCCCGGAGGGAAGTTTCCCCAGCATAACAGCTCCGCCGGAGCCCTAGATTGGTTCTGCCCAGGTTCCGCCTCGAGACGGCGGCGCTTCGTCCCGAAAACTTGTTCTTGATTTTTTTTCTAGGGTAAAAGACACCATATAGCCAAAGATGGGCACCGGAGGCCTGCCAGGGGACCACAAGGTGGGGGGGCACCCAGGGGGTTAGGATGCGCCCTCCACCCTTGTGGCTGGCTAGTGGCCCCCCTCTGGTACTTTCCTTACCCAATATTTTTTATTTATTCCAAAAACGTGCTCCTTGGAGTTTCAGGACTTTTGGAGTTGTGAAGAATAGGACTCTAATATTTGCTCCTTTTCTAGTCCAGAATTCTAGCTGCCAGCATTCTCCTTCTTCATGTAAACCTTGTAAAATAAGAGAGAATAGGCATAAGTGTTGTGATATCATGTGTTATAACAACCAATAACGCATTAAATATCAATATAAAAGCATGATGCAAAATGGACATATCAAGCGTCGACAGGGGGGAGAGGGGGAGCTGACGATTGAAGGTGCGTAGTGAAGGAAATATGCCCTAGAGGCAATAATAAAGTTATTATTTATTTCCTTATATCATGATAAATGTTTATTATTCATGCTAGAATTGTATTAACCGGAAACATAATACATGTGTGAATACATAGACAAACAGAGTGTCACTAGTATGCCTCTACTTGACTAGCTCGTTGATCAAAGATGGTTATGTTTCCTAACCATAGACATGAGTTGTCATTTGATTAACGGGATCACATCATTAGTAGAATGATGTGATTGACTTGACCCATTCCGTTAGCATAGCACTTGATCATTTAGTTTGTTGCTATTGCTTTCTTCATGACTTATACATGTTCCTATGACTATGAGATTATGCAACTCCCGTTTACCGGAGGAACACTTTGGGTGCTACCAAACGTCACAACGTAACTAGGTGATTATAAAGGTGCTCTACGGGTGTCTCCGAAGGTACTTGTTGGGTTGGCGTATTTCGAGATTAGGATTTGTCACTCGGATTGTCGGAGAGGTATCTCTGGGCCCTCTCGGTAATGCACATCACCTAAGCCTTGCAAGCATTGCAACTAACGAGTTAGTTGCGAGATGATGTATTACGGAACGAGTAAAGAGACTTGCCGGTAACGAGATTGAACTAGGTATTGAGATGCCGATGATCGAATCTTGGGCAAGTAACATACCGATGACAAAGGGAACAACGTATGTTGTTATGCGTTCTGAACGATAAAGATATTCGTAGAATATGTAGGAGCCAGTATGAGCATCCAGGTTCCGCTATTGGTTATTGACCGGAGACATGTCTCGGTCAGGTCTACATAGTTCTCGAACCCGTAGGGTCCACACGCTTAACACTACGATGACATTTATATTATGAGTTTATATGTTTTGATGTACCGAAGGAGTTCGAAGTCCCGGATGAGATCGGGGACATCACGAGGAGTCTCTAAATGGTCGAGACGTAAAGATCGATATATTGGACGACTATATTCGGACTTCGGAAAGGTTCTGAGTGATTCGGGTATTTTTCGGAGTACCGGAGAGTTACGGGAATTCGCCAGGGAGTATATGGGCCTTATTGGGCCATATGGGAATATAGGAGATAGGCTAAAAGGAAGGAGGCCTGCGCCCCCCCCTCTGGTCCGAATTGGACAAGGGGTGCAGCCCCCTTTTCCTTCTCCCTCTCCTCCTCTTTCCTTCTCTCCTACTCCAACAAGGAAATGAGGAGTCCTACTCCCGGTGGGAGTAGGACTCCCCCCTTGGCGCGCCCTCCTCCTAGGCCGGCCGCCTGCCCCCTTGCTCCTTTATATACGGGGGCAAGGGGGCACCTCTATACACACAAGTTGATCAAGTTGATCGTCTCTTAGCCGTGTGCGGTGCCCCCCTCCACCATAGTCCACCTCGATCATATCGTAGCGGTGCTTAGGCGAAGCCCTGCGTCAGTAGAACATCATCATCGTCACCACGCCGTCGTGCTGACGAAACTCTCCCTCAACACTCGGCTGGATCGGAGTTGGAGGAATGTCATCGAGTTGAACATGTGCAGAACTCAGAGGTGACGTGCGTTCGGTACTTGATCGGCCGGATCGTGAAGACGTACGACTACATCAACTGCGTTGTGCTAACGCTTCCGCTTTCGGTTTACGAGGGTACGTGGACAACACTCTCCCCTCTCGTTGCTATGCATCACCATGATCTTGCGTGTGCGTAGGAAATTTTTTAAATTACTACGTTCCCCAATAGTGGCATCTGAGCCTAGGTTTTATGCGTTGATGTTGTGCACGAGTAGAACACAAGTGAGTTGTGGGCGATATAAGGCATAATGCTTACCAGCATGTCATACTTTGGTTCAGCGGTATTGTTGGATGAAGCGGCCCGGACCGACATTACGCATACGCTTACGCGAGACTAGTTCTACCGACGTGCTTTGCACACAGGTGGCTGGCGGGTGTCAGTTTCTCCAACTTTAGTTGAACCAAGTGTGTCTACGCCCGGTCCTTGCGAAGGTTAAAACAGCACCAACTTGACAAACTATAGTTGTGGTTTTGATGCGTAGGTAAGAACGGTTCTTGCTTAAGCCCGTAGCAGCCACGTAAAACTTGCAACAACAAAGTAGAGGACGTCTAACTTGTTTTTGTAGGGCATGTTGTGATGTGATATGGACAAGACATGATGCTAAATTTTATTGTATGAGATGATCATGTTTTGTAACCGAGTTATCGGCAACTGGCAGGAGCCATATGGTTGTCGCTTTATTGTATGCAATGCAATTGCGCTGTAATGCTTTAAATCACTAAGCGGTAGCGATAGTCATGGAAGCATAAGATTGGCGAGACGACAACGATGCTACGATGGTGATCAAGGTGTCGCGCCGGTGACGATGGTGATCATGACGGTGCTTCGGAGATGGAGATCACAAGCACAAGATGATGATGGCCATATCATATCACTTATATTGATTGCATGTGATGTTTATCTTTTATGCATCTTATCGTGCTTTGATTAACGGTAGCATTATAAGATGATCTCTCACTAAATTTCAAGATAAAAGTGTTCTCCCTGAGTATGCACCGTTGCCAAAGTTCGTCGTGCCCAGACACCACGTGATGATCGGGTGTGATAATCTCTACGTCCATCTACAACGGGTGCAAGCCAGTTTTGCACACGTAGAATACTCAGGTTAAACTTGACAAGCCTAGCATATGCAGATATGGCCTCGGAACACTGAGACCGAAAGGTCGAGCGTGATTCATATAATAGATATGATCAACATATTGATGTTCACCATTGAAAGCTACTCCATTTCACGTGATGATCGATTATGGTTTAGTTGATTTGGATCACCTGATCACTTAGAAGATTAGAGGGATGTCTTTCTAAGTGGGAGTTCTTAAGTAATATGATTAATTGAACTTAAATTTATCATGAACTTAGTCCTGGTAGTATTAGCATATCTATGTTGTAGATCAATAGCTCGCGTTTAGCTCCCCTATTTTATTTTTGATATGTTCCTAGAGAAAACTAAGTTGAAAGATGTTAGTAGCAATGATGCGGATTGGATCCGTGATCTGAGGTTTATCCTCATTGCTGCACAGAAGAATTATGTCCTTGATGCACCACTAGGTGATAGACCTATTGCAGGAGCAGATACAGAGGTTATGAACGTTTGGCTAGCTCAATATGATGACTACTTGATAGTTTAGTGCACCATGCTTAACAGCTTAGAATCGGGACTTCAAAGACGTTTTGAACGTCATGGATCATATGGATGTTCTAGGAGTTGAAGTTAATATTTCAAGCAAATACCCGAGTTGAGAGATATGAAGTCTCCAACAAGTTCTATAGCTAAAATATGGAGGAGAATAGCTCAAGCAGTGAGCATGTGTTCAGATTGTCTAGGTACTACAATCGCTTGAATCAAGTTGGAGTTAATCTTCCAAATAAAATAGTGATTGACAGAATTCTCTAGTCACCATCACCAAGTTAGTAGAACTTCGTGATGAACTATAGTACGCAAGGGATGATGAAAACGATTCCCGAGCTTTTCATGATGATGAAATCGATGAAGGTAGAAATCAAGAAAGAGCATCAAGTGTTGATGATTAACAAGACCACTGGTTTCAAGAAAAGGGCAAAGGGAAATAAAGGGAACTTCATGAAGAACGACAAGCAAGTTGCTGCTCAAGTGAGGAAGCCCAAGTCTGGTCCTAAGCCTGAGACTAAGTGCTTCTACTGCAAAGGGACTGGTCACTGGAAGCGGAACCGCCCCAAGTATTTGGTAGATAAGAAGGATGGCAAAGTGAAAAAAGGTATATTTGATATACAGATTATTGATGTGTATTTTACAAGTGTTCGTAGCAACCCCTCGATATTTGATACTGGTTCAGTTGCTAAGAGTAGTAACTCGAAACGGGAGTTGCAGAATGAACATAAACTAGTTAAGGGTGAAGTGACGATGTGTGTTGGAAGTGGCTCCAAGATTGATATGATCATAGTCGCACACTCCCTATACTTTCGGGATTAGTGTTGAACCTAAATAAGTGTTATTTGGTGTTTGCATTGAGCATGAATATGATTTGATCATGTTTATTGCAATACGGTTATTCATTTAAGTAAGAGAATAAATTGTTGTTCTGTTTACATGAATAAAACCTTCTATGGTCATACACCCAATGAAAATGGTTTGTTGGATCTCGATTGTGGTGATACACATTCTCATAATATTGAAGCCAAAAGATGCTGAGTTAATAATGATAGTGCAACTTATTTGTGGCACTGCCGTTTAGGTCATATTGGTGTAAAGCGCATGAAGAAAATCCATGCTGATGGGCTTTTGGAATCACTTTATTATGAATCAGTTGATGCTTGCGAACCGTGCCTCATGGGCAAGATGACTAAGAATCCGTTCTCCGGAACAATGGAGCAAGCAACTGACTTATTGGAAATAATACATACTGATGTATGCAGTCCGATGAATGTTGAGGCTCGCGGCGGGTATCGTTATTTTCTGTCCTTCACAGATGATTTGAGCAGATATGGGTATATCTACTTGATGAAACATAAGTCTGAAACATTTGAAAAGTTCAAAAAAAAACTTCAGAGTGAAGTGGAAAATCATCGTGACAAGAAAATAAAGTTTCTACGATCTGATCACAGAGACAAATATTTGAGTTACGAGTTTGGCCTTCAGTTAAAACAATGTGAAATAGTTTCACTACTCACGCCACCTGGAACACCTCAGTGTAATGGTGTGTCCGAACATCATAACCGTACTTTATTAGATATGGTGCGATCTATGATGTCTCTTATCGATCTACCACTATCGTTTTGGGGTTATGCATTAGAGACAGCTACATTCACGTTAAATAGGGCACCATCTAAATCCATTGAGACGACACCGTATGAACTATGGTTTGGCAAGAAACCTAAGCTGTTGTTTCTTAAAGTTTGAGATTGCAATGCTTATGTGAAAAAGTTTCAACCTGATAAGCTCAAACCCAAATCGGAGAAGTGCGTCTTCATAGGATACCCAAAAGAAAATGTTGGGTACACCTTCTATCACAGATCTGAAGGCAAGATATTCATTGCTGAGAATGGATCCTTTCTAGAGAAGGAGTTTCTCTCGAAAGAAGTGAGTGGGAGGAATGTAGAACTTGATGAGGTAACTGTACCTGCTCCCTTATTGGAAAGTAGTTCATCACAGAAATCTATTCCTATGACTACTACACTAATTAGTGAGGAAGCTAATGATGATGATCATGTAACTTCAGATCAAGTTACTACCGAAACCTCGTAGGTAAACCAGAGTGAGATCTGCACCAGAGTGGTACGATAATCCTATTCTAGAGGTCATGTTACTTGACCATGACGAGCCTACGAACTATGAGGAAGCGATGATGAGCCCAGATTCCGCAAAATGGCTTGAGGCCATGAAATCTGAGATGAGATCCATGTATGAGAACAAAGTATGGACTTTGATTGACTTGCCCAATGATCGGCGAGCCATTGAGATTAAATGGATCTTCAAGAGGAAGACGGACGCTGATAGCAGTGTTACTATCTACAAAGCTAGAATTGTCGCAAAAAGGATTTCGACAAGTTCAAGGTGTTGACTACGATGAGAGTTTCTCAATCGTATCTATGCTTAAGTCTGTCCGAATCATGTTAGCAATTGACGCATTTTATGAAATATGGCAAATGGATAAACAAAACTGCATTCCTTAATGGATTTATTAAAGAAGAGTTGTATATGATGCAACCAGAAGGTTTTGTCGATCCTAAAGGTACTAACAAAATATGCAAGCTCCAGCGATCCATCTATGGACTGGTGCAAGCATCTCGGAGTTGGAATATACGCTTTCATAAGTTGGTCAAAGCATATAGTTTTATACAGACTTGCGGTGAAGCCTATATTTACAAGAAAGTGAGTGGGAGTACTACATCATTTCTGATAAGTATATGTGAATGACATATTGTTGATCGGAGATAATGTAGAATTATCCTGCAAAGCATAAAGGAATTTTTGAAAGGAGTTTTTCAAAGAAAGACCTAGGTGAAGCTGCTTACATATTGAGCATCAAGATCTATAGAGATAGATCAAGACGCTTGATAAGTTTTTCAATGAGTACATACCTTGACAAGATTTTGAAGTAGTTCAAAATGGAATAGTCAAAGAAGGAGTTCTTGCATGTGTTACAAGGTGTGAAGTTGAGTAAGACTCAAAACCCGACCACGGCAGAAGATAGAGAGAGAATGAAAGTCATTCCCTATGCCTCAGTCATAGATTCTATAAAGTATGCATGCTGTGTACCAGACCTATTGTATACCCTGCCCTGAGTTTAGCAAAGGAGTACAATAGTGATCTAGGAGTAGATCACTGGACATTGGTCAAAATTATCCTTATGGATTAAGGATATGTTTCTCGATTATGGAAGTGACAAAAGGTTCGTCGTAAAGGGTTACGTCGATGCAAATTTTGACACTGATCCAGATAACTCTAAATATCAATCTGGATACATATTGAAAGTGGGAGAAATTAGCTAGAGTAGCTCTGTGCAGAGCATTGTTGACATAGAAATTTGCAAAATACTTACGGATCTGAATGTGCTAGACCCGTTGACTAAACTTCCCTCACAAGCAAAACATGATCACACCTTAGTACTCTTTGGGTGTTAATCACATAGAGATGTGAACTAGATTATTGACTCTAGTAAACCCTTTGGATGTTGGTCACATGTCGATGTGAACTATGGGTGTTAATCACATGGTGATGTGAACTATTGGTATTAAATCACATGGCAATGTGAACTAGATTATTGACTCTAGTGCAAGTGGGAGACTGAAGGAAATATGCCCTAGAGGCAATAATAAAGTTATTATTTATTTCCTTATATCATGATAAATGTTTATTATTCATGCTAGAATTGTATTAACCGGAAACATAATACATGTGTGAATACATAGACAAACAGAGTGTCACTAGTATGCCTCTACTTGACTAGCTCGTTGATCAAAGATGGTTATGTTTCCTAACCATAGACATGAGTTGTCATTTGATTAACGGGATCACATCATTAGGAGAATGATGTGATTGACTTGACCCATTCCGTTAGCATAGCACTTGATCGTTTAGTTTGTTGCTATTGCTTTCTTCATGACTTATACATGTTCCTATGACTATGAGATTATGCAACTCCCGTTTACCGGAGGAACACTTTGTGTGCTACCAAACGTCACAACGTAAATGGGTGATTATAAAGGTGCTCTACAGGTGTCTCGAGGTACTTTTTGGGTTGGCGTATTTCGAGATTAGGATTTGTCACTCGGATTGTCGGAGAGGTATCTCTGAGCCCTCTCGGTAATGCACATCACCTAAGCCTTGCAAGCATTGCAACTAATGAGTTAGTTGCGAGATGATGTATTACGGAACAAGTAAAGAGACTTGCCGGTAACGAGATTGAACTAGGTATTGAGATGCCGACGATCGAATCTTGGGCAAGTAACATACCGATGACAAAGGGAACAATGTATGTTGTTATGCGGTCTGACCAATAAAGATATTCGTAGAATATGTAGGAGCCAGTATGAGCATCCAGGTTCCGCTATTGGTTATTGACCGGAGACATGTCTCGGTCAGGTCTACATAGTTCTCGAACCCGTAGGGTCCGCACACTTAACACTACGATGACAGTTATATTATGAGTTTATATGTTTTGATGTACCGAAGGAGTTCGGAGTCCCGGATGAGATCGGGGACATCACGAGGAGTCTCTAAATGGTCGAGACGTAAAGATCGATATATTGGACAATTATATTCGGACTTCAGAAAGGTTCCGAGTGATTCGGGTATTTTTCGGAGTACCAGAGAGTTACGGGAATTCGCCGGGGAGTATATGGGCCTTATGGGGCCATATGGGAATATAGGAGATAGGCCAAAAGGAAGGAGGCCTGCCCCCCCCTCTGGTCTGAATTGGACGAGGGGTGCAGCCCCCTTTTCCTTCTCCCTCTCCTCCTCTTTCCTTCTCTCCTACTCTAACAAGGAAAGGAGGAGTCCTACTCCCGGTGGGAGTAGGACTCCCCCCTTGGCACGCCCTCCTCCTAGGCCGGCCGCCTCCCCCCTTGCTCCTTTATATACGGGGGAAGGGGGCACCTCTATACACACAAGTTGATCGTCTCTTAGCCGTGTGCGGTGCCCCCCTCCACCATAGTCCACCTCGATCATATCGTAGCGGTGCTTAGGCGAAGCCCTGCGTCGGTAGAACATCATCATCGTCACCACGCCGTCGTGCTGACGAAACTATCCCTCAACACTTGGCTGGATCGGAGTTCGAGGGACATCATCGAGTTGAACGTGTGCAGAACTCGAAGGTGCCGTGCATTCGGTACTTGATCGGTCGGATCGTGAAGACGTACGACTACATCAACTGCGTTGTGCTAACGCTTCCGCTTTCGGTCTACGAGGGTACGTGGACAACACTCGCCCCTCTCGTTGCTATGCATCACCATGATCTTGCGTGTGTGTAGGAAATTTTTGAAATTACTACGTTCCCCAACAGGAAGGTGCGCCGACCGAGGTTGTAGGAGGAGTGGCCTCTGGTGCCAACAGTCCCATACCCACCCGGGTTGGGGAGGGTGGTATGGGCGGGGTAGGGGAGGCCCGCACAGGCTCCGTCGAAGAAGGCCCAGAATTGTCGGTGAGGAGTAGCAGGGGGATCTCGGCACCGAGGTTAGTGGGAGGGGCCGAGGCAGGAGAGCGCGGGTGATATGTCTCCAATGTGTCTATAATTTTCGGAAACACTAACGCCCACACATGTGGCAACATTGCAACTCGCCCACACGCCTGGATTGCCGTCTAGTTAAGTTTGCATGAATCTTGACACACCGAGGCAGTTTTCACGTGCGACATAGGACAAGGCCGGTGTGTGGGCATTGGAGAGGTCGCCCACATGCCCCATGGCACGCAGTTGCCAGCTGCGCGGTGTGGCGAACTAGTTTCTGCCCACACAACGACCACCTAGTCGACGCACGTGTGGGCGAACTGCTTTTCGCCCACACGACAGTCGTACGTTGTTGGATGGCAACTGCAGTTGCGCGTACATGGCAACTAGGTAAACACACATGGCAACTATGATTCATTTGCTAGACGGCAACTGCAGTTGCGTGTACGTAGCAATCAGGTAAACATACATGGCAACTGTGATTAACCACACGTGGCAACTAGGTAAACAAACATGGCAACTACTGTTTGACCATATGTGGCATGTAGTTAATCACACATGACAACTATGGTTTGATTACACGCGGCAACTACCATAAATTAGACATGGCAACTATAGTTAACCAAAACAGAGAGAGTTCCCATGCTTCTACAACCATATTTTCCATCCCGGATAAGTACATCTGCCATCCCAGATGGCAACTAAATCATCATCCCGCGGGTACCTATTGTAGCTGCGCCAGGACGTGTGGGTATATTTGCTCCATGCCACACATGCAGGGTGGGGATGAGTACTACTTGTTGGGCATGTGGCACAAAGTAGCTGCGCCCACACGTGTGGGCAATTCTACTATTCGCACCACACAGCCCGTGTGGGTTGCCGCCTACTCATGCCACACACATTGTGTGGGCGAATGCCTACTATGCCACACGTGTGGTGGATATCAGCATCCTAATTTTTTTGTTCCATGCTATTATATTATAAATCTTGGATTTTTATATACATTTACAAGCAACTTTATGTCATATTTTGGGACTAACCTATTAACATAGTGCCCAGTGCCAGCTGCTGTTTTTTTGCTTGTTTTTTACTTTGTAGAATATCTGTACCAAACAAAGTCCAAATGTCATGAAACTTGTTGGAGATTTTTTTCTGGAAATAACACACCTTAGAAGCTTCGGGAGGGGACGAGAAAACGAAGGGGTGATCCACTAGGCACTAGGGCGCGCCCTGGTACCTAGTGGGGCCCACAAGCCTCCGTTTGACCTAACTCCACCTCTTTAAATTCCCAAAAATCAGAAAAGCTACTAGGGATCCCACGAAATACTTTTTCCACTGCATATCTCCCAGGGCCCACAAGCCTCCATTTTACCTAACTTTGCCTCTATGCATGGTCTTTATAGACTCGTATTTTTCTCTGAAACTTTGGTTTGGTTTGGCCAACTAGATTGATTTATCTTGCCATGGGAAGAGGTGCTTTATAATGGGTTCGATCTTGCGATGCTCAATCCCAGTGTCAGAAAGAGACATGACACATATGTATCGTTGCTACCAAAGGACAACAAGATGGGTTTTACTCATACGTGAGTTTATCTTGTCTACATCATGTCATCTTGCTTAAAGCATTACTCCATTTTCCATGAACTTGATAGACTAGATGCATGCTGGATAGCGGTTGGTGTGTGGAGGAATAGTAGTAGATGCAGAATCGTTTCGGTCTACTAATCTTGGACGTGATGCCTATGTATGATCATTGCCTTGAATATCATCATAATTATTTGCTTTTCTATCAATTGCTCAACAGTAATTTGTTTACCCACCCTATGTTATTTTCTCGAGAGAAGCCTCTTGTGAAAACTATGGCCCCTAGGTCTATCTTTTATCATATATTAAAACTATAAATACCTTGCAGCAATTTTCTTTTATTTGTTATATTTATTTTACATTTGTCAGATCTATTTATCAAAACCTATAGAATTTAATCTTGCTCGTAACCGTTGATGGATTGACAACCCCTCTACGCATTGGGTAGCAAGTATTTGTTGTTTGTGTGCAGGTGATGTTTACATACTGTTGCTTGGTTCTCCTACTGGATTGATAGCCTTGGTTTCATAACTGAGGGAAATACTTATCTCCACTATACTACATCATCCTCTCCTTCTTCGAGGAAATCCCAACGCAACTCACAAGTAGCAGCCGGGAGGACACTGGAAAGACCAGCGGTCCCATACTAGACGTGTCGCTCGAATCAGCCGCCCAGCTCGGGGTGCCGGTGCCCAACGGGGGATGCCCACTAGTGTGATGACCATGGCCGGAGGGGGAGCGGGGGTGCCTTCAAGAGCAGGGACTGGGCATAGTGGACCCGCCCCGTCACCGCTCCACCCCTAGATGAAGAGGAGGCAGCGGGGTCGTGGGAAGGGGATCAACTGTCCTCCGAACCATCTTCCTCGTCGTCGGAGCAGCGCGAGCGGCGATGTCAGTCATGGTATTCATCATCCCCACCTGTGCCGCCACCAAAGTGTCCGTCATCATAGTAGTGGGGGCGGCCCACATGGTTGGGGGACACGGGGCAGATCTTGAGGTCGAAGCCCTAGTCGTTGAAGAAGACCTAAACGGTAGCACGAAGCTTGGAGGAGTCCAGGGATTTGAACTTGACCCGGACCTCCTCCTTCTTGACCAAAGAGATATCATCCACCACCACCTTGTCAAGGATCCGAGACATGTGATGTCATGGATTTGTCACGACAGATGCCCTAGTGAAAGACTTAGGTGTGGAGCCATCACACAAGGTTAGCTTGAAGGGGTTGAACGGGACAAAGGACACAAAGAGTTTACCTAGATTCGTCCCCGCGTATCAAGGTAAAAGCCTACATCCTGCTTCTAGTTGTATTGCTTGGGTTTCGATTACAAGGGAGCAAATATGCTTGACCTAGTTCTCGATTGCTTGTTCTTCTGAGTTAACCCACCACCGGGTCTCACCTTTATGTACAAAGGTTGAGACCCGGAGGCCTACAGAGTCCTGACTGGCTCACACAACATGACCGGCTCAGTTTCTAACTAATCACGCCTTATAGGGCAAGTTATCGTATGACGGTTCACAGGCCCAGGTCTTGTGATTTTACCAGGCCCGCCTCCATTAGCCACCATCTTCGCAATTATCCTTGGGCCTCCTTGGACCTTCCTTTTTATTTAAACTGCCAATGGTGTAACCTGGCCCCTCCTGGGCAGGTCACACCTCGGAGGCATATCCCCAACATTAGGCCCCAGGTTGATTTGAACTTGTTCACATCAATCTTCACTGTCTAACTTAGCAAATTACTTCAGTGCCGAATCTTTAGCAGACTGCCACAACCCGCCATGATGTCACATAAACTAAATCATTTTAGCCCTCCATGACATCGTATGCATTAATTCCGCACAAGACGCAGGATATCTCAATGGATCTTTATCTTATTGGGCTTCCCGAGAATCGAGGCGCACGCATTCTATATTGTTATATTATCAATGTTTGATGTTTTATAATCATTTTATAGTCATTTTATATCATTTTTGGTACTAACCTATTGACATAGTGCCAACTGCCAGTTGCTGTTTTTTGCATGTTTTTTAATCACGGGAAATCAATATCAAACGGAGTCCAAATGCAACAAAACTTTACGGAGATTTTTTTGGACCATAAGGAACATAATGGGCCCTGGCTACGCTTGGGGGGTACTCCGAGGAGAGCACAACCCACCAGGGCGCGCCAGGAGGCCCAGGCGCGCCCTGGTGGGTTGTGCCCACCTCGGGTGCCCCCCGGACCACCTCTTTTCTCTATAAATATCCCTATATTCCAAAAACCCTAGGGGAGTCGACAAAATATTGATCCAGCCGCCGCAGAGTCCAGAACCACCAGATCCAATCTAGACACCATCTTGGATGGGGTTCATCACCTCCATTGGTGCCTCTCCGATGATGCGTGAGTAGTTATTTATAGATCTTCAGGTCCATAGTTAGTAGCTAGATGGCTTCCTCTCTCTTGATTCTCAATACATGTCTCTTGGAGATCCATATGATGTAACTCTTTTGCGGTGTGTTTGTTGGGATCGATGAACTTTGAGTTTATGATCAGATCTATCTTTTTATATCCATGAAAGTTATTTGAGTTTCCTTGATCTCTTATATGCATGATTGCTTATACCCTCGTATTTCTTCTTTGATATTTGGGTTTTGTTTGGCCAACTTGATCTATTTATCTTGCAATGGGAAGAGGTGCTTTGTAGTGCGTTCGATCTTATGGTGCTTGATCCCAGTGACAGAAGGGGAATCGACACATATGTATCGTTGCTACTAAGGATAAAACGATGGGGTCTATCTCTACATAGATAGATCTTGTCTACATCATGTCATCGTTCTTATTGCATTACTTCGTTTCTCCATGAACTTAATACACTAGATGCATGCTGGATAGCGGTCAATGTGTGGAGTAATAGTAGTAGATGCAGGCAGGAGTCGGTCTACTAATCTTGGACGTGATGCCTATGTAATGATCATTGCCTGGATATCGTCATGATTATTTGAAGTTCTATCAATTTCCCAACAGTAATTTGTTCACCCACCGTTTGCTATTTTTCTCGAGAGAAGCCACTAGTGAAACCTACGGCCCCCGAGTCTCTTTCTCATATATTTGCCTTTGCAATCTATTTTTCTTTGCATTTATTTTCAGATCTATTAAACCAAAAATAAAAAATACATTGCTGCAATTTATTCTTATTTATTTTATTTTGTGTTCGATCTATCAATCTACTACAAATTTACCTCACGTTCGTTTGCCTATCTTGAGGCACCGTACCCCGGAAGGGATTGACAACCCCTTTAACACGTCGGGTTGCGAGAAGTTGTTATTTGTGTGCATGTGCTATTTATGTTGTGTTGCTTGGTTCTCCTACTGGTTCAATAACATTGGTTTCATATCTGAGGGAAATACCTACCGCCGCTGTGCTGCATCATCCCTTCCTCTTTGGGGAAATACCGACGTAGCTTCAAGCGACATCAAAAGGAATTTCTCGCACCGTTGCTGGGGAGGATCTTCAACATATACCAGGTTCCTAATCACAAATCTCATCTCCTCACAATTTACATTATTTTCCATTTGCCTCTCATTTTCCTCTCCCCCACTTCACAAAAAATTGCCGTTTCATTCGCCCCTCTTTTCCATTCGCTGTTTTCTTGCTGGATCTGTTTTTCAGTGCAATCTTGTTGTGTGGTCATCATGACTCAAGAGAACACCAAGTTATGTGATTTCTTAAATACCAACAACAATGATTTTATTGGCACTCCGCTTTCTCCTCCCTCCACTAGTGCAGAGTCTTGTGATATTAATACTGCTTTGCTGAATCTTGTTATGAAAGATCAATTTTCCGGTACTCCTAATGAGGATGCCCTGTCCCATCTTAATACCTTCATGGAATTATGCGATATGCAAAAAGATAAAATATATGGACAATGATGTGGTGAAGATGAAATTATTTATGTATTCTTTGCGTGATTCTGCAAAAAATTGGTTCTCTTCTTTGCCTCACAATAGTATTGATTCTTGGAATAAATGCAAAGATGCTTTTATCACTAAGTATTTTCCACCTGCAAAAATTATTTCCCATAGAACCAAGATCATGAATTTCAAGCAACATGAACATGAGCATGTTGCACAATCTTGGGAAAGGATGAAAATGATGCTAAGGAATTTCCCAACTCATGGGTTAAATTTTTGGATGATCATACACAAATTTTATGTGGGTTTGAATTTTGTTTCTCATAATATTTTAGATTCCACCGCGGCTGGTACTTTTGTGGAAATTACTTTGGGTGAAGCTACCAAATTGCTTGATAATGTTATGGAACGAGTAAAGAGACTTGCCGATAACGAGATTGAACGAGGTATAGAGATACCGACGATCGAATCTCGGGCAAGTAACATGCCGATAGATAAATTGAATTGTATACGGGATTGATTGAATCCCCGACATCGTGGTTCATCCGATAAGATCATCGTGGATCATGTGGGAGCCAACATGGGTATCCAGATCCCGCTATTGGTTATTGACCGGAGAGATGTCTCGGTCTTGTCTACATGCCTCCCGAACCCATAGGGTCTACACACTTAAGGTTCGATGATGCTAGGGTTATAGGGAAAGTATGTACGTGGTTACCGAATGTTTTTCGGAGTCTCAGATGAGATCCCGGACATCACGAGGAGTTCCGGAATGGTCCAGAGGTAAAGAATGATATATAGGAAGTGAGGATTTGGACACCGGAAGTGTTCCGGGCATAACTGGTAATGTACCGGGACCACCGGAAGGGTTTCGGGGTCCATCGGGAGGGGCCACCAGCCCCGGGGGCTTGCATGGGCCAAGAGTGGCAAGGGACCAGCCCCTGAGTGGGCTGGTGCGCCTCCCACGAAGGCCCAAGGCGCAGCAAAAGGGGAGAGGGGGGAAACCCTAGGCGCGGATGGGCCTAAGGACCACCCTAGCGCGCGCCCCCCCTCTCTCCCCCTCTTGGCCGCCCCCTCCATCCCACCAGGGCTGCTGCCCCCCAAGGGTGGGAACCCTAGAGGGGGCGCAGCGCCCTCCCCTCCTCCTATATATAGTGGGGGTTTGGGGGCTGCCATACACGAAAGTCTCTCTCTCTCTCTCTCTCGCACTCTCTTTCCCTCTCTCTCTCTCTCTCGGTGCAGCCCTACCTATCCACCTCCTCGTCTTTCATAGTTCTTGGAGAAGCCCTGCTAGAGAACCACGCTGCTCCACCACCACCACACCATCGTGCTGCTGCTGGAGTTTTCTTCCCCAACCTCGCCCTCCTTCTTGCTAGATCAAGGCGCGGGAGATGTCACCGGGCTGCACGTGTGTTGAACGCGGAGGCTCCGTCGTTCGGCGCTTAGATCGGAATCGACCATGATCTGAATCACTGCGTGTACGACTCCACCAATCGTGTTCTTGTAATGCTTCCGCTTAGCGATCTTCAAGGGTATGAAGATGCACCTCCCTCTCTCTCGTTGCTAGTATCTCCTAGATTGATCTTGATGACACGTAGGAAAATTTTGAATTGTTACTACGTTCCCCAAGAGTGGCATCATGAGCTAGGTCTATGCGTAGATTCTATGCATGAGTAGAACACAAAGTAGTTATGGGCAATGATTTGTTCAATTTGCTTACCGTTACTAGTCTTATCTTGATTTGGCGGCATTGTGGGATGAAGCGGCCCGGACCGACCTTACACATACGCTTACGTGAGACTGGTTCCACCGACTGACATGCACTTGATGCATAAGGTGTCTAGCGGGTGTATGTCTCTCCCACTTTAGTCGGATCGGATTCAATGAAAAGTGTCCTTATGAAGGGTAAATAGCAATTGGCATATCACCGTTGTGGTTTTGCGTAGGTAAGAAACGTTCTTGCTAGAAACCTATAGCAGCCACGTAAAACATGCAATAACAATTAGAGGACGTCTAACTTGTTTTTGCAGGGTATGCTATGTGATGTGATATGGCCAAAAGGATGTGATGAATGATATATGTGATGTATGTGATTGATCATGTTCTTGTAATAGGAATCATGACTTGCATGTCGATGAGTATGACAACTGGCAGGAGCCATATGAGTTGTCTTAATTTATTGTATGACCCGTGTGTCAATGAAAACACCATGTAATTACTTTACTTTATTGCTAAACGTTAGCCATAGTAGTAGAAGTACTAGTTGGCGAGACAACTTCATGAAGACATGATGATGGAGATCATGGTGTCATGCCGGTGACGATGGTGTTCATGCCGCGCCTTGAAGATGGAGATCAAAGGCTGTCGGATTTCGGGTTCCGGCAAAACCCTTGAGGTTCGAATACTGGAGTGTGCACGAGGATCTCTCCTCCCTCTAGCTCACGCCCTCATCGCAATCTCATGGCTTAGTGCGTCGAACCCGCGGGACAAAGGGACACAAGATTTATACTGGTGCGGGCCACCGGTGTGGTGTAATACCCTACTCCAGTGTGGTGTGGTGGATTGCCTCTTGGGTTGGGGATGAACAGCTACAAGGGAAGAACAGCCTCCTGAGGAGAGGTTCTCTTATGCTTGGTGAGTCTGATGTGGTCGAGGATCCTTCTCTTCTTGATGTGCTAATCCATCCCCCTCCCTCTTTCTAAGGTGGTGGCTAACCCTATATATAGAGGCCCGGGTCCTCTTCCAAAATATTAGGCGGGAAGGGATCCCACAATGGCAAGTTTGAAGGGGGACAGCTAGTACAGGCTATCCTGACAAAAGATGGTCTTCGCCTGCCAAAGGCTCTGGTGATGACGCTGTCTTGGGCTCCACGGTGACCTTCGTCCTGCCATCCTGCTGGTCTTGGTCTCATTGCACCGATATTGAAACCTTTGCTTGATGCCTCGGGACTCCGTGCCTGCGCTTGTCTCTTTAGCACCAAAGAGGAAACGAGGACACTGCGGGCGCTGGCGGCCGCCTAGCCTTGGTCGTCATGGCTTGCGTCACAGGAACCTCGCGAGGTTCCCCTTGCCTTGATCTCTCCGCCCTCGCGAGCCAGCCTGGTGAGGCTGCCCCCAAGGAGGTCTTGCATCGTACGCCTCACGAGGCTTGGCCCCTCGCGAGGGTCTTGAGTGTTTGCTGGTGAAGATGGGCCGTACGGGGCCGTTGGTGGAGCCACGCCATGGGCTGCATGCAGGCAAGTCTGGGGACCCCTGTTCGCAGGACGCCGACAGTAGCCCCCGGGCCCAAGGCGCGCTCGGGCTTGGCTTCGGGGCGAAGCCAAGGGGCAAGTGCGGAGCACCGCGGGCCCTAACAGCATGCGGCCTCGGTTGACACATGGCAGTTGATTGGTCATGGGCGTCTTTGCTTCCCCATGCTGCCTCGGCAACTTCCCGACTTGACGAGTCCTTACTGCATGCAGAAAAAGATCATTATTACCTTAGATCGTGGAGGTTCGCGGTTGGCCTCCCCTTGGCTATAAATGGGAAGAGGGGAGTGGATCCCCCGTCACCCATCTCTTCCTTCGCTCCTCCTGCTCCTTCTTCTTCCTTGCTTCATCGCTTGCTGCATCGACCATGGCACCGATACGAAGGTTCTCAGCCGCGGAGAAGGGAAAGACCACCCTCGACAAGCCTAAGCCACTTCCACCGAAGAAGAGGCTGTCCCATCATTGCGACATAGTCGTGAGGACAGAGGTGTCGAGGCCCTGGTGCGAGCGGCGACCACCAGGGTATCCGCTGCCCCTGTACGCTCGAGCCGAGGGCTCCGGACGGAGAAGCGGCGAACGACGTCGCCCACACCGTGGCCGTGGTCACCGCGTCGTGGTGACGCGCGCCATCGCCCCAGGAGCCCACGCCGCGGACTCCTCACGTGAACTCGTGTTGTGGGCGGCAATGCCTCCGCGCACTTGGATTCGCTTCCCGCAGTTCTTCGCTGCCGAGATGCCGCCGAGGGCCCCCCTCAAGCTTTGGCTGCTGCACGCTGGCTGCAACGCCCCAGCGACTAGAGCAGAGGTCGAAGCCGTCTCTCTAGGGAAGATCTTCATGACCCGTGGTTGGGGCGAGGTCGCCCGAGTCTGCCGTGCGGAAAGCGCCCTCGCCATCCACTTCGAATATGACGGCGCCTCCATGATGTTCTTCGAAGTCTTTCACGAAGAAGGCCGCCGCTTGGAGTGCTGCCCTGAAGGGGGTCGCCAGGACGGCACAGCGGCCAATGTCGAGCCTGCCACTGGCCTCGCTAGAAACTCCTCCAGCAGCAGCGGTGACTCCTGGTGGCCCAGCAATTCTCCCGAGCTCGACGAGACTCTAGAGACAAGCGACGATAGCTACGCATCCCCGAGCTCTCGCCGCGCCCGGAGCAAGGCCGCAGCGTCCGGCCGCCACCATCGCTGATCTGGATGGGGTTGGCGTCGGCCTCTCGTGGCCCACTGTTGATGATGGCATCGGCGGCGTTTGCACATGTAGATAGGGCCCCTAAAAACTCCCTTCTTTCATTCCCTGCGAGGAATGAAAACGGATCCCGTGGGGGCGTGTAAAGGGTCTATAATGTCTTTTGTTGATATTATCCTTATTATGAAATTTTGTGAACGCATGTCCTGCTTTGGCTCGGTCTCCCCTTTACAACCCCGCAGCAGCTTGGTGCTCTACGCCGACGGGTCCCGGTCCCCAGGCAGGCTGCAGTCGTCGCTGGTATGCCAGGTAATGATGCCGTGGTCAAGGCCAGGAGGTGAGCGGGCTTAGGTCCAGTAAGAGCTCCTGAGGCGCGATGCTCAAGAGGTCCCCTTTAGCGCGCGAGCAGCTACCTAAAGGTGGGAAAGGGAGGCAACGCCGCCGCAGCAGGGCTGCGAGAGGTGGGAATTTTATGCCATTGCGCTTGGCCGACCCGGGTGTGAAACTTATCTTGGTAGTCCGTAATTGTTTCCTTGTGCTGCACCAGACTCGTGTGCCGATGGCCGTAGTGCAGCCAGGTTATGCCCCTGCAAGCCTCCCCCTCTTCTCCACGCTCTTGCATGTGCTCTACGTCCTCAGGTCCTGGCCCTCGAGCAAGCTCAGCCGCCGTTGGTATGCCAGGTCGTGGTGCCGTGGTCAAGGCCAGGGGTTGAGGGCTGGAGAGCCAGTAAGAGCTCCTGAGTCGCGATGCTCAGGAGCCCCCCTTTTAACGCGCAAGCGAATTGCATGGGAGAAGAGAGAGCCCGCGGTACCGCCCGTTGTTGTCCTTAGGAGGTTCCTGCAGGTTCGCGTGAGGAGAGACACAAATTGCTGCTAAGATTTCTGGTCTGCCACTGGTCGCTCTGCAAGAAGGTGAAGGCACTGAGGGCCTGGTGAGGTGACGTGCGCGGGCGTGCCGCGAGCCAGAGCTTGACCGCTCAGATTTTTCAGCGTTGCAGGGACGGACCCGAGCACAAGTGTGGTGCCGGCATGAGTGGCTCTCGTGGTGGGTGATAATCAAGCAGGTAATGACCATGGATAGCTTATGCATGGAAAGCAAACCAACTTAGGTAAATGCAAGAACGATACATGCCACTAGGTCCGACCCGAGCGGCCTGGGGATGATGCAGCCCGAGGGGCGCCCCCAGCAGGGTAAGCTAAAGATGCAAGAGGATACATGCCACAGGGACATACCCATGTGGCCTGGGAATAGTGCAGCCCAAGGGGTGCTCCCCGCTGAATGAACTTGGAAAATGTCACCTGGTTTTGTTGTCGAAGAAGCGTTGAGGTAGCTGAAGGTGCGCACTGAAGAAGTCGCTCCGCACGAGCCATCGAGACCCTGAGCCTCGAGAGGCTGTGGGGGCTCAGGTGACCTCCTAAGGACCGTCTCCATCTCCGCCAGGACCGCGTGATGCCTGGCTTACTGGGTCGTCAGGATGCTCCGTAGATTGCGCTGGAAGGTGACTGTCATGCTTGGCAGGCCGAACGGCATGCACACGTAGCTATGAGGTGGACCCTCACACCGGCCGGCACACGAAGGCCAGAAGCGCTCCTAAGATGCAGCCCTGTTGAGTCCTGGGATGTCGATGCAGATGCGCAGCTCACCACCCTCGCCCGGGTGGGGAGCTACACCGGGTGGGTGGCAGTCGCCGCGTATTGCCCTTGCTTCCTGAAGATCCTAACTGGCGTTGATGATGAACACTTGAGCACTGGGCGCTCCTCGCCCGGTGCCCTCTTGAGGGAAACGTGCCGCAAAGCACGCCTCCATGTGGTGCCTGAGCACCTCCCTCGTGATGTTGGCCAGGTCTGAAGCCCTCCAGAAGAGAGCCCTCGAGCCCTACCCGAGGAGGGCGTCGGGCGCGCCTTCCTATGCGAGGAAGGGAGGCGCCCCTAGTGCGGGCACCGATCCTGAGGTGGTGCCGCTAGAGGTGCCGCTCCCCTGAGGCCCTGTGCGGAGTAGCTTCTTCTTCTTCTTGGGGATGGCCTCAGGAGGGCATTGCGCACCCACGCTGTCAGGGTCTTCAGTTGCTGCGGCTCGGAAGGCGCGGTCGAGAGAGCACACCGCATCTCTTTCTTCGCAGGGGACTGTGATGATTCCGCCGCTTCCGGGCATCTTGAGGGTGTTGTAGCCATGGTGGGTCATTGCCATGAATTTGGGTAACGCTGGGTACCCGAGGATGGCGTTGTACGATAGACGGATGTGGGCAACGTCGAAGTCGACGAGCTCGGTGTGGTAGTTGTTGTGCTGACTGAAGGTAACAGGGAGACGAACTTGCCCTAGCGGGGTGGTGGAGCCGTTGGTCACTCCTAAGAAAGGCTTGGTGGGCTGAAGCTGATCATATGGCACTTGGAGGCTGTCGAATGTCTTGACAGACAGGACACTGAGCCCTATTCCGCCATCAATGAAGGTCTTGGTGACTTGGACATTGCTGATCACAGGTGAACCGAGCATCGGGAGGACGCCGGCGATTGCCGCGCATTTGAGCTGGTCCGCCGAGCTGAAGGTGATGGCATACTTGGACCATCTGAGCGGGCGAGTGGCCTCGAGCTTGGGAAGGGTTGCGTTCACCTCGCGAGAGAACTGCTTGAAGATGCGCTAGGAAGCCGGGGCCTGAGCACCACCCAAGATGCAAGCGATAGTGAGCGGCTCCTAGAAGCCCCCAGCCCCTCATCCTGATGGTGGTCGTCATTCCTCATTGGTGGTTGCGGCAGCGGAGGGAGACCAGGATTGCCCTGAGGATGGTCCTCGCGAGGCTGGTCCCTCCAGGCACCCTCACGAGGCTGGTCCTGCCAGCGGTCCTTGCGAGGCTGGTCGTGCCACTCCTGGTGGGGGCCGCAGTCATCCCAACGTCCTCCGCCTCGTCCTCCTCCTCCTCTGTCATAGCCTCGGTCGTTGCGCTCGGGGCGTCGACCGAAGCGTCCATCTCAAATGGCCCTGAGCTCTTACAATCGTTGGTGTTGTGGCTATGCACGTTGTGGAAGGCGCAGAACGTACAGCTGCCCTTGGATGACTCGGGGAGGTTTCGACCGCACTTTGTGTCTGGCTCTGCCGCGAGTACGGCCACTCCCTTGTGCTTCACATCCTTGGCCTTGGCCTTCTTTTCCTCTGGATTGGTAGCAGGGATCTCGAGGAGGGAGAGACGCCCCTCCTCAGCCCTCGCGCACTTGGTCGCTATGTTGAACAGCTCCAGGGTCGTGCACAGCTCCTCATGGATGGCGAGCTCCTCCTTCATCTTGATGTCGCGGACGCCATCAGAAAATGCTAAGATGATGGCCTCTTCCGTCACCTTGGGGATCTTGAGACGCACATTGTTGAAGCGTTCGATGTACTTCTGCAGGGTCTCCATCGGCTGTTGCTTGATGCGGCACAGGTCACCCGTGGACGAAGGGCCGTCGCGAGTGCCCTAGAAGTTGGCGACAAAGCGATCGCGCATCTCACCCCAGGAGGAGATCGAGCCTGGAGGCAGGTTCAAGAGCCACGAGTGAGCGCCATCCTTGAGAGCCATGGGAAACCAGATCGCCATGACTTTTTCGTCACCACTGGCCACCTCGATGCTCAGTTCGTAGACCTGCAGGAACTCCACAGGGTCGGGTTGCCGTCATAGCGAGGGGGCAGATCCGGCTTGAACTTTCCTGGCCAAATGACGCTGCGCAGCTCGGGAGTGATGGCGCGGCAGCCTACCGTGGCCACTGGGACGCTTTGCTGATGCGGGGCCTGGCCTTGATGCCCGCGCACTACCGCCGCAGGCGGCACACGGTCTTGTCGTGGTGGTGCTGGGAGCGCTGGAGCGTTTTCTTGCGGCCGGCGAACCTCTTGGCAGCTTCCTTCTTCGTGCGTGGGCACGCGGCACAGTGGATCAGGCCGCGGGGCCGCGCGTCTTGGGGCGAGGACACCATCTTGACGCAGAGGGGGTGGTGGCGCTCCATGTGTCGCGCGTCTCGGGGCAAGGGCGATGTCTTGATGCGGAGGCGGCGGAGGCGCTCCGTGAGCTACATCACCCGCGGCTGGAGGTGGGCGAGGCAGCGAGAGGGATGGTGCAGGACAGCCTCAAGCGGCGCTGACGAGCTTGGTGATGCGGTCCAACCAGTCCTCATAGAGGTCGTCGACCGGGCGGTAATGCACGAGCTCGCGTGCCATCAGCAGCGCAACCTGCGCGTCCGTGGGTGCGCGGCGAGCATGAGACGATGAGCCGTCCGAAGTCAGCGATGGTGTGGCGGAGTGGCCATCCCGCCGAACGGAGGGGTGCAGTGAGGACGCTTGGTGGTCATTTGATGCCGGGCCGGTAGCGGCGTTGGCAACAAGAGACAGAGAACGATGGGGAGGCCCGCCAACAGGGGCTGTCTGAGTGACATGGGCGGCGAGGGCGGCCCAGCGCTCGGCGCGGGCTCGGTGCGCGTCCGACATGGATGTGATGGAGCGGTGGGACGTGGATCAATGGAAGGAAAGCTTCAGCACACCCTTACCTGGCGTGCCAAATGTCAGATTTCGGGTTCCGGCAAAGCCCTTGACGTTCGAACACTGGGGTGCGCACGAAGATCTCTCCTCCCTCTAGCTCACGCCCTCATCGCAATCTCAAGGCTTAGTGCGCCGAACCCGCGGGACAAAGGGACACAAGATTTATACTGGTGCGGGCCACCGGTGTGGTGTAATACCCTACTCCAGTGTGGTGTGGTGGATTGCCTCTTGGGCTGGGGAAGAACAGTTACAAGGGAAGAACAACCTCCTGAGGAGAGGTGCTCTTGTGCTTGGTGAGTCTGATATGATGAGGATCCTTCTCTTCTTGATGTGCTGATCCTTCCCCCTCCCTCTTTCTAAGGTGGTGGCTAACCCTATATATAGAGGCCCGGGTCCTCCTCCCAAATATTAGGTGGGAAGGGATCCCATAACGGCCAGTTTGAAGGGGGACAACTAGTACAAGCTATCCTGACAAAAGATGGTCTTCGCCTGTCAAAGGCTCTGGTGATGACGCCATCTTGGGCTCCACGGTGACCTTCGTCCTGCCGTCCTGTTGGTCTTGGTCTCATTGAGCCGATATGGAAACCTTTGCTTGATGCCCACGGACTCCACGCCCGCGCTTGTCTCTTTAGCACCAAAGAGGAAACGAGGACACTGAGCGCGCTGGCGCCTGCCTGGCCTTGGTCGTCATGGCTTGCGTCACAGGAACCTCGCGTGGTTCCCCTTGCCTTGATCTCTCCGCCCCTCGTGAGCCAGCCTGGTGAGGCCGCCCCCGAGGAGGTCTTGCGTCGCCCGCCTCGCGAGGCTTGGCCCCTCGCGAGGGTCTTGAGTGTTTGCTAGTGAAGATGGGCCGTACGGGGCGCTGGTGGAGCCACGTCGTGGGCCGTAGGCAGGCAAGTCTGGTGACCCCCGTTCCCAGGATGCCGACAAAGGCGCAAGATGATATTGGCCATATCATGTGACTTTATGATTTGTATGTGATGTTTGTCATGTTTACATCTTATTTTCTTAGAACGACGGTAGCATAAATAAGATGATCCCTCACTAAAATTTCAAGAAAAGTGTCCCCCCTTACTGTGCACTGTTGCGAAGGTTCGTTGTTTTGAAGCACCACGTGATGATCGGGTGTGATAGATTCTAACGTTTGCATACAACGGGTGTAAGCCATATTTACACATGCAAAACACTTAGGTTGACTTGATGAGCCTAGCATGTACAGACATGGCCTCGGAACACGAGAGATCGAAAGGTCGAACATGAGTCGTATAGAAGATACGATCAACATGGGGATGTTCACCGTTGATGACAAGTCCGTCTCACGTGATGATCGGACACGGCCTAGTCGATTCGGATCATGTATCACTTAGATGACTAGAGGGATGTCGATCTGAGTGGGAGTTCATTAAATAATTTGATTAGATGAACTTAATTATCATGAACTTAGTCTAAAATGTCTTTACAATATGTCTTGTAGATCAAATGGCCCACGCTAATGTTGCCCTCAACTTCAATGCGTTCCTAGAGAAAACCAAGCTGAAAGACGATGGTAGCAACTATACGGATTGGGTCCGTAACTTGAGGATCATCCTCATAGCTGCCAAGAAGGCATATGTCCTTGAATCACCACTCAGTGAAGCACCCATTTTCCCAGCAACGCAAGGCGTTATGAACGCCTGGCAGTCACGTAGTGATGATTACTCCCTGGTTCAGTGCGGCATGCTTGACAGCTCAGAACCAGGGCTCCAAAAGCGTTTTCAGCAGCACAGAGCATATGAGATGTTCCAAGAGGTGAAAATGGTTTTCCAAGATCATGCCCGGGTCGAGAGATATGAAGTCTCCGACAAGTTCTATAGTTGTAAGATGGAGGAAAACAGATCTACTAGCGAGCATATACTCAAAATGTCTGGGTTGCACAACCACTTGTCTCAGCTGGGAATTAATCTTCCAGATGACTTGGTCATTGACAGAATCCTGTAGTCGCTTCCACCTAGATACAAGAGCTTTGTGATGAACTACAATATGCAAGGGATGGAGAAGTCCATTCCTGATTTATATTCAATGCTGAAATCATCGGAGGTGGAAATCAAAAAGGAACATCAAGTGTTGATGGTGAATAAAACCACTAGTTTCAAGAAAGGCAAGGGTAAGAAGAACTTCAAGAAACACAGCAAGGGAGTTGCCGCGCCCGGTAAATCGGTTGCCGGGAAGAAGCCAAAGAATGGACCCAAGCCCGAGACTCAGTGCTTTTATTGTAAGGGAAATGGTCACTGGAAGCGGAACTGCCCCAAGTATTTAGCGGATAAGAAGGCCGGCAACACCAAAGGTATATGTGATATACATGTTATTGATGTGTACCTTACCAGCGCTCGTAGTAGCTCCTGGGTATTTGATACCGGTGCGGCTGCTCATATTTGTAACTCAAAACAGGAGCTACGGAATAAGCGGAGAGTGGCGAAGGACGAGGTGATGATGCGCGTCGGGAATGGTTCCAAGGTCGATGTGATCACCGTCGGTACGCTCCCTCTACATCTACCTACGGGATTAGTTTTAAATCTCAAAAATTGTTATTTAGTACTGGCTTTGAGCATGAACATTGTATCTGGATCTCGTTTAATGCGAGATGGCTACTCATTTAAATCCGAGAATAATGGTTGTTCCATTTATATGAGATATATGTTTTATGGTCATGCCCCACTGGTCAATGGTTTATTTTTCTTTAATCTCAAACGTGATGTTACAAATATTCGTAGAGTGAATACCAAAAGATGTAAGGTTGATAATGATAGTCCCACATACTTGTGGCACTGCCGCCTTGGTCACATTGGTGTCAAACACATGAAGAAAGTCCATGCAGATAGACTTTGGAGTCTCTTGATTATGAATCATTTGACACGTGCGAACTATGCCTCATGGGAAAAATGACCAAGACTTCTTTCTCCGGAACAATGGAGCGAGCAACTTACTTATTGGAAATCATACATACTGATGTGTGCGGTCCAATGAGCGTTGAGGCTCGCAGTGGCTATCGTTATGTTCTCACCCTCACTGATGACTTAAGTAGATATGGGTATGTCTACTTAATGAAACACAAGTCTGAGACCTTTGAAAAGTTCAAGGAATTTCAGCGTGAGGTAGAGAATGAACGTGACAGTAAAACAAAGTTCTTACGATCAGATCGTGGAGGAGAATACTTGAGTCACGAGTTTGGTACGCACTTAAGGAAATGTGGAATTGTTTCACAACTCACGCCGCCTGGAACACCTCAGCAAAATGGTGTGTCCGAACGTCATAATCACACTCTATTGGATATGGTGCGATCTATGATGTCTCTTACCGATGTACCGCTATCATTTTGGGGTTATGCTTTAGAGACTGTCGCATTCACTTTAAATAGGGCTCCATCGAAATCCATTGAGACGACACCGTATGAATTATGGTTTGGAAAGAAACCTAAGCTGTCATTTCTGAAAGTCTGGGGATGTGATGCTTATATCAAGAAACTTCAACCTGAAAAGCTCGAACCCAAGTCAGAAAAATGTGTCATCATAGGATACCCTAAGGAAACTATCGGGTATACCTTCTACCTCAGATACGAAGGCAAGATCTTTGTTGCCAAGTATGGATCCTTTCTAGAGGAAGAGTTTCTCTCGAAAGAAGTAAGTGGGAGGAAAGTAGAACTTGATGAGGTACTGCCTCTTGAACCGGAGAGTAGCGCAACTCAGGAAGATGTTTCTGTGGTGCCTGCACCGACTAGAGAGGAAGATAATGATGCTGATCATGAGTCTTCAGATCAAGCTACTGAACTTCGTAGGTCCACGAGGACACGTTCCACACCAAAGTGGTACGGCAACCCTGTCCTGGAAATCATGTTGTTAGACAACGGTGAACTATCAAACTATGAAAAAGCGATGGCGGGCCTGGATTCCCACAAATGGCTTGAAGCCATGAAATCCGAGATATGATCCATGTATGTAAACGAAGTATGGACTTTGACACACTTTCTCGATGATCGGCAAGCCATAGAAAATAAATGGATCTTTAAGAAGAAGACTGACGCGGATGGTAATGTGACCATCTATAAGGCTTGGCTTGTCGCTAAGGGTTATTGACAAGTTCAAGGAGTTGACTATGATGAGACCTTCTCACCCGTAGCGAAGCTGAAGTCTGTTCGAATCATGTTAGCAATTGCCGCATTCTATGATTATGAGATATGGCAAATGGACGTCAAAACGGCATTCCTTAATGGTTTCCTTAAGGAAGAATTGTATATGATGCAGCTGTTGGGTTTCGTAGTAATTTCAAAATTTTCCTACGCTCACGCAAGATCATGTGATGCATAGCAATGAGATGGGAGAGTGTTGTCTACGTACCCACGTAGACCGACTGCGGAAGCGTTGACGCAACGTAAAGGAAGTAGTCGTACGTCTTCCCGATCCGACCAATCAAGCACCGAAACTACGGCACCTCCGAGTTCGAGCACACGTTCAGCCCGATGACGATCCCCGGACTCCGATCCAGCAAAGTGTCGGGGAAGAGTTCCGTCAGCACGACGGCGTGGTGACGATCTTGATGCACTATAGTAGCAGGGCTTCGCCTAAACTCCGCTACAGTATTATCGAGGATTATGGTGGCTGGGGGCACCGCACACGGCTAAGGAATAGATCACGTGGATCAACTTGTGTGTTCTATGGTGCCTCTGCCTCAGTATATAAAGGACTAGAGGGGGGGAGGCTGGCCGGCCAAGGTGTGGCGCGCCAGGAGAGTCCTACTCCCTCTGGGAGTAGGATTCCCCCCCCCCCAATCCTAGTTGGAATAGGACTCCTTGAGGGGGGAAAGAGAGAGAGAGGGGGTCGGCCACCTCTCCTAGTCCTAATAGGACTAGGGGAAGGGGGAGGCGCACAGCCACCTTGGGCTGCCCCTTTCTCCTTTCCACTAAAGCCCACTAAGGCCCATATAGCTCCCGGGGGGTTCCGGTAACCTCCCGGTACTCCGGTAAAATCCCGATTTCACCCGGAACACTTCCGATATCCAAACATAGGCTTCCAATATATCAATCTTTATGTCTCAACCATTTCGAGACTCCTCGTCATGTCCGTGATCACATCCGGGACTCCGAACAACCTTCGGTATATCAAAATGCATAAACTCATAATATAACTGTCATCGTAACCTTAAGCGTGCGGACCCTACGGGTTCGAGAACAATGTAGACATGACCGAGACATGTCTCCAGTCAATAACCAATAGCGGGACCTGGATGCCCATATTGGCTCCTACATATTCTACGAAGATCTTTATCGGTCAGACCGCATAAAACATACGTTGTTCCCTTTGTCATCGGTATGTTACTTGCCCGAGATTCGATCGTCGGTATCCAATACCTAGTTCAATCTCGTTACCGGCAAGTCTCTTTACTCGTTCCATAATACATCATCTCGCAACTAACTCATTAGTTGCAATGCTTGCAAGGCTTATGTGATGTGCATTACCGAGAGGGCCCAGAGATACCTCTCCGACAATCGGAGTGACAAATCCTAATCTCGAAATACGCCAACCCAACATCTACCTTTGGAGACACCTGTAATGCTCCTTTATAATCACCCAGTTACGTTTTGACGTTTGGTAGCACCCAAAGTGTTCCTCCGGCAAACGGGAGTTGCATAATCTCATAGTCATAGGAACATGTATAAGTCATGAAGGAAGTAATAGCAACATACTAAACGATCGGGTGCTAAGCTAATGGAATGGGTCATGTCAATCAGATCATTCAACTAATGATGTGACCTCGTTAATCAAATAACAACTCTTTGTCTATGGTTACGAAACATAACCATCTTTGATTAACGAGCTAGTCAAGTAGAGGCATACTAGTGACACTCTGTTTGTTTATGTATTCACACATGTATTATGTTTCCGGTTAATACAATTCTAGCATGAATAATAAACATTTATCGTGAAATAAGGAAATAAATAATAACTTGATTATTGCCTCTAGGGCATATTTCCTTCAGTCTCCCACTTGCACTAGAGTCAATAATCTAGTTCACATCGCTATGTAATTAACACCAATAGTTCACATCTTTATGTGATTGGTTCACATCTTCATGTGACTAACACCCAACGGGTTTACTAGATTCAATAATCTAGTTCACATCGCTATGTGATTAACACCCAAAGAGTGATCATGTTTTGCTTGTGAGAGAAATTTAGTCAACGGGCCTGCCAAATTCAGATCCGTATGTATTTTGCAAAATTCTATGTCTACAATGCTCTGCACGGAGCTACTCTAGCTAATTGCTCCCACTTTCAATATGTATCTAGATCGAGACTTAGAGTCATCCAGATCTGTGTCAAAACTTGCATCGACGTAACTTTTTACGACGGACCTTTTTGTCACCTCCATAATTGAGAAATATTTCCTTTTTCCACTAAGGATAATTTTGACCACTGTCCGGTGATCTACTCTTAGATCACTATTGTATTCCCTTGCTTAACACAGTGTAGGGTATACAATAGATCTGGTACACAGCATGGCATACTTTATAGAATCTATGGCTGAGGCATAGGGAATGACTTTCATTCTATTTCTATCTTCTGTCGTGGTCGAGCTTCGAGTCTTACTCAATTTCACACCTTGTAACACAGGCAAGAAACTTTTTCTTTGACTGTTCCATTTTGAACTACTTCAAAATCTTGTCAAGGTATGTACTCATTGAAAAACTTATCAAGCGTCTTGATCTATCTCTATAGATGTAGCGACCCGACCCGTATGGATCAAGTCTACTGTGCTCCGGTGTCATCCCTGGATCAGTAATGCTGACACCACACAGTACTTCGAAGGATTTATAGCAGAGTGGCAATCACACACTTATTACATCGTTGTCTCAAAGAGAACTTATTACAGTAAATATGGCTTAAGGCCATCTAATAACGATAACAGCGGAAGACTCGGAAGATAAATGGGTCCATTAACTCCAACGGCATCACTGAGTATAGAACCACGACCTAAAAGCACCTTACTCGTCATCTAAAAAGTCTGCAACATGAGAAGTTGCATCCCGAAAACGGGTCAGCACATGGAATATGCTGGCAATGTAACACATAGAGAGTAATGGAATGAAACAGCCATACTACATGCATATATGGCGGGTGGAAAGCTCTATGGTTACAGTTTTGCGTAAAGCCAGTTTTTCCCTACTGCAAAGGAATAAATTTATTTAACTATCATGGTAGTTGTTAAACATCGAGAATGGTTGACAACATTCCGATCCCAATTAAATGAACAATTAAAACCGAACAACATTAATTAGAAGTAACGTGATGAGATTCACATGATATTCAAGTACTAGATACTCAAGTTGTCCATAACCGGGGTCACGGCTAATCATGATTAGTTTGTACACTCTGCAGAGGTTTGTGCACTTTTCCCCACAAGACTCGATCGCCTCCGTTTGGATTCTCGCACTACATGGTGTTTGAGAAACGGATGACCGAGACACAGTCTTTCAGAAGCGCTAGCACCTTACGATGGATAGACCGGTACACCTACTTTCCCCTACATCTGCTAGTCTACCCTGTAAGAGTTCGCACGACTTAGTCAACTATGCCAGAGCCCATAATGGCTTGTGGCTGCACACGGAAGTTACTAGCCTGAATGATCTTATGATCCCTTTGAGCCTGGGTGGCGGTCCGAAATAAAAACAGGCAAGTCCTGATAGACATCAGGTGCCTCAATCCACCCAGATGTGTGTTTAAGTTGCCACCTTAAGTAAACCATTAAATTAACAAACTCACATCTGTCATGGATATCACTCACCCAATCCACGTCTACTAGCATAGCATGGCATAATAAGCAAACGTAGAAGTAACTCCCAAAGGTTTCATAATAATACAGGTGATAGGTACTACCTCATCTACTTCCCATCCCACAATTTAATTAGATCCTAATCATGCAATGTGAGAGGATTGATCTAATGCAATAAAACATGGGTTGTAGAAAAGGTATGATCAAAGTGTTACTTGCCTTGCTGATGATCCGCGAGACCTAGGGTTTCGAAGTAACAAGCGGCGCAATCCGGGTGATCTATCGCAAACAAACAACAAGCACACAATAAGTACTCATCTAATGCACAGGAAAAACTCGAACAAGAGAACGAACCAGAAAGTTCAACTTAAGAACTCCGGTTGCAAAGAAAGAACGAACCAAACAAAGAAACGGAAAACAAACGGCGGAAGAAAACAACTCGGTTCTAGCAGGTTGAAACTAGGTCAAATTTTATTGTGGCAAAAATTTGTTCAAGTTGATTAGTCGGAACGGCGGTTTCGAAACGAAACTCCAGGCGCTTGAATCACCTGATTCCGATAAACGAGCGAGAAGAAAGACTAGATCGAAGATCGGATCTGAGATCACGATCGCGGAATAAATCCGACGAAAAGAAAGAGAGGAATGGTTAAACGAACGGGCGTCGTTAATCGGGAAAAATCGGTGATCACGTTCGTTGAGACGAACGGTCCGAAAGAAGAATGAAAACCGATCTAGGGTTTCAGAAGAGAGGGGGGTGAGTATATATACTAGGAGGGGGGTGTGGCTTGGCCAAGGGGCAAAGGGGGGGGCGGCCTAGAGTCCCGCTGGGACTCGGCTTCGCGCGAGGGGCTGGGGGCGGTGGCGGCTGGCTGGGCCTTGGCCCGGCTGGCCTGGCGCGCGGGAGCTGCTCCTTTTTTTTAAATCGGTTTCGCGTGCAGAAAAACAAAAGAAAAACTATCTAAACGAACTCTGAAAAATCTAAAGTAAATTTTCCCCGACTCCTAAAAACGAGTCGAACAAAATGAACTTTTCTCCGGGCCTAAAATGCAATTTTTTTGAAAACGCGCATTTTTCCCTATCCAAATAAAAAGCAAACAAATCTCCCGCAAAACCAAAATTTGATTTATTCATTAGATCTTCATTTTTCCTAACTTTGGGAAAGTCATATTATTCCCTCTCTCATTTTTTTTTGATATTGGAAAAATAATTGAAGATGAAATAAATAAATCAAATGATCCTCTTTTCAAATTTGAGAAAACTCTCAAATATGAAAATAATGAAATCTCCAACTCTCTCCAAAGGTCCTTGAGTTGTGTGAAATTTCTAGGATTGACCAAAATGCAAGAAAATATGCTATGCATGATGATCTAGTGTATAACATTCCAAATTGCAAATTTGGGATGTTACAAACCTACCCCCTTAAAATGAATCTCGCCCTCGAGATTCGGGTTGGCTAGAAAATAGGTGAGGGTGGTCCTTGAGCAAATCTTCTTCTCTTTCCCAGGTGGCTTCATCCTCTGGGTGGTGGTTCCACTGAACTTTGCAAAACTTGATAACCTTGCTGCGGGTAACTCTACTGGCATAATCGAGAATCTTGACTAGCTTCTCCTCATACGTTAAGTCGTCCTTCAACTGAATCGCTTCGAGTGGCACGGTATCTCTTAGCGGTACCTCTGCCATCTCGGCATGACATTTCTTCAGCTGAGAAACATGGAATACATCATGAACTCCTGACAGCTCCTCTGGTAATTCCAACTTATAAGCGACTTCTCCCATACGTTGCAAGATCTTGTACGGCCCAACGAAGCGCGGTGCTAATTTTCCCTTAACTCCAAAGTGCTTAACTCCTCGAAGTGGGGATACTTGAAGGTAAACTCTGTCTCCAGTTTCGTAAACTGTCTCCTTGCGTTTTGAATCTGCGTAGCTCTTCTGCCTGGACTGGGCTACCTTGAGCCTATCGCGAATCAACTTAACTTTCCGTTCAGACTCCTTAATCAAATCTGGTCCAAAGAATTGACGGTCTCCAACTTCGTCCCATGACAGCGGTGTCCTGCACCTCCTTCCGTATAAAGCTTCGAAAGGTGCCATCTTCAAACTGGTTTGGTAACTGTTGTTATAAGAAAACTCCGCATACGGCAAGTTATCGTCCCAGTTAGATCCATAATCTAGTGCACAAGCTCTCAGCATATCTTCCAAAATCTGATTGACTCTCTCGGTCTGTCCATCTGTCTGTGGATGAAAAGCTGTGCTGAACTCTAGTCTGGTTCCTAAAGTTTCATGCAACTGATTCCAAAATTTTGAGGTAAATTGAGTTCCTCTATCTAATATGATACTCCTCGGAACTCCATGCAAACAAATGATCCTAGTCATGTATATCTTTGCCAACTTAGCACTGGTGTAAGTGGTCTTAACTGGAATGAAATGTGCTACCTTTATCAAATGATCAACTACTACCCATATCGAGTCATAGCCTGCTTTCGTCCTGGGTAGTCCTGTGATAAAATCCATGCCTATCTTATCCCACTTCCATTTGGGTATCGGCAATGGTTGTAACAATCCTGCTGGCTTCTGATGCTCTGCCTTTACTCTCTGACATACGTCACAAACTGCTACATATGCTGCAATATCCTTCTTCATTCCGGTCCACCAGAATGTTTCCTTCAAATCCAAATACATCTTGGTATTCCCTGGGTGAATCGAATACGGTGAATCATGTGCCTCGTGCAAAATCAACTTCCTGATCTCCGGGTCATTGGGCACATAAACACGGTCCTCAAACCTTAAGGTATCGTGCTCATCCTCATGAAATCCCTTTGCTTTTCCTTCGCTCAATTTCTCTTTTATAGCAGCAATCTCCTTGTCAGGTTTCTGAGCTTCTCTGATCTTATCCATCAATGTTGACTGAATCTCCAATGTTGCTACATAGCCTCTGGAACTATTTCCAAACATAGCTCACGAAGGTTTTCTGCTAACTCCTTGGGTATTTTCCCCGTCATTAGAGTATTGACATGGCTCTTACGGCTCAATGCGTCAGCTACTACATTAGCTTTTCCGGGATGGTAATGCAATCTCATGTCATAATCCTTGATGAGCTCCAACCATCTCCTTTGTCGGAGGTTCAACTCCTTCTGAGTGAAAATGTACTTCAAACTCTTGTGAATCCGTGTACACCTCACAATGATTTCCAATGAGGAAATGTCTCCACGTCTTCAATGCATGCACTACGGCTGCTAACTCCAAATCATGCGTGGCATAATTCAACTCATGAGGCTTCAGTTGTCGTGAAGCATACGAAACAACTCTTCCTTCCTGCATAAGCACTGCTCCAAGTCCTCGACGTGAAGCGTCGCAATACACCTCATAATCCTTGGTCTGATCTGGCAAAATCAACACTGGTGAGGTAACCAATCGTTTCTTCAACTCCTGGAAACTAGCCTCACACTCCTCAGTCCATTTGAACTTAGTATCCTTCTTCAAAAATTCAGTCATAGGCTTTGCAATCTTTGAAAAGTTCTCAATGAATCTCCGGTAGTATCCTGCGAGTCCAAGAAAACTCTGGATCTCTCCAACTGTTGTTGGTGCTTCCCATTCGGTTACGGTCTCAACCTTTGTGGGGTCAACTGCTATACCTTCTCCGGATATAACGTGTCCGAGGAATCCAACTTCCTTCAACCAAAACTCACATTTGCTGAATTTGGCGTATAACTGATGTTCCCTTAGTTTCTCCAAAACCAAACACAAATGTTCCTTATGCTCCTCTTCATTCTTTGAATAAACCAGGATGTCATCAATGAACACTACGACGAACTTATCCAAAAACTCCATAAACACTTTGTTCATCAGGTTCATAAAATAGGCAGGTGTGTTAGTCAATCCAAATGACATAACGGTATACTCATACAGTCCATATCTTGTGGTGAATGCTGTCTTAGGTATGTCCTGCTCTCGAATCTGCAATTGATGGTACCCTGATCGCAAATCGATCTTGGAAAACACTTTAGCTCCTTGCAAACGATCAAACAGATCATTAATCATTGGCAGTGGGTACTTATTCTTGATGGTTACTTCATTCAATCCTCGATAATCAACAACCATCCTTAATGATCCATCCTTCTTTTCCACTAGAAGTACGGGTGATCCCCAAGGCGAAGAACTTGGGCGAATGTAACCTTTATCCAATAACTCCTTAATCTGATTCTTAATTTCCACCAAATCCTTTGCTGGCATCCAGTACGGTCACTTCGATATTGGGCCTGTACCTGGCAATAACTCAATCAAAAACTCAATGTCTCTATCCGGTGGCATGCCTGGCAATTCCTCAGGAAATACATCAGGAAAATCCTTCACCACTGGTACTTCCTCTTGCACAACTCCTGTTAGGTAGTTTACTTGTGTCCTGTTTGGCACATGCCGGGATACATACTTGATCCTTCTTCCTTCTGGTGTGGTAAGCAAAATTGTCTTACTGGCGCAATCGATGTTTCCTCCATACATCGACAGCCAATCCATACCAAGAATCACATCCAGACCTTGGGATTCCAGAATAATTAAATCTGTTGGGAAAACATGCCTTCCTATACTTAATGGTACTTGGAAACATCCTTGTCTGGCCATGTACTCTGCTCCTGGCGAGCTTACTAGCATAGGTGTTTTAAGAACCCTAGTGTGCAGGCTATACTTTTCCACAAATCCCCTTGATATGTATGAATGCGATGCACCAGTATCGAAAAGAACGAGTGCGGTAAATGACTTAACCAAAAACTTACCGATTACTGCATCGGGCTGATCTTCAACCTCCTCCACATTAAGGTGGTTCACCTGTCCCCTATTGAAAGGGTTCGGCTTTTTCCCAGAGCTTCCATTGCCATTTCCATTATGGCCTTCAGGACATTCATTGGCATAATGTCCGGTCTTGGAACACTTGAAACAGGTGACTTGACTCAGGTCTCTCTTGGTTGGGGTCGATGGGGTGGTCCGGTTCTAGCCGTTGCTTCCTCCATTCCCATTACCATTCTTGTGGCCATTATGGTTGTGCGAGCTACCTCCTCCATGGCTGTGCTGAAACTGAAATCCTGGTTTAGGGGCAAAATGGGGCTTCTGCTGGGCTCCAGAGTTATACTTCCCCTGTCCATATTTCCTCTTGGGGTTCTCAATCTGCTGTTGCTTCCCTTCAATCATGATGGCACGATCTACCAACTCCTGGTAGTTGTTGAAACTCGCTACCATCAACTGCATGCTTAGTTCATCATTCAGTCCTTCCAGAAACTTCTCCTGCTTAGCTGCATCCGTAGCAACGTCATCTGGGGCATAACGTGCTAACTTGCTGAAATCGTCAACGTACTGGCCAACTATCCTTCCTCCTTGGTGTAAGTTGCGAAACTCACGCTTCTTCATGGCCATAGCTCCTGCTGAAACATGGGTAGTGCGGAAAGCTTGCTGAAACTGATCCCATGTGACAGTGTCAACTGGGTAAGTGGCTGTGAAATTCTCCCACCATGCTGCCACGGGTCCGTCAAGCTGGTGAGCGGCAAACTTCACTTTCTCACCATCCGTGCATCCTGCAGTGGTCAACTCCCTTCCTATCTTGCGGAGCCAATCGTCTGCTACTATTGGCTCGGTGCTACTGGAAAACACCGGCGGATTCAGCCTAAGGAAAACGGGCTAAGTGGTCAACAGGTGGTGGTGGTGGTGGGTTGTTGTTGTTGTTGTTCTGCTGGTTCTGGACTAACATCTGCATCAATTGATTCTGCTGCTGGATCAACTGAGTGAGCTCCGGTGGGAATCCATTGTCACGTCTCGGAGGCATCTGAGGGTTTAGAAAAGACGAGAATTAAGAATAGAGTGAGGTCTAAAGGGAAAACACTACCCCAATGCACATGAGCAAATGCACACAAAATCACTTCATTCAATCAAACAAGGGCTTACAATCGGTCTAAAACTATCGCAAAAGTGCTCGACTATAATGTTTACAGGGGGGAAATGCTACTACTATCTGGTGGTCATCTAGAAATTTGAACCAGTGGAAGACTCCATGATATCTGCTCCAGCTTCGTCTTCAAAGTCGGGTTCACTTGGATCCGAATCGGTGTCGTCGATGATGATGTAGTTGCCCGGACATGCGACGTACTCGTCTTCCTCCTTGGATGCTAACTTCCTCTTGAGTTCTTCAATCTCCTGCTTAAGATCGACGTTGTGTCTTGCTAGAGCTACGATCTCATCCATGTAGTCCTTGCATGTAGACTTCAATTCTCCTTCTAGCTCGATGATCCTTGCCTTCGCATTCTTCAACTCTATCATATCATTGCACATCTGGTTCTCGTGGCGTTGAATGTGCTGGTTTAACTCCTGGATGAAAGATGCAATGGATCTATCCTTCTTGGTGCTGACTAACTCCCATTGTTCATCTCGGCGTCCGCAAATTTGGTAGATAGTGTCCTTGAGGTCTTCTTGATAAACTTCTCCAATGCGTCCCATGGTGATATGAGCTGCCATGCTCCTTCCCAGACTCCAGGTTGGTGCATTGAAAACACTATCTATAGGCTTCGTGATTGGCGTGAATGTCCTTCCCGGAACGTGAGCTTGAATCTTCCAGCGCTCCTCTTCAGGCAGAGTGGCGTTGAAGGTTCCCGTGAAGCTTGGTAATCCAATGTTCAGGTACTTGGTGACTTCCTTCAGGTGAAATCCAAATGGTGTGCCTTCATCCGGTTGAGCGTACTTAATCTTCGCGTTCGTCATCCTAAAAGAGTAGAAAAGATGAGGAGTTAGAAAATGAGAAGAGAATGGTGATCTATGGATTTAACTTAGTGGTGGTGTCCTACAGTCAGCGTGTGCTCTGATACCATCTCTGTAGCGACCCGACCCGAATGGATCAAGTCTACTGTGCTCCGGTGTCATCCCTGGATCAGTAATGCTGACACCACACAGTACTTCGAAGGATTTATAGTAGAGTGGCAATCACACACTTATTACATCGTTGTCTCAAAGAGAACTTATTACAGTAAATATGGCTTAAGGCCATCTAATAACGATAACAGCGAAAGAGTCGGAAGATAAATGGGTCCATTAACTCCAACGGCATCACTGAGTATAGAACCACGACCTAAAAGCACCTTACTCGTCGTCTGAAAAGTCTGCAACATGAGAAGTTGCAGCCCGAAAACGGGTCAGCACATGGAATATGCTGGCAATGTAACACATAGAGAGTAATGGAATGAAACAGCCATACTACATGCATATATGGCTAGTGGAAAGCTCTATGGTTACAGTTTTGCGTAAAGCCAGTTTTTCCCTACTGCAAAGGAATAAATTTATTTAACTATCATGGTAGTTGTTAAACATCGAGAATGGTTAACAGCATTCCGATCCCAATTAAATGAACAATTAAAACCCAACAACATTAATTAGAAGTAACGTGATGAGATTCACATGATATTCAAGTACTAGATACTCAAGTTGTCCATAACCGGGGACACGGCTAATCATGATTAGTTTGTACACTCTGCAGAGGTTTGCGCACTTTTCCCCACAAGACTCGATCGCCTCCGTTTGGATTCTCGCACTACATGGTGTTTGAGAAACGGATGACCGAGACACAGTCTTTCAGAAGCGCTAGCACCTTACGATGGATAGACCGGTACACCTACTTTCCCCTACATCTGCTAGTCTACCCTGTAAGAGTTCGCACGACTTAGTCAACTATGCCAGAGCCCATAATGGCTTGTGGCTGCACACGGAAGTTACTAGCCTGAATGATCTTATGATCCCTTTGAGCCTGGGTGGCGGTCTGAAATAAAAACAGGCAAGTCCTGATAGACATCAGGTGCCTCAATCCACCCAGATGTGTGTTTAAGTTGCCACCTTAAGTAAACCATTAAATTAACAAACTCACATCTGTCATGGATATCACTCACCCAATCCACGTCTACTAGCATAGCATGGCATAATAAGCAAACGTAGAAGTAACTCCCAAAGGTTTCATAATAATACAGGTGATAGGTACTACCTCATCTACTTCCCATCCCACAATTTAATTAGATCCTAATCATGCAATGTGAGAGGATTGATCTAATGCAATAAAACATGGGTTGTAGAAAAGGTATGATCAAAGTGTTACTTGCCTTGCTGATGATCCGCGAGACCTAGGGTTTCGAAGTAACAAGCGGCGCAATCCAGATGATCTATCGCAGACAAACAACAAGCACACAATAAGTACTCATCTAATGCACAGGAAAAACTCGAACAAGAGAATGAACCAGAAAGTTCAACTTAAGAACTCCAGTTGCAAAGAAAGAACGAACCGAACAAAGAAACGGAAAACAAACGGCGGAAGAAAACAACTCGGTTCTAGCAGGTTGAAACTAGGTCAACTTTTATTGTGGCAAAAATTTGTTCAAGTTGATTAGTCATAACGGCGGTTTCGAAACGAAACTCCAGGCGCTTGAATCACCTGATTCCGATAAATGAGCGAGAAGAAAGACTAGATCGAAGATCGGATCTGAGATCACGATCGCGGAATAAATCCGACGAAAAGAAAGAGACGAACGGTTAAACGAACGAGCGTCGTTAATCGGGAAAAATCGGTGATCACGTTCGTTGAGACGAACGGTCCGAAAGAAGAATGAAAACCGATCTAGGGTTTCGGAAGAAAACCGAAACAAAGCCGGAAGAAAAACCAGAAGAAAAAAGAGAAGAATCGGAACGGTTTTCTAGAAGAAAAACAGAACCGAGGAAAAGAAGAGGCGGCGCGGCTACCTCGGGAGGCGGGGCTCCGGGCGGCGGCTTAGGGCGTTGGCGGTGGCTTAAGGCGGCGAGGGGCGGCGGGCTTGGGTGGTGGAGGAAAAGAGAGGGGGCGGGTGAGTATATATACTAGGAGGGGGGGTGTGACTTGGCCAAGGGGCAAAGGGGGGGGGGGGCGGCCTAGAGTCCCGCTGGGACTCGGCTTCGCGCGAGGGGCTGGGGGCGGTGGCGGCCGGCTGGGCCTTGGCCCGGCTGGCCTGGCGCGCGAGAGCTGCTCCTTTTTTTTTAAATCGGTTTCGCGCGCAGAAAAACAAAAGAAAAACTATCTAAACGAACTCCGAAAAATCTAAAGTAAATTTTCCCCGACTCCTAAAAATGAGTCGAACAAAATGAACTTTTCTCCGGGCCTAAAATGCAATTTTTTTGAAAACGCGCATTTTTCCCTATCCAAATAAAAAGCAAACAAAACTCCGACAAAACCAAAATTTGATTTATTCATTAGATCTTCATTTTTCCTAACTTTGGGAAAGTCATATTATTCCCTCTCTCATTTATTTTTGATATTGGAAAAATAATTGAAGATGAAATAAATAAATCAAATGATCCTCTTTTCAAATTTGAGAAAACTCTCAAATATGAAAATAACGAAATCTCCAACTCTCTCCGAAGGTCCTTGAGTTGCGTGAAATTTCTAGGATCGACCAAAATGAAAGAAATTATGCTATGCATGATGATCTAGTGTATAACATTCCAAATTGCAAATTTGGGATGTTACAATAGATCTTGATACTCAATATGTAAGCAGCTTTACCGAGGTCTTTCTTTGAAAAATTCCTTTCAAGCACTCCTTTATGCTTTGCAGAATAATTCTACATTATTTCCGATGAACAATATGTCATTCACATATACTTATCAGAAATGTTGTAGTGCTCCCACTCACTTTCTTGTAAATACAGGCTTCACCGCAAGTCTGTATAAAACTATATGCTTTGATCAACTCATCAAAGCGTATATTCCAACTCCGAGATGCTTGCACCAGTCCATAGATAGATCGCTGGAGCTTGCATATTTTGTTAGCACCTTTAGGATTGACAAAACCTTCTGGTTGTATCATATACAACTCTTCTTTAATAAATCTATTAAGGAATGCAGTTTTGTTTATCCATTTGCCAGATTTCATAAAACGCGGCAATTGCTAACATGATTCGGACAGACTTAAGCATAGATACGAGTGAGAAACTCTCATCGTAGTCAACACCTTGAACTTGTCGAAAACCTTTTGCGACAATTCTAGCTTTGTAGATAGTAACACTACTATCAGCGTCCGTCTTCCTCTTGAAGATCCATTTATTTCCATGGCTTCCTCATACCTTGTTCATCAGGTTCATAAAATAGGCAGGTGCGTTAGTCAATCCAAATGACA
Organism: Triticum urartu; assembly: GCF_056163025.1. NCBI lineage: Eukaryota > Viridiplantae > Streptophyta > Magnoliopsida > Poales > Poaceae > Triticum > Triticum urartu. The sequence continues at coordinate 260,306,631 of NC_141873.1, forward strand.
TAACGGTATACTCATACAATCCGTATCTCGTGGTGAATGCTGTCTTAGGTATATCCTGCTCTCGAATCTTCAACTGATGGTACCCTGATCGCAAATCGATCTTGGAAAACACTTTAGCTCCTTGCAATCGATCAAACAGATCATTAATCATCGGCAGTGGGTACTTGTTCTTGATGGTTACTTCACTCAATCCCCGATAATCTACAACCATCCTTAATGATCCATCCTTCTTTTCCACTAGAAGTACGGGTGATCCCCAAGGTGAAGAACTTGGGCGAATGTAACCTTTATCCAATAACTCCTTAATCTGATTCTTAATTTCCACCAAATCCTTTGCTGGCATCCTATATGGTCGCTTCGATATTGGGCCTGTACCTGGCAATAACTCAATCAAAAACTCAATGTCTCTATCCGGTGGCATGCCTGGCAATTCCTCAGGAAATACATCAGGAAAATCCTTTACCACTGGTACTTCTTCTTGCACAACTCCTGTTAGGCAATTCACTTGTGTCCTTTTTGGTACATGCCGGGATACATACTTGATCCTTCTCCCTTCTGGTGTAGTAAGCAAAATTGACTTACTAGCACACTCAATATTCCCTTCATACTTTGATAACCAATCCATGCCTAATATCACATCCAATCCTTGAGATTCCAATACTATTAGGTCTGAGGGAAACACATAGTTACCAATCCTTAATGGTAACCGATCACACCATCGTGTAGCCATAAACTCTGCTCCTGGTGAGCTTACTAACATGGGTGACCTAAGGGCTTGGGTTGGCAGGTTATACTTATCCACAAATCCCCTTGATATGTATGAATGCGATGCACCAGTGTCAAAAAGAACGAGTGCAGTAAATGACTTAACCAAAAACTTACCGATTACCGCATCGGGCTGAACTTCGACCTCCTCCACATTAACGTGGTTCACCTGTCCCCTATTGAAAGGGTTCGGCTTCTTCCCAGAGCTTCCATTGCCATTTCCATTCTGGCCTTCAGGACATTCATTGGCATAATGTCCGGTCTGCGAACACTTGAAACAAGTGACATTACTAAGATCTCTCTTGGTTGGGGTCGATGGGATGGTGCGGTTCTGTCCATTGCTTCCTCCATTCCCATTACCATTCTTGTGGCCATTATGGTTGTGCGTGCTAACTCCTCCATGGGTGTGCTGAAACTGAAATCCCGGTTTAGGCGTAAAACGGGGCTTCTGCTGGGCTCCAGAGTTATACTTCCCCTGTCCATACTTCCTCTTACGGTTCTCCATCTGCTGTTGCTTCCCTTCAATCATGATGGCACGATCTACCAACTCCTGGTAGTTGTTGAAACTTGCTACCATCAACTTCATGCTTACTTCATCATTCATTCCTTCCAGAAACTTCTCCTGCTTAGCTGCATCCGTAGCAACGTCATCTGGGGCATAACGGGCTAGCTTACTAAACTCCTCCACATACTGGCCAATAGTCCTTCCTCCTTGGCGTAAGTTGCGAAACTCACGTTTCTTTATGGCCATAGCTCCTGCTAAAACATGGGCAGTGCGGAAAGCTTGCTGAAACTGATCCCATGTGACAGTGTCAACTGGGTAAGTGGCTGTGAAATTCTCCCACCATGCTGCCGCGGGTCCGTCAAGCTGGTGAGCGGCAAACTTCACTTTCTCACCATCCGTGCATCCTGCAGTGGTCAACTCCCTTCCTATCTTACGGAGCCAGTCGTCTGCTACTATCGGCTCGGTGCTACTGGAAAACACCGCCGGATTCAGCCTAAGGAAACGGGCTAAGTGGTCAACAGGTGGTCGTGGTGGTGGATTGTTGTTGTTGTTCTGCTGGTTCTGAACTAACATCTGCATCAATTGATTCTGCTGCTGGATCAACTGAGTGAGCTCCGGTGGAAATCCATTGTCACGTCTCGGAGGCATCTGAGGGTTTAGAAAAGACGAGAATTAAGAATAGAGGGGGTCTAAAGGGAAAACACTACCCATATGCACATGAGGCAAATGCACATAAAATCACTTCAATCAATCAAACAAGGGCTTACAAACGGTCTATCTATCGCAAAAGTGCTCGACTATAATGTTTTACATGGGGGAAATACTACTACTATCTGGCGGTCATCTAGAAATTTGAACCGGTGGAAGACTCCATGATATCTGCTCCAGCTTCGTCTTCAAAGTCGGGTTCACTTGGATCCGAATCGGTGTCGTCGATGATGATGTAGTTGTCCGGACATGCGACGTACTCGTCTTCCTCCTTGGATGCTAACTTCCTCTTGAGTTCTTCAATCTCCTGCTTAAGATCGACGTTGTGTCTTGCTAGAGCTACGATCTCATCCATGTAGTCCTTGCGTGTAGACTTCAGTTCTCCTTCTAGCTCGATGATCCTTGCCTTCGCATTCTTCAACTCTATCATATCATTGCACATCTGGTTCTCGTGGTGTCGAATGTGCTGGTTTAACTCCTGGATGAAAGATGCAATGGATCTATCCTTCTTGGTGCTGACTAACTCCCATTGTTCATCACGGCGTCCGCAAATCTGGTAGATAGTGTCCTTGAGGTCTTCTTGATAAACTTCTCCAATGCGTCCTATGGTGATATGAGCTGCCATGCTCCTTCCTAGACTCCAGGTTGGTGCATTGAAAACACTATCTATGGGTTTCATGATTGGCGCGAATGTTCTTCCCGGAACGTGAGCTTGAATCTTCCAGCGCTCCTCTTCAGGCAGAGTGGCGTTGAAGGTTCCCGTGAAGCTTGGTAATCCAATGTTCAAGTACTTGGTGACTTCCTTCAGGTGAAATCCAAATGGTGTGCCTTCATCCGGTTGAGCGTACTTAATCTTCGCCGTGCGTCATCCTAATAGAGTAGAAAAGATGAGGAGTTAGAAAATGAGAAGAGAATGGTGATCTATGGCTTTAACTTAGGGGTCGTGTCCTACAGTCAGCGTGTGCTCTGATACCATCTCTGTAGCGACCTGACCCGAATGGATCACATCTACTGTGCTACGGTGTCATCCCTGGATCAGTAATGCTGACACCACACAGTACATCGAGGTTTTATAGCAGAGTTGCAATCACACACTTATTACATTGATGGCTCAAAAAGAACTTATTACACTGAATATGGCTTAAGTCCATATAATAAAAATAACAGCGGAAGACTCGGAAGATAAATGGGTCCATCAACTCCAGCGGCATCACTGAGTATAGGGCCACGACTTAAACGCACCTCAATCGTCGTCTGAAAAGTCTGCAACATTAACGTTGCAGCCCGAAAACGGGCCAGCACATGGAATATGCTGGCAATGTAACACATAGAGAGTAATGGAATGAAACAGCTATACTATATGCATATATGGCTGGTGGAAAGCTCTATGGTTACAGTTTTGCGTAAAGCCAATTTTTCCCTACTGCAAAGGAATAAGTTTATTTAACTATCATGGTGGTTGTGAAACATTGAGAATGGTTGACAGCATTCTCAATCCCAATTAAAAATAATTAAAACCCAACAACATTAATTAGAAGTAACATGTTGAGATTCACAATGATATTCAAGTACTAGATACTCAAGTTGTCCATAACCGGGGACACGGCTAATCATGATTAGTTTGTCCACTCTGCAGAGGTTTGCGCACTTTTCCCCACAAGACTCGATCGCCTCCGTTTGGTTTCTCGCACTACATGGTGTTTGAGAAGACGGATGACCGAGACACAGTCTTTCAGAAGCGCTAGCACCTTACATGTGGGGTAGACCGTACCACCTACAACCCCTACATCTGCTAGTCCACCCTGTAAGAGTTCGCACAACTTAGTCAACTATGCCAGAGCCCATAATGGCTTGTGGCTGCACACGGAAGTTTCTAGCATGAAAGATCTTATGATCCCTTTGAGCCTGGGTGGCGGTCCAAAAAAACAGGCAAGTCCTGATAGACATCAGGTGCCTCAGTCCACCCAGATGTGTGTTTAAGTTGCCACCTTAGATAAACCTTTTAAAATTATCAACTCACATCTGTAATGGATATCACTCACTCAATCCACGTCTACTAGCATAGCATGGCATAATAATAAGCAAACATAGAAGTAACTCCCAAAGGTTTCATAATAGTACAGGTAATAGGTACTACCTCATCTACTTCCCATCCCACAATTTAATTAGATCCTAATCATGCAATGTGTGAGGATTGATCTAATGCAATAAAACATGGGTTGTAGAAAAGGTATGATCAAAGTGTTACTTGCCTTGCTGATGATCCGCGAGTCCTAGGGTTTCGAAGTAACAAGCGGCGCAATCCGGGTAATCTATCACAGACAAACAAGCACACAATAAGTACTCATCTAATGCACAGGTAAAACTCAAACAAGAGAGCGAACCAGAAAGTTCAACTTAAGAACTCCGGTTGCAAAGAAAGAACGAAAAACAAACGGCGGAAGAAAACAACTCGGTTCTAGCAAGTTGAAACTAGGTCAAATTTTACTGTAGCAAAAACTTGTTCAAGTTGATTAGACGGAACGGCGGTTTCGAGACGAAACTCCAGGCGCTTGAATCACCTGATTCCGATAAACGAGCGAAAAGAAAGACTAGAAAGAAGATCGGATCTGAGATCGCGATCGCGGAATAAATCCGAATAAAAGAAAAAGAAGAACGGTTAAACGAACGGACGTCGTTAACCTAGAAGAATCCGGTGATCACGTTCGTTAGGATGAACGGTCCGACGAACGGTCCAAAGGCAACTAAATCGGAGAAGAAAACGAATCCGATCTAGGGTTTTGGAGAAAAAACCGAACGAAAAACCGATCTAGAAAACCGGAACGGTTTAGAGAAGAAAAGAATCGGAACGATTAGAAGAAAACGATCCGAGAAAAAGAGACGCGGGGCAACCTCGGCGAGGTCTCCGGTGAGGGGCTCCGGCGGCGTGGGCGTGGGGCGGCGGCGGCAAGGTGCGGCGGCGGCGCGGGTGAGGTGGTGCGGTGGCGCGGCGTGGGGTGGCAAGGTGCGGTGTGGAGGAGAGGGGCTTTGGTTTGATGTTTAGAGGGGGAGGGGGTGCTTGGGTATTTATATTGGGGAGGGGAGGGGTTTACTTGGGGTAGAGGGCAAGGAATTAGACTAGGAATAGGAAAGAATAAACGGAGTAGGACTAGGAATAACGAAACAAAGGAAAAAGGGGCAAGGGCTACCCTAGAATCCTAAAAGGATTCGTAGAGCAAGAGGCGGCGGCGCCGGCTCCCTGGCGCCTGGCGCTAGGCGCGCGGTGGCCTGGGCGCGGTGGCCTTCGGCCCGGCTGGGCCTTGGCCTGGCCGGCCTTGGTCCAGTTTTTTTTGTTTTTTTTATAAATAGTTTCCGCGCGCAGAGAAAAAAAAACAAAAAGAGATCTAAACGAACTCCGAAAAATCTAAAGTAAATTTTCCCCGACTCCTAAAAATGAGTCGAACAAAATGAACTTTTCTCCGGACCCAAAAATGCAATTTTTGAAAACGCGCATTTTTCTCTATCCAAATAAAATGCAAATAAAACTCCGGCAAACAAAAATTGATCTATTTATTAAATCTTCATTTTCCTAAATTTTGGGAAAGTCATATTATTCCCTCTCTCATATTTTGACACCGGAAAATTTATTGAAGATAAAACAAATAAATCAAACGATCCTCTTTTCAAAATTTGAGAAACTCTCAAATATGAAAATAGCGAAATCTCCAACTCTCTCCGGAGGTCCTTGAGTTGCGTGAAATTTCTAGGATCAGCCAAGATGCAAGAAAATATGTTATGCATGATGATCTAGTGTATAACATTCCAAATTGAAAATTTGGGATGTTACACCTACTCCCTCTGGGAGTAGGATTCCCCCCCCCCCAATCCTAGTTGGAATAGGACTCCTTGAGGGGGGAAAGAGAGAGAGGGGGCCGGCCACCTCTCCTAGTCCTAATAGGACTAGGGGAAGGGGGGAGGCGCACAGCCACCTTGGGCTGCCCCTTTCTCCTTTCCACTAAAGCCCACTAAGGCCCATATAGCTCCCGGGGTGTTCCTGTAACCTCCCAGTACTCCGGTAAAATCCCGATTTCATCCGGAACACTTCCGATATCCAAACATAGGCTTCCAATATATCAATCTTTATGTCTCGACCATTTCGAGACTCCTCGTCATGTCCGTGATCACATCCGGGACTCTGAACAACCTTCGGTATATCAAAATGCATAAACTCATAATATAACTATCATCATAACCTTAAGCGTGCGGACCCTACGGGTTCGAGAACAATGTAGACATGACCGAGACATGTCTCCGATCAATAACCAATAGCGGGACCTGGATGCCCATATTGGCTCCTACATATTCTACGAAGATCTTTATCGGTCAGACCGCATAACAACATACGTTGTTCCCTTTGTCATCGGTATGTTACTTGCCCGAGATTCGATCGTCGGTATCCAATACCTAGTTCAATCTCGTTACCGGCAAGTCTCTTTACTCATTCCGTAATACATCATCTCACAACTAACTTATTAGTTGCAATGCTTGCAAGGCTTATGTGATGTGCATTACCGAGAGGGCCCAGAGATACCTCTCTGACAATCGGAGTGACAAATCCTAATCTCGAAATACGCCAACCCGACATCTACCTTTGGAGACACCTGTAATGCTCCTTTATAATCACCCAGTTACGTTGTGACGTTTGGTTGCACCCAAAGTGTTCCTCCGGCAAACGGGAGTTGCATAATCTCATAGTCATAGGAACATGTATAAGTCATGAAGGAAGTAATAGCAACATACTAAACGATCAGGTGCTAAGCTAATGGAATGGGTCATGTCAATCAGATCATTCAACTAATGATGTGACCTCGTTAATCAAATAACAACTCTTTGTCTATGGTTAGGAAACATAACCATCTTTGATTAATGAGCTAGTCAAGTAGAGGCATACTAGTGACACTCTGTTTGTTTATGTATTCACACATGTATTATGTTTCTGGTTAATACAATTCTAGCATGAATAATAAACATTTATCATGAAATAAGGAAATAAATAATAACTTAATTATTGCCTCTAGGGCATATTTCCTTCAGCAGCCGGAAGGTTTTGTCAATCCTAAGAATGCTGACAAGGTATGCAAGCTCTAGCGCTCCATCTATGGGCTGGTGCAAGCATCTCGGAGTTGGAACATTCGCTTTGATGAAATGGTCAAAGCTTTTGGGTTTATGCAGACTTATGGAGAAGCCTGTGTTTACAAGAAAGTGAGTGGGAGCTCTGTAGCATTTCTCATATTATATGCTATTGATGGGAAATGATATAGAACTTTTGGAAAGCATAAAGGCCTACTTGAATAAGTGTTTTTCAATGAAGGACCTTGGAGAAGATGCTTACATATGAGGCATAAAGATCTATAGAGATAGATCGAGATGCCTCATTGGTATGTCACAAAGCACATACCTTGACAAAATATTGAAGAAGTTCAATATGGATCAGTCCAAGAAGGGGTTCTTGCCTGTATTGCAAGGTGTGAAATTGAGCACGGCTCAATGCCCGACCTTGGCAGAAGATAGAGAAAAGATGAGTGTCATCCCCTATGCCTCAGCCTAGGGTCTATTATGTATGCCATGCTATGTACCAGACATGATGTGAACCTTGCCGTAAGTTTCGTAGGGAGGTAGTAAAGTAATCCCAGTATGGAACACCGGACAACGGTCAAGAATATCCTAAATTACCTAAAAAGGACTAAGGATATGTTTCTCGTTTATGGAGGTGACGAAGAGCTCGTCGTAAAGGGTTACGTCGATGCTAGCTTCGACACAGATCTAGATGGCTCCAAGTCACAAACCAGATACATGTACATTTTGAATGGTGGGGCAGTTAGCTGGTGCAGTTGCAAGCAAAGCGTCATGGTGGGATCTACATGTGAAGCGGAGTACATAGCACCCTCGGAGGCAGCACAGGAAGCAGTCTAGATGAAGGAGTTCATCACCGACCTAGGAGTTATTCCCAATGCCTCGGGCTCGATGACTCTCTTCTGTGACAACACTGGAGCTATTACCCTTGCCAAGGAGCCCAGGTTTCACAAGAAGACCAGGCATATCAAGCATTGCTTTAACTCCATTCGTGAATATATTCAGGATGAAGACATAGATATTTGTAAAGTGCATACGGATCTGAATGTCGCAGATCCGTTGACTAAACCTCTTCCACGAGAAAAACATGATCAACACAAGAACTCTATGGGTGTTTGATTCATCACAATGTAACTAGATTATTGACTCTAGTGCAAGTGGGAGACTGTTGGAAATATGCCCTAGAGGCAATAATAAAGTGGTTATTATTATATTTCTGTGTTCATGATCATTGTCTATTGTTCATGCTATAATTGTATTAACCGGAAACCGTAATACATGTGTGAATACATAGATCGTAATATGTTCCTAGTAATCCTCTAGTTGACTAGCTCGTTGATCAATAGATGGTCATGGTTTCCACCATGGACATTGGATTTTATTGATAACGGGATCACATCATTAGGAGAATGGTGTGATGGACAAGACCCAATTGTTGGTGTCAAAACCGGCGAATCTCGGGTAGGGGGTCCCGAAATGTGCGTCTGAGGTTGATGGTAACAGGAGACAGGGAGCACAATGTTTACCCAGGTTCGGGCCCTCTCGGTTGAGGTAAAACCCTACGTCCTGCTAGATTAATATTGATGAGTATGGGGGTTACAAGAATTGATCTACCACGAGATCACAATGGCTAAACCCCTAGAAGTCTAGCCTATCTGATTATGATTATCCCTACGGACTAAACCCTCCGATTTATATAGACACCGAAGGGAACTAGGGTTGTACAAAGTCAGTTACATAGAAAGGAAATAGTACATCTGGCCACCTAGCTTGCCATCCACGCAAAGGAGAGTCCTATCCGGACACGTGAGGAAGTCTTCTATCTTGTATCTTCATGGCCCAATAGTCCGTCCCATGTCCAACAAGCCGGACGCCCGAGGACCCCTTAGTCCAGGACTCCCTCAGTAGTCCCCGAACCAGACTTCAATGACGAGGTGTCCGCCACGAAGATTGTCTTCGGCATTGCAAGGCGGGTTCCCCCTCCGATTACTTCAAAGCCCCTGACTTAAAGAGCAGTATTTGGCTTTTCCATTTAATGTCGTGCCCATCAGCTTCCACGTGGCGAGCGAATATGAGAGGTCGGAGTATTTTTGCACATACCACCCTGACCATACAAAATAGGTGCCTATTTAAAGAGAATAGATCTCAGATCCATTCCACACCTTGCGAAAAAAAATCCTCAGAGTTCACTAGGAGGAACCACTCCAACATGGCTAGCGCTCCCAGCTCTTCCTCTCGTCCCCACGGCTCCGAAAAAGGTGATTGGGAGAGATGTTCCATATCTCACGGTCAACTGATGAAGCTGCAAAAATAGGGCTTTCTTCCTCCCGCGGATCTAGTCCGAGCATGATTGACGTCCTTCAACGGCGAGGTTTAGGCGGAGAATTTCCCCAATCCGTCCAGGGGGGACGAGTATGCTTTGTTCCCTTCTTGCTAAGAGGCGTCAGATTTCCAATCCATTTCTTCCTCCGAGGACTTCTGGAGTATTATGGCCTCCAACTGCACAGTTTCACTCCCGCCTCCATCCTGCACATCGCCGGTTACGTTGCTCTATGTGAGCTATTCCTGGGCTGTGAGGCCCATTTTGAACTATGGAGAAAACTGTTCTGCCTTGTCCCTCGTAATCAAGGGGGATCAATATGCAAAGTGGGAGGAGCCAAGGTATGGCGCATCGCCGGGACCGGATACCTGTTCGGCACGCCGAAGAAGGCTTCCGAAGAGTGGCCTTCCGAATGGTTCTATATTGAAGACATCGCTCTTCCTGAGCCAGTCCGAATGGGTCTCCCTGAATTTTCAAGTTCTCCATTGAAGGAACGCCACAGCTGGCGCCCTCGGAGCCTCGAGGAGGAGGATAGCGCGGAAGTCATTCAGTTGATGGGCAAGATTAAGACACTCGCCTAGTCCGGATTATCAATAATCGAGGTAATGGCGATCTCCATAGTGCGGGGGGTCCAACCACTCCAATACAGAGGGCTTACCATGTGGCACTATAATGGGGAAGATGACGCCTCACGCTGCGGTCAGAAGGGTCCGAAAACCCCCGCCGCTTTGGCCAAAATATTGGTCGAACTGTACAAAGGGGAGAAGGAGGAGTTCACTCATCTCTAATGTCGAGACGGATTTTCCATGTATAATCCTCCTAGCTGGGTGAGCTCCAATCCCACCATTTTACTCCTCTCCCTGAATCATTTTTGATGGATAGTAACCTATCCACTCGCAACAGGAATGGCGGAAGGCTACCGAGGGTATTCGTAGCCCCGCCCCCAGCCAGAGGGTCACAATCGGGACCTTGACCCCGGATTCAAAGAAGATCCGGACATATTTGTGGAGCTCGAGAATGGAGTATTCTATCAGACGAGCTACGATGGTACGGAAGTACCTATCATCGCCAATTATCTTGGCCTCCTCCCTGCTTCGCATGTAAGTAACTTAAGAGACACCTTATTCGAAAGAGTTTCCTTATTATGCCTCACCCACCGCACTATTTCGTGTTCTAAAGGGGAGGCGCTCGACGTCACAACGTGCACCAGAAGCATCTCTGAGGAGAGCGGTGCCCACGCCGAGCACGTCTTTGAAGAGAAAGGCAAACGACAATATGGCAGAACCTTCATCAAAGAGGTAAGGCTTTCTTTTTGAAAATACATCTCCTGATCGCCACATCAAATCATGATGCCATTCGCCGCATTCTATCAGGAAAATTGCCCGACAGACTATGTCCGGGGATCCTGCCGGTTGTGCTTCCACTAGTCAGGTTCCAGACCCTGCCCTAAGGACGGGGGCTGATACGGGAGTGGCGCCGAACTGTCCTTCCGTAGAGGATTCATACGATATGTCCGTCACGAATTCTGAAGTGGAGAGCGCCATGAATCATCATCGTTGGAGGGCCGCTCTCCACGACCCTGGCTTTTCAAAGGAGGCATTCGATGCCTTCAGCTCGGCTGATGCGTATATCCGAGCTGCTCGGGATGGGCTTGCCAGAGCCACAGACCAGCATCTAAAAGATATGCCAGTAAGTGTAGATTTCATAATCATACACCAGTAGCCCCCGAGATTTAAAGCAGGTGATACAACTGATTTAAGGATCATTGTATAATCGGGCACTTATGGAGAAGAATTGCCTGCTGTCTCAAGAGCTGGAAAAATGTCAGACTCAACTAACTACGGCTACCACCGAATTGGAAAAATCCAAGGAGGCACCACCTGGTAATGTTTCTCCCTGGCGTAGAAAAGTATAATCATACACTAGTTGCATCAACACTATTGTGTTTCTGCTGACAGAATCAGTAGAGAAACTAAGAGAGAAACTAAAGGACGCCCAAGCTGGTGAACAAGAGGCCAAAAGGCAGCATGCGGCAGGCGAACGTGTGCTGACGCGGGTCAGGGATGAAAGGAACAAGCTACAGGATTCCCATACCCAACTGGGCGAAGAACTAAAAGATGTTCGAACTAAAAGATGCAGGATTCCTTCATCCGTACAATTACTCGGAAATATTGAGATCGCGTCTTCGTCGCGGCAATCTTTGATCTTGTTCTTGACAAGGAGGAATCTGGCCCAAAAGTGATGGGCTGTTTCCTGAGACTGCTGCCATAGGTATGTGAGATCGCGTATATCTAGGTGGGTGGGTGGATTTAAATCCGAACCCTGACCCAATTTGGGATCCGGAGTTTGAGAAATTTCCGAGCTTAATAGTTGGGCTCCGGGAGATCGACTGATCTTTCAGGTCTACCGTTTGATTCCAAGTTCGAAGGACAAGGCATGTCGTTCCGTGGACAGGTATCCGGCTCTTCAAGCTCGGAGATCCGAACATAGTTTGTCCTCAGTATAGAGGGAGAGTTGTTGTTTTTCTCCTCCACTACCGCTATCTGATGGGTGATCGATGGAGATTTGATTTCTCTCTGATCGGGTTTAAGCCCAATTCGACCATAGTCTGTAGAGACCCCCAAAGCGGTGATGCGATCCAGGAGTTCCTTCAAGGACGATAATTCTGTTGGATCCATCTGTTTGGAGCATTTGGAGTCAATTCAGAGGCGATTTTCGATGACCCGAGAAGTCATCGTCCGCTCGCCGGCCGAACGGGCGGTCATGATAAAGCCACCCAACCGGAGGGTTTGGCCTGAGGCCAGGGCTCCATCGGCGGTGATGTTGTCCTTGATCATAAGGCGAGCCATAAACCCTGACTTCGACATCATAGTGGAACTCTGAATGAAAGCACCAATGTCGGTGTCAAAACCGGTGGATCTCGGGTAGGGGGTCCTGAACTGTGCGTCTAAGGGTGATGGTAACAAGAGACAGGGAACACAATGTTTACCCAGGTTCGGGCCCTCTCGATGGAGGTAAAACCCTACGTCCTACTAGATTAATATTGATGAGTATGGGGGTTACAAGAGTTGATCTACCACGAGATCGTAATGGCTAAAACCCTAGAAGTCTAGCCTATTTGATTATGATTGTCCCTACGGACTAAACCCTCCGGTTTATATAGACACCGGAGGGAACTAGGGTTGTACAAAGTTGGTTACATAGAAAGGAAATAGTACATCCGGCCACCTAGCTTGCCATCCACGCAGAGGAGAGTCCTATCCGAACACGGGAGAAAGTCTTCTATCTTGTATCTTCATGGCCCAATAGTGTGGCCCGTGTCCAACAGGCCGGACGCCCGAGGACCCCTTAGTCCAGGACTCCCTCACCAATCCTAAGAGTAGCACAAGATCGTGTAGTTCATTTGCTAAAGCTTTTCTAATGTCAAGTATCATTTCCTTAGACCATGAGATTGTGCAACTCCCGGATATCGTAGGAATGCTTTGGGTGTACCAAACATCATAACGTAACTGGGTGGCTATAAAGGTGCACTACAGGTATCTCCAAAAGTATTTGTTGGGTTGGCATGAATCAAGACTAGGATTTGTCACTCCGTATGATGGAGAGGTATCTCTGGGCCCACTCAGTAATGCATCATCATAACAAGCTCAATGTGACTAAGGAGTTAGCCACGGGATCATGCGTTACGGAACGAGTAAAGATACTTGCCGGTAATGAGATTGAATGAGGTATAGAGATACCGACGATCAAATCTCGGGCAAGTAACATGTCGATAGACAAACGGAATTGTATATGAGATTGATGGAATCCCCGACATCGTGGTTCATCCGATAAGACCATCATGGAACATGTGGGAGCCAACATGGGTATCTAGATCCCACTGTTGGTTATTGACCGGAGACATGTCTCGGTCATGTCTACATGCCTCCCGAACCCGTAGGGTCTACACACTTAAGGTTCGATGATGCTAGGGTTATAGGGAAAGTATGTACGTGGTTACCGAATGTTGTTCGGCGTCGCAGATGAGATCCCGGACATCACGAGGAGTTCCGGAATGGTTCGGAGGTAAAGAATGATATATAGGAAGTGAGGATTTGGACACCGGAAGTGTTCCGGGCATCACCGGTAATGTACCGGGACCATCGGAAGGGTTTCAGGGTCCACCGGGAGGGGCCACCAGCCCCGGAGGCTTGCATGGGCCAAGAGTGGGAAGGGACCAGCCCCTGAGTGGGCTGGTGCGCCTCCCACCAGGGCCCAAGGCACAGCAAAAGGGGAGAGGGGGGAAACCCTAGGCGTAGATGGACCTAAGGCCCACCCTAGGGCGCGTCCCCCTCTCTCCCCCTCTTGGCCGCCCCCCTCCATCCCATCTAGGGCTTCCGCCCACCAAGGGTGGGAACCCTAGAGGGGGCGCAGCCCCCTCCCCTCCTCCTATATATAGTGGGGTTTTTGGGGCTGCCATACATGAAAGTCTCTCTCTGTCGGCGCAGCCCTACCTCTCCACCTCCTCGTCTTTCGTAGTGCTTGGCGAAGCCCCGCTGGAGAACAACGTTGCTCCACCACCACCACGTCGTCATTCTACTGCTGGAGTTGTCTTCCCCAACCTCTCCCTCCTCCTTGCTGGATCAAGGCGCGGGAGACGTCACTGGGCTGGATGTGTGTTGAACACGAAGGCGCCATTGTTCGGCGCTTAGATCGGAATCGGCCGTGATCTGAATTGCTGCGTGTACGACTCCACCAACCACGTTCTTGTAACGCTTCCGATTAGCGATCTTCAAGGGTATGAAGATGCACTCCCTCTCTCTCATTGCTAGTATCTCCTAGATTGATCTTGGTGACATGTTGGAAAATTTTGAATTATTACTATGTTCCCCAAAACCTTTGTCTACTTTGATTGAGCACAATAGTGATGCCATAGATGTGAATTTTATTTCTCGGAATAATTTCAATAACAATGCTTATGAGGTAATTTTTATCCTAGGCCTTTTCCTAGTAATTCCTCCAATAATTTTGGTAATTCCTATGGAAATCAATCTTATAATAATAATAGGAACACCTCTCATCTTGAGAATAATATTAAAGAATTTATAAATACGCAAAAAAATTTCAACACTTCCATAGAAGAAAAGTTTAGTAAGATTGATGATTTGTCTAGAAGTATTGATAGAATTGCTCATGATGTCGAAAATCTCAAGATGAAAATTTTTGTGCCTAAGGTCGATGAATAAATTAAAGCTCTTTATGTTTATATGGATGAAAGTAAGAAAAGAACCGCTATGCTTAGAGCTAAAAGAGAATTTTTAGAAAAGGCGTTTTCAAGTGATTACTTTCGCAAAAGTGATGAAGATCTTAAAATGATTGTTGTTTCTTCTATTGATTCCTTGTTTAGCAAAGTTAATATTGATGAAACAGGGACTGGAGAAGAGTCAACTTTAGTTAGAAGGCGTCCCAATGATTCGGAGGGTGAAAATCTTGTTGAGAAAATTGATAAAAGTGGGCTTGGAGAGGTCAAAACTTTAAGTAGTGATGTGCCCACTCTTTTTGATTACAAAGACTTTAATTATGATAGTTGCTCTCTGATTGATTGTACTTCTTTGTTGCAATCCATGATAAATTCACCCCATGCTTATGAACAAAATAAAGCTTTTACTAAACATATTGTTGATGCTATGATAGAAGCTTTTGAAGAAAAAATGGAACTAGACGTTTCAATTCCTAGAAAATTGTATGATGAATGGGAACCTACTATCAAAGTCAAGATTAAAAATTATGAGTGTTTTGCTTTGTGTGATTTGGGTGCTAGTATTTCTACAATTCCGAAATCTTGATGTGATGTGCTTAGTCTTACCGATATTGAATCGTGTTCTTTGAATTTGCACTTGGCGGATTCCACTATTAAAAAGCCTATGGGAAGAATTAATGATGTTCTTATTCTTGCAAATAGAAATTATGTGCCCATAGATTTTATTGTTCTTAATATTGATTGAAATCCGTCTTGTCCAATTATTCTTGGTAGACCGTTTTTACGCACGGTGCTGTCATTGATATGAAAGAAGCCAATATTAAGTTCCAATTTCCTTTGAGGAAGGGTATGGAACACTTTCCTAGAAAGAGAATTAGGCCACCATATGAATCAATCATGAGGGCATCTTATGGATCTCGAAATAAGGATGACAAAACTTAGACCATTGCTTTATGCCTAGCTAAGGGCGTAAAACTATAGCGCTTGTTGGGAGGCAACCCAATGAATAAAATTTAGTTTTTGCTTTTTGCTTCCTGTTTTTGTATGTTAGCACAATTATGCTACTATTATGATTGTGTTTTTAATGTTTTAATTAGTGTTTGTGCCAAGTAAAGCCTTTAGGATCTTCTTGGGTGATAGTTGTTTGATCTTGTTGAAAAAACAGAAACTTTTGCACTCATGGAAATAATTCTCATTTTTAACCAGAGTGCGATAAAATACCCATTCCTTTTGCAGTAGATCAATATATAAATTTCTCAGGTCTTCCTAACTTTTCAGAATTTTTGGAGTTACAGAACTATTCGAAATAGTCAGATTGCTACAGACTATTCTATTTTGACAGATTCTATTTTCTTTGCGTTGTGTGCTTATTTTGATGGCTCTATGGTTTCCTTTGATGAGTTTTTGCCATAAAAAAGTTGGAATACAGTAGATATAATGCAAGAACACAATATGAATTGGTTTTATACAACACTTATACTAGTGATTTATTTTCTTATACTAACAGATCTCATGAAGGTTTTGTTGAGTTTTGTGTGATTGAAGTTTTCAGGTTTTGGGTTATCTTACGATGGATGAATGAATAAGGAGTAGAAGATCCTAAGCTTGGGGATGCCCCGGCATCCCGCTATGATCCAAAAATGAGCAATCAACTAAGCTTGGGGATGCCCTCGAGTGGCATCCCCTCTTTCTTCTAACGACCATCGGTATTTTACTCGAAGCTATATTTTTATTCGTCACATACTACGTGTCTTGCTTGGAGCGTCTTGTATGACATGAGTCTTTGCTTGTTTTATTTTGTGTTTTAAGTCTTGATCCCTTTCTGGACACACCTATTTGAGAGAGCCAAAATTATGTCATGACTTGTTAGAATTGCTCTCTTTGCCTCACTTAAATCTTTTATGAGCTATGGACTTGCTCTAGTGCTTCACTTATACCTTTTTGAGCACGGTGTGCTTAGTAGTTTTGAAGAAATGCTCTCTTTCTTCACTTAGATTTATTTGAGAGTTAGTAAAATTTTCAAGAAATTCTCTCTTGCTTCGCTTAAATTAATTTGAGAGAAAGAAAGAAATATTATGCTCATGATCTTCACTTATATTTGTTTGAGCTTACGAAAAGCAACACATGAAAATTAGTCCCAAAGTGATAGATATCCAAGAAGGATATAATAAAAACTTTCATGAAGATCATTGGACAAAATACACTTGATTCTTAGTAATAGTTTTGAGGTATGATGATGTGATATGTTAGTTATGTTGATGAGTAATTATGCTTTAGTAAGAATATTGGTGTTAAGGATTGTGATTCCCTATACAAGCACGAAACTCAATAGTCATGCAATGAAATTATATCCTACTCGTGGTGCATTATTCGATGTTAATTATGCTTACTGCTTGCTTATGAGATTATCTGTTTCTTGGTTGGTCGCTTCTCAATCTTTTGCTAGCCTTCATTTTGCACTAAGTATGACCTCTACTTGTGCATCCAAAATCCTTTAAACCAGTTTTGTCACATGAGTCCACTATATCTACCTATATGCGGTATTCTTTTGCCGTTCTAAGCAAATTTGCATGTGCCATCTCTAATTTTCAAAATAAACTTCTCTTTTGTGTGTTCATTTCGCTCGCGGAGCAGTAAGGGGTGGCTAATATTTTCCATGCTGGATGTGTTATTCTCACGGTGAGTATTTATTCACTTTTCATTGCACGAGAGTAAGGCAAAGGTATTAGGGATGCCCAGTACTGAAATGAAAAAATGAATTTACTTTATGTTGTCAAATAATAAATTCCTTGGAAAGTGTTGGTATGGAAGGCACCCGTGGATACGGTTAGCCATGGAAAGTGAAAGTATGGTGGAAAAAGGAATAAATTTTATTTTCTATTTGGGAACCACCTATGATATATCTAGCATGGAAAGTGTTGGGAACTCTATGTCGTTTTCGTTGGTGGGAAGGATACACCTCCCAAAATGTTTTTATCTCTAAGTTTTTCGCTCTGAGCTCTGGCACCTCTACAAATCCCTACTTCCCTCTGCGAAGGGCCTTCCTTTTACTTTATGCAATTTTTCTTTTTGAATTTGAGTCTCCATCTTATCTTATAAAATCACCAACTAGGAGGTAATATGATCGTACTTGAGTATTGGGTGTAGCTAATATGCGAGTGTGTTCCATGAATGGATCAATGATTGAGCATGATGGGCTAGGGATAACTTATTTTAGCGTTCATAGTTTGAAAGACATGGTTGCTTGTTGATATGCTTGAGTATTTAAATTATCATGTCAAAACTAGACTATTATTTTGAATCACATAAAAGTCCAAATGTACATGCCATAAAGAAAAGAATATGATATGACATGTTAGGCAGCATTCCACATCAAAAATTCTATTTTTATCACTTACCTACCCGAGGACGAGTAGGAGTTAAGCTTGGGGATGTTGATACGTCTCCAACGTATCTATAATGTATGAATGTTCCATGCTGTTATATTATCAATCTTGGATGTTTTATAATCATTGGGACGCCTTACATGGTATTATATTATCAATCTTGGATGTTTTACAATAATTTTATAGTCATTTTATATCATTTTTGGTACTAACCTATTAACATAGTGCCAAGTGCCAGTTGTTGTTTTTTGCATGCTTTTTCATCGCAGGAAATCAATATCAAACGGAGTCCAAATGCAACGAAACTTTACGGAGATTTTTTTTGGACCATAAGGAACATGATGGGCCTTGGATGCACCTGGGGGGTGCTCCGAGGAGAGCACAACCCACGAGGGCGTGCCGGGAGGCCCAGGCACGCCCTGGTGGGTTGTGCCCACCTCGTGTGCCCCCTGGACCGCCTCTTTGCTCTATAAATACCCCTATATTCCAAAAACCCTAGGGGAGTCGACAAAATATTGATCCAGCCTCCGCAGAGTCCAGAACCACCAGATCCAATCTAGACACCATCCCGGATGGGGTTCACCACCTCCATTGGTGCCTCTCCGATGATGCATGAGTAGTTCTTTGTAGAACTTTGGGTCCATAGTTAGTAGCTAGATGGCTTGCTCTCTCTCTCTCTCTCTCTCTTGATTCTCAATACAATGGTCTCTTGGATATCCATATGATGTAACTCTTTTGCGGTGTGTTTGTTGGGATCGACGAACTTTTAGTTTATGATCAGATCTATCTTTTTATATCCATGAAAGTTATTTGAGTTTCTTTTATCTCTTATATGCATGATTGCTTATAGCCTTGTATTTCTTCTCCGATATTTGGGTTTTGTTTGGCCAACTTGATCTATTTATCTTGCAATGGGAAGAGGTGCTTTGTAGTGGGTTCGATCTTACGATGCTTGATCCCAGTGACAGAAGGGGAACCGACATGTATGTATCGTTGCTACTAAGGATAAAATGATGGGGTCTATCTCTACATAGATAGATCTTGTCTACATGATGTCACCATTCTTATTGAATTACTTCGTTTCTCCATGAACTTAATACACTAGATGCATGCTGGATAGCGATCGATGTGTGGAGTAATAGTAGTAGATGCAGGCAGGAGTCGGTCTACTAATCTTGGACGTGATGCCTATGTAATGATCACTACCTGGATATCGTCATGATTATTTGAAGTTCTATCAATTGCCCAACAGTAATTTGTTCACCCACCATTTGCTATTTTTCTCGAGAGAAGCCACTAGTGAAACCTACGGTCCCGGGTCTTTTTCTCATATATTTGCCTTTGATATACTTTTCCTTTGCATTTATTTTCAGATCTATTAAACCAAAAATACAAAAATACCTTGCTTCAATTTATTCTTATTTATTTTATTTGGCGTCCGATCTATCAATGTACTACAAATTTACCTCATGTCCGTTTGCCTATCTTGAGGCGCCGTACCCCGGAAGGGATTGACAACCCCTTTAACACGTTGGGTTGCGAGAAGTTGTTATTTGTGTGCAGGTGTTGTTTACGTTGTGTTGCTTGGTTCTCCTACTGGTTCAATAACCTTGGTTTCACATCTGAGGGAAATACCTACCGCCATTGTGTTGCATCATCCCTTCCTCTTTGGGGAAATACCGACGTAGCTTCAAGCGACATCAGGGTAGCTCAAATGATACCTTGTAACCCGCCAAATGCTAGCCTGCAGACTTATGAAATGTTTAAACCGCCGACATCTGTCCAATGTTGATATCATCCAACCATGTCTTGCTGATTTAGCCATGCTATTTCTTCTTCCATAGCATTTAGTCTCTCACATTAACCATTTTTGCATAATAAATTTACCTTCTCATAGCTATTGAGCGGTTTACCATCATGATTTTGACCCTCCATAACCTCCTTTCTAGGCCTCCACCTGATAAAAATTACTAAGATTGTCACCTCCTGCGACCGCGTCATTTCCAATGTCACGGAACGGTCTCTCCAAGAGTTTTTGAATATGGGTGTCTTGCCATCTAAAGATGTTATCCACTGGTGGGTCCCAGGAGCTGAGGTTCCACCTCAACCAAAGGAAGGATAATTTATAGTTTTCTCTGATCACATGCTCCGAGGCTTCTCACCGCCCGGCTCAAAATTCTTCCATGATGTTCTGAACTTCTATCAGCTTCACCCTCAAGACATCGAACCCAATTCAGTCTCCAACATCTGCAATTTTCAAGTCTTTTGTGAAGTATACCTTCAAGAGGAGCCCAATGTTGATCTCTTTAGAGAATATTATCACCTGAACCGCCAAACAGAGATGACAGACGGGCCCAGCCTTGAACTTGGCGGAATTTCTATCCAGAGATGAAGAGATGTTGTTTTTCCTTTAGCTGTGCTTCCTAGTCACCCTAAAGATTGGAATGAAACTTGGTTCTATTGCCAAGACACCTCTCTAGCAGGTGAGAATCCTCTGCCGGGTTTCCATAGCTGCCGGCTGAACCCAAGACACCGACTCCCAGATCGGATCAGCTCTGCTGAATGGGCCAAATATGATCCCACTTTTGCCAAGATAAGAGCCTTGATGGCCAATGGCTTGACTAGCATTGATATGGTCCGATGCTGGGTTGCCTGGAGGATCATGCCTTTAAGCCGCCACCCGGCTTAATGTGCACATACACAGGTGATGTCAAGGATCCCCTGTGGTATAATTCAATCCGCCTTGAAAAGAAGGACATCAGTGAAATGACCAAGTCCCTGCTTGGGGAGACTCTAGAAAATTGCAGCAAGACGGGGCTAAATCCCTTGTACGCCCTTAACCCGGCTCCAACTATAAGTATTTCAAGCTATTTTTTACTTTACTCATTATTCTCATATACTACACTCTCCTTATTATCTTTCTTTCTTCAGGACGACTCCCTTTTTTGGAACAAGAAGCTTCTAGATAAGCCGGCCATGAAGGCTAGGGCGAAGATCAAGAAGAAAACAGATGTAACAGAGAAAGTCACCCTGGATGATGAGTCGGAGGTAGAACTTGATTCTCTTGGCTCCTTTTTTGTACACCTTATTGACACTAACCCCTCTCAGGATGACGCGGAGATCAGCCAGGCAGATGCTGAAGAGGTAACTGTTATTTCCTCTGACTCAGAGCCTTTGCCAAGACAGAAAGTTCGGAAAGTGACCTAGAAAGTAAGGTTTTCCCACCCTTTAGCTTACTTGGATCCAAACTTTATTTTGAAGAAACAATAGCATGAAGCCCAACGTACCACCCAGAACAGCAGAGGAGGAGATCTTCATGCCGGCTTACCCAACACGCCGGTCCCTCACAAACGCCGGAAAGAGGTGCCTCAGAGTTCAACACTCTCTTTTCCAAAGACGGTTCTTATTCGTCAACCCCTTAATCCTTCCGGATCAAATTGTCAGGGAACTTCTAATTCATCCTCTGGCAACTCCACTGGAACTCAACTTCCTGCCTTCAAGATTGCCCTTGCATGAGAACATTTGATTTCTTTGCTTTAACCTTTTAAAGCTAAAATACTCAAATCCGCATGTCTTATTTTCAATGGCATAGCCAAACTAAGCAACAAGTTGAAAATAAGCAAGCCGGCCGAAGTCCCCAGAGTCATTGAATCGGAAAAACAGACACCGACATCAGAAGATTCTCATCAGACTCCTGAAGCCACTACCGATGACCCGCCACCACAAACTCATGATGCCATAGTGGATCCAATGGGTGTTGACCCGTGATACGTCTTCGTCGTATCTACTTTTCCAAACACTTTTGCCCTTGTTTTGGACTCTAGCTTGCATGATTTGAATGGAACTAACCTGGACTGACGCTGTTTTCAGCAGAATTGCCATGGTGTTATTTATGTGCAGAAACAAAAGTTCTTGGAATGACCTGAAACTCCACGGAGCGTATTTTTGGAAATAATAAAAAATACTGGCAAAAGATCAAGGCCAGGGGGCCCACACCCAAGCCACAAGGGTGGGGGCGTGCCTGCCCCCTGGGCGCGCCCCCTACCTCGTGGGCCCCCTGGAGCTCCTCCGACCTTAACACCAACTCTATATATTTGTGTTCGGAGAGAAAAAAAATAAAGGATAAAGATTCATCACGTTTTACGATACGGAGCCACCGCCAAGCCGTAAACTCTCTCGGGAGGGCTGATCTGGAGTCCGTTCGGGGCTCCAGAGAGGGGAATCCGTCGCCATCGTCATCATCAACCATCCTCCATCACCAATTTCATGATGCTCACCGCCGTGCGTGAGTAATTCCATTGTAGGCTTGCTAGACGGTGATGGGTTGGATGAGATTTATCATGTAATCGAGTTAGTTTTGTTAGGGTTTGATCCCTAGTATCCACTATGTTCTGAGATTGATGTTGCTATGACTTCGCTATGCTTAATGCTTGACACTAGGGCCCGAGTGCCATGATTTCAGATCTGAACCTATTATGTTTTCATCAATATATGACAGTTCTTGATCCTATCTTGCAAGTCTATAGTCACCTATTATGTGTTATGATCCGTTAACCCCGAAGTGACAATAATCAGGATACTTACCGGTGATGACCGTAGTTTGAGGAGTTCATGTATTCACTATGCGTTAATGCTTTAGTCCGGTACTCTATTAAAAGGAGGCCTTAATATCCCTTAGTTTCCGCTAGGACCCCGCTGCCACGGGAGGGTAGGACAAAAGATGTCATTAAGTTCTTTTCCATAAGCATGTATGACTATATTCAGAATACATGCCTACATTACATTGATGAATTGGAGCTAGTTCTGTGTCACCCTAGGTTATGACTGTTATATGATGAACCACATCCGGCATAATTCTCTATCACCGATCCATTGCCTACGAGCCTTCCATATATTGTTCTTCGCTTATTTACTTTTCCGTTGCTATTGTTACAATCACTACAAAATACTAAAAACATTACTTTTGCTACCATTACTTTTGCTATCGTTACCACAACTATCATATTACTTTGCTGCAAATATTAAGTTTCCAGGTGTGGTTTAATTGACAACTCAGCTGCTAATACTTGAGAATATTCTTTGGCTCCCCTTGTGTCGAATCAATAAATTTGCGTTGAATACTCTACCCTCAAAAACTGTTGCAATCCCCTATACTTGTGGGTTATCAAGACTATTTTCTGGCGCCGTTGCTGGGGAGCATAGCTCTATTCTTTGAGTCACTTGGGATTTATATCTGCTTATCACTATGAAGAACTTGAAAGATGCGAAAACAAAAATTTATCCCTGAACTACGAGGGGAGGTAAGGAACTGCCATCTAGCTCTGCACTTGATTCACCTTCTGTTTTGAGTAAGCTTGCGACACCTAAACCTGCTTCTGCTATTGATTCTGATATGTCGCATATTATTGATGATGCCACTTCTGCTATGCATGATACTTATGATGAAACTACTTCTATGCTTGATACAACTGTGCCACTTAGTGACTTCCTTGATGAACAACTTGCTAGGGCTAGAGAGAATGAAATTATTGTAACTGATAATACTGATGAAAGTGATTATGAAGACTCTCCTAATAAATATGAATTACCTGTTGTGCCTGAGGGCTATGTTATGGATGAAGAAACTAAAAGAAACTTCCTTGCTTTGCAATGATAGAAGTGATCTTAAGAAATTATTAGCTAAGCTTAAACAAAAAACTCTGAATGCTAGAATGAAAAATGATCCTGCTTATGCTACTTCACCTATCTTTGTTACTGATAAGGATTATGAATTCTCTATTGATCCTGATATAATTACTTTGGTTAAATCTGGTCCTTTTATGGCTATGAATATGAAACTGTTGTGGCACATCTTACTAAACTAAATGATATAGCCACCCTATTCACTAATGATGAGAGAACTCGCTACTTTTATATCCTTAAAATATTTCCGTTCTCATTAAAGAGTGATGCTAAGATATGGTTTAATTCTCTTGATCCTGGTTGTGTGCATTGTCCCCAGGATATGATTTATTACTTCTCTGCTTAATATTTCCCTGCTCATAAGAAACAAGCTGCTTTAAGGGATATATATAATTTTGCGCAAATTGAAGAAGAGAGTCTCCCACAAGCTTGGGGGAGGCTTCTCCAATTACTTAATGCTTTTCCTGATCACCCTCTTAAGAAAAATGAAATACTTGATATCTTTTATAATGGACTAACCGATGCTTCTAGAGATTACTTGGATAGTTGTGTTGGTTCTGTTTTCAGGGAAAGAACACCGGATGAAGCTGAAATTCTATTGAATAATATGTTGACAAATGAAAATAATTGGACACTTCCTGAGCCAACTCCTGAGCCTATTCCTAAACCAACTCCGAAGAAAAGGGGTGTTCTATTTCTCCGTCCTGAAGATATGTAAGAGGCAAAGAAATCCATGAGATAAAAGGGTATTAAAGCTGAAGATGTTAAGAATTTACCTCCTATTGAAGAAATACATGGTCTTAATTTACCGCCTGTTGAAGAAATATATGGTTTTAATCCATCACCTATTGAAGAAACACATGGTCTTGATAACCCGACACAGGTAGTAAAGGTAAATTCTCTCTATAGATATGATAAAGCTGAAATCCTGTTTACTAAGTTTGCTAGCCCATGCTTAGATGAGTTTGATAAATTTATGGTTAAGCAAGAAGACTTCAATGCTTATTTTGGTAGAGAATTAAAATGCAGTGCTGATATGCTTGAACACTTGGGTGATTATATGGCCAATGTCAAAGGTGAACTTAAACTTATTAGTAAACATGATTCTATGGTTACCACTCAAGTAGAACAAGTACTTAAAGCTCAAAATGATTTTCTCAATGAATTGAATAGGAAGAATAAGGACTATGTTGTTAGAGTGGCTACTAGAACTGGTAAAATGACTCAGGGACCTTTGTATCCTGAAGGCCACCCTAAGAGAATTGAGCAAGATTCTCAGAGAATTAATATAGATGCACCTAGTCCTTCTAAAAGGAAGAAAAAGAAAAATGATAGGACTTTGCATGCTTCTAGTGAACCTATTGCTGAAACACCTGAGAATCCAAATGATATTTCTATTTCTGATGCTGAAACACATTCTGGTAATGAACCTGAAACTAGTGATAATGTTAATGATAATGTTCATGCTGATGCTCAACCTAGCAATGATAATGATATAGAAATTGAACCTGCTGTTAATCTTGATAACCCACAATCAAAGAATCAACGTTATTATAAGAAAGACTTTGTTGCTAGGAAACATAGTAAGGAAAGAGAACCATGGGTTCAGAAACCCATGCCTTTTCCTCCTAAGCCATCCAAGAAAAAGGATGATGAGGATTTTGAGCGCTTTGCTGAAATGATTAGACCTATCTTCTTGCGTATGCGTTTGACTGATATGCTTAAAATGAATCCTTATGCTAAGTACATGAAAGATATTGTTACTAATAAAAGAAAGATACCAGAAGCTGAAATTTCCACCATGCTTGCTAATTATACTTTTAAAGGTGGAATACCAAAGAAACTTGGAGATCCAGGAGTACCCACTATACCATGCTCCATTAAAAGAAACTATGTTAAAACTGCTTTATGTGATCTTGGAGCCGGTGTTAATGTTATGCCTCTCTCTTTGTATCGTAGACTTGATTTGAATAAGTTGACACCTACTGAAATATCTTTGCAAATGGCTGATAAATCAACTGCTATACCTGTTGGTATTTGTGAGGATGTGCCTGTTGTGGTTGCAAACATTACTATTTTAACGGACTTTGTTATTCTTGATATTCCTAAGGACGATAGTATGTCTATTATTCTTGGAAGACCCTTTTTGAATACTGCAGGGGCTGTTATTGATTGCACCAAAGGCAATGTCACTTTTCATGTTAATGGTAATGAGCATACGGTACACTTTCCGAGGAAACAACCTCAAGTACACAGTATCAATTCTATTGGAAAAATTCCATCGGTTATTTTTGGAGGTTTTGAATTTCCTCTTCCTACTGTCAAGAAGAAATACGATATTCTTATTGTTGGGGATGTGCATATCCCTGTTGAGGTAACCTAGTGTTATTCGAATATTCTCCGGTTCCATGTTATTCAGAATGAGTTTGTTAACAAGACTTGATCAACCTTGTTAATGGATTCCTTTTGATGATCATGAGATGGATGAATTTAGAAAACACAACTCTCTGTACCCTCTTTTTACTTTCTGTTATTTATATTAAATAAAATAAAAATAGTATTTTCTGTCTGTTACCTGAATTATCCATGCAATATAAAAATACCCTAAAAATAAAATTTCTCCAAATGCCCTGAAATTTAAATATGATTTTTTCTGGAATATTTGAGAATATTTGGCACTGAGAACACAACAGGGGGCATCCACCTGGCCACAAGGGTGGAGGGCGCCCCCTGCCTCGTGGGCCCATGATGGCCCTCCTCCACTTATTCCTGCACCCACACATTCCTTCTTCCTCCCACAAACACCATTATCCATCTCAAGCACGAGTTCTAGCTCATTTTGCTGCGATTTTCGATCTCCTTGCTCAAAGAACCTCTCGCAAAACTGCTTTGGGGGATTGTTCCTTGGTATGTGACTCCTCCAATGGTCAAATTAGTTTTTGTTCTAGTGCTTTTTTCATTGCATATTTTTGCTACTTAGGTGACCCTGTTCTTGAGCATGCATGTCAAATTTATGTGGTTCCAAGTAGTTTTGATGCATGATATAGGCTCTAGGCACTTGTAGGAGTAGTTGCTATCAATTTTGTTGAGTTTGGTTCACTTTTATTTGAAGTTACTAAAATTTTTAGAAATTTTTCAGAGGAAGAAATATGTTTAGGAAAATGTACCAAGGTGGTTCTTCAAGGAAACAAGGACCTAGGCTTGCAATGCATGATGTTGAGGATGAGCCACCATGGGACGCTCCAGTGCGGCCTTGTGAATGGCCTTCAGAGGACTTCATGGATCGAGCAGGAATTAAGGAAGAATTTAACGCATATTTGCGTAACAGTGATCTTGTGAGCTTTGAGGAAGAAAAATGCCGTCAGTACCACTATCTCACTAGTTCCTTTGTGAGGAGGCAAAAGGGAGATATTTTATAACCAGAGAGGAGGCAGAAGAGTATAAGAGGAGAGCTGAGATAGCTCGCCTCGAAGCTGCAGCCCATGATGCAATGACTGTTGCATCTCAGTACGACCCCAACTACAACTTTGGATATCCATCAGGCCATCCGTGGTATTAGACCAGCTTAGGCCAAAAGCCTAAGCTTGGGGGAGTACGTATTTCCCACCGATGTTACATTCATGTTCACACAGTCATTGCTAGATGTCGGTGCTCATACTTTTTCTTTGTAATATCCCTGCTAGTTTATTTCCTTTTTATGCTTTCTTCTTGTGTGTTTAATAAACCTTAAGAAAAAAACCCAAAAAAATTAGTTGTAGCTTTTAGTTAGCTTTAATCTCTATGCTTGTAGTAGTAATTAAAAAGAAAACCCCAAAAAGATTTCCTGTCTTCTTTTGCTTGTTGGGAGTTTTCCCGTTTAAATAGTTTTATTTATTTTCTTTTCTTTGGGGGTCGATAGGAGAAGACCTTAATTAAACTGTTAAAGTGGCTCTTATATGCATTATTGTTGATCTGACAAAAGAGTCCATATTGCCTTGTCTTCTCCTGTCTATTGAATACTTGCATATTCCAGCTTAGTCCAATGCACGTGCACTGTTATTATTATTCACATCATTCGGTCGTGCAAGTGAAAGGCAATTATGACGATATATGATGGACTGAATGAGATGAGAAAAGCTGGTATGAACTCGACCTCTCTTGTTTTTGTAAATATGATTAGTTCATCGTTCCTGATTCAGCCTATTATGAATAAACATGTTTGCAATAACAATTAAAGATCATAGTTTCTTATGCCATGCTTAATTAGCTAGGAGCTTATAATGGTTTACCTTGTGTGCCACCATGCTATTAAAATGGTTGCGATGTGGTATGATAGGGTGGTATCCTCTTTTGAACGAGTCGAGTGGCTTGACTTGGCACATGTTCACGCATGTAGTTGAAACAAAATCAACATAGCCTCTATGATATTTCTGTTCATGGTGCATTATATCCTACTCATGCTTGCATTTGGTGTTGATTAATTTTAATGCATGTTCATGACTGTTGTCGCTCTCTAGCTGGTCACTTCCCAGTCTCTTTCTAGCCTTCACCTGTAATAAGTGGGAATACTGCTTGTGCATCCAATCCCATAAACCCCAAAGTTATTCCATATGAGTCCACCATACCTACCTATATACGGTATCTACCTGCCGTTCCAAGTAAATTTGTATGTGCCAAACTCTAAACCTTCAAATAAATATCCTGTTTTGTATGCTCGAATAGCTCATGTATCAACTAGGGTTGTCCATATCTTCCATGTTAGGCGGGTTATTCTCAAGAGGAGTGGACTCCGCTCCTCACTCACGAGAAAGTGGCTGGTCACCGGGATGCCCAGTCCCATGCTTTATGCAAATCAAATCAAAATAATTGCAAACAAAACTCCCCCTATGACTCTTGTTAGTTGGAGGCACTCGTTGTTTCGAGCAAGCCATGGATTGATGCTTGTTGGTGGAGGGGGAGTATAAACTTTACCATTCTGTTTGGGAACCGCCTATAATGTGTGTAGCATGGAAGATATCGCCATCTCTTGGTTGTTATGTTGACAATGAAAGTATACCGCTCAAAATATTATTCATCTCTATTTCAAAACCGAGCTCTGGCACCTCTACAAATCCCTGCTTCCCTCTGCGAAGGGCCTATCTATTTACTTTCATGTTGAGTCATCATCCTCTTATTAAAAAGCACCAGTTGGGGAGCACCACCGTCATTTGCATTCATTACTGTTAGTTTACATTGAGTATGACTTGACTGGATCTCTTTTACCATGAATTAAAATCTCTAGTCAGTCCTTGATCTTTAAAGGTGCTCTACATTTATGTTTTGTGGTCTCAGAAAGGGCTAGCGAGATACCATCCTGCTATATCATATTATGATTGTTTTGAGAAAGTGTTGTCATCCGAGATTTATTGTTGGGTTTCGTAGTAATTTCAAAATTTTCCTACGCACACGCAAGATCATGGTGATGCATAGCAACGAGAGGGGAGAGTGCTGTCTACGTACCCACGCAGACCAACTGCGGAAGCGTTGACACAACGTAGAGGAAGTAGTCGTACGTCTTCACGATCCAACCGATCAAGCACCGAAACTACGGCACCTCCGAGTTCGAGCACACGTTCATCTCGATGACGATCCCCGGACTCCGATCCAGCAAAGTGTCGGGGAAGAGTTCCGTCAGCACGATGGTGTGGTGACGATCTTGATGTACTACAGCAGCAGGGCTTCGCCTAAACTCCGCTACAGTATTATCGAGGAATATGGTGGCTGGGGGCACCGCACACGGCTAAGGAATAGATCACGTGGATCAACTTGTGTGTTCTAGGGTGCCTCTGCCTCAGTATATAAAGGACTAGAGGGGGGGAGGCTGGCCGGCCAAGGTGTGGCGTGCCAGGAGAGTCCTACTCCCTCTGGGAGTAGGATTCCCCCCCCCCAGTCCTAGTTGGAATAGGATTCGCGGAGGGGGAAAAGAGAGAGAGGGGGCCGGCCACCTCTCCTAGTCCTAATAGGACTAGGGGAAGGGGGAGGTGCGCAGCCCATGTAGGGCTGCCTCTTCTCTTTTCCACTAAGGCCCATCATGGCCCATTTAGCTCCCGGGGGGTTCCGGTAACCTTCCCGGTACTCCGGTAAAATCCCGATTTCACCCGGAACACTTCCGATATCCAAACATAGGCTTCCAATATATCAATCTTTACGTCTCGACCATTTCGATACTCCTCGTCATGTCCGTGATCACATCCGGGACTCCGAACAACCTTCAGTACATCAAAATGCATAAACTCATAATATAATTATCATCGTAACCTTAAGCGTGCGGACCCTACGGGTTTGAGAACAATGTAGACATGACCGAGACACGTCTCCGGTCAATAACCAATAGCGGGACCTGGATGCCCATATTGGCTCCTACATATTCTACGAAGATCTTTATCGGTCAGACCGCATAACAACATACGGTGTTCCCTTTGTCATCGGTATGTTACTTGCCCGAGATTCGATCATCGGTATTCCAATACCTAGTTCAATCTCGTTGCCGGCAAGTCTCTTTACTCGTTCTGTAATACATCATCCGCAACTAACTCATTTAGCTGCAATGCTTGCAAGGCTTAAGTGATGTGCATTACTGAGAGGGCCCAGAGATACCTCTCCGACAATCGGAGTGACAAAACCTAATCTCGAAATACGCCAACCCAACATGTACCTTTGGAGACACCTGTAGTACTCCTTTATAATCACCCAGTTACGTTGTGACGTTTGGTAGTACCCAAAGTGTTCCTCCGGTAAACGGGAGTTGCATAATCTCATAGTTATAGGAACATGTATAAGTCATGAAGAAAGCAATAGCAACATACTAAACGATCGGGTGCTAAGCTAATGGAATGGGTCATGTCAATCAGATCATTCTCTTAATGATGTGATCCCGTTAATCAAATAACAACTCATTGTTCATGGTTAGGAAACATAACCATCTTTGATTAACGAGCTAGTCAAGTAGAGGCATACTAGTGACACTTTGTTTGTCTATGTATTCACACATGTATTATGTTTCCGGTTAATACAATTCTAGCATGAATAATAAACATTTATCATGATTATAAGGAAATAAATAATAAATTTATTATTGCCTCTAGGGCATATTTCCTTTAGTCTCCCACTTGCACTAGAGTCAATAATCTAGTTCACATCGCCATGTGATTTAACAGCAATAGTTCACATCACCATGTGATTAACACCCATAGTTCACATCGATATGTGATAAATACCCAAAGGTTTTACTAGAGTCAATAATCTAGTTCACATCGCTATGTGATTAACACCCAAAGAGTACTAAGGTGTGATCATGTTTTGCTTGTGAGATAATTTTAGTCAACGGGTCTGTCACATTCAGATCCGTAAGTATTTTGCGAATTTCTATGTCAACAATGCTCTGCACGGAGCTACTCTAGCTTATTGCTCCCACTTTCAATATGTATCTAGATCGAGACTTAGAGTCATCCAGATCGATGTCAAAACTTGCATCGACGTAACTTTTTACGATGAACCTTTTTGTCACCTCCATAATTGAGAAATATTTCCTTATTCCACTAAGGATAATTTTGACCGCTGTCCAGTGATCTACTCTTAGATTACTATTGTACTCCCTTGCTTAACACAGTGTAGGGTATACAATAGATCTGGTACACAGCATGGCATACTTTATAGAACCTATGGCTGAGGCATAGGGAATGACTTTCATTCTATTTCTATCTTGTGCCGTGGTCGGGCTTTGAGTCTTACTCAATTTCACACCTTGCAACACAGGCAAGAACTCTTTCTTTGACTGTTCCATTTTGAACTACTTCAAAATCTTGTCAAGGTATGTACTCATTGAAAAAACTTATCAAGCGTCTTGATCTATCTCTATAGATCTTGATGCTCAATATGTAAGCAGCTTTACCGAGGTCTTTCTTTGAAAAAATCCTTTCAAACACTCCTTTATGCTTTGCAGAATAATTCTACATTATTTCCGATCTACAATATGTCATACACATATACTTATCAGAAATGATGTAGTGCTCCCACTCACTTTCTTGTAAATACAGGCTTCACCGCAAGTCTGTATAAAACTTATATGCTTTGATCAACTTATCAAAGCGTATATTCCAACTCTGAGATGCTTGCACCAGTCCATAGATGGATCGCTGGAGCTTGCATATTTTGTTAGCACCTTTAGGATTGACAAAACCTTCTGGTTGTATCATATACAACTCTTCTTTAATAAATCTATTAAGGAATGCAGTTTTGTTTATCCATTTGCCAGGTTTCATAAAATGCGGCAATTGCTAACATGATTCGGACAGACTTAAGTATAGATACGAGTGAGAAAATCTCATCGTAGTCAACACCTTGACCTTGTCGAAAACCTTTTGCGACAATTCTAGCTTTGTAGATAGTAATACTACTATCAGCGTCCGTCTTCCTCTTGAAGATCCATTTATTTTCTATGGCTTGCCGATCATCGGGCAAATCCATCAAAATCCATACTTTGTTCTCATACATGGATCATATCTCAGATTTCATGGCCTCAAACCATTTCGCGGAATCTGGGCTCATCATCGCTTCCTCATAGTTCGCAAGTTCGTCATGGTCTAGTAACATGACTTCCAGAACAGGATTACCATACCACTCTGGTGCGGATCTCACTCTGGTTTACCTACGAGATTTGGTAGTAACTTGATCTGAAGTTACATGATCATCATCATTAGCTTCCTCACTAATTGGTGTAGTAGTCACAGGAACAGATTTCTATGATGAACTACTTTCCAATAAGGGAGCAGGTACAGTTACCTCATCAAGTTCTACTTTCCTCCCACTCACTTCTTTCGAGAGAAACTCCTTCTCTAGAAAAACTCCGAATTTAGCAACAAAAGTCTTGCCTTCGGATTTGTGATAGAAGGTGTAACCAACAGTCTCCTTTGGGTATCCTATGAAGACATATTTCTCCGATTTTGGTTTGAGCTTATTAGGATGAAACTTTTTCATATCACAACCCCAAACTTTAAGAATCGACAACTTTGGTTTCTTACCAAACCACAGTTCAGATTGTGTTGTCTCAACGGACTTAGATGGTGCCCTATTTAACGTGAATGCAGCTGTCTCTAATGCATAACCCCAAAACGATAGTGGTAGATCGGTAAGAGACATCATAGATCGCACCATATCTAATAAACTACGGTTATGACATTCGGACACACCATTATGCTGTGGTGTTCCAGGTGGCGTGAGTAGTGAAACTATTTCACATTGTTTTTAACTGAAAGCCAAACTCGTAACTCAAATACTCTTCTCTACGATCAGATCGTAGAAACTTTATTTTCTTGTTACGATGATTTTTCACTTCACTCTGAAATTCTTTAAACTTTTCAAATGTTTCAGACTTATGTTTCATCAAGTAGATATACTCATATCTGCTCAAATCATCTGTGAAGATCAGAAAATAATGATACATGTCGCGAGCCTCAATATTCATCGGACCACATACATCAGTATGCATGATTTCCAACAAATCTGTTACTTGCTCCATTGTTCCGAAGAACAGAGTCTTAGTCATCTTGCCCATGAGGCATGGTTCGCAAGCATCAACTGATTCATAATCAAGTGATTCCAAAAAGCCCATCAGCATGGAGTTTCTTCATGCGCTTTACACCAATATGACCTAAACGGCAGTGCCACAAATAAGTTGCACTATCATTATTAACTTTGCATTTTTTGGTTTCAATATTATGATTATGTGTATCACTACGATCGAGATCCAACGAACTATTTTCATTGGGTGTGTAACCATATAAGGTTTTATTCATGTAAACAGAACAACAATTTATTCTCTTACTTAAATGAATAACCGTATTACAACAAACATGATCAAATCATATTCATGCTGAACGCAAACACCAAATAACACTTATTTAGGTTCAACACTAATCCCAAAATTATAGGGAGTGTGCGATGATGATCATATCAATCTTGGAACCACTTCCAACACACATCGTCACTTCACCCTTAATTAGTCTCTGTTTATTCTGCAACTCCCGTTTCGAGTTACTAATCTTAGCAACTGAACCAGTATCAAATACTGAGGGGTTTCTATAAACACTAGTAAAGTACACATCAATAAGATGTATATCAAATATACTTATGTTCACTTTGCCATCCTTCTTATCCGCCAATCACTTGGGGTAGTTCCGCTTCTAGTGACCAGTCCCTTTGCAGTAGAAGCACTCAGTCTTAGGCTTAGGACCAGACTTGGGCTTCTTCACTTGAGCAACTTGCTTGCCGTTCTTCTTGAAGTTCCCCTTCTTCCCTTTGCCCTTTTCTTGAAACTAGTGGTCTTGTTAACCATCAACACTTGATGTTTTTCTTGATTTCTACCTTCGTCGATTTCAGCATCACGAAGAGCTTGGGAATTATTTTTGTCATCCCTTGCATATTATAGTTCATCAGGAAGTTCTACTAACTTGGTGATGGTGACTAGAGAATTCTGTCAATCACTATCTTATCTGGAAGATTAACTCCCACTTGATTCAAGCGATTGTAGTACTCAGACAATCTGGGCACATGCTCACTAGTTGAGCGATTCTCCTCCATCTTTTAGCTATAGAACTTGTTGGAGACTTCATATCTCTCAACTCAGGTATTTGCTTGAAATATTAACTTCAACTCCTGGAACATCTCATATGCTCCATGACGTTCAAAACGTCTTTGAAGTCCCGATTCTAAGCCATTAAGCATGGTGCACTAAACTATCAAGTAGTCATCATATTGAGCTAGCCAAACGTTCATAACGTTTGCATCTGCTCCTGCAATAGGTCTGTCACCTAGCGGTGCATCAAGGACATAATTCTTCTGTGCAGCAATGAGGATAAACCTCAGATTACGGATCCAATCCGCATCATTGCTACTAACATCTTTCAACACAATTTTCTCTAGGAACATATCAAAATAAACACAGTGAAGCTACAGCGCGAGCTATTGATCTACAACATAATTTGCAAAATACTACCAGGACTAAGTTCATGATAAATTTAAGTTCAATTAATCATATTACTTAAGAACTCCCACTTAGATAGACATCCCTCTAATCCTCTAAGTGATCACGTGATCCAAATCAACTAAACCATGTCCGATCATCACGTGAGATGGAGTAGTTTCATTGGTGAACATCACTATGTTGATCATATCTACTATATGATTCACGCTCGACCTTTCGGTCTCCGTGTTCCGAGGCCATATCTGCATATGCTAGGCTCGTCAAGTTTAACCTGAGTATTCTGCGTGTGCAAAACTGGCTTGCACCCGTTGTAGATGGACGTAGAGCTTATCACACCCGATCATCACGTGGTGTCTGGGCACGACGAACTTTGGCAACGGTGCATACTCAGGGAGAACACTTCTTGATAATTTAGTGAGAGATCATCTTATAATGCTACCGTCAATCAAAGCAAGATAAGATGCATAAAAGGATAAACATCACATGCAATCAATATAAGTGATATGATATGGCCATCATCACTTGTGCTTGTGATCTCCATCTCCGAAGCACCGTTATGATCACCATCGTCACCGGCGCGACACCTTGATCTCCATCGTAGCATCGTTGTCGTCTCGCCAATCTTATGCTTCCACGACTATCACTACCGTTTAGTAATAAAGTAAAGAATTACATCGCGATTGCATTGCATACAATAAAGCGACAACCATATGGCTCCTGCTAGTTGCCGATAACTCGATTACAAAACATGATCATCTCATACAATAAAATTCAGCATTATGCCTTGACCATATCACATCACAACATGCCCTGCAAAAACAAGTTAGACGTCCTCTACTTTGTTGTTGCAAGTTTTACGTGGCTGCTACGGGCTTAAGCAAGAACCAATCTCACCTACGCATCAAAACCACAACGATAGTTTGTCAAATAGACTCCGTTTTAACCTTCGCAAGGACCGGGCATAGCCATACTTGGTTCAACTAAAGTTGGAGAGACAGTCGCCCGCAAGCCACCTATGTGCAAAGCACGTCGGGGGAACCGGTCTCGCGTAAGTGTATGCGTACTGTTGGTCCGGGTCGTCTCGTCCAACAATGCCGCCGAACAAAAGTATGACATGCTGGTAGGCAGTATGACTTATATCGCCCACAACTCACTTGTGTTCTACTCGTGCATATAACATCAACATAAATAACCTAGGCTCGGATGCCACTGTTGGGTTTCGTAGTAATTTCAAAATTTTCCTACGCACACGCAAGATCATGGTGATGCATAGCAACGAGAGCGGAGAGTGCTGTCTACGTACCCATGCAGACCGACTGCGGAAGCGTTGACACAACGTAGAGGAAGTAGTCGTACGTCTTCACGATCCAACCGATCAAGCACCGAAACTATGGCACCTCCGAGTTCGAGCACACGCTCAGCTCGATGACGATCCCCGGACTCCGATCCAGCAAAGTGTCGGGGAAGAGTTCCGTCAGCACGACGGTGTGGTGAAGATCTTGATGTACTACATCAGCAGGGCTTTGCCTAAACTCCGCTACAGTATTATCGAGGAATATGGTGGCTGGGGGCACCGCACACGGCTAAGGAATAGATCACGTGGATCAACTTGTGTGTTCTAGGGTGCCTCTGCCTCAGTATATAAAGGACTAGAGGGGGGAGGCTGGCCGGCCAAGGTGTGGCGCGCCAGGAGAGTCCTACTCCCTCTGGGAGTAGGATTCCCCCCCCCCCCCCAATCCTAGTTGGAATAGGATTCGCGGAGGGGGAAAAGAGAGAGAGGGGGCCGGCCACCTCTCCTAGTCCTAATAGGACTAGGGGAAGGGGGAGGTGCGCAGCCCATGTAGGGCTGCCTCTTCTCTTTTCCACTAAGGCCCATCATGGCCCATTTAGCTCCCGGGGGGTTCCGGTAACCTTCCCGGTACTCCGGTAAAATCCCGATTTCACCCGGAACACTTCCGATATCCAAACATAGGCTTCCAATATATCAATCTTTATGTCTCGACCATTTCGAGACTCCTCGTCATGTCCGTGATCACATCCGGGACTCCGAACAACCTTCGGTACATCAAAATGCATAAACTCATAATATAACTGTCATCGTAACCTTAAGCGTGCGGACCCTACAGGTTCGAGAACAATGTAGACATGACCAAGACACGTCTCCGGTCAATAACCAATAGCGGGACCTGGATGCCCATATTGGCTCCTACATATTCTACGAAGATCTTTATCGGTCAGACCGCATAACAACATACGTTGTTCCCTTTGTCATCGGTATGTTACTTGCCCGAGATTCAATCGTCGGTATTCCAATACCTAGTTCAATATCGTTGCCGGCAAGTCTCTTTACTCGTTCTGTGATACATCATCCCGCAACTAACTCATTTAGTTGCAATGCTTGCAAGGCTTAAGTGATGTGCATTACCGAGAGGGCCCAGAGATACCTCTCCGACAATCGGAGTGACAAAACCTAATCTCGAAATACGCCAACCCAACATGTACCTTTGGAGACACCTGTAGTACTCCTTTATAATCACCCAGTTACGTTGTGACGTTTGGTAGTACCCAAAGTGTTCCTCCGGTAAACAGGAGTTGCATAATCTCATAGTTATAGGAACATGTATAAGTCATGAAGAAAGCAATAGCAACATACTAAACGATCGGGTGCTAAGCTAATGGAATGGGTCATGTCAATCAGATCATTCTCTTAATGATGTGATCCCGTTAATCAAATAACCACTCATTGTTCATGGTCAGGAAACATAACCATCTTTGATTAACGAGCTAGTCAAGTAGAGGCATACTAGTGACACTTTGTTTGTCTATGTATTCACACATGTATTATGTTTCCGGTTAATACAATTCTAGCATGAATAATAAACATTTATCATGATTATAAGGAAAAAAATAATAACTTTATTATTGCCTCTAGGGCATATTTCCTTCATTTATTATTATTGCTCGCTAGTTGATTATACCATTGACATGAGTAAACATGAGACCTAAGCGTTATTGTGAATATGGTTAGTTTATAATCTTTGCTGAAAACTTGAACGCTGGCTTTACATATTTACAACAACAATGGCAAACAGAGTTTGTAAAAGTTTTTCTTTATCACTTTCAATTTATCAACTGAATTGCTTGAGGACAAGCAAAGGTTTAAGCTTGGGGTAGTTGATACGTCTTTGTCATATCTACTTTTCCAATCACTTTTACCCTTGTTTTGGACTCTAACTTGCATGATTTGAATGGAACTAACCCAGACTGACGATGTTTTCAGCAGAATTGCCATGGTGTTATTTATGTGCAGAAACAAAAGTTCTCGGAATGACCTGAAACTCCACGGAGCGTATTTTTGGAAATAATAAAAAATACTGGCAAAAGATCAAGGCCAGGGGGCCCACACCCTAGCCACGAGGGTGGGGGCGCGCCTACCCCCTCTGGGCGCGCCCCCTACCTCGTGGGCCCCCTGGAGCTCCTCCGACCTCAACTCCAACTCTATATATTCGTGTTCAGAGAGAAAAAAATAAAGGAGAACGATTCATCACGTTTTACGATATGGAGCCGCTGCCAAGCCCTAAACTCTCGGGAGGGCTGATTTGGAGTCCGTTCGGGGCTCCGGAGAGGGGAATCCATTGCCATCGTCATCATCAACCATCCTCCATCACCAATTTCATGATGCTCACCACCGTGCGTGAGTAATTCCATCGTAGGCTTGCTGGACGGTGATGGGTTGGATGAGATTTATCATGTAATCGAGTTAGTTTTGTTAGGGTTTGATCCCTAGTATCCACTATGTTCTGAGATTGATGTTGCTATGACTTCGCTATGCTTAATGCTTGACACTAGGGCCCGAGTGCCATGATTTCAGATCTGAACCTATTATGTTTTCATCAATATATGAGAGTTCTTGATCCTATCTTGCAAGTCTATAGTCACCTATTATGTGTTATGATCCGTTAACCCCGAAGTGACAATAATTGGGATACTTACCGGTGATGACCGTAGTTTGAGGAGTTCATGTGTTCACTATGCATTAATGCTTTGGTCCGCTACTCTATTAAAAGGAGGCCTTAATATCCCTTAGTTTCCGTAAGGACCCCGCTGCCACGGGAGGGTAGGACAAAAGATGTCATGCAAGTTCTTTTCCATAAGCACGTATGACTATATTCAGAATACATGCCTACATTACATTGATGAATTGGAGCTAGTTCTGTGTCACCCTAGGTTCTGACTGTTACATGATGAACCACATCCGGCATAATGCTCTATCACCAATCCATTGCCTACGAGCTTTCCATATATTGTTCTTCTCTTATTTACTTTTCCGTTGCTATTGTTACAATCACTACAAAATACTAAAAACATTATTTTGCTACCATTACTTTTGCTATCATTACCACAACTATCATATTACTTTGCTACTAAATACTTTGCTGCAGATATTAAGTTTCCTGGTGTGGTTGAATTGACAACTCAGCTGCTAATAATTGAGAATATTCTTTGGCTCCCCTTGTGTCGAATTAATAAATTTGGGTTGTATACTCTACCCTCGAAAAATGTTGCGATCCCCTATACTTGTGGGTTATGAACCTGTCCAGTGATAAGCCGCCAAGTCCTGTTAAGCCTCCTGAGAAGAGTCCTTCTCAACAAACTGCTGAGGATGTCATTATTACTATGACCGGCTTTAGAGAACTAGGGAATCCCACTATCTTGGCAAAACATAGCACCAAGGAAGAAATGTTGACCGCCGAAAAAGGCAAATGGAAATTGGACCTTGAAAGCTACGTTTGTTTGAACGCAATTGAAATCTATGCAGGCTACTTGAACCGCCTTCACACCAGCTGCAGCATGGAGGCTAGTCTGGTAAACTTGATGAAGGAACGTTTTGAGGTAAACAATCAAACTTTCTCATATGAATCCATGTCAGCTGCCAAGTCTAGAGGATATGAAAGAAGTGAATATACTATAGACTTAAATAATAGCCTTCATCCTATAGCTATTAAAAATCATCTTATCTCCCTTATATCCAAATGAGTAGTCCCCAAGGGCTGGTTTAAACTGAATAGTTAAACCAGGACTTAAAATCATGTTGCAAAAAATCTGAATATGTAGCCCCATGGGCCGGCTTAAATAAATTTTTTTGAACAAGTTCATTAAATAACGTTGTGTTTAAAATGGCCCACA
This sequence comes from Triticum urartu, assembly GCF_056163025.1. Taxonomy (NCBI): domain Eukaryota; kingdom Viridiplantae; phylum Streptophyta; class Magnoliopsida; order Poales; family Poaceae; genus Triticum; species Triticum urartu. The sequence continues at coordinate 260,346,534 of NC_141873.1, forward strand.
TTAGCCCCCAAGTGCCAGTAGAGTACTTGTATGTGCTTGGACTTCAATGGAGTGATCATCATAATTGCTAAGTGTTGCTTGATTATTGTGTTTCAGGCTAAATTGAGCATGAAGGAGTCATAGGTAGTTGACTTGTGATAGAATATCAAATATCAACAAACAGAAACTTCAAAGGACAGATCAGAACTGAAAGCCACCTTGGAAGCATCTGAAAAATTGAAGATGAACTTCAACTCGGAGAGAGCCAGGTGGGACATTGAGAAGGCGGCTCTGCTAAAAAGAGCTGAAGAAGCGGAAGCTGCTCTTAAGATGGTGACTGAAGAGTTATCAGGTTTGAAGCAACACATTAATCAGATGACAATCGCCATCTTTGGTATGTAACCTTGCACTTCAATTTTTCACCACCGATTTACTTTGACCCGCTAGGCGACTTATCAGTATGTTTTTCTCAACAGGCCCCAGGAGCTCCAACCTTGGCTAGGACATCCTTGTGAAGCTCAAAGCCGTGTACACCCTGGTGGAGTAGCTATATACGGGAACTCAACGGACCATATCGGCCATCTCCCACAGCAAACAGCCACCCACACTCATCAGGGAGGTACTGGACAAACTCTTTGTTATGCCCCAACGGCTGGAAGAAATAAAACGATCATCCGCCAGAGCTGGTGCCATTACCACTCTAAGCCGGGCTAAAGCATGGCAAGCAGAGCTAGACTCGAAGGACATGGCCACTAGATATCCAAGTCTCAAGGAAGACGGGTCTCCCTTTGATGAAAATGATTTTGCCATATGTGTGAAGGAGATGCGTCCCTTGGCAGGCAAGTTGGCTGAGGAAACCGATTTATCCAGGTATCAGGCGGCTTACACAATGGAAAATGCAAAAGTGAAGTGTCGGCTTATGAAATTGTGGATCTCATCCCGCCAACACGTAAGCATACTTTTGCTCCTGATGTTGATCCATCCACACTTATCATTGATGAAGCCGTATTCAAGGCCTTGACTGGCATCAACTGGACATCCCCTGACTTCCAAATAGATGAAGAACCGGAGCAGGATGACCCAGAGTCATCAACCTACCAGGACGAAGGCAACTGACATCCGGTGGCTCTTATTCATAGCATAATTCAATGTGTTGAAAAACACTTGGTTTCCATTTGCAAGACTTCTGTGGTCTTGTAATAGGTTAGACTTGAAAACAATGACATGTCATGCCATGGTGCATGTTCATCTTTTGAATGCTTATATCACCAAACCGATAGTTATGATCAGCCACTTGTGCATATAAAATGATCAATCATGTGGATCATATCAAATATTGTCATACTCCCTGCACACAAGCAAACATCATGTGCCCTGGCGGTTTAAGCCAGGGAGGGTCACAAATATCTTTGAAAACCCTTGATATAAGTCTTTGATGGAAAGACTAAAAGCTAACTAAGCCAAAAATATGTTGGCGACTTAAAGTCAAAAACCAGGGCGATTTACCAAACCCTGAATATTCATATCATTATGGAAAAACATACCTGTAGATTAATATCATGGTAACTTCCTTTGATAATGATAAGCCGTAAACATGAGATATCATGATGCTTGATTGCTCAATGCAAATATCCTCGTGGGTTACAATCCGCTATCAGGGCGGGTTACCAACCCAATATGCTCAATTATGAGTCATATGACCAAGGCTACATGGCCTGAATTGCACCAAATATACTTGGGCGGAAGAAATCTTTGATGGACACAAATTCAAAATGTCCAGAAGAAAATAATTTCAGAAAAAGTCAAGTGCTTTTATAGGCTCCACAGCCTTAAAATTGAAGTGCTTTCATGGGCCACACAGCCACTAAAATTCAAGTGCTTTCATAGGTCGCACAGCCTTAGAGTCATGCTAGCTCACTGTAAGCCGGCCCTCACATGACAAACTTCCGTTTTAACCTTAACAAGTTCGGGGTCTTAGTTAAAAGATTGATTGTTAAGAGTTTGGTGGGTTATTCAGGATTACCTGGTGAAGTAGCATCGTGCAGACAGTGTGGGGACCCCGACTCATAAGTCGTGATCACCGAATGCACGTGTAAAGTGATCCCAGAGATCAATGCTCACTGAACACACAGTAGCTGAATAACAAGAGTCTTACATCCATACATACCGTCTTACATAAATTATGACCATTATGGTCAAGTCTTGAGTATAACTTCGCAGCAGAATTCTTCGCCGATAACTTGGACCCATGCCATCTGCCTTAACCCTACAGGCATTCTGACTGGGAAGCGTCCTAGCTCGCACGATCGTCACCAAAGAACTCTTCAATGTATCTTGTCTTCCATGCCTGGCCAATAAAATAACCAGTGGCAAGCCAATGAGTACTTTGAATGTACTCGCAAGCAACCCATGTTTTGGTTCAAGATACAACAATGCATGATATAGGTAAATTCTTGCGGAAAGCTAGTTTTGAGTGCAATGGCATGTTGAACAACTCGTAAGACATGCATCAGGAGAATTCAAGTAACCAAGAGGACGGTTACATATATCAACATAAAGGGAGTGGGCTCCAACCCAACTCAATCATGTCAAGTCCATTGACTTGACCCAAGTAGTTCTCCCCACTTATCCAAACACACACTGGTTTGTAAACATGTGGACGTATCCCAAGAGCGGTTACCCAACTGTCCTTGACCGTGGACATGACTATTCGAATAGTTTTACACTCTACAGAGGTTGCACACTTTACCCACAAGATCTGGGGAACTTCCGTGTCAGCCACGACCCACGGTACCTCAAGTACCCGGGGTAAGCACCCGATCACTATATTTCCCTAGACGACACTAACAAGGAGTCCACTCGTTGTTCTGTATCCTCACGATGTACATCATACGAGACTCACTCGAGATCGTATCATCCGAGAGGGGACACAACGGTGTATCTGGTGCCCTGTGAAAACAGTCATGGCTGCCCTACCTAGCATGACCCTGTCCCGAGAGAGCGCACCAACAACTCTCCCGTCACTAGTAATGCGGGCTCCAAGCTAGTATCGGCCTAGGTAATCAATAATGCCCTTTCCCATACAAGGGTAGAGTGGTTGTGCATGTAAGGTTGGAATAACGGTCGCAACTTAAACCAATCCGTTTTGAAAATCAACACCCACACTTGCCTCGGTACACCACTTCGTCATCAAGTGGTTACCCAACTCATCATCTCCCTCGGGCATAAGTGGCACCCGACGGGGTTTTCAAAAAGTCCTTTGAAAATACTTTGTCTCCATCACCATGCATATTCCCGTCCCTTTTTGCGTAGCAACTACATTAGCATCCTATCTACTCCCACCGGCATAACCCTCATAGGATGGTAGGGTCATGCACAATGCAAGTATCAACAAGGAAGTAACGGAGGCAACCCATCAAAGTGGTTACCACCTCATCATGATTTCATTGCAACAACAATATGGTGTTATATGACATGCATAAAAAGGGTTTCATAGACATGGTCAAAGGGCTACTTGCCTGGTTCATTAGAGTCTTTAGGTCTTCTGGTCCTTCTCCAAGTACTTCGTCTACTTCGTCAACTAACGTCGAAACAATCATAATAAGCAACATAACAAGGTAGGAAATAAAAGTGCTCTAAAAATGTTAATTTGACTGTTTTAGGACATCTCTGGTTATACGAAAAATAACCAGAGTGGTTTCATTGGAATTGGGTCAGTGGATATTTCTAAACATTTTGATATGATGGAATCAAGGGGTTTATGGGTTTGCAAGAAGTGTACAGAAATATATTTTTGAAAAATGAGCAAAGGCACCCATTTAACAAACCATGATTTTAGAAGCATCTAGGAGTTGGTTTCACTGGATTTGGAGTTCAAATGAATATTCTATGGATTTGCAAAGTTGACAAACATGAAGAAATGGCTCATTATTTTGTGGGGTACAGAAAGTATTAAGAAAAATGTTCATGACCTAAGTTATAAACTCAGGAGCATCTAGAAATTTGAATCATGGCATTTGGATCAAATTTGAGCCCTCTGTGATTTTCTAAAGTTTATCACAGAAATGGAAATGGGATTTTATTTAATTTGTGTGAGGAAAATTGTTCTAGAAAAATGTGCATGCTGCACCAACAGGTAGATCATGATTTATGGAGTCACCAGAAATTTGAATCATTCAATTTGGAGTTAATATGAATATTTGGGAGATTTTACAAATTTCTGGAAAAAGGAAAAGACAAAGGAAGTGGGGGGTTATACCTATATTGCGCACTGGGTGCAGCATAGCGCCGCAGCGCACTGGGCCGGCCCAGCGGCTCGGCCGCACGCGCGCAGGTGGCCACATCGAAGGCGCCTGCCCGGAATACGTCTCCGCCACGGGGAGACGGCACCCAGGGAAGCCGTGTCCACTTATCCCACGGGCCCGGCCCTCAAGGTCACCGACACGCGGGGCCCACTTGTCGGGTTCATCCCCAACCTCCCGCTCGAGCAGAGCAGATGCAGGGGCGGTGTCGACGGAGGCTTGCTGGCACTACAGGCCACCGTTCCCGGTGATATGGCCACCGACATGCTCAGGGGACCCGTCCGCGTCCAACCGTGGGTGGCACGGTTGCCCAGGGGCACCGGGTCGAGCAGGGCATTGGCCGTGGCGGACAAGGCTAATGGTGTGGTTGGGGGCACGGTGTTGCGGCTGCGGAGAAGAAGAAATGGAATCCGGGAGAGGGTCGTGGGGAAGTGGGTGATGTTCTGGTGCAGGTAGGAGGGAGAGAGGAGCACCGGAGAGCTCGAATTTGAGCGGTGGCCGGTGGCAAGGTTTCCGGCCATGGAGGTGAATGGGGGCACTAGAGGAGGAATGGGTTGGCCTGGGGAGCGTACGGGAGAGAGAGAGAGAGAGCCAAAGGAGTCGAGATGGGGCTCGGGGGTGGCCTTAAGTAGCTGACCCGCGGCTCACCGTGGACGTGGCGCACGGGTGGCTGCGGTAATGGCTCGGGAGGCCAGGAGAGAGGGCGAGGACTTGTCTGCGGCGTTAGTGGGGGTGGAGTAGGGCGCCAGGAAGAGAGAGGAGGAGCGGGGAAAGCTCCGGGTGGAGCCACGAGCTCGCACGGCATTGGCGGGCTCGGGCGGCTCTGGGCATGCGCGGCGTGGGCAAGACAGAGGGGGAAAGGAGGGGGCCAGCGCGGTGGCGTGTTGCGGACGTCGAGGCACCTTGACTGGCGCAAGGGGGAGGCTCGAGGTGGTCGGGGGATGCGGCGTCAACGGTCGCCTGCTCTGCCTCACGCTCCAGAGCGCGTCTTTGGCCAGCATCCGCGGCTTTTCTGCGCGCACTCGCGCGTCCACTTGTGTCTGGAAGCTGCAGGGGAGAGTAAACAATGGGAAAGTGGCATTGGATGCTCTGGAACTTGCCAGGACTGGGAGAGAGATGAGAAAGGGAGGGGAAACTGGCTGTCCAGAGAGGAAAATTGGGTCTCTGCCCCCCTTAATCATTGATCCTTGGGCAGCCAAGCATGAAGGAGGTAGAGGAGGAGCAGATGAGGCTGTGGGAAAAAGTTGAGCTCATGGAGATTAGTGGAAATTGCCAAAACATGCATTTTAAATTTCTGCCAGAAGGTGTTTGATGGTGTTTTGGGAAAGCAGATGATTTCCATTTGCCATGAGACTCCACAGGGTGAAATGTCACATATAATTAGGGCCTTCCACCAATTTTGAGCTCATTTGGGCAAAGTTGCCAATCCAACTTTTGTAAACCCTAGAAATTAGCAGAAATGGACTTTTCAAGATTTAGTCATGCAAATCTATTCTCCTTGATGCACCACTTAGTGTAGTGTCATCATTTGAGGCTCTGAACATGTCCACAAAAGTTGAGATCAAAAGGACACACTTGGCAATGTAGAGTTGTTCAAACTTGGATCTGGACAGAGAGGGTTTTGGGGCACTTTTGTGAACCATAGTTATTTTGATTGATATGAAACTTTGCAAGATCATCACATTATGAATATGTGACTTGTTAGAATTTTCCTGGATTTATTTGAAAATATTTCTTATAGAAATATTTCAAATATTTGAAATGAGCTGAAATGGTTCTGGAGGGTTTTGTCCAATATTTTGATCATGACCATGTGTTTAAACTCATATATATGGACAATATATGTCCACTGAGCTTCCCTGATTTTTCTCAAATACTTTTGAAGCTTTAAAATAATTTTAACCTATTAAAGACCATTTCTGGCCTAAAGAAAAAGCCTTTAAATAAAATAGGAAAATAACTTTCAAAATTATATTTTTTTGGTTTCTGGTTGTCCTATATCTAATAGGAGTCAAATATATTTTTGGAAATATTTTTACTGCCCTTAATTAAGTACTTGCAGTGCAAACCTCAATTCAGGGGTATTTGGAAAACTAATTTTTGAAAATACTGTTTCGCTAAATTATTTTTGTAAGAAAATACTATATTGTTCTATACACATGGTATGATCATTGGGAAAAGGTTTTGGATCAAGGAGAAGGAGTATAAGAGTTGGAGGATTTATTTGATTTTTAGAGCACTAGCAAACAACAGTCAAACATTCAATCAAAGCTAAGACAAAACACTCAAAAGTTTTTGTCAAACCACATTTTATCATGATTTATTAGCTTAAGTGTTGTGGCATGAAAATCAGGGTGTGACAGACCTACCCCCCTTACAAGAATCTCATCCCCGAGATTCCCAGACTAGGCGCGGGAAGGAATGCGGAAACTTGGATTTGGGGTAGTCTTCACGTCCTCATACTGCTTCTGCTTCCGTTTGGTGCTCCATTGAACCTGGAAGTACTCGATGGCGTGGCTTGGTGTTTGTCGTCCTGCTTGATCCAGATTGCAATTGGGGTCTCTCGCGTAGGTCATATTGGGCTAGAGGTCGATGGCTCGGTGATCGATGTCCTTGTTAGTGATCGGGCTAGCTAAGAAGTCGAAAACACTTCCGGAGTTGTGTCATTTGGACACATTACGCACAGTGGGTAACTCAGGTGGTAACTCCATTTGGTAACAGTCTTCTCTTCATCTTCTGACGATCTCGATGGGGGTTGTTAAATCTTGGAGTGAGCTTCTGCTTGACATGGAAATGCTTGGTTCTTCTGTGAGGAGTAACCCGTTGGTGCACACAGTCTTCGACGCCAGAGTTTACTTCTTCACGATGACAGTTGGTTTAGTTCTTCCCCCTTGACATGGCGGTCTTCAGATGTTCCTTAACCAACTGAACGACTCTTCTTCCGTCTTCGGGTAGACAAGTAGGTTACCAAATAATGATGAAAACTATCTTGTCTAAGTACTCCATGGAGACTTGTTCACGGGGTACATAAAGTAGGCTGGGGAGTGGTGGTGATCACGGTTGAGTGTTGGTCAAGGTCTACTTGACCTACAGCCCAAGCTCATGGTCATAATCCGACCATGTGGTGGCTTGGTAGGGCTTAAGGGTTTCAAGGATTCTAGTGTGTGGGTGAACGTTTATTATCTTATCCTTAAGCGCGGTTTCTGAGATGCCAATAGTCTATCTAGTCCTTCAAATAAATAACCTTATACCACCGAAAGCATCATCTCGTATAGGCCAAATCCAATCATCACTCCTGTGATCCATATGCTCATGACTCCCGAGGGGAGGTCTAACAAAATCATATATGTCTACGATCCCCAAACTCATATGTATGGCTACCCCTAAAAATCCATGGGTAGAGCATATAAGCCGCTAAGCTTGAACGTGACAATCGAAGTGCTCAGCCTATTCTTCCAAGGTCTAAGATAAAGCACCTCTATCCTAAGGAAACACGTCACATGCCACTCCAAAATCTTGTTTCCTTCCTATGAATCATCTCCAACAACCCGTTAACTACCATTAATCACTACATAATCTACAAATCCAGTGCCTATGGTGTTCCACATGATCTCCTAAAGTCCTATAATCCCAAAATACTTGAAAAGGCTATCTCTACTATAGTCAGTCCACCAATTTCCATTATCATGGTCAAGTAAACTCCAAGGTCAAGCTTATATCAACTCTGACAATTAATCCAATATCCTAGTTTATCGCCCATCGAGAAACATGGTATCGCGATCGAGATCATCAGTCTAAATCCAATTTACTCTGAATCATGTAGACCTACTCAGCATCTATATTCAACTAGAATCAACTGCTTAAATCCAAATCTCATGTCCAACGAGAATTCCTACATGTTTCCCTCAAGTTATCATCCTAATGCCAACTATCTCCTATCAATACCCCTTGGCTAAGTCTAATCCTCATGCGTCCAAGAATTTCAGCTTGCGACCATAATTGTCCTACTAAATCCAATTTACTCAGGGGTAATGAAAGCTATGCTGCCATATTAACATGATCCAACCGAGTTCACCTACCAACATGAAAGCCTCACAATCCACCAAATAGTCTCAGATAAATCCCTCTAGGTCACTGATATAAACTCATCAAGTCATTTGTCCTCTATTCCTATATCCTCAATTTGTCTTCCCTATGGCATCATCAGTTCTGGTGCTACCTTAGGATGATAATGTGCTCGTTCACTATGCCCATTAGTTCCATAATGAACCTAGTGATAAGCAAGGACTTCTGTAGCTTAACTTGTTTTCTTGCAATTCTGTGGGTTAAGCACATGGTTAAGGATTCGAGCTGGGGTATCTTGTGAAGTCTCGAAGGGTCTAGGAATGGGTTTCTAGTCTGGAGGGTTAAACATAATTCTACGGGGTTGCACTTGGTCGTGGAGATTGTAGCAGAAGTCTTCATTGCTAGTTGGTTGCCGAGGTGGAATCCTTGGTGTAGCTTGTCTTGCTGGTCTTCAGTTGAGGAGAGAGATGAGAGGGAAAAGTAGCATAGAGGAGGGGAATGCCTAAAGGGGGTTCTATAGTGCAAGTGCAAACAAATAGGGGCTGAAAGGGCCAAACACAAACAATAAAATAAGGCAGGTGATATAGCCGCATACTAGTTGCCTAGGGCGAAAGGGTGGCTGATATCAAAACACAATAAAATAAAAACAAGCAACACACAATCATGGTTCTATCCGAACCATCATACGGACTCGATTACGCATAGGGGGGGTACACGACTCATCCTACCCTAGGGGTTCTCAGACTCAGTAGTCGTGCCTTGTGCCTCGTGTAGTCTTCTGAGTTTTCCTCTGGTGTTGCTACGTCTCTTGTAGTTGTTCGATGAAATGATCTGGGTTGAGCCTGAAGAGTCTTCAACAACTTCTCGCCTTTTGAAGTGATGGGGTGAAGGTGGCTCCTCGTACCAGGCATTGACTCGGTCTTCTGTTGTCTTCTTAATCAAGACGACCCCTTTTGCCTTCTAAGGCATCGACGGTACCAGGTAGGTAATCCCTTATGCAATGATATTAACAAGGCATAGTAGAGGTCCAACATGTCGGCTTCATTGATGACAACATCGACACCAAGGGCGGGGATGAAGAGAACCGTCTTCCTGCTTACTCTAGTGAGGCGGACCTAATTGCGAGGTTCTCATCCACCGGTGGTTGCCGATACAACAACGGTAAGGTCATGGTTGCTCTATTAGCGATGTATATCATGATCTTGCATATCTTATGCCCTGATCATCGTAGGCCAAGGTTGCATTATCCTGGGGCAAATTCAAAGGTATCACCATCCTCTGGGTCTTCATGTCCTCATTCCTCGAAGACGTATCTTCTGTTGGCATCGTCTTGCTGTGGTGTCGCCAATCTTGTGTTCAGAAGAGGTGGGTGAGTGTTTGGCAAGGTGTACTCCTGCTAGGTTATTTACGAGGATTACAAGGAATCTTGTGGTCAGGGGCACAAGGGTAGTAGTGACCAAAAGTTTTGAAGGGAAAGAGGTCAATAAGGAAAATATGAAGGAAATATGCCCTAGAGGCAATAATAAAGTTATTATTTATTTCCTTATATCATGATAAATGTTTATTATTCATGCTAGAATTGTATTAACCGGAAACATAATACATGTGTGAATACATAGACAAACAGAGTGTCACTAGTATGCCTCTACTTGACTAGCTCGTTAATCAAAGATGGTTATGTTTCCTAACCATGGACAAAGAGTTGTTATTTGATTAACGGGATCACATCATTAGTTGAATGATCTGATTGACATGACCCATTCCATTAGCTTAGCACCCGATCGTTTAGTATGTTGCTATTGCTTTCTTCATGAGTTATACATGTTCCTATGACTATGAGATTATGCAACTACCGTGTGCCGGAGGAACACTTTGTGTGCTACCAAACGTCACAACGTAACTGGGTGATTATAAAGGTGCTCTACAGGTGTCTCCAAAGGTACATGTTGGGTTGGCGTATTTCAAGATTGGGATTTGTCACTCCGATCGTCGGAGAGGTATCTCTGGGCCCTCTCGGTAATACACATCACTGAAGCCTTGCAAGCATTGCAACTAATGAGTTAGTTGCGGGATGATGTATTACGGAACGAGTAAACAGACTTGCCAGTAACGAGATTGAACTAGGTATTGAGATACCGACAATCGAATCTCGGGCAAGTAACATACCGATGACAAAGGGAACAACGTATGTTGTTATGCGGTCTGACCGATAAAGATCTTCGTAGAATATGTAGGAGCCAATATGGGCATCCAGGTCCCGCTATTGTTTATTGACCGGAGACGTGTCTCAGTCATGTCTACATTGTTCTCGAACCCGTAGGGTCCGCACGCTTAAGGTTTCGATGACAGTTATATTATGAGTTTATGAGTTTTGATGTACCGAAGGAGTTTGGAGTCCCGGATGAGATCGGGGACATGACGAGGAGTCTCAAAATGGTCGAGACGTAAAGATCGATATATTGGACGACTATATTTGGACATCGGAAAGGTTCCGAGTGATTCGGGTATTTTTTGGAGTACCGGGTAGTTACGGGAGAAGCAATGGGCCTTGATGGGCTTTAGTGGGAAGAGGAGAAAGGGCCAAGGGGCTGCTGCGCCACCCCTCACCTCTAGTCCGAATTGGACTAGGGAAAAGGGGGTCGGCCACCTTTCCTTCTCCTCCACTTCCTTCTCCCTTCCTCCCCTCTTGGTGGACTCCTACTAGGACTTGGAGTCCTAGTAGGACTCCACATCTTGGCCGCACCAATTGCCTTGGCCGGCCTCCTCCTCCTCCATCCTTTATATACTGAGGCAAGGAGCACCCCATGAACACAAGTTGATCCACGTGATCATATTCTTAGCCGTGTGCGGTGCCCCCTTCCACCATAGTCCTCGATAATATTGTAGCGATGCTTAGGCGAAGCCCTGCGACGGTAGTACATCAAGATCGTCACCACGCCGTCGTGCTGACGGAACTCTTCCCCGACACTTTGCTGGATCGGAGTCCGGGGGTCGTCATCGAGCTGAACGTGTGCTAGAACTCGGAGGTGCCGTAGTTTCGGTGCTTGATCGGTCGGGCCATGGAGACGTACGACTACATCAACCAAACGCTTCCGTTGTCGATCTACAAGGGTACGTAGATCACACTCTCCCCTCTCGTTGCTATGCATCACCATGATCTTGCGTGTGCGTAGGAAAATTTTGAAATTACTACGTTCCCCAACAGTGGCATCCGAGCCTAGGTTTTATATGTTGATGTTATATGCACGAGTAGAACACAAGTGAGTTGTGGGCGATATAAGTCATACTGCTTACCAGCATGTCATACTTTGGTTCGGTGGTATTGTTGGATGAAGCGGCCCGGACCGACATTACGCGTACGCTTACGCGAGACCGGTTCTCCCGACGTGCTTTGCACATAGGTGGCTTGTGGGTGACAGTTTCTCCAACTTTAGTTGAACCGAGTGTGGCTACGCCCAGTCTTTGCGAAGGTTAAAACAGCACCAACTTGACAAACTATCGTTGTGGTTTTGATGCGTAGGTAAGATTGGTTCTTGCTTAAGCCCGTAGCAGCCACGTAAAACTTGCAACAACAAAGTAGAGGACGTCTAACTTGTTTTTGCAGGGCATGTTGTGATGTGATATGGTCAAAACGTGATGAGATATAAGTTGTTGTATGAGATGATCATGTTTTGTTGAAGTTATCGGCAGCTGGCAAAAGCCTTATGGTTGTCTCTTTATTGCATAAGATGCAAGCACCAAATAATTGCTTTACTTTATCGCTATGCGATAGCAATATTTGCAAGAGCAATAGTTGGCGAGACGACCATGTGACGACATATTGATATAGATCAAGATGATGGAGATCATGGTGTCATGCCGGTGACGATGGAAATCATGACGATGCTTTGGAGATGGAGATCAAAGGCACAAGATGATAATGGCCATATCATGTCACATATTTTGATTGCATGTGATGTTTATTTTTTATGCATCTTATCTTGCTTTGATTGACGGTAGCATTATAAGACGATCTCTCACTAATTATCAAGAAGTGTTCTCCCTGAGTAAGCACCGTTGCGAAAGTTCTTCGTGCTGAGACACCACGTGATGATCGGGTGTGATAGGCTCTACGTTCAAATACAACGGGTGCAAAACAGTTGCACACACGGAATACTCAGGTTATACTTGACGAGCCAAGCATATACAGATATGGCCTCGGAACACGGAGACCGAAAGGTCGAGCGTGAATCATATAGTAGATATGATCAACATAGTGATGTTCACCAATGAAACTACTCCATCTCACGTGATGATCGGACATGGTTTAGTTGATTTGGATCACGTAATCACTTAAAGGATTAGAGGGATGTCTATCTAAGTGGGAGTTCTTAAGTAATATGATTAATTGAACTTAAATTTATCATGAACTTAGTCCTGGTAGTATTTTGCAAATCATGTTGTAGATCAATAGCTCGCGTTGTTGCTTCCCTGTGTTTATTTTGATATGTTCCTAGAGAAAATTGTGTTGAAAGATGTTAGTAGCAATGATACGGATTGGATCCGTGATCTGAGGTTTATCCTCATTGCTGCATAGAAGAATTATGTCCTTGATGCACCGCTAGGTGACGGGCCTATTGCAGGAGCAGATGCAGACGCTATGAACGTTTGGCTAGCTCAATATGATGACTACTTGATAGTTTAGTGCACCATGCTTAACAGCTTGGAATCGGGACTTCAAAGACGTTTTGAATGTCATGGACCATATGAGATGTTCCAGGAGTTGAAGTTAATATTTCAAGCAAATACCCGAGTTGAGAGATATGAAGTCTCCAACAAGTTCTATAGCTAAAAGATGGAGGAGAATCGCTCACCTAGTGAGCATGTGCCCAGATTGTCTGAGTACTACAATCGCTTGAATCAAGTGGGAGTTAATCTTCCAGATAAGATAGTGATTGACCGAATTCTCTAGTCACCATCACCAAGTTAGTAGAACTTCGTGATGAACTATGATATGCAAGGGATAACGGAAACGATTCCCAAGCTGTTCGTAATGCGGAAATTGATGAAGGTAGAAATCGAGAAAAACATCAAGTGTTCATGGTAGACAAGACCACTAGTTTCAAGAAAAGGACAGAGGGAAGAAGGGAACTTCAAAAAGAACAGCAAGCAAGTTGCTGCTCAAGTGAAGAAGCCCAAGTCTGATCCTAAGCCTGAGACTAAGTGCTTCTACTGCAAAGGGACTGGTCACTGGAAGCGGAACTACCCCAAGTGATTGGCGGATAAGAAGGATGGCAAAGTGAACATAAGTATATTTGATATACATGTTATTGATGTGTACTTTACTAGTGTTTATAGCAACCCCTCAGTATTTGATACTAGTTCAGTTGCTAAGATTAGTAACTCGAAACGGGAGTTGCAGAATGAACAGAGACTAGTTAAGGGTGAAGTGACGATGTGTGTTGGAAGTGGTTCCAAGATTGATATGATCATCATCGCACACTCCCTATACTTTCGGGATTAGTGTTGAACCTAAATAAGTGTTATTTGGTGTTTGCGTTGAGCATAAATATGATTTGATCATGTTTATTGCAATATGGTTATTCATTTAAGTAAGAGAATAAATTGTTGTTCTGTTTACATGAATAAAACCTTATATGGTTACACACCCAATGAAAATGGTTCGTTGGATCTCGATCATAGTAATACACATATTCATGATATTGAAGCCAAAAGAAGCAAAGTTAATAATGATAGTGCAACTTATTTGTGGCACTGCCGTTTAGGTCATATTGGTGTAAAGCGCATGAAGAAACTCCATGCTGATGGGATTTTGGAATCACTTGATTATGAATCAGTTGATGCTTACGAACCATGCCTCATGGGCAAAGATGACTAAGACTCCATTCTCCGGAACAATGGAGCCAGCGACAGATTTGTTGAAAATCATACATACTGATGTATGTGGTCCGATGAATAGGGTCATGGCAGGTATCATTATTTTCTAATCTTCACAGATGATTTGAGCAGATATGGGTATATCTACTTGATGAAACATAAGTCTGAAACATTTGAAAAGTTCAAAGAATTTTAGAGTGAAGTGGAAAATCATCGTGACAAGAAAATAAAAGTTTCTACGATATGATCGCAGAGGTAAAATATTTGAGTTATGAGTTTGGCCTTTAATTAAAACAATGTGAAATAGTTTCACTACTCACGCCACCTGGAACACCATAGTGTAATGCTGTGTCCGAACATCATAACCGTACTTTATTAGATATAGTGCGATCTATGATGTCTCTTACCGATCTACCACTATCGTTTTGGGGTTATGCATTAGAGACAGCTGCATTCATGTTAAATAGGGCACCATCTAAATCCGTTGAGACGACACCGTGTGAACTATGGTTTGGCAAGAAACCTAAGCTGTCGTTTCTTAAAGTTTGGAGTTGCGATGCTTATGTGAAAAAGTTTCATCTCGATAAGCTCAAACTCAAATCGGAGAAATATGTCTTCATAGGATACCCAAAGGAGACAGTTGGGTACACCTTCTATCACAGATCCGAAGGCAAGACATTCGTTGCTAAGAATGGATCCTTTCTAGAGAGGGAGTTTCTCTCGAAAGAAGTGAGTGGGAGGAAAGTAGAGAACTTGATGAGGTAACTGTACCTGCTCCCTTATTGGAAAGTAGTTTATCACAGAAATCTGTTCCTGTGACTACTACACCAATTAGTGAGGAAGCTAATGATGATGATCATGTAACTTCAGATCAAGTTACTATCGAATCTCGTAGGTAAACCAAAGTGAGATCCGCACCAGAGTGGTACGGTAATCCTATTCTGGAGGTCATGTTACTTGACCATGACGAACTTGCGAACTATGAGGAAGCGATGATGAGCCCAGATTCCGTGAAATGGTTTGAGGCCATGAAATCTGAGATATGATCCATGTATGAGAACAAAGTATGGACTTTGATGGATTTGCCCGATGATCGGCAAGCGATAGAAAATAAATGGATCTTCAAGAGAAAGACGGACGCTGATAGTAGTGTAACTATCTACAAAGCTAGAATTTTCGCAAAAAGGTTTTCGACAAGTTCAAGGTGTTGACTACGATGAGAGTTTCTCACTCGTATCTATGCTTAAGTCTGTCCGAATCATGTTAGCAATTGTCGCATTTTATGAAATCCGGCAAATGGATAAACAAAACTGCATTCCTTAATGGATTTATTAAAGAAGAGTTGTATATGATACAACCAGAAGGTTTTGTCAATCTTAAAGGTGCTAACAAAATGTGCAAGCTCCAGCGATCCATCTATGGACTGGTGCAAACATCTCGGAGTTGGAATATACGCTTTGATAAGTTGATCAAGGCATATAGTTTTATACAGACTTGCGGTGAAGCCTGTATTTACAAGAAAGTGAGTGGGAGCACTACAGCATTTCTGATAAAGTATATGTCAAAGACATATTCTTGATCGGAGATAATGTAGAATTATTCTGCAAAGCATAAAGGAATGTTTGAAAGGAGTTTTTCAAAGAAAGACCTCGGTGAAGCTGCTTACATATTGAGTATCAAGATCTATAGAGATAGATCAAGACGCTTGATAAGTTTTTTCAATGAGTACATACCTTGACAAGATTTTGAAGTAGTTCAAAATGGAACAGTCAAAGAAAGAGTTTCTTGCCTATGTTACAAGGTGTGAAATTGAGTAAGACTCAAAGCCCGACCACGGCAGAAGATAGAAAGAGAATGAATGTCATTCCCTATGCCTTGGTCATAGGTTCTATAAAGTATGCCATGATGTGTACCAAATCTATTGTATTCCCTACCACGGAGTTTGGCAAGGGAGTACAATAGTGATCTAGGAGTAGATCAATGGACAGCGGTCAAAATTATCCTTACTGGAATAAGGACATGTTTCTCGATTACGGAAATGACAAAAGGTTCGTCGTAAAGGGTTACGTCGATGCAAGTTTTGACACTGATCCAGATGATTCTAAGTCTCAATCTGGATACATATTGAAAGTGGGAGCAATTAGCTAGAGTAGCTCCATGCAGAGCATTGTTGACATACAAATTTGCAAAATACATGCGGATCTGAATGTGACAGACCCGTTGATTAAACTTCTCTCACAAGCAAAACATGATCACTTTTTGGGTCTTAATCACATAGCGATGTGAACTAGATTATTGAATCTAGTAAACCCTTTGGGTGTTAGTCACATGGAGATGTGAACCAATCACATAAAGATGTGAACTATTGATGTTAAATCACATGGCGATGTGATCTAGATTATTGACTCTAGTGCAAGTGGGAGACTGAAGGAAATATGCCCTAGAGGCAATAATAAAGTTATTATTTATTTCCTTATATCATGATAAATGTTTATTATTCATGCTAGAATTATATTAACCGGAAACATAATACATGTGTGAATACATAGACAAACAGAGTGTCACTAGTATGCCTCTACTTGACTAGCTCGTTAATCAAAGATGGTTATGTTTCCTAACCATGGACAAAGAGTTGTTATTTGATTAACGGGATCACATCATTAGTTGAATGATCTGATTGACATGACCCATTCCATTAGCTTAGCACCCGATCGTTTAGTATGTTGCTATTGCTTTCTTCATGACTTATACATGTTCCTATGACTATGAGATTATGCAACTCCCGTGTGCCGGAGGAACACTTTGTGTGCTACCAAACGTCACAACGTAACTGGGTGATTATAAAGGTGCTCTATAGGTGTCTCCAAAGGTACATGTTGGGTTGGCGTATTTCAAGATTGGGATTTGTCACTCCGATCGTCGGAGAGGTATCTCTGGGCCCTCTCGGTAATACACATCACTGAAGCCTTGCAAGCATTGCAACTAATGAGTTAGTTGCGGGATGATGTATTACGGAACGAGTAAAGAGACTTGCCGGTAACGAGATTGAACTAGGTATTGAGATACCGACGATCGAATCTCGGGCAAGTAACATACCGATGACAAAGGGAACAACGTATGTTGTTATGCGGTCTGACCGATAAAGATCTTCGTAGAATATGTAGGAGCCAATATGGGCATCCAGGTCCCGCTATTGGTTATTGACCGTAGACGTGTCTCGGTCATGTCTACATTGTTCTCGAACCCGTAGGGTCGGCACGCTTAAGGTTTTGATGGCAGTTATATTATGAGTTTATGAGTTTTGATGTACCGAAGGAGTTCGGAGTCCCGGATGAGATCGGGGACATGACGAGGAGTCTCGAAATGGTCGAGACGTAAAGATCGATATATTGGACGACTATATTCGGACATCGGAAAGGTTCTGAGTGATTCGGGTATTTTTGGAGTACCGGGTAGTTACGGGAGAAGCAATGGGCCTTGATGGGCTTTAGTGGGAAGAGGAGAAAGGGCCAAGGGGCTGCTGCGCCCCCCTCCCCTCTAGTCCGAATTGGACTAGGGAAAAGGGGGCCGGCCACCTTTCCTTCTCCTCCACTTCCTTCTCCCTTCCTCCCCTCTTGGTGGACTCCTACTAGGACTTGGAGTCCTAGTAGGAGTCCACATCCTGGCCGCACCAATTGCCTTGGCCGGCCTCCTCCTCCTCCATCCTTTATATACTGAGGCAAGGGGCACCCCATGAACACAAGTTGATCCACGTGATCATATTCTTAGCCGTGTGCGGTGCCCCCTTCCACCATAGTCCTTGATAATATTGTTGCGATGCTTAGGCGAAGCCCTGCGACGGTAGTACATCAAGATCGTCACCACGCCGTCGTGCTGACGGAACTCTTCCCCGACACTTTGCTAGATCGGAGTCCGGGGATCGTCATCGAGCTGAACGTGTGCTAGAACTCGGAGGTGCCGTAGTTTCGGTGCTTGATCGGTCGGACCGTGGAGACGTACGACTACATCAACCAAACGCTTCCGTTGTCGATCTACAAGGGTACATAGATCACACTCTCCCCTCTCGTTGCTATGCATCACCATGATCTTGCATGTGCGTAGGAAAATTTTGAAATTACTACGTTCCCCAACAAAATATACCTTGGTCTTCGAAAAACTGAGAAGGGAAGAGAAGTATAGATAGTTTTGAAAACTTGTAATAATTTTGGAGATAGTTTTACACTAACTAACGACCATGCTAACTAAGGCTTACTATAGTCAGGATGGCTCTGATACCAGCTCTGTGGGGACCCCGACTCATAAGTCGTGATCACCGAATGCACGTGTACAGTGATCCCAGAGATCAATGCTCACTGAACACACAGTAGCTGAATAACAAGTGTCTTACATCCATACATACCGTCTTACATAAATTATGACCATTATGGTCAAGTCTTGAGTATAACTTCGCAGCGGAATTCTTCGTCGATAACTTGGACCCATGCCATCTGCCTTAACCCTACAGGCATTCTGACTGGGAAGCGTCCTAGCTCGCACGATTGTCACCAAAGAACTCTTCAATGTATCTTATCTTTCATGCCTGGCCAATAAAATAACCAGCGGCAAGCCAATGAGTATTTTGACTGTACTCGCAAGCAACCCATGTTTTGGTTCAAGATACAACAATGCATGATATATGTAAATTCTTGCGGAAAGCTAGTTTTGAGTGCAATGGCTTGTTCAACTACTCGTAAGACATGCCTCAGGAGAATTCAAGTAACCAAGAGGACGGTTACAGATATCAACATAAAGGGAGTGGGCTCCAACCCAACTCAATCATGTCAAGTCCTTTGACTTGACCCAAGTAGTTCTCCCCACTTATCCAAACACACACTGGTTTGTAAACATGTGGACGTAGCCCAAGAGCGGTTACCCAACTGTCCTTGACCGTGGACACGGCTATTCGAATAGTTTTACACTCTACAGAGGTTGCACACTTTACCCACAAGATCCGGGGAACTTCCGTGTCAGCCACGACCCGCGGTACCTCAAGTACCCGGGATAAGCACCCGATCACTATCTTTCCCTAGACGACACTAACAAGGAGTCCACTCGTTGTTCCGTATCCTCACGATGTACATCATACGAGACTCACTCGAGATCGTATCATCCGAGAGGGGACACAACGGTGTATCCGGTGCCCTGTGAAAACAGTCATGGCCGCCCTACCTGGCACGACCCCGTCCCGAGAGAGCGCACCAACAACTCTCCCGTCACTAGTAATGCGGGCTCCAAGCTAGTATCGGCCTAGGTAATCAATAATGCCCTTTCCCATACAAGGGTAGAGTGGTTGCGCATGTAAGGATGGAATAACGGTCGCAACTTAAATCAATCCGTTTTGAAAATCAACACCCACACTTGCCTCAGTACACCACTTCGTCATCAAGTGGTTACCCAACTCATCACCTCCCTCGGGCATAAGTGGCACCCGACGGGGTTTTTGAAAAGTCCTTTGAAAATACTTTGTCTCCATCACCATGCATATTCCCGTCCCTTTTTGCGTAGCAACTACTTTAGCATCCTATCTACTCCCACTAGCATAACCCTCATAGGATGGTAGGGTCATGCACAATGCAAGTATCAACAAGGAAGTAACGGAGGCAACCCATCAAAGTGGTTACCACCTCATCATGATTCCGTTGCAACAACAATATGGTGTTATATGACATGCATAGAAAGGGTTTCATAGACATGGTCAAAGGGCTGCTTGCCTGGTTCATCAGAGTCTTTAGGTCTTCTGGTCCTTCTCCAAGTACTTCGTCTACTTCGTCAACTAACGTCGAAACAATCCTAATAAGCAACATAACAAGGCAGGAAATAAAAGTGCTCTAAAAATATTAATTTGACTTTTTTAGGACATCTCTGATTATATGACAAATAACCAGCCCGGCGATAAGCCACCATGAGTGGGTCTTTAGAATCCCAAGTGCCAGAGACCTGCTGAGCCACCAAATTTGAGTCGCCAAAGCACCTGACCCAACTTAGATTCATCTCTTTGGCCACCTTCAGGTCATGAAGCAAGGCCTCATACTTAGCTACATTATTAGTGCAGGGAAACATAAGCCTTAAAACATAGCAAAATTTTTCACCTCGCGGGGAAGTCAAGATAACTCCAGCCCCCGATTTCCTATAACCATCAAAATGAATAGTCAATATGTATTATCAAGCTTCTCCTCAGGTGTCTGCAACTCCATCCAGTCGTTAATGAAATCGACAAGAGCTTGAGACTTGATAGCTGTCATTGGCATATATTTCAGACCATGGGGTCCAAGATCAATGGCCCACTTGGCCACCCGGCCTGTGGCCTCTCTGTTCTGAATAATATCCCCTAAAGGAGCAGAGCTGACCACAGTAATGGGATGGCCAAGGAAATAGTGCTTCAACTTGCGACTGGCCATGAACACCCCATAGACTAGCTTCTGCCAATGTGGGTATCTCTTCTTAGACTCAATCAAGACCTCATTGACATAATAAGTCGGCCTTTGAACCAGATATTCCTTACCCATCTCTTTTCTTTCTACTAAAACGACCACGCTGACGGCTCTACTATTACTAGCCACATATAAGAGCAAAGGCTCCTTCTCAACTGGAGCTGCAAGAACCAGCGACTCAGCTAACTATTTTTTAAGCACCTCAAACGCATCATTAGCAGCATCACTCCAGACAAAATGATCTGTTTTCTTAATCATCTGGTATAGAGGAATAGCCTTCTCTCCCAGGCGGCTTATAAACTGGTTTAAAGCTGCTATATGACCCGCCAAACGTTGTACATCATTGATGCATGCCGGCTTAGCCAATGAAGTAACGGCTTTGATTTTCTCCAGGTTAGCTTCAATACCTCTCTCAGAGACCAGAAAACCCAAGAGCTTACCTGCAAGCACACCAGAAACACATTTGGTCGGGTTAAGCATCATTTTGAAGATCTGGAGATTATCAAAAGTCTCCTTGCAATCAGCTTGCAGAGTCTCCTTCTTTCTAGACTTCACAACAATATCATCCACACATATAAGCGTGAACATTATGCCCAATATGGTTATGAAGACAATTTTGAACACAACGTTGATAGGTCGTCTGTGCACTTTTGAGCCCAAAAGGCATAGACACATAGTATAAAGCTCCAAAAGGTGTGATGGAAGCCGTCTTATCTTGGTCTTTAACTGCCATCTTAGTCTGATGATAAAAAGAATAAGCATCCAAGAAGCTCAAACGCTCACAACCCGTCGTAGCATCAATGATCTGATCAATACGGGGAAGAGCAAAAGGATCACCTAGACAAGCTTTTATTAAGGTCTGTGTAATCCACACACATACGCCAAGTGCCATTTTTCTAAGTACTATCACCGGGTTAGCCAACCACTTAGGGTGAAAAACTTCAACAATTAAACCCGCTGCTAAGAGCCAGGCCACCTCTTCTCCAATGGACTTATGTCTCCTCATTAAAACGATGAAGGAATTGCTTGACCAACTTAAATTTAGGATCAATATCGAGAGTGTGCTCAGCGAGTTCCCTCGGTACACCCGGCATGTCTGAAGGCTTCCATGAAAAGATGTCCCAGTTCTCACGGATGGACTCGATGAGCGCGCTTTCCTATTTGGGATCCATATTAGCACTGATAGTGAATTGTTGGGATGAGTCGCCAGGAATAAAATCAACCTGCTTGGTATCATCTACCGATTTAAACTTCAACAAAGGGCCATACTATGTGGTTGGCTTCTTTGGTGGAGTCATATCAGTCGGGTCAACATTGTCTTTATAAAACTTAAGTTCCTCCGTGGCACCGGCAGACTCAGCATAAGCAGCATCACCTTCTTCACATTCCAAGGCTATATTCCTGTCACCATGTACTGTGATGGTACCCTTGTGACCCGGCATCTTAAGCTGCAGATACACATAACAAGGCCGTGCCATAAACTTGGCATAAGCCAGCCATCCAAACAGAGCGTGATAGGGCCTTTTATCTTGACCACTTCAAAGTTCAATATTTCTGCCCTATAGTCATACTCATTGCCAAAAGCTACTTCCAAAGCAATTTTACCAACTAGATATGCCGACTTACCAGGCACCACCCCGTGAAAGACTGTAGAGGACGGCTTAAGATCTTTGTCACTTAAATTCATGTGGCAAAAAGTATCATAATAAAGGATATTGATGCTGATACCTCCGTCCATGAGCACCTTAGTGAACTTGTAACCTCCAACCTGAGGGGCTACCACCAAAGCCAGCTGACCCGGATTGTCAACCCGAGGCGGGTGATCCTCACGGATCCATACAATTGGCTGATCTGACTATCGTAAGTATCGAGGTACTACCGGCTCAACTGTGCTCACCGCTCGTTTATGAACCTTTGTATCTCGCTTGCACAGGCTCGTGATGAAAACATGATATTGGTCACTGTTAAGCCGCTTTGGATTACTCTGATACCCCGACTGATGTTACTGATTACCCTGATTGGGCTGCTGGTTATAATTGCCCTGACCTTGATATCCGTAATTTGAGCCGCCACCGCCGAACCCGGGCCCATGAGAGCCAGATCCTGACCTGTCGTGCGGGCCATTATTGTTATTGTGGTCCTTATCAAAGCCGGAGTTCTTATATTCCTTCATGATAAAACAATATTTCCACACGTGAATCGACAGTCTATCTTGGAAATTGTGCTTTGGGCAAGGCTGGTTCGACGTCGCCTCAAGGTTGAACTTTGGCCCTCCAAACCGAGGTTGTGGTTTTCCCTTACGACGTCGATCGTTATTTTGTGCATTGGTATTAGCCACAAAATCTGACCCGCCGTCAGGCTACTTGCGCTTACCATTACTACCCTTCTTAAGCCTTGTCATGTTTAGTTGTTGCCCTTTTCCATTGTAGTTCTTCTTCCCCTTATTGGTCTTCTCCTCATCAGACCTAGAGTCCTTAGTATTGTCAGAGTCGGCGTATTTGATGAGAGCCGCCATAAGCTCCCCCATGTCATTGCAGTGACGTTTAAGCCGCCCTAACTTCTGCTTCACAGGGATAAAACGGCAATTTTTCTCCAGAATTAGAACAACAAAGCCGGCGTTGATGCTATCCGCTAAATGGATAATAGTGGAAACCTGACGGACCCAATGGTGGGCCGACTCATCCTCGCGCTAGGCACAGGTGTCTAGGTCAATGATTGACAGAGGTTGTTTGCATGTGTCTTTGAAATTCTAAATAAAACGCGCTTTCAACTCTGCCCATGAATTGATAGAATTAGGGGTAATCCCTTCAACCAGGTTCGAGCCAGCCCATCCAGCATCATTGTGACGTACTTGGCGCACACAATGTCGTTAACATCTAACATCATTGTGACGTACTTTGCTAATCAGCAGTGTAATTGGGCACCTTTCGATGGCCCTTGAAGTCCTTAGGCAAATGCTCATTGCGTAGAACCGGCGCTAGGCACGACACACCCACCATCCTGGAAGTCATCCAGCCTCTACAGACACCGAAGGATTCAACTTAAGTCGTTGATGAGATGCTAATTGAGCTGCCAGCTCTGCCTCTTGATGTGCCCTAGCCTAATCCATCAAGGCTTGAACATTGTTATCATCACGCGGCGGTTCATGCCCACATGGTTGGTTACGATGTCGCTCGCTGCTGGAAACCACCGACGACTCAATGCGCCGGCTGTAACTTCGGCTGTGGCATGTAGTTGAATGAATTCGCTCGTGGCTATATGAGTAAGCCGCCTGCTAAGCTACCGCTGTTTGAAGAAGCTCCACAACCTTCCGGGCCTCGACCGCAGCAGGAGGCTCGCCTTCTACTGGATGAGCCGCCAGCCGTGAAGCTGCGGCAATCATGTTATCCAGAGGGTTGGAATAATGATCTCGGGGTGTCACCGCTCGAGCAGGGTTACATCGATCCGCGATGGATCTGCTACACGAGGCCGAGCTGTCGCCCCGGTCACGGGCGCCTCAGCAGCCTAGGTCACGCCGGGCGGGTTACTTGTCCCTGCTCCAGGCGTATTGAAATGATTCCTCCCCTTGAACTGTGAAGGTAGATGGCTCTGGTATCTGCGTAAAATGGCATTTGATGCATTCTCATCCAAATTTAACCGGAAAGCTTCTTCTTGAATCCGTTGTGACTTAGCCTCCAATGCGGCGCGCTCCATTGCCATCCTGGCATTCTCATCATTAAGCTCTTCTCTGGCTTGAGCTACCTCATCCTGCAACTTCGCAACTTCCACATTATGTTGTGCTTGAGTCGCCGGGGTCACCTCTACGGCTAATAGAGTCGCCAAAGCCTCCAAGAGCTCGGGTAAGACCTGAGCCGGCGGCCGCATAGGGCCACTTGCCCCGGCCATCGCCGCAGCCGTTGAACTAGATGTCATAGCCGCAGCAGTGGATGAATTCAACATTTGTTGCGTACCGGAACATGAAGATAGCAGCCCTGCTCAGCGGCTCATAGGGGTCTGGAATACTGTCACCATCAGAATAGCCCCCAAGCCCGCCATCTTGCAATCGGCAGATTGATTCGGTTTCGCCGATTGAGGATTCATCACCTGAGTAGATGGCTGTCTCTCCACCTAACATTAAACCTTCCTCAAGATCCACCACATGAACAAAACCAACAAAGGCTCGCTTCCGTCTAGGTTGAACCCTGGTGGGTCTCGCACGCCGAGCCATCTTGATGGTGTTAGCACCGATGTCCGGCTCAGGCTCTGACTCGCCAATCTTGCCGATGAAGACGTGGATTCCGCCGAAGGGGACCCGGTACCCGTATTCGATTGAATCGGCCTCCATACGCCATCCAGTGTCGTCGATGGAGATCTTGCCGCGGCGGCTCTTGGTCATCCGGCCCATGGTGTATCCCTTGATCCCTGAGAAGCTACCCTTCAAGAACTCGAAACCACCATGATCTGGCCCCATGGTGGGCGCCAACTATCGTGGATTTCTCATGCCAGATGCCCTAGTGAAATGACTTAGGTGTGGAGCCATTAGCTTGATGGGTTTGAACAGGACAAAGGACACAAAGAGTTTACCCAAGTTCGGCCCCTCGTATCTAGGTAAAAGCCTACGTCCTGCTTCTAGTTGTATTGCTTGGGTTTTGATTACAAGGGAGCGAATACGCTTGACCCAGTTCTCTATTCTTGTTTTTCTGAGTTAACCTGCTGTCGGGTCTCGCCTTTCTATACACAGGTTGAGACCCGGAGGCTTACAGAGTCCCGGCCGGCTCACACAATGTGATCGGCTTGGTTTCTAACTAATCACGCCTTACATGGCAAGTTATCGTACGGTGGTTCATAAGCCCAAGTCTTGGGCTTTTACCAGGCCTGCCTCCATAAGTCACCGTCTTCACAATTCTCCTTGGGCCTCCTTGGACCTTCCTTTTTATTTAAACCGCCAACAGCGTAACTTGGCCCCTCCTGGGTGTGTCACACCTTGGAGCTATATCCCCAACATGTGGCCAATGACTCGCACAGACCTGACGATGTCTGGGAGACCAGTGATGAGGATCCAAGTAGTATCCAGGACCGCCACCATCTTGGGGTCGCAAACGGGCTCCGACATGTCCATGACCAGCTTGTTGAGCGCCAATGTGAGCTTGGCGCTGTGGGTAGCATATCTGTGGCTAGTCACATTGGGGAAGACCACCGAGAACTTACAGCCCGCGGTAGGAGTGACCGCCAGTCCCACTTGCAATGGTACAGGTTGTTGACCTCGTCCTCGATCATCTCTGGGGAGGCCACCCCCTCATCGACCACCGACATGATTGCCTGAAGCGATAAAGTGGGGGGGGGGGATATTGGGTACCTCGATGTGGAAGAAACCCATCCCCTCAAGGTCGTGCCCGTGCATCATCAGCTCCTCAGAGACCCGCCGGTCAGGGCACAACAGAGCCGGCTGACCCGGGTCCTTACACAGGTAGTAGCACGGGGAGGGGTGGTGCAAGAGATCTGAGAGTGTCCGGAGATGCCACAGTTGAAGCACTTCAGGGGATCATGGCCAGCACCATCGGTCGGCGCAACCACCGAGGCTGGAGCAGGAGCGAGCGGAGCGGTGTTGGGGGCACGGGGTTGCCCGCGACGCTTCTTCTTGACCCCCTTGCGCCCACGGCCCATGCCATTCCCATTCGGGGAAACTGGGCTCCCCATGCGGCGGCTAGCAGCGCTGGGGGCAGGGGTTTCCGGTGGCTATAGCTGATACTGTTGTTGTAGCACATGCAACGGGGAGCGGCTCCGGTCCCGACGGTGCACCGGCAAAAGGGAGCGCATGAGGGATGAGCGCCAAGTGGCTGCAAGCAGGGGGAGTGCGAGCAGTCACGGCGGTCGCGCCCCGGGGATCGGCGGTCAGGACAGGGAGGCAAGTTGCAGCCTGCTTGGGCTGGCGAGCAACAGTCCTGGCGGGAGAGGGGGTGAGCGGCAGCCGTCCTGGGAGGATAGCTGGTACTGGAGGTCGGCCTCCCGCCAGACGACATCGGGGGACGGGCGAGGAGGGGGGATCAAGATAGCCGTCAAGGCGGGGTTTTTTCCGGCCCCCTCATCTCCCCACTCCTAAGGCATGGCGGCAGCCGGGGTAGCCGCGGCGGGGGCTCGCCGAGATGGTACGGCGATAGGAGGGGGCAGCTGGGAGCAGGCGGCGGAGCTGTTAGGGCTGGGGTCGGGGTGAGACTGGGTTCGTAGGAAGCGAGAGGCCTCCCGGGAGTCAGATGGCCCAGAATCAGGCAGTAGGCCCGCGATCCTAGCAGGCCCAGCAGCAGGTTCCCCCCTCACCCCCGACCAGGAGGAAGCAGCCCGCAGGAGGTTGGCTAGGTCCATCGGTCCTGCCTAGGCCAACCGACACGCGACCCAGGATCTGGAGGCCCACTAGGGGAGCCATAGTGGCATCTACGGTTTCCACAACGCGGCCGGGCGCCGCCGCTTGAGCGGGGGACATCACCGGTGAGGCGGCTAATGCCAGCCATGGGTGCACCGAGTTGGGTAGGATCGAGACGCGCATCGAGGAGGAACCAAACGCTGCAATGAAGGGCCGGAAAGGGGTGCGCTAGCCAGAGTGAGAGGGGACGGGAGGGGAGGCCACAACGTCTGCGCCGACGTGGGAGACAAGGCGGACATCCACCACGACGTCCGAGCGGTACCGAGGTCGGAGGGACCGGCGACGCCCCACGCCGAGGCGTGGCGGCGGCGGGCGCCTCCACCCTGCAAGGTGCGGCCTTGACGTGGCCAAGGGCGAGGCGGGGATCCAGCCGAAAGGCAGTCATACCCCCACGCCAGGAGGTAGAGTCGCCCTCCGCGTAGACTAGCACTACACGCATCAGAGGGTCACGCCGCTCGATCGCACGGCCAGCATCATGGTCGTCGTCCTCGGCGAGGTCCGTCGCCGTAGCCTCGGGCCAGTCTAGGCAGACAATGGTGCCGTCGGGGTTTGAAGGAAGCGAGTGGCCTCCCAAGAGTCAGATGGTCTGGGATCGGGTAGCAGGTCTGCGGCCCTAGCAGGACTAGCAGCAGGTCCCCCCCCGACCAAGAGGAAGCGGCCCGCGAGAGGTTGACTATGTCTAGCAGGCCAATGGTCCTGCCTAGGCCCACCAACACATGGCCCAGGACCTGGAGGCCCACCAGGGGAGCCGTAGTGGCATCTAGGGTTTCCCCAATGCGGTCGGGTGCCGCCGCCTGAGCGCGGGACGTCACCGGCGAGGCGGCTAATGCCAGCCATGGGAGCATCAAGTTGGGTAGGATCGAGACGCGCATCGAAGAGGAACCAAACGCTGCAATGAAGGGCCAGAAAGGGGTGCGCTGGCCGGAGTCGGAGGGGAGGGGAGGCCACGGCGTCGGCGCTGGCGCGGGAGACAGGGCGGACAACCGCCACGACGTCCGAGCGGCACCGAGGTCGGAGGAACGGGCAACGCCCCATGCCGTGGCACGGCGATGGCGGGCGCTTCGACCCTTCAAGGTGCGGCCTTGACACGACCAAGGGTGAGCCAGGGACCCAGCCGGAAGGCAGTCATATACTCCCACGCCGGGAGGTAGAGCCGCCCTCCACGCAGACCAGCAGTGCACGCATCAATGGGCCGCGCTGCTTGGCCGGACGGCCAGCATCATGGTCGTCGTCCTTGGTGAGGTCCGCCCACCGCAGCCTCGGGCCAGTCTGGGCAGACAACGGCGTCGTCGAGCTGCAAAGGGAGGCGGATGAGGTGGCCAAGACCCTTCTCCTACAAGCCGATTTCCCCACAAGGGAGATGCCGCATCCAGTTTCTCTCCGGACTATTAAACACAAATGGATCATGGAATGTAGAGCTTCTCAGGGAATACTTTGTCACTGCAGATGTGCATGAAATAATGAAGATTCGAGCCTCACCCAGATTGGAGGGAGACGTGATCGCATGGGGACCTGGTAGGCATGGCATTTTTACAGTTAAATCAGCTTATGTGTTGGCCTTTGCTAAGGCTTTCCGCAGTACTGCTACTGCTTCCAGCTCCTCTCCATCCGGAAGCCGAACATGCTGGGACTTCATTTGGAAATGCGATGCCCCTCCTACTATGAAGCATTTTGCTTGGTGCTTGACTATTGATGCACTGCCCACGTGGAAAATGAAGCATAGAATTGGGCTTGAAACTTCAGGCATTTGCCCAGTGTGTGGGACAGAGGAGGAAGATAATTACCATCCCTTTGTTCGTTGTCAGTTCGGGCGTGATCTGTTCTTGGCCTTGACCAAGGTGTGGAGGCTCCCGGATATTACATCAATACTCAACAATGGGAAAGAATGGCTGCTCCACGCTCTAAGCCCTCTCACTAATCTTGAACGCACCATGATACTGATGATCTTTTCGAGGAGCTGGTACGTTCGGAATGAGCTGGTACATGCTAAGCCTGCCCCGCCTATGGAAGTCGCGATAAGATTTCTGCGTAGCTATTTGGAGTCGTTGATCGGCATCAAGAAAAATCCACAAGCTGACCCAGCTATAGGTAAATCATATATTGAGTGGAGAGAGCTAGTAATAAGTGGTAAAAGCAATGTTGCCCAAGAGGAACGGAGATGGATTCCACCGGAACCGGGGTGGTGCAAACTGAATACCGACGGCTCATTTGTTGCTTCAGACGCAACATGCGCTGGTATGATCTTGCGTGATGAGCTATTAATTTCTCTACATGCAGGTCTTTGTTTTCGTGCAGAGACCCCCTTGAGGCGGAGCTCTGTGCGTGTATGGAGGGTCTATCCCTTGCTTTACAATGCAATGATCTACTTGTTGCTTTGGAGTTGGATTCCCTTGAGGCGGTTTCTCTCATATCGAGCTCGAACACAGATCGATTTGTTTACTCTTCTATTTTTAGAGAGATTAAGTACCTGATGGGTCCTCGGAAAACTTGTATTTCTCATGTTGCGAGAAATCAAAATAAAGCTAGCATAGCTTAGCTAGTTTTGCTAGAACCCAAGGTAGGACCATGACTTGGCTAGGTGTTGGTCCATTTGAAGTAGTGGAGATAGCTCTGAATGATTGTAAGGATGTTGTGATTGAGTAATACAATGCTATTTCCCCCGCAAAAAAAGATGAGGTGGCTGCGGCCGGAGCAGGGGGCGTCGGGGCTGGGCCAGAGCACGCCAGGGCAGCGAGAGGCGTGGGCGAGGCGGCGGAGGTCCATCCCTGGTAGATACTTTCCCTGATTCTATTCTGATTTTGGCTGCAATAATCAAATATTTTTAGAGGAACACTTTTGGATGGATGTGCCATGCCGACAGGAGCATCGACCATCAAGCCATATGGAACTGGTAGATACTTTCCCAGGTTTTAATCCCCTTGGTCGCACATCAGATGACTATAACATAGTCCATCTTTTCACTCACGAGATATACATTCTCCAAAGTTTCAACTCAATGGTGCATAGCAACAACATTGTGTGGAGATTTTTCATGAAAATTTGGTAGATAAAATGTTAGAATGTCATTTGTCTACTTTCCTTGAACCACCTCTTCAAACATGCTCGGCAGGGTCAGCTGGGTATCACGTCTTGCGCCACGCTTGAGGCACTCCACCGTGATCGCGGTGATGCATCACTGATGGTGGTGGCCAGAGAACTATGTAAGAGGAAGAACAAGTGATTTTTATTGGGAATAAAGCGATTTAATGTCAAAATAACCATCACACTATTAAGAATACAATCAAAGATGATCATGTGGGTCCTAATAGTATATAGAGTATTTGACAAAATTGATGTTGAACTACTAGAATATTTATGTCCGTTGGTACTTTTAGAATATTTTCTATATTGTTTTACTACTTGCAAAATTCTTTGAGTGGTAAATTGGTATTCGAGATTCTAAAAGCATGTATCTATTGCAATGCATATACTGTAAGAAAGCCACAACAAACAATGCATACATTTCATAGCCGTTTGGCAGAGATGATCCTGTTGAAAGCATAGTTCTTTGTCATGCTGTGCCGGTGTGGGTCATAAATCAAGTCATTAGTTATGTATTAGGCCATAATTCTTAGTCTAGGGAGTGTGTTGCATTTTTTCCCATTGTAACGCACGTGCATATTTTCTAGTCATATTTAAAAGTTACAAAACAAATCAAAGAAGGTGCGAGAAAAAACAAAATTCTAGCCCAATAACAAAATAAGTCAGCCCATTTTCAAAATACGTATTTGCCTTGATTTGCGTACGCCACATGTGAAATTATATGGGCACTAATCTGCGGCGCCGCACCGGCCCAACGGTTCGGCCGGTCAGCCCCTGGCCCTCCGATTCAACCGCCGCCGCCATCCGATTGGGTCTACGTTCTCTTCTTCCTTCCCCCACTCGTCTTCATCCTGATTTAGCCTCATCCGCCATTGCCCGACGGAATTTTCTGTAGCCCCCCATCGCCCCTCCTCCCCTTGGCCTCTTGCTTGCAGCTCCACGTGTCGGCTCGCCGTCGCCGCTCGCCGCATCAGTAGTCGTCGATCTGGCGTTTTTACCTATGTCATCGTCTTCTTCGCGACAGGATGCCATCTCTTCCCCTCGCGTGTCCGGCTACTGCGGGTCAGTCGCACCTTCTTCCCCCAAGCTATGCACCCGTCTCTCCCGCACACATCTCGTCCTACCTCCGACCACCTCGCCACCGTCACAACCCTGAAGGAAATATGCCCCAGAGGCAATAATAAAGTTATTATATATTTCCTTATATCATCATAAATGTTTATTATCCATGCTAGAATTGTATTAAATGGAAATTTAGTACATGTATGAATACATAGACAAACAGAGTGTCACTAGTATGTCTCTACTTGACTAGCTCGTTGAATCAAAGATGGTTAAGTTTCCTAGCCATAGACATGAGTTTTCATTTTATTAATGGGATCACATCATTAGAGAATGATGTGATTGACTTGACCCATTCCGTTAGCTTAGCACTTGATCATTTTAGTTTACTGCTATTTCTTTCTTCATGACTTATACATGTTCCTATGGCTATGAGATTATGCAACTCCCGATTACCGGAGGAACACTTTGTGTGCTACCAAACGTCACAACGTAACTGGGTGATTATAAAGGTGCTCTACAGGTGTCTCCGATGGTACTTTTTGAGTTAGCATAGATCAAGATTAGGATTAGTCACTCCGATTGTCGGAGAGGTATCTCTGGGCCCTCTCGGTAATGCACATCACTATAAGCCTTGAAAGCAATGAAACTAATGAGTTAGTTGCATGATAGTGCATTACGGAACGAGTAAAGAGAATTGCCGGTAACGAGATTGAACTAGGTATTGAGATACCGATGGTCGAATCTCGGGTAAGTAACATACCAATGACAAAGGGAACAACGTATGTTGTTATGCGGTTTGACTGATAAAGATCTTCATAGAATATGTAGGACCAATATGAACATCCAGGTTCCGCTATTGGTTATTGGCCGGAGATGTGTCTCGGTCATGTCTACATAGTTCTCCAACCCGTAGGGTCCGCACACTTAAAGTTTAGTGACGATCGGTATTATGAGTTTATGTGATTTGATGTACTGAAGGTAGTTCGGAGTCCCGGATGAGGTCAGGGACATGACGAGGAGTCTCAAAATGTTCGAGACGTAAAGATCCATATATTGGACGACTATATTCGGACATCGGAAAGGTTCTGAGTGATTCGGGTATTTTTCGGAGTACCAGGGAGTTACGGGAATACGGGGAAGAAGTATTGGGCCTCATGGGCCAAGTGGTGGAAGAGAGGAGGCCGGGCGCGCGCCCCCCTAGCCCAAACCCAATTGGACTAGGGGGGCGGCCCCCCTTTCCTCCTTTCCTCCCTCTCCATCCTTCTCCCCTTCCCCCTTCCTTTCCTCCTCCTAGTAGGAGTAGGAAAGAGGAATCCTACTCCTACTAGGAGGAGGACTCCTCCTCCTGGCGCGCCCTAGGAGGGCCGTCCGGCCTCCCCCTTGCTCCTTCATATACGGGGATAGGGGCACCCTAGAACACACAAGTTGATTGTTCCAAGCCGTGTGTGGTGCCCCCCTCCACCATAATCCACCTCGATCATATCATAGTGGTGCTTAGGCGAAGCCCTACGTTGATAGCAACATCATCACCATCATCATGCCGTCGTGCTGACGGAACTCTCCTTTTAAGCTCTGCTGGATCGGAGTTCGTGGGACGTCATCGAGCTGAACGTGTGCTGAACTCGGAGGTGTCGTACGTTCGGTACTTGGATCGGTCGGATCATGAAGACGTACGACTACATCAACCGTGTTCTCATAATGCTTCCGCTTACGGTCTACGAGGGTACGTGGACGATACCCTTCCGTCTCGTTGCTATGCATCACCATGATCTTGCGTGTGCGTAGGAAAATTTTGAAATTACTACGTTCCCTAACAATGGTATCAGAGCCAGGTTTATGCGTAGATGTTATATGCACGAGTAGAACACAAATGAGTTGCGGACGATACAAGTCATACTGCTTACTAGCATGTCACACTTTGGTTCGGCGGTATTGTTGGATGAAGCGGCCCAAACCGACATTACGCGTAAGCTTACGCGAGACTGGTTCTCTCGACGTGCTTTGCACACAGGTAGCTGGCGGGTGTCAGTTTCTCCAATTTTAGTTGAATGAAGTGTGGCTACGCCCGGTCCTTGAGAAGGTTAAAACAGCACTACCTTGACAAACTATAGTTGTGGTTTTGATGCGTAGGTAAGAACGGTTCTTGCTCAGCCCGTAGCAGGCACGTAAAACTTGCAACAAAAAAGTAGAGGACGTCTAACTTGTTTTTGCAGGGCATGTGGTGATGTGATATGGTCAAGAGGTGATGAGATATAAATTGTTGTATGAGATGATCATGTTTTGTTAAAGTTATCGGCAACTAGCAGAAGCCTTATGGTTGTCTCTTTATTGCATAAGATGCAAGTGCCATGTAATTGCTTTACTTTATCGCTATGCGATAGCAATAGTTGAAAAAGCAATAGTTGGCGAGACGACCATGTGACGACACATTGATAGAGATCAAGATGATGGAGATCATGGTGTCATGCCGGTGACGATAGAGACCATGACGGTACTTTGGAGATGGAGATCAAAGGCGCAAGATGATCATGGCCATATCATGTCACATATTTTGATTGCATGTGATGTTTATCCTTTATGCATCTTATTTTTCTTAGTTCGGCGGTAGCATTATAAGATGATCTCTCACTAATTTCAAGGTATAAGTGTTCTCCCTGAGTATGCACCGTTGCAAAAGTTCGTCGTGCTGAGACACCACGTGATGATTGGGTGTGATAAGCTCTACGTTCACATACACCGAGTACAAGCCAGTTTTGCACACGCAGAATACTCGGGTTAAACTTGATGAGCCTAGCATATGGAGATATGGCCTCGGAACACTGGAGACAGAAAGGTCGAGCGTGAATCATATAGTAGATATGATCAACATAGTGATGTTCACCATTGAAAACTACTCCATCTCACGTGATGATCGGACATGGTTTAGTTGATTTGGATCACGTGATCATTTAGATGACTAGAGGGATGTCTATCTAAGTGGGAATTCTTAAGTAATATGATTAATTGAACTTTAATTTATCATGAACTTAGTCCTGATAGTATTTGCATAACTATGTTGTAGATCAATAGCTCGCGATGTAGCTCCCCGTTTATTTTGATATGTTCCTAGAGAAAAACTAAGTTGAAAGATGTTAGTAGCAATAATGCGGATTGGATCCGTGATCTAAGGATTATCCTCATTGCTGCACAGAAGAATTATGTCCTTGATGCACCGCTAGGTGACAGACCGATTGCAGGAGCAGATGCAGACGTTATGAACATTTGGCGAGCTTGATATGATGACTACTTGATAGTTTAGTGCACCATACTTTATGGCTTAGAATCGGGGCTTCAAAGACGTTTTGAACGCCACGGAGCATATGAGATGTTCCAAGAGTTGAAATTAGTATGTCAGACTCATGCCCATGTCGAAAGGTATGAGACCTTTGACAAGCACTTTGCCTACAAAATGGAGGAGAATAGCTCAGCTAGTGATCATGTGCTCAGAATGTCTGAGTACTACAATCACTTGAATCAAGTGGGAGTTAATCTTCTAGATAAGATAGTGATTGATAGAGTTCTCTAGTCACTATCACCAAGTTACTGGAACTTCGTGAGGAACTATAATATGCAAGGGATAACGGAAACGATTCCCAAGTTCTTCGTGATGCTGAAATCGACAAAGGTAGAAATCAATAAAAGCATCAAGTGTTGATGGTTGACAATACCACTAGTTTCAAGAAAAGGGCAAAGGGAAGAAGGGGAACTTCAAGAAGAACGGCAAGCAAGTTGCTGCTCAAGTGAAGAAGCCCAAGTCTGATCCTACGCCTGAGACTAAGTGCTTCTACTGCAAAAGGACTGGTCACTGGAAACAGAACTGCCCCAAGTATTTGGCGGATAAGAATGATGGCAAAGTGAACAAAGGTGTATTTGATATACATGTTATTGATGTGTACTTTACTAGTGTTTATAGCAACCCCTTAGTATTTGATACTAGTTCAGTTGCTGAGATTAGTAACTCGAAACGGGAGTTGCAGAATGAACAGAGACTAGTTAAGGGTGAAGTGACAATGTGTGTTGGAAGTAGTTCCAAGATTGATATGATCATCATCACACACTCTCTATACTTCCGGGATTAGTGGTGAACCTAAATAAATGTTATTTGGTGTTTGTGTTAAGAATGAATAGGATTTGATCATGTTTATTGCAATGCGATTATTCATTTAAAGTTAGAATAATTTTTGTTCTGTTTACATGAATAAAACCTTCAATGGTCATACACACAAGGTGAATGGTTTATTGAATTTCGATCGTAGTGATACACATATTCATAATATTGAAGCCAAAAGATGCAAAGTTAATAATGATAGTGCAACTTATTTGTGGCATTGCCGTTTAGGTCATATTGGTGTAAAGCGCATGAAGAAAATCCATGCTGATGGGCTTTTGGAATCACTTGATTATGAATCAGTTGATGCTTGCAAACCATGCCTCATGGGCAAGATGACTAAGACTCCGTTCTCTGGAACAATGGAGCGAGCAATAGACTTGTTGAAAATAATACATACTGATGTATGTAGTTCGATGAGTGTTGAGGCTCGCGGCAGGTATCGTTATTTTCTGACCTTCAGAGATGATTTGAGTAAGATATGGGTATATCTTCTTGATGAAACATAAATCTGAAACATTTGAAAATTTCAAATAATTTCAGAGTGAAGTGGAAAATCATCGTAACAAGAAAATAAAGTTTCTATGATTTGATCGTGGAGGAGAATATTTGAGTTACAAGTTTGGTCTTCATTTGAAACAATGCGGAATAGTTTCGCAACTCACGCCACCTGGAACACCACAGCGTAATGGTGTGTCCGAACATCGTAACTGTACTTTATTAGATATGGTGCAATCTATGATGTCTCTTACCGATTTACCACTATCGTTTTGGGGTTATGCATTAGAGACAGCTGCATTCACGTTAAATAGGGCACCATCTAAATCCGTTGAGACAACGCCATATGAACTGTGGTTTGGCAAGAAACCAAAGTTGTCGTTTCTTAAAGTTTGGGGTTGAGATGCTTATGTAAAAAAGTTTCATCCTGATAAGATCAAACCCAAATCATAGAAATGTGTCTTCATAGGATACCCAACGGAGACAGTTGGGTACACCTTCTATCACAGATCCGAAGGCAAGACATTCGTTGCTAAGAATGGATCCTTTCTAGAGAAGGAGTTTTTCTCGAAAGAAGTGAGTGGGAGGAAAGTAGAACTTGATGAGGTAATTGTACCTGCTCCCTTATTGGAAAGTAGTTCATCACAGAAATCTGTTCCTGTGACTCCTACACCAATTAGTGAGGAAGCTAATGATGATGATCATGTAACTTCAGATCAAATTACTACCGAACCTCGTAGGTCAACCAGAGTGAGATCCGCACCGGAGTGGTACGGTAATCCTATTCTGGATGTCATGTTACTTGACCATGACAAACCTACGAACTATGAGGAAGCGATGATGAGCCCAGATTTCGTGAAATGGGTTGAGGCCATGAAATCTGAGATGGGATCCATGTATGAGAAGTATGGACTTTGATTGACTTGCCCGATGATCGGTGAGTCATTAAGAATAAATGGATCTTCAAGAGGAAGACGGACGCTGATAGTAGTGTTACTATATACAAAGCTCAAATTGTCGCAAAAAATGTTTTCGACAAGTTCAAGGTGTTGACTACAATGAGATTTTCTCACTCGTATTGATGCTTAAAAGTCTGTCCAAATCATGTTAGCAGTTGCCACATTTTATGAAATCTGGCAAATGGATGTAAAAACTGTATTCCTTAATGGATTTCTTAAAGAAGAGTTGTATATGATGCAACCAGAAGGTTTTGTCGATCCTAAAGGTGCTAACAAAGTGAGCAAGCTCCAGCGATCCATCTATGTACTGGTGCAAGCATCTCGGAGTTGGAATATATGCTTTGATAAAGTGATCAAAGCATATGGTTTTATACAGACTTGCGGTGAAGCTTGTATTTACAAGAAAGTGAGTGGGAGCACTACAACATTTCTAATAAGTATAGGTGAATGACATATTGTTACTCGGAAATAATGTAGAATTTTCTGGAAAGCATAAAGGAGTGTTTGAAAAAAGTTTTTCAAAGAAAGACCTCGATGAAGCTGCTTACACATTGAGCATCAAGATCTATAGAGATAGATCAAGACACTTGATAAGTTCTTTCGATGAGTACATACCTTGATAAGATTTTGAAGGAGTTCAAAATGGATCAGTCAAAGACAGAGTTCTTGCGTGAGTTGTAAGGTGTGAAATTGAATAAAGACTCAAAAACCCGACCACAACAGAAAATAGAAAGAGAATGAAAAATCATTCCCTATGCCTAAGTCATAGGTTCTATAAAGTATGCTATGCTGTTTACCAGTCCTATTGTGTACCTTAGAATTTTTCTGACAAGGGAGTACAATAGTGATCTAGGAGTAGATCACTGGACAGCGGTCAAAATTATCCTTAGAGGACTAAGGAAATATTTCTCGGTTATGGAGGTGATAAAAGAGTTCGTCGTAAAGAGTTACGTCGATGCAAGATTTTTACATCGATCTAAATGACTCGAAGTCTCGATCTGGATACATATTAAAAGTGGGAGCAATTAGCAAGAGTAGCTCCGTGCAGAGCATTGTAGACATAGAAATTTGCAAAATACATACGGATCTGAATGTTGCAGACCCGTAGACTAAACTTCTCTCACAAGCAAAACATGATCATTCTTTTGGTATTAATCACATAGCGATGTGAACTAGATTATTGACTGTAGTAAACCATTTGGGTATTAGTCACATGGAGATGTGAACTAATCACATAAAGATGTGAACTAATCACATAAAGATGTGAACTAGATTATTGACTCTAGTGCAAGTGGGAGACTGAAGAAATATTCCCTAGAGGCAATAATAAAGTTATTATATATTTCCTTATATCATGATAAATGTTTATTATTCATGCTAGAATTGTATTAACCGGAAACTTAGTACATGTGTGAATACATAGACAAACAGAGTGTCACTAGTATGCCTCTACTTGACTAGCTCGTTGAATCAAAGATGGTTAAGTTTCCTAGCCATAGACATGAGTTGTCATTTTATTAACGGGATCACATCATTAGAGAATGATGTGATTGACTTGACCCATTCTGTTAGCTTAGCACTTGATCGTTTTAGTTTACTGCTATTGCTTTCTTCAAGACTTATACATGTTCCTATGAATATGAGATTATGCAATTCCCGATTACCGGAGGAACACTTTGTGTGTTACCAAACGTCACAACGTAACTAGGTGATTATAAAGGTGATCTACAAGTGTCTCCGATGGTACTTGTTGAGTTGGCATAGATCGAGATTAGGATTTGTCACTCCGATTGTCAGAGAGGTATCTCTGGGCCCTCTTGGTAATGCACATCACTATAAGCCTTGCCAGCAATGCAATTAATGAGTTAGTTGCGGGATAGTGCATTACGGAACGAGTAAAGAGACTTGCCAGTAACGAGATTGAACTAGGTATTGAGATACCGACGATCGAATCTCGGGCAAGTAACATGCCGATGACAAAGGAAACAATGTATGTTGTTATGCGGTTTGACCGATGTCGGAGTAAATGACCACGGGTAGCCTAGCCGGCTCCCCCTGGCCCTTCTGAAAAAATTACGAGCCGATCCGGCCCTCAAGAATCCAAGACGTGGGCCCGCCTTCCCCTAGCCGGCTGTCTCCCAGGCCGACTAACGAAGGGCGGCCCGACTTTAGCCCTCATGAAGAAAGCCGTGGGAGGGCCGGCTCCAAGAAGCCGGCCGTGAGAAGGCCGACTCCAAGAAGCCGGCTCCCACAAAGCGGTCAAGATCGTACCCTCGAAGTCTGCATCCACATAACGGCGATGTGACGGGGCGTGGCTACAGTAAAGCCTGCCACCCCCAAATACCGGAGCACGCCTGGCACAGTGCGCCGTACGGGGTGGCCATGACCTGTCCGGCGCGGCACTGTTGCCATGTTGACCCTAATGTCATCCACGATGGGCTACCAGCGCGGCCCACGGGCGGTGGGCCCCTTCAGGCAGAGAGACGCCTGAAGGCGGCCAGGCCTCCCCCAGTCGGCCCGAGGTGGGGCCGGCTCCCCGCAGCCGGCTCGCCCCCTCCCTCGAAGGAGACGCCCCATTAAGAAGACAAGACGCGGTGAGGCTACAGCGATCACCCGCCGGACGGCGGCACTGTAGCCACGCCCACCTCGGCGAAGCCCTCGTCACCAGGATTGAGCAATAGTAACCAGCCACCGACAAGGCCCTGGACAGTGGGGCCTACCTGTCGACCAAGGAGCCGGCAGCCGACGGGACCCACCAGCCGGCGGGCCCCAGCAACCGGCGCAGAAGCCGGCGAGAGTAGACACAGACGGCTGGGCCCCACGCCCAGCCGGATTACATTGTACCCCCGGGGGGTAGGCCTATATAAACCCCCCGGGGCACCCATGCAAGGTGGTGGATCCAAGCTAGTTCTAGACACCAGATAGAGAGGGGAGGAGAGCTAGCCGTGCCCTTCTTCTTCTCACCAAACAGCTCAAGGAGCATCGTGTAACTACTTGTTCATCTAGTGATCATGCGGAGACCCCGCAGAGCAGCAGTAGGGGTGTTATCTCCACGGAGAGCCCCGAAGTTGGGTAAGATTCGTCGGTGTGCATGTCTTCGCCTCATCCTGCTTCCAGGCACCGGCGACGTCTTACTGGCTCCCACAATGATAAGCCACCGTTGGCATATGTCGCACCTACCACCCGACATTTGGCGCCCACCGTGGGGCCAGGTGCACCGTTGTCCGGAGACATGTTCTGGACGGGAACCCTCTTCCTCCCCAGCGAGCATAGCCAGCCCGGCACGCCCGATGGCGCTTGCCACGACGCGCTGCAAGGCGTCACCAACGTCTGCGCAGCGAGCGACCTCGCCGATCTACTTGACAAGACCCTCATCTCCGACGAGCTCGCCTCTGACGCGGGCACCGACCACCTCGTCAACCTCCTCGGCCAGCTCCACATCTTCGGCGAGTCTACTGTGGACTTGGAGTCTGTTGGCTCCACCGATCTGATGCCTGTCGACTCCGACACGGCCTGGCTGCGACGCTGTCACCACCGAGGTGATGGTCATTGGCCACGGCGGCGCTTCTGACGAGAGCACCCACGACGCCCCGCATGCGGCGGTCCACAACTTGTCCATCCCCCTCCCGGCCGATGCCGACGCCGAAGCACTGGAGGCTCGCCGCCTCGCCCTCCTCGCGGAGGGCCGGAAGTTGGCTCCCATGAGACGCCTCACTGAGGCCCACCGGCACGAAGCCGACCGCGCCGCCTTTGGCACGCCGCCCCCAGGCGGGCCTAGCCGGGCCGGCGTTGTCAGACAGCGCGGCGCTGTCGTCGCCGACACGTTAGGAGTCGACTGCCCAGTCTACGCCACTCCACTCGAGAACCTGCGCGCCGCCCAGGCGGCCGTAGACGAGCTAGACGGACTGGGGGCCGAAGAACTCCCCCACATGACCAGACGCATCCAGCAGCTAATCGATGCAGCCGCGCAGCGGCACGAAGCCAACGCCCGCGCGGAAAGCCCTCCCCTGCGCCGAGATCACGGCGCGACATCCCGGACGCCGACTATGGGTAAAACCCGCGCGCGGCACGAGAAAGAGCCGGCTGCCAGCCGAAGCCGAACCCGAATCTCCATCGAGCGAGACGCAGAAGGCCACCCCCGGGCCGTGGAGTGGCGGGGCAACCCGCCTCCGCCTCGGCCCCGTGGGGAGAGGTATCCCACCCCACCGCCTGTTGCGCATCCGACTCTCAGCGGCCGACTAGGTCGCCGCGAAGGAGTTGGCGAGAACGACGCCCGCCATCGGATCGACCGCCTAGCGCGATCCCTGGCGCTGGAAGAAGAAGATGATGTCGGCCCGCCTTGCTTCGGCCCCCGCACCCGCGACGAGCCTTTCCCCAAAGGGTTCTCGCTCCCAAGAGACACGCCCAAGTACAACGGCTCCGTGAAGCCGGAAGATTGGTTGATCGACTACTCCACGGCGGTTAGCATAGCAAACGGCAACAGGTGCGTTGCCGTGAAGTACGTGCCCCTCATGCTGCAAGGCACGGCGCGGACCTGGCTCAACAGCCTCAAGCCATACAGCATCAACAGCTGGCTAGACTTCACAGAAGCCTTCGTCCGCAACTTCACCAGCACCTACAAGCGAGCTCCCAAGCCCAGACAGCTCTCCTTGTGTGTACAAGGCCCCACCGAGTCCACTCGCGACTACCTCACGCGTTGGGCCGAGCTCCGCAACTCTTGCGAAGGGGTGCACGAGGTGCAAGCCATAGAATACTTCACTGCCGGGTGCCGAGAAGCCACCCTCCTCAAGCACAAGCTTCTCTGCGACGAGCCGACTACCCTCGATGAGCTTCTGGTCATAGCAGACAAGTACGCCACCGCTGACTCCTCAAAGAAGACCGAACTCCGGGTAGATGCGTCCGGGAAGGTACTCAACCCGGTGCCCAAGACGCCGGCTGGGGACTCCGGCCGACGCCCACGACCACAAGCGCAAGGGCCCCGTGCCGCCTTCCGCCAGTCGGCAGGTGGCCACAGTCGAAGACGAGTGGCCCGAAGGGCGGCCCGCGCCCAAGAAACCTAAGGGCGGCAGGCCGACTTGGCAGCCGGCCTTCTCCTACGAGCAAACTCTCGATGCCCCATGCAAGTTCCACAGCGGCGCGAAGCCGTCCAACCACACGACCCGGAAGTGCCACTGGCTCACCCGAATCTCCAAAGGCGAAGGGCTCACGCCGCCTCTGCCTGCCGGTCCGCCGCCTCCGGCTCCGCAGTCACCGACCGCTCGGCCTGCAGTCGGAGCCGTGCACGATGAGTTCCCCGATGAGCATGCCGCCTATGTCGTCTTTACAAGCTAGCCCGAAGACCGGCGCAGCAGACGTCGAGAGCACCAGGAAGTCAGCATGGTTGCTGCCAACCCCGCTGAGCACATGCACTGGTTAGAAAAACCTATCAGCTGGAGCCGGGCCAACCACCCAAAGGTGATGCCATCTCCCGGCTCTTATGCGTTGGTTTTGGATGCCACCCTTGCAACGGACAGCAGCATCAACATCCTGTACCGTGACACCCTGGAGAAGCTGAACGTCAAGACGAAGCAACTCATGCCTACTCGGACTGTGTTCCATGGCATTCTACCCGGCCTGTCCTGCGCCCCCATTGGCAAGATCAAGATTGATGTACTCTTTGGGGACAAGGAGCATTTCCGCCGAGAAGCGATCTGGTTTGAAGTGGTGGACCTGGAGAGCCCTTACCATGCATTGCTTGGCCGACCTGCCTTGGCCAGGTTCATGGCAGTTCCCCACTATGCTTACCTCAAGATGAAGATGCCGAGCACCAAGGGCGTCATCACCATAGCCGGCGATTACAAGAAGTCCTCCGAGTGCGCAGCAGCCAGCAGCCGGCTGGCCGAGTCCCTTGTGATTGCCGAAGAAAAGAAGATGTTGGACCGAGTCGTGGCCATGGCCGGCAAACAGTCGGCCTTGTCCCCCGATCCCAAGGAGTACGATGCCCAAGGATCTTTCCAGCCGGCCAAGGAGACGAAGAAGATACCTCTTGACCCCGAGCACCCAGAGAGGTTTGCCGTCATCGGGGCAAACCTAAACAGCAAATAGGAAGGCGAGCTCGCCGATTTCCTCCGTGAGAATCGGGACATCTTTGCATGGTCCCCCAAGGACATGCCGGGTGTTCCGAAGGAATTCGCTGAGCACAAGCTACATGTCCGAGAAGAAGCAAAACCAGTCAAACAACCCCTCCGCCAACTGTCGGAGGAGAAAAGAAGGATTGTGGGAGAGGAGATAGCCCGGCTTCTGGCCGCCGGCTTCATTATGGAGGTTTTCTTTCCAGAATGGCTCGCCAACCCAGTCCTCGTGTTAAAGAAGAATAACAAGTGGCGCATGTGCATAGACTACACGAGCCTCAACAAGGCCTGCCCCAAAGATCCTTTTGCCCTGCCGAGGATTGATCAAGTGATATACTCCATGGCCGGATGTGAGCTGTTGAGTTTCTTGGATGCTTATTCAGGATACCACCAGATAAAGTTAGGTCCGGCAGACCGCCTGAAGACCGCCTTCATCACGCCATTCGGAGCCTTCTGCTACCTGACTATGACATTCGGCTTGAGAAATGCCGGTGCCACTTTTCAGCGTTGCATGCAAAAGTGCCTCCTCAAGCAGCTCGGCAGAAATGCCCACGTCTACGTAGACGACATTGTGGTGAAGACGGAGAAGCGCGGCACCTTGCTGGAAGACCTCAAGGAAACATTTGAGAACCTGCGCCGGTTCCAAATCAAGCTCAACCCCGAGAAATGCGTGTTCGGAGTGCCAGCCGGCCAGCTCCTAAGCTTCCTGGTCTCCGAACGCGGCATCAAATGGAACCCAGTAAAGATCAAGGCCATTGAGAGAATGGCGATTCCCACCGAACTTCAAGACGTCCAGAAGTTTACCGGATGCTTGGCCTGCCTGAACCGCTTCATCAGCCGGCTCGGAGAGAAAGCTCTCCCCCTCTACCGCCTCATGAAGAAGACCAATCACTTCGAGTGGAATGACCAAGCCGACCAAGCTTTTCACGATCTAAAGAAGATGCTGGCCACGCCACCTGTCCTGGCGGCGCCGACTGAGAAAGAGCCCATGCTCCTCTACATTGCTGCAACCAGCCGGGTGGTCAGCACCGTCATCGTAGTCCAGCGCCCAGAAGAGGGCCGAGCCCAGCCAGTCCAGAGGCCGGTGTACTATTTGAGCGAGGTGCTGTCTACCTCGAAGCAGAACTACCCGCACAACCAGAAGATGTGCTATGGCGTGTACTTCGCCACCAAGAAGCTAAAGCCCTACTTCCAAGAGCATCCCATCACGGTCGTATGCACCGCCCCGCTTGCTGAGATCATAGGTAGCCGGGATGCATCCGGCTGGGTGGCGAAATGGGCCATCGAGCTGGCCCCCTACACGATCTTCTACCAGCCTCGCACCGCCATCAAGTCCCAAGCATTGGCCGACTTCCTCATCGACTGGGCCGAGACCCAGTACCTACCGCCAGCTCCCGACTCCACTCATTGGCGCATGCACTTCGACGGGTCCAAGATGCGCACCGGCTTGGGAGCCGGCATCATCCTC
Organism: Triticum urartu; assembly: GCF_056163025.1. Lineage (NCBI taxonomy): Eukaryota > Viridiplantae > Streptophyta > Magnoliopsida > Poales > Poaceae > Triticum > Triticum urartu. The sequence continues at coordinate 260,390,951 of NC_141873.1, forward strand.
ACCTCTCCCAAAGGCGACAAGCTCAGATACACGCTGCAAATTCACTTTGCCGCCTCCAACAACGTGGCCAAGTACGAGGCACTCATACACGGGCTCCGGCTTGCCAAAGAACTCGGCATTCGCCGGATCCTATGTTATGGCGACTCGGACTTGGTGGTCCAGCAATCATCTGGTGACTGGGATGCCAAGGACGCAAATATGGCAAGCTACCGCTTCCTCGTTTAGCAGATCAGTGGGTACTTTGAAGGATGCGAGTTCCTTCACATACCGCGAGCCGACAACGATCCAGCTGATGCCCTGGCTCGAATAGGCTCCACTCGGCAAGCAATACCAACCGGTGTGTCTCTACCACGCCTCCTCAAGCCGTCTATCAAGCCGTCTCCAGAGTCCGATTCCATCTTCGTGCCTCCTGACCCCGATGCAGCCGGGTCCGGCTCGAAGAACCAAGCGGGTGACCCGGGGACTTCGATAGTTGGCCCGGGGACATCAGCAGGCGGCTCGGGGACTTCCGTAGTTACGCCCGACCTGGGGACTGCCATACCCGGCTCGGGGACTGCGGTAGTCGGCCCGGGGACTGCACCAACACAACAGGCGGCGGCCGACTCCAACATTTCACCACCCAGCCCGCCCGCCCATGTCGCAGTAGCCATGTTGGCAATAGAAGAAGTCGCAGCTCCATCATGGGCTCAGTCCATCCTCAACTTCCTAATAAATCAAGATCTGCCAGCTGATGAAACAGAGGCAAGACAAGTCCAACGCTGAGCCGGAGCATACACAATCGTCAACAGAGAGCTCGTCAAGCGCAGTGTCACTGGAGTCCTCCGGCGATGCGTCGAGCAAGAGAAGGGCATTGCAATCCTCAGAGACATCCACCAAGGAGAATGCGGCCACCATGCGGCCTCAAGATCACTCGTCGCCAAAGCTTTCCGCCATGGTTTCTTTTGGCCGACTGCTTTGGATGACGCCAAGGAGTTAGTTAAACACTGCAAAGGGTGCCAACTCTTCAGCTCCAAGCAACACATGCCGGCTTCGGCACTCAAGACCATTCCCCTCACTTGGCCCTTCGCCGTTTGGGAACTGGACATAGTGGGCCCATTCAAGACGGCGCGCGGCGGCATGACACATCTGCTTGTCGCTGTGGACAAATTCACCAAATGGATTGAGGCAAAGCCGATCAAGAAGCTGAATGGGCCGACTGCCGTGACATTTATCGCAGATATAACAACTCGGTACGGCGTGCCACACAGCATCATCACCGACAATGGCACGAACTTCGCCAAGGGAGCCTTGGCACGTTTCTGCGCAACACAAGGCATCCGGTTGGACTTAGCGTCCATTGCCCACCCGCAGTCAAACGGCCAGGTTGAGCGAGCCAACGGCCTCATCCTTTCCGGCATCAAGCCCCGACTGGTCGTACCATTGGAACGTTCGGCCGGCTGTTGGCTCGACGAGCTGCCGGCCGTCCTCTGGAGTCTGCGCACTACCCCAAACAAGTCAACCGGCTTCACTCCTTTCTTCCTCGTGTATCGTGCCGAGGCGGTCATCCCAACTGACATCGAGTTCGACTCGCCTCGGGTAACCATGTACACGGAGGCGGAGGCCAAGGAAGCACGAGAAGACGGCATCGACCTGCTGGAAGAAGGCTGGCTGTTAGCCCTCAGCCGGTCCGCCATCTATCAGCAGGGCCTGCGCCGCTACCATAGCCGGAAGGTCAAGCCAAAATCCTTCCAAGAGGGCGATCTTGTGCTCCGGCTGATCCAGCAAACAGCTGGCCAGCACAAGCTCTCGGCCCCTTGGGAGGGCCCCTTCATCATCAGCAGAGCTTTAGGTAACGACTCCTACTACCTGATCGACGCGCAGAAGCCGAAGGCACGCAAGAGAGATGATTCCAGCAAGGAGTCGGAATGACCATGGAACGCCAACCTCCTCCGAAGATTTTATAGTTGAAATGCAGTATGTATCACGCTAACTTTTGTACTAAGTACGAGACAATAGGCCCCCCGAGGAGAGCTCGGGGACTGCCATCTTTTATCTATAAATGAAGAATATCATGCTCATGACCTTGTCATTACATTCACTTTTTTCGTCCGGCACCGGGTTCGACTAGTCGGCCCGGGGACTGGCCGCCTGGAGTTATATTAGAAGTCCTACCCGCGGTCAGACAAGTAGTGTGCCGGCACCCAAGCCTTCTCTTGCCAAAAGTCGCAGTTCAAAGAACCGGCTGTCCGGATGGCAAGAGTTAAAGGCAGGAAAGGACGCCCACACGAAAAACGGCTAGGGACTAATGGACTAATATAATAAAAGCCGGTTTTTCTCCCACCACCGACCGACTACCAGAGTAGCCGGCCGGCCGGCTTCCATTCACGCCGCTTCAATATAAGAAAGCTTGAGTACTTGCCTTCCCAAAAGGGGAAGGCGGCAAAGGAAACAGCCTAAGAATAAAAAGCATATGGGAATGGAAACCAAACACGCACACAATCATATTTACACAAAAGACCTTCAAAAGGCCAGCATTCAACATAGTTCAAATACACCCCCAGTGGGTGGAACTGCGCGAGTTTAATAAAAATTGTTCAAAGAGTAACAAGCAGAAAAAGCAAGAACGACAGATTAAGCCAAGGGAGCGACTAGCGAGTCGGGCAGGTCGGTGGAGATGGCAGTGCCGGCTGGAGGAGTGGCCGGCTGGCGAACCTCGGCATGATCACCGCCTCCCGCAGAGGGCGTGCTAGCATGCGCCTCGTTGCTAGAGGCACTGTCAGGCTGAGGCTGGCTGGCCGCTTCACCGGCCGGCTCAACGTCTTCGCCTTCCTCTCCTTCGTCGTCTTCGCCTTCATCGCTGGAGGCGATCTCCTCTGCCGAGTCCTCACCCGCTGCCGGGTCCAGCCTAAACCACTCCTCCGGCTGGGCAACGCCGTCGTCATTTATTTCAGGAGCGAAGACGCTGATGTTAGTGCACTCGACGATCGTCGAAGCATGCTGAGCGATAGCCGGTCGCACCTCCTCCATCTCCTCGTCGGCCTCCAGCCGCCAGGTGCGCAGCTGGTCCAGGTTCAGCCCCGGATACCAGGCTCGGACGAACTCCAGCGCCCGCCCAGCTCCAAGTCAGGCTGCTGATGCCTTCCAGGCCTCGAAGCGGCCAACCGCAACCTCCAGCCAGTCGGCAGTCCGACTCGGGGTGCGGGGAATCGTCTCGCCTGGCCAGAGGGCGGCCAACACCTGCGCCCCGGCGCGCTGGAGGCGGCGGAGCATACGGTGAGTCGGCTGCAGCCGGGCTTGGACCGCCAAGAGTTGCTCCTCAAGCGTCCGCTCGCGTCCGGCACGATTTCAGCCCCCGCCTGCCGGCGCGCCTCGCGATGGGCCTCGATGGTTTGGGTGGCGAAGACGGAGTAGCCGGGAAAGTAGTCTGCACAGAAAACAAAAAGCATCACAAGTCAGAACACAAATCGGGGGGCAAGGGGCAAGCAAGGAGTGAGGAAGGCGGCTTACCATCGATCAGATCCTCAATACGACCGAAGCCCTCGCTCAGCGCTTGTTTTGCCTCAGCCCAGCCCGCCGCTTCGGTCTCGAACTCGGCCTTCACGGCGTCCTCGCTGTCCTGCGCCTTCTTCAGGGCCGCCTTGTGCCTCTCCTCCTGGTTGGCCAACTTCTTGGCCAGGCGGTCACGCTCCAGGACCAAGGTGTTGTACTCGGCTTCCTTGGCGCGAAGGGCGGCCTGGGCCCTGCTGAGCTGCCCCCTCAAGTCGGCATTGGCTCCTGCAGGCATGAGGACAAAGGAAAAATCAATAAGGAAGAAGTCGTCAAGGAAGATCCGACCCGACTGCTCAGCAGTCGGCCCGAATCTCGGGGACTACACCCAGTGGGTGCGCTGACGTGCCCCCACAGGAGATGAGCGAAACAAAGCACGCACTCCGGCTGCTAGTCAGGTCCTCGGTTTTCCGGCCCAGCTCCTGAGCCTGGGAGTTGAAGGCAGCAACGCGGAGGTTATGATACTCCTGGAAGATCAGACAGGAGGCGAGGATAAGATAGTTGTCAGGACCTAGTAAGTTCCAAGCCGCCTGCGCAGCAGGCGACTCGGAACTCGGGGACTACACCCAGTGGGTGCGCTGACGCGCTCCCACGGAAGAAATCAAAAGAGCAAAATAACCAAGGCCAGAAGGCTCGCCCGGATGATGGCCCGTGTCGCGAGGAACTCTTGGGTGTATCGCTGCAGCGAGGCGGCCTGGGCTTGAAGCCGGTTCCGGACCTCCTGGGCCGCTGCGTTCAGCTCGCTCGTCCCCTCGCTGGGAGTCCACTCGGACGTGCTGACGCTGGCCGCCTCTACGGCCTCCGCTGTCTGGCTGGCACCCGCAGCTCGGTGCGGCTCTGGCGCGGAGGTGCCTCCCCCTGCGCGCCGGCGCAATGCCGGCTGCACCTCGAGGCCGGCCCCTGCCTCCGGCTCGCCCCCGGCCGACTGCTCTGGCGCCGCGGCTGATTGGCCGCTTTGGCCCGCTCCAGTCGGCGCCGTCTGCGGCGCCCCCTCCACGAAGACCACGTGGTCCTCCCTCCTCTCCATCACAGGCGGGTCTTGGTCGACCTCCTCCGACGGGGGCACGGGGATGTCGGGGGCCACGGCGCGGAGGGGAACGACGAGCAGCGGAGGCTCGTTGTGCGAGGCCTCCGCCTCCGTCTCCGCGGCTGCCGCCTCCGCCCGGGCCTTGGCTGCCGCGTCGTCCTGCTCCTTCGCCGCCCGGGCGGTCCTTTGCTCCGCCGCCTCCCGCTCCTCCCGCGCCTCTCGTGCGTTCCGCTCCATGGCCTCCCTAAGCACAGCACGGGGATCCACGCGACGGGAGCCTGAGGACCCTCCAGTCGGCCCGACTACGGAGCCGCCAGGACCTCGCTCAAGGGAAAGCGGTGCCCTGCTCGGCGAGCAAAGAAAGGTTTAGAAGAGCTTCAATCGAAGAGGACAACAATATATATATATATATGCAAGACGTTTGACGACTTACGCCGAGATCGCCTGCGGCTGCTTCACCGCCTTGCGGAAGCGGGCCTCCTTCACAGCCGTCTCATCCCGCTTGGTCGCCGCCGTGGAAGCCTTGGATTTCTTCGGCAAGCTGCCGAAGAAGGTCGACGCGGCCCGGCGCTTCTGCGCGCCGCCACGGGCAGCCGGCACGGCAGACGGGCCCGCGCCTTGATGATCAAGCGCCAGCTGGCGGTGCGGGGCAGCTTCGACCTCGTCGTCGTCCGACTAGTCCTCGAAGCCGGCCCTGAGCCCCGCGCCTCCTGCCTCGTCGCCTTCCCCCATGATGGCATCTTCCATGGCGGCCGCTCCTAGGTCCGGATCGTCGGCGTCGTCCACCATGCGGTCGGGGAGGAGCTGGCGCTCTACCCCTGCGGCCCCGGCCGTCGGCGGAAGAAGAGGGTTCTGCTAAGGACAAACCAACTGATCAGAGGCCGGCTACAAAAAGGAAGAAAAGAAGAAAAACTTACGGTAGGCGGAGGGTTGGCGCGAGAATACGGCCCCTTGCCGTATCGCCAATCCTCGGCGAGCTTGCAGTTGGAGATGTAGTTCACCATGTAAGACACCTCTGCGTGAGGCATCTCCCTGGTGCTCAGCCGGCACGGGTCGAAGCGGCCGCTCATCTGGCAAATCATGTGAGGCCGGCCTTGGAGCGGAAGTACTCGGCGCTCCATGAAGGCGGCCACCAAGTCGGCTTCGGTCAGGCCCTCCGACTGAATCATCACCCGGAGCCGGGAGACGGCTGCGTTCCCGGCCTGAGACAATGACCTGGCCCGGTAGCTCCACGAAGGTTGCCTCCCAGCCGGCGGGCCGGCTACGTAAGCCGGCAGGTTGACGTAGTCGCCTTGCTGGGCGACGTTCTTCACGTAAAAGTAGGACTTCTGCCAGAGCTTCACCGACTGGATCAGCGGGATGGGCGGAAACGGATTGTTCTCGCCCGTCCGCCTCATGGCAATGAAGGCTCCGCAGGGGGCGGGCACGCCCGCGACGACGGTGTCGAGCTTGCTCTGGAAGAATTCCCCCCAGAGCTCGAGAGTGGGGAGAACCCCAAGAAAGCCCTCGCACAGGGTGACGAAAGCCGACAGCAGCATCACCGCGTTGGGCGTGAGGTGATGCGGCTGGAGGTGGTAGAATTCAAGGAAAGCTCGAAGGAATCCGCTCGCCGGGAGGCCGAAGCCACGCAGGCAGTGCGAGCGGAAGATCACCCGCTCGCCCTCCTCCGGTGCCGGCGAAATCTCCCTCGCCGGCGCCTGACGAACCCGCACGAAGTTCTCGCCCGGCAGGCGCCGCATCCGGCGGAGGAACTCGACGTGGTCCTCGTGGACGTTGGAGCCATCCCACGAGCTCGACAACGCCATGGGAGCGACGCGGCGAGGAACAAGACGATGCAACGGCGGAGACGCGCATGACCCCGCTGCGGCGGGACCAAAGGAACCAAGAGGTCCGACGGTGGAGCGGCGCGGCAATGGGTTGTTGTGGCAGTGTGAGGAAGAAGAAGGAAGGCGAGGAGGGGCGGAGCGAGGGAGAGCGTGCAAGCCTCTGCCGCTCCCCCTCATCCCCCTACTTATAGACCCGCGCGGCGGAGCCGAGGAGGCGTGGCATGGGGGAACGTGGCGAGCGGTCCATGAGGGCTGCAGAAGATCCGCGCTCGGGCCGAGGCTTAGGAGTGGCGGGCCCGGGCCTACTGCGGCGTCCCGTCGCGCACGTACGTTGGCAGGATTTCCTTGCCACGTGGCCCGCGGGATGGCGCGCGGTCAGCTCGCAGGCCAACCCGTGTTCCCGCCTACGAGAAACAGAGCTTTCCGAAGACGGCGCGCACAAGCAAAGTCGGCCCCTCAGGATAGGAAGCTGACCAAGCTTCTCGTCCCCCTATCAGCCTCGAAGCTCGATCAGCTTCGGGGACTACTGTCGGAGTAAATGACCACGGGTAGCCTAGCCGGCTCCCCCTGGCCCTTCTGAAAAAATTACGAGCCGATCCGGCCCTCAAGAATCCAAGACGTGGGGCCGGCTTCCCCTAGCCGGTTGTCTCCCAGGACGACTAACGAAGGGCGGCCCGACTTTAGCCCTCATGAAGAAAGCCGTGGGAGGGCCGGCTCCAAAAAGCCGGCCGTGAGAAGGCCGACTCCAAGAAGCCGGCTCCCACAAAGCGGTCAAGATCGTACCCTCGAAGTCTGCATCCACATAACGGCGATGTGACGGGGCGTGGCTGCAGTAAAGCCTGCCACCCCCGAATCCCGGAGCATGCCTGGCACAGTGCGCCGTACGGGGTGGCCATGACCCGTCCGGCGCGGCACTGTTGCCATGTTGACCCTGATGTCATCCACGACGGGCTGCCAGCGCGGCCCACGGGCGGTGGGCCCCTTCAGGCAGAGAGACGCCTGAAGGCGGCCAGGCCTCCCCCAGTCGGCCCGAGACGGGGCTGGCTCCCCGCAGCCGGCTCGCCCCCTCCCTCGAAGGAGACGCCCCATTAAGGAGACAAGATGCGGTGAGGCTACAATGATCACCCTCCGGACGGTGGCACTGTAGCCACGCCCACCTCGGCGAAGCCCTCGTCACCAGGATTGAGCAACAGTAACCAGCCACCGACAAGGCCCTGGACAGTGGGGCCTGCCTGTCGACCAAGGAGCCGGCAGCCGGCGGGCCCCAGCAACCGGCGCAGAAGCCGGCGAGAGTAGACACAGACGGCTGGGCCCCACGCCCAGCCGGATTACCATTGTACCCCCGGGGGGGTAGGCCTATATAAACCCCCCGGGGCACCCATGCAAGGTGGTGGATCCAAGCTAGTTCTAGACACCATATAGAGAGGGGAGGAGAGCTAGCCGTGCCCTTCTTCTTCTTCTCACCAAACAGCTCAAGGAGCATCGTGTAGCTACTTGTTCATCTAGTGATCATGCGGAGACCCCGCAGAGCAGCAGTAGGGGTGTTATCTCCACGGAGAGCCCCGAAGCTGGGTAAGATTCGCCGGCGTGCATGTCTTCGCCTCATCCCGCTTCCAGGCACCGGCGACGTCTTACTGGCTCCCACAATGATAAGCCACCCGTTGGCATATGTCGCACCTACCACCCGACAACCGATAAAGATCTTCATAGAATATGTAGGAGCCAATATGAACATCCAAGTTCCGCTATTGGTTATTGACCAGAGACGTGTCTCGGTCATGTCTAGATAGTTCTCGAACCCGTACGGTCCGCACGCTTAAAGTTCGGTGACGATCGGTATTATGAGTTTATGTGATTTGATGTATCGAAGGTAGTTCAGAGTCCCGGATGAGATCAGGGACATGAAGAGGAGTCTCGAAATGTTTGAGACGTAAAGATCGATATATTGGACGACTATATTCGGACATTGCAAAGGTTCCGAGTGATTCGGGTATTTTTCGGAGTATCGGGGAGTTACGGGAATACGGGGAAGAAGTATTGGGCCTCATGGGCCAAGTGGTGGAAGAGAGGAGGCAGGGCGTGTGCCCCCCCCTAGCCCAAACCGAATTGGACTAGGGGGGCGGGCCCCCTTTCCTCCTTTCCTCCCTCTCCTTCCTTCTCCCCTTCCCCCTTCCTTTCCTCCTCCTAGTAGGAGTAGGAAAGGGGAGTCCTACTCCTACTAGGAGGAGGACTCCTCCTCCCGGCACGCGCTAGGAGGGCCAGCCGGCCTTCCCCCTTGCTCCTTTATATATGGGGACAGGGGGCACCCTAGAACACACAAGTTGATTGTTCCAAGCCGTGTGATCTGCCCCCCTCCACCATAATCCACCTCGATTATATCATAGCGGTGCTTAGGCGAAGCCCTGCGTCGATAGCAACATCATCACCGTCATCACGCCGTCGTGCTGACAGAACTCTCCTGTGAAACTCTGCTGGATCGGAGTTCGTGGGACGTCATCGAGCTAAATGTGTGCTGAACTCGGAGGTGTCGTACGTTCGGTACTTGGATCGGTCGGATCATGAAGATGTACGACTACATCAACCGCGTTCTCATAACGCTTCCGCTTACGGTCTACGAGGATACGTGGACGATACTCTTCCCTCTCGTTGCTATGCATCTCCATGATCTTGCGTGTGCGTAGGAAAATTTCGAAATTACTACGTTCCCCAACAAACCCCCACCAGCATCTCGCGCTGCTCATCACCGTGTTTGAAGCACCGTCGTAGCAAATGGATGGATGTAGCAAAAATCTTCGCCGATGGTAGAAAAACCAAAGCACAGTTGCAACGAACCGCCGTCGCGGCCGTCGCGGGGTTGCAGCTAATCCACGAACAGATGAAGCAAAATCCAGCGGCGATTGTAGCAAAAACGCCGCCATCGTCGTCGAACATCATAGCTAAGTTGTAAAGCATGTAGCAAACAACGACGCCGGTAGTAGCAAAAACATCAACTATTGCAGCTCCCGGTCGAGGTCACGGCTAATCCATACATGGTTCTAGCAAAAAAAATCACCGGCGGTAACTGTGCCATAGCCGGTTGTAGCACACATAGTCTTCGTTCCAGCAAAAACATACAGCTTGTTGATCGTCGTCGTCACCGCACGTCGCAGCTAAGCCGTGAAGTATGTAGCAAACAACACGCCGGTAGTAGCAAAAGCGACAACGATTACAGCTTTTTTGGTATTAACAGTAGCCAGCCCTGACATATGTCGTCGTGGTTGAAGCTTCGTGCGACGCCGGTTGTAGCTTTTTGCGATGGTACTGAGAGGTCCCAGCATTTGGCGTCACCAGTTGAAGCTTTTTGCGGCGCCTGTGGTAGCTTCCTTGAACACCAGTTCTAACATGGGAGGTGTCGCTTGGTGCTCGCAGCTCCGGTGAGATTCTCCCAGTAGCAAATGCTCAACGGCGTCGCCCATAACAGCTCGCAGTCTCCCCTGTCGCTTGCCCCCGAGCTCATAAGCCATGACGCCCATAGCAGCTCGTAGGAGCCCCAGCTGCAGTCCGCCCCGAGCTCATAAGCCATGTCCGCCCTGACCTTGGGCTCGCAGGCTATGGCGCATGGGAGCAGTAGCCCCATGGAGAAGATGAGCCTGAGGTGCGAAGGGAGGAGTGCTCGGAGCTGCCTGGTGCTATGGCGAGGGAGGCGAGGCGGAAAGCGATGGGGAAAGCGAGGTCACGGCCGCGAGGAAGAATGAGTGGATGTGGGCGTTGGAGAGAGGATAAGGTACACGTGTTTCCTTCCTGGTGGCCAATGCCAGCATGGCGAAGTAACCGGCCTAAGCGTTCCGCCGGCGCACCGTGCGTGAACGTTTCCCAAATTATATTGTTATGAAAATTTGCACATATATATGCAGTATACATGTGTATGTATGTTCACGATTTTTTTCACGTTGTAGAATATTATATTTTGAAAACGAGCTTCGTGGAGCTCGGCCTCCATTGGCATCTTCCGGGCCTCACTTTTGCTGGAAAAAAAGTCGTCTCACTCTTCTCGTTTCTGCCGACGATCGTTTTGGGGTGCAGCTGGATAATCGAGTGCGCTCCCAAGGTCAGCTGTTGGACAGTGTAATTTTCACCGATCGACATCTCTCGTTGTTGGCGTCGCCATAACTATCACAAGACTGGTCTGCGTTACTCGGTCAAAGTTGTGGACACCGGCGACGAGTTAAACCCTAGGTCGCCGCCGCGGTGTTTCGGCGCAAGTAGCTACGACTCCAATTAATCCAAATCAACACACTCTGCCTCGTCGTTTACCAGAAGATTAACTTATCTCGGAGTAGCTGCCAAGGACGAAACGGCGCGAGCAGCTAAGCTGGCTAGCTCGCTCGATTTTGCGGCCGAATTGCATCGACGAAGACCGCGAGAGATAGCATGTACTCCCTCTTCCAATGTTTTTAAATATAAAACATTTTGGCAGTTTGATTTAGGAACAGAGGGAGTAGCTAGCTAGCACATTCTCGCACCGGTTTACACGGTCCATTGTAAACGTAACTAAGATGATCTCGGGCATATACATTAACCAAATCACCGTGGATTAACTACTACTCTACGTACGCCCTCTATTCTGTGAGGGACGGTACTTCTTTGCGGTTCATTATACCTACGTACCGTACGGATAAAAACACCAGTACTCTGTGCACGTCACCCATTCTCGTTTTTCCTTTCATCTGATGTTCCGTGTTGATAATGGCCCTAGGGCAGGGTTAGATTAGGAGGAAATGCCAATGTCAAAGGATCCGAGTCCAGTCTGAACGTATCGCCTAGATCGTACGGATCCACAGGCCTTCACCTTGATGCCCCGCTTGGATCGATCATCAACTTACGCGTTCTTTCATGTCTAGGGCATCGAAGAGATATAATTAATCTGTCTGTGTCAGGCGATGGAAATCTCTCTTGCTAATCAACTAGGCCCTCTCTTCCATACTGCTTGATCTGCATCAACAAAATAACCGACTGGTGTACATGCTGTCTGCGGCTAGCTAGATCGACATACACAGTCAACGGTATACTGACACTCTGGTTATAGAAAACTTCTCATCGAATAACCCACTGAATACACAACCAGGAGCGCTCGATCGCCGTAAGATATCGCACCCATACACGGGCCCCAGCACTATATATATCTACCCACCCATCTCTGCTCAGCACCCAACTCGTCTCACTCCACCGAGCTCACTCACAATGGCTACTAGCACCAAGCTTGTAGCTCTTGGCTTTGTTGTCCTTGTGAGCATTGGGTTTGCCGATGCTGCAAGGATGCTCGCTAGCACCTCCAGTGCTTCGGGTGGTGGAGGTGGCGCGGGAGGTGGAGGCGGTGGCGGTGGGTCTGGTGAGAGTGGATGGGGTGGAGGGTCTGGATCAGGTGGAGGCTCAGGATATAGTGAAAGCGGAGGGGATTGGGGTAACAAGTGGAACTTCGCCAGGGGAGCTGGTGGAGGAGGAGGAGCTGGGGGTGGCGGAGGATCAAATGGTGGATACGGGTCTGGCTCTGGATCCGGATCCGGCACCGGCAGCGGTGCGAGTGGCTCCGCATCAGCTCCTAGTGGCAATGGATATGCCAATGCTGATGGTAAGGGTGGGGGTGGGGGTGAAGGTGGCGGTGCAGATGGGTCTACCGGATCCGGAGCTGGCTCTGGCCTTGGCAAGGGATATGGTGAGAGTGGCATATCAAAGGCACCCGCTCCTGCTGGTGGTGGTGATGGTACCAGCTACTCTGATGCTGGTGGTACTGGTAACGGTGGTGGTGGCGGTAACAATGGAAATGGTGGTGGTGCCGGTGCTGGTGCAGGACAGGCCGGCAACGATGATACTTCTGGGGGCTTTGCGAATGGAGGAGGAAGAGGCAACGGTGGTGGCACAGCTGGAGGCGGCGCCGAAGGTCCAAGCGTTGGAGTCGGGTCTGGCACTGGGTCTGGCGCGGGACAAACCGGTAGTACTGGCTCAAATGGCACAGGTTATGCCACCGGAATGGGTGGCGGCATGGGTGGTGGCAATGGTGGTAGCATTAATGGAGGAAGCGGTAGTGGTGGAGGCAGTGGATCCGGATCTGGAGGTGGCGGGTACAACTAAATTACTCTTTGTTGAGCAAGCTATAGCGGGAACTCAACATATATTTATTTTTTCATCATTTTATTAGTATTTTGCGTCGAAGGAGACGTGGCATGCACGAAAGGGATGATCCTGGGCGTCACTAGAGAAATAAATAGCACTTCCTAGATTAGCCTTTAGCTCCTACTGCCGTCGAGACTGGCTGTGCCAATAGACATAATAGTAATGTGATGGAGTACCTCCTTTGTAGCAATTTCTATCTGAATGGCCAAATCACCTTATCCCTTTGTTTTGTTTCCAATGTCTTTTTGCACATTTTACATGTTCAGGTGTGTTTCTTGGTAAAAAAAAGGTATGTATATCTTGTCCATACCACAAGAGTATGCAACTGCAGTTTTTAGAGCTATGCAATCTTCGACCTTGCTTTTTATTTAAAATATCCCGTCAGCGTTAAATTGGTAGGATTATTTCAAAATCCATATTAAAAAAAATATTTCCAATCTTAGCCATCAAGATATAAGGTCGAGCAAATTGTGTGTAGGAGACATGCAACTCAGTTGCATATGTGTGTTACATGCAATTTTAAACGGGTTGTGACGCATGCAGTCGCCCCCGTCGCTTATCTCTGAAGACCAATTGGATGACACACCTTCAGTCGCTCCCGATTAATCAATGAAATGTGGCTCTAGAGCCGTCTTTTCGTCAAAATAATGTCAAAGGATGGATGTGCAACTGACCCATGTTTTTTTAGACGAACTAGTACCCACAAAAGACGTTCTACTTTTGGGAAGAAATAAAAAAAATGCCACTACATTTACCTACGAAACTATTTTCGCAAAAAAAAAATCTATGAAACATTACTAGGGTTGTTGATTCTTGAGTATGCCACAATGACAGATCTACATTAAATCGAAATTAAAATTAGAAAAATGACAGATCTACACCATACATACAAGCAAGTGTCAAGTGTCATGTGACACCCACCCAAGAAAGAAAACCACAAAACCACAAAACAACCTGATGAGGGTCTGTGCACCCGGAGGGAGAGAGACTGAGAGACTGCTGTGAAAACTTATTTCGCAAGCAAGTGTTTCACAGAAAATCAAGATTTTGGCGTGGAAAGTGGTGGTGGCAGCGCTACCGACGAAATAAATGAAGTGCATCACCATATACCCACACCAACTATATGCCCTATATGCGGAAGGGAAGAGGAGGGCTCACATCATGTCCTTTTTGCATGCATGCATGCATGCCGCTGATCTTTGGTGTGGCCTGTACCACGAAAGGAACTAGTGATTTATTCCCGGAAGGACTAGCTGCTACTGCTTCTTGCAAATTATTCCGACAGTGCATATTTTGATTATCATGATGATTTGGAGAATTTGGCAAGTCTGTTGCGACATTACTCATGGGAAGGAGGCCACGCCAGTTGCGGCATCGTCTGACTTCCTTATTAGTTACATGAATTCGGTGCAATCAGCCAAAAAGTACTCTACAGAAGAGATGCTAAAAGGTAAAATGGTGGTCTTGGACTATGGAGAGGGTCCTAAGCTGAGTCCGCTGGCCCGAGTTCTTCCATGGCCTGCACCCACTAGTGGTGTAACGGCACTCTCGGACGATGGTTCATTCTAGGAGGAAGGTGTAACGGCGACCGCCAGGATGATTCTACAAAGGCATGATGGGTCGGTTATTTTTCCGGCATACCACTACTTATTTAACTACAATGATGCTCTTGAGGCGGAAATCCACACTTTGATGATCCGTATGGCTCTTGCTCGACAACATACGGAGCTTCCGGTCTTGGTGCAGTCTGACTCATCGACTGCTTTGTCTTGCCCATCTGGTTCTAGATTAGATCATTCGGCCTTTGGTAAGCTGAGATTGAGTCTTTAATGATCGATAGAGTGTTCATTCCATAGAAATTACATAGATCCCGGAATAGTGCTGCGGATTGCCTCACATGGTATATTTGCTTTGAGTGAGCTATGGCTGTGTGGCTCGGTTGAGGTCCCCATGAGGAACTCTTACCGAAGAATTGTAGCTCTACCCCAATGGAATAAACTACTATTGATCTAAAAAACCGGCAACTTCTTGTCACCAAGGTCGTTTATGTCGAGAGCTCCTATTGGACGCCCACGTGCAATAGTCGAGGTTTTGTTAAAAGGGCATGCAACCAGGCCAACCCAATTCACGGGCATCGAGTGAATGCGGGAATGTCATGAAAAATGACAAATCTATGAAACAATTTTTTTAAATACAATGTTTAAAAGTCATGAACAAATTTCAAAAATTGGATATTAAAAAATGTGAACAATTTATGGAAAAGTGAAAAAATGAAAACATGAGCAATTGTTTTTAAAAAAATGTGAATACTTTTTTAAATTGTGGACAAATTTGGAATTCTTAACAATGTTTTTGAACTATGATTTTTTTTAGAAAAATGAATGTAAAATACACACCGAACATTTTCTAAGTACAAGGTGAACATTATTTTGTACACACCGAACATTTTTTTAAATATACAGTGAATTGTTTTTCAAATGCACTCTGGAAAAATTTATACATGATGAACATTTTCTTATACACAGTACACATATTTCCAATGTACAGTGAACATTTTTCTTCAATACGGTGAACCTTTTCTGAAACATGGACGGTTCCTGAAAACTTGATTTTTAAAAAATTTCAAATATTTTTAAAATTTGGATTTTGAAATTTTTTGTAATGTGAATGTTTTTTGGAAAACATGAACAATGTTTGAAATCGTGAACAAAATTTGGATTTTTGAACATTATATGAAAATAACAATTTTTAAATTCTAACCATATTTAAAAAATGAATTTACGAAAAACAAAAAAGGAAACAAAAAAGGAAAAGGGAAAAGAAGGCTACAAATAGGATTCTTCATTTTTGTCTGTGCATGAAAAAAGAAACAAAGCCCAAAAGACAGTGGCCTAGAACTTAAAAACACAGAAGAACAGAAAATAGCCCAAGGCAGGAAAAGACAAGGCAAACAAACAGGCTAGGCAAAAAACGAACGGGTTGCACAGATCTTAGGAGCGACATCAGACAGTTTAGAAGTTTAGGGAGGAGATCATGTGGATGCAGCGGTTGAGGGCCACCTAGCTGAAGGAAGAATTTTGAATCACAAAGTATTTCCACCGCAAGGTCACATGGAGGAAAAGGAAGAAAATCTATTACACGATTGATGGATGATAGTGGTATGTGGGAACAGAAGGAAATACAACATCTTGCTACATGTTTTTTCAAGATTTTGTACCGGAAAGATGACGAAGTGGTGCCTCATGTGTTAGTTGTGCTTATGGCCGAGAAAGTGAATGAGGATATGAGTGTACTATTCACATAACCTTTCACCGCTAAAAAGGTGAGTGATTCTATTTTTCAAACCCGTCCCCTTAAAGCTCCTAGTATGGATGGATTCCCATCTTGATTCTTTTAGAAGAATCGGGAGGTTCTCAAAGAGGATATGGTGAGGGTAGTGTTGATTTTTTTAAGTCGGAGTAATGTCAGAAGGAATCAATGACATGGTCATTGTTTTCATACCCCAAAGGTAAAACCCTTGATCGTCTATCCTTGCTATGTGATCTACAAGGTTGTGTAAAAATGCCTTGTCACCGACTTCGACCTTTACTTGATGAGATCATCTCGGAGACTTAAAATTCATTCATCCCAGGAAGGATGATAACGAACAATGCCATCATTCTTTCGGATGTTTCCATAAAATTTAACATAGCAGAAACAACCATGACATTCATAGTGCTTACAAACTAGATCTTGCCAAGGCTTATGACATGGTAGATTGGAGATTCCTGAGGGGCGTTACCCACGAGCTCCACTATATATGCACTACTTGTAGGCGTTACCTATTGTAATAATCTCAAGAAGTAACAACTATCTATCATGCACTTCAAGCCCTGCTAATCAATGAACATGTACTCCCACTGTCCCATAATATATGATGTTATTACATCCAGTATTAATTAACGCCTTATATTATGAGACGAAGGAAGTAGTAATTAGGCAGTCAACTACTCATGTTCATGGTTCTGGTGGTTGCACGATGAAATAGTACGTACCATGTGGCACACGCGGTAAGCAACTCAAACTTGACAAAAAATAGTCATTCACGGTTGACGTTATAATAGAAAAGGAAGCGCTTGTGATGGTTGCTTTATATATAAAGTGGGGTAACAGCCCTTTTGGGTATGAAAGAAATGGCTCATGCTTAGAAGGATGCGCGGTGGTTAGCAGAGAGAGGGGTGAGAAAATAAAACAAACATTATGTCGTTAATTATTTTGTCCATGGAGAAGACGCATGCGAAGGAGAGGGTTTGACGGTTCGGATGGCTCTCTCACCTCCCCCCTCCCATCTGGTGCCCGCAACGGCGGTCGATGCCATGTGCTCTCCCCTTCCTTCTCGTCGTCCCCCCAGTTGGTCCTTCGCCCCCTTCCTCCTCATCTTTGTCCGCCCCCTTCTGCCCGTCCTCTCCGCCCCTTGACCTCGTCTCTTCATCCAATCGGTTCTGGGCTTTTGATGGCTACGTCTCGGAGTCGGAGGATGACGGTGTCCCCATAGTTGCTCCTCCTCCGCCTTCTTGCCCACGGGTGCCGGCTAAGGTAAGGAAGTTTGCACCGGGTGGCTGTGGCCACGTGGTGGCCTCATCGGCGGCGGATGCTGGGTGGTGTGTTGTGCAGCGGCGCGACCATAGATCTGGTCGGTGCAAGTGCCCGCCGGATCACTCTCCCCTCCTTTCTGATTAGGATTCGGTTTCGTCGGGCTCGCCGCCATCCTCCCTGGTTGTGGTCTCGCCCTCCTCGCCTGATCTGCTATTGGGACGGCAGAGTGGGGCGCTGAGATCTGGTTCTTTGCCGCCGGCCATGGTTGGTGGGGCGGCGGTGCAATCTTCGACGAGCGAAACCCTAGGGTTAGATTCCCTGCCGGGAATGGCCTTGGTGGTGGGCCAGGATGCGGGGTTGGGGCCCATTGGGTCTATTGCTGAGTTGGATATAGGCATGTTGTCTGACTCAGTTCACCCCCCCTCCCGATCCCTTCTGGGTTGGCTCAGCCGTGTGGGCCTCCTACTAGGCCTGTTCGCCAGCCCACTTCGCTTAAGCCCGCTGACGCTTGATTGTGGGGCTATATCTGGATCAGAAAGGGTTCCCTCGACCCCAATCTAGGGTTTCCGGCTTCCTACTCTGACATTCGCCGCTACCCTTCCCGCATGTGTTTCCTCCTGAGTTCCAAACCACCGTCTCCCCTCATGCTCTCCTTCGCCACTACCCTATCCATGGACAAATCTTGGGCGTCCTCCTCGGAGGCCATGTCTGGCAGTAAGTAGGGTCGCGAGGGTTCTTTTGATACAGGGCACTCTCTAGATCTGGAATATGAGGCTGCACTTTGAGGGAAGTTGGAGGCAGAGCGCGCCGCGCGTGAGCAGGTGAAGCGTGACCGCACGGAGTGGGCGGCTAGGCCGGAGTGGCTCCAGCACAACGAGCGGGTGCGCATGAAGGCCGCGGTGGACCCTTGGAAAGCGGCGGCCGCTGGTGCAGCAGTTGCTTCGCAGGGCCCTCGACCTGATCTTCCTCATGGCCCAGGCGGCCAGGCGCGGGCCGGGCGTGTGGGGGGCTCTGGATCTGGTCCCGTGGCTTGTGCTGGGTCTGGTCGGGGTGCGGGTGGTGGCCGGCTCCAGCAGGGGGTGGATACAGCTCGGCTTTCTTCCCATCCAAGGCGCGTCGTCTCTCTCCTCAGGACTTGGGCTTGTCCTCGACCACGGTGGGTGATGGCATCCTCCCCCCTCCCCTCTCGTAGGGTTACATTCTTCCCTCCCGAGGTGTGGGTCCGGCCTCCGGTGGTGGTGCTTCTTCCGGGTCTGCTACCCTTACCTGCTTTTCTTGCCCCAAATCTGGCCATTTCCAATCTGCTACAAATTTCCCCATTTTTGTTTGATCTGTCGTACGAAGGGCCACCTTACTGTTGAATGTGTTGATGATGCAAGTTTCCTTCCTTCAAGCAATTTGGTCTTGGTTTGCCTGGGTGTTCTTTCTTTAATTTGGATGGTGATATTGGTATGCCGATAATTGCTCCAATCTCCTCAAATGCTGTTGTGATTTCGTTCATCTCCTCTCCTATCTCGATTCAAGCGATCTCTGATGAGCTGAAAGAGTGGGGTCTCGAAGGATGGGATTGGCAGATAAATCAGGACTTTGACTCAGAGTTTGCAGTGACATTCCCCACAAAGGAAAGTTTGAAAATGATGGCTTCTTTTTCTAGTTTCACGCTCCCTCTCAACCAGGCTATGGTATCGGTCAAATCTGCCACTGATGGGGCCAAACATGTGGCTTCTCTGTCCGAAGTGTGGGTCCCTTGATACGTCTCCAACGTATCTATAATTTTTTTTATTGTTCCATGCTATTATATTATCCATCTTGGATGTTTTTATGCATTATTATGCTATTTTATATCATTTTTTGGGACTAACCTAATAACCTAGTGCCTAGTGCTAGTTGCTAATTTTCCTTATATTTGTCTTCTACAAAAAATTAATACCAAAAGGAGTCCAAACGGAACAAAACTTTTCAACAATTTTTCTTGGACCAGAAGACACCTAGGAAGCTTCGGGAGGAGGCCAGAAGAGCCACGGATGGGCCACAAGCTCATCAGGCGTGACCTAGGGGGGCGCCCCCCGAGCTTGTGGGCCCACCGTGGCACCTCTAACCCTAACCTCAGCTCTATAAATACCTAAATATTCCCCGTATACCAAAGGGCACACCAAAAAAAACTTTTCCGCTGCCGCAAGTTTTTGTCCTCGTGAGATCCCATCTGGAGACTTGTTCCGGTACTCCACCGGAGCGGGATTCGATCGCGGAGGGCCTCTACATCAACTTTGCCGCCCTTCCGATGATGTGTGAGTAGTTTACCACAGACCTACGGGTCCATATGTAGTGGCTAGATGGCTTCTTCTCTCTCTTTGATCTTCAATACAATGTTCTTCTCGATGTTCTTAGAGATCTATTCGATGTAATCTTCTTTTGTGGTGCATTTGTTCAAATCCGATGAATTGTGGATTTATGATCAGATTATGTATGAATATTATTTGATTCTTCTTTGAACTCTCTTATGCATGATTAAGATAGCTTTGTATTTCTCTCCAATCTATTGATTTGGTTTGGCCAACTAGATTGGATTTTCTTGCAATGGGAGAGGTGCTTTGTAATGGGCTCAATCTTGCGGTGTCCTCACCCAGTGACAAAAATAGTAGCGAGGCACATATTTGTATTGTTGCCATTGAGGATAAAAAGGTGGGGTTTATTCATATTGATTGGATCTATCCATCTACATCATGTCATCTTGCTTAAGGCGTTATTCCATTCTTGTTAACTTAATACACTAGATGCATGCTGGATAGCGGTCGATGTGTGGAGTAATAGTAGTGGATGTAGGCAGGAGTCGGTCTACTTGTCACGGACGTGATGCCTATATTCATGATCATTCCCTTAGATACTGTCATAACTTTGCGCTTTTCTATCAATTGCTCAAAAGTAATTTGTTTACCCACCGTATGTGTTCCTTCAAGAGAGAAGCCTCTAGTGAAAACTATGGCCCCCGGGTCTATTATTATCATATTATTTTCAAATCTATAAAATCAAAAACACAAAAATACATTGTTTCAATTTATTTACCTTTACTTTATTTTGCACTTTTATTTATCTTTTATACCTATCTCTATCAGATCTCATTTGCAAGTAACCGTGAAGGGATTGACAACCCCTTTATCGCGTTGGGTGCAAGATTTGTTTGTTTGTGTAGGTGCTATCATTGGAGACTTGTGTCTTCCTCCTACTATATGGATACCTTGGTTCTTAACTGAGGGAAATACTTACCTCTACTTTGCTGCATCACCCTTTCCTCTTCGAGGGAAAAACCAACGCAAGCTCAAGAAGTAACAGGAAGAATTTTTGGGGCCGTTGTCGGGGTGGATCTACATCAAGCCTACCAAGTACCTTTCATAAACTCTCATCTCTTACATTTACATTTTTCGCCATTGCCTCTCGTTTTCCTCTTCGCCACTTCTAAAATGTTTTCAGAAAACACAAAAATATTTTCCTGTTTATTTGCCTTCTCTCCATTCGCCTTTTTGTTTGCCTTTATGTCTTACTTTGTTTTTTGGTATAATTGTATTTTTATCGAAAACCAGAAAGGAAAAAGTTTATGGATCCTCATACACTTGCTAATCTTTTTAAAAGATCCAATTATGATGAACCAATTGCTAGTGAGTTGAGTGCACTAGATTATCTTTATGAAGTTTTGCTTGAAATTTGTGATTCTGAAAATTGTAATGAAGTGTTAAAAGAACAAACTTATAAAGTGATTCACGATAGCTCTTTGAATGAAAACCTTGATTGTGATGGTCTTATTATAAATTCTATTAATGTCAATTGTGCTAATAATATGCAAAACCCCAAGCTTGGGGATGCTAATTTTGATATGTCTACTACTTATTGCAATGATCATGATTGGGGTGATTCTTCTTATGATCTTAAAAATTTATTTAAGCCTCATGATGAATATGTTTTTGATAATATTGAAAGTGGGTTTGGAAGAGTGTCAAATTTAGCTAAAAATAAACCCACATATTTGGAGAGTGTTCAATCTTATGAATTTTCTGATAAAAGTCGGTTTGAAGAGGTCATGACTTTAGTTGATGTTAATCCCACTATCTTGGAAGATTATAAAACTTTTATGCATGTGGACCATGAAGAGAAAATTTTATATGATAGCTATATTGTTGAATTTGATTATGATCCTACATGTAATTATTATGAGAGAGGGAGATATGGTTGTAGAAATTTTCATGATACTAAATTACCTCTCATTATGTTGAGATTGATATTGTTTCTTTCTTCTTCCTTGCATATGCCAGTTTTTGCTTGTCTTGATAAATCTTTTTCCTATAAGATGCCTATTCATAGGAAGTATGTTAGACTTAAACTTGTTTTTCACATGCTATATGATGCTCTCTTTGTGCTTTCATTTATTGTCTGTCATGTGAGCATCATTAAAATTATCAACACCTAGATAAAAGGCTTTAAAGAAAAGCGCTTGTTGTGAGACAACCCAATATTTTTCTTTTTTGTTTTCATGTGTTTATGCAATTATACTTTTTCTATGATTGTGTTTTAGTATTTTAATTAGTGTTTGTGCCAAGTAAGACCTTTGGGATGATTTGGGTGATAGTTGATTTGATTTTGCTAAAAACAGAAACGTTTGCGTCCAGTAGCAGAATTGCTAAAATTCACCGGAGTGTGATAAAGTCCTAATTTTTTAAACAAGATTGATTTAAAAATTGCCTACATTGTCCTAACGTTTCAGAATTTTTAGAGTTACAGAAGTTTGTCTAAAGTCCAGATTACTACAGACTGTTCTGTTTTTGACAGATTCTGTTTTCATTGTATTGTTTGCATATTTTGATGAATCTATTGGTTGTATCAGGGGGTATGAACCATGGAGAAGTTTGAATACAGTAGCTATAATATAAATATAAAATTGGAATGAGTTTACAATAGTACCTAAAGGTGGTGATTTGCTTTATTATACTAACAGATCTCACGAGTTTTCTGTTGAGTTTTGTGTTGTGAAGTTTTCAAGTTTTGGGTGAAGTTTCAATGGACTATGGAATAAGGAGTGGCAAGAGCCTAAGCTTGGGGATGCCCAAGGCACCCCAAGGTAATATTTAAGGACAACCAAGCATATAAGCTTGGGGATGCCCCAGATGGGCCACCAGCTCACCAGGCGCGCCCTAGGGGGCGCCCCCTGAGCTTGTGGGCCCACTGTGGCACCTCTAACCCTAATCTCAGCTCTATAATTGTCCAAATATTCCCCGTATACCAAAGGGAACACCAAAATATACTTTTCCACCGCCGCAAGTTTCTGTCCTTGTGAGATCCCATCTAGAGACCTGTTTCGGTACTCCGCCAGAGGGGGATTCGATCACGGAGGGCCTGTACATCAACCTTGCTGCCCTTCTGATAATGTGTGAGTAGTTTACCACAGATCTACGGGTCCATAGCTAGTAGCTAGATGGCTTCTTCTCCCTCTTTGCTCTTCATTACAATGTTCTCCTCGGTATTCTTGGAGATCTATTCGATGTAATCTTTTTTTGTGGTGCATCTATTGAGATTCGACGAATTGTTGATTTATGATTAGATTATCTATGAATATCATTTGAGTCTTCTCTGAACTCTTTTATGCATGATTAAGATAGCTTTGTATTTCTCTCCGATCTATTGATTTGGTTTGACCAACTAGATTGATTTTTCTTGCAATGGGAGAGGTGCTTTGTAATGGGTTCAATCTTGCGTTGTCCTCACTCAGTGAAAGAAAGGGTAGCGAGGCACGTATATGTATTGTTTCCATTAAGGATAAAAAGGTGGGGTTTATTCATATTGATTGGATCTATATCTCTACATCATGCCAACTTGCTTAAGGCTTTACTCCATTCTTGTTAACTTAATACACTATATGCATGCTAGATAGCGGTCAATGTGTGGAGTAATAGTAGTAGATGCAGGCAGGAGTCGGTCCACTTGTCACTGACATGATGCCTATATTCATGATCATTACCATAGATATCATCATAACTTTGCACTTTTCTATCAATTGCTCAAATGTAATTGGTTTACACATCGTATATGTTCTTTCAAGAGAGAAGCCTCTAGTGAAAACTATGGCCCCCGGGTCTATTCTTATCATATTATTTTCAGATCTATAAAATGAAAAACCCAATATTACCTTGCTGCAATTTATTTACCTTTACTTTATTTTGCACTTTTATTTATCTTTTATACCTATCTCTATCAGATATCATCCTTACAAGTAACCGTGAAGGGATTGACAACCCCTTTATCACGTTGGGTGCAAGTATTTGTTTGTTTGTATAGGTGCTATCATTGGAGACTTGTGTGTTTCCTCCTACTAGATTGATACCTTCATTGTTAACTGAGGAAAAACCAACACAAGCTCAAGAAGTAGCATACTCTTGGATGATGTTCCTTCTGGTTTGCGTAACCCTCGCTTCATGTTGTCCTTTGGGGAGCTAACGGGCAAGCCCTCTATTGTTGATCCTGATTCCTTGGAGATTCCCGGACTTGTCCACGTGAAAATCCGATGTTTGGACCCTGCTCGTGTTCACGGTTCTTTTGATATCTTCCCGGTCAACGATGCTTAGAGGATCCGAGTTCATTTGGAGGGACAGACGGCCCAACAGGCTCCCTTCCAGGCCCGATCCTTCTAATGGGGGAGGCAATATTGGTGCAGGAAGCAATGCCAACCCCTTTACCACCTCGGAATGGGAGGCCATGGGGTCGGAGTCTCGTGGCCTCTTTGACTTTGGGGCTCCGGCTGCTGCTGATGGTGGTGCGACCAAGCAAGGGGATGATTTGCCTATCCGGAAGGACCCTATGGACATGGGTGGATCTACACCTTTCTCGGGGGTGTGCTCCAATATTCCTGCTTACCCTGCATCGCCCCCACTCTCTGACATTGTTGATGTGTCGCAGACGCAGCCTTCGCACCCTCCCAGTCCCAGCAGTAAGCCCAGGAAGAAGAAATATTCGGTTAGGAAATTCTCTCCCAAGAGTTGGGCGTCTCCTGGGTCTAAGAAGCAAGGATCGGGCATGTGTCGGTGCTTGGAGGAGGATATGAGTGTCGTTGCGGCTTCTCAAGCAGGTGGTGAGGTATCCTCCCCGGTCGCGCGCTCCTCGGCTGCGTCGTTGCCGTCTTCGGTTTCGACGACCAGGAAGGGCCTGCGCCATCAGAACACTGATGTCGCCATCTAGGAGCACGTGGAGCGTCGAGCTGCGGCTAAGGATCTCTGTCCTCCAGGTACTACCAACCTCTTCCCCTGTTCATTTGGTCCTTCCTTCTGTGCCCGACTCCCATCTCCTTAATATTCTTTCCGATATTGGTGTTTCGGTAAATCGCAATGTCGGTTCCCCTACTTCTCTTCTTGCTTTGACCGCTTAAATGAGGAGGCCGCGGCAGCTATTGCCAAAGCTAAGGAGGTCGTAGCTACGAATGTTGTAGCAGCGTAAGGTGACGTTGCTGGGCCGTCGGGGGAGGGTGGTGGCCTTCCCCCCACAACGAGCAAAAGGGAGAGATCTAATAGGGCTATACCCTGTGTGGCCCTGTGCAGGTCGAGCCTTCGTATCAAAAAATCTCTTTCAGATGAGAGCTATATTTTGGAATATCCGTGGTTTTGGCGCTAGGGGGCGCCAAGACCAAATTCGTGACATGGTTCGTGATGTTAATGCTGACTTGGTCTATTTAATTGAAACCTTAAAACTTCCTTTTCTATCCGTGAGTTTTCTTCGATCGTTGGTGCTGACCGCTTTGGCTGGCGTTGCCTTCCGGCATCTGGGCATTCGGGTGGCATTCTTATTGATGCAAGGGTGGATGTTTTTGATTTTGTTGCTTTTGATCATGGGATTTTTTGGGCTAGCATGGTCGTTTATCACAAGAGCCTCAATGTTATTTGGGAGATCATGGTGGTGTATGGCCCGACTGATCATTCGCTTTCCTTACTTTTCCTGGATGAGCTTACTACTAAGATTGATTCTTGTAACATTCATTTGGTCATTGGTGGTCACTTTAATGTTCTCAGGTTCCCTACTGAGAAGAGCATTTCGAACTTCTCATGGCCTTTGGATAATGTGTTTAATGATTTCATTGCGGATTGTGCTCTTCATGAATTAACTAGAACTGGCTCTCTCTTTACCTGGTCTAATCATCAGGCCAACCCAATCCGTTCAGTGATGGATCATGTTTTAGTTACCTCACCTTGGGATCTGCTTTTCCCTCGTGTGTCCCTATCAGTGCTGCCTCACGTTGGATCAGAAGACTCTCCTCTCATACTGGATTTGGGCATGAATTCTACGGCTTCTGTTGGTCAAGGTAGCTGATTCTATCTCTAACTTTTGCCTCATTGATCCGATTACCAACTTTGCTAAATTCCCTGCTAAAGGGCTTATCATCAGCCATACTCCGTCGACCTTTATTAAAGGGAGACATATTATGGAGGGTGTCCTCTGCTTGCACGAAATTGTTCATGATCTTAGAGTGCGAGGCTCTCGAGCTATCATTCTAAAACTTTATTTTGAAAAGTCCTATGATTCAGTTAGTTGGGATTTTCTTCGTCAAGTTTTGTATGCCAAGGGGTTTGAGGCTGGTTTCATGCACAGACTGATGCAGCTTGTGTCTGGGAGGCACACAGCTGTGGCAGTTAACGGCTCGATCAACAAATACTTTGTCAATGGCAGGGGCCTGCGGCAAGGTGACCCCATATCTCCTATCCTTTTTAATTTTGTGGTTGATGCTCTGTTTTGTTTGTTGGATCGGGCGACCTCGGCTGGGCATATCACTTTGTTGGCAAACGTAGCATGAAATTTCAAAAAAATTCCTACGCTCATGCAAGATCTTTCTAGGAGATGCATAGCAACGAGAGGGGGAGAGTGTGTCCACGTACCCTCATAGACCGAAAGTGGAAGAGTTTGACAACGCGGTTGATGTAGTCAAACTTCTTCGCGTTCTAACCGATCAAGCACCAAACGTATGGCACCTCCGAGTTCTGCACACGTTTAGCTCAATGACGTCCCTCAAACTCTTGATCCAGCAAAGTGTTGAGGGAGAGTTTCGTCAGCATGACAGTGCGGTGACGGTGATGGTGAAGTGATCCGCATAGGGCTTCGCCTAAGCACTACGACACTATGACCGGAGGCGTAAATTGTGGAGGGGGGCGCCACACACGGCTAGGAATCAATGTTGTGTGTTCTAGCGGTGTCCCCCACATATATAGGTGGGAGAGGGAGAGGGGCTGCAAGGGGCGCCCCAAGTAGGAGTAATCCTACTTGGGCGCATCCTCCAAGTCGGCCTCCCCCTTCCATATCAATCGGAGGGGGAAGGAAAGAGAGGGGGGAGGGGGAGGAAAGGGGGAGGCCAAATCCTCCCCTTTCCTTCTCCCTTCCTTCCTTTACATTTCCTCCTATTCGGCCTACAGGGGCACACCAGGCCCTTTTGGAGCTGGTCAGTCCCTCTCTTGGCCCATTAGGCCTATATAGCTTGTCGGGGGTTGCGCGGAACCCCTTCCGGTGACCCGATACGTACCCGGTACCCGCGGAACACTTCCGGTGTCCAAATAATATCGTCCTATATATGAATCTTTACCTCTCGACCATTTCGAGACTCCTTGTCATGTCCTTGATCTCATCCGGGACTTCGGACAACATTCGTTCACCAAATCACATAATTAATATAATACAAAATCGTCATCGAATGTTAAATGTGCGGACCCTACGGGTTCGAGAACTATGTAGACATGACCGAGACACCTCTCCGGTCAATAACCAATAGCAGAACCTGGATGCTCATATTGGTTTCCCACATATTCTATGAAGATCTTTATCGGTCGTACCGTAATGACAACATACGTTATTCCCTTTGTCATCGGTATGTTACTTGCCCGAGATTCGATCGTCGGTATCTTCATACCTAGTTCAATCTCGTTACCGGCAAATCTCTTTACTCGTCTGTAGTGCATCATCCCACAACTAACTGATTAGTCACATTGCTTGCAAGGCTTACTATGATGTGCATTACCGAGAGGGCCCAGAGATACCTCTCTGATACTTAGAGTGACAAATCCTAATCTCGATCTATGCCAACCCAACAAACACCTTCGGATATACTTGTAGAGCATATTTATAATCACCCAATTACATTGTGACATTTGGTAGCACACAAGGTATTTCTCTGGTATCCGGGAGTTGCATAATATCATAGTCGAAGGAATATGTATTTGACATGAAGAAAGCAATAGCAATAAAACTGAACGATCAACATCCTAAGCTAACGGATGGGTCTTGTCCATCACATCATTCTCCTAATGATGTGATCCCGTTCATCAAATGACCACACATGTCTATAGTTAGGAAACTTAACCATCTTTGATTAACGAGCTAGTCTAGTAGAGGCTTACTAGGGACACTGTGTTTTGTCTATGTATCCACACATGTATCAAGTTTCCGGTTAATGCAATTCTAGCATGAATAATAAACATTTAACATGATATAAGGAAATATAAATAACAACTTTATTATTGCCTCTAGGGCATATTTCCTTCAGTCTCCCACTTGCACTAGAGTCAATAATCTAGATTACATTGTAATGATTCTAACAGCCATGGAGTCTTGGTGCTGATCATGTTTTGCTCGTGGAAGAGGCTTAGTCAAGGGTCTGCCACATTCAGATCTGTATGTATTTTGCAAATCTCTATGTCTCCCTCCTTGACTTGCTCACGGATGGAGTTGAAGTGTCTCTTGATGTGTTTGGTTCTCTTGTGAAATCTGGATTCCTTTGCCAAGGCAATTGCTCAGTGTTGTCACAAAATATTTTCATTGGACCCTATGCACTAGGTATTACACCTAGATCAGATATGAACTCCTTCATCCGGACTCCTTCATTCGCTGCTTCCGAAGCAGCTATGTACTCCGCTTCACACGTAGATCTCACCATGACGCTTTACTTGGAACTGCACCAACTGAGAGCCCCACCATTCAATATAAATACATATCTGGTTTGTGACTTAGAGTCATCCGGATCAGCGTCAAAGCTAGCATCGACGTAACCATTTACGACGAGCTCTTTGTCACCTCCGTAAACGAGAAACATATCCTTAGTCCTTTTCACGTACTTCAGGATGTTCCTGACCGCTGTCCACTGATCCACTCCTGGATTAATTTGGTACCTCCCTGCAAGACTTATAGCAAGGCACACATTAGGTCTGGTACACAACAGAGCATCATGATAAATCCTATGGCTGAGGCATAGGGAATGACTTTCATTTTCTCTCTATCTTTTGCAATGGTCGAGCATTGAGACTGACTCAACTTCACACCTTGTAACACGGGCAAGAACCCTTTCTTTGACTGTTCCATTTTGAACTTCTTCAAAACTTTATCAAGGTATGTGCTTTGTGAAAGTCCAATTAATCGTCTTGATTTATCTCTATAGATCTTGATGCCCAATATATAAGCAGCTTCACCAAGGTCTTTCATTGAAAAACTCTTATTCAAGTATCATTTTATGCTATCTAGAAATTCTATATCATTTCCAGTCAACAATATGTCATCCACATATAATATTAGAAATGCTACAGAGCTCCCACTCATCAGACCGCATATATCGGTATATATTATTTCTAGTAAGTCAATGGCTCGCTTCATTGTTCCGGAGAACGGAGTCTTAGTCATCTTGCCCATGAGGCATGGTTCGCAAGCATCAAATTATTCATAATCAAGTGATTCCAAAAGTCCATCCTCATGGAGTTTCTTCATGCGCTTTACACCAATATGACCTAAACGGCAGTGCCACAAATATGTTGCACTATCATTATCAACTTTGCATATTTTGGCATCAATATTATGAATATGTGTATCACCACGATCGAGATTCAACAAAAATAGACCACTATTCAAGGGTGGATGACCATAAAAGATATTACTCCTATAAATAGAACAACCATTATTCTCTGATTTAAATGAATAACCGTCTCGCATCAAACAAGATCCAGATATATGTTCATGCTCAACACTGGCACCAAATAACAATTATTCAGGTCTAAAACTAATCCCGAAGGTAGATGTAGAGTTAGCATGCCGACAGCGATCACATCGACCTTGGAACCATTCCCGACGCGCATCGTCACCTCGTCCTTAGCCAATCTTTGTTTAATCCATAGCCCTTGTTTCGAGTTGCAAATATGAGCAACAGAACCAGTATCAAATACCCAAGCGCTACTATGAGCATTAGTAAGGTACACATCAATAACATGTATATCAAATATACCTTTGTTCACTTTGTCATCCTTCTTATCCACCAAATACTTGGAGCAGAGGTTGGAAAAAGCGGTAGGCGTATGCGAGGTAGTTGGCCTTCGCCTAGTGCCTAGGCAGTGCTTAAGCGCCCAAGGCGTGGCCTAGGTGGTAATATCATTTTTACAATCAGGATGTATTTGTGGTATTATATGTGTGTCAATATTAGTTCGGGTCACATTAATAATTTAACTACCAGCTACTGCCATTTGAATATGACATGTTCGACATATCAGTGCAATATGGGAAGATTTCTTGCTCGGGTAGACAATTTCTTGCTAGCCTTTCCTAGACATGCGCTTATGCCCTAGGCGAGGCGTTTGGCCATCGCCTAGCGCCTAAGCATGCCTAAGCGCCTCCTAGGCACTACCTTTTCCAACAGACTTCCGCTTCAAGTGACCAGTCCCTTTGCAGTAGAAGCACTTAGTTTCGGGCTTGGGTCCAGACTTGGGCTTCTTCCCGGAGTGACAACTTGCTTGCAATTCTTATTGAAGTTCCCCTTATTTCCCTTGCCCTTTTTATTGAAACTAGTGGTCTTCTTAACCATCAACACTTGATTCTCTTTCTTGATTTCTACCTCTGCAGCTTTGAGCATAGTGAAGAGCTCGGGAATTGTCTTATCCATCCCTTGCATATTATAGTTCATCACAAAGCCTTTGTAGCTTGGTGGCAGTAATTGAAGAACTCTGTCAATAACACTATCATCTGGAAGATGAACTCCCAGCTGAGTCAAGTGGTTATGATACCCAAACATTCTGAGTATGTGTTCATTGATAGAACTATTCTTCTCCATTTTGCAGCTATAGAACTTGTTGGAAACTTCATATCTCTCAACTCGGGCATTTGCTTGAAATATTAACTTCAATTCCTGGAACATCCCATATGGTCCATGACATTCAAAACGTCTTTCACGTCCCGATTCTAAGCCGCAGAGCATGGCACACTGAACTATAGAGTAGTCATCAGACCACATCTGCCATACGTTCAAAGCGTCTACATTAGCGGGAGGGGGCTTGTCACCTAGCGGTGAATCAAGGACATAATTCTTTTGTGCAGCAATGATGATAATCCTCAAGTTACGTACCCATTCCATGTAGTTGCTACCATCATCTTTCAACTTAGCTTTCTCTAGGAACACATTAAAATTCAAGGAAACGGTAGCACGGGCCATTGATCTACAACATAGATATGCAAAAACTATCAGGACTAAGTTCATGATAAATTATGTTCAATTAATCATATTACTGAAGAACTCCCACTTAGATAGACATCCCTCGAGTCATCCAAATGAGCATGTCATCCATATCAACTAAACCATGTCCGATCATCAAGTGAGATGGAGTAGTTTTCAATGGTGAACATCTCTATGTTGATCATATCTACTATATGATTCACCTTCGACCTTTCGGTCTCTAGTGTTCCGATGCCATGTCTATACATGCTAGGCTCGTCAAGTTTAATCCGAGTATTCTGCATGTGCAAAACTGTCTTTCACCCGTTGTATGTGAACGTAGAGCTTATCACACCCGATCATCATGTGGTGTCTCAGCAGGACCTGTCGCAATAGTGCATACTCAGGGAGAACATTTATACCTTGAAATTTTAGAGAGGGATCATCTTATAATGCTACTACCGTACTAAGCAAAATAAGATGCATAAAATATAAACATCACATGCAATCAAAATATGTGACATGATATGGCCATCATCAGCTTGTGCCTTTGATCTCCATCTCCAAAGCACTGTCATGATCTCCATCGTCACCGGCTTGAGACCTTGATCCCATCGTAGCGTTGTGGTCATCTCGCCAACTATTGCTTCCACAACTATCTTTAATGCATAGTGATAAAGTAATGCAATTACATAACGTTTGCATTTCATACAATAAAGCAACGACAACCATAAGGCTCCTGCCAGTTGCCGATAACTTTTACAAAACATGATCATCTCATACAATAACGTATATCACATCATGTCTTGACCACATCACATCACAACATGCCCTGCAAAAACAAGTAAGACGTCCTCTACTTTGTTGTTGCAAGTTTTACGTGGCTGCTACGGGCTTCTAGTAAGAACCGTTCTTACCTATGCATCAAAACCACAACGGTGATTTATCAAGTTTGCTGTTTTAACCTTCAACAAGGACCGGTCGTAGTCAAATTTGATTCAACTAAAGTTGAAGAAACAGACACCCGCCAGCCTCATTTATGCAAAACTAGTTGCATGTCTGTTGGTGGAACCGGTCTCATGAACGTGGTCATGTAAGGTTGGTCCGGGCCGCTTCATCCAACAATACCTCTGAATCAAAATAAGACATTGGTGGCAAGCAGTATGAAGATCACCGCCCACAACTCTTTGTGTTCTACTCGTGCATATCATCTACGCATAGACCTCCCTCTGATGTCAATGTTGGGAAACGTAGCATGCAATTTCAAAAAAATTCCTATGCTCACGCAAGATCTATCTAGGAGATGCATAGCAACGAGAGATGGAGAGTGTCTCGACATACCCTCATAGACCGAAAGCGGAAGCGTTTGACAAAGCGGTTGATGTAGTTGAACTTCTTCTCGTTCTGACCGATCAAGCACCGAACGCATGGCACCTCCGAGTTCTGCACACGTTCAGCTTGATGACGTCCCTCAAACTCTTGCTCTAGCAAAGTGTTGAGGGAGAGTTCCACCAGCACGACAGCGCGGTGATGGTGATGGTGAAGTGATCCGCACAGAGCTTCGCCTAAGCACTACGACACTATGACCGGAGGCGTAAAGTGTGGAGGGGGCGCCGCACACGGCTAGGAATCAATGTCGTGTGTTCTAGCGGTGCCCCCCCCACATATATATATATAGATGGGAGAGGGAGCGGGGCTGCAAGGGGCGCCCAAAGTAGAAGTAATCCTACTTGGGTGCCTCCTCCAAGTCGGCCTCCCCCCTTCCATATCCATCGGAGGGGGAAGTAAAGAGAGGGGGGAGGGGAAGGAAAGGGGGAGGCCAAATCCTCCCATTTCCTTCTCCCTTCCCTTCCTTTACTTTTCCTCCTATTCGGCTTATAGGGGGCGCACCAGGCCCTTTTGGGGCTGGTTAGTCCCTCAGTTGGCCCATTAGGCCCATATAGCTTGCCGGGGTTGCCCGGAACCCCTTCCGGTGATCCGATACGTACCCGGTACCCCTAGAACACTTCCGGTGTCCAAATACTATCATCCTATATATGGATCTTTACCTCTCGACCATTTCGAAACTCCTCTTCATGTCGGTGATCTCATCTGGGACTCCGAACAACATTCGGTCACCAAATCACATAACTCATATAATACAAAATCAACACCGAACATTAAGCGTGCGGACCCTACGGGTTCGAGAACTATGTAGACATGACCGAGCCACCTCTCCGGTGAATAACCAATAGAGGAACCTGGATGCTCATATTGGTTCACATATATTCTACGAAGATCTTTGTCGGTCATACTGTAGTGACAACATACATTATTCCCTTTGTCATCGGTATGTTACTTGCCCGAGATTCGATCGTCGGTATCTTCATACCTAGTTCAATCTCGTTACCGGCAAGTCTCTTTACTCGTTCTGTAATGCATCATGATACGTCTCCAACCTATCTATAATTTATGAAGTATGCATGCTATTTTATTATCATTCTTGGATGTTTTACAATCAATTTATAGCAACTTTATATCATTTTTTGGGACTAATTTATTGACCCGGTGCCTAGTGCCAGTTGCTGTTTTTTTGCTTGTTTTTTACATCGCAGGAAATCAATATCAAATGGAGTCCAAATAGCGCAAAACTTTTTGTGGGATTTTTATGGACCAGAAAACATCCAGGGGGCCAGAGCAGCACCTAGGGGGTGCCCTGAGGGGGGCACAACCCACCAGGGCGCGCCTGGGTGCCCAGGCGTGCCCAGGTGGGTTGTGCCCACCTGGGTGGCCTCCCGCACCCCCTCTTCACCCTATAAATTCTCGAATATTCCAAAAACCCTCGGGGTTAACCTAGATCAGAAGTTCTGCCGCCGCAAGGCTCTATAGCCACCAAAAACCAATATAGACCCCATTCTGGCACCCTGCCGGAGGGGGGAATCATCTCCGATGGCCATCTTCATCATCCCGGCAGCCACCACGATGAGGAGGGAGTAGTCCACCCTCGGGGCTAAGGATTTGTACCAGTAGCTATGTGTTTAGTCTCTCTCTCTCTCTCGTGTTCTTGAGATGTCACGATCTTGATGTATCGCGGGCTTTGTTAATATAGTCGAATCATATGGTGTTTTTCCCTCTATATCTTGTTGTGATGAATTGAGTTTTTCCCTTTGAGATTTTGTTGTTATCGGATTGAATACTTTTATGGATTTTAGAGCACTTGATATATGTCTTAGATAATACTCGTGGTGATAATGGGGTATCATATTGATTTACTTGATATATGTTTTGGCACTCAACTTGCAGATTCCCGCGGTGACATTGGGGTAATCTATGCATAGGGGTTGATGCACATTCTCGTCTTTTATTTCTTCGGTAGAAATCTTGGGGCACTCTTTGAGGTTCTTTGTGTTGGATTGAGTATTGTGAATCTGAAATTATTTGGTGTTATTTTAGTACGAACTCTTGGATAGATCGATCGGAAAGAATAGCTTCGAGGTGGTTCCGTACCCTACAAATTATTTCTTCGTATGTTCTCTGCTAGATAGAAACTTTGGAGTGATTCTTCATTGCACGTGGAGGGATGGTTATATGTTCTGATTATATTAGCATTGTTGAGAGATTGCACTAGTGAAAGTACGGACCCTAGGCCTCATTTTCAAGCATTGCAATACCATTTTTGTGCCCATTTACTATTTGCTACCTTGCTGTTTTTTTATTTTCAGATTATAAAAATATATTTCTACCATCCATATTGCACTTTTATCACCATCTCTTCGCCGAACTAGTGCACCTAGACAAATTACCATTGTATTTGGTGTGTTGAGGACACAAGAGACTTTTTATTATTTGGTTACAGGGTTGTTTGAGAGAGACTATCTCCATCCTACGCCTCCCATGGATTTATAAACCTTAGGTCATCCACCTGAGGGAAAATTGCTACTATCCTACAAAACTCCACGCTTGGAGGCCCAACATGTGTCTACAAGAATACAGTTGCATAGTAGGCATCAAGCTCTTTTCTGGCGCTGTTCCCGGGGAGGTTAGGTAAGCGGCACTCACACCCCATCAACAAAGCCCTTTTCTAGCGTCATTGTCTTGGAGGTGAGTGCTTGAAGGTATATCTTTAGATATTGCAATTGAATCTTTAGTTTCTTGTTTTATCACT
Organism: Triticum urartu; assembly: GCF_056163025.1. NCBI lineage: Eukaryota > Viridiplantae > Streptophyta > Magnoliopsida > Poales > Poaceae > Triticum > Triticum urartu. The sequence continues at coordinate 260,425,675 of NC_141873.1, forward strand.
AGTTTGGTTTATGAAAGAAAACTACATAAAAATGGAATTGAGCTTGCATCATATTATTGATCATATTTATAATATCTTTCTTAAAAATGATGGTTCAGAGAATTGTGCTCAATTGTTAGATGAAGTCAATAAAATGTTTGGCACAAAACATTTGAATGATGAGCATGATTTCAGTGTTGTTAGTATGAATTCTTGGAATATCCATGATGCTAATGATATGCAAAGCCATAAGCTTGGGGATGCTATGTTTGATGAAGATGATAATTTTAGTCCCCCAAGATTTGATGTGCAAATTTGTTATAATGATTGCATGCCTCCTATTTATAATGATTATAATGATGAAAGTGGATTTGAAGAGGTCATGACTTTATTTAGTGATGAATCCACCATTTTGGATGAGGCTTCAATTAACGATGATAACAAAGTTGCTATCTATGATGATTATGGTGATGACATGTATGATTTAAAGAATAATGATAACCATGAAACTTGTCATCATAATTTTAATTTTCAATCACATGATAGTTATTTTGTTGACTTTGCTCCCACTACTATTCATGAGAATAAATTTGCTTATGAGGAGAGTAACAAAATTTCTATGCTTATGGATCATGCAAAGAATGTTTTATGTGATACCTATATTGTAAAATTCATTCATGATGCTACTGAAAATTATAATGGGAGAGGAACATGTGCTTCTACATATCTCAATAATATCAAGTTCCCTCTCTATATGTTGAATCTCTTGAAGTTTTGCATGTTTTGCCTACCTATGCTAGTTGATTCTTGTTCCTATAAATTGTTTGTGCACAAAATCCAAATACATAGGAAGTGGATTAGGCTTAAATGTGCTTCCCATGTGTTTCATGATGCTCTATCCATGTTTCAATTCTTATCTTTTATGTGAGCATCATTGAAATCATCATGCCTAGCTAAAAAGGCATTAAAGAAAATCGCTTGTTGGGACACACCCCAACACTTTTACCTACTGTTTTGGTGTGTTCACATGATCAGGCTACTGTAGTAAGTAATCATGTTTTATTGCTTTTGTTTCAATAAAGTGTCAAGTAAGACCTTTGGGATTACGGTGATAGTTGATTTGATCTTGCTGAAAAACAGAAAGTTTTGCGCCCACGAAAACAATTCACATTTTTCATAGAAGCATGATAAAATGATGATTATTTTTTAAGAAGATTAATAGACAAATTACCCAGGTTTTCCTGTTTTTTCAGAATGTTTGGAGTAGCAGAAGTATTGTTGGAGTACAGATTACTACAGACTGGCAGATTCTGTTTTCAATGCATAGTTTGCTTGTTTTCTAGTTTCTATGGCTTATATTGCTCAGTATAAATTGTGGAAATCATATTCTACAGTAGGAATTGTGTGAGAACAATTATGAATCTTGTCTTTGACAGTACCAAAAGTGAAATGGTTTGCTCTTTATCATACTAACCTATCTCACAAAGTTCCGTTAAGTTTTGTGTGATTGAAGTTTTCAAGTTTTGGGTGAGATGTCGATATGAGGAGAATAAAGAGTGACAAGACCCTAAGCTTTGGGATTCCCAAGGTACCCCAAGGTAATACTAAAGGAATATATAACCAACTAATCTTGGGGATGCCCCGGAAGGCATCCCCTCTTTTGTCTTCAACATTATCGGTAACCTCACTTGGAGCTATGTCTTCATTCGTCACATGATATGAGTTTTACTTGGAGCGTCACTTTATTTTGTTAGGACTTGCTTTCTGTTATTTAGAATAATGTTTTGCATATTTTATTTCAATAAAAGTGGCAATGATAGCCTTTTCCATGCTTATTTTGCAAGTATACATGTTTCTGTTTGAAAACAGAAAGTTTACCGCTGTTGCAAAAATTCCCTAGAAAAGTCAGAGTGTGATAAAATGTTGAAACTTTTTGCAAAATGAGCTATGATAAATTTTCTACAGTGTGAAATTTTTTCATAACTTTTGGAGTTAGGGAAGTATTGATACTCTTGCATTCTTTACAGACTGTACTGTTTTGGTAGATTGCTGTTATGTTTGCATTGTTTCCATATGTTTGCTTGTTTAATGATTCTACTAGCAAAAGAGCCCGTGCGTTGCAACGGGAGAAAAAACACAACACACTGTCGGCGTTCTGGGAACGGGGGTCCCCAGACTTGCCTGCCTGCGGCCTACGGTGTGGCTCAAAGGGGGGCCCAGCACGGCCCATCTTCATCAACACAAACCCAAGACCCTCACGAGGGGCCAAGCCTTGCGGGGCGGACGACACGGAGCTTCCTCAGGCACGGCCTCGTCAGGCTGGCTCGCGAGGAGGCGGAGAGATCAAGGCGGGGTACCTCACGAGGTGCCCGTGACGCAAGCCATGCCGACCAAGGGTGCCAGGCGGGCGCCAGCCCGCGCAGTGTCCTCCTTTCCTCTTTGGTGCAAAGGGAGCAAGCGCGGGCGAGAGCATCAAGCAAAGGCACCCGTTTCGGTGCAACGAGACCAAGGCCAGTCCAACGGCAGGGAGGAAGTCATTGTGGAGCCCAAGCCAGTGTCACCACCAGAGCCTTTGGCAGGCGAGGACCAACTTTAGTCAGGATAAGTGTACCAGATGTTCCCCTTCAAAATGGCCAATTGTTGGCGCCCTTCCCGCTCAATATTTGGGAAGAGGACCAGGGCCTTCGCCTATAAATAGGACTAGCCACCCCCAGGGTAGGGGGAATCGGAATCGGAAAGGGATCGAAATCAGAGAGAGAATCAAGAAGAGAGAGAGAGAAGGGTGACCGAACTCCTCCTAGCAGTTCATTCCCTCAGCCAAGAACAGACCCTCGCGAGGCTGTCCTTCCTTGTATTGCTCATCATCATCAGCCCAAGAGGCAATCCATTACACCGCACACTGGAGTAGGGTATTACACCACAGCGGTGGCCCGAACCAGTATAAACACTGTGTCTCTTGTCCTGTTCTTTCCATAGCTTAGATCTTAGCGAGGCGGAGGGGTGCAGGTAAGTAGAAGGCGAAATCTCCGCGCGCACCCCAGTGTTCGAACCTCAAGGGTCTGCCGGAACCCGAAATCCGACATTTGGCGCGCCAGGTAGGGGTGCGCCGGAATTCGTCTTCCACCACCCCGTTCTCCTCTGACCATCGCGTCCATGTCTGACGCTCATCGGGCCCGCACCGAGCGCAGGGCCGCTCTCGCTTCCCACGTCGCCCAGACGGCTCCTGTCGGCTGGCGTCCTCGCCGTTCCCCGTCACCTGCCGTCAACGCCGCCACCGGCCCGGCGGGGGACGAGCAGCAAGCATTGTCTCAGCATCCGTCCGTGCGGCAAGATGGCCGCACCGCTACTCCCTCGCTCACCCCAGCTGGTTCTTCGTCCCGCGCGCTCCACGCACCCATCGAGGCTCGAGTTGCGCTCATCGCGGCAAACGAGCTCCTGTGCTACCGTCCCGTCGACGACGTCTACGAAGAATGGCTCGACCACGTCGCCGAGCTCGTCTGCGCCGCAGGGGGCTCTCCTGCGCCGTCCGTTCCGCTACACCGCACCCCGCCCCGCGTGGGCGACGAAGCTCCGGCGGCGCCCCAGCCGCCTCCTCCTCAAGAAGGCGCCATGGCCCCTGGGCGGAACCCGCTCCTTCAAGTGCCAGCGCGGCAAGAGCAGAGCTGCCAAGAAGTCCCTCGCCCGTAAGAAGCTGCCCGGGCGCTTCCTGCTCCAGCACGTCGCGACCATGCTCCTGCTCCCACACGTCAAGACCTCGTGCTGCTCCCAGCTGCAGCGCGTGGGGACATGCAAGACCAAGCTCTCCGCCACCCAAGGCCTCCCGTGGCCACAACAGGCTGCCGTGCCTTCACCACCGAGCTATGCAGCGTCGCGTGGCCCGGCAAGTTCAAGCCAGACCTGCCTCCTCATTATGACGGCACGGCCGACCCTGCGGAGTTCCTCCAGCTCTATGAGCTGGGCATCGAAGCTGCCAACGGAGATGAGAAGGTCATGGCGAACTGGTTTCCCATGGCGTTCAAGGACGGGGCCCGCACCTGGCTCCTGAACCTGGCTCCAGGCACGATCTCCTCCTGGGACGAGATGCGCACCCGCTTCATCGCCAACTTCCAAGGTACTCACGACCGGCCACCCGCCGTGAGCGACATGCGCCGCATCAAGCAACAACTGGGAGAGACCCTGCAGAAGTACATCCAGCGCTTCAACAATGCACGCCTCAAGATTCCCAAGGTGACTGAGGAGGCCATCATCTCAGCCTTCTCCGACGGCGTGCGCGATGTCAAGATGAAGGAGGAGCTGGCGATGCATGAAGACCTGTGGACTTCCTTGGAGCTGTTCAACTTGGCAACCAAGTGCGCCAGGGCTGAGGAAGGGCGTCTCTCCCTCCTCGAGCTGCCTGCCGCAGACCCAGAAGAGAAGAAGCCCAAGGCCAAGGATGTGAAGCGCAAGGGGGCTGCCGTGCTCGCGGTAGAACCAGACACCAAGCCGGGCAGAGATCAGCCCAAATCTTCCAAGGGCAGTCGGTACTGTGTGTACCACGACCTCCACACCCACAACACCAACGAATGTCAAGAGCTCCGAGCCGCGCGAGAAGGAAGGATCGGCCGTCGTCCCGACCGCAGTGACCGGGGCTACGGTCGAGGAGGAGGAAGGAACGCAGGACGCTGGGAAGACCACGGCCCGTGCCAATGGTGGCGCGATCAACCTCACGAGGATCGCTGGCAAGACCTGCCTTGCGAGGGAGACTGGAGGGATCAGCCTCGCGAGGATCGCCCGCAAGGCAACGCATGCCTCCCTCCGCTGCCGCTGGTGCCAAGAAGAAACGAGGACCGCCATCAGGACGAGGGGGCTGGGGGCTTCCAGGAGCCGCGCGTGATCGCCTGCATCCTGGGCGGGGCTCAAGCCCCAGCCTCTCAACGCATCTTCAAGCAGTTCGCCTGCGAAGTGAATGCAGTCCTCCCCAAGCTCGAAGCCACGCGCCCTCTCAGGTGGTCGATGTGCGCCATCACGTTCAGCTCAGCAGATCAGCTCAAGTGTGCGGCTATAGCCGGAGTCCTCCCAGTGCTTTGTTCCCCAATCATCAGCAACGTGGTGGTCACCAGGACCCTCATCGATGGCGGGGCAGGGCTCAACGTCCTGCCCGTGGAAACATTCAACAATCTCCAAGTGCCCTACAGCCAGCTTCAGCCAACCAAGCCTTTCTCCGGAGTCACCGATGGCTCTACGGTCCCGATTGGGCAGGTCCGCCTCCCTGTCACCTTCGGGGCACGCGACAACTACCGCACCGAGCTCATCGACTTCGACATCGCTCACATTCGCCTGCCGTACAACACCATCCTTGGGTACCCAGCGCTGGCCAAGTTCATGGCCGTAACTCACCACGGCTACAACGTCCTCAAGATGCCAGGAAGTGGCGGAGTCATCACGGTGCCCTGTGAAGAGAAGGACGCGATGTGTTCCCTGGAACGAGCCTTTCAGGCCGCATCACTGGAAGACCCGGATCACGAAAGCAGGAGGCTTCCCGAGACCACCCCCAAGAAGAAGAAGACATCATCCGGCCCGGCCCCTTAGGAGGCAGGCCCCTCAGGGCCCGCGCCTGCCCAGGGGGAACCTCCTTCCATCGCATAGGAAAGCACGCCCGGCGCCCTCCTCAGGCAGGGCTCGGGGGCTCTCCCCTGGAGGGCCACCGACCTGGCTAAGGTCACGAGGGAGGCGCTTGGGCACCACATGGAGGCGTGTTTCGAAGCACGTTTCCCTCAAGAAGGAGTAAGGCAAGGAGAGCTAGACCCTCAGGAGTTCATCAGCAATGCCATTCAGGAGCTACAGGAGTCAAGAGTCATGAAAGGCGGCCGCCGCCTACCAGCTGTGGCTCCCCATCCAGGCGAGGATGGTGGGCTGCGCGTCTGCATCGACATACCAGGGCTCAATCGAGTCGCCTCTCTGGAGCGCCTCTGGCCCTCGCGAGTGGGGCGCTGCAAAGGTCCACCCCACAGCTACGTTCGCATGCCTTACGGCTTGCCGGACGCGGCTGCCACGTACCAGCGCCTCATGAGGGGTATCATGGAGGCTCAAGAGGCCAGGCGTTTCGCAGCCCTGGCGGAGATGGAGATGGTCCGCGAGGAGCCACCAGCGCCTCCGGAGCCTCCCGAGGCCCCTGGGCCTGGGGGCTCGTGAGGATCGTCTTCCGTAGCCCACCGAGTCTGCTACACTAACACACCCTCGTCCTCAACATCATCAGGTGACATCTTTCAAGTTTCATTTCCAGCTGGGAGCACCCCCCAGGGCTGCATTATTCCCAGGCCGCGTGGGTCCGTCCCTGCGGCATGTATCCCTTTTATTTCATGTTGTTAGCTTACTTTGTTGGGGGCGCCCCTCGGGCTGCATCATCCCCAAGTCGCTTGGGCCAGACCCAGCGGCATGTATCCCTTTTGCGTTTATTTCCGGCTATGCGTTCGACCCACCATGCTTGATTATTTGATGCCGGTCCACGGCACCTCTTCTTCTCCATGCCGACCACTTGCACGTTAAAGGGGGGGGTACCTGAGCATCGCGACTCAGGGCTCTTACTGGCTCTCCAGCCCTCACCCTCTGGCCTTGTCCACGGCATCGCGACCTGGCATACTAGCGACGGCTGAGACCAGCTCGAGGGCCGGGACCCGAGGACGTAGAGTGCCGGCATCTAACCAAATTTGCAGGTACACATCACAAGATAAGGCCCAGTGCCAGGCGCAACCCGCCTAGAGGTAGGGCCCCGTGAGTCCCGCGCTGGCTCACGGGTGCCCAGATACACCTCGCCAGGCCCTACCGTGCCAGCCACGTGTCAGGGCGGGGCTGTACACGCCCCGGGGGCTCCTCCCAGAGGGGAGCCCCCTCCCACGTACCAGTGGAAGCACCATGCTCCGCGCTGGCTGACGACACTGCCGAGGAGCGGCTATGCCCGTACACATACGGAAGCGCTATGCTCCACGCTGGTGATAAACAACTGAGGGTGGCCCCCGGGCCGCATCAACCTCAGGGAGCCCAGAGCTCAGTGTCTAGCCTCATCATAACGCCTCCCCTCGGGAGTGCCGCACGAGGAGGCTGGGCACGGGGGCTGCGCCTGGGTCATGCCCAGACGCACGCCGCCCAGCCAGGCCCCCCGGGCCTGGTTCGTCGCACGTCTCTCCCCGAGCGGAGCCAAGGTACGAAGGCCGTTTGAGCGTCAAGGGGGACTCCTGAGCATCGCGACTCAGGAGCCTAACTGGTCACGTAGCCCCTCACCCCTTAGTTCCGAAAGGCTAACGGCGGTTGAGGTATGCGCGCGGCCGGGCTCTGCAGACGTAGAACGGTAGATCCACCCACATCACACCTCCCTACTTGCTGTTCGTGCGCCAAGGGGGACTCCTGAGCATCGCGACTCAGGAGCCTAACTTGTCACGTAGCCCCGCACTCCTTGGTCCCGTCCTGGTTTCCGATCGGGGCTAACGGCGGCTGAGGTATGCGCGGGGCCGGGCTCTGCCGGCGTAGAACATAAGCAAGTAGGAAGGAAAAGCGTAAATTTCAAGGAATTCAAAAGCAAATATTACAGTCCACACTGTTATCTCAATGCCAAACGCAAGTTTAAACGCCTCCCCGAGGCATGATACATGTGCAGGAATTAAAGGCAGGACAGGAGCCACAACGGAGTCACTTGTCGGCGGTGGAGCAGCGCGGAGTGGGTTCGCCTCATGCAGCAGCGGGGTCGGCAGCGCCTTGCTTCGGCTTGGTGCTGAAGGCCCGGAACTTCCCCAGCAGAGCCTCCGCGTGACCCTTCACGGCCTCAGCAGCAGCAGCGGCACGCTCGCCGCTTACTGGCTCCAGCAGGCTGTCGAGGTCGACGCCGAGATCGCGAAGGTAGATGTGGGTGAGGACCCGCGTCAGCGCTGCAGACGACAGGACACGCGCCTCGGCCTCGGCCGTGGGGCCAAGGCCAAGGGCGACATCTTCAAGAGCGCGAACCAGGAAGGGAAGCAGCTTGGCGGGGCCGTCCTCGGCGCCAGCCAGCGGGCTTTCCAGGCCACTGTCGTAAAGCGTCCTCAGTGAGGAGCGAGCCTTCGCCTCCATCTCCGCGAAGGCCACGCGGTCCTCGGCAAGAACCTAGGCCTTGTCGTCTAGCTCGACCTTCCTTGCCCCCAACTCCTGCTCCAGCGCGCCTAGGCGGTCACGGTGCCTCCTGAGCTTTACCTCCCTCTCCTTGACGGCCGCCTCGCGAGCCTTCACGCCTTCTTCCTGCTCTTGGCGAAGGCGGGCCTCTTTCACGAGCTGGTCCCGCAGTCCTTGCAGCTCGTCCTCCAGCGCCTTGCAGCGACCACGGACGTCGACCACCTCCCCCAGGGCTGCGTCACGAGCGGCCTTTGCCTCAAGGACGGCCTGCCTCTCCTCATCGCAAGCCGTCGAGGCCTGGACCAGCGCCGCCCGAATCGAAGCATCGAAGCGAACCCATCCTGGAGCCATCGCCAAGCGCCCGGCCACGAAGCAAGGGTCGGCGCCAAGAAGATCCTGGCGCAGCCGGTCCAGCTCAGCAGCAGCATGATCCAGAACGGCAGGAGGAGTCAGAGAGACAGCAGTCTGTGGAGTAGGAGGAGAAGGTGGCAGCGCAACCACAACATCCTGAGGCGGAGCCTGCTACGCCCCAACGGCTGTAGTGGCGGCAGCAGGCAAAGGCACCTCGGGAGTCACTTGGGCCATGGGGGCTCAGTTCGCCCCAGCCGGCTCAGCCAGGCCTCGCGAGGACGACCGGGCAGGAGAAGCCCGTGCGCCGCGGTCACCTTCCTTCACGGGCAGAGGCGCTGCCACGGATGGAACCTCAGGAGCTCCCTTCGGCTTCTTTGCTGCGGGCACCGGCCTGTCCAAGAGATGTGGACGTCAAGCCTCAGCAGCAGAACAAGAAATAAAGACAAGAATCAAGCGCTTACGGGTCATTGCCAGTGAGCTCAGGCAGCCTCCGACCAAATTTGAAGCCTGAAAGCCGGCTGGAAGGGTCAACCTTGGGAAGCTCGGGAGCGGAAGGCGCGTCTGTGGTCCGCCTCGGGGCCAGGGCAGACCCGTGGGAGATCAGCCCGGTCCTGTTCTTCTTCGGGATCGGGGGCAAGCTCCCGCCGCCCTGCTCGTCATCATCCTCGTCGTCATTGCTCGGGAAGAGGCGGAGAGCGTGGGACCTGCATCGGGGGAGGGGAGCCCTCGACTCTCCGTCAGTTGCCTCGGAGTCAGGCCCTTTTTCCCGCTCCCCTCCTTCCTCCTCTTCACTGGAGTCGTCGGAGGACACGTCCACCGATTCCCCGGGAGTTTCCATGGGCACGGGCCCGTCCCCGTTGAAGACGGGCATGGACTCCACTACCTACTCCCAGTCGTCGCGGAGGAACAAGGGCGTAGGAGCACCCTCCAACCTCGCCACATCGCCCCCGGCCAGAGATTGGAGGACCGCAGCCAGATCTTCGTCGGCCAAGGCCGCGGGGCTCGGATGGGGCCTCCACATCGGAAGTGAGTACTACCGAAGCGGAGCCAGCTGGTGCTCCAGGAATTCCCTCAGCAGCGACGCGCCGGTCAGCTTCGCCGCCGCCATGTTGGCCGGCCTCAGATCCGCGTCCATCTTCTCCAACACCAGCTTCGCGCGGGGGTCCGCGAGCTCCGCTCGACCCCAATCGCTGGAGCTCGTAGGTTGCTCCGTGGGCAAGATCAGCCGAGGGTGGATGCGCCCAGCATCTGCCAAGACCCACTTGCTCCTGAAGCCCTCAATCCTTTTCCCGGGGTTCGAAATGGCAATGGCGCCACCGTACGCGATGAAGCTCGCGCACGCGGAAGCAGGACCGCGAGAGGTCCGGAGGTAGAAGTAGTGGCGTAGCAAGGTCACTGAGGGCTGCACCCCTACGTGAGCCTCGCAGTAATAGGCGAAGATTGCCAGGAGAAGGACATAGTTGGGGTGGAGATGTAGATCCTGTAGCTTATAATGGCGGAGGACAGAGAAGAAGAACTCGGAGAAGGGAGGCACCAGGCCAGCAGCAATGGCGCTTACAAAGAACGGATAGAAGGTGCTCCCTTGGCCCTCAGGGGTGGAGGAGCCGGCCTTGAACACCTTCGCCCCGTCGATGCCCTGCGCCGCCGCCATCCGGCGCAACCGGGCGAGGCTCGCCTCCGACACGTTCGGCGAGTCCAGGGCAGACGAGTACCAAGCTCCGGCCAGGTACTGACGAGGCGCCATGGCTTCCTAGGTCACGCGGTCGGAGTAGATCTGGAAATTTTGGAGGAAGGAAGGAGAGGCACAAGAAAGGGGATCTGAGCAGCAACCGGAGAAAGCAAAAAGCAAAGCCTAGGCAGATGCCGCACCTTTATCAACTCGCGCGGTTGCTGAGGCGCTCACATCCAATCAACCGCCACGCGGCGCCCAAGGCCGGAGGCAGTTAGGGCCTGCGGCGCTTCGCCCTCACCCTTTCGCCTCCCTGCACGGCCAAGTCCGGGCGTGCCTTGGGCCCAGGGGCTACTGTCGACGTTCTGGGAACAGGGGTCCCTAGACTTGCCTGCCTTCGGCCTACGGCGTGGCTCAGAGGGGGGCCCAGCACGGCCCATCTTCATCAACACAGACCCAAGACCCTCGCGAGGGGCCAAGCCTCGCGGGGTGGACGACACGGAGCTTCCTCAGGCATGGCCTCGTCAGGCTGGCTCGCGAGGAGGCGGAGAGATCAAGGCGGGGTACCTCACAAGGTGCCTGTGATGCAAGCCATGACGACCAAGGGTGCCAAGCGGGCGCCAGCCCGCGCAGTGTCCTCCTTTCCTCTTTGGTGCAAAGGGAGCAAGCGCAGGCGAGAGCATCAAGCAAAGGCACCCGTTTCGGTGCAACGAGACCAAGACCAGTCCAACGGCAGGGAGGAAGTCATTGTGGAGCCCAAGCCAGCGTCACCACCAGAGCCTTTGGCAGGCGAGGACCAACTTTAGTCAGGATAAGTGTACCAGATGTTCCCCTTCAGAATGGCCAATTGTTGGCGCCCTTCCCGCTCAATATTTGGGAAGAGGACCAGGGCCTTCGCCTATAAATAGGACTAGCCACCCCCAGGGTAGGGGAAATCGGAATCGGAAAGGGATCGAAATCAGAGAGAGAATCAAGAAGAGAGAGAGAGAGAGAGAGAGAAGGGTAACTGAACTCCTCCTAGCAGTTCATCCCCTCAGCCAAGAACAGACCCTCGCGAGGCTGTTCTTCCTTGTATTGCTCATCATCATCAGCCCAAGAGGCAATCCACCACACCACACACTGGAGTAGGGTATTACACCACAACGGTGGCCAGAACCAGTATAAACCCTGTGTCTCTTGTGCTGTTCTTTCCATAGCTTAGATCTTAGCGAGGCGGAGGGGTGCAGGTAAGTAGAAGGCGAAATCTCCGCGCGCACCCCAGTGTTCGAACCTCAAGGGTCTGCCGGAACCCGAAATCCGACACACACACTCTTAACCGAACAACCATCACTCAAGACCACAATAGGCCCATCTCCTTTATTTTAGCGACGCATTATATTTGTGTTGCCGCTTATGCTTCTCACCCTCGCCGGCGGTGGCCTTAGTGTTCACACAAACCAAAATGTGTTAGAATGTGGTTAATCCTAAGACGTCTCTCTCCCTCTCTCCTTCCTCTCCCTCTCTCTCAGTTTCTCTCAGACTCGCGATGAGAAATATGTTGTTTTCCCCTGCGATGTATTGAGAGGTATGCATGTGTAGTTTTCGATGTTTTCTTTTCCCTATATGATTATAGTGGGTGTTTATTTTCAATCTGGATCACCGCTTGTATGAAAGAAAAATGGATCGTGCGCTATAGTTATAAGTTTGCTTCCAAAACAATATTTAAAAATATTTAACAGGTAAATTTAACATCATATTCAGATTTTGCACATTTTTCTAATCAAATTTCATATATAACATATTAAAATAGGAGTTACAATTTAAAAGATATGCATAATTTAGAAAACCATTTGTTTGAATTAAATATCTTCCAAAATAATATTTATAAATATTTAACAGGTTAAAATAATCTTATATTGATATTCTACATATTTTTCTAATCAAATTTCATATATAACAAGTTTAAATCGAAGTTACGGTTTAAAAGATATGGATGGTTTAAAAAGCATTTGTTTGACTTAAATAAGATCCGCGGATGGAATACCTAAAAATTCAGGGGGTTTTTCGAAAAACTGTAAAATAACGGTTCGGTGTGACTTAAATCTGGACTGTGGGTTGATTTCATGAAAACATAGGGGCTTTTTTGCAATTTGGCACGAGGGACGGGCAGAAACCCTACGTGCTTTATTATTAGGTAGAGATTTGAGGATAGGAGTATTAAATATGCAAAGGCATTTAGTGTGCAATGTTGAATAATAATTTTAGTGATTTGCTAAAGTAGAGAATGATAAGGTTTTTGCATTGGATTATACTAACTTATCTCATGAGTTCTTGTTGAGTTTTGTGGGGATGAAGTTTTTAAGATTTAGGGAAACCGTGATATGGGAGGAGTTACGGAGACACAAAATATCAAGCTTGGGGTGCCCAACACACCCCAAGATAATGTTTCAAGAAGTCTCAAGCATCTAAGCTTGGGGATGCCCCGGTAGGCATCCCACCTTTCTTCTTCAACAATTATCGTTTAGTATCGGTTGAGCCTAAGTTTTTGCTTCTTCACATGATGTGTGCTATTCTTGGAATGTCATTTTGTTTTGTTTTTCTTGATGTTTTAATAAAATACTTAGATCTGAAACTTTTAAATAAGAGAGAGTCCTTAGATAGCTACCCATTTACTTAACTACTCGTTTGATCTTCACTTATATCTTTTTGGAGTAGCTTGTCATTTACTCTAGTACTTCACTTATATCCTATGAGAAGATTGTTGAATGAATTGAATATCAAGAAGTTGAAATTATATCATGCCTAGTGGTAGCTTCACATTGGGTATAGAAAGGGGAAAAAATTGTTTTTGCCACTCTAGATTTTGCCAATTTTCCTTATGCCACTCTAGATTTTGACATTTCAGTTTTGCCACTCTTAGCTTTTGACAAATATCACAATTGCCATTATGTGGCAAAAGCAAATTAATTTTGTTTCACTTTTGCCACTCTAGTCTTTGACAATGTATCACAATTGCCACTCTAATTTATTTTGGTTTTGCCACGGAATGGCAATTGTGATAATTGTCAAAAGCTAAGAGTGGCAAAACTGAAATGTCAAAATCTATAGTGGCATAAGGAAAATTGGCAAAATCTAGAGTGGCAAAAACAAAATTTTCCCTTTAGAAAGTGAATCTTTTGAGGCTTGACAATCACAATATTGGCCATACAAGCAATTCACGAATAATTAGTATAAGGAAGAGAACTTTCACATGCAAATACACTATCATGGAAATCTTTTGTGATTGTGAGCCCACGTCAAAATATTATATGCCAAAATTGTTAACGTTGGACAAGGAAGATAACATGATGGTTTATGTTTGTTCATATTCTCATAGAAGTTATATTGTCATAGATCCTTCAACATGTGGTGTTTGCCCCCCATCCTTGCTAGCCAAAAATTATCTTCAAGAGTCCACCATACTACTTGTGCATCCAAAAACCCTTAAACCCAAATCTTATCTTCGAGAGTCCACCATACCTACCTAAGGATTGAGCAAGATCCTTTAAGTAAGTTGTGGTCGGTGCAATAAGGCAATAAAAATTGCTTCTAAAAGTTTGAGATCATTTAGTGTAAGAGAAAATCGAGCATTGTACGAACTTGTGATGGTGAAGAATAAAAACGACAGACTGCATAATAAAGGTTGCGTCACAAGGGGCAATACAACGTGACGTTATTTTGCACTAAGGGTTGAGAATACAAACAAATAAGCGCATGGCAACCTCTGCTTCCCTCTGCGAAGGGCCTATCTTTTACTTTTATGTATTTACTTTTATGCAAAGAGTCAAAGTTTTTCTCTCTATTCCTTTTTATTTTTCTCTTTTGGCAAGCATCATGTGGTGAGGAAAGATCTAGGCACATATATCTAGTTGGATATGGGTAGCATGAGTTATTATTGTTGACATCACCCTTGAGGTGAATATGTTGGGAGGCAAAATTATAAGCCCCTATCTTTCTATGTGTCCGGTTGAAACGTTTTGCTCATGTGTATGCGGTGAGTGTTAGCAATCATAGAAGACTATATGATAGTTTAGTATGTGGAGCTCTTAATTAAACTCTGTTGAATAAGTTCAATTACAATTGCTTGGTGACTGAGAACATAGGTTGTTGAGTTTCAAGAGAATTCATTGTTTGAACCTTAACATGTGAATTGGTTGCTACTTTAACATGAGAAGTTCTATAAGAAAGAATTGCTGTTATGATGCTAGGAAAAGTGATTGAAATTGTCATTGATCAAACTTGTACACTTTGCTAGCATTCACACTTCATAAATTATTTCTTTTATAATTTACATACTCGAGGACGAGTAGGAATTAAGCTTGGGGATGCTGATACGTTTCCAATTTATCTATAATTTATGAAGTATTCATGTTGTTTTATTATCATTCTTGGATGCTTTACAATCATTTTATATCAACTCTATATCATTTTTTGGGACTAACTTATTGACCCAGTGCCTAGTGCGAGTTGCTGTTTTTTTGCTTGTTTTTACATTGTAGGAAATCAATATCAAACGGAGTTCAAACACCGTGAAACTTTTTGTGCATTTTTCATGGAACAGAAGACATCCAGTAGGCTAGAGAAGCACCTAGGGGTGCCCCGAGGGGAGCACAACCCACCTGGGCGTGCCCGGGGGCGTGCCCAGGTGGGTTGTGCCCACCTCGCTGGCCTCCCGCACCCCCTCTTCACCCTATAAATCCCCAATTATTCCAAAAACCCTCGGGGTTAACCTAGATTAGAAGTTCCACCACCGCAAGGCTCTGTAGCCACCTAAAACCAATCTAGACACCGTTCCCGCGCCCTGCCGGAGGTGGGAATCATCTCCGGTGGCCATCTTCATCATCCCGGCGGCCACCACGATGAGGAGGGAGTAGTCCACCCTCGGGGCTGAGGGTTTGTACCAGTGGCTATGTGTTTAATCTCTCTCTCTCTCTCTCTCGTGTTCTTGAGATGTCACGATCTTGATGTGTCGCGGGCTTTGTTAATATAGTCGGATCATATGGTGTTTCCCCCTCTATATCTTGTTGTGATGAATTGAGTTTTTCCCCTTGAGATTTCGTTGTTATCAGATTGGATACTCTTATGGATTTGAGAGAACTTGATATATGTCTCTCATATGAATACTCGTGGTGACAATGGGGTGTCATATTTATTCACTTGATATGTGTTTTGGCACTCAACTTGCGGATTCCCACGGTGACATTAGGGTAATCTATGCATAGGGGTTGATGCACGATCTTGTCTTTTGTTTCTCCGATAGAAATCTTGGGGCACTCTTTGAGGTTCTTTGTGTTGGATTGAGTATTATGAATCTGAAATTATTTGGTGTTATTTTAGTACGAACTCTTGGATAGATCGACCGGAAAGAATAGCTTCGAGGTGGTTTCGTACCCTACAAATGATTTCTTCGTATGTTCTTCGCTAGATAGGAACTTTGGAGTGATTCTTCGTTGCACGTTGAGGGATGGTTATATGATCCGATTATATTAGCATTGTTGAGAGATTGCACTAGTGAAAGCACGGACTCTAGGCCACATTTTCAAGTATTGCAATACTGTTTTTGTGCCTGTTTACAATTTTTTACCTTGCCATTTTTTTATTTTTCAGGTTATAGAAATATATTTCTACTATCCATATTACACTTTTATCACCATCTCTTCGCCGAACTAGTGCAACTAGACAAATTACCATTGTATTTGGTGTGTTAGGGACACAAGAGACTTTTTACTAGTTGGTTGCATGGTTGTTTGAGAGAGACCATCTTCCTCCTACGCCTCCCGTCGGATTGATAAACCTTAGGTCATCCACTTGAGGGAAAATTGCTACTGTCCTACAAAACTCTGCGCTTGGAGGCCCAACACGTGTCTACAAGAATAAATTTGCGTAGTAGACATCACACCATCCTACAACTTACTCATTAGTCATATTGCTTGCAAGGCTTATTATGATGTGCATTACCGAGAGGGCCCAGAGATACCTGTAGAGCATCTTTATAATCACCCAGTTATGTTGTGACGTTTGATAGCACATAAGGTATTCCTCCGGTATCCGGGAGTTGCATAATATCATAGTCGAAGGAATATGTATTTGACATGAAGAAAGCAATAGCAATAAAACTGAACGATCAACATCCTAAGCTAACGGATGGGTCTTGTCCATCACAGCATTCTCCTAATGATGTGATCTCGTTCATCAAATGACAACACATGTCTATGGTTAGGAAACTTAGCCATCTTTGATTAACGAGCTAGTCTCGTAGAGGCTTACTAGGGACACTGTGTTTTGTCTATGTATCCACACATGTATCAAGTTTCTGGTTAATACAATTATAGCATGAATAATAAACATTTATCATATATAAGGAAATATAAATAACAACTTTATTATTGCCTCTAGGGCATATTTCCTTCACACTCCTGTCATCTCCCATCTACTTCTCAAGGCATAACTCACCTCCAATATGCTGATGATACGATTATCTTAGTGGAGCTTAATGATTCTTGCCTTAGCAATCTTAAGTTCATCCTCCTATGCTTTGAAGCCTTGTCAGGGCTAAAAATCAACTTTTCCAAGTTTGTGGTCATCGTCATCGGGGTTGAGATTAATGAGGCATTGCGGGTGTCCTAGCTTCTTAATTGTTCTCTTAGGTCTTTTCCTTTTCAGTACCCGGGGCTTCCAATCTCCCCTTTCCACCTATGTGCAAAGGAATTTAAACCTCTAGTTTCTATGGTGGGTGATAGAGTTATGTCGTGGCGTGAAAGATACAACACCTCAGCTGGGAAAGTCTGCCTCGTTAATGCTTGCCTTTCTTGTGACGCCCGGATAATTAGGCTACAGTAATTCCCTGCTAATGGGGCCACGTCACCACGATCACTGTTGTTAATCTCCCGATGATTCAATCTCGTTCAAATTCAAAATTCAAAATTCAAAATCAAGGCAAACAATAAAAGTTTTCAAGCATAAAAACTAAAATGTTCAAAATGCAACAAATAAATCCTAAGTAATAATGGTGGAGAAACCACACTTTTGTAAAATGTGTAAATACTCTAAAATAAGCAAAACAGCAGCTAAAACCAATAATTAAATGCTTTTTGTAATATATAAAATATTAAACTTATTTATTTGGGAGCCCAAGTTATTGTGGAATTAGAATAAGTAGTAAAACTATTTTAGGAACGAATTTAGTATTTTATAAGACTATAGTAAATAGAAAGTGAAATAAAACAGTAAAAAGGAAATAGATAAAAGAAAAACAAACCAAAAAATAAATAAAATGAAAGGCCCCCAGCTTCCCTCCAGGCCTTAGCCACCAGGCCAGCCCACTTACCGCCATCCTCCTCCTCTGTTCATCACGGAGGATCGTGGCAACGCATCCATGGCGCCATGACCGACCGTGGACACGCGCCGGGAATCCATGCCCCCCGCCTACTAGTCCCCCCGGACGCCCCTCTCTCCCTTCCCGAAAACCTAGCACCCAGATCCCCTTCCCCCTATCGCTTTGCTCTCTCCCGCGCTTCCATCGTCATCACCTCATCGATCCCGTGGCCACCAAGCTCTTCGGTGCCCGAGGCCATGTCCAGCTGCTGCGACGTCGTCGGCTACGTCAATTACATGGACGGGGTCAACCTTTGGAGCCCCTGCATCGCATGCATCGTCACCTTCATCAAATTTTGACCGCCGGAAAGCTTCGTTGATCCGCTCCCCTCCGACGAGCCCCAGCCTCCTCGAGCTCGTCATTAGTGCCACCGTGAGCTCCGCTAACCCCGTGTGCCTTCCCACGCTCGGATTCGAGTTCCAGCATGTTCGCCCCACTGCCCGTAGCTTCGTCCACCGCTCCTCTAGTCGCCGTCGCCGCCATGGCTATCGCAACACGTGTCTGAGCCCATAGTCGCGTTCAGCGTGGCCCTTGATACGTCTCCAACGTATCTATAATTTCTGAAGTATTCATGTTGTTATTTTATCATTCTTGGATGTTTTACAATCCTTTTATAGCAACTTTAATCATTTTTTGGGAGTAACCTATTGACCTAGTGCCTAGTGCTAGTTGTTGTTTCTTGCTTGTTTTTTACATCGCAGAAAATCAATATTAAACGGAGTCCAAACACCGCGAAATTTTTGTGGATTTTTTATGGACTGGAAGGAACCCAATGGGCCAGAGCTGCAGCTAGGCGGTGCCCCGAGGGGGGGCACAACCCACCAGGGCGCGCCAGGGCCCCCTGGCGCGCCCAGGTGGGTTGTGCCCACCTCGTTGGCCTCCCGCACCCCCTCTTTGCACTATAAATTCCCAAATATTCCGAAACCCTTTGGGGTTAACCTAGATCAGAAGTTCCGCCGCCGCAGGGCTCCGTAGCCACCGAAAACCAATCTAGACCCGTTCCGGCACCCTCCAGAGGAGGGGGGAATCATCTCCGGTGGCCATCTTCATCATCCCGGTGGCCACCACAATGAGGAGGGAGTAGTCCACCCTCGGGGCTGAGGGTTTGTATCAGTAGCTATGTGTTTCATCTCTCTCTCTCTCCTGATCTATATCATGGGCTTTGTTAATATAGTTAGATCATATGATGTTTCTCCCCTCTATACTCTCCTTGTGATGAATTGAATCTTTACCCTTTGAAGTTTTGTCATGGCGGATTGAATATTCAGATATGAGAACACATGATATATGTCTTGCGGTATGAATACTTGAGGTGACAATTGGGGTATCTTATGGATTCACTTGATATATGTTATG
This sequence comes from Triticum urartu, assembly GCF_056163025.1. Classification (NCBI taxonomy): domain Eukaryota; kingdom Viridiplantae; phylum Streptophyta; class Magnoliopsida; order Poales; family Poaceae; genus Triticum; species Triticum urartu. The sequence goes on from NC_141873.1 coordinate 260,444,541, forward strand.
TCATTCAACTCGCGGATTCCCGCGGTGATATTGGGGCAATCTATGCATAGGGGTTGATGCACGTTTTTCTCCGGTAGAAACTTTGGGGTCTCTTTGTAGTTTGTTGTGTGGATTGGGTATTGTGGATATGAATGTGCTTTGGTGTTATTCTAGTACGAACTCTAGGATAGATCGAACGGAAACAATAGCTTTGTGTTATTTTAGTACGAACTCTTGAGTAGATCTATCGGAAAGAATAGCTTTGAGGTGGCTTCGCACCCTGCAAATAATTCCTACCGTTTGTTCTCTGCTAATAGGAACACGGGAGTGATTCTTTATTGTACTTTGAGGGATAATCATATGATCCAACTATGTTAGCACTGTTGAGAGATTGCACTAGCGAAAGTACGGACCCGAGGCCTTGTTTTTAAGCATTGCAACACCGTTTTTGTGCCCATTTACTATTTGCTACGTTGTTGGTCTTATTTATTCAGATCATAAAAATATATTTCTACCATCAAATTACACTTTTATCACCATCTCTTCGCCGAACTAGTGCACCTATACCATTTGCCATTATATTGGGTGTGTTGGCGACACAAGATATTTCTTGTATTTGGTTGTAGTGTCGTTTGAGGGAGACCGTCTTCATCCTACACCTCTCACGGATTGATAAACCTTAGGTCATCCACTTCAGGGAAAATTGCTATTGTCCTACAAAACTCTGCGCTTGGAGGCCCAACACGTGTCTATAAGAATAAAGTTGCGTAGTAGACATCAAGCTCTTTTCTGGCGCCGTTGCCGGGGAGGGGAGTGCTTGAAGGTATATCTTTAGATCTTGTAATCGAATCTTTTAGTTTCTTATTTATCACTAGTTTGGTATATAAAAGAAAACTACAAAACAAATGGAATTGAGGTTGCATCATATTATTCATCTTTATAATGTATTTTGTGAAAATGATGGAAAGGAAAATTGTGCTCAATTGATAGGAGAAGAATTCAATAGAATGTTTGGTACAAATGATGAGCATGATTGCAATGTTGTTAGTATGAGTTCTGTGAATATCCATGATGCTAATGATATGCAAAGCCATAAGCTTGCGGATGCTATGTTTGATGAAGATGATACTTTTAGTCCCCCAAGATTTGATGTGCAAATTTGTTATAATGATTGCATACCTCCTATTTATGATGATTATAATGATGAAAGTGGATTTGGAGAGGTCATGACTTTATTTGGTGATGAATCCACCATTTTGGATGAGGCTTCAATTGACTATGATAACAAAGTTGCTATCTATGATGATTATGGTGATGACATGTATGCTATAAATAATAATGATAACCTGTAAACTTGTCATCATGATTTTAATTTTCAATCCCATGATAATTATTTTGTTGAGTTTGCTCCCACTACTACTAATGAGAATAAATTTGCCTATGTGGAGAGTAACAAAATTTCTATGCTTATGCATCATTAAAAGAATGATTTATGTGATAGCTATATTGTTTAATTAATTCATGATGCTACTGAAAATTATTATGAGGGAGGAAGTTATGCTTGTAGGAATTACAATAATATCAAGTTTCCTCTCTATGTGTTGAAAATCTTGAAGTTATGCTTGTTTTGCCTTCCTATAATAGTTGATTCTTGTTCCCATAGATTGTTTGCTCACAAAATCCCTATGCATAGGAAGTGGGTTAGGCTTAAATGTGTTTGTCATGTGATTCATGATGCTCTCTTTATGTTTCAATTCTTATCTTTTATGTGAGCATCATTGAAATCATCATGCCTAGCTTAAAAGGCATAAAAGAAAAGCGCTTGTTGGTAGACAACCCAACACTTTTACCTACTGTTTGCATGTGTTCACATGATTAGGCTACTGTAGTAATCATGTTTTATTGCTTTTTTTAATAAAGTGCCAAGTAAAGCTTTTAGGATCTTGTTGGGTGATAGTTACTTTGATCTTGCTAAAAAACAGAAACTTTTGCGCTCACAAAACTAATTATAGTTTTTAACAGAAGAGTGCATTTGGGTTGATATTTTTTGCAGAATATTAATATACAAATTTCTCCAGTTTTCCTAATTTTTCAGAATTTTTGGAATAGCAGAAGTATGTTTTGAGTACAGATTACTACAAACTGTTCTGTTCTTGTCAGATTCTGTTTTCTATGCACAATTCGCTTGTTTTATAGTTTCCATGGCTTATATTGCTCAATATAAATTGTGGAAGTGATATTCTACAGTAGGCATAGTGTGTAAACAATTATGAATCTTGTCTTTCACAGTACCAAAGTGAAACGGTTTGCTCTTTATCATACTAACCTATCTCACGAAGTTCCGTTAAGTTTTGTGTGATTGAAGTTTTCAAGTTTTGGGTGAGATGTCGATATGAGAACAATAAAGAGTGACAATACCCTAAGATTGGGGATTCCCAAGGCACCCAAGGTAATATTCAAGGAAGATCCAAGCAACTAAGCTTGGGGATGCCCCGGAAGGCATCCCCTCTTTCGTCTCCAACATTATTGGTAACCTCACTTGGAGCTATGTTTTCATTCATCGCATGATATGTGTTTTGATTGGAGCATCAATTTGTTTTGTTAGGATTTGATTTCTGTTATTTATAATAATGTTTTTCATCTTTTATTTCAATAAAAGTGGCAATGATAGCCTTTGCCATGCTTATTTTGCAAGTGTACTTGTTGCTGTTTGAAAACAAAAAGTTTACCGCTGTTGCAAAAAATCCCTAGAAAAGTCAGAATGTGATAAAATGTTAAAACATTTTGCGAAATGATATCTGATAAATTTTCTATAGTGTGGTAAACTCTCATACTGTTTGGAGTTGAATAAGTATTGATACTCTTGCATTCTTTACAGACAATACTATTTTGGCAGATTGCTGTTATGTTTGCATTGTTTGCATATGTTTGCTTGTTTAATGATTCTATTTGAGGATAGGCGTATTAAGTATGCAGAGGCATTTAGTATACAATGTTGAATAATAATTTTAGTGATCTGCTACAGTAGGGAATGATAAAGTTTTTACATTGGTTTATACTAACTTATCTCACGAGCTCTTGTTGACTTTTGTGTGGATGAATTTTTTGAGATTTAGGAAAACCGCGATATGAGAGGAATTAAGGAGGCACAAAAGCTCAAGCTTGGGGATGCCCAGGGCACCCCAAAATATTATTTCAAGAAGTCTCAAGCATCTAAGCTTGGGCGTGCCCTAGTAGGCATCCCACCTTTCTTCTTCAACAATTATCGGTTAGTATCGGTTGAGCCTAAGTTTTTGCTTCTTCACATGATGTGTGCTATCCTTGGAATGTCACTTTATTTTGATTTTCTTGCTGTTTTAATAAAGTACTTAGATCTGAAAGTTTTTAAATAAAATGGAGTCCTCAAATAGTTGCCAGAGAGGCTAAGTAAGCGGCATTCACATCCCGTCAACGAAGCTCTTTCATATGTCATTTACTCTTGTGCTTCACTTATATCCTAGAAGTAAATTGTTGAATAAATTGAATGTCATGAATTTGAAATCATATCATGCCTAGTGGTAGATTCACATTGAGTTTAGAAAGTGAAATCTTTTGAGGCTTGACAATCACAATATTGGTCATACAAGCAATTCATGAATAATTAGTATAAGGAAGAGAAATTTCACATATAAATACACTATCATGGAAATATTTTTTGATTGTAAGCCCCATCAAAATATTATATGCCAAAATTGTTCACATTGGACAAGGAAGACAACGTAATGGTTTATGTTTGTTCATATTAACATAGAAGTCATATTGTCATAGATCCTTCAACATGTGGTGCTTACCCCCTATCTTTGCGAGCCAAAAATTCTGCACCAAGTAGAGATAGTACTTGTGCATCCAAAAACCCTTAAAACCAAATATTATTTTCAAGAGTCCACCATACCAACCTAAGGATTGAGTAAGATCCTTCAAGTAAGTTGTCATCGGTGCAATAAGGCAATAATTTTTTTCTAAAAGTGTGAGATCATTTAGTGCAAGAGAAAATTGAGCGTTGTACGAACTTGTGATGGCAAAGTAATAAAAGGGACAGACTACATAATAAAGGTTGCTATCATAAGGGGCAATATGACGTGACATTCTTTTGCACTAAGGGGTTGAGCATGCAAACAAATAAGCACATGGCAACCTCTGCTTCCCTCTGCGAACGGCCTATCTTTTACTTTTTAGTATTTACTTTTATGCAAAGAGTCAAAGTATTCCTATCTATTCCTTTTTATTTTCTCTTTTGGTAAGCATCATGTGGTGAGGAAAGATCTAGGCACATATGTCCAGTTGAATATGGGTGGCATGAGTTATTATTGTTGACATCACCCTTGAGGTGAATACGTTGGGAGGCAAAATGATAAGCCCCTGTCTTTCTATGTGTTCGGTTGAAACGTTTTGCTCATGTGTACAAGGTGAGTGTTAGCAATCATAGAAGACCATATGATGGTTGAGTATGTGGAGCTCTTACTTAAACTCCATTGAATAAGTTGAATTGCAATTGCTTGGTAACTAATAACAAAGGTTGTCGAGTTTCAAGAGAATTCATTATTTGAACCTCAACATGTGAATTGGTTGCCACTATAACATGAGAAGTTCCATAAGAAAGAATTGATGTTATGATGCTAGGAAAAGTGATTGAAATTATCATTGATCAAACTTTTGCACTTTGCTAGCATTCACACTTCATAAATTATTTCTTTTATCATTTACATACTCGAGGACGAGTAGGAATTAAGCTTGGGGATGCTAATACGTCTCCAATGTATCTATAATTTATGAAGTATTCATGCTGTTATTTTATCATTCTTGGATGTTTTACAATCATTTTATAGCAACTTTATATCATTTTTTGGGACTAACCTATTGACCCAGTGCCCAGTGCCAGTTGTTTTTTTGCTTGTTTTTTACATCACAGAAAATCAATATTAAACGAAGTCCAAACACCGCGAAACTTTTTGTGGATTTTTTACGGACTGGAAGGAACCCAAGGCCCTGGCGCGCCCTAGTGGGTTGTGTCCCCCTCGGGGCACCCCCCAAGTGCAGCACTGGCCCATTGGGTTCCTTCCAGTCCGTCAAAAATCCACAGAATGTTTCGCGGTGTTCCCTGGCGCGCCCAGGTGGGTTGTGCCCACCTCGGTGGCCTCCCGCACCCCCTCTTTGCACTATAAATTCCCCAATATTCTGAAACCCTTCGGGGTTAACCTAGATCAGAAGTTCCACTGCTGCAGGGCTCTGTAGTGACCGAAAACCAATCTAGACCTCTTCCGGCACCCTGCCGGAGGGGGGGGGGAATCATCTCCGGTGTCCATCTTCATCATCCCGGCAGCCACCACGATGAGGATGGAGTAGTCAACCCTCGGGGCAGAGGGTTTGTACCAGCAGCTATGTGTTTTATCTCTCTCTCTCTCTCTCTTGTGATCTATATCATGGGCTTTGTTAATATTGCCGGATCATATGATGTTTCTCCCCTCTATACTCTCGTTGTCATGAATTGAATCTTTACCCTTTGACGTTTTTTCATGTCGGATTGAATATTTAGAGATGAGAACACATGACATATGTCTTGCGGTATGAATACTTGAGGTGACAACTGGGGTATCTCCTTAATTCACTTGATATATGTTATGGCGTTCAACTCGCTGATTCCCGCGGTGATATTGGGGTAATCTATGCATAGGGGTTGATGCACGTATTTATCCGGTAGAAACTTTGGGGTCTCCTTGTAGTTCCTTGTGTGGATTGAGTATTATGAATATGAATGTGCTTTGGTGTTATTCTAGTATGACCTCTAGGATAGATCGAACGGAAACAATAGCTTTGTGTTATTTTAGTATGAACTCTTGAATAGATCGATCAGAAAGATTAGTTTTGAGATGGCTTCGCACCCTACAAACAATTCCTACCTTTTGTTCTCCGCTAATAGGAACTCGGGAGTGATTATGTATTGTACTTTGAGGGATAATCATATGATCCAACTATGTTAGCACTGTTGAGAGATTGCACTAGCGAAAGTACGGACCCTAGGCCTTGTATTTAAGCATTGCAACACCGTTTTTGTGCCCATTTACTATTTGCTACCTTGCTTTTTTATTTATTCAGATTATAAAAATATATTTCTACCATCAATATTACACGTTTATCACCATCTCTTCGTCGAACTAGTGCACCTATACAATTTTCCATTGTATTGGGTGTGTTGGGGACACAAGAGATTTCTTGTATTTGGTTGCAGGCTCGTTTGAGGGAGACCATCTTCATCCTACACCTCTAACGGATTGATAAATCTTAGGTCATCCACTTGAGGGAAAATTGTTACTGTCCTACAAAACTCTGCGCTTGGAGGCCCAACACGTGTCTACAAGAATAAAATTGCGTAGTAGACATCAGCACCAGCAACCCCACGCACCTAACCCCGCCGCTCGTCGTGCCCTGTTTCGTCAGAACCCACCGCACCCAAACTCCGACGTCGTCCGCGAGCTCGCCGCCGCGATTGCGGCCAGGTCCCGCCACGCTCCCCTGCCCGCGCCCGTCTACGCTCCCTCGCACCCCTGGTCGCCCCGTGCCTGCCTAGGCCACGCCCACTTCGCCCGCCAGTGCCCGTTCCTACCCCTTGCTCGCCTCCCGCCATCGCTATTGTTGCTCACCACCTGCACGCACCCCGCCGCCTCCGGCCACCATCACTTCCGCGCCGCTGCTTCCTTGCTCTGCTGACCACTCCCACGCGTCGCCCCGGTCATGCCCTCACGCTGGCCGTGGTCGCCGAAGCCCCCTCCCCACTGCCGCGCCGCCACTCCTGCTGCATGTTGCTTGCCGCGGCTCACCCGCCTCTCTCCTGCTGCCCGCGCCCCCTGCAGCTGTCATGTGCAGCCGAGCCGCCCGCCCGCGCATCTTCATCCCTCCCGTGCTCCCCGCTGGCCGCTCGTGCTCGCTGCTGCTTCCAGCGCCCCGCCCACGTGGCCCCGCTCTGCCCTGCTGCCCGCTTCCCCCGCTGATGCCCGCCCCGCTAGCCTTTGCCTCCCGCCGAAGCTCCACGCCTGCCGCCACCCTGCCCCCTGCCCGCCAAGGCCGACCGCTCCCCTTCTGTTCCATGCCTCGCCGCCCCCCCCCAAGGAGACCACGCCACGTTTACCTGCGCCCATCGCCCGATCCAGTGGCCTATGGGCCACTGATGGGGGGACCCACCCCAGGGCAATTGCGCTTTAAAAAAGATATACAAATATAAATAAAAAGATAATTAATTAATTAGTTAATTAATTAATCAACTTAATTGATCTCGTCTAATTAAACCTAATTAGATCTGCTAATTAAACTAATTACAATTAATTAGTAAACATCCTATGACACACGGGTCCCACCAAACCAGTTGACCGGTCAACCATGGACCAGTCAACTGCTGAGTTAGCAGTTGACTGGACCCACTAGTTAGCCTCACTGGTGCATCTCTGGTGCACTGCACCGGGTGCACCTAGCCATTTCACTCTTATTTTTGAATTAGATTAAATTTCAGAAAAATGTTTAAAACTTTGAAAAATCATATAAAATAAACCGTAACTCGGATGAAAATACTTTGTACATGAAAGTTGCTTAGAAAGGCGAGACGAATCCGGATGCGCAGTCCGTTCGTTCACCGCACGTCCCTAGCATAGCGAACATGCAACTTTCCCCCTCCGGTTCGACTGTCCGAAAACGTCAAACACAGGGAAAACTTTCTTGGATGTTTCCCTCCTTCGCCGGTACCACCTACTGCCACGTTAGGGCCCACCTAGCACCGCTCATTGTCATGTCATGCATCGTCATGCTTATGTTTGCATTATATTTATTGTTTCTTCCCCCTCTTCTCTCGTTAGACACCGAGACCGACGCCGTTGCTACCAGTAGACTACGGTGTTGACAACCCCTCCTTCTTGCCAGAGCAACCAGGCAAGCCCCCCCCCCCTTGATCGACCCGATATCTCCTTTTCTTCTCTCTACTGCTTGCATTAGAGTACTGTAGCATGTTACTGCTTTCCGTTATTCCTATTCTGATGCATAGCCTGTCTTTGCTACTACTGTTGTTACCTTTACCTGCAATCCTAAATGCTTAGTATAGGATGCTAGTATTCCATCAGTGACCCTACATCCATGCTATACTATTGGGCCGTGATCACTCGAGAAGTGATCACGGGTATATACTTATATAAATAATATATGATACATGTGGTGACTAAAGTCGGGTCGACTCGTAGAGTACCCGCGAGTGATTCACGGATTGGGAATGAAAGGACGTTTGTCCCGATGGCCCTCTGAGTGGGCCTTTGTGGCGGAGCGACAGGGCAGGTTGAGACCACCTAGGAGAGAGGCGGTCCTGGCCCTGGTCAGCGTCCACGGTTACATCAATTAACACGCTTAACGAGATCTTGTTATTTGATCTGAGTCTGGCCACTGGCCTATATGCACTAACCAACTACGCGAGAACAGTTATGGGTACTCGACGTCGTGGTATCAGCCGAAGCCTTCTTGACATCAGCGACTTAGCGGCACGCGCTGGATTGGACCGTAAGCCTGTGCTTGTATTAAGGGGGCTAGGTCTGCTTCCGGCCGCGTACGCAACGTGTAGGTGTGCAATGGCGATGGGCCCAGACCCCTACGCATAGGATTTAGACCGGCATGTTGACCTCTCTGTTGTGCCTAGGTAGGGCTGCGACGTGTTAATCTTCCAAGGCCGGGCATGACCCAGGAAAGTGTGTCCAACCAGAGGGATCGAGCGTGTTGAGTTATGTGGTGCACCCCTGCAGGGAAGTTTATCTATTTGAATAGCCGTGTCCCTCAGTAAAAGGATGACCCGGAGTTGTACCTTGACCTTATGACAACTAGAACCGAATACTTCATAAAACACACCCTTTCAAGTGCCAGATACAACCCGATGATCGCTCTCTAACAGGGCTACGAGGAGAGGATCGTAGGGTAGGATTATGCTATGCATTGATACTTGGTTAACTTACCATCTACTCTCTTCTACTACTTCAAGATGGACGCTGCCAGAAGCGTAGTCTTTGATAGGATTAGCTACCCCCCTCTTATTCTGGCATTCTGCAGTTCAGTCCACATATACTACCCCGTTCATTGATACCAATGCATTTGTAGTGTAGTTCCTTCCTTGCGAGTACTTTGGATGAGTACTCACGGTTGCTTTGCTCCCCCCTTTCCCCCTTCCCATACCTGGTTGTTGCGACCAGATGTTGGATCCCAGGAGCCAGACGCCACCAGCGACGACTCCTACTACACTGGAGGTGCCTACTACTACATGCAGACCGCCAACAATGACCAGGAGTAGTTTAGGAGGATCCCAGGTAGGAGGCATGCGCCTCTTTCAATCTGTATCATAGTTTGTGCTAGCCATCTTATGGCAACTTGTTTAACTTATGTCTGTACTCAAATATTGTTGCTTCCGCTAACTCGTCTATGATCGAGCTCTTGTATTCGAGCCCTCGAGGACCCTGGCTTGTAATATGATGCTTGTATGACTTATTTTTTTAGAGTTGTGTTATGATATCTTCCTATGAGTCCCTGATCTTGATCGTACACATTTATGTGCATGATTAGTGTATGATTGAATCGGGGGCGTCACAAGTTGGTGTCAGAGCCGTCTGCCTGTAGGAATCCCCCTTCCACACTCCTTGGCCGAAGTTGAGTCTAGACGTTGCAAAACTTTTACTAACATGGTTGTGTGTCTTACGGGCCCACGTCGCCATTTGGGTGGTATTAGTATCTTTTACTCCGGGACTCTGAACTCTCTTCTATTCGGGTTAAATGAATTTTGCTAAATCTAACATTAGGATCTCGTGATCACTTTCACCGGAGAGCACCTCATTACCGATGATCGTCTGCTGCACCAGAAGATTCCGAGGATACTCTATGATGTTCTCTCGAGACTTTGTGCCATCGCTTTTGCAATTCCCATCCATCGATAAACCCCTATGGATAACCACGTACACTTGCCTTTCATACAATCATTCCCCGTTGGTCTTGTTATGATAAGATACCTCTAAATCCTCTCTATTGTTCCGAGCATACTTGTGCCTACTGCCTTCAAGTTCTTTGCCACATGAATACCCCTACGAATAATTCCTCGCACTTACCGAGTATCGGCTCATCCCAGTTGATTCAAGTATTTCACGAAAGTATTCAAAATACCATTCGATCTTCCAAAAATTCTCAACCGCCTATTGCTCTTGAAATTCTTGCTTCATTATGATTAATCCCACAAGTCTGGTAATCTTATTGGCATCGCTTGTCATTATCATTTTGAGTCCGTTAATTCAATATGTTGTGAATGCTCGCAATCCTTAATCAGATCTTAGAATTCATCCTCCTAGCTCAAATGTCATTTTGAACATGAGCTGAATCTAGGCCAATCAAATTGCCATCGATTGTACCCCTAAGGCCATTTGACTTATCCATCCCTAATCAGAGCATTGCTTCTGATCCCTTTTCTTGGAATTCATAATTCCTTTGCATTTGAACTTTGAGTTAGTCAGTTGTTTTTATAATCTGATATCCTTGCATTTTTTTTCTTCCTCTGGTTGAGTACCGATGCCCACATCAGATCCCTTGTGGACCACCAGACCCTTTGTCGAATTTTATCCGACAACGTCCTTCATATTCAATAAGCTTATGAGCCTTTCCTCGGATACATAATGCCTTTGGTAAATTGTATCCTCTTCTTTCTCAAGCATGCTCTACTATCAAGCTTGTGTTATTTGTTCTTGAAATTCTTGGTATATGCTCCTAAGATACCCTGATGGGTTGAATCTATGTGTCAGTGTCAAAACCGGCGGATCTTGGCTAGGGGGTCCCGAACTGTGTGTCTAAGGCGGATGGTAACAGGAGGTAGGGGACACGATGTTTACATTAAAGGGACAAGATTCTTAGATCCAATAAGGGCTATCCTCCCGCACTTCTTGGATTTTGCGCCCAATAAGGGCTATCCTCCATGTGTCGAGCGAACGCGAGGAGCCAGGACATTTTTACATTCGCCACCCTAGCCATGCAAATAAATTCTCTATTAAAGGGACGGGATTCTTAGATCCAAATCATACCATCCTCCCACGGCGAGTATCCATCGGAGCGCGCTCGGAAGAATCCATTCCAACATGGCCGCCCATCGCAACTCCTCCTCCTGCTCCCGTAGCCCTACGCCCGGTGACTGGGAGAAGTGTTCCATCCCGCACAACCAACTAGTAGAGTTGCAGACCCAGAGATTTCTCCCTCCAGCATATATGGTCCCCGTTCGAGCTGGGCTCGCCACTTATAATGGCGGGGAGCAAGCGGAGAGCTTCCCCAATCCCTCCAAGGGGGAGCGGGTATGCCTCGTCCCTTATTTACTAAGGGGACTTGGATTTCCAATCCATCCGTTCCTCTGCGGGCTCTTGGAGTTTTACGGCCTCCAGTTGCATAATTTCACCCCTGCTTCCATATTACACATTGCTGGTTATGTCGCCCTTTGCGAGCTGTTTCTGGGATGCGAGGCTCATTTCGAGTTGTGGAAGAGGCTATTCTGCCTTGTGCCCTGCACACCGGAGGGGTTGCTATATCAAGTGGGCGGAGCCGAAATATGGCGCATCATCGGGACCGGATACTTGTCCGGTACCCCGAAGAATACGTCCGAAGACTGGCCTTCGTAGTGGTTTTACATGGAGGACGTCCCCCTTCTAGATCCTGTTCGGAGGGGTCTTCCCGAGTTCCACAATGCTCCTCTGAAGAAATGCCGAAGCTGGCGCCCACGGAGCCCCCAGGAGGAAGATAACGGAGAAGACCTTTACCTGATGGACCGGATTAAAGTGTTGGCTCAATCAAGATTGACAATAATCGAGGTTATGTCAATATGCATAATGTGGGGGGTGTAGCCACTTCAATATCGAGGGCACCCCCTGTGGTGCTTTAACGGGGAAGATGATGCCACCCGCTATGGGCGTAAGGGACCGGACTCCGCTGCTTCTTTAGCAAAAATTCTGTCCAAGTTGTTCAAGGGAGAGGAAGAGGAGTTCATCTGTATTAAGCCACGGAATGGATTCTCCATGTACAACCCTCCAAGCTGGGTGAGCCGTCACTCTTTACTCCCAACCTTCCCACATTCTTCGTCATAAATACTCACCTTGCCGTTTCATGGCAGGAACTGCGAAAAGCTGTAAGGGAGGTCAACAGCTCGCCTCGACAACCGGAGGACCCTGGCCGGGCCCTCAATCCCGGACTCAAAGAGGATCCGGACATATATGTGGAGCTGATAGACAGGACGCTCTATCAGTTGAGCTGCGATGACGCCATGGTGGCCATCATAGTTGACTATCCTGGGCTACTCCCCGCATCGCAGGTAAGGGAAAACCGGAGTCCCAACTTCCGAGAAGGATCCCCTTTTATGCACTTCACCGACCGTACACATATGGTGTTTTACAGGGAAGGCCTTCGGGACGCCATGCTGAACCCGTAGTGACTCGCCAACAAGGGGCACCGAAGCCGGGTAGGCCAAAAAGGAAGGAGGTCAGGACTAAGACGCCGGCGCAGAGGTATGATACAAAACCTCGCTCCGTGGTTGTCGTCTTTCTTTAAAATATAATGACGTCCATGTTTCCTAATAGGAAAAACGCTCGCCGGACTACATCCGGAGAGGCTGCCGATCACGCCTCCACCAGTCGGGCTCCAGGGCCGGACATAGAGGCGGAAGGTAACACGGGGCAGATGCCGGATGCTCCTCCTACGGAGGATGCGGACAGACTATCCGCTACAAATTCCAAAGTGGAGAGCGCCATGAATCACAGGCGTCGCCGGGCCGTACTCCGGGACGCTTGTTTCTCCCAAGAGGCGTTCGATGCCTTCAACTCAGGAGACGCGTACATCCGTGCTGCTCAAAATGGTCTTGCCAGAGCCATGGACCAGTATGTAAAGGATATACAGGTAGGAAAAATCTGACGATTATATATATATATATTAGTAGCCCCTGAGACTTGAAACACTTGACACAACTGATTTAAGGATCATTAATTGTGCAGGTTCTTACATAGAAGAATACCCAATTGTCTCAAGCGCTGGAAGAGTGCAAAGCCCAGCTACAGGCCGTGGTGGCCGCGTTGAAGGAGTCCGAGAAGGCCCCCGCTGGTAACACTTGCTTCTGTTGCAAAGAATTACAGGTACCAGATAGTATGTGGCATGCATGCAAATCTAACAGTAGATGTTGCAGATGACCCCGGAGTGAATCCGGAGGCCGTGCCAGGGGATGCGCAACGTGCTAATCGATAGCTAAATGATGGCGAGCGCGTACTAACGCGGGTCAGGCAGGAGAAAAATAATCTCCAGGACGCCAATATTCGGCTGGACGTGGAACTGAAAGACGTCCGAGCCCAGCTTGCGGACTCCGTGAAGGAGAATAAGCGGCTTCGACGCGGCATTTTTAGTAAGTGCTTGAACAGACTTTTGAAGGAGTTCGGTGAAGAAGCCGGCTAACAGAGTTATGTCTGCAGGTATGTTGATGGGTCGTCCCGCGGAGGAGATGCCCGGGTCTGCGGGTGATCTTCTACCAGAGCTCTCACAACTGCACGAACAAGTTCGGCAGGTGATGCAGGGTATTGCCCAAGCCTTGTGGCCATCTGCGTCCCCGCTAGGTGGCATGGGGGAGCTTATAGAGAAGCTCAAGGGAGCACGGCGGCGCTTCCGATTATGGAAGATATCAGCCTGCCGACAAGGTGCAAGGGAAGCCTGGGCTATGGTGAAGACGCGATATACCAAAGCTGACCCAAACCACATGGCCGAGGTCAGACCTGTGGGGCCCGATGGGGAAGAGATCCCCCTTAGTTTGGTGTATGACCAATTAGAATTAGCCGCAAAGTATTCCCAACAGGATTGTAGGCTAGACAGCCTGTTGGATGGTATAGAAGAAGAATTTAATCAGTCTTAGTGTCTGTGTACTTTAAGTGACATATATAATGTCCCTAGCCGGATTGCAAATCATTTGTCATGGCGGACCTTTTCGCTTCAAGCTCTGGACCCGATAGTCCGGAGTGTATCCGAATACCCACTCGGTTATATAAAAACCGGGGTATGCATGGAAACGAGGCGTAGGGGTCATAAGTGCTTGAACAGACAAGTACCCAACTAGCTATGTTATATTACATGGATAGTAAGAAACATCTTCCAGGGAGAATAGTTCTGTTAAGGGTTCCTTTCCCTGGGTACGCATGCCCTAATGTGCATGTCTGAACTACGAAAATAGACGCGGTCTATAAACATCTGGGGGGTGTCGAATTAAATAAAAGTCATCTTTTTTTCACCGACCGAATATTCCCTTAAGAACGCTAGCTTTCGGCTTCACCCAGTCTGAGGTACACATCCGGCTGACCCGGCAGTAACAATCGCAGAGGTGCTCCCCTTATGCCCTAGCCAAATTAACGGGAACATAGGGCATAAATACAAGAGCCAAGCAACCCAGCTTGGCCAAAACTTAAGTCATATCGATGCATATAATGGCGAAAAAAGGTACATGCGGAAGAATAACACATGTGTTGGGCGTGAAGCCCAGAAAAATAGTTATATTAAGCTTCTGTATAAGAAGCCCCCAGGTATAATGAAGTCTATCACCGGTCCAGATTCAGCCGTTTTGACAGGTTTGGCTTCTATCCATTTGGTGAATTTATCCACCATGACCAATACGTATTTTTTCTTATGGGTTCCCCCTTTAAGGGGTCCGACCATATCAAGCCCCCAGACCGCAAAGGGCCAAGTAATGGGGATTGTTTGGAGAGCGGTAGGCGGCATATGGCTTTGGTTTGCAAAGAGCTAGCAACCGACGCAATGTTGGACCAGATGTTGTGCATCTGCTCGGGCCATCGGCCAATAGAAACCTGTACGAAAGGCCTTGCTTACAAGGGCCCGGGCTGTGACGTGATGGCCGCCGAGTCCAGCATGGATTTCTGCCAAAAGCTTCCGCCCTTCCTCTTCGGAGATGTAACTTTGAAGGACTCCCGTAATGAAGGAAATATTCCCTAGAGGCAATAATAAAGTTATTATTTATTTCCTTATATCATGATAAATGTTTATTATTCATGCTAGAATTGTATTAACCGGAAACATAATACATGTGTGAATACATAGACAAACAGAGTGTCACTAGTATGCCTCTACTTGACTAGCTCGTTAATCAAAGATGGTTATGTTTCCTAACCATGAACAAGGAGTTGTTATTTGATTAACGGGATCACATCATTAGGTGAACGATCTGATTGACATGACCCATTCCATTAGCTTAGCACCCGACCGTTTAGTATGTTGCTATTGCTTTCTTCATGACTTATACATGTTCCTATGACTATGAGATTATGCAACCCCCGTTTGCCGGAGGAACACTTTGTGTGCTACCAAACGTCACAACGTAAATGGGTGATTATAAAGGTGCCCTACAGGTGTCTCCAAAGGTACATGTTGGGTTGGCGTATTTCGAGATTAGGATTTGTCACTCCGATTGTCGGAGAGGTATCTCTGGGCCCTCTCGGTAATGATAGTGCAACTTATTTGTGGCACTGCCGTTTAGGTCATATCGGTGTAAAGCGCATGAAGAAACTCCATACTGATGGACTTTTGGAACCACTTGATTATGAATCCTTGGTACTTGCGAACCATGCCTCATGGGCAAGATGACTAAAACACCGTTCTCCGGTACTATGGAGAGAGCAACAGATTTGTTGGAAATCATACATACAGATGTATGTGGTCCGATGAATATTGAAGCTCGTGGCGGATATCGTTATTTTCTCACCTTCACAGATGACTTAAGCAGATATGGGTATATCTACTTAATGAAACATAAGTCTGAAACATTTGAAAAGTTCAAAGAATTTCAGCGTGAAGTTGAAAATCATCGTAACAAGAAAATAAAGTTTCTACAATCTGATCGTGGAGGAGAATATTTGAGTTACGAGTTTGGTGTACATTTGAAAAATTGTGGAATAGTTTCGCAACTCACGCCACCCGGAACACCACAGCGTAATGGTGTGTCCGAATGTCGTAATCGTACTTTACTAGATATGGTGCGATCTATGATGTCTCTTACTGATTTACCGCTATCGTTTTGGGGATACGCTCTAGAGACGGCCGCATTCACATTAAATAGGGCACCATAAAAATCCGTTGAGACGACGCCTTATGAACTATGGTTTGGCAAGAAACCAAAGTTGTCATTTCTGAAAGTTTGGGGCTGCGATGCTTATGTGAAAAAGCTTCAACCTGATAAGCTCGAACCCAAATAGGAGAAATGTGTCTTCATAGGATATCCAAAGGAGACTATTGGATACACCTTCTATCACAGATCCGAAGGCAAGACTTTTATTGCTAAGTTCGGAAACTTTCTGGAGAAGGAGTTTCTCTTGAAAGAAGTGAGTGGGAGGAAAGTAGAACTTGACGATGTAATTGTACCTGCTCCCTTATTGGAAAGTAGTGCATCACAGAAAACTGTTTCTGTAACACCTACACCAGTTAGTGAGGAAGCTAATGATGATGATCATGAAACTTCAGAACAAGATACTACTGAACCTCGTAGATCAACCAGAGTAACATCCGCGCCAGAGTGGTACGGTAATCCTGTTCTGGAAGTCATGCTACTAGATCATGATGAGCCTACGAACTATGAAGAAGCGATGGTGAGCCCAAATTCCGCAAAATGGCTTGAAGCCATGAAATCTGAGATGGGATCCATGTATGAGAACAAAGTATGGACTTTGGTTGACTTGCCCGATGATCGGCAAGCAATTGAGAATAAATGGACCTTCAAGAAGAAGACTGACGCTGACGGTAATATTACTGTCTACAAAGCTCGACTTGTCGCAAAAGGTTTTCGGCAAGTTCAAGGGATTGACTACGATGAGACCTTCTCACCCGTAGCGATGCTTAAGTCTGTCCGAATCATGTTAGCAATTGCCGCATTTTATGATTATGAAATTTGGCAGATGGATGTCAAAACTGCATTCCTTAATGGATTTCTGGAAGAAGAGTTGTATATGATGCAACCAGAAGGTTTTGTCGATCCAAAGGGATCTAACAAAGTGTGCAAGCTCCAGCGATCCATTTATGGACTGGTGCAAGCCTCTCGGAGTTGGAATAAACGCTTTGATAGTGTGATCAAAGCATTTGGGTTTATACAAACTTTTGGAGAAGCCTGTATTTACAAGAAAGTGAGTGGGAGCTCTGTAGCATTTCTAATATTATATGTGGATGACATATTACTAATTGGCAATGATATAGAATTTCTGGATAGCATAAAGGGATACTTGAATAAGAGTTTTTCGATGAAAGACCTCGGTGAAGCTGCTTACATATTAGGCACTAAGATCTATAGAGATAAATCAAGACGCTTAATTGGACTTTCAAAAAGCACATACCTTGACAAAGTTTTGAAGAAGTTCAAAATGGATCAAGCAAAGAAAGGGTTCTTGCCTGTGTTACAAGGTGTGAAGTTGAGTAAGACTCAATGCCCGACCATTGCAGAAGATAGAGAGAAAATGAAAGATGTTCCCTATGCTTCAGCCATAGGCTCTATCATGTATGCAATGCTGTGTACCAGACCTGATGTGTGCCTTGCCATAAGTCTAGCAGGGATGTACAGCGGGCAAGAACATCCTGAAATACCTGAAAAGGACTAAGGATATGTTTCTCATATATGGAGGTGACAAAGAGCTCATCGTAAAAGGTTACGTTGATGCAAGCTTTGACACTGATCCGGACGATTCTAAATCGCAAACCGGATACGTGTTTACATTAAACAGTGGAGCTGTCAGTTGGTGCAGTTCTAAACAAAGCGTTGTAGCGGGATCTACATGTGAAGCGGAGTACATAGCTGCTTCGGAAGCAGCAAATGAAGGAGTCTGGATGAAGGAGTTCATATCCGATCTAGGTGTCATACCTAGTGAATCGGGTCCAATGAAAATCTTTTGTGACAATACTGGTGCAATTGCCTTGGCAAAGGAATCCAGATTTCACAAGAGAACCAAGCACATCAAGAGACGCTTCAATTCCATCCGGGATCTAGTCCAGGTGGGAGACATAGAGATTTGCAAGATACATACGGATCTGAATGTTGCAGACCCGTTGACTAAGCCTCTTCCACGAGCAAAACATGATCAACACCAAGGCTCCATGGGTGTTAGAATCATTACTGTGTAATCTAGATTATTGACTCTAGTGCAAGTGGGAGACTGAAGGAAATATGCCCTAGAGGCAATAATAAAGTTATTATTTATTTCCTTATACCATGATAAATGTTTATTATTCATGCTAGAATTGTATTAACCGGAAACATAATACATGTGTGAATACATAGACAAACAGAGTGTCACTAGTATGCCTCTACTTGACTAGCTCGTTAATCAAAGATGGTTATGTTTCCTAACCATGAACAAGGAGTTGTTATTTGATTAACGGGATCACATCATTAGGTGAATGATCTGATTGACATGACCCATTCCATTGGCTTAGCACCCGACCGTTTAGTATGTTGCTATTGCTTTCTTCATGACTTATACATGTTCCTATGACTATGAGATTATGCAACCCCCGTTTGCCGGAGGAACACTTTGTGTGCTACCAAACGTCACGACATAAATGGGTGATTATAAAGGTGCTCTATAGGTGTCTCCAAAGGTACATGTTGGGTTGGCGTATTTCGAGAATAGGATTTGTCACTCTGATTGTCGGAGAGGTATCTCTGGGCCCTCTCGGTAATGCACATCACATGAGCCCTGCAAGCATTGCAACTAATGAGTTAGTTGCGAGATGATGTATTACGGAACGAGTAAAGAGACTTGCCGGTAACGAGATTGAACTAGGTATTGAGATACCGACGATCGAATCTCGGGCAAGTAACATACCGATGACAAAGGGAACAACGTATGTTGTTATGCGGTCTGACCAATAAAGATCTTCGTAGAATATGTAGGAACCAATATGAGCATCCAGGTTCCGCTATTGGTTATTGACCGGAGACGTGTCTCGGTCATGTCTACATTGTTCTTGAACCCGTAGGGTCTGCACGCTTAAGGTTTCGATGACAGTTATATTATGAGTTTATGAGTTTTGATGTACCGAAGTTAGTTCGGAGTCCCGGATGTGATCATGGACATGACTAGGAATCTTGAAATGGTCGAGACATAAAGATTGATATATTGGACGACTATATTCGAACACCAGAAGTGTTCCGGGTGATTTCGTAGAAAACCGGAGAGCCGGAGGGTTACCGGAACCCCCCCGGGAGAAGTAATGGGCCATATGGGCCTTAGTGGAGAGAGAGAGGGGCAGCCAGAGGTGGGCTGCGCGCCTCCTCCCCCTGGTCTGAATTGGACTAGGAGAGGGGGGCGGCGCCCCCCCTTTCCCTCTCCCTCCCCACTTCTTTCCCCCTCCTAGTAGGAGTCCTACTCCTACTAGGAGGAGGACTCCTCCTTGGCGCGCCATAGAGGGCCGGCCGGCCTCCTCCCCTTGTTCCTTTATATACGGGGACAGGGGGCACCCCTTGACACACAAGTTGATCCACGTGATCATATTCTTAGCCGTGTGCGGTGCCCCCTTCCACCATAGTCCTCGATAATATTGTAGCGGTGCTTAGGCGAAGCCCTGCGACAGTGGAACATCAAGATCGTCACCACACCGTCGTGCTGACGGAACTCTTCCCCGACACTTTGCTGGATCGGAGTCCGGGGATCTTCATCGAGCTGAACGTGTGCTAAAACTCGGAGGTGCCGTAGTTTCGGTGCTTGATCGGCCGGGCCGTGAAGACGTACGACTACATCAACCACGTTGTGCTAACGCTTCCGTTGTCGATCTACAAGGGTACGTAGATCACACTCCCCCCTCTCGTTGTTATGCATCACCATGATCTTGCGTGTGCGTAGGAAATTTTTTGAAATTACTACGAAACCCAACAAGTAGTGCTTTTCTTATAAAGCTCTCCCTCGTGGACCTTGTAGGCTTTAGATCGCCGCACTATGCAGCGTGCCTCATTTTGGTCCTCGGGTAGTTCCTGCCTAGTTAGGTAGGCTAGGAATGGTTCTGTCCACGGGGTGATGACGGCCATTATCACGTGGGCTGAAGGTGTTATTTCGATGGAAGAGCCCCCGATTGTGTTAGAGTGTTTGGTATCTGATGATGTGGCCGAGTCCGGACTATTTCTGCCGGTGTCCCCTTCCCATACCACAGATGGCTTAAACAGTTTTTCCAAGAAGATGTTAGGTGGGACAGGATCGCGCTTAGCGCCGATGCGGGCGAGGATATCCGCCGCTTGATTGTTTTCCCAAGCCACATGGTGGAATTCAAGCCCCTCGAACCGAGCTGACATTTTGAGGACGGCGTTGCGATATGCCGCCATTTTTGGATCCTTGGCATCGAAGTCTCCATTTATTTGAGATATTGCAAGGTTCGAGTCCCCACGCACCTCCAGGCGTTGAATGCCCATGGAAACTGCCATCCGGAGACCATGTAATAGGGCCTCGTATTCAGCTGCGTTGTTGGAGTCTGTATATAGTATTTGGAGTATGTATTGGACTATATCTCCGGTGGGGGACATCAGGACGAGCCCCCAGACCAGCCAGCATTTTAGAGCCGTCAAAGTGCACGATCCAATTGGAGTATGCGCCGTACTCTTTAGGGAGTTCGGCTTCTGTCCATTCGGCGACGAAATCGGCCAAGACTTGCGACTTAATGGCTCGCCATGGTCTATATGTTATGTCGAATGGGAGGAGCTCGATAGCCCATTTGGCAATCTAGCCCATGGCATCGCGGTTGTTTATTATGTCGTTGAGTGGTACTTCTGAGGCCACTATGATTGAACACTCTTGAAAGTAGTGTCGTAATTTCCGGGATGCCATAAATACCGCATATGCTATCTTTTGATAATGTGGGTACCGTGATTTGCATGGAGTGAGGACAGTGGACACATAATAGACCGGCTTTTGAAGTGGGAATTTATGTCCGTCTGTCTCTCGTTCGACGACAAGCACTGCGCTTACAACTTGGTGAGTTGCCGTTATATATAACAGCATTGGTTCGCCGACATTTGGCGCGGCCAAGATTGGGTTGGTGGCCAAGATTGCTTTTATTTATTCCAATCCGACCGAGGCTGCGTCCGTCCACTCGAAGTGTTCGGTGCGCCGAAGAAGGTGATAAAGGGGGAGTGCCTTTTCTCCTAATCGGGAGATGAAGCGGCTTAAGGCCGCCACGCATCCAGTTAACTTCTGGATTTTCTTGAGGTCAGTTGGGATAGCCAACTGCGACAGAGCTCGGATTTTAGCCGGATTTGCTTCAATTCCTCTACTGGAGACAATAAAGCCCATGAGCTTTCCGGTGGGTACGCCGAAAACACATTTTTCCGAATTGAGCTTGATGTCGTATGTCCGGAGATTGTCGAACGTGAGCCTCAAGTCGTCTATGAAGGAGTTGACGTGTCTGGTTTTAGCGACCACATCATCTATGTATGCCTCCACTGTTTTGCCGATCTGCTTTTCTGGACATGTCTGAATCATGCGCTGATACGTTGGGCCAGCGTTTTTGAGCCCGAAGGGCGTTGTGTTAAAACAGAAGGGGCCATATGGAGTGATAAATGTCGTTGCGGCTTGATCGGACTCTGCCATCTTAATTTGGTGGTAACCGGAGTATGCATCCAGGAAGCACAATGAGTCGTGTCCTGCGGTAGCATCGATAATTTGATCGATGCAAGGGAGGGGAAAGGGATCCTTTGGGCAAGCCTTATTGAGATCCTTGAAGTCGACGCATAGGCGCCAGGATTTGTCCTTCTTTGGTACCATCACCAGGTTTGCTAGCCAGTCCGAATGCTTTATTTCTCTAATGAATCCGGCCTCCAGTAACTTGGCTAGCTCCTCTCCCACGGCTTGTCGCTTAGGTTCAGAGAAACGCCGAAGAGTCTGCTTGACTAGCCTGAATCCTTTTAGGATGTTAAGGCTATGCTCGGCCAGCCTGCGTGGGATTCCTGGCATATCTGAAGGATGCCAGGCGAATATGTCCCAATTCTCGCGCAGGAACTCCCGTAGTGCGGTGTCTATAGCGGGATTTAACTGTGCCCCGATGGATGCTCTTTTTGAAGGGTCCGTTGGATGGACTTGGAATTTGACTATTTCATCCGCTGGTTTGAAAGAGGGGGACTTGGATCTTTTGTCTAGTATCACGTTGTCGTTGTCAAAACCGGCAGATCTCGGGTAGGGGATCCCGAACTGTGCGTCTAAGGCGGATGGTAACAGGAGGTAGGGGACACGATGTTTTACCCAGGTTCGGGCCCTCTTGATGGAGGTAAAACCCTACGTCCTGCTTGATTATACTTGATAATATGGGTATTACAAGAGTTGATCTACCACGAGATCGGAGAGGCTAAACCCTAGAAGCTAGCCTATGGTATGATTGTATGTTGTCCTACGGACTAAAACCCTCCGGTTTATATAGACACCGGAAGGGGCTAGGGTTACACAAGGTCGGTTACAAAGGAGGAGATATACATATCCGTATTGCCTAGCTTGCCTTCCACGCCAAGTAGAGTCCCATCCGGACACGGGACGAAGTCTTCAATCTTGTATCTTCATAGTCCAACAGTTCGGCCAAAGGATATAGTCCGGCTGTCCGGAGACCCCCTAATCCAGGACTCCCTCAGTAGCCCCTGAACCAGGCTTCAATGATGATGAGTCCGTCGCGCAGTGTTGTCTTCGGCATTGCAAGGCGCGTTCCTCCTCCGAATACACCACGGAAGAATTTGAATGCAAGGATAGTGTCCGACCCTGCAAAATAAGTTCGCAGACCACCGTAGAGAGAATAATATTACCACAAATCTAATCTGCTGACACGTTTTGGTAGCATGACATCACGCCACAGCCCGGTAATTATTTGAACCGTTTTTCTTTAACCAGCCCCGCACATAACGCGAGGCGGTTTCTTGACATGTCTTGTCAAAGCAGAGATCGTGTTCCCCTTATTACGGGATTCTCATCAATACGGACGTGGGTAACCCAACTGTGCCTAGGACTCCTAGATTTTAGGCAAGTCCCAAACGGCCACGAGGAGGACAATTGATATTCACCCTCTTTATAAAGGGAGAAGGCTGTTACTTTTTTCCCTCCCGTGCTCAATCGAATCCCTCCCCCGCCTCGAGTTATAACACCCAAAGCCAAGGTCAAGTGCTTCAGACCTTCAATCATGTCCGGATCCAGCCCTCAAGGCCGGTGGATGTCTTCCTCCGTCATAGAGGAGGACATCAAGAAGTTGAGGGAGGCCAGATATCTGACCGCCGAAATTTTGCATAGGCTGCCCACCTGAGGGCAGGTCGTCCCTACTCCCGAACCCAACAAGAGCGTTGTGTTCGTCTCCCACTTCCTCCGAGGACTAGGCCTCGCTCTGGATCCCTTTGTCAGGGTCTTATGTTCTATTACGGGCTGGATTTTCATGATCTGGCCCCGGACTCCCTTCTTCACATCTCGTCATTTATTGTCGTTTGTGAGGCCTTCCTCTGCATTACCCCTCACTTCGGCTTGTGGCTCAAGACCTTCGATGTGAAGCCGAAGATGGTCGAGGGACAGTACGCAGCGTGTGGAGGTGCTTTAATAAGCAAAATTGTTGATGCTCCATGGCCAAAGGGTTCCTTTCCAGAGGTGTCCGGATTGTGGCAACGGGAGTGGTTTTACGTCACAGCTCCCCGAAGTGCCAAGTGGGTAGCTGCCCCCACCTTTCGCTCGGGCCCTCCACCACAACTGATGTCATGGATCAGCAGGGGACTGAGCTGGGGTCCATCCAAGGATGTGCCAATACTGGATAGCCATATCCGAGATCTCTTTGAGGGAGATTTCAGTCTGGTTATGGTAATGCAAGTCATGCTGGTTCCTCGAGTCCAGCCTTGCAAACGCCGGCCCCTCCGCATGTGGGAATTCAACCCAGAAGGACCGCGCACTATTCAGAATTTCCTCACCATGACGCACGAGGAGATGTACAAATCGTTCTTCAGACCCCAAATAGAGTGTCCAGACACTACCGAGGACGTGGGCCTCAGCAGCAACAACACCGCTGGCCAAGTAAGTAATCCCATGGCCGAACACACCGTCCTTTTATTTATCATGACATCATTCTGAAGAATCGCTCTTTGACCAGGACTGGATAACAAAGGCGAAGATGATCCGGTGTTCAGCCCCCTTCTTGAAGGCTTGGACAATCCGGTGCTGGAAAAGATGCTCGAGCTAGCACCTTGTCTGGTGCCCTCAAAGGAAGACGAAGGGGGGAATAAAGAGGGCGAAAGCGGGCCTCCATCGCTACCTATTCCAACCGAGGGAATGAGCACCTTCGCGAGGGAGGATAACCGAGGGGAAGAATCTGACATTCTCTCTCCCCGGGGAAGGAAGAGGACTACCTCCGAAGATCCGGAAATCAAGGTTTCCAAGCGGGAGAAGAAATCTCCGCCAGAGGGTCCTTCCTCGGAGGGTGTTCTTGCCGCACAGTGTCCGCGCGGGGATCAGCCCTCTAACGAGCTGTAAGTAATCAAAAGGTATTGAATAGTGAAGATATCCTACCTTACTTCTGAGGAAATTAACCGAAGTATTTATCTTGCAGTTCGGATCTTAGCCCTTCTCAGCTGAGCTCGTCTTCAGGGGATCTTCTTCCGGAGATGATTGAGAGCGAAACGCCTCCCCCTGCCACACCGCCGTATGAAGCGGGCGACCCTGAGGTGTCGTCATGGAGGGCTTCTCCTGATCCGGCAAGGCCAGAAGGTAATCCTATGGCCACCCGAAGTCCTCAGTATCCGGCTCTCGAAGAGAGCAATCAAAAGAGTCTGGCATCGTGTGGTGCGTGGTCGGATGTACGGAGGGATCTGCTGGAGAAGGCGGCTATCTCAGAAGAGCACCGCACATTGATGGGTACGGTGATTGAAAGGATTTCGTCCGCCGAAAGCGGGCTGCATGAAGCCTTTATGAGTCTACTGACGGGTTTTGAGGTACGTGAAATGATGTATATTTTTGAAAGTACCACACAATTTTAGATGTGCCCTGTGTAGATAGTAGCCCCTGAGACCCTGGTTGTCGTCGAAAACGGCGGCAAACAGAGGATCATAGTCCCAGGTAATAACCAGACTGCCTTTATGTGCAGGTGGTGGAGGCTCTGGTGGCTAGCCGGACCGATGGGTATGCCGAACTAAAGCGGCAGCTGGATGTGGCAGATGCCAACATCATGCTTGTCAACGAGCGGCTTGACGAGGCACAGGGTGAGTGGCCTTTCCGGTGATCGTCACATAATAAGAGCAGCATGATGCCAGTATCTTTAATATGTTGTGACTGCAGATGGAGCAGCCACCATGGAGACCCTTCGGGCGGAGCTTGCCCGAGCCAAGGAGCAAGCAAGGAGCAGCAATGCGGTTGCTTTGCAAGCGGCCGAAGAGTTAAGGGCCGAACATGCCGCACATTGCGAGAGCAAAGAGAAAATGGCCAAGATGGCTGTAAAGTTAAAAGATACTACCGACCGTTGCCAGCTTCTTGAAGAAGAAAACTGGGCGAAGGCGACGGACCTGGAAAAGGCCACGATGGCGACCAAAGATACCCGCTCTGCGATGAGAGCGAAAAAGGAGGAGCTGCGTCAAGCCGGGGATATCGCGGCTGGGAAACCCTTTATGCTGCAGAGGAAGTTTGGAGATCCTCGGTATGCCCCTCTGGACCGGCTGTCGAGTTCGGCGGACGCATATCTGGACTTGGCAGCGAGTGCTGTCGATGCGGCCGAATACTTCAGAGATCAAACAGATCGTGAAGTGGACAAGCTATTCTGGTCACAATTTAACGTTCCAGAGTGTCCGCTTCCATTGACTGATCGGCTTGCCGAATGGGCCGAGCTGAATAGATTATCCGGACTCGCCATGAGGTCTGTTGTGGATCATCTGTGGCCGGAAAGGCCAAAGCCGAACAACTATTTTAGTTTGGTGTAGCAGTTCCTTGGTGCGGTGCCACGCATTAATGCGATGAAGAGGTCGTCGTGCATAGAAAGCTCGCGGATGGCCCTTGCCCGTGTTAAAAAATACTGGGCGGAGATGGATGCCACCACTGTTGCGGCGCAGGGTTCGGCCATAGGCCGAGTGGCTGTCGAGCACTATTTTGAAGAAGTTCTTGAAGGCGCTCGTTCGATAGAGGCCCAGTGCTCGAAGAATATTATGTTTGAGTGACATGTATTCCATTATAAAAACAATGTTTTATTAAGTTTATCAAGGCTGTATTTATACTTTTGCCCGAAAGTATTATGATGCCTCCTATGCGGCCGTTTATGTATATATGTATATAACTTGAAAGATTGCAGTCGTCGGCTTCAGCCCCCACGCATATAATGTGGGGGTTTTCATAGAAGACGCATGTTCACACTTGATCCAACGTCTTGGTCCATTAAGGAGGTGATAGCGCAGCGAACTAGGCAACCGGACTATAATGCTTTAACACATTCACTTAGCCACAGGAGTTTGACAGTGGGGCTACTATATAGCCCCTGGTGGCTCCGCACTCATCCGAATTTGGGGTGCGTACATGCCTGGCCGGGAAACGGCCCTTCGTTAAGGCGGAGGAATCCTGAAGATTCCGACAGGTCATCAAGTGGTTGACCAGTCTCATGCTATATCATGACGGTCAGTTTTCGGCTTTCTCTACTGAGGTGCTCGTCCGGATGAACCAGGGCACAATCGCAGTAGTTCTCCTAGTGCCGCCTTAGCCGATAGAGCGGAACGTAAGGCAGCAAAACACAGGAGCCGGGCAAACCCAACACTTGACCAAAGACATGATTTGGAGCTGATGCATATAAGTCCAAACTCGCGACGCCGAACACTCCCTAAGGTATTCGGTCTTTATGGTGTAAACCGGGCCTAAACAGTGCCCTTTGTAATAAGCCCCTGGTGTCCATGTACGTGCAATATTCTGACGTGGCCACATGCCAATACATCAACATCCTTCTCAATTGTACTAAGAATCCGAGGGATGTGTATCAACAAGAGACAGTAAAAAAGGTTTACACAGGGTCTTAATCTAAAGAGAATCCTTGGAACGGGTCCCTGCTGCACGTTTGCGCCTGTGTCTCCGTTGTGCCGTATTCTCGACGGGTGTAGCATGATGGTCATCTGAAAAAGAGAGGAACTTAATTGAAAAGTTGTCGTGCAAAAGGTAAGTTATACTAAATAAACAATATATAGTTCAAAATGAGTAATGTTGATCCTGATAGCCATTTGTGCGCGCGCGTTGAGCCCCTTGTATTGTAATAGGGGTACAGCCATCAAACCTGTATCAATTACATATAGTTGTACCGGACTCGTCCAACCGTGTCCGTGGTCTTAACGACCTGTCAGATGCTTTAGTTGGTGAGACCATTTAGTGTGCGGCCGCCAAGGTAGCCGCACGGTCTTCCGTGTGCAAGGAGCGCTCAATATTTCCATTTACTGTAATGATGCCACGTGGGTCAGGCATCTTGATCATGAGGGAAGCGTAATGTGGTATTGCGTTAAAGCGAGCGAAGGCTTCGCGTCCAAGTAGTGCTTGATAGCCTCTTTGGAACGGAGCGATGTGGAAGGTTAAATTTTCGCTGTGGAAGTTATCGGGGAAGCCGAATATAACCTGTAGTAGCAGGGAGCCCGTGCAATGGGCTTCTGGGCCTGGTGTTACTCCTTTAAAGGTAGTATTGCTGCGGCTAATTTTTGTTGGGTCTATCCCCATTTTGCGGATTGTGTCCTGATATATCAGGTTTAAACTACTGCTGCCGTCCATCATGACTCGTGTGAAGTGGTATCCGTTAATTATGGGGTCTAACACCAAGGCAGCCCATCCTGCATGCCGGATACTTGCCGAGTAATCCCGATGGTCGAAGGTGATCGGTTGGGACGACCAGTGGCAGAACTCCGCTGTGATAGGCCCTGGGACATGTGTCTCTAGGAGTGCCACTTTGTTTCTCCCCTTTGTCACGTGCAACACGTTTATTGTTTTGACTTCTCGTGGGAACTTCTTCTGTTCCCCAATGCTTTGTTTGCGAGGCTCGTCCTCGTCTTCGCTTGGTGTATCCTGCCCCTTCGCGTTGAGCTTGCCGGACTGCTTGAGGACCCAACATTCTCTATGGGTATGATTTGCAGGTTTATCGGGGGTGCTATGGATCTGACATATTTGGTCCAGAATCTTGTTTAGGCTGGACAGTTCGTCTTTGTTGCCTTTGGGGGGCAGCTTTTGCTGACCTGGCCGAGAGCTTTTGAATCCGGCGTTTACCGCTGTGCTCTTCGGGTTGTCTTGTTTATTCCGGCGCTTGTTTTTGCTGCGTCGTGATTTCCCGTTTCCGTCCCTGACTTCAGATGTACTTGGGTCGCTGGTGCTGCATCGGGCTAACCAGCTGTCCTCGCCCGCGCAAAAGCGGGTCATGAGGTTTGTTAATGATGCCATTGTTCTCGGTTTTTCTTGGCCGAGGTGTCTGGCAAGCCATTCATCTCGAACGCTGTGCTTGAAAGCTGCTAAGGCTTTAGCGTTCGGACAGTCGACTATTTGGTTCTTTTTAGTGAGGAACCTATTCCAAAGCTTTCGGGCTGACTCTCCGGGCTGTTGAGTGATATGACTTAAATCGTCTACATCCGGTGGTCGGACATAGGTCCCTTGAAATTTTTCCCGAAAGGCGTCTTCGAGCTCCTCCCAGCTTCCAATGGAGTTTTCAGGGAGGCTTTTAAGCCAGTGCCGAGCTGGCCCTTTGAGCTTGAGGGGTAAGTACTTGATGGCGTGGAGATCGTCTCCTCGAGCCATATGGATATGGAGGATGTAGTCCTCAATCTAGACCCCAGGGTCTGTCGTTCCATCGTACGCCTCTATGTTTACGGGTTTGAATCCCTCTGGAAATTCATGGTCTAGCACCTCATCGGTGAAAAATAGGGGGTGTGCGGCACCCCTGTATTTGGGTGTACCGTGGTATTGGGATGTTTGTTGTGTTGCATTGCGTGCTGGAGCGCGCTTGCGTGGCCCGTAGATGGATCTGGTTGCGCCGTACTTTTGATGCGAGTCCTCACGTGGATCGCGTACCGGCTTATGTGCGGCGTCGTTTGCCGTTCTATGTTGGCCACGGGGTCGTCTATCCGACTGGATGGCCGTTTTGTTTTTTGATTGCGGGGGATCTAGGGCCTCCTCATCGAATTCAGGTAGCAGCTTTCGCTTCGGGTAGCTCTTGGTGTGGCGATTGCCGCCATACTTCGCTACAGTGTTGAGTACTTCACTCCATCCGATTCTGAGTGTGTCTTGTGCCGCCCTAAGCCATTGCTTCTGCTTTTTCAGACTCCTCGCAGTGGCAACCAGCCTTTGATGGGCATTCTGTTGCTCCGGGTGCCTGTCCGGTGTGATATAGTCCGGACTTTTATCTTCGACGGGGTCGGGTTGTTCGGTTTGATTCTCCGTGTTGCCCTGGTCAGGCGATGGTTCACCCTGCTCTATCGCTGGGTCTATATGACCGCTGTTTCTGTCGAGGCGGGATTTGGAGTGGCGCTTACGCCGCCGCTTTGACTGCTTCTCGAGGGAATAACCCTTCGCTGCGTCCTTCCGTTCCTCGTCGTCGTTTTCTTTGGGTGTGTCCACCATGCATACATCACATGATGAAGTGGGTGTCCAATGCCCTGCGGGCAGTGGTTCCTGTTCGTCTCCTGCATCGTCATCCATACCATCGATGTCTTCGGAGTCGAAGTCGAGCATGTCAGTTAAATCATCGACAGTGGCTACTAAGTGGGTGGTGGGTGGGCGGCGAATTTCTTCGTCATCCGCATCCCAATCCTGTCGGACATAGTTCAGCCAGGACTCTCCTGACAAGGAGAGAGACCTTAATGAGTTCAGTATGTCACCGAAGGGCGAGTGCTAAAAAATATCCACGGAGGTAAACTCCATGATCGGCGCCCAGTCGGATTCGATAGGCACGAGTGCAGGCGGTTCGGAGTCCGTGGCCGGGGAAGAATCCGGTAGTTCGGCGTCACGGCTCCCGTGAAGGGTAAGGTCGATATTCGGCTCGATCGCCGATGAGAGTGCGGCCTCCGTGGCGGGGTCTATCCACCCGTCCATGGATGGCGCAATTGGCTCCGAATTGAGGGTTGGAGCAGTTGCCTGAACACTGTCCGATGGTAGAGCTAAATCATGTTCATCGCGACCGTGCGGCGCTCTTGGCAAGGGCTCGAATCCGTCGAAGATCGAGTCTCCGCGAATGTCGGCCATGTAGTTTAAGCTTCCGAACCTGACTTGGTGGCCAGGGGCATAACTCTAGATCTTCTCCAGATGGCCATGCGAGTTGGCCCGCAGTACGAAGCCGCCGAATACAAGGATCTGTCCAGGGAGAAAAGTCTCACCCTGGACTGCATCGCTATCGATGATCAAAGGAGCCATCCAGCCTAATGACGACGACACAGAGGAACTCTCAATGAAAGCACCAATGTCGGTGTCAAAACTGGCGGATCTCGGGTAGGGGGTCCCGAACTGTGCGTCTAAGGCGGATGGTAACAGGAGGCAGGGGACACGATGTTTTACCCAGGTTCGGGCCCTTTGATGGAGGTAAAACCCTACGTCCTGCTTGATTATACTTGATAATATGGGTATTACAAGAGTTGATCTACCACGAGATCAGAGAGGCTAAACCCTAGAAGCTAGCCTATGGTATGGTTGTATGTTGTCCTACGGACTAAAACCCTCTGGTTTATATAGACACCGGAAGGGGCTAGGGTTACACAAGGTCGGTTACAAAGGAGGAGATATACATATCCGTATTGCCTAGCTTGCCTTCCACGCCAAGTAGAGTCCCATCCAGACACGGGACGAAGTCTTCAATCTTGTATCTTCATAGTCCAACGGTCCGGCCAAAGGATATAGTCTAGCTGTCCGGAGACCCCCTAATCCAGGACTCCCTCACACGTCATCCCTATCCACTGTGGAGCGCAGCACGGTTAATTCCTCCGCCACAAGGGCTTCGGATAATGCCTCGAGGGCTAGTGCGGCTATTTTGTTCTCGGCACGGAGTGCTATGTCCGGATCACTAGCTAGAGTGACAATCCCATTGGGCCCAGGCATTTTGAGCTTCATGTATCCGTAATGGGGTATGTCTTGGAAGATTGTGAATGCCTCCCGCCCTAGAAGGGTGTGGTATCCGCTACTGAACGGGGCCACTTGGAATGTAATTTCTTCGGACCTGTAATTCTCCAGAGTGCTGAATACCACATCTAGTGTGATTTTCCCAGCGCAACGTGCCTCCCAACTAGGGATGATTCCTCAGAAGGCCATGCTGCTTTGCTCGATACAGTTTCTATCTATTTCCATTTTTTGAAGAGTCTCCTCATAAATGAGGTTTAATCTGCTGCCGCCGTCCATGAGCACTTTAGTGAGCCGAAAGCCGTCCACAATTGGACTGAGGACCAAAGCGGTTGGTGCTCGGGTTGTTCGGAATTTAGGTTCGTCACTGGCATTAAAGGTGATAGCCGTGTCGCTCCATGGATTTATTGCTGCCACATGGCAGACTTCGGCAAGGCTGCGGAGTGCTCGCTTACGCCTATTATTTGAGGCGAAGGTCTCGAAGACTATCAATACTATATTGTTATCCACGGGATGGTGCTCTGAGGTGTTTTGGATGAGTAGATCCTCACCGCTCTTGGCTACCTGCCGGAGTACCCAACATGCTCTAAGGCTGTGTGTTGGTATGGTATCCGTTGTACTATGAATTTTGTAGGGCCCGTTAAGCCATCCCTCCAATACAGTTCCACGCCCTATAGTGGGCTTTTGCTTCTTTGTAATTGAGTCAGGCGACTTATGAGAGTGCACCCTTTTAGTTTGGGCAGGGGTTTTGTCAAAGCCGGATCATCCCAAAATTTTGTTTGGGTTTTCCAGGCGCTTTCCATCACACAGTACTTCCGTACTATGGCCGCCAAGTCAGCGAAGTGTGCTATGTCACGGTGACTTATGGCGTTGAGGATTCCCTTGTCCGTGAAATTGTTGCAAAAGAACGAAATTGCGTCTTCCTCGCGACAGTCCTTGACCTTGTTCATTACAAGGAGGAATCTGGCCCAATAGTGATGTACTGTCTCTTGGGGCTCTTGCATAATATGGGAAAGATCATTTGTATCTGGGTGGGTGGGTGGATTTAAGTCCAGACCTTGACCCAATCTGAGACCGCGGGGCGGGGGAGTTTCCGATCTTGGAAGTTTGGGCTCCGGGATGTTGCCCCGCAGGTTCGGCATGCAGCCTGATTCTCGGTTCAGGGTTCATGATGTCTACTACACAACCTTCTTCTTGTAGACGTTGTTGGGCCTCCAAGTGCAGAGGTTTGTAGGACAGTAGCAAATTTCCCTCAAGTGGATGACCTAAGGTTTATCAATCCGTAGGAGGCGTAAGATGAAGATGGTCTCTCTCAAGCAACCCTGCAACCAAATAACAAAGAGTCTCTTGTGTCCCCAACACACCCAATACAATGGTAAATTGTATAGGTGCACTAGTTCGGCGAAGAGATGGTGATACAAGTGGTATATGGATAGTAGATAATAGTTTTTGTTATATGAAAATATAAAAACAGCAAGGTAACTAATGATAAAAGTGAGCGTAAACGGTATTGCAATGCGTTGAAACAAGGCCTAGGGTTCATACTTTCGCTAGTGTAAGTTCTCTCAACAATAATAACATAATTGGATCATATAACTATCCCTCAACATGCAACAAAGAGTCACTCCAAAGTCACTAATAGCGAAGAACGAATGAAGAGATTATGGTAGGGTACGAAACCACCTCAAAGTTATTCTTTCCAATCAATCCGTTGGGCTATTCCTATAAGTGTCACAAACAGCCCTAGAGTTCATACTAGAATAACACCTTAAGACACAAATCAACCAAAACCCTTATGTCACCTAGATACTCCAATGTCACCTCAAGTATCTGTGGGTATGATTATACGATATGCATCACACAATCTCAGATTCATCTATTCAACCAACACATAGGACCTCAAAGAGTGCCCCAAAGTTTCTACCGGAGAATCACGACAAAAACGTGTGCCAACCCCTATGCATAGGTTCATGGGCGGAACCCGCAAGTTGATCACCAAAACATACATCAAGTGAATCACGTGGTATCCCATTGTCACCACAGATACGCACGGCAAGACATACATCAAGTGTTCTCAAATCTTTAAAGACTCAATCCGATAAGATAACTTGAAAGGGGAAAATCAATCCATTACAAGAGAGTAGAGGGGGGAAGAAACATCATAGGATCCAAATATAATAGCAAAGCTCTCCATACATCAAGATCGTGCCAAATCAAGAACACGAGAGAGAGAGAGAGATCAAACACATAGCTACTGGTACATACCCTCAGCCCCGAGGGAGGACTACTCCCTCCTCGTCATGCAGAGCATCGGGATGATGAAGATGGCCACCGGAGAGGGATTCCCCCTCCGGCAGGGTGCCGGAACGGGGCTAGATTGGTTTTTGGTGGCTACGGAGGCTTCTGGCGGCGGGACTCCCGATCTATTGTCTATTCTGGAAGTTTTAGGGTACGTGAGTATATATGGGTGCAGGAAGTACGTCGGTGGAGCTTCAGGGGCCCCACGAGGCAGGGGGCGCGCCCTAGGGGGCGCCCCCACCCTTGTGGGCACCTCCCTTCTCTCCTGACATGGGGTCCAAGTCCATCTGGTAGCTTTCCTTCCAAAAATAACTTCTCTGGTTGATTTTATTCCGTTTCGACTCCGTTTGATATTCCTTTTCTTCGAAACACTGAAATAGGCAAAAAACAGCAATTCTGGGCTGGGCCTTCGGTTAATAGGTTAGTCCCAAAAATAATATAAAAGTGGATAATAAAGCCCAATATTGCCCAAAACAGTAGATAACATAGCATGGAGCAATCAAAAATTATAGATACGTTGGAGACGTATCAGTTAGGGCGAGGTCCTCCCGTGGGCGGGTATCCGGCTTGGAGAGCTTGGGAATCCGGACATAGTCCATCCTCAGGATAGAGGGAGAATCTCCGCATTGCTCCTCCACCACCATCTGATGGGTGACCGACGGAGAGTTAATCTCCCTTTGGTCGGGTTTAAGCCCAATCCGATCGTAGCCCGTAGCGACTCCCAGAGCGGCGATGTGATCCAAGAGCTCGTTCAAAGAGGAGAGCTCCATCGGATCCATCTGCTCGGCAAATTTCGAGCTGATGTGGAGGCTATTTTCGATGACCCGAGAAGTCATCGTCGGCGCAGCGGCCGAGTGGGCGGTCATGACGAAGCCGCCTAGTCGGAGAGTTTTGCCTACAGCCAGGGCTCCCCCAGAGGTGATGTTGTCCTTGACAACGAGACGAGCCATCCCTCCTTATGATGACGACACAGTGGAACTCTCAATGAAAGCACCAATGTCGGTGTCAAAACCGGCGGATCTCGGGAAGGGGGTCCCGAACTGTGCGTCTAAGGCGGATGGTAACAGGAGGGAGGGGACACGATGTTTACCCAGGTTCGGACCCTCTTGATGGAGGTAATACCCTACGTCCTGCTTGATTGTTCTTGATGATATGAGTATTACAAGAGTTAATCTACCACGAGATCGTAGAGGCTAAACCCTAGAAGCTAGCCTATGGTATGATTGTATGTTGTCCTACGGACTAAACCCTCCGGTTTAAATAGACACCGGAGGGGGCTAGGGTTACACATAGTCGGTTACAAGGGAGGAGATCTACATATCCGTATTGCCAAGCTTGCCTTCCACGCCAAGGAGAGTCCCAGCCGGACACGAGACGAAGTCTTCAATCTTGTATCTTCATAGTCCAACAGTCCGAGCAAAGGATATAGTCTGGCTATCCGGAGACCCCCTAATGCAGGACTCCCTCACTATGCCTTCCCAAAACCATATGAACCCAAAAGATTCCGCGAGTCATACTCTTCTGTTGCTTCGCCAAATAAAATTTCAACACTAAAACTTTTTCGAAAACGAGAATTGAATGAAAGGTTATGCATTGCAGAAGTGGGAGTCAATCTTGAACCTTTGTGTTCATGCCCACGCACACGATGTGGAACTTATCATGAAAGCTTCTTGGAAGAATATTTAATCATTTGAATAATTCTTTCGGTATCGTAAATTGGATCCCTTGTAGTTATGGTTCCGACCATGCTAACCTTATTCAATGTATCCAAAAGGAAACCATTCCATTGCGTCATCTATTTTGACAAGATTAAAGTATCTGATATCGCAAGTCAACGCTCCAATTCAGTTTCTATTCTGATTTGCCTTCGAGTATACCCTCTGGTATCTCGAGAATATCAAGGAACTACATAACTTCTTATGAGTTCTTCATCAACTATTATTCTCGCCGATTCCAATCCACCTCTGGGTTCTGAGTTAATAGTCACTCAAGAACACCGATAAGTGAATCGATTCCGCACTCTGAAAAAAATAACTCTAAGTAATTTTTGTTGCTTACGAGTTAATAACCATTTAAGTCATTCCTAGCCTGACCGGCTATATCATTAGCGTGCTAATTTTTAACTATGCTACCTGGTCCTTCTTCCCGGAGCACAATTTTTGATGATGAGCTAAGCTTACGTCACTCTTCCTCGTCATATCGTTTCACCTTGAACAACAAGCTTGATTCCGAGTTGGAGACGTATCCGTGGTTCCAATAATCTCTCGCCACAACACTCCTTTTGCTTGATGCAGTCATTATTTGATTGCTTCTTCGTGGATCCTCTCCACAAAATTTGCCATGATTATAATCAACATTTTGACTCCTTCCAGAATATCAATCAAATTCATAATTACAAGTACCATCCTTGCCCCTCTATGATTAGTGTTATCATTGGCATCTTTATTGCCCTCCCTCCAACACAAAACTTGTTCATGTTTCATGTAGTACCTTCAGTTCCTTGCTATCCAGCTTATGTTATGTTCTACCTTGGAGTATTACCATCTTTTACATCAAGGATGTTGTGAGGATTTCTCCACCTCTTAAGAATTCTTGAAATAGTGATACTTCTCACCATCACCCTTCTTTCTTGGTTCCCGTGTTGATTCTAACCGGGATACCAACAAGTGAACGGTGATGTCTGGATTATGTACTTCTAGCAACCCTATTGCTTTGAAGTTAATGGCCGACCATTCATTCTTGGACTATTGGTTATTGAATCATCTTTCCAACATTCATCATGCTACCTAAGACCATATTTTGGGTGCACCATTCAACCAATGTTTTATTGTGTATGTTTTCCTCGAGCATAACTCATTATATCATTTGATCCGCCAAATGTTACCTCCTTGTTCACATAATTGTGGCAATCCATCTTTTGGAGATCTCGATGAATTGTTGTTGAGTTCATCAGCTACCTCCTCATCCTCTCATTGGTTTAATGATGAACTCTTGTTTCGAAACTCGCTTCCATAGTTCATTTCCCGATAATCTTATGATGTCTTCTCGTCAATTTGTGTCGCACCTTTTTTTTCTTCTCGGGCATCTTGACCCCAATCAGATCTGAATCTCGGTCAGATATGATGGTTGGAACATAATTCCAAGAGTTATAACACTGGTCTTTTATGACCCGGTAAGCTGATGTCATGCCTAGTACACCTAGCTGAAGGCCCTATTGTTATAGTTTTCTTTTTAGCAAGGTTATCCATTATTCCATGAGGAAGTTGTAAGACTTATTCTATGAGTATTCCTGATGGGTCAAGTGTGTACCCTAAGTCTGACCTTTGCTAGAAGACCATGTCAATGCTACCTCGAAGCATGTTTGTGGTACTCCGATCTTCGATAAGAACATTTACAACACAATGCTAAAATTTCTTTATCAATTATCCAAACACCGTTGTATGGGTAATGTTATGAAATTCCTCTCCCCTTACCTAAATGGTTTTCTACTTTCTAGCCTGTCATGGATATCATGCTCTGCTTGTCCTTGGGAAGGATATACCCCTGAAATATGTGTTTAAACACATTTTCCTTTCCATTGTTCTGTTTAATCTGATGATCACATCTTCCTTTACATTGGTTTGTTTAACCTCTCTTGTTATCTATATGATCTAGGCAGTAATAATTCACTGCTTATGTAAACACCTCGGTGTACAACTTTGTCAGTGAGACCCTGTTTCTACCGTTGATGACATTCCGGTAACCACTGATGGATAAGAACTTGCATATTGGTCCGCCTAGTTCAACAAGCAGGAAAATTGTTCTCTTCGTCCCTCGCCCTTGGTACCGATGTTGTTGCCGACATAACCGACAGACTATCCTCTGACATGCCTTGCTTACATGATCGTGCAAGACGTCACGGCCCTTCCTACTTTTAACCCACATGGTGGGCCCATAACCCACAGTTCCACAGGATCGAAACATGACTCTCCTGTAAACCCCATGTTCCCAAGGTTGTTCCTCGCGTGTGGCCTCATAAGTAATTCATGAGCCATCTTCCGAGGGATCATCAATTTTGTTATTAGACACAACACTTATTCCCATAGGTCTGAACCACTCTCACATTTCGTTTCAGGCAATGAACGATTTCCTATCTGCTTGAAACTTCTCATTACACCTTCTTACTCTACTCTCAGGGACTTTCTTGAATGTCAACTCGAGAGATGCCTCTATACCTCGTTCACTGAGATAGCCCCTAGGTACCTAACATGTGTTGAACTCCGTCCTTCCTGAGTTTTTCCACTTAAACTTTCCCTAAGTACGATGGAGATCCTGAAGAAAGGGTGACGAATTCATCATGATGACCCAAAGCAGAGAAATGAAGACATCAATGTGATGGATCATCCTCTTCGGGAAGAGCAACCAGGACAAAGAAGACTCGTTAGAATTTCGTAACCAAAAGTCCCCCCCTTACTCCACCTCTTAAATCCTGAGACGAGATTTATTGTAGTGGAGGAGAATTGTGACGCCTGATAATTAGGCTACAGTAATTCCCTGCTAATGGGGCCACGTTACCACAATCACTGTTGTTAATCTTCCGATGATTCAATCCCGTTCAAATTCACAAAATCAAGGCAAACAATAAAAGTTTTCAAACATTAAAACTAAAATGTTCAAAATGGAACAAATAAATCCTAAGTAATAATGGTGGAGAAACCACACTTTTATAAAACGTGTAAATACTCTAAAATCACCAAAACAACAACTAAAACCAATAGTTAAATGCTTTTTATAATATATAAGATATTAAACTAATTATTTGGGAGCCCAAGTTATTGTGGCTTTAGAATAAGTAGTAACACTATTTTAGGAACTAATTTAGTATTTTATAAAACTATAGTAAATAGAAAGTGAAATAAAACAGTAAAAAGGAAATAGATAAAAGAAAAGCAAACCAAAAAATAAATAAAAAGAAAGGCCCCCAGCTTCCCCCGGGCCTTAGCCACCAGGCCAGCCCACTTACCATTGTCCCCCTCGTCTGTTCATCAGGAGGGATCGTGGCAACGCATCCACGACGCCATGACTGACCGTGGACACGCGTCGGGCATCCACCCCCTCCCCCCATCTACTAGTCCCCCTGGATGCCCCTCTCTCCCTTCCCGAAAACCTAGCACCCAGATCCCCTTCCCCCTCTTGCTTTGCTCTCTCCCGTGCAAGGCCGAGCGGTTCCATCATCATCACCCTGTTGATCCCGTGGCCTCCAAGCTCTTCGGCGCCCGAGGCCATGTCCAGCTGCTGCGATGTTGTCGGCTACGTCAACTACATGGACGGGGTCAACCTTGGAGCCCCTGCATCGCGTGCGTCGTCGCCTTCATCAAATTTTGACCTGAAAGTTGATATAATGCTTTCGTTGAGCCGTCAAGTACAAGAGGAGGGGGTACATATAGGTTGCTGGCGCAACAAGACTAGAGTCGTGGAGCAGATCGTGTTGCTCGATCGTGGGGAGATGGGAGGAGACCGAGTCCAGCGGTCTAACACCCCCCCCCCCCGCAGTGTTAGCGGCGGCGTCGACGACGTTGGGACTGGAGCGAATGTCGATGAAGGATGCAGACGGTAGTCCCTTGGTGAAGATGTCAGCGAACTGCGCCGTAGTTGGTACATGGAGAACACGAACTTCACCTAAAGCGACCTTCTCTCGTACAAAGTGTATATCTATCTCTATGTGTTTGGTTCTATGATGCTGAACAGGATTACAGGACATATACACAGCTGACACATTATCACAATACACAATTGTAGCCTGGTGAACGGGGCGGTGGAGCTCGGTGAGGAGTTGGCGAAGCCAGACCGTTTCAGCAACGGCGTGGGCAACAGAACGATACTCAGCCTCCGCAGATGACCTGGAAAGAGTTAGTTGCCGCTTCGACGACCATGAAATCAGATTATCACCCAAGTAAACATAGTATCCCGACGTGGAGCGACAGGTATCCGGGCACCCCGCCCAGTCTGCATCAGAGTATGCGGTGAGAGAGGTAGGCGAAGAGGGAGTGATGGTGAGGCCATAATCAAGCGTACCCTTTAGATAATGGAGAATACGACGGACGTGGGTCATATGAGGAACACGAGGGTCATGCATGTGCAAGCACGCTTGCTGGACAGCGTACCAAATATCAGGCCGAGTGAGAGTGATGTATTGGAGCGCGCCAGTGATGCTGCGGAAGAGAGTTGGATCAGGAAGGG
The DNA here is from genome assembly GCF_056163025.1 of Triticum urartu. Taxonomy (NCBI): domain Eukaryota; kingdom Viridiplantae; phylum Streptophyta; class Magnoliopsida; order Poales; family Poaceae; genus Triticum; species Triticum urartu. The sequence goes on from NC_141873.1 coordinate 260,484,161, forward strand.
GGTCGCTAGAGGAGGACAGTTTGGCGCCGGTCTCGGCGGGTGTACGTGTGGGATGACACTCGAGCATGCCGGCTCTGGAAAGTAGGTCGATGGCGTACTGGCGCTGCGAGAGGAAGAGACCCCGAGAGGATCTGGCCACGGTGACGCCAAGGAAGTGATGGAGCGGACCAAGGTCAGTCATGCAGAACTCGGCGCGAAGAGAAGAGATGATATGGGAAAGAAAAGAGTCAGAGGAGGCGGTGAGAACTATGTCGCCAACGTACAAGAGTAAATAAGCAGTGTGCGTAGAAGAGTGGAAGATGAAGAGAGAGGAGTCAGAGCGGGAAGGGACGAAGCCGATGCGCTGAATGAAAGAAGCAAAACGCTGAAACCAAGCCCTTGGCGCTTGTTTGAGGCTGTAGAGAGATTTTTGAAGATGGCAGACATGGTCTGGAAGGGAGGAGTTAGAGAAACCAAGAGGCTGGCGACAGTAGACAGTCTCATTGAGAGAGCCATGCAAAATGCATTTTTGACGTCAAGTTGGTGGATAGGCCACGAGGAAGAAATAGTGAGGCTGAGGACGACGCGAATAGTACTAGGCTTGACCACCGGGGAGAAAGTTTCATCAAAGTCGACGCCAGGCTGCTGAGAATCACCGCGACAAACCCAGCGAGCCTTGTAGCGAGTGAGAGACCCGTCAGACTTGAACTTGTGACGAAACACCCATTTGCCAGAGACTACGTTAGCGCCGGGAGGACAAGGGATGAGAGTCCAGGTATGATTGAGAAGGAGCGCATCGTACTCGTCTTTCATGGCCTGAAACCAATGCGGGTCCAAGAGAGTAGCTTTGTACGAAGAGGGAATAGGGGAGATGGGAGAGGCAGATGCGGTGAGGTTGAGACGATCGATTGGCCGGCCAAACCCTGCTTTGCTGCGAGTGCGCATGGAGTGGTCGTTACAAGGAATAGGGACGGGAATAGCGCGGGGAGGAAGCGGAAGAGGGGCGGGCGACGAGACGGGGGAAGGAGAATGCTGTGGAGCAGGGTGGTTGGTACGGCATGGTGTGGTATCAGGAGAAGGCGCGAGACGTGAGTATGCATGGGGGCTGGGTGGTGCAATCATTGAGAGAACCGCGTGGTCGGCTGCATGGGAGGGCGCGGGATCTGAGAGATTCGCGGGGCCGGGAGTGGAGGAGTGGGTGGACATGGGATCCAAGAGATCCGCAGGGCCGGGAGCAGGGGAGTGGGTGGATGCGAGATCCATGTGATCTGTGGGGTCGGCAGCTGGGTGGTGGGTGGTCACGGGATCCAAGAGATCCGCGGGGCCGATAGAATGCAGCGGAGAGGATTGTTGGGCGGGCGAATCAATAGATTCGTTGGAGGTTGGGGCAGCAGTGGGTAGTGGTGGTGTGGGGCCCGATGGGACGGGGCCATGCAGGCCATGCACGTCGAGGGAGGAGGAGCGTGTGGAGCTGGACATGCGAGTGGAAAGCGGAGCGGATAAATTGGGCGGCTGGTGGGTGGCAAAGGGGAAAGTATTCTCATCAAAAGTGACGTGGCGGGAGAGAATGACACGACCCGAGGGAATGTGAAGCAGCGGTAGCCCTTGTGGGAGTCAGAAAATCCGAGGAGAACGCAGGGTAGCGACCGTGGGGCGAGTTTGTTAGCAGAGACGACCGACATCTTAGGATAGCATAAACAGCCGAAGACACGAAGATCGGCATAGTTAGGAGGTGCTAAGAAAAGAGAGTCATAAGGAGAGAAGCGGGGACATGTTTTGGTTGGTCTAGCATTTAGAAGAAACATGGCGTGCCGAAGAGCTTCAACCCAATATTGAGCAGGCATGGATGCTTGGAGAAGAAGGGTGCGGAGGATGTCATTAGTGGTTCGAAGAGAGCGTTCTGCCTTGCCGTTATGAGGAGAGGTGTAGGGGCACGAGAAGAATAGGAGGATGCCATGGTGCAGGAAGAAGTCATGGTTGCGGGTGTTATCGAATTCTCGCCCGTTGTCACATTGTAAGAAACGGATAGGGAGAGAGAAGTGAGTGTACATGTAGTGTTGGAAATTGACAAATATGCTATGAACATCTGACTTTGCATGAAAAGGAAAGGTCCAGATAAAATGGGAGTAATCATCTAGAATGACAAGATAATATTTGAAACCAGATACACTAGGGGTGGGAGATGTCCATAGGTCACAATGCAACAATTCAAAAGGAAAAGAACTACTAGTAGTAGATGCGCTAAACGGGAGCCTAACATGCTTGCCCAGTTGACAGGCGTGACAGAGAGAGGCATCGTGCGTCTCTCGAGCATGAGGGAGTTGGAACTCGTCAAGGAGGGTAGTCGTGGTCGCGCTGCTGGGATGGCCAAGACGGCGGTGCCACAAGGAGATGGAGGTGACCATAGCGTGAGGCATGGGTGTGGCTGCTCCGTGGACAGTGTACATGTCACCGAGGCTATCGAACCGAGCCAGCTCCATCTTGGTTCGAAGATCCTTCACAGACAATCCATAAGGGTCAAATTCAACTGAAACTTGATTGTCAATGGTAAAACGGCGAACGGAGATGAGATTCTTAATGAGAGCAGGTGCAACGAGAACTTCACGAAGAAGAAGAGGGGAGCGAGAGGGAGAGAGATAGGATGTACCGACACCAGTGACAGGAACAGAAGAGCCGTCGCCAATGGTAATAGAGGGAAACAAAATAGAAGGATGAATGGCATAAAGAGAAGTGCTAGATGTAGACATGTGGCAGGAAGCACCAGAGTCGAAGATCCAGTCGTTACCTGCGTCCTGGGTGGTGAGAGAGTTCATGGCAGCGATGAAGGCGACCTGATCCCAAGCCGGTGCGGTCGAGGTGGCGGCAGGTGCGGGCGGCGGCTGAGTTGATGAAGACGCACCCGCGGCGCTGTGCTCCCAGGGCGATGGCGTGGGGAGACCGTAGGGGTACATGGGCGGCGCGGGCGAGGCCGCCGCTGCCTGGTACAACGGCGCGTACGCAGCATATGCGTGCGGTGGAGGACGTGAGCCGAGGAGACCGGGGGCGCCGGTAGAGGGACGAAGCCTGGGCACCCATCCACTGCTATAGGCCGGCGGAGCGCCATAAGGAGAAGGCGCAGACCACGGCATGGCCACGCCTGCACCAGACCAGTCCACGGGTCTGCAGTAGGGCGCCAGGTGGAGGGGGGCGGAGGCGGAGGCGCGGTAGGTGGTGCGGAAGAAGTGGAAGCAGGAGCAGCCGAGGAGGAAGAAGAGGCTGAGCCTGGCTTCGGGGGATGGTACACCGGGTTTTTGCCCTTGTAGTTGGGGCTGGGGCGCCATCCTGGAGGTGGTTGAACGGCAGGAGACGGCGAAGACGCCGCCGCGGCCGCTTGTGGTGGAGCAGGGCAAGCCGCAGCGTGGAAGAGGCGCGGATTGCTCGCCTTGCGCGCCTGGTTCTGCTCCTCCATCTGGAGCATCGAACATGCTTCAGAAAGAGTCGGCAGTGGCCGCAGGAGCGGGATCAAGGTTGCCTGTTGGGTGAACCGATCGTCGAGCCCGCCCATGAGGGCGTGGAGAAGAGAGCGGTCGGCGACCACCTCGCCAAGCTCTTGGAGTTCGTCGCCAATGGCCTTGATGCGTTGACAGAAGATGCCGACGGGGCGGTCGCCCTGGGTGATGGTGCGGAGCTCGGTGTTGAGGGCGCAGACATGAGCGTCATGGTTGTCTTGGAACAGCCGACGAAGCTCAGCCCAGATGTCGCGAGCGGAGGCACCGTCGGTGACCACCAAGTTGAAGAGCTCGGTGGAGATGTGCGTGTACAACCACTGGATGATGACGAGGGCATCCTTGAGCCACCGAGGGTCGTGAGGAGATGGGGGCAAATCGCCGGTGATGTGATGAAGGAGAGAATAGTGGCCGAGATGAATCTCGAACAGGTGGCGCCAATGGTAGTAGTTGTGGCTATGGAGATCCAAGACGATGGGTATGAATGGCGTGATATCTATAATGGTGTCGCTAAAGGAAAGAGGGGGAGGGTCGAGGGTGAGAGGAAGATTGGTTTGGCCGCCGGGAAGAGGAGGTGGGGGTGGTGGCTGGCTGCCGGGAAGAGGATGAGTTGGCTGGCTGCCGGAGGAGGGGAGGTTGGTTTGTCCTCCAGGGTTGTTCATGGCGATCGTGGAGGGGAAGGAGCGTAACTGGTGTCTGATACCATGAAACTTGATATAATGCTTTTGTTGAGCCGTCAAGTACAAGAGGAGGGGGTACATATAGGTTGCTGGCGCAACAAGACTAGAGTCGTGGAGCAGATCATGTTGCTCGATCGTGGGGAGATGGGAGGAGACCGAGTCCAGCGGTCTAACACGACCGCCGGAAAGCTTCGTCAATCCGCTCCCCTCCGACGAGCCCCGGCCTCCTCGAGCTCGTCATTAGCGCCACTGTGAGCTCCGCCAACCCCGTGTGCCTTCCCACGCCCGGATTCGAGTTCCAGCATGTTCTCCCCACCGCCCGTAGCTTCGGCCACCGCTCTGCTAGTCGCCGCCGCCGCCACGGCTACCGCAACACGCGTCTGAGCCCATAGTCGCATTCAGCGCTGCACCAGCAACCCCACGCACCTAACCCCGCCGCTCGTCATGCCCTGTTTCGCCGGAACCCACCGCACCCGAACTCCGGCGTCGTCTGCGAGCTTGCCGCTGTCAATTGCGGCCACGTCCCGCCGCGCTCCCCTTCTCGTGCCCGTATGCACTCCTGCGCGCCCCTGGTAGCCCTGTTCCTGCCTAGGCCGCGCCTACTTCACCCGCCAGCACTCGTGCCTGCCCCTTGCTCGCCTCCCTCCATCGCTGCTGTTGCTCACCACCCGCACGTGCCCCGCCGCCTCCGGCCAGCATCACGGTCGTGCCGCTGCTTCCTTGCTCCGCTCACCACTCCCACACGTCGCCCCAGCCGTGCCCTCACGATGGCCGTGGTCGCCGAAGCCCCCTTCCCCACTGCTGTGCTGCCGCTCCGGCTGCATGCTGCTTGTCGCGGCCCGCCCGCCTCTCTCCTGCTGCCTGCACCCCCTACAGCCGTCGCGCGCAGCCAAGCCGCCCTCCCGCGCAGCCAAGCCGCCCTCCCGCGTTGCCCGTTGGCCGCTGCCGCTCGACGCTCGCGCTCGCTGCTGCTTCCAGTGCCCCGCCCACGTGGCCCTGCTCCACCCCGCCACTCGCTTCCCCCGCTGCTGCCCGCCCCGCTCGCCTCTGCCTCCCGCCGGAGCTCCACGTAGGCCGCCGCCTTGCCACCAGCCCGCCAAGGCCCGCCGCTCCCCCTCCGTTCCACGCCTCACCAGCGCCCCCGTGGGTGCCCTGTCGAGTGCCCGCGCCCCGTAAACCTGCGCCCAGCGCCCGATCCAGTGGCCTATGGGCCACTGACGGGGGGCCCCACCCCAGGGCAATTACGTTTAAAAAAAGATATAAAAATAAATAAAAAGATAATTAGTTAATTAGTTAAATAATTAATCAACTTAATTAATCTAGTCTAATTAAACATAATTAGATTTGCTAATTAAACTAATTATAGTTAATTAATAAACAACCTATGACATGCGGGTCCCACCGAACCAGTTGCCTGGTCAACTGTGGACCCTTCAACTGCTGAGTCAGCAGTTGACTAGACCCACTAGTTAGCCTCACTGGTGCACCTCTGGTGCACTGCACCGGGTGCACCTAGCCATTTCACTCTTATTTTTGAATTAGATTTTTCAGAAAAATGTTTAAAACTTTGAAAAATCATATAAAATAAATCGTAACTCGGATGAAAATACTTTGTACATGGAAGTTGCTCAGAAAGGCGAGACGAATCCGGATGCGCAGTCCGTTCGTTCACCACACGTCCCTAGCATAGCGAACATGCAACTTTCCCCCTCCGGTTCGACTGTCCGAAAACGTCAAACACAGGGAAAACTTTCTCGGATGTTTCCCTCCTTCGCCGGTACCACGTACTGCCGCATTAGGGCCCACCTAGCACCGCTCATTGTCATGTCATGCATCGTCATGCTTATGTTTGCATTATATTTATTGGTTCTTCCCCCTCTTCTCTCGTTAGACACCGAGACCGACGCCGCTGCTACCCAGTACGACTACGGTGTTGATGACCTCTCCTTCTTGCCACAGCAGCCAGGCAACCCCCCCTTAATCAACCAGATATCACCTTTTCTTCTCTCTACTGCTTGCATTAGAGTAGTGTAGCATGTTACTGCTTTCCGTTAATCCTATTTCGATGCATAGACTCTCTTTGCTACTACTATTGTTACCTTTACTTGCAATCCTAAATACTTAGTATAGGATGCTAGTATTCCATCAGTGGCCCTACATTCTTGTCCGTCTGCTATGCAATACTGTCGGGCCGTGATCACTCGGCAGGTGAAAATGGGTATATACTTGTATACATGATATATGATACATGTGGTGACTAAAGTTGGGTCGGCTCGTAGAGTACCCGCGAGTGATTAACGGATTGGGAACGAAAGCACGTTTGTCCCGATGACCCTCTGAGTGGACCTTTGTGGCAGAGTGACAGGGCAGGTTGAGACCACCTAGGAGAGAGGTGGGCCTGGCCCTGGTCGATCAGCGTCCATGGTTACATCAATTAACACGCTTAACGAGATCTTGGTATTTGATCTGAGTCTCGCCACTGGCCTATACGCACTAACCAACTACGCGGGAACATTTATGGGCACTCGACGTCGTGGTATCAGCCGAAGCCTTCTTGACATCAGCGACCGATCGACGCGTGCCGGATTGGACCATAATCCTGCTCTTGTATTAAGGGGGCTAGGTCTGCTTCCGTCCGCGTACACAACTTGCAGGTGTGCAATGGGTGATGGGCCCAGACCCCTGCAAGCATAGGATTTAGACCGGCGTACATGCTGACCTCTCTGTTGTGCCTAGGTAGGGCTGCGATGTGTTGATCTTCCGAGGTCGGGCAAGACCCAGGAAAGTGTGTCCGGCCAGAGGGATCGAGTGTGTTGGGTTACGTGGTGCACCCCTACAGGGAAGTTTATCTATTCGAATAGTCGTGTCCCTCAGTAAAAGAATGACCCTGAAGAAAATATGACCTAGAGGCAATAATAAAGTTGTTATTTATATTTCCTTATATCATGATAAATGTTTATTATTCATGCTAGAATTGTATTAACCAAAAACTTAGTACATGTGTGAATGCATAGACAAACAGAGTGTCACTAGTATGGCTCTACTTGACTGGCTCGTTAATCAAAGAAGGTTAAGTTTCCTAGCCATGGACAAAGAGTTGTCTTTTGATGAACAGGATCACATCATTAGAGAATGATGTGATTGACTTGACCCATCCGATAGCTTAGCACTTTGATCGTTTAGTTTACTGCTATTGCTTTCTCCATAACTTATACATGTTCCTATGACTATGAGATTATGCAACTCCTGAATACCGGGGGAACACTTAGTGTGCTATCAAACATTACAAGTAACTGGGTGACTATAAAGATGCTCTACAGGTGTCTCCGATGGTGTTTGTTGAGTTGGCATAGATCAAGATTAGGATTTGTTACTCCATGTATCGGAGAGGTATCTCTAGGCCCTCTCGGTAATGCACATCACTATAAGCCTTGCAAGCAATGTGACTAATGAGTTAGTTACGGGATGTTGCATTATGGAACGAGTAAAGAGACATGTCGATAACGAGATTGAACTAGTTATTGAGATACCGACGATCGAATCTCGGGCAAGTAACATATCGATGACAAAGGGAACAACGTATGTTGTTATGCGGTTTGACCAATAAAGATCTTCGTAGAATATCTAGGAACCAATATGAGCATCCATGTTCCGCTATTGGTTATTGACCGGAGATGAGTCTCGGTCATGTCTACATAGTTCTCGAACCCATAGGGTCCGCACGCTTAACGTTCGGTCACGGTCGGTATTATGAGTTTATGTGTTTTGACGTACCGAAGGTAGTTCGGAGTCCCGGATGTGATCACGGACATGACGAGGAGTCTCAAAATGGTTGAGACATAAAGATTGATATATTGGACGGCTATGTTCGGACACCGAAAGTGTTCCGGGAGGTTTCGGATAAAACCAGAGTGCTGGAGGGTTAACGGAACCCCTCCCCCCGGGATGTTATTGGGCCCTTAGTGGGCTTTAGGGGAGAGAGAGGGCAGCAGCTAGGAGATGGCGCCCTCCCCCCTAAGGGAGTCTGAATTGGACTAGGGGAGGGGGCGCATCCCCTCTTTCCCTCCCCCTCCCCCTCTCCTTCCTTCCCCCTCCTAGTAGGACTAGGAAAGGAGGAATCCTACTCCTACTACGAGGAGGATTCCTCCTCCCTTGGTGCACCCTCTAGGGCCGTCCGGCCAGCCTCCTCCCCCCTCCTTTATATACGGGGGAGGGGGGCACCCCATAGACACACAAGTTGATTGTTTAGCCGTGTGTGGTGTCCCCCTCCACAGATTTCCATCTCGGTCATATCATTGTAGAGCTTAGGCAAAGCCCTACGTCGGTAAATTCATCATCACCGTCATCACGCCGTCGTGCTGACGAAGCTCTCCCTCGACACTCAGCTGGAACTAGAGTTCATGGGACGTCACCGAACTGCACGTGTGCAGATCGCGGAGGTGTCGTACCTTCGGTGCTAGGATCGGTTGGATCGTGAAGACATACAACTACATCAACCGCGTTGTCATAACGCTTCCGCTTACATTCTACGAGGGTACGTGGATAACACTCTCCCCTCGCGTCCCTTGCATCACCTAGATGGATCTTGCATGTGCGTAGGAATTTTTTTTGAAATTACTGCGTTCCCCAACAGTGGCATCCGAGCCAGTTCTATGCGTAGATGTTATATGCACGAGTAGAACACAAAGGAGTTGTGGGCGTGGGTATATACATATTGCTTGCCATCACTAATTCATTTTTGATTTAGTGGTATTTTTGGATGAAGCGTCTCAGACCAACATTACATGTACGCTTACGCAAGACTGGTTCTATCGACGTGCTTCGCACACAGGTGTCTAGTGGTGTCTGTTTCTTCAACTTTAGTTGAATCAGATTCAATGAACATGGTTCTTTCTGAAGATCAAAAAGCAATAACTATACCACGTTGTGGTTTTTGATATGTAGGTAAGAACGGTTCTTGCTCAGCCCGTAGCAGCCACATAAAACTTGCAACAACAAAGTAGATGACATCTAACTTGTTTTTGCAGAGCATGTTGTGATGTGATATGGTCAAGACACGATGCTCAATTTTATTGTATGCGATGATCATGTTTTGTAACACAATTATCGCAACTGGCAGGAGCCATATGGTTGTCGCTTTATTGTATGAAATGCAATCGCCATGTAATTGCTTTACTTTATCACTAAGCGGTAGCGATTGTCGTAGAAGCAATAGTTGGCGAGACGACAATGATGCTTCGATGGAGATCAAGTTGTCAAGCCGGTGACAATGGTGATCATGATGGTGCTTTGGAGATGGAGATCAAAGGGACAAGATGATGATGGCCATATCATATCACTATTGATTGCATGTGATGTTTATCCTTTATGCATCTTATTTTGCTTAGTTCGGCAGTAGCATTATAAGATTATCTGTCGCTAAATTTCAAGGTATAAGTGTTCTCCCTGAGTATGCATCGTTGCTACAGTTCGTCGTGCCAAGACACCACGTGATGATCGGGTGTGATAAGCCCTACGTTCACATACAGCGGGTGCAAGCCAGTTTTGCACACGCGGAATACTCGGGTTAAACTTGATGAGCCTAGCATATGCAGATATGGCCTCGAAACACTGAGACCGAAAGGTCGATCGTGAATCATATAGTAGATATGATCAACATAGTGATGTTCACCATTGTAAACTACTCCATCTCACGTGATGATCGGACATGGTTTAGTTGATATGGATCACGTGATCACTTAGATGATTAGAGGGATGTCTATCTAAGCGGCAGTTCTTAAATAATATGATTAATTGAACTTTAATTTATCATGAACTTAGTACATGATAGTATTTTTCATGTCTATGATGTTGTAGATAGATGACCTGTGTTGTTGTTCCATTGAATTTTAATGCGTTCCTAGAGAAAGCTAAGTTGAAAGAAGATGGTAGCAATTACACGGACTAGGTCCGTAACTTGAGGATTATCCTCATTGCTGCACAGAAGAATTACGTCCTGGAAGCACCGCTAGGTGACAAACCTGCTGCAGGAGCAACACTAGATTTTACGAATGTCTAGTAGAGCAAAGCTGATGACTACTCGATAGTTCAGTGTGCCATGCTTTACGGCTTAGAACCGGGACTCCAACGATGTTTTGAACGTCATGGAGCATATGAGATGTTCCAGGAGTTGAAGTTAATATTTCAAGCAAATGCCCGGATTGAGAGATATGAAGTCTCCAATAAGCTCTATAGCTGCAAAATGGAGGAGAATAGTTCTGTCAGTGACCATATACTCAGAGTGTCTGGGTACGACAACCACTTGACTCAGCTGGGAGTTAATCTTCCTGATGATAGTGTCATTGATAGAGTTCTTCAATCACTGCCACCAAGCTACAAGAGTTTCATGATGAACTATAATATGCAACGGATGGATAAGACAATTCCCGAGCTCTTCGCAATGCTAAAGGCTGGGGAGGTATAAATCAAGAAGGAGCATCAAGTGTTGATGGTCAACAAGACCACCAGTTTCAGGAAAAAGGGTAAAGGAAGAAGGGGAACTTCAAGAAGAACGGCAAGCAAGTTGTTGCTCAAGTGAAGAAGCCTAAGTCTGGACCTAAGCCTGAGACTGACTACTTCTACTGCAAAGGGACTGGTCACTGGAAGCGGAACTGCCCCAAGTATTTGGCGGAGAAGAAGGATGGAAAAGTGAAAGGTATATTTGACATACATGTTATTAATGTGTACCTTACTAATGCTCGCAGTAGCGCCTGGGTATTTGATACTGGTTATATTGCTAATATTTGCAACTCGAAACAGGGGCTACGGATTAAGCGAAGATTGGCTAAGGACGAGGTGACGATGCATGTGGGAAATGGTTCCAAAGTCGATGTGATCGCCGTCGGCACGCTACCTCTACATCTACCTTCGGGATAAGTTCTAGACCTAAATAATTGTTATTTGGTGCCGGTGTTGAGCATGAACATTATATCTGGATCTTGTTTGATGCGAGACGGTTATTCATTTAAATCAGAGAATAATGGTTGTTCTATTTATATGAGTAATATCTTTTATGGTCATGCACCCTTGATGAGTGGTCTATTTTTACTAAATCTTTATAGTAGTGATACAAATGTTCATATATTGAAGCCAAAAGATATAAGTTTAATAATGATAGTGCAACTTATTTGTGGCACTGCCGTTTAGGTCATATTGGTGTAAAGCGCATGAAGAAACTCCATGCTGATGGGCTTTTGGAATCACTTGATTATGAATCACATGATGCTTGCGAACCATGCCTCATGGGTAAGATGACTAAGACTCTGTTCTCCGGAACAATGGAGCGAGCAACAGATTTGTTGGAAATAATACATACTGATGTATGCGGTCCGATGAGTGTTGATGCTCGCGGCGGGTATCGTTATTTTCTTACCTTCATAGATGATTTGAGCGGATATGGGTATATCTACTTCATGAAACATAAGTTTGAAACATTTGAAAACTTCAACGAATTTCAGAGTGAAGTGGAAAATCATCGTAACAAGAAAATTAAGTTTCTACGATCAGATCATCGAGGTGAATATTTGAGTTATGAGTTTGGTCTTCATTTGAAACAATGCGGAATAGTTTCGTAACTCACGCCACCTGGAACACCACAGCGTAATGGTGTGTCTGAACGTCGTAACCGCACTTTATTAGATATGGTGCGATCTATGATATCTCTCACTGATTTACCACTATCGTTTTGGGGTTATGCTTTAGAGACGGCTGCATTCACGTTAAATAGGGCACCATCGAAATTCGTTGAGATGACATCTTATTAACTATGGTTTGGCAAGAAACTCGAGTTGTCGTCTCTTAAAGTTTGGTGCTGCGATGCTTATGTGAAAAATCTTCAACCTGATAAGCTCGAACCCAAATCGAAGAAATATGTTTTCATAGGATACCCAAAGGAGACTGTTGGGTACACCTTCTATCACAGATCCAAAGGCAAGATATTCATTGCTAAGAATGGATCCTTTCTAGAGAAGGAGTTTTTCTCGAAAGAAGTGAGTGGGAGGAAAGTAGAACTTGATGAGGTAATAGTACCTGCTCCCTTATTGGAAAGTAGTTCATCACGGAAATCAGTTCTAGTGATTCCTACACCAGTAAGTGAGGAAGCTAATGATGATCATCATGAAACTTCTGATCAAGTTTCTACCGAACCTCATAGGTCTACTAGAGTAAGATCCGCACCAGAGTGGTACGATAATCCTGTTCTGGAGGTCATGTTACTTGACCATGACGAGCCTACGAACTATGAGGAAGTGATGATGAGCCCAGATTCCGCAAAATGGCTTGAGGCCATGAAATCTGAGATGGGATCCATGTATGAGAACAAAGTGTGGACTTTGGTTGACTTGCTCGATGATCGGGAAGCCATAGAGAATAAATGGATCCTCAAGAAGAAGACTGATGCTGAAGGTAATGTTACTATCTAGAAAGCTCGACTTGTTGCTAAAGGTTTTCAACAAGTTCAAGGAGTTGACTATGATGAGACCTTCTCACCCGTAGCGATGCTTAAGTCCGTCCGAATCATGTTAGCAATTGCCGCATTTTATGATTATGAAATTCGGCAAATGGATGTCAAAACTGCATTCCTTAATGGATATCTTAAAGAAGAGTTGTATATGATGCAACCAGAAGGTTTTGTCGATCCAAAAGGTGCTAACAAAGTGTGCAAGCTCTAGCGATCCATTTATGGACTGGTGCAAGCCTCTCGGAGTTGGAATATACGCTTTGATAGTGTGATCAAAGCATATGGTTTTATACACACTTTTGGAGAAGCCTGTATTTACAAGAAAGTGAGTGGGAGCTCAGTAGGATTTCTAATGTTATATGTGGATGACATATTGCTGATCGGAAATGATAATGAATTTCTGAATAGCATAAAAGGATACTTGAATAAGAATTTTTCAATGAAAGACCTCGGTGAAGCTGCTTATATATTGGGCATCAAGATCTATAGAGATAGATCAAGACGCTTAATTGGACTTTCACAAAGCACATACCTTGATAAAGTTTTGAAGAAGTTCAAAATGGATCAAGCAAAGAAATGGTTCTTGCCTGTGTTACAAGGTGTGAAGTTGAGTCAGACTCAATGCCCGACACCTGCAGAAGATAGAGAGAAAATGAAAGTAGTTCCCTATGCTTCAGCCATAGGTTCTATCATGTATGCACTGTTGTGTACCAGACCTGATGTGTGCCTTGCTATTACTTTAGCAGGGAGGTACCAAAGAAATCCAGCAGTGGATCACTGGACAGCGGTCAAGAACATCCTGAAATACTTGAAAAGGACTAAGGATATGTTTCTCGTTTATGGAGATGACAAAGAGCTCGTCGTAAATGGTTACGTCGATGCAAGCTTTAACACTGATCCGGATGACTCTAAGTCACAAACCGGATATGTATTTTTATTAAATGGTGGAGCTGTCAGTTGGTGCAGTTCCAAGCAGAGCATCGTGGCGGGATCTACGTGTGAAGCAGAGTACATAGCTGCTTCGGAAGCAGTAAATGAAGGAGTCTGGATGAAGGAGTTCATATCCGATCTAGGTGTCATACCTAGTGCATCGGGTCCAATGAAATTCTTTTGTTACAATACTGGTGCAATTGCCTTGGCAAAGGAATACAGATTTCACAAGTGAACCAAGCACACCAGGAGACGCTTCAATTCCATCCACGATCAAGCAAGGAGGGAGACATAGAGATTTGCAAGATACATACGGATCTGAATGTTGCAGACCCATTGACTAAGCCTCTCTCACAAGCAAAACATGATCATCACCAAGACTCCATGGGTGTTAGAATCATTACAACGTAATCTAGATTATTGACTCTAGTGCAAGTGGGAGACTGAAGGAAATATGCCCTAGAGGCAATAATAAAGTAGTTATTTATATTTCCTTATATCATGATAAATGTTTATTATTCATGCTAGAATTGTATTAACCAGAAATTTAGTACATGTGTGAATACATAGACAAACAGAGTGTCACTAGTATGCCTCTACTTGACTAGCTCGTTAATAAAAGATGGTTAGGTTTCCTAGCCATGGACAAAGAGTTGTCATTTGATGAACGGGATCACATCATTAGAGAATTATGTGATTGACTTGACCCATCCGATAGCTTAGCACTTTGATCATTTAGTTTACTGCTATTGCTTTCTCCATAACTTATACATGTTCCTATGACTATGAGATTATGCAACTCCTGAATACCGGGGGAACACTTAGTGTGCTATCAAACATCACAACGTAACTGGGTGACTATAAAGATGCTCTACAGGTGTCTCCGATGGTGTTTGTTGAGTTGGCATAGATCAAGATTAGGATTTGTCACTCCGTGTATCGGAGAGGTATCTCTAGGCCCTCTCGATAATGCACATCACTATAAGCCTTGCGAGTAATGTGACTAATGAGTTAGTTACGGAATGTTGCATTACAGAACGAGTAAAGAGACTTTCCAGTAACGAGATTGAACTACGTATTGAGATACCGACGATCGAATCTCGGGCAAGTAACATATCGATGATAAAGGGAACAACATATGTTGTTATGCGGTTTTACCGATAAAGATCCTCATAGAATATGTAGGAACTAATATGAGCATCAAGGTTCCGCTATTGGTTATTGACCGGAGACGAGTCTCGGTCATGTCTACATAGTTCTTGAACCCGTAGGGTCTGCACGCTTAACATTCGGTGACGATCGGTATTATGAGTTTATGTGTTTTGATGTACCGAAGGTAGTTTGGAGTACCGGATGTGATCAGGGACATGACGAGGAGTCTCAAAATGGTCGAGATATAAAGATTGATATATTGGACGGCTATGTTCGGACACCATAACTGTTCCAGGTGGTTTCGGATAATACCGGACTGCTGGAGGGTTACAGGAACCCCCCCCCCCCCCCCCGCGGAAGTTATTGGGCCCTTAGTGGGCTTTAGGGGAGAGAGAGGGCAGCAGCCATGAGGTGTCCCCCCCCAAGGGAGTCCGAATTGGACTAGGGGAGGGGGGTGCGTCCCCTCTTTCCCTCTCCCTTCCCCTCTCCTTCCTTCCCCCTCCTAGTAGGACTAGGAAAGGAGGAATCCTACTCCTACTAGGAGGAGGATTCCTCCTCCCTTGGTGCGCCCTCTAGGGCCGGTCGGCCAGCCTCCTCCTCCCCTCCTTTATATACGAGGGAGGGGCACCCCATAGACACACAAGTTGATTGTTTAGCCGTGTGCGGTGCCCACATCCACAGATTTCCACCTCGGTCATATCGTTGTAGAGCTTAGGCGAAGCCCTGCGTCGGTAACTTCATCATCACCGTCATCACACCGTCGTGCTGACGAAGCTCTCCCTCAACACTCAGCTGGATCTAGAGTTCGTGGGACGTCACCGAGCTGCACGTGTGCAAATCACAGAGGTGTCGTACTTTCAGTGCTAGGATCGGTCGGATCGTGAAGACGTACAACTACATCAACCACGTTGTCATAATGCTTCCGCTTATAGTCTACGAGGGTACGTGGACAACACACTTCCCTCTCTTTGCTATGCATCACCTAGATGGATCTTGCGTGTGCGTAGGAATTTTTTTGAAATTACTGTGTTCCCTGAGAGACCCAGAGTTGTACCTTGACCTTATGACTGATACGTCTCCGTCGTATCTATAATTTTTGATTGTTCCATGCCAGTATTCTACAACTTTCATATACTTTTGGCAACTTTTTATACTATTTTTGGGACTAACATATCGATCCAGTGCCCAGTGCCAGTTCCTGTCTCTTGCATGTTTTATGTTTCGCAGAATATCCATATCAAACGGAATCCAAACGGGATAAAAACGGACGGAGCTTATTTTTGGAATATTTGGAAAATTCCGGAAGAAAAATCCATGCGAGACGGTGTCCGAGGTGGCCACGAGGCAGGGGGCGCGCCTGCCCCCCCTTGGCCCCTGACCCTCGTGGGCCACCCGTAAGGCGGTTGATGCCCTTCTTCGGCCGCAAGAAAGCTAATTTTTGGAAAAAAATCACAGCGAAGGTTTTGATCCAATCGTAGTTACGGGTCTCCATATATACCCGAAATGGTGAAAGGGTAGCAGAACAGAAGGCAGAAACAGAAAGAGACAGAGAGACATATCCAATCTCGGAGGGGCTCTCGCCCCTCCCATGCCATGGAGACCATGGACCAGAGGGGAAACCCATCTCCCATCTAGGGAGAAGATCAAGGAAGAAGAAGAAGGAGGGGGCCTCTCTCCCCCTCGCTTCCGGTGGCACCGGAGTGCCACCGGGGGCCATCATCATCACCACGATCTACACCAACACCTCCGCCATCTTCACCAACATCTCCATCACCTTCCCCCCTCTATCTACAGCGGTCCACTCTCCCGCAACCCGCTGTACCCTCTACTTGAATATGATG
The DNA here is from genome assembly GCF_056163025.1 of Triticum urartu. Classification (NCBI taxonomy): domain Eukaryota; kingdom Viridiplantae; phylum Streptophyta; class Magnoliopsida; order Poales; family Poaceae; genus Triticum; species Triticum urartu. The sequence goes on from NC_141873.1 coordinate 260,500,725, forward strand.
CTTTATGCTTCATATTATTATCCAATGATGTGTCTGAGTAGATTTTCGTTGTCCTATCGGTGGTTGATGAATTGCTATGATTGATTTAATTTGCTTGTGGTTATGTTGCTATCCTTTGGTGCCCATCATATGATTGCACGCGTGGATCACACCCTAGGTTAGTTGTATGTTGATAGGACTATGTATTGGAGGGCAAGAGTGACAGAAGCTTCAACCTAGCATAGAAATTGATGCATACGGGATTGAATGGGGACCAATATATCTTAATGCTATGGTTGGGTTTTACCTTAATGAACATTAGTAGTTGCGGATGCTTGCTAATAGTTCCAATCATAAGTGCATAGAATTCCAAGTCAGGGATGACATGCTAGCAGTGGCCTGTCCCACATAATACTTGCTATCGGTCTAGTAAAGTAGTCAATTGCTTAGGGGCAATTTCGCAACTCCTACCACCACTTTTCCACACTCGCTACATTTACTTTATTGTTTCTTTATCTAAACAGCCCCTAGTTTTTATTTACGTAATCTTTATTATCTTGCAAACCTATCCTACAACACCTACAAAGTACTTCTAGTTTCATACTTGTTCTAAGTAAAGCAAACATCAAGCGTGCGTAGAGTTGTATCGGTGGTCGATAGAACTTGAGGGAATATTTGTTCTACCTTTAGCTCCTCGTTGGGTTCGACACTCTTACTTATCGAAAACTGTTGCGATGCCCTATACTTGTGGGTTATCAAGACCTTTTTCTGGTGCCGTTGTCGGGGAGCAATAGCGTGGGGTGAATATTCTCGTGTGTGCTTGTTTGCTTTATCACTAAGTAATTTTTATTTGTTGTTCTTAGTTGTTTTCTATCTTTAGTTATGGGTAGGAAACGCAAAATACCAAAAAAATTAGTTGTACCTACTAAACCAATGGTTGAAGAACCACTCAAAATCTATCACACTGCTGAAGCTTATTACTTGGATCATCTTCAATCCCTTTTTGCTCGTGCTGAAACCGCAACTAGCTTAGTTGAGGGGAAATCTTTAGATGAGCATGCTTGTTATGTGCGACACCGAATATCTGAAAAAGGGAAAAATTTACTGGGTCAAATTCACCGTTTGCAATGCTATGCTTGGAATTTATGTGAAATATATGATTTTACTTGTTGTTCTGAAAACCCTAAGAAACACCTTCCCTATCAATGTGAGTTTAGTGATAATAAAATCATATCTTCGTATGCTAAGGGTGTTTATAATTACTATGATGTTCAACAAATTGAAGAATTTGTTGCTTTTAAGGGTGCTTACGAAATTGCTTCTTTGATTGAAAAGTATGATGCTACTCTTTACAAATCTGGAAATTTTGCCATACTTAAATATTTCTATGATAATTATGCTTCTAATGCCTATGTTGAACCATATATTGAGGACTACTCCGCTGTCCAAGAAGAGACTAATATTTTGCAGGAGTCTATGGAAGAAGAAATTGATGAAACTGTGAGCTCATTGGATGAAAAAGATGATGAGGAGAGCGAAGAACAAAAGGAGGAAGAGAGGATTAGCTACCCGTGCCCACCTTCTAATGAGAGTAACTCTTCAACTCATACATTGTTTAATTTCCCTTCGTGCTTAGCGAAGGATGATTCCCATGATGATTGTGATGATCCCGTTGATTCTTTTCAAATATCCCTTTTTGATGATGCTTGCTATGCTTGTGGCCAAGATGCCAATATGAATTATGCTTATGGAGATGAACTTGCTATAGTTCCTTATGTTAAACATGAAATTGTTGCTATTGCACCCACACATGATAGTCCTATTATCTTTTTGAATTCTCCCGGCTACACTATATCAGAGAAATTTGCCCTTATTAAGGATTATACTGATGGGTTGCCTTTTACCGTTACACATGATGATTTTGATGAATACAATATGCATGTGCTTGCTGCTCCTACTTGCAATTATTATGAGAGAGGAACTATATCTCCACCTCTCTATGTTTCCAATATGATAAAATTGCAAGAAACTGCTTATACTATGCATTGGCCTTTACTGTGTGTGCATGAATTGTTCTTCTATGACATGCCGATGCATAGGAATAGAGTTAGACTTCGTAGTTACATGATATATGTTACTTTATTCTCACTACTAAATTATAAATCATTGTTAATTAAAATTGGCTTTGATATACCGTGGGATCCGGGTGGATTCATTACTTGAGCACTATATGCCTAGCTTAATGGCTTTAAAGAAAGCGCTGCCAGGGAGACAACCCGGAAGTTTTAGAGAGTCATTTATTTCTGTTGAGTGCTTTTATATAGTTTAAAAACAACAAAAATAAAGAGGGGAACCCAAAACTTTTTCAAAAAGGAAAGCAAAAGTGAGAAAGACAAGCATTGTTGAAGTGGGAGCTAGCCTTGAACTTTGTTCATGCTCACTGAAACTTTGTGAATCTTGATTACAGAAAATTTTCAATAAAAATAATTATCCCCTTGTACAATTCCATTGTATTATAGAAATAATGTGCCAAGATTTGCCTTTAGGATGTTTACATTTGCTTGATGGTTTGTACGGTGCAGGACAGAAACTTTGGCTGTAGTGCGCGATTTTACATTTTTAGATGGAACGTCAAATGGCTCTGATTCTTTTTGCACTGTATTCCTATACAAATGTTTTATTTTGCCTAATTTTGGTAGAATTGTTAAAGTATCATAAGTATGGTGAATGTTCATATTATTACAGACTGTTCTGTTTTAGACAGATTCTGTTTTTGATGCATAGTTTGCTTGTTTTAATGAAACTATCAATTTATATTAGTGGATTAAGCCATAAAAAATTTATATTACAGTAGACACAATGCAAAAACAAAATATGAATTGGATTGCAATAGTACTTATAGTAGTGATTTGCTTTATTATACTAACCGATCTTACCGAGTTTTCTGTTGAAGTTTTGTGTGGACGAAGTGTTCGATGATCGAGAAGGTCTTGATGTGAGAAGAAGGAAGAGAGGCAAGAGATCAAGCTTGGGGATGCTCGAGGCACCCCAAGTAAATATTCAAGGAGACTCAAGCGTCTAAGCTTGGGGATGCCCCAGAAGGCATCCCTTCTTTCTTCAACAAGTATCGGTATGTTTTCGGATTCGTTTCGTTCATGCGATATGTGCAATCTTGGAGCGTATTTTGCATTTAGTTTACAACTTTATTTTATGCACCATGATGGTATGAGATAGTACTTGGTTGATTTATAGAATTCTCTATGCACTTCACTTATATCTTTTGAGTATTGCTTTATAGAATGCTTCATGTGCTTCACTTATATCATTTGAAGTTTGGATTGCCTGTTTCTCTTTGCATAGACAACCACCATTTATAGAATGCTCTTTTGCTTCATTTATAACTGTTAGAGCGTGGGCATATCTTTTGTAGAAAGAATTGAACTATCTTGCTTCACTTATATCTATTTAGAGAGATGACAGAAACTGGTCATTCACATGGTTAGTCATAAAATCCTACATAAACTTGTAGATCGCTGAATATCATATGTTTGATTCCTTGCAATAGTTTTGCGATATAAAGATGGTGATATTAGAGTCATGCTAGTGGGTAGTTGTGGATTGTAGAAATACTTGTGTTGAGGTTTGTGATTCCCGTAGCATGCACGTATGGTGAACCGTTATGTAACGAAGTTGGAGCATGAGGTATTTATTGATTGTCTTCCTTATGAGTGACGGTCGGGGACGAGCGATGGTCTTTTCCTACCAATCTACCCCCCTAGGAGCATGCACGTAGTACTTTGTTTCGATGACTAATAGATTTTTGCAATAAGTATGTGAGTTCTTTATGACTAATGTTGAGTCCATGGATTATACGCGCTCTCACCCTTCCACCATTGCTAGCCTCTCTAGTATCGCGCAACTTTCGTCGGTACCTTAAACCCACCATATATCTTCCTCAAAAGAGCCACCATACATACCTATCATGGCATTTACATAACCATTCCGAGATATATTGTCATGCAACTTCCATCATCATCATATACATGACTTGAGCATTCATTGTCATATTGCTTTGCATGATCGTAAGATAGCTAGCATGATGTTTTCATGGCTTGTCCGTTTTTTGATGTCATTGCTACTCTAGATCATTGCACATCCCGGTACACCGCGGGAGGCATCCATATAGAGTCATACTTTGTTCTAGACATTGAGTTGTAATATTGAGTTGTAAGTAAATAAAAGTGTGATGATCATCATTATTAGAGCATTGCCCCAGTGAGGAAAGGATGATGGAGACTATGATTCCCCCATAAGTCGGGATGAGACTCCGGACTTCACAAAAAAATAAAAGAGGCCAAAGAAGCCCAAATAAAAAAAGAGGCCAAAGAAGCCCACCAAAAAAATAAAAAATAATAAAAACAAAAAATGAGAGAAAAAGAGAGAAGGGGCAATGCTACTATCCTTTTCCCACACTTGTGCTTCAAAGTAGCACCATGTTCTTCATATAGAGAGTCTCTTGAGTTATCACTTTCATATACTAGTGGGAATTTTCATTATAGAACTTGGCTTGTATATTCCGATGATGGGCTTCCTCAAATGCCCGAGGTCTTCATGAGCAAGCAAGTTGGATGCACACCCACTTAGTTTCAGTTGGAGCTTTCATACACTTATAGCTCTAGTGCATCCGTTGCATGGCAATCCCTACTCACTCACATTGATATATATTGATGGGCATCTCCATAGCCCGTTGATACGCCTAGTTGATGTGAGACTATCTTCTCCTTTTTGTCTTCTCCACCATCATATTCTATTCCACCTATAGTGCTATGTCCATGGCTCACGCTCATGTATTGCGTGAAAGTTGAAAAGGTTTGAGAATGTCAAAAGTATGAAACAATTGCTTGGCTTTCCATCGGGGTTGTGCATGATGTGAATATTTTGTGTGGTGAAGATGGAGCATAGCCAGACTATATGATTTTGTAGAGATAACTTTCTTTGGCCATGTTATTTTGAAAAGACATGATTGCTTTATTAGTAGGCTTGAAGTATTATTGTTTTTATGTCAAATGATAGACTATTGCTTTGAATCACTCGTATCTTAATATTCATGCCATGATTAGATTACATGATCAAGATTATGCTAGGTAGCATTCCACATCAAAAATTATCTTTTTTTATCATTTACCTACTCAAGGACGAGCAGGAATTAAGCTTGACGATGCTGATGCGTCTCCGTCGTATCTATAATTTTTGATTGTTCCATGCCAATATTCTACAACTTTCATATACTTTTGGCAACTTTTTATACTATTTTTGGGACTAACATATTGATCCAGTGCCCAGTGCCAGTTCCTGTCTTTTGCATCTTTTATGTTTCGCAGAATATCCATATCATACGAAATCCAAACAGGATAAAAATGGAAGGAGCTTATTTTTGGAATATTTGGAAAATTCCGGAAGAAAAATCCACGCGAGACGGTGCCCGAGGTGGCCACGAGGCAGGGGGCGCGCTTGCCCCCTGGGCACGCCCCTGACCCTCGTGGGCCACCCATAAGGCTGTTGATGCCCTTCTTCAGCCGAAAGAAAGCTAATTTTTGGAAAAAAATTATGGTGAAGGTTTTGATCCAATCGGAGTTACGGATCTCTATATATACCCAAAACGGTGAAAGGGCGGCAGAACAGAAGGCAGAAACAGAGAGAGACAGAGAGACAGATCCAATCTCGGAGGGGCTCTCGCCCCTCCCATGCCATGGAGACCATGGACCAGAGGGGAAACCCTTCTCTGAAAGTGCAACTATCCCTAGGTGGTTTTGGTAGTTCATAACAACATATAGCTCATTGAGCTAATGCTATTCCAAGATGATTATTTCAGGAAAGCTCAATGATTGGCATGGCATGGATATGAAAGTGGAACCCTCAAAATGCTAAGGACAAAGGATTGGCTCAAGCTCGAAAGCTCAAGACTCTTCATTTTATATTTTAGTGATCCAAGATCACATTGAGTCCATAGGAAAAGCCAATACTATTAAGGAGGGATGAGGTGTTGCTTAATGAGCCTCTTGCTTCATGTGCTTAGTGATATGCTCCAAAACCCTCAAGTACTTTCCCATATCCACATATGACCAAAACTCTAAGCCAAACTCGGTCCTACCGATTCTTCCTATCCGGCGCCACCGAGTTTCACTTGTCATTAGCCACTGCCAAACCCTAGCAATTCGGTTCTACCGATAAGGATCTCGGTCCCACCGAGATGGGGTTGCAATGTAAACTCAGTGTTTCCCCTTTGTAACTTTTCGGTCTCACCGAGTTCCACTCGGTCTCACCGAAAGAGCAAATCGGTCCCACCGAGTTTGCCTGACCAACTCTCTGGTTAGCTAATTACCAAATTCGGTCTCACCGGGTTTGTGTAATCGGTCTCACCGAGATTACGTTATGCCCAAACCCTAACCGAATCGGTCCTACCGACTTGCATGTCAGTCCCACCGAAATTCCTAACGGTCACTAGGTTTACTATTTCGGTCAGACCGAGTTTATTGATTCGGTCCCACCGAGATTGGAAAACTGTGTAACGGTTGGATTTTGGGTGGAGGCTATATATACTCCACCTCTTTCTCATTCAGTGAGAGAGCCAGAACACACACATCATTCCAACTCATATGTTCTGAGAGAGAACCACCTACTCATGTGTTGAGACCAAGACATTCCATTCCTACCATATGAATCTTGATCTCTAGCCTTCCCAAGTTGCTTTCCACTCAAACCTTCTTTCCACCAAATCCAAATCCTATTAGAGAGAGTTGAGTTTTGGGGAGACTATCATTTGAAGCACAAGAGCAAGGAGTTCATTACCTACACACCATTTGTTACTTCTTGGAGAGTGGTGTCTCCTAGATTGGCTAGGTGTCACTTGGGAGCCTCCGTCAAGATTGTGGAGTTGAACCAAGGAGTTTGTAAGGGCAAGGAGATCGCCTACTTCGTGAAGATCTACCGCTAGTGAGGCAAGTCCTTCGTGGGCGATGGCCATGGTGGGATAGACAAGGTTGCTTCTTCGTGGACCCTTTGTGAGTGGTTGCTTCTTCGTGGACCCTTCGTGGGTGGAGCCCTTCGTGGACTCGCGCAACCATTGCCCTTGGGTGGAGCCCTATGTGGACTCGCGCAACCGTTACCCTTCGTGGGTTGAAGTCTCCATCAACGTGGATGTAGGATAGCACCACCTATCCGAACCACGGGAAAAACATCCGTGTCTCCAATAGCGTTTGAATTCTCCAAACCCTTCCCTTTATATTCTTGCAAGTTGCATGCTTTAGTTTCCGCTGCCAATATACTCTTTGCATGCTTGCTTGAATTGTGTGATGATTGCTTGACTTGTCCTAAAATAGCTAAAATCTGCCAAGAACTAAAATTGGGAAAAGGTTAAGTTTTTATTTGGTCAAGTAGTCTAATCACCCCCCCCTCTAGACATACTTTCGATCCTACATTCTCCCATCTAGGGAGAAGGTCAAGGAAGAGGAAGAATGAGGGGGGCTCTCTCCCCCTCGCTTCTGATGGCACCGGAGTGCCACCGGGGGCCATCATCATCACCGCGATCTACACCAACACCTCCGCCATCTTCACCAACATCTCCATCACCTTCCCCCCTCTATCTACAGCGGTCCACTCTCCTGCAACCCGCTATACCCTCTACTTGAACATGGTGCTTTATGCTTCATATTATTATCCAATGATGTGTTGCCATCCTATGATGTCTGAGTAGATTTTCGTTGTCCTATCGGTGGTTGATGAATAGCTATGATTGATTTAATTTGTTTGTGGTTATGTTGCTGTTCTTTGGTGCCCATCATATGATTGCGCGTGTGGATCACACCCTAGGGTTAGTTGTATGTTGATAGGACTATGTATTGGAGGGCAAGAGTGATAGAAGCTTCAACTTAGCATAGAAATTGATGCATACGGGATTGAAGGGGGACCAATATATCTTAATGCTATGGTTGGGTTTTACCTTAATGAACATTAGTAGTTGCGGATGCTTGCTAATAGTTCCAATCATAAGTGCATAGAATTCCAAGTCAGGGATGACATGCTAGCAGTGGCCTCTCCCACATAATACTTGCTATCGGTCTAGTAAAGTAGTCAATTGCTTAGGGGCAATTTCGCAACTCCTACCACCACTTTTCCACACTCGCTACATTTACTTTATTGTTTCTTTATCTAAACAGCCCCTAGTTTTTATTTACGTAATCTTTATTATCTTGCAAACCTATCCTACAACACCTACAAAGTACTTCTAATTTCATACTTGTTCTAAGTAAAGCGAACATCAAGCGTGCGTAGAGTTGTATCAGCGGTCGATAGAACTTGAGGGAATATTTGTTCTACCTTTAGCTCCTCGTTGGGTTCGACACTCTTACTTATCAAAAACTGTTGCGATCCCCTATACTTGTGGGTTATCAATGACAACTAGAACCGGACACTTAATAAAACACACCCTGTCAAGTGCCAGATACAACCCGGTGATCGCTCTCTAATAGGGCGACGAGGTGAGGATCGTCGGGTAGGATTATGCTATGTGTTGATACTTGGTTAACTTACCATCTACTCTCTTCTACTGCTTCAAGATGGAGGCTTCCAAAAGCGTAGTCTTCGATAGGATTAGCTAACCCCTCTTATTCTGGCATTCTGGAGTTCAGTCTATATATACTACCCCTTCCATTGATACCAATGCATATGTAGTGTAGTTCCTTGCTTGCGAGTACTTTGGATGAGTACTCACAGTTGCTTTGCTCCCCCCTTTTCCCCCTTACTATACCTGGTTGTTGCGACCAGATGTTGGAGCCCAGGAGCCAGACACCACCGACGACGACTCCTACTACACTGGAGGTGCCTACTACTACGTGCAGACCGCCGACGATGACCAGGAGTAGTTTAGGAGGATCCCAGGTAGGAGGCCGGCACCTCTTTCGATCTGTATCCTAGTTTATGCTAGCCATCTTATGGCAACTTGTTTAACTTATGTTAGTACTCAGATATTGTTGCTTCTGCTGACTCGTCTATGATCGAGCTCTTGTATTCGAGCCCTCGAGGCCCCTGGCTTGTAATATGATGCTTGTATGACTTATTTTATTTTTAGAGTTGTGTTATAATACCTTCCCGTGAGTCCCCGATCTTGATCGTACACGTTTGTGTGTATGATTAGTGTACGATTGAATCGGGGGCATCACATTTCTCTTCCTATGTTCACCATGGGCTTCTATATACTGTCTAAGGGCACACATGAGGTTTGATAAGCATAGAGGTGCATTTTTTTGGAATTCTTCGGACAACAAGTGAAAATATAGATTTGTCAAGTGGGATATCATATGCAGACCTAAAAGCCTTAGGGGCTAGGGATTTTGAACACCTTGATTATGAACACCTATCTTATTATTAAATGGTGGTGGAAGATTATGATTGTTACCCCTGGCACCCTCTGGTTTGATCTCCTTAAAGCTAAATACTTCCCTACTGGTAGTCCCATGTTCGCCTCGGCGACTCGTGGATCATAGTTTTGGAAGGACCTTATTAGGGCGAGGGATGTGTTTCAGGAGCATGTCAAGTTTGTGGTCAATAATGGTGTTTCCACTCATTTTTGGTTGGACTGGTGGTCTGGTGACTCCACTCTTGTTTCTTCTTTTCCATGTTTGTTTTCTTATTGTTCTAATCCTGAGATCTCAATCTTTGAGCTCTCCCATAATAACTGAGACTTGGGCTTCCATAGGTCCCTTTCTCCCGAAGAATTGGGGGGCTGGCATCGTCTTGCTGCTGTGTTCCCGATCCTCTCGAAGGAGGAGGACTCGGTTGCCTGGCCCCATGTTGTGTCTGGGAAGTTTTCCATCAAGTCTCTTTATGCTAGAATTATCTCTAGTACCCCTACTTCCAAGTTCCACTGGTACAGCAACGTGCAATACAAACGGTTTTTAACCCCTTTCCGCAACGACATTTGGAACCATCGTCAAGTGAGTGTGGGTGAGGGAGTCCTAGACTAAGGGGTCCTCGGGTGTCCGACCTGTTAGCCATGGGCCAGACTGATGGGCTGTGAAGATACAAAGACCGAAGACTCTATCCGTGTACGGATGGGACTCTCCTTGGCATGGAAGGCAAGCTTGGCTACCAAATATGAAGATTCCTTTCATTGTAACCGACTTTATGTAACCCTAGATCCCTCCGGTGTCTATATAAACCGGAGGGCTAGATCCTTAGAGGAGGACAATCATAATCATAGTCAGATAGGCTAGACTTCTAGGGTTTTAGCCATTACAATCTCATGGTAGATCAACTCTTGTAACCCCCATACTCATCAATATTAATCTAGCAGGAGGTAGGGTTTTACCTCCATCAAGAGGGCCTGAACCTGGGTAAACATTGTGTTCCATTTCTCCTGTTACAATCAACCTTAGACGCACAGTTCGGGACCCCCTACCCGAGATCCGCGGTTTTGACACCGACATTGGAGCTTTCATTGAGAGTTCTGCTGTGTCGCCGCCAAGAGGTTCGATGGCCCCGTCAATCATCCACAACAACATTGTCCAGGGAGAAACCTTCCTTCTCGGACAGATCTTCGTGTTCGGAGGCTTCGCAATGCGGGACAACTCGCTTGGCCATCTAGAGCAGATCGATCGCTACGCCCCTGGCCACCAGGTCAGATTTGGAAGCTTGAACTGTGTCACGGACATCCGTAGAGACTTGATCTTTGACGGATTCGAGACCACGGCAGTAGCCGCTCCCTTTCACCATGATGAACATGACTTAAATCTGTCATCAAACCACACCCAGGAGATGGAAACTACAACCGCTCTAGCTCTAGATGCGGAGCAGATCATGCCATCCGAGGACAGGAGGCTCATCCCCGCCATGGAGGCCGCAGACTCAGCGGCGTTGGAGCCACACACAGACCCAACATCAAGTGAGATCTGTGTTGCCAGAACCTCAGACACATTTCTGGCTACAGGTTCCGAGGCATGTGCATCCACGCACGATGAGCATGATCGGGCATCGATCGTTGAATTCAGCTCCGTGGACATCTTCCGGTACTCACCTTTAGGCGACGTGCTAAACTCATTGAAAACACTCTCCCTAGCAGGGGACTCACAACTATCTGGTTTGAACTAGAGGCCGATGATGAAGAATTTTGCTTCCCGCCCCCCATCCACTTAATAGCCACTATCGAAGACCTAACTGACATGCTTGATTACGGCTCTGACGACATCGATGGTATGGACGACGATGCTAGAGAACAAGAGACCCAAAACCCGCTGTTTACCGGATGCTGGACGGCCACTTCCTCGTATGACGTATACATGGTGGATGCACCAAAAGAGAATAGCGGCAACGACAAGGAAGATCCGGTTGAGGATAAACCTCCCGAGATACAACCAAAGCGCCGGCGTCAGCGGTGCCTCTCTAAGTCACGCCGCAACAAAGACAGCAACACCAGCACAGGAGAAGATAACACTCCGGATGGTGCCGAAGACAATGAAGACCCCGTTGAGGCAACTGCCGAACAAAATGAACGGGAAGACGGGCAAGTTAGCCCTGGTGAACAGGCCACACACGAAGACTCAGAGGACAGTAATTATCTTCCGCTCTCCGAGGATGAGGCGACCCTCTGCATTGAGGATTTTATCGTGCCTAAGGAACCTCTCAAGCAGGAGCGCTTCAAGCGCCAGCTAATAGCCACTACAAGGAGCCTAAAAAAATGAGCAGTAAGAGCTTCAAGCTGATCAAGACCTGCTCAATGACAGATGGACTAACGTCCTGGAAGCTGAGGAATACAGCCTCAAGCGACCACTCACAAGTTACCCGAAGCGCAAATTACTACCTCAATTCAATGATGAGGCACTGGAGCCCATGCCATCAGCGCACAATGCGGCTGACCGACCACCACGTGGCCGGGACAAAGCGGTAACACAAGCTGAACACCAGCCCACCTTACCTCGCCAGAAAGGCAGAGACAAAACTGCTCAGGGATACATGTATGATCTCCGGTAGGGCCTGAAGAATAAAACAGGTCCGGCCAGATCGATCTACGGATCACAGGGGCGTGCCTCGACACGCGACGACGGCTATCAAGCCGAACATGGCAAGTACAATTATGTCCGAGCCGAAAGCCGCAGACGGACTCCATCCGAACTATGTCATGAACTGGCCCGATATAGAGGTGCCACGCACCCTCTCTGCTTCACTAATGAAGTCATGGAACATGAATTCCCAGAAGGGTTCAAACCCGTGAATATCGAATCATACGATGGAACCACAAAACCCGCGGTATGGATTGAAGACTTCATTCTCCACATTCATAGGGCCCGCGGCGATGACCTTCATGCCATTAAATACCTCCCCCTAAAACTCAAAGGGCCAACCCGGCACTGGCTGAACAGCCTGCCCGAAGATTCCATTGGCAAATAGGAGGACTTGGAAGAAGCCTTCCTTGACAACTTCCAAGGTACATATGTTTGACCTCCAGAAGCCGATGACTTAAGTCACATAATTCAACAGCCCGGAGAATCGGCCAGGAAACTCTAGACTAGGTTCTTAACTAAAAAGAACCAGATCATTGACTGTCCGGATGCCGAATCCTTGGCGGCCTTCAAACGCAGCATCTGGGACAAATGGCTCGCCCGACACCTCGGCCAAGAAAAGCCGAAGTCCATGGCAGTCCTTACGGCACTCATGACCCACTTTTGTGCGAGCAAAGATAGCTGGCTAGCTCGTAGCAATAACAGGGCAAGCAAACCTGGCACTGCGGAAGCCAAGAATAGCAAGGGCAAGCCCTGATGCAATAGACACAAGCGTCGAAACAACGGTGACAATACCGACGACATGGCGGTCAATGCTGGATTCAGCGGCTCCAAGTCCGGCCAGCGGAAGAAGCCGTTCAAAAGGAACAATTAGGTCCCATCCAGCTTGGACCGCATACTCGATCGCCCATGCCAGATACACGGCACCCCTGACAAACCAGCCAACCACAACAACAGAGACTATTGGGTTTTTAAACAGTCCGACAAGTTAAATAACGAGAACAAGGAGAAGGGGTCGCAAAGCGAAGACGATGACAAGGGGCCCCGGCCACCGAACACAGGGGGACAAAAGAAGTTTCCCCCCAAGTTAAAATGGTAAACATGATATACGCTACCCACATCCCTAAGAGAGAATGCAAGCGCGCGCTCAGGGACATCTACGCGATAGAGCCAGTGGCCCCAAAGTTCAACCCATGGTCTCCTGCCCGATCACTTTTGATCACAGGGACCATCTGACCAGTATCCGTCATGGTGGTTTAGCCGCACTGGTCCTCGACCAAATCACTGATGGATTCCACCTCACGCGAGTCCTCATGGATGGTGGTAGCATCCTGAACCTGCTCTATCAGGATACAACGCGTAATATGGGCATTAATCCATCAAGAATTAATCACACAAAGACTACCTTCAAAGGAGTCATACCAGGTGTAGAGGCCCACTGTACGGGCTCAATCACACTAGAGGTTGTCTTCGGATCTTCGGACAATTTTCGAAGCGAAGAGCTGATCTTCGATATCATCCCCTTTTGCAGCGGCTATCACACACTACTCAGACGACCAAAATCCCGGACACTGTCAAACGCGTCCAGACTACTTTGCAGCAGAACAGCCCAGCTCATCAAGAGCTCGACTAGCAACTCGGCCTCCGTCCCTGTCCCAACCAAGAAGTGGCATTCGTACCGCGCGTACAAACTACACACTCAAAATACCATGGGCATAGACGGAGGCATAACTATCTTGTGATACAAATACGGCTTGACCGCTCCTAGAAACACATACTTTCCATTTTTCCTTTTTTTCCTTTTTAGGTCTTTTTTCCGTAGGTTTCTTCTGACGACCTGATCATCGGTCCTCTCGGTAGGATGGATACACCAAGATGGCAATAAGCACTGGCGTACAAGGGAATCCCTAGATGATCTCTTTAATGATCACTCTACCTGCCTTCAGGACCCGCACGTAGCTGTCCCTTGGCTAGGGCATGTTAAATAGCCCAGTTGCTTATCGCACCACTTGTACGAATACGCTTTGACGTATTAATCAAACTATAATGGAAACAGTTTGCGGCCCAATTTTTGCGGCACTGGCTTACTCCCCTTTTACTTTTCCTTTTCCTTTGAGGATTTTCTCAAAGTTGCGACCGTACACTTTGGTACTCTTTAATCTGCTAGGGGCTTCATCGCGACCCACAATACGGCAACAAAGTCCGAACACTTTCTACAACATAGTTCGGCACCCCGAATTTAGTATTATATGCATTGGCTCTGAATCATGTCATTGGTCAATAGTTGGGTTGCCCGCCTCATGTGTTTACTACCTTACGTTCCGCTATATCGGCTAGGGTAGTAAAGGGAGAACTACTGCAATCGTGTCCTGGCTTATCCGGATGAGCACCTCAGTAGAGAAAGCCGAAAACTGACTGTCATGATGCGGCGAGAGCCGGTCAGCTCTTCGGAGGTCTCAAATCTTTAGCGATTTTTTCTGCATTATGCGATGAATCGGTTTTTTCCCCTATCAGGTGTTTATAGTACCCTAGTTCGGATACTAGGGGCTGCCTAAATTTTCATTATAGAACTCCTATGGCTAAGTGAGGGTGATAAAGCCATATAGTCCGATTGCCTGGTTCGTTGCGCTCAACACCTCCTTCAAGGACCAAGCAAATTGGATCAAGAGTGTTTAGATTCCATCCCAAACACCCCCGTACTACCTACATGGGGGCTGAAGCCGACGACTAGCCAACTCTCAGAATTTCATAAACACGGCCGCACAAGAGGTAAAATATTAAACAAGCATTATATTACATAGCCGAACTTGTTACAGAGCGAGACAATATTCACTCGAAGATTACATTATTCGTACACTGCTCCGCAACAATGCGGGATCCCTCAAGGACTTCGCTAAAATATCGCTCGGGCGTGTGGTACTCCATGCCCACGGGCGGTCATCCATCTTTGCCCACTGCATCTTGACACGAGCGAAGGCCATCCGCTCACCTTCGATACAAACCGACCGCTTGATGGCATCAAGCCGAGGGCAGGCGTCGACTAGCCGCTTCACAAGACTGAAGTAGCTGTTGGGGATAATTTCGGCTGGCCACAGCCATACTATCAAGTCCTTCATGGCCAGTTCAGCCACCCTATGCAGCTCGACCAGCTATTTTAGCTGGTCGATCACGGGCACCGGATGTTCTGGCGCAAGGTATTCCGACCAGAACAGCTTCTCCGTTGAGCTCCCCTCTCCGGCTTAGAAGAATTCATCAATGTTAGAAATGATGCGTGGAAGATCCGCAAACGCCTCTGGAGAACTCCAAATACGGGTCAGTAAGAGATATCTCTTCTCCACATACTTGCTTTGCATAATAAAAGCCTTACCCGCCGCGATCTTTTTGGCCTCCTAGATTTCCTGGAGGGCGCCTTGAGCTTCGGTCCGGGCCTCTTGTGCGCTTTGGCGGGCCTTCTCAAGTTCGGATTCTTGGTCCGCATGTTGACGCTCCAAGGACTCGTATTTCTTCGAGGCATCCTGGATCTCCTGCTGGACCTCCCTGACCCTGGCCTCATGCTTTTTCCGGACGGCTCGTTCCTTCGCACCCTCTCCTCGGCCTCGGCCAGCGCTCTCTTGAGGGTTTCAACCTCAATCACCGCTCCTACAAATATCACGACACTACAATCAATATACATCGTTTATTGTTTCCGAACATATAGCAAGTCTCCACATACCTTGCTTGTCCTCCAGTTGCCTTTTCACAAGGCAGAGCTCTTCTTCGGCCCGGTCCAGACTCTGCTTTAGTCCGGAGACCTTAGCGGCATGAGAGGTGGCGGCCAGCAGCGAATATTTAGTTAGTTTCCTGCGAAAATTACTTGATCCTTTGTCCAGCTTTTCTTTCTGAACACCACCAACACTGTCAGGACCCCGATCCTAAGTCACACCGAACTAGCATGTAACACATCATATCACTTTGCGGCCTCACGCACGGTATTCCCAAGGGTGCCACCTTACCTGGCCCGGGACCGTTTGCGCCTTTTGGTTCACGTATATGATAGTGTCGCTAGCATCCATATGACAGAGAACCTGGGCCAACATGACTAGTCGTGAACCCAAAGTGGCACTAACTTACGGGGACAGGCATACATGAATCAACATCGAGCATGTTGGTCAGCAGCGTGCGAATCCGGGCTGTACCACTGGGCTAATAGGACTCCGGTGAACCGGGCTGTAGCAGGCTAGGCAGGACTCCGGATGTCACCGCGTGAAATTTCCCCAAAGGGACAGACACAGGAACGAAGTGAATCACATGCCGGCTAGTCAAGTGTTCCGGAGCAGTAGTGCTCGGCTAGCAGGACTCCGGTGAACCGGGCTGTAGCGGACTACTATGGCTCACGGATGCACAAGACTACATTTCCCCATAAGAGAGGCTACCAAGGATAAACAACTAGGTTGTCGGATCCCACACATACCAAGCATTTCAATAACATACACACAATATGCTCGATATGTGCAAATACAACATGGCATCACAACAAAACTCTACGACTCAAAGTATTTATTCATTAGGCTCCGAGGAGCGAGATATTACAAACATGGGTCTCATGACCCAACATTCAAAGCATACAAGTCAAAGCACATGCGGAAGCTTAACATGTCTGAGTACAGACATCTACAAATGAAAAAGGCTGAGAAGCCTGATTATCTACCAGATCCTGCCGAGGGCACAAGATCGTAGCTGAGGTATCAAGCTAAACGTCTAAGTCCACACGGAACTACTAGCGAGACTGACGTCTCTCTGCAAAACATAAAATAGGCAAACGTGAGTACAAATGTACCCAACAAGACTTACATCAGAACTATCTACATATGCATCGGTATCAATAAAGGGGGTGGTGGAGTTTAACTGTAGCAAGCCAGCTTTAACTCAGTGGCTAACCTGAACTACGAGTGCAAGTAACTCTTTTGAGGTGGCGCACACGAGTCCACATATTCACCAAATCAATACACCACTACGGATCCGCTCCCGTCTCCCTACGAGAACGACGTCCATAGCACTCACGCTTATCTTGCGCATTTTAGAGTATCCACTTTCACTTGTCTATGAACTGTATAGGCAACCAAGCAGTCCTTTACCGCAGACGCGACTATTCGAATAGATGATGTTAACCCTGCAGGGGTGTACTTCTTCACACACGCTCTCACCACTTACCGCTGTTTACACGACATGTACTCGGCAACCTTCAAGCGGAAGCCCAATGAGGGTGTCGGCCACGGCCTACCTAAACACTCAAGTCTCTAGTCTAGGTTTATCGCCTATCCAGGTTGCATCCGTAGGGAGTCCGGCCGAGGTTTCCACATACGGCCCCGAACGATGTGTACAGGGTTCCCGAGACACCAAACCAGCGACTTAGTACACCGTGCCATGGTGTATCTACCGCATCATAGCCCACCCTAGGGTCAGCGCTACGCACGGCCTCCAACACATATCCTATAAACACCAGAAACTACTTGCAACTCCTAGACAGAGAACTAGGGTGGTTAAGAAGCCGAGAGGTTCCATTGGTTTCGGGCCCAATGCATGGTAGTAGCTGGTTCTTAAATCACATATACAGATCTCGGTGCTTAAGGATGGTTCCAATGAAACAACCCACCATGTACTCCTACATGGCCTCTCATCGATACCTTTACCAAATCGTGTTCAACACACTTAGCTCACACAGTAGGACATGTTCACAACTTTCCAATTCATCCCCGATGAATCAGACCTGACACAACTCTAAGCAATAGTAGGCATGACAAACAAGCCTGAATGAGTAGGCACATCAGGGCTCAAACAACTCCTACTCATGCTAGTGGGTTTCATCTATTTACTATGGCAATGACAGCTCATGCAGAGGAAAGGGGTTCAACTACCGCAACATGTAATAGTTGAATCGTTGTTGTCCTAATGTAGTAAAAGAGAGCAGGAGTGTAAGTGCATCTAGTGCCCCTTAGTGATTTTGGTGTATTGAAGACTTATAGGCTAAGGGACTAATGTGTTTATGAGTGTACACATGTCTATAAGTCTATGAGGAGGTTGATATTTACAGAGAAAGTCGACCCCTAAAAATGAAGTTCTTCGTATAAAGACTTTGGTATTCTGAAGACTTTCTGAAGACTTTGAAAGTGAAGAAAATGGTGTGACCTTGAAGACTTGGTATTCATTCGAGGAACATAAAGCGTGAAGACTTTTGTTTTCATAGTTTCATTTTCTCTTTCTTGAGTCATAGGAAACACCATACTGTTAAAGGGGGCCGAGGAAATACTAAGGAAAAATTTCCATGTGATGCTCAAATCAAAATCCTACACCTACAATCCCTTCGAGTGAAGCCATTGGAAATCTCATACAGTCCAATCATATTCTTCAGTGACAGAGACGAAGTTCTTCTAGTCTCTAAGGAATTTGTTCTGACTGAGGAGTTAGGAATTCGCCAGTGCGGATTTCCTACATAGTGAGGAACATGATAGCCCTGAGGATTTTGCTACTCAAAATTCCGACCGTTGTTGTGCTATGCGCCAGCTGTCCCAAAACATCTATCCACCTAACGGTCATATCATTGAAGGGCATTTATGTCTTATCATGTCGGGCTGCTCCCTAGGCTATAAATAGCCCCCCCCCCCTACAACCACTAGCTTGTTGGCTGCTCCGAGAGAAACTGAGACTTGTCATTTGAGAGCAACCCATCCTCTGAGGACTTTGAGCAAAAATCATCAAGTGAGGAAAAACAAAAAAACCCAAAACCCAAACACCTACAAACCCCAAGTGATTGAGCATCACTGAAGAGATTGATCCTGCATGGATCCGTCGCTTGTTACCTTTGAAGACTGTGCTTCTTCCAGACGGTTAGGCGTCATGGTCTAGAGCATCCAAGAGGAATTGTGGATCGCTGAGTGACCAAGTTTGTGAAGGTTTGGAAGTCGCCTGAAGACTTACCACGAGTGATTGGACGAGGTCTGTGTGACATTAGTTCAAGGAGAATACAGTGAGGACTGGGTGTCCTGAGCTGCGTGTTCAGGACTGGGTGTCCGGGACTGTGTGTCCTCGAGTTTAAATACTCAGCCGCTCCAACCAGACGTACAACTGAGACATCAGTTGGAAGTGGTCTACCAAATCATTGTCTTCACCAAGCTTACTGGTTCTATTTCCTCAACTCTTTCATTTCCTCATAATTGTGTTGTGTGCTAGTTCATATCTGTGCTTGAAGACTTTGACTGAAGACTTTCTCAATTTCCTTAGTTCAATTTCTTCAGTCTGTTTGCCTTCATCCTATGTTATCTTGTGCTTACGCTTCCTGTACTCTGTGCCTGTCTTCATTTCATCATGATGACAATGCTTGTATTCTGTTATGTTTATTTTTGAGTACTTATTCCGCTGCTAGTAGTTCTTCGCTAAGGAATTTCCTCACCGGCAAATTCCTCAGTGAAGAATTTCATAAAAATCGCCTATTCACCCCCCCTCTAGTCGATATAACGCACTTTCAATTGGTATCAGAGCAAGGTACTCCCTTATTCTCTGTGATTTTG
Source organism: Triticum urartu (assembly GCF_056163025.1). Lineage (NCBI taxonomy): Eukaryota > Viridiplantae > Streptophyta > Magnoliopsida > Poales > Poaceae > Triticum > Triticum urartu. The sequence goes on from NC_141873.1 coordinate 260,520,301, forward strand.
GTTTAACCACCTGGAGTTTTAGTTATGTCGACCGCAGGTATGATCAAGGTCTCAGCTGGGTGTCCTACCTTCGATGGGACGGACTACCCTACTGGAAGAATAAGATGCGAATGCATCTTGAAGCAATTGATAATGATCTCTAGTATGTTGTGGAAAATGGTGTTCCCTCAGTCACACCTTCTCTGAATGCTACTGATGTGAAGAGATTCAAGCAACTCGACTCTCAAGCGAAGAATATCATATGTGGCCATCTAAGCAAAGGACAGTATGGCAGAGTGAGTGCTTTGGAGACAACGAAGCTTATCTGGGACAGGTTGTCCAAAGTGAATGAAGGAGTCTCAACTCAGCGTGACTCTCGAGTTGATGTTCTTCGCAATCTCTTCAACCGCTTCAAAAGACTCGACAATGAAAATGTTCAACAAACCTTCGATCGCCTCACTGACATATCAAATGAGCTTCAAGCACTTGGTGCCACTGACATCACCGACCATGAGGTGGTGAAGAAATTGCTGAGATCGCTTGATTCCTCACTTGACACTCTGGCATTGATGATACAAGAACATGCTGATTACAAGTCACTTGATCCCGCTGATATTCTTGAAAGGCTAAATACTCATGAGTTCCAACTTGCTGAAAAGAGAGATCTCTATGGTTCAAGCCATGGCAGAACACGTGCACTGAAGGCCAAGGCAGTATCTGAGTACGAAGATGAAGACTCTGGTAGCAGCCTTGGTGATCCTGAAGAACTAAGCCATGATCTGGCTCTGCTCGTGAAGAAGTTCCAAAAGTTCTCAAGACGTGGTCGCCTTGGAAGACCCTCAAGGAGCAATGATTCCTCATCCAGTGACTACAAGAATAGGCTCTATCACAAATGCAAGAAACCTGGACATTTAATTCAAGAGTGTCCTCAGTGGGAAAAGGAATCAAAGAAGAAGAAATACAAGGATTACAGTTCTGATGATGCGAAGAAAAAGAAGAAATCCACAAAATCTTCATCATCAAAATCCTCAAAGTCTTCATACCACAAGAAGAGCAGCTCCAAGAAGGCTAGGGCATTCATTGGCAAGGAAATGGACTCTGAGGCTGAATCTGAAGAAAATGAGGAAGAGGAGTCATCTGAGGAATCCGAATCCGGAGTGGCGAGCCTAGCTCTCGCTACTGCATTCGTCAGCAAGTCTATCTTCAACACCGAAGAAAATGACCTCGCCAACAATGCTGATGAAAGCGATGATGACTACGCTCCCACATATTGCTTCATGTCAAAGGGTGCCAAGGTACTCAAATATACCTCCTCTGAATCTAGTGATGATGAATCTGATGAAAACCTTAAGCCCAGCTATTCTGAACTTGCTAAGATTGCTATAAAACAACAAAGCGCTTTAGAAAAGGTTCAAAACATGCTAGACAAAAGTGATGATATGTTGGGTGAAGAAATGGATCGCACTGAAACTTTGACTGAAAATCTTCAGAGACTTCAGTCCAAGTTTGACAATCTTCAAAGTCATCATAACACTCTCTTATCGGATCATGAGAAGCTTTCTTATGAATTTCTTCAAAGAAAGCAAGACCGTGAGAAGTTAAGAGTGAGTTATGAATATCTTCAAAAGGAGCGCGATTCATTACTTGCTCAACAAATCAGCGCTTCTTAGGAAGAATTTGTTCCTCCATGTTTGAAATGCATTGAACGTGAATCTGCTAATTCTTCACCTGAATGTTCAAATGCTGCTAATGTTTCAAATTCTTCACATACCTCTGCTATTACTAATTCCTCATTTGAGGACATTGCTAGTATCACTGACGATGCAGGGCTAAAGGAATTGTACATGACAGGCATGTACAAAATCCTCAAAGGGCATCAGGCTCTTTGTGATGTGCTTAAAAAGCAGATCCTCAACAGGAACCCTAGGAAAGAGGGTATTGCCTTTGGGAGGAAACTCAATGCTGATGGTACATATTGGAAGCCTGAGCAGTACCCCAAAACTACATGGGTTGCTGCAAAGGGACCTCTAGTTGATCCATCTAACTTATCTGGATTTGCATGTGAATCTCCTCATTCTGATGATGAGTCAATTGACTCCAACTATAAACTGTTCAAAAATCAGAATGGTGAAGTATTTGCTAGATATGTTGGCACTAACTGCAGGAACGGTCCCCCTATAAAGAAAATATGGGTTCCCAAAATATGCCTTGAAAATCTTCAGGTGAATGTCATCATGACGCCACCGGTGAATAATAGGAACCCCAGATCAAATTCTACATATAGACCAAATTCTTCATATGGATCCAAGTCCTCATACGGACCAAACTCCTCACATGGATCATATTCCTCATATGGATCAAAGTCCTCATATGAACACGTGCTAACCCGTCTGTTTCGTAGGGAAGATCTAAGGATTATGGATATGTGCATTATTCTTCAAATCATTATGTCCATAAGTCCTCTAAGAATTTCTCTGCTTACTCTTATGCTTACTCTAACCCATCTTATGTGAAACGAAATGGACTGGCTTCTATGCCATCCTTCTCGTATGGAGCTCGCAGAATGATGAACTCTTTGCCACCCCTTCAGATGTGGGTGGTGAAGAAAAGGAACTAATCTCTTCTGCAGGGTCACGTCTCCAGACATACATAATCGTCTGAAGAATTTGCTGGAGACCTGAGTATGCCTGATAGGACGCAGGCTAATCATGAAGAAATAAACTTTCATTTCTCACATCCTCATATTGTTTTATCAGTTCTTTTACTTGATGAAATTGATCCAATGAATTGATGTCATATTCTTCATTGATGAAGTATATGAGTTTGTAAGCTGCACTAATTCATCTGCAGGATGATCAACCCAAAGCCACTGAGTGGGTCCTCGATAGTGGATGTACAAACCACATGACTGGTGACAAGAATCTATTGATGGATGCTCCATTATCTCCGTCGCATCTGAAGCATATCATCTTTGCTGACAAAGGCAAAAGTCAGGTATTGGGTCTAGGTAAGGTTGCGATTACAAAGGATCGACACATGGACAAAGTCATGCTTGTTGAGTCCTTAGGATACAACCTTATGTCTGTCTCAATGCTTTGTCATCTTGATATGGTTGTTGTCTTTGGCAAGTACCGTTGTGTTGTGGTTATGGAAGCTGACAATTCCAAAGTCTTCGAAGGCTTTAGGAGAGGAGACCTGTATATTGTTGATTTCTCTACTGGACCACAACCAGCCATGTGCTTACTTGCAAAAGCTTCAGAAGGCTGGCTCTAGCATCGATGACTTGGTTATGCAGGCATGAGGAATTTGCACACGCTTGCGAAGAAGAAGCATGTCATTGGCATCGAGAATGTCAAATTCCTCAAGGATCACCTATGCGGAGCCTGTGAAGCTGGGAAGATGACCAAGGCCAAGCATCCAGCGAAGACTATCATGACCACCACTCGCCCATTTGAATTGCTTCACATGGATCTCTTTGGTCCTAATCATTATTCTGCTATTTCAAATGAAGCATCTCAATATGGCTTTGTTATTGTTGATGATTATTCTTGCAACACATGGGTACACCTTGTTACTTACAAACATGAAGTGCAGGAAGTCTTCAAACGATTTTCCTCGAGGGCTTCAACCAACTTTGGTGTGAAGATCAAGCACATCAGAAGTGACAATGGCACTGAGTTCAAGAATTCTGGTCTCGATGACTATCTTGATGAACTTGGTATTACTCATGAGTTATCTGCTCCTTATACTCCTCAGCAGAACGGCGTCGTGGAGCGCAAGAACAGGACTCTTGCTGAGATGGCTCGCACTATGCTTGATGAATACAAAACACCTCGTCGTTTCTGGACTGAGGCAATTGATACTGCATGCCACATCATCAACAGAGTATATCTTCACAAATTCTTCAAAAAGACAGCCTATGAACTCCTCACTGATAAGAAACCCAATGTAAGTTATTTCAAAGTCTTCGGTGCTAAATGTTGGATTAGAGATCCTCATCACAACTCAAAATTTGCACCGAAAGCACATGAAGGTTTTATGCTTGGTTATGGAAAGGACTCGCACACCTATAGAGTCTTCAACAACGTTCTTCACAAAGTTGTTGAAACTGTAGATGTGCAGTTCGATGAAACTAATGGCTCGCAAAGAGAGCACCTACCTACTGTGATAGATGAACCAACACCTGAGGAAACTATCAAGTTCAAGGCTACCGAGGATGTCATTCCTACTAAAGAATCTGCTAAAGAATTCATTCCAGAACATGAAGAACGTCGAGCTAATGCACCTGAAGAAAATGCTGAAGAAGATGGTGCTAAAGAAAATGCTGATAAAATTCTTCAATGGCAACCAGCTCATCCTCGCATTGCAAAAGAAGTGCAAGGTGAAAAGATCATCAATAACATCAGAGCGCCAGGTCCTCTCACACGCTCAAAAGCTTCACACTTGTCTAACTTTTGTGGGCACTATGCTTTTGTCTCTATTACAGAACCCACTAAGGTAGATGAAGCATTTCTGGAGCCTGAGTGGATTCAGGCCATGCAAGAAGAATTACATCAGTTCGAGCTCAACAATGTCTAGGAACTGGTCAAACGTCCAGATCCTCGCAAGCACAATATCATCGGCACAAAGTGGATCTACCACAACAAGCAAGATGAAAATGGCCTTGTGGTGACGAATAAGGCACGGATTGTAGCTCAAGGCTACACACAGGTTGAAGGAATTGATTTCGATGAAACTTTTGCACCTGTTGCTAGACTTGAGGCTATTCGCATATTACTTACTTATGCTAACCATCATGATATCACTTTATATCAAATGGATGTGAAAAGTGCATTCCTCAATGGTAAGCTTGAGGAAGAAGTATATGTTGCTCAACCCCCAGGTTTTGAAGATCCAAGGAATCCCGACAAAGTCTTCAGACTTAACAAGGCCCTCTATGGCCTCAAGCAGGCCCCACAGGCTTGGTATGATACTTTGAAGGAATTCCTCATGACGAAACGCTTCAAACCCGGTTAACTCGACCCTACTCTTTTCACTAAATCTTATGATGGTGAATTGTTTGTGTGCCAAATATATGTTGATGATATTATGTTTGGCTGTACTGACCAACGTTATAGTGATGAATTTGCCTATATGATGAGTGAATAATATCAAATGTCTATGATGGGAGAGTTGAAATTCTTCTTAGGTCTTCAAATTCGTCAACAACGCAATGGCATATTCATATCTCAGGACAAATACCTCAAGGATGTACTAAGGAAATTCGGCATGAAAGATTGCAAAGGCGTCAAAATTCCTATGCCCATAAATGGCCATCTGTGCACTGATGAAAATGGTATTGACTTCGATCATAAGGTATACCTCTCCATGATAGGTTCTTTATTGTACTTATGTGCATCTAGGCCAGATATAATGCTTAGTGTTTGCATGTGTGCCCAATTTCAAGCTACACCGAAGGAATCACACCATAAGGATGTGAAGCATATTCTTCGATATCTAGCTCACACACCAACACTTGGATTATGGTACCCCAAGGGCTCGGCTTTTGATCTCATTGGATATTCTGACTCTGACTATGCTGGTGATCATGTGGATCGCAAGTCAACATCTGGTACATGTCATTTCCTCGGACGATCTTTGGTCTGTTGGTCCTCGAAGAAACAGAACTGCGTATCACTATCTACTACTGAAGCTGAGTACATTGCCGCTGGTTCTTGCTGTGCCCAATTGCTATGGATGAAGCAAACTCTCAAGGACTACAGCGTCAACATGAAGAATGTGCCTCTCTTCTGTGACAATGAGAGTAGCATAAAGATTGCTCACAACCCAGTTCAGCACTCGAAGACAAAGCACGTTCAGATTCGTCATCATTTTCTTCGTGATCATGTGTTGAAGGGCGACATTTCTATTGAGCATGTGAAGACTGAAGAACAGCTAGTCGATATCTTCACAAAGCCCTTGGATGAGAAGAGATTTAGCAAGTTGTGGTGTGAGCTAAATATCCTAGAATCTTAGAATGTTCTTTGAAAAGGACACTCGTCCTAACACTTATGCAAAATTGATGACTTAGATGTGCAACACATGAAGAAACGTTTTTCTTCAATCAATGAAGAATAACACTCTTAGTGTGAAGAAAATAATGAAGAATTTGATTCTCAGAACCCTACGATAATTGTACGTGGTGTCTGAAATCATCATTCTTATACGGTGGATCACGCCACCACCAAAAGTTGAAATTCCTCAAATTATTCATATTCTTCAACTTTGCATAGTCTTCACTAGTTCTGTTGTTTTTCTTCATTGGCTATATATATATATATGAGTTTATTTCCTCTACAACATTCACTTATTGCTATTTCTTCAAGTTGGTTTTCTGCTAAGTGAATGTGATCGGACCCTTCCCCTCTATGCTATACTCAACCCAATCTGTTCACAAATTTTTCATGTGCGTTCTATTTGAAACTCATTCAAAATCTTCACTGTGTCCTTGTCGGCTGAAGAAATTGCAAACGGAACTTTAAAACCTATCTTATTGAAATTTTCGGTTTTACCGCTCAAACCGTTCCGCATCCCACGATACACTTATCCACTCACCCACGATCTAACACAATCTCCACCTCTCACTACATGGGTGACACATGCCATGCGAATGAGAAGGGTCAGGGCCAAGTTCGTCCAATTTCTTCGGGCGAGCAGTTTTTCACCGTGGCTATAAATACCCCTCCTTCCCTTCCTCACTTCTTTTACTCTGCTCGATCTCTCTCCAGCTCGAGCTTCTCAAACCCTAGCGCCGCCGCTACTTAATCGCCGCCGGTGAGGAAGAGCTTCACTGCCTCGACCTCGTCGCCGACGTATTCGCGCCGACCACGGAAATCTTCACTCAGGCGCCGCCGTAGCCGTCTTCCTCCGCCAAGTTAGGGCGTGGAAGATCTGCACAGATGAACTTCACATCTCCTCACTCCAGTTCGTCGTGTTGTTCGTCCAGGGTAATTAAAAGTTACTTTTACTACCCTCGTTGGTTCGAATGATTATCTTCAAAATCTTCAAAGGTGTTTTTCTTCATAGATTCACACACTAAACACCTCACAGGTCATCTGTTCTTGATTCGTTTCTCTAAGCCATGTTTTTCTTCAAGATTCCTCAAATGTGTGGATTTTTAATCTACATCTCTGGAACCTAAGACAAAGAACGCTTAGTGAAATTCTTCAAGACTCATCTGGTCAAATTCCTCTAACTTGTTGTTTTTACAAAACCTTCTGAGAACACATATGACCTCTCCAAATTCCTCGTGACTATACTCTGTTCACAGGTACACATGTCAGCTGCTGAATCAGTAGGTTCTCATCAACTTAACTCATTTGCAGCGTTCCTCGAAGAAAAGTTACATACTTCTTCAGAGAATTCAATTGTTCAAATTCCTCAACTGAAGAAAATGGCTGATGGTAAGAAGCCACAGAAGGGAGGAAAGAGGCCTGAGGTAAATACAACGTTTGAGATCCCTGATGAAATATATGCTGGGTGATGAAGCTATGTACCTAGGGTAGGGTCATGGACCTGTCCTAACTGCCCTACCCAAGGACATCTCTAGAAGAAATCACCTTTCAATCGACTTGGAGGTGTTCCACTCGACAGACTCGAAGACACTTGACCAAGAAGCAATCACTCGACCAAGATCCAACCACTCGACGGCCAGGAGACCTAAAGTCACTCCGCACGCTAACGGTCGATCATTAAGTAGCTCTTATGGTCATCATAGCACTTTATTAGGGGCGTTACCAGTAACGCCCGACCTTAATGTACTTAAAACCCTGCATCCGCAGAGACCGCATCCGAGTGCGACAGCAGTGATCCGGCGGCGGAGGTTCTGATGGTCGATGGACCGCGCAGTCCTCCCGGTTTTCCCCGCACCGACGGAGGCGCAGGTGGAGGCGACCCGTCGCATCCCCATGAGGAATATCTCCCCAAGCCTCTCACGTCACTGCAGAGAGAAGAACTTCGTCGCCGGAACATGGATGCACTGCACACTCCTATCGTTGGAGAAACCCCCGAGGCTCGTGCCTTGGAGGACGCGCGCCTGGCAAACTTGGCTGAGCGCACTCGACTGGAGAACCTCCAGCGAGCACTCGACGAGCATGCGCGACAACGGGTTCCAGAATCCAGTCGACGTCAGCTCTTTCCGCCCCCGCAGGTATATCGAACTCCGATTCAGAATTTAGTAGCTACAGCCCGTACAGCAGAGTCGATTCAGCCTTCCCAGTCAGAGGATGGCAGAGGCTTGCTGCAGATCAGAGCGTTACTACGGGCAGAAGGAGACCAAAATTCCACTGTTTCTCAGTCGCGGAACAGGATTTATACCAGATCCATTGCTGCAGACACAGTCCAGTCGGCTGATAGCCCAAGATCGCCCCCGAGGCGTGAGGGACGTGGGGACCGGCGTGATCAGTATGGAAACTGTGAGCAGTATGATCACCGATTCGATCGTGACGATCGACGTCGAGTGCCCACCCCTCCCCCGAGGAGTGGATCGTATGTGCCTCGACAGCAGGATGACAGGCGCCCTCATAGTGTTGGACGAAGGATTCCAGTCGACCCCAGGGAACCAGGCTTTGATGCGAGATCCATTCTCGTTCAAGGTTTGGTCGACAGGAACAGAGCTCACCGAGAAGGTCACGACAGAGATGCACCTACCAGCAGCAGAGTACATGTTTTGGGGCCAGAGTGCTTTAGTAGAGCCATCAGGGCCGCTATGATTCCTCCCAACTTCAGGTTGGCGACTGGAGTCAGTAAGTTCACTGGTGAGTCCAAGCCCGATACTTGGCTTGAAGACTACCGAGTGGCTGTCCAGATTGGCGGTGGCAATGATGAAGTGGCCATGAAACACCTGCCTCTCATGTTGGAGGGCTCGGCCAGAGCGTGCCTGAATCAGTTAGCACCCAGCAGCATTTACACTTGGGAAGATCTCTCCCGAGTGTTTGTCACCACATTTGAAGGAACATGCAAGCGACCGGCAGGGCTGACAGAACTGCGGTCTTGCATGCAGAAGCCGAATGAAACTTTGAGGAATTACATCCAGAGATGGATCACGTTACATCACATGGTAGAGAATGTGCCTGATTACCAAGCAGTCTGTGCCTTCAAAGAAGGCGTCAAGTACAGAGAACTGAATCTGAAATTCGGTCGAACCGGAGACATGTCTCTGAATCGGATGATGGAGATTGCCACCAAGTACGCTAATGGTGAAGATGAGGATCGTCTCCGGAGTGGCAAGCACAAGTCAGTCGCCCAAGAAACCGGAGGAGGAAATTCCAATCGGAAACAGAAGCGGAAAGCCGAGCCAGCTGCTCCTGGGGAAGCCTTGGCTGTAACTCAAGGAAAGTTTAAGGGAAAACCCAAAGGGCCTTGGAACCCCAAGAAAGTTAAAGATCAAGACGGAAATGATGCGTTGGATTTGCCATGTCACATCCACACCAAGAAAGATGAAGAGGGTAAGTTCATTTACCCGAGACATACCACTCGATAGTGTCGGCTCTTGATCCAGCAGTTCCAGGGCAAACAGCCCAAAGATAAGGAAAAGGAGTTGGACAAAGTTGAGGACAAAGAAGACAGTGATGATGGATACCCCCAGGTCAATTCCACCTTGATGATTTTTGCTGATGTTGAAAGAAAAAGTCGACTGAAAGTTATCAACCGTGAGGTGAATATGGTTGCTCCGGCGACACCCAGTTATCTGAAGTGGTCTCAGACTGCCATCACATTCGACCAGTCCGATCACCCAACGCACATTGCCACCCCTGGGAGGCAAGCTTTGGTGGTCGACCCAGTTGTTGAAGGCACTCGACTGACCAAAGTCTTGATGGATGGTGGCAGTGGTTTGAACATACTGTATGCTGAGACGTTGAAAGGGATGGGCATTCCGATGTCCAGACTCAGTACCAACAACATGAGTTTCCATGGAGTCATTCCTGGGAAGAAGGCTGAGTCGCTCGGCCAAATTGCTCTTGATGTGGTTTTCGGTGATTCCAAGAATTACTGCAAAGAAAAGTTGACGTTCGAAGTTGTGGATTTCCAGAGTGCTTATCACGCTATTTTGGGCAGGCCAGCTTATGCACGCTTCATGGCTCGACCATGTTATGTGTATCTCAAATTGAAGATGCCTGGTCCCAAAGGTGTGATCACTGTTACGGGCAATCGGAAGAAAGCAGAAGAGTGTTTTCAGAAAGGCTCAAAGATCGCTGACGCTCAGATGGCAGTGGTGGAGCTGCAGGAGTACCAGAAGACTGCAGACCCGAATGATTTGTTGCGAGCCAAGAAGCCCGCCATAGAATCAGCTTTTCAGTCGTCTGGTGAAACGAAGCCGGTTCACATTCACCCGACCGATCCCAGTGCTGCTCTGACTCATATCTCAACAACACTCGACTCCAAATAGGAAGAAGCGCTCATCCAGTTCCTCTGTGAGAACTGGGACATCTTCACATGGAAGCCTTCTGACATGCCGGGTGTTCCCAGGGGGCTGGCTGAGCACCGCCTACGAGTCGACTCAAAAGTAAAACCTGTCAAAGAACATCTCCGACGGTCCGCCGCCCAGAAGAGAAAGTCTATTGGTGAGGAGGTGGCTCGGCTCTTAGCAGCGGAGTTCATCCGAGAGATTTACCACTCCGAGTGGCTCGCCAACGTTGTCATGGTCCCCAAGAAGGACAAGTCACTTCGCATGTGCATTGACTTTAAACATATCAATCGGGCCTGCCCAAAAGATCATTTTCCCCTCCCCCGCATCGACCAGATAGTTGACTCGACTGCGGGATGTGAGCAACTGTCTTTTTTAGACGCCTATTCTGGGTACCATCAGATCCGTCTGTATGGACCTGACGAGATCAAAATAGCTTTCATCACTCCATTTGGGTGCTTCTGTTATGTTACCATGCCATTCGGCCTCAAGAATGCCGGAGCCACATTCATGAGGATGATTCAGAAGTGTTTGCTCACTCAAATTAGTCGGAATGTGGAAGCATACATGGATGATATTGTGGTCAAGTCACAGAATGGTTCCGACCTGCTGACCGACCTTGCTGAAACCTTTGCCAACCTCAGGAGGTATGATATCAAGCTTAATCCATCAAAGTGCACATTCGGAGTTCCTGGCGGAAAGTTACTCGGTTTTCTCGTTTCCGAATGGGGAATCGACGCCAATCTAGAAAAAGTCGGTACTATACTCCGGATGAAGCGTCCTGTGCAAGTGCACGACGTCCAGAAGCTTACTGGTTGCTTGGCCGCTTTAAGTCGGTTCATCTCTCGTCTCGGCGAGAAGGCATTGCCTCTTTACCGATTGATGAAGAAGTCAGACAAGTTCGAGTGGACTCCTGAAGCTGATGCAGCGTTTGCAGAGCTCAAAGCTCTGCTATCCACCCAGCCGGTGCTTGCTGCCCCAATCAGCAAAGAGCCTTTGCTGCTTTACATCACAGCCACGGGACAAGTCGTCAGTACGGTACTTACGGTCGAGCGGGAATAAGAAGGAAAAGCCTTCAAAGTTCAGCGCCCAGTATATTATATTTCTGAAGTTTTGACCCCGTCGAAGCAAAGATATCCTCATTATCAGAAGCTTGTATATGGGATTTATATGACCACAAAGAAGGTAGCTCACTACTTCTGTGATCATTCCATTACAGTCATCAGTGACGCTCCATTGTCAGAGATCCTGCACAACCGAGATGCAACTGGTCGAGTGGCAAAATGGGCGATTGAACTCCTTCCTCTAGATATCAAATTTGAGGCAAAGAAAGCTATCAAGTCCCAAGCAATAGCAGATTTCGTCGCCGAGTGGATTGAACAACAACTGCCGACTCAGGTTCACTCGGAGCATTGGACCATGTTCTTTGACAGTTCCAAAATGCTGAATGGTTCCGGTGCGGGGGTAGTATTGGTCTCCCCCGAGGAGATAAGCTCAGATATGTTCTTCAAATCCACTTTGATTCCTCCAATAACGAAGCAGAATATGAAGCACTTTTATATGGGTTGCGCATGGCCATTTCACTCGGCGTCCGTCACCTCATGGTCTATGGCGACTCAGATTTGGTGGTTAATCAAGTGATGAAGGAGTGGGACGTAAGAATTCCAACCATGACTGGTTATTGCAATGCAGTGAGAAAGCTGGAGAAGAAATTCGAGGGATTAGAACTTCATCACATACCCCGACTGAAAAATCAAGCAGCTGATGATTTGGCGAATATAGGTTCCAAAAGAGAAGCCATTCCCAGCAATGTGTTTTTGGAACACATCCACACACCATCAGTTCAGGAAGATCCCTTCACTGAAGAAGCCCCGCAGCCAAAAAGTGCCATGGATCCGATTGAAGTTGAAGTTCCAGCTATGGTCGACCTGATCATGGAAGTTTTGGTCATCACTCCCGACTGGACGGTACCGTACATCGCGTACATCCTAAGGAAAGAACTCCCAGAGGACGAAGAAGAGGCTCGACAGATCGTTCGTCGATCCAAGGCTTTTACAGTCATAAAGGGACAGTTGTATAGAGAAAGCGCGACTGGAGTCAGTCAGAAGTGTATAACACCAGAAGAAGGTCAGATAATCCTTGATGATATCCACTCGGGGACCTGTGGTCATCATGCGTCCTCTCGGACCATTATGGCTAAAGCATACCGAGCGGGATTCTACTGGCCAAGGGCGAATGAAATGCCGAAAGAGATAGTCGACAAATGTGAAGGATGTCAGTTTTACTCCAATATGTCGCACAAACCCGCGTCAGCCCTGAAAACCATTCCACTCGTCTGGCCCTTCGCTGTTTGGGGACTGGACATGGTTGGACCACTGAGAACGGGCAGGAGCGGCTTCACTCATGTGCTAGTATCAGTCGACAAGTTCACCAAATGGATTGAAGCTAAGCCTGTCAAGAATCTTGATGCTTGCACTGCTATCAGTTTCATCAGAGAGTTGATATTCAGATATGGAGTTCCGCACAGCATCATCACTGACAATGGGTCAAAGTTTGATTCTGACAAATTCAAAGCCTTTTGCGCCTCTCAAGGCACACGAGTCGACTACGCTTCAGTCGCTCACCCCCAGTCGAATGGACAAGCGGAAAGGGCAAACGGCTTAATTCTCAAAGGACTGAAACCCCGACTGATGCGCAATCTCAAGCACGCAGCAGGTGCATGGGTCGACGAGCTTCCATCAGTTCTTTGGGGATTGAGGACAACCCCGAACCGATCGACTGGAAGAACCCCATTCTTTCTGGTCTATGGAGCCGAAGCAGTTTTGCCGAGTGACCTGCTTCACAACGCACCCCGAGTCGAGCTCTACTCTGAAGATGAAGCAGAACAAGCCCGGCAGGATGCAGTCGACCTCCTGGAAGAAGAAAGAGAAATGGCCATGATCCGATCAACCATCTATCAGCAAGACTTGTGTCGATTCCATGCCAGAAATGTGAAGAGTCGAGCCTTCCAAGAAGGAGATTTGGTCCTCCGAGTGGATCAACAGAAACCACACAAACTCTCTCCTACTTGGGAAGGTCCCTTCATAGTCACTAGAGTCCTCCACAATGGAGCGTACCACCTTTATAATGTTGATCACCAGATTGATGAGCCACGAGCCTGGAATGCGGAGCTGCTCCGCCCCTTTTATACTTGAATTCTCACTCGGATGAGATGTAATAAGAAAAACTTCTGTAGTTTATCTATCAAAGACAAGAGCATTATAATTTTCCCAGTGATTGTTATTGTTTTTGTTTGCGTGAGAAATCCCCCAGTGGGTGGCTTAGCTGCGAATCCGTTTCGCCTAAGTTTGTAAAAATAATTTCCTACCGAGTGGTGAGCCAGCCTCCCACTCGGGGGCTTAGCTGCGAACCTGTTTCGCCAAAGTGTTTGAAAATCCTACCGAGTGGTGAGCTAGCCTCCCACTCGGGGGCTTAGCTGCAGTCCAGTACTCGCCTAAGTGTTTGAAAATCCTACCGAGTGGAGAGCGGCCCTCCCACTCGGGGGCTTAGCTGCAGTCTAGTACTCGCCTAAGTGTTTGAAAATCCTACCGAGTGGTGAGCCAGCCTCCCACTCGGAGGCTTAGCTGCGAACCCGTTTCGCCTAAGTGTTTGAAAATCCTACTGAGTGGTGAGCCAGCCTCCCACTCGGGGGCTTAGCTGCAGTCCAGTACTCGCCTAAGTGTTTGAAAATCCTACCGAGTGGTGAGCCAGCCTCCCACTCGAAGGCTTAGCTGCAGTCCAGTACTCGCCTAAGTTTGAAAAATCCTACCGAGTGGAGAGCGGCCCTCCCACTCGGGGGCTTACCTGCAGTCCAGTACTCGCCTAAGTTTGAAAAATCCTACCGAGTGGAGAGCGACCCTCCCACTCGGGGGCTTAGCTGCAGTCCAGTACTCGCCTAAATTTGAAAATCCTACCGAGTGGTGAGCCAGCCTCCCACTCGGGGGATTAGCTGCAGTCCAGTACTCGCCTAAGTATTTGAAAATCCTATCGAGTGGTGAGCCAGCCTCCCACTCGGGGGCTTAGCTGCAGTCCAGTACTCGCCTAAGTATTTGAAAATCCTACCGAGTGGTGAGCCAGCCTCCCACTCAGGGGCTTAGCTGCAGTTCAGTACTCGCCTAAGTATTTGAAAATCCTACCAAGTGGGGAGCCAGCCTTCCACTCGTGGGCTTAGCTGCAGTCCAGTACTCGCCTAAGTTTGAAAAATCCTACCGAGTGGAGAGCGACCCTCCCACTCGGGGGCTTAGTTGCAGTCCAGTACTCGCCTAAGTGTTTGAAAATCCTACCGAGTGGTGAGCCAGCCTCCCACTTGGAGGCTTAGCTGCAGTCCAGTACTCGCCTAAGTTTGAAAAATCCTACCGAGTGGAGAGCGACCCTCCCAATCGGGGGCTTAGCTGCAGTCCAGTACTCGCCTAAGTTTGAAAAATCTTACCGAGTGGAGAGCGACCCTCCCACTCGGAGGCTTAGCTGCAGTCCAGTACTCGCCTAAGTACGAAACATCCTACCGAGTGGAGAGCGACCCTCCCACTCAGGGGCTTAGCTGCAGTCCAGTACTTTCCTAAGTTTGAAAAATCCTACCGAGTGGAGAGAGACCCTCCCACTCGGAGGCTTAGCTGCAGTCCAGTACTCGCCTAAGTACGAAACACATCCCAATCCGCAAGGACGACGAGGTGCAGGTCGACTGCCACCTTCTCCTTTGGAGCTTCACCACAAATACAACGTGCGCTCCATCCCAATCCGCAAGGACGACGAGGTGCAGGTCGACTGCCGCCTTCTCCTTGGGAGCTTCGCCACAAATACAACGTGCGCTCCATCCCAATACGCAAGGATGACGAGGCACAGGTCGACTGCCACCTTCTCCTTGGGAGCTTCGCCACAAATACAACATGCACTCCATCCCAATCCGCAAGCACGATGAGGTGCAGGTCGACTGCCACCTTCTCCTTGGGAGTTTCTCCACAAAAACAACGTGCGCTCCATCCCAATCCGCAAGGACGACGAGGTGTAGGTCGACTGCCACCTTCTCTTTCGGAGCTTCACCACAAACACAACGTGCGCTCCATCCCGACCCGCAAGGACGACGAGGTGCAGGTTGACTGCTACCTTCTCCTTCGGAGCTGCGCCACAAATACAAAAGTTGTCTCGAGTGAAGAACGAGTTCCACTCGACGGAGAATTCGTGAAGATATTCAACGATAAACCAAGTTCAGATAAATCCTAAAGGTTCCAGACCGCAGATCGAAGTGCTCGGGCATTCAGCCCCAAAGAGTTTAACGGTTACAAAAACCACTCGGCATTCCGAGACACATTTAAGGTGGGGCATAAAAGTTTGTTCACTCCGCAGGAGGAGGACTGGTAGGCTCGACGAACTCGTCCAGGTCGACGCCGTCGGCGATCGGAGTGGCTGCAGCAATAGAAGTCTCCATAAAAGATTGGAATTCATGCCTCTGGGTGTTGGCGACCTTGATTGCTGCCAGCTTATCTTGTCGCACCTCCTTGCAGTGGACACGAACCAAAGACAGCCACATCAGCACCACACCGGGCAGAAGATTTCTTCCACTCCTGCACTCGACCAGGGATCTCGTTAAGTCGAGTCATCAGAGACTCGAGATCATTCTGGAGCGTGGCCCCTGGCCAAAGTGCCATGTCGATCCGTGACGTGGCGACCTTCAGTCGAGCCAAGTAGTCCACAACACCGTCAATGCGGGATTCCAGTCGGAGCAGATTCATGGTAGTTTCGTCTTTCACGGGAGAGTTGATGGGGTCCAAACCTGGCTCAATCCGCCCAGTCTCCTCCTCGAAGTTTGGCAAAACTCTGCATTCACGATCCAAGGATAAGTCAATTTTCGTATGCTGAGTCGACAAAAAAAACATCAGTCGGAACAAAATGTATACCTTCAAGCTTGATGAACAACTTCTTGGCAAGGCTCCTCAGATAACTCTCCAGATCTTCCCTCCTGCGAGCGATGCCTTCCATCTTCTCGTACAGGTTGACATTGTTTTTCTTCAAGCGCGTGCACTCCTTGTTGGCTTCGTTCAGGGCCTATTTCATCTTGGCGTTCTCTTCTTCCAATTGGCCGACTGAAGCCAGTTTCTGTTCAGCCAGAGCGGTTCTGTCGTCAGCTTTCTTTTGAGCAGCAGCCAAATCCTGATCCTTCTTCGCCAGAGCTTTGTTCAGTTTTTCTGCAAAGAAATGGTGCTTGATTCAGAAAGAGCAGAAGGGTACTCAAGCCTAAGACAAACCAGTTGACAAGCTCGTCTCACCATTGGCGTCGTCCTTGGCCTTTTGTAGCTCTATCTTGGCCAATTCCAAGTCAAGGTTTAGCTGGATCTGCTGTTTCTCGAAGTCAGCAAAGCGAGCTCCAAGATTGCAAGATTTCTGCAAACAGGGAGGGGAAGTTATTTTACAGTGAAAAACGACAAAGACAATCAATACTAAGACTACGGTCGACTGCCCGCAGTCCACCATAGTCTCAGGGACTACACCCAGTGGGTGCACTTTGCGTGCCCCCACCGGTTCGGTTTACACTCGACACGGCCAGACCAGATCGAGCGAAAGAATGAAAATACAAAGACTACAGTCGACTGCCAGCAGTCCACCGTAGTCTCGGGGGCTACACCCAGTGGGTGCACTCAGTGTGCCCCCACTAGTCCAAAAATTCAATCGACGCACCCAGTGGGTGTACAGATGCAAAGATTTTCGGAAAGAGAGTCTCCAGATAGCATATCCTAACAGAACAAGCGGTGACCAGCTAACCTGAACATTTCTTTGGAGAGCTGAGCTGGCGTCATAGGCGGCCTGACTAGCGTCCCGCACCATCTTCAACTTCTCCATCATAATGCCCGCCTGGCGTATGGCTTCCTTGGCAGCATTCACTTCGTCCTCTAGGACATGATGGATCGCAAAAACTGAAGGTGGGTCGGCAGGAGCTTGAGCAATCGAGAAAGAAGGCAGGGCACTCGACAATGGTACGGCGAAGGTAACAGAACCCCGATTGGCATCACCAGCGTCCTAAACGACTGGTTCCGCCATCGGCTTCGGCTGTGGCACCTTGCTTGCAGGAGCTTTCCTATTTTTCCTCATCAAAGGCCTCTCAGGCTCTTCATCATCATCATCGGGGAGGTCAATAATGTTAGGAGCTGTTCAAAGATCAATTGCCAAAATCACATCACCCAATGGTACACATTGCAGTTGAGTCGACCAAATAAAGACAGAATGACAGAAATCATACCCAGATTGGAAGTGACTGCATCCTCCATTACCTCATCTTCATCTCTGTAAGCTGAGGTCCCGGAAGTAGCAGTGCTGCCAGTTCCAAAGTTCGTCTGGTTAAATCAAGAAAAAAATAAACAGCATGGAGCGTCGAGTGAATACAAAGGGAGACACTCACGCAGAAGCGACGGGGATGTCAATCTTAATCTTCGGCAACGCCTTCTGAGGCTTCTGCTCTGCAACTTTGAGATGCTTTGACACTTTTTTAGTTGGGGTTGGTGAAGATGTCCGAGGACGCTTTGAAGACTGACCAGTCTGAGCAATCGCCTTTTCACGGGCGCTCGGTCGTTCTTGGTCAAGCTTGGATCGCCTCTCCCTGCGAGGAGGCGACTCGACTTCTTCTTCGTCACTTGAGTCGTCGCTTTCTTCGTCCTCTTCTCTGTCAGAATGCCATTCGCCACTGTCGCCGCCGCTCGCCTCTCCTTCCAGGTCTTGCTCTTGCTCTCCGTTGGGCACTGAGTACATTTTGATAAGGGCCTGAAAGAAAGCAGGAAGAATAAAGTCAGTCGACGCAGTATAGACAGCTGCGCGAGTGAATTCAGATTATAATCAAAAGCTCAGAATCGGACCTTTTCTGGTTCGTGGGACTGGTCGAATGGAGGAACTCTCCTGGCTCCCCTGGGGTTGTCCTTGTTTCCGGTGATGCCCGACAGCCACCCCTCCAGTGTGTCGTCATCGACCTCCTCTGGGTGAATCTGAGTGGTGTCGTCAAGACCCGAATACATCCACATCGGATGGTCTCGAGCTTGAAGAGGCCGGATGCGCCGCCGAAGGAAAACCTCCAAGAGATCCATACCAGTGACCCCGTCACGGATAAGCTGGACCACTCGTTCGACCAGCACCCTAACTTGCGCCTTCTCCTCTGGGATCACCTTCAAAGAGGAGGGTTTCCTCACTCGGTCCATGGTAAAAGGAGGGAGGCCAGTCGACTGCCCTGGCGTCGGCTGGTCTTTGCAGTAAAACCAGGTCGACTACCATCCGCGGACCGAGTCGGGAAGAATCATGGCCGGAAAGCAACTTTTCCCTCTCATCTGAACACCAAGACCCGCACACATCTGAATCACTTGTGTTCTCTCGTCACTCGGATTGGCCTTTTTCACCGTCTGAGAACGATAGGTGAAAATGTGCTTGAAAAGACCCCAGTGAGGCCGACAACCCAAGAAATTCTCGCACAAAGACACGAAAGCAGCGAGATACACGATTGTGTTGGGAGTGAAGTGGTGGAGTTGTGCCCCAAAGAAATTCAGAAATCCCCGAAAGAAAGGGTGAGGAGGCAAGGAAAATCCACGGACGACGTGGGTGGCAAGGAGAACGCGCTCAGCCTCCCGAGGTTGCGGCTCGGATTCCTTCCCCGGAAGCCGCGCCGATCCATGGGCGATCAGTCCTTCGTCGGCTAGGTCGTCGAGGTCTTCTTGGCTGATCACCAAGCGGATCCAGTCGCCCTGGATCCAGCCCTTTGGCAGGCCGGCTCTTGAGGAAGATCCACCCCGACTGGTGGCCTTCCCCTTCGCCTTTGCCATCGCCTTCTTCGCCCGCTCCAGAGTCGCCGTCTTCTCCTTCCCCATCGTCGCCGGCGAGACGCGTACGGAGCGGCGGCACTGGGGCGAGAGCGAGTGCGACGAAGAAGCCTGAAGAGGAGAAGAGGAAATGAGAACGCACTGTTCAAGAAACCCCGATCCGACGCCTTATATGAGGTCACTTCCGAGCGGTTGACTGGTAGGCCCGGACGATCCTGTCAAATCCCGTAACAATCGCGCGCGCGATACGTGGTGAAAAAGGTGTCGCGGAGATCAGGCGGCTTCGCCCTATCCCATCCGATTACTGCGGCCTCCCCCGTCCCACGCGCTTCCCAAAATTCGAATCCCGCAAAATCTGCGGGCAGCAGAACAACTTGTCAGACGGAAGATCTCCTCCACACCGTCACTCGGAGCTTTTCAAGTAAAGAAACTCACTCGACAAAAAACTAAGAATGGATCAAGGCGACTGAAAAGGAAGTTGTTATCATCACTCAGGTTCATTGATCCGAAACAAGATATGCTCATGGCATGAAAAATGAGTCGGAGAAGTTCTCAACTCCTTCCCCACTCAAACCTCGATCCATTCGGGGGCTAATGATGAAGCTATGTACCTAGGGTAGGGTCATGGACCTGTCCTAACTGCCCTACCCAAGGACATCTCTAGAAGAAATCACCTTTCAATCGACTTGGAGGTGTTCCACTCGACAGACTCGAAGACACTCGACCAAGAAGCAATCACTCGACCAAGATCCAACCACTCGACGGCCAGGAGACCTAAAGTCACTCCGCACGCTAACGGCCGGTCATTAAGTAGCTTTTATGGTCATCATAGCACTTTATTAGGGGCGTTACCAGTAACGCCCGACCTTAATGTACTTAAAACCCTGCATAATTGAGGGCCGGAGGGGTCTGGCGAACTCTATATAAGCCACCCCCCTCCTCAGTGTAAAGGGTTCGCACCCTTGTAATTCATACATACATAATCCAGTCGACCGCCTCCGGGCTCCAAGACGTAGGGCTATTACTTCCTCCAAGAAGGGCCTGAACTCGTAAACCTCGTGTGCTTACAACTACTCCATAGCTAAGATCTTGCCTCTCCATACCTATCCCCCTACATTACTGTCAGACTTAGAACCACGACAGTTGGCGCCCACCGTGGGGCCGGTGTCTTAGTGATTTGTTGGAGGAGTTGCGATCTTTTCCGATCCAAATCATCATGGTTTCTGGCAGAGTTTTGGTGGAGGGCCGCGAGATCCGTCTTGGTGTGCTCACGTTCATCGCCGATGACTCCGCTTGGCTTCAGGAGGCTCTGCTCGACGTGGACGCACTCCCTGTCCGTGGGGCCTGATGAAGACGAAGCTGATGATGATGAACTTGCAGAAATCATCAGAGACAGGCAAGTCAGGGCCGCTAGAGCCAAAGGATCAGAGGTGCCACTGCTTTTGGATCCCAAGTTGATCCTCGACTACATTGATGTTTGGCACAAGGACCCCAACACCCCCTTGCCTGACTTCAAGCTGACTCCTGGCCAGAGTCACATGCTGACGCACTTCATTCAAGAAGAAAAGTGGAAATTTGAGAAGGCCAGGCAGATCAAGAAAGCGCAGTACAAGAAAGAGCGCTATCTGAAGAAAAATGTTGTCTCTATGACAACTGAAGAACTTGTCACTATTCAGACTGAGATTAAGAAACTCAGTGATGAGTTTGACGCATATCGCGTTGATTGGCTTGGAGCCAAGGTTCGTTTTGTGAAACTTGCGGATAACTTCACTTCCAATGTTGCAGCCCCAACGCAACAGGAAATTCCTCAGGCTGAAGCATCTGCTCAGCCTACTGAAGAAAATGCCAGCACCGCTGATGACAATCAGGCTGCTGAAGAAAATGTGAGTTCCAGGGCTGATGACTGCATTCCAGCCACTGAAGAAATTGCCAGGGCACCCACTAGTGGTCCGCTTGAAGAAACTGAAGAACTCAGGGCAACTGCATCAGTTGTGCCTGAAGAAAATCAACCAGATTCCTCAGCTGCTCCTGCACTAACTTCAACTCCAATCCTTCCATCTGCATCGGATGTGAAGAAGACCAAGGCTGCAGAGCGTGCTGCAGTGAAGAAAAGGAAAGCATCAGCTGCTTCAGATTCTTCAGCTCCGAAGAAAATGAAGCCTATGACAAGTTCATTTGCAAATCCGATTGATGTTGTTCCCATATCAACCAAGCCATCGAAGGACCTTGTTCCTTTTGATGAAGAATATGTGATCCCCAGCTGATCTGATGAAGAAACTCCTTCTGCTGCTTCGTCTGAACCATTGGATGAAGAAATTGAAGTGGATGCGATCCCTTCAACACCTATCATCTCCTTGCCTATGCCTCAGTTCACAGCTGAAGAGGCTGGCGTTGAAGAAATGGAAGATGAAGATGTGGACATTTGTAACACCCTCGATGCGACTATATCTCCCACGTGTCGAGGCACGACTTAGAAGCATAATCGCATTGAAGCCATATGTCGCAAGTTAGGCAATCTTCACAACATCCCATGTAATATAGATAATAAAAGGGGAGATAACATAGTTGGCTTACACTCGCCATGTCAATCAAGTACATAAATAACATTACATCATCCAAACACTCATGGCCCGACTACGGCGCCAAAATAAAAGATAACCCAACATGCGACACGGTCCCGATCACCCCCAACTGGACACCACTACTGATCATCAGGAAAGGAAACGTAGTATCGTTGAGAGTCTTCGTCGAACTCCCACTTGAGCTCAAACGCATCTCCTGGAGCGGAATCATCGGGTCCTGCATCTGGTGTAATAGTAATCTATGAGCCACAGGGACCCAGCAATCTCGCACCCTCGCGATCAAGACTATTTAAGATTATAGGTAAGGCAAGGTAAATATATGTGGAGCTGCAGCAAGCGACTAGCAAATATGGTGGCTAACTTATTCGCAAAAGAGAGCGAGAAGAGGAGGCAAAGCGCGAGCGAGAAACTAGAGAACAACCTGCGCAAGCATAACTCCAACACCGTGTCCACTTCCCGGGCTCCGCCGAGAAGAGGCCATCACGGTAACACACTTAGTTGATTCATTTTAGTTAAGTTAAGGTTCAAGTTATCTACAACCAGACATTAACAAATTCCCATCTGCCCATAACCGCGGGCACGGCTTTCGAAAGTTCAAATCCCTGCAGGGGAGTCCCAACTTAGCCCATGACAAGCTCTCACGGTCAACGAAGGAATAGACCTCCTCCCAAGATGTTCCGATCAGACTCGGTATCTCGGTACTTCAAGACACTTCGACAGGTTAAAACAAGACCAGCAACACCGCCCGAATGTGCTGACAAATCCCGATAGGAGCTGCACATATCTCTTTCTCAGGGCACACTCAGATTATCCAAACTTCCGGTAGGCCAGCCCAGAGTTGCCCCTGGTGGCCACCGGCGGCTGACGAGTTGGACCAACACTCAGAGGAGCACTGGCCCGGGGGGGTTTAAAATAAGATGACCCTCAGGCTCCGAAAACCCAAGGGAAAAAGAGGCTAGGTGGCAAATGGTAAAACCAAGGTTGGGCATTGCTGGAAAAGCTTTAATCAAGGCGAACTATCAAGGGGTTCCCATTATAACCCAACCGCGTAAGGAACGCAAAAATCCGGGAACATAACACCGATATGACGGAAACTAGGGCGGCAAGAGTGGAACAAAACACTAGGCCAGAGGCCGAGCCTTCCACCCTTTACCAAGTATATAGATGCATTAAGATAACATAGCAATATAATGATATCCCAACAAGTAAATAAAGGTTCCAACAAGGAACGGCCTCCAATCTTCACCTGCAACTAGCAACGCTATAAGAGGGGCTGAGCAAAGCGGTAAGGTAGCCAAACAACGGTTTGCTAGGACATGGTGGGTTAGAGGTTTGAAATGGCAATTTGGGAGGCTTGAAAGCAAGTGGTAGGCATCGTAGCATTGGCATAGCAAAAGAGCGAGCAAACTAGCATAGCAAAGATAGTAGTGATTTCGAGGGTATGATCATCTTGCCTGCACAGTTGTCAGAGTTGACTGGATCCTCGAAAGCAAACTCAACGGGCTCCTCGTTAGCGAACTCGTCTCCCGGCTCTACCCAAACAAGACAAACAAGCAACAGGGACACAATCAACCACGTGCAAGGATCAAACAAGATGATGCAAAGATGGTATGCTATGCGGGATGCGATGCGGGATGCATATGCAAGATATAACAAGGGATGCATGAACCTGGCTTTAACTTGGAAATCCAAGCGTTCCACTGGAAAGATGAGATGAAATCGCTTGAAAACGATATAAAGAATTCCGGAATCGGAGTTACGGTTTGGAAATGGCAAGCGATTCAAATATGACACCGGTCTGCGGTTTACAGGAAGTAGCCATCTAATTGCAATGAGATTAACATGCTACAGCATCCAAACATGACAACAAAACACATGGCAGGGATGCATACAAGATGCTTAACAAAAGTCTAGCACTGAGCTACGGCCAATTCATCCATTAACAGGTTCAAACAAGCATGGCAAAAATGCATATGGCAAACAGATCTCAGACTTAGTGAAATTATCACTTTTCTGGAATTTCAGATTAGGTAGCACTCTTCGGAGCAACAAAACTACATGCTACAGGACCTGAACATGGCAAAGTAGAGCATGGAATCGAGCTACTCAAAGAGCTTAACAAAAGTCCCTTAGTGACCTTGAGCCAAAAGGGATCAGAAAATACAATTGCAAGCATGTGAACATAGCAAAAACATAATCAGATCACAGACAGTGAAAACTGGAGCATGCTGAAAACAGATATCAAGTAGGCATGTTTACGAGCTCGATGCACTCACTATGGAGCAAGTCATGATAAGCTAAGCATACACCCATCAAGAATACACAAAATTCAATCTAGACATGGCAAGAACAATAGCATAGCATGCACGGATCAACTACAACATCATCGGCAAAATTGCAAACAAGTTGACAATCTGGCCAGATTCACAAAGTAGCAAACATAGAGCTCGATTGACTCAAGCTAGGGTGCTCCATAATTGCAAACAAAGACATGGATGGATAGAGCACTACAAGATTAACAAAACATCATTACTGATCATCCTCAAAAGAGGCACGGATCACTAGGAAACAACATGAACATATGACAACATGGGATAAACAGCTCAAGGACTTAGTGGAATTGCTAAGTCCCTGAAAACAGAATTACCAAGTGCACCACTTCGCAAGCTTGTGCTAGTCACCACACACATCACAAAAATACATGGGTTGCACCTCTGGAAAGATGGCAAAACCCTTAACAAAACATATGTAGGACTCATGGGCATATCATGCACACAATAATCATGGCAAAAACGACAAAAAGCTAAATGGCATAGCAGATCTGACAATTATCTCAAGTAGCCCTCTTCTAACAGTATTTCGGGCATCAAGATGAGCTCAAATGAAAATGATGTAATGGAACGAAATGATGTACTCTCCGAGATGAACATTTTGATATGCTATATGCCAAAAACGGAGCTATGGATGCAAAGATACGATGCTATGAAGATGGGCATATGGATTAGGGTTTCGAGAGAAAAAGTCAACCCGAGGAGATATTTCCAGATCTGGATCCAGTGCATGGAAACCGAGGTCCGCCGGAATCTTCGCCGGAGTTACGGGATGCGGTGGCCGGAGGAAGGAGGAGGCCGGCCGGAGCTCGTGGCGGCGAGGGGAAGGCGGCGGCGGCGGGCACCGGCGGCGAGGTGGCGCGGGGCGGACCCGGGGTGGGGCGGCGGAGGCTACCGCGGTCGTCGACATCGGCGAGGGGCGCGGTGGCCAGCGCGGCGACCTACGGCGGGGAAGAGAGGCGCGGGGCGGCGCTGCTCCCTCAGGCGGCGGGGCGGCGAGAGGCCCGTTCGGGCGGCGGGGAGGGCCGGCTGCGGGCCGGCCGGGCCACGGGAGTGGGAGGAGGCGCCCGGTGACGTGGCGCCACCTGATTGGCGCGGGCGGCGGTGGCGATTTCGTCCGGCGGCGGCCGGACGTGTCCGGTGACGGCGGGGGCGATTTCTAGGGTTTCGGGAGAGGGGAACCGCAAATTTCGGAGGGGGTGCTTAAATAGGCATAGAGGGAGCTAGGAGAGTCCAAATGAGGTGCGGTTTTTGGCCACGCGATCGTGATCGAACGCTCTAGATGATGGAGAGGGTTATGGTAGGTTTTTGGCCAAAATGGAGGGGTGTTGGGCTGCAACACACGCGAGGCCTTTTCGGTCCCTCTGTTAACCATTGGAGTATCAAACGAAGTCCAAATGATACGAAACTTGACGGGCGGTCTACCGGTAGTAACCCAAGGCCACTTGGCAAGTCTCGGTCCAATCCGGAAATGATTAATCCCCACACACGAAAGAAAGCTAGAAATGACCACCGGAGGAGAACGAAGCACCGGAATGCAAAACGGACAACGGGGAAAATGCTCGAATGCATGAGATGAACACGTATGCAAATGCAATGCACATGATGACATGATATGAGATGTATGACAACGATAACAACACACGGAGACAAAGACCCGAACCCGAGAAAATAAAATAACTTAACACTGGAAACGGCAAGAGTTGGAGTACAAATTGGGAAAGTTACATCCGGGGTGTTACAACATTGGCTGCTCCACACCCGTAATTAGTGATGAATTCTGGGAAAGTCAGCATCCAAACTCACCAATGTTCACCCCTCTACAGCAAATTCCTCAGTCCCCCACACAAACAATACATATGGGCTCTGAAGAAACTCATCCCACTGCATCTGTCCATGAGGAAATTCCAGCCACTAGCGCTGAAGAAACTGCTGCTGCTGAACAACCAACGACGCAGAATATCACTGAGGAGGCACCAGAAATTCCTCAGCCTGAAGAACCTGCGATTGAGATTCCTGAGGTCGTGATGCAACTCACTGACACTCCTCTGCCGAAGCCAAAGGACCCATTCTCACGCAAGCAAAAGTTCAAGGCTGATGATTTCTTCGGCGAGCACGTATTCTTCGAAGATTACAACCCATATAACTCTGCTCGCATTAGGAAGACGCGTTTCTAGACTGCTAGTCAAGCCAATTTCTATTCCTCAGTGCTGTTCAACAAGGAGAAGATCTTCTACCATGAGCATATTCCTCACATGGATATGGAATCTCTGCCGTGCTTCGCACCAGTCCTCAGTGTTCTTCATGATGCTGGACTACTAAACTTTTGCTCTGACATCTGCGATTGGAATGAAGAACTGATTCTTCAATTCTATGCAACGCTGCACATCACTGGAGATGGTGAAGATGTGAATTTCTGGGTGTTGGACTGGATGTCTGAAAACACTCACTATACTGCACCAGCCTCTGAATTGCTTCGTGCTCTACCACTCAGTCCTCCCCTTGAAGAAGCTCGCTGCATCTACAGTGAACCTGAGCTCACACATCATTACATGCAGGTGCTGATGAAACCTTTGAAGCCAGGTCAGGCACCAAGAACCAAATTCCTCGTGAAGGAATTGCTGTACGTGCCCAGAACTGTCTATCGTATTCTTACGAGGACAATCAGTCCTATCAAAGGCTATGACTCATCTGATGAGGAAATTGTTGGCATCATGAAGAATCTGGTATTCAACATCGTTCATGGCATTCCTGTCAATTATCACGATTTCTTCATGAGGACTATGGCCAATGTTGCACTGTCTCCGTTTGAGCTGAAGCCTTATGCACCTTGGATTATGAGATTCCTCAGGACAAGGTCTTCACTCAACTACAAAGTTGATTTCCAGAATCACCTCAGATACTTGCCCCCAATTGAAGTCCTTAAGCAGACATATTCCTCAGTTGATTGAAAGGGCAAGGCACCAGCTGTAATAGATGAAGGCATTCGTCCATTGGATGGTCAGTTTTGCAAAGCTGCATCTTATTCCACCAATGATGACTCTGCCACACATGACTCTGCCAATGCACCCAAGTCCACTCCTCAAGCCACTGCTCCGCACGTGATGATTGACCGTGAACTTCTGCTTAGTCTTCACCAGAAGGTGGATCGAAATCACAAATGGGTTAAGCGTCAGTTTGGTTCACTTCTTCACAACGTGACTGCCACACACAATGCAGTGAAGAAAAACCACTACTACCTCCATCAAGTCTTTGGTCGCACCTGGGTAATCCTGTCACATCTGTATGGTGAAGAAGATCTAAAGAACATGAGTCTCAAAGAAGATTTTGACTGGTCTGCACCTCCACCGAATAAATTCAAGAAGGTCAAGGTTCCTTCTCTGGTGGCCAGCTCATATTCTTCATCGCGTGACACCGATGAAAATGAAGACTTGGACGACACTACGGCAGGCCCTACTACAACAAACGACCCCAACAACGCTGGCGCTCCTTCATCAACTTGATATTCTTGAGGGGCGTTAGTCCTCATATTCGTTCCTTTTGGTCATTTGATGACAAAGGGGGAGAATTTTGAGTTAGTCTTCAAGCGGGTCTTTCTACATGGGCGTTTTTTTCTTAAGTTACAACTCTCGTTCTTCTGAGACTTTATTGGACCGAGTTGTAAACTTAAACCCGATGGTGCTCTGATACTCTTGATACATTTTTTTGCATGCTTATTCCTCATTAATATTATTGCACGCATGCTGAATTACATCAGTCAGCATATTTCATCATGCATTTCAGATTCTTCACTGTTATATATTAAATGCATGTATGAATTACAAGATATAGGGGGAGATCTCCATGATTCAACTCTTCAAGTGTGCATTGCTTCAAAAGAAAATTCCTCACTATGCACATCTTCAGGGGGAGTTCTTCTATATCTTGCAATCAAATTCCTCAATATTAGTAGTTACACTTCATAGGTTTATCCCCGTTGAAAACTTAACCTATATTGTCATCAATCACCAAAAAGGGGGGGATTGCAAGTGCATCTAGTGCCCCTTTGTGATTTTGGTGTATTGAAGACTTATAGGTTAAGGGACTAATGTGTTTATGAGTGTACACAGGTCTATAAGTCTATGAGGAGTTTGATATTTACAGAGAAAGTCGACCCCTAAAAATGAAGTTCTTCGTCTGAAGAATTCGGTATTCTGAAGACTTTCTGAAGACATTGAAAGTGAAGAAAATGGTGTGACTTTGAAGACTTGGTATTCATTCGAGGAACATAAAGCGTGAATACTTTTGTTTTTGTAGTTTCATTTTCTCTTTCTTGAGTCATAGGAAACACCGTACTGTTAAAGGGGGTCGAGGAAATACTAAGGAAAAATTTCCATGTGATGCTCAACTCAAAATCCTACACCTACCAATCCCTTCGAGTGAAGCCATTGGAAATCTCATACAGTCCAATCATATTCTTCAGTGACAGAGACGAAGTTCTTCTGGTCTCTGAGGAATTTGTTCTGACTGAGGAGTTAGGAATTCGCCAGTGCGGATTTCCTACACAGTGAGGAACATGATAGCCCTGAGGATTTTGCTACTCAAAATTCCGACCGTTGTTGTGCTATGCGCCAGCTGTCCCAAAACATCTATCCACCTAACGGTCATATCATTGAATGGCATTTATGTCTTATCATGTCAGGCTGCTCCCTAGGCTAGAAATAGCCGCCCCCTACAACCACAAGCTGGTTGGCTGCTCCGAGAGAAACTGACACTTGTCATTTGAGAGCAACCCATCCTCTGAGGACTTTGAGCGAAAATCATCAAGTGAGGAAAAACCAAAACACCCAAAACCCAAACACCTACAAACCCCAAGTTATTGAGCATCACTAAAGAGATTGATCCTGCGTGGATCCGATGCTTGTTACCTTTGAAGACTGTGCTTCTTCCAGACGGTTAGGCGTCATGGTCTAGAGCATCCAAGAGGAATTGTGGATCGCCGAGTGACCAAGTTTGTGAAGGTTTGGAAGTCGCCTGAAGACTTACCACGAGTGATTGGACGAGGTCTGTGTGACATTAGTTCAAGGAGAATACGGTGAGGACTGGGTGTCCTGAGCTGCGTGTTCAGGACTGGGTGTCCGGGACTGTGTGTCCTCGAGTTTAAATACTCAGCCGCTCCAACGAGACGTACAACTGAGACATCAGTTGGAACTGGTCTACCAAATCATTGTCTTCACCAAGCTTACTAGTTATATTTCCTCAACTCTTTCATTTCCTCATAACTATGTTGTGTGCTAGTTCATATCTGTGCTTGAAGACTTTGACTGAAGACTTTCTCAATTTCCTTAGTTCAATTTCTTCAGTCTGTTTGCCTTCATCCTGTGGTATCCTGTGCTTACGCTTCCTGTACTCTGTGCATGTCTTCATTTCATCATGATGACAATGCTTGTATTCTGTTATGCTTATTTTTGAGTACTTATTCCGCTGCTAGTAGTTCTTCGCTAAGGAATTTCCTCACCGGCAAATTCCTCAGTGAAGAATTTCATAAAAATCGCCTATTCACCCCCCTCTAGTCGATATAACGCACTTTCAAGGAGCGAGCAAGTGGGTTTGTATCAGAATGAATAAGGGGGGTTTTCTTGCCTGGCACTTCTGAAGATAATATAGTTCTTCATCGGTGCCATCGATCACGTCGTCGGAAACATCGTCGACTGAGAGGGGACGGTTACCGGCAAACAGAGAAGGATACAATCAGTGCAATGCAACAATATGATGCATGAATGTGACATGGCAATATGAGTGTGTTGGGCTAGTGCAACTACAACCAGGGTGGTTTGAGCTTATTTGAATCAAGGATTCCAATGCAAACTCAAGTTCTGGATTCATAAAGTGCATTAACATGTTTTGAGCTAAACAGCAAGGTTAAGTTGTTTAAACATGCATGAAACTAGTACAGATGGATAGATTGGATTTCTTCGATCATTTTACATATATAAATCTTTTCATTTGGAGTCACGGTTAATTTTCTATGATTTTTAGAAGTTTTGGATATTTTCTGGAATTTCCTGATTATTAATAAATCCAGAAAATGTAATACTGCGTCAGCATTAGGTCATGCTGACGTCAGCAGGTCAACAGGTGCCGTCCAGGTCAAACCTGACCAGTGGGGCCCACTGGTCAGTGACACAGGGGCTAAACCCGGTCAAACCCAATGCTGCCTGGGTTTGACCCTGCGGTACGGCCCGCTGTCAGTGGCTGTTAGGGTGATTAACTGGTTGGGTTAGCGCCTAATGACGTCCACGTCATCAGTCACCGGAATTTCGTCGGCGACGACCATTTCGCGCGGCGGAGATCGTCGGGACTCCGCTACAACCCACGGTTTGAGGCAGGGTTTGCTCCTACGTGCTCCTGGGAGCGAGCTGCGTCGACCAGTGGTGGTGGCCGGAGCTGCGGTGGCTAGGATCAACGGCGGCGGCCGGAGTTCGGCCGTTGGTGGTTTTGCTGCTACAGCGAGCTAGCGGGGAAACGAACGCACTAGCGAGGCGCTACGGGGTGCGGTGAGTGCGTTAGGCACCCGCGCGTGACCAAATGGTCACCGGAGTGATGTCGGCGTCGAGCTCGCGTGGCGGTGTGCTACAGTGAGCAAGGGGGTGGCGTCTACAGCGAGCAAACGAAGCAGAGAAGAGGGGGGTTCGATGCAGGGTCTCACAGCGGTTGCAGCGGGCGTCGAAGCGGCTCGGGGAAGGCCGGACGGTGACGTACGGGCGCCGGCGATCTCGGTTGCCCGAGGTAGAAGACGACCACATTGACGGCGTTCGAGGGCGTTCGGTGGGGCGTGGCTTGACGAGGTGGAAGAGGGCGACGAGGCGGATCCCTGGGACGCGTCGGTGAGGCGGGGAAGAGGCTCTGGACGCGGCAACGACGAGCGGCAGCGGTGGCTGCGTTCGGTGCGTGCGAGGGAGAGAGCCAGGGAAGGGAGAGAGGCACGGGGAGAGCGAGAGAGGTCTAGGGGGTGCGTGGCTGCACCAGGGAGGGCCAGGGAAAGGCGGCAAGCAGGAGTTGGCCGGGGCCGCCTGCGCGCGCGCGTCGGGCACGCGCTCGTCCTCTTGGCAGAGGAGGAAGACGACAGGGAAAGAGGCGGTGGTGGGCTGGGCCGGCCAGCTACAGTGCTGGGCCGGTTGGTGGGCTGCGCAGGTAAGCCAGGTGAGTTCCTTTCTTTTTATTATTTCTTGTTTTCTATTATTTCTGTAACTTCAGGGCTTTATTAAAAAATGCCAGGGCATTTCCAAAAAATCATGAAACTAATCATGGCTACTGTTTAGAATATATCCAATAGTAAACATTTTAGCTTATGATTATTTGAGCATTTAAAATATTTTATAGCATTTAAATGCCCAAATGCAAATACTATATGATTTAATTCAGTGACCCTCTGTTGTCCTAGAAAAGTGTGCACCATTTTTGTCAGAGGTTCTAGACCAAGGCAAAGATGATGAACATTTTATAAGGGCATTTCAGGTTCATTGAAAATAATTTTAGTAAACCCTAGTTGGTTTCAGGGGGGTGCTGGGGGTTCTGTCATCCCCATTTCAACTTTCTATGAAAAATAAACATGATGCAACACCAGATGCTAGCACTAGGTATTACCAGAACTAGGGATGTGACAACCGGATAGTGTCTCAAGGGCTACACTGTCTATATTGGGACTTTCTCTTTTACGTCGCTTACCTCAAAACCCGTCAGCAGGCTGCTGCAGGCTTCGGTTAGTCCGCTCTTGACGGACTGAACCCTCTCAATCGCCGTACCCATAAGCATACGGTGTTCATCCACAATGGAAGCGCCTCGTAGCGCTTCCAACAGATTATCCGGTGCCTCTGGTTGGACAGAGGTCACCGGCGGGATAGGCACACCTCCTTCTCTCAAAGGAGGTTGCTCGCCAAATTCCGGAGTCGTGTAGGTCACCGGAACTGTATCCGACTGGGGGCCAAACTGAACACTGCCCCGATCGCCGGTCTCCATGGGGATCTGCTCCCCCAGGTGTTCGGCGACCGAGGTTTCGCCCTCCGTCGCCTCCCTGACGGCCTCCTAAAACTCCCCTTGGCTTGGGAAGGTCCTTCGGGACAGCACCTCGGCATCGTCCTTGGCCTTGGGAGAGTGAGCGGCCGGCGGAGACTCGCTGGCCATCGCCTTCGAATCCAGCGAACCTCCTGATGAGGATCACAGGGAGCTGTGATGGGCCGGACTGCAATAGCATGATTAAACATGTTAATACCATGAAAAAGAGAGGCCGGGTACATGGACATATGTGAGTTTCTAGTACTTACGATGCGTCCAGGGGCTTATCCCGTGCTAGATCAACTCTTGTAACCCCCATACTCATCAATATTAATCTAGCAGGACGTAGGGTTTTACCTCCATCAAGAGGGCCCGAACCTGGGTAAACATTGTGTTCCCTATCTCCTATTACCATCAACCTCAGACGCACAATTTGGGACCCCCTACCCGAGATACACCGGTTTTGACACCGATAGTGGGCGATAGGGGGGTCCTTCCCACACGACCTAGAAATCGTCGGGGGTAGGCCCTCCTAGGACACAGGCTGGGGCCGTGCGATCTGGCGAGGCATCAAAATCCAATCATTTCTATAGGTATTACATCCCACACGGTAATCCGAGAAACACATTTCCGTAGGTATGTACATCCCACACAGTGAATCCCACAAATCATTTCCGTAGGTATGTACATCCCACACGGTGAATCCTAGAAAAACATTTTCGTAGGTATGTACATCCCACACGGTGAATCCTAGAAAAACATTTTCGTAGGTATGTACATGAGAATGAAATTCAAACATCTGGGCGTCGTGGCTCAACCGGAAAGATTGAGAAACTTGGTTTTTTAATTCCTGTAAATCCAAAACATGCGTGAAAACCATGAAACTTGGCATGGTGTCATGACATGGCACCAACATGTTGCAGTAAAAATTTTGGCCGAATTGGGACAAGCTTTGGTTTAAGCTTCTTGCAAACCGGAGCTTCCCTCAAGAAGGCTCGTGGATCCGAGAGGGAACGTTTCACCTCCGTGTGCGAAACGACATACATACGCTGCCTTCTCCCGCCTTACGCCAGTTTACACTGGCAGATTAGACTAAATAGAAGTATCATGCTAAATTTTGGAAATATTCCGGGTTCGTTTGGCCTTTTTATACATTAATTGAGTTTCTGTGCATTTAATGTGCATAATTCAAATTTGAACTACAAGCACATGCTCCAGTGCACCAAAGTTTGTTGAAAAATCACATGTGTGTCTTTGGGTGAATTTGTAGGTCCCATGCAAGAAATGGGAATGAAATTCAAACATCTAGGCGTCGTGGCTCGGCCGAAGTGATTGAGAAACTTGGTTTTTTAATTCCTATAAATCCAAAACATGTCTGTAAATCATGAAACTTGGCATGGTGTCATGACATGGCACCAACATGCTGCGATAATTTTTTTGGCCGAATTGGGACAAACTTTGGTGTAAGCTTCTTACAAACCAGAGCTTCCCTTAAGAAGGCTCGTGGTTCCGAGAGGGAACGTGTCACCTTCGTGTGTGAAACGTGATACGTACACTACCTTCTCCCGCCTTATTTTTTACACAGGAATATTAGAGCAAATAGAAGTATCGTGCTAAATTTTGGAATTATTCCGGGTTCGTTTGGCCTTTTTTATACATTAATTGAGTTTCTACGCATTTAATATGCATAATTCAAATTTGAACTACAAGCACATGCTCCAGTGCACCAAAGTTGGTTGAAAAACCACATGTGTGTCCTTGGGTGAATTCATAGGTCCCATGCAAGAAATGAGAATGAAATTCCAAAATTTAGGCGTCGTGGCTTGGCCGGAAAGATTGAGAAATTTGGTTTTCTAAATCCTGTAAATCCAAAAAACGCTTGAAAATCATGAAACTTGGCATGGTGTCATGACATGGCACCAACATGTTGCGGTAATTTTTTTGGCCGAATTGGGACAAGTTTTGGTGTAAGCTTCTTGCAAACCGGAGCTTCCCTCCAGAAGGCTCATGGTTCCGAGAGGGAACGTGTCACCTCTGTGTGCGAAACGAGATACGTACACTGCCTTCTCCCGCCTTAATTTTTTTACATAGGCGGATTAGACCAAATAGAAGTATCGTGCTAAATTTTGGAATTATTCCGGGTTTGTTTGGTCTTTTTTATACATTAATTGAGTTTCTACGCATTTAATATGCATAATTCAAATTTCAACTACAAGCACATGCTCCAGTGCACCCAAGTTTGTTGAAAAATCACATGTGTGTCCTTGGGTGAATTCATAGGTCCCATGCAAGAAATGAGAATGAAATTCCAAAATTTGGGCATCGTGGCTCGGCCGGAAAGATTGAGAAATTTGGTTTTTTAATTCCTGTAAATCCAAAAAACGCCTGAAAATCATGAAACTTGGCATGGTGTCATGACATGGCACCAACATGTTGCGGTAATTTTTTTGGCCGAATTGGGACAAGCTTTGGTGTAAGCTTCTTGCAAACCAGAGCTTCCCTCAAGAAGGCTCATGGTTCTGAGAGGGAACGTGTCACCTCCATGTGCGAAACGAGATACGTACACTGCCTTCTCCCGCCTTAATTTTTTTACACAGACAGATGCTAAATTTTGGAATTATTTCGGGTTCGTTTGGTCTTTTTTATACATTAATTGAGTTTCTGCACATTTAATATGCATAAATCAAATTTGAACTACAAGCACATGCTCCAGTGCACCAAAGTTGGTTGAAAACTCACATGTGTGTCCTTGGGTGAATTCATAGGTCCCATGCAAGAAATGAGAATGAAATTCCAAAATTTGGGCGTCGTGGCTCGGCCAGAAAGATTGAGAAATTTGGTTTTTTAATTCCTGTAAATCCAAAAAACGCCTGAAAATGATGAAACTTGGCATGGTGCCAGGACATGGCACCAACATGTTGCGGTAATTTTTTAGCTTTGGTGTAAGCTTCTTACAAACCGGAGCTTCCCTCAAGAAGGCTCATGGTTCCAAGAGGGAACGTGTCACCTCCGTGTGCGAAACGAGATACGTACACTACCTTCTCCGGCCTTAATTTTTTTACACAGGCAGATTAGACCAAATAGAAGTATCGTGCTAAATTTTGGAATTATTCTAGGTTTGTTTCGCCTTTTTATGCATTAATTGAGTTTCTGCGCATTTAATGTGCATAATTCAAATTTGAACTACAAGTACATGCTCCAGTGCACCAAAGTTGGTTGAAAAATCACATGTGTGTCTTTGGGTGAATTTCTAGGTCTCATGTAAGAAATGAGAATGAAATTCAAACATCTGGGCATCGTGGATCGGCCGGAAAGATTGAGAAACTTGGTTTTTTAATTCCTGTAAATCCAAAACATGCGTGAAAATCATGAAACTTGGCATGGTGTCATGACATGGCACCAACATGTTGTAGTAATATTTTTGGCTGAATTGGAATAAGCTTTGGTGTAAGCTTCTTGCAAACCGGAGCTTCCCTCAAGAAGGCTCGTGGTTCCGAGAGGGAACGTGTCATACACTGCCTTCTCCCGTCTTAATTTTTTACACAGGCATATTAGACCAAATAGAAGTATCGTGCTAAATTTTGGAATTATTCCGAGTTCATTTGGCTTTTTTATACATTAATTGTGTTTCTATGCATTTAATGTGTATAATTCAAATTTAAACGACAAGCACACGCTCCAGTGCACCAAAGTTGGTTGAAAAATCACATGTGTGTCCTTGGGTGAATTTCTAGGTCCCATGCAAGAAATATGAATGAAATTGAAACATCTGGGCGCCGTGGCTCGGCTGGAAAGATTGAGAAACTTGGTTTTTTAAT
This sequence comes from Triticum urartu, assembly GCF_056163025.1. Lineage (NCBI taxonomy): Eukaryota > Viridiplantae > Streptophyta > Magnoliopsida > Poales > Poaceae > Triticum > Triticum urartu. Next base: position 260,556,313 of record NC_141873.1, read on the forward strand.
TCCTGTAAATCCAAAACACGCCTGTAAATCATGAAACTTGGCATGGTGTCATGACATGGCACCAACATGCTGTGGTAATTTTTCTGTCCGATTTGCGAAGGCGCACACATTAAAAATCAACAAAGTCATTTTAAAACAAGTGTTGTCACGTTACAAATCAGAAACACAAGTATTATTGAAACCGTGGGCGTTCTACTTACCAATTACGTGCCGCCACACGTCTCCTTTTTTATTGGCTAGGAGGTGCCGTGCGGGGTAGCTATTTGAGTATGGGAGGCGTGCGAGCAGACCCCTGCTTGTGCTCATTGGGAGGTGTGCCCGTTGACCGCTACTCGCTATGCACCTCCCTCCCAATGTCTCCATTAATGGCGCTCGAGCGCCTGTTCTACGGCGTGGCTATATGTCTCACTAGACTGAGATTTAAGAGAGAAAAATGAAAATATGATAAGAAAGTTTTGCACGAATCTTGATGTAAGATTTGACAGACCTATATAGCAACGACTTCGACTTATAGCAAGGATGAATATAAGGACGATGACAACGGATAATTATTGTCTTACATATTTAGGAACATAATTAAAAAAACCACATGCGGCAACGTCCGAAATACAAAAGGGCAAAAGAAGAAGGAAGACAATGATCTGGCTCACTGATCTCCACATTGCTGTAGGCTGCGGGAACTAGTCTCCGCGGCGAGCGGCGATGAGCTCTTTCTTGTCCTCAAGATGCTGCTTGAGAGCATCCACGGATTCCTCCACCAGCCTTCTGCGCTCGATGCACAGCATGGCATTCTCATCCATAAGTTTCTCGACGATGGCGCATGTCCTCTTCAACAAGGCAGTGGTCTCCTCCTGCTGCTCCGCACTTCCGACGATCTTCGCCCTCAGCAGGTCACGCTCGGCCCGGAGCTTCGCATTGCTCTCATTTAGTTGCCGAATGACGCCGACAAAAGAGGCTTTCATGTCGCCCTGCAACCTCGCCCAGCCGGAGATCTGATCCATCTGGCTATGGACGATCACATGCATGCGCCTGTAAGAGTCCTGCATGCGCGGGAGGACATCTCTGCTGCATTCGCGGTGCGGCGGGACATCTCTTCTGCTTCCGCGGTGCGGCTGGACTAGTCTGCCGCATCGACGGCGCGACGGGACCTGCGTGCTGCTTCGGCGGCGCGGCAGGACCTCTGTGCTGCTACGGCCGTGCGGTGGGACATGACGCATGTGTTCGTGGCGAGGCGAGGCATCTCTCGTGCTTCTGCTTCCATGCTCGCATCTCCCTGGTGGCAATCTCTCGACCCAAAACTCATGCTGGCCATGGTAGACGCAAAGGGAACGATGATGAATGACTTTGTTTTTGTGGATGAGGAGTTGAGGAGGAATGTTCAGTCATCTTGGAGTAGTAGTATTTATAACCGAGTAGTAATACACTCCTAAGTGGAAAACCATTTAGGTTTTGATCGGTGTGAATAGGTTTGCAATTTGGAATGTGACGGGACACATGCTTAAAATTTACTGACTGTTATAAGTGCGGCACTATTCCCGGAAGGCGTAACGTGGGCACGTACACCTTCTTGGTCGCGTACGTGGCGTTTGCACCATAGGGTGCACCGCAGTAGGCAATGTCAGCACATGTCTTGTTCCAACAACCGTGCGCGCTCGTTATTACCATCGCGCACGCTTCTTTTAATTAGAATATGTGTGCCCGTCTGGCGCACACACGTTGATCTATCTAACTGTTTCAGTTTGTTGTGACTAATCGCAAACAGTTCATCCATGTGAAGTGTATGCCACCAATCGCAGACACTTTGATCTGGCTGGCCCGTTTCTGTTCTGTTGCCTAATCGCAAACAGTTAATCCTTCTGAAGCGTATGCCCTCAATCACACACATCTTGATCTGGCTGACCATTTCTTTTGTGTTGCCTAATCACAAACAGTTCATCCGAGTGAACCGTATGTTGTATATCGCACACGCCTTCATCAGGCTGCCCATTTTTTTTGTTCTGCCTCATCGCAAACCGTTCATTGGACTGAACCATATGCCCTACATCGCGCACGCAACTAAAATCTGAACTGTGTTTGATGGCTCCGCCATCGCAAACGTATTGCACCTTTTTTTACGGTTCTTTTACACCACCGTTTGCGATTATTGCATCACACACAGTTTCGTCGAAGGGTCTCTGAACGTAGTGTCACGTTAGTAGTATCCTGCAGTAGTGTTCAAACCCATTTGGGCTGCCAAGATTCCTCCTAAGATCAAGATCTTTCTCTGGCAGGCCTCTAGGGGTCGGCTGCCTTCTGCTGATCAGATTCGGAAGAGGAATGGCCCTGTGGCTCGGCTTTTTGTGCCTTATGCTCTGCGCGGGAGGATACTAACCATATCTTCTTTGGTTATACCCTGGCCAAGTTGATGTAGGGCTGTGTTCGTTCGTAGTTGCAAATCTCTTGGGCCCCCACTTCATTTTTGGATGTTCGCTTGTTAACTTCTAACCTTCAGGGGCGCTCTAAGAGGATGTTTTGGGTCGGGCTGGGTGCTCTTTGCTGGTCGTTATGGACTACCAGAAACAAATTCACCATAGAGGGTGTGTCCCCTAACAAACATGCTGATGTTTTGTTTAAAATGTCTATTCTCTTGCACCAATGGAAATTATTAACTAAGCCTATGGACCGGGATGGTTTGGAGGTGCTGATCAACAAAGTTCGGGCGTCTGCCAATCTACTGTCATCTTCATCTCCTTCGGCCGCACTATCTTCTTAGTTTACTGGATCTCCTCTTTGCAATAGGTGGTTGGCCTGCGTCCCTTCGTTTGTGTCAGTTGGGCCTGCGTGCCGCTAAACTATGGTTATTGTACTTTGTGGTGGTTGGCCCTGAATGTTTTGGGTAATCTGTTTGTATGGTGATGGATGGTTGTTACTCTGCCGTATGGCTTTATTTATAAGGTCGGATGTATGCTTTTTCTTTAAAATATATTTTGTCCATAAAATCAGGTGAGATAATTCAAACTATTTCAAAAAAAACATTGTCCATGACAAATAGTGCCCCCCTGGAGTTTTGATGTTGTAATCTGTATGAGGGAGTTCTACTAGATATTCAGATTTATGCCTGTACTGCTAGAGTTGCTGCTTTACTCGTGTCGTTCCCTCCCTGGTCTGCATCCTTATTTGGTTTTAGTTTCTTTTGGTCTGTCGTCCAGTCTAGGTAGTCATTGTTGGGGCAGCGGTGGGCTGTCCTCCGCGTGCTGATTTGGTGTTGTGTAAGACAAACTAGCGATGCCCACGAGGCGGCACGCCGCGCCCTATCGATGTATTGCAATGAAATTTGTTCTGTGTTGATAACAGAGGTTGCAACATATTGAGTCGGTACTTCCGAGTCGCCTTTTTTATTTTGAGTCCATCATAATCTATAGTGAAAGATGTGTATATGTGATTACATAGCTATAATAAGGTAAATAGTGTGCCAAGGTGATTGACAAACATAGGTTTATTATGTTGCGGAGTTGATGCATTTTTTTCCAAAAAGAAATACATCAACGTATAGCTGGAGCTATCTCCTCCCTTCCCAAATAGTATATAGTAGTACTTTTTCCAGGCTTGGTGAATCCAGAGCAAAACCACTCTCAAAAGTTATTTGCAGAAGTAGGACAATAGAACTTGAAGTATGGCCCTGATTTGTATTTATAACCTTTGAAGATCCATATGAATTCATCACCCCCGAAGAATGGATCTGAGTCCAGCTATTATGGTTACAATGGATTTGAGTCCAGCTAGCTTCATAATGACACATTCGCATAAACTCACTGTGTTAAAAATCTATTTTGAATCATACAGAAATTAAGTCAATAAATCTTTTCTCCTCGCAAATTCTAACCAAACATATCTTTTTCAATCCATGCATGACTGAATTTTTCTTATTGTGCATACAATTATGATGTTTTTCAGGCGGAGATGGCTATATTACTTGTTGATACTCAAAACCTATCAAAAACTAAAGCTCAGAAAATTGGTACATTTTTCAGTGAAACTAAAACAGCCGCCAAAATTCCTAGTGCAAGACACAAACCTATCCAATTAACTGGTCAACTCTGTTTCATCCATCAATCCCCAATAGCGCCATATATTTTTCTGAACTTGACTGGCAAGAATATTATCGAAAGGACTTGAAGAGATATGCACTGCCATATTTGAGAATTGGAGAGGTAATCTGCGGGGGAAAAGTACCGGGGAATGAATTTCCATTGTAAACTAATACTCCTATAAGCATTTTTTTCAACATTTACAAATATAAATAGCAATTTGTGGAATGAACATCTGGACATATTAAAAAATATATGGACAAAGATATATCTTAACTGGCTTTGTAGCGGCAAGCAAACAAAAGTAGACATTAAAACTAAGTACCAACACACATGTTCTCTTAGGTGAAACTACACATGACCTCTAAGGTGAAACTGACTTTGTTTGTCCTAATAGTGAAATGTATGGCATACTCATGCCACTGCTTACATATCCCCTAGCATCTGTTTCCACGAAGCAAATAACCAAGCATCAGTGGCATTTAATTAACTTGTTCAGTACTGCCATGAAGGCTGACAACTGATATTTGACAAATTTTTCATGTATTCAAACATACACATTACTATCTGCAAAATTCACATAGCAGTGCCTCCCTTCTCCCCCATCCCCTCTCCCCTGCGAGCTCTCAGTGGGCTTCTCACTCCATTTCAACGCTAGTTGATTCAGAGTGATCTCTTGCACCTGCCCGTATGACTATGTAATAAAATAGCAGACAATAGAATACTAACAGATGAACAATTGTAGTAGTACATGTTTAAAATATCTAAATGGCAACTTAGCTATTTGTAAAAAAAACTAATCCTATATACATAAGAAGTTCACCCCCACTACCTTATTTATCTAAGCATGTAATCTATCCACATTATCATCCATTCTCCTCTTGCCACATCAGCACTAATCCACCACAATCCACCATGGCATTTTGTTTCTACCCTCATAATCCACCATGTCACCATAAAATCCTGCTGTCGTTTGATAGCAATGGGGTAGCCCAAAAGTTGATCTCCTATATTGCATGGTTTCAAGTTGGCTCCGCTCAAAAAAACTTGGCTCAGCTATCCACATCATCATCCATTCTCCTCTTTAAGGATGGCAATGGGCCGGGTTTGGATCGGGTTGGAAATTATTAAATCCATATCCATATCCATGAAGACAATCTTTGTGCATCCACGAGAAAATCCATGGGTGATAAATTCTGTCCATGTCCAAACCCAATGGATATCCATACCCACCGGATATCCGTTGGGTCCTCTCAATACATATAAATAACACATAACACAATGTTAACATAAGCTCCTCCATTCTTCACCTTGTTGTAGGCTAGGCGTCACTCATGCTAAACATCAACTTATGGTAAATCAACGTCCACTAACAAGCTAAGATCATTTAGTATTTTTCTAATAGTTGTGAATGACGAGTCATTTAACAAGGAGATAAAAATAATGGAAGGGGCATTGGAGTATGTTACGGAGGGGATTGAATGTCAACTAATAAAAGTTAGGATGGAGATTGTGCAATTTCTTTTACATGTTTTAGATAACAAAGTGTAAAATTGAAGTGGGACATGTGACAGTGGGGTAGGGATAGCAGATTTTTACCCATTAAGTCATACTATCGGGTCGGGTTTGGATATATCCATGGGTACAAGATTATATCCATGCCCTACCCACGAGCAATCGGGTCGGGTTTGGGCGGTGTCCATGGACACAAAAGCATATCCAGACCCTGTCCATTCGGGTCGGATATCCATGGATATCCATGTCCATGGGTAAAATTGCCATCCTTACTCCTCTTGCCACATCAGCACTAATCCACCACAATCCACCATGGCATGTTTTTACCCTCATAATCCACCATGTCACCATATAATCCTGCTGTCATTTGATAGCAATGGGGTAGCCCAAAAGTTGATCTCCTATACTGCATGGTTTCAAGTTGGCTCCGCTTTCCTCAGCTCCTTGGCACAAGCGGACCAGTGATATTAGACCGCGTGGAATCAAACCTCTATTTTCCGTGTGTCATCTAAACTTATCTCTCTGATTAGCCTAGGGATTCCCACTTTTGGGCAGGTCTAATGGCTACGAAGAAATATTTCTTCTGCTATGGATCCTTCTCGATTAAGGACGGCTCGGAAATTAGATTCTGGGAGGACAAGTGGCTAGGAAATGCCACACTCCGGGAACAATATCCGGCTCTATACAACATTGTATGCCACAAAGGTGATACTATCGCCACGGTAATGGAATCATTTCCGCCAAATGTGACATTCAGAAGAGACTTAATTGGACCCAGACTCCAATCGTGGAATATCCTGCTCCAACGGTTGTCCATGGTGCAATTGTCACATGGGTCTGATGTATTCCGATGGAACCTCCATGGGAATGCACAATTCTCAGTGGATTCTATGTATAGAGCGTTAATTCAGTCTGATGTGCCAGTTGTTAATAACAAGAAGATCTGGAAGATGAAGATACCTCTTAAGAATAAAATCTTTGCATGGTATCTTCGTCGCAGAGTCATTCTTACTAAAGATAACCTTATTAAGAGGAATTGGCATGCAAGCCCGCAATGTGTATTTTGTCACCATGAGGAGACAATAAAACATTTATTCTTTCAATGCAAATTGGCTCGTTCTATATGGTCAATCATCCAAATAGCTTCTGGCTTGTATCCTCCCTGTAGTGTTGCTAATGTATTTGGCAACTGGTTACATGGGATTGATCATAGGTTTATAACTCTTCTCAGGGTGGGAGTGCTTGCCGTCATTTGGTCGCTTTGGCTATGTAGAAATGATAAGGTTTTTAACGATAAAAGTACTTCTTTGTTGCAGGTTATCTACAGATGTACCGAGACTCTTCGTTCATGGTCCTCTCTACAACGCGTGGAGAATTGAGACCTGTTTACGGAGGTGTGTACACGATTCGAGGCTACGGCGAGGGATACTTTTACCCAACATGGGTGGCAGCATGATCTAAGGATTAGCCCCGCTCCATATTAGGCGTTATACGAACTCTACATGTTTCGTTGTAATTCGCCTTTCTATTTTTATTTTGTGTGAGAGGATCTTATTTGGCTGTGTGCATCTTAGTTATGCAGAGGCCGGGTGTAATGCTTAAATATTTTAAGTAATAAAGCGCCCCTTTTCAAAAAAATCTCTCTGATTAGCCATACAAGAGCAGTGCTAGGCGATGATAAAATCTGAACGATTCGCGGACGATGATGACATCCAGCCGGGGAATCCTGTCCACGGCCGAGCAACGTCCATTGAATTGGTGGTCATGCACACATCAGTCGCACTTTGTCGTGTGTAGAGAGCAATTCCGGCCACGCGATGGGCATGCAGCCGTGATCTGCGCGAGCTAGAGACGACATGCATGCATGTGCAAAATAGTTACAGCAACTCGCTGTAGATAATTACTGTCGAGCGAGCACGCAACCAATACATCAAGTGCGTGCATGTCGCCACTTAAATAGTGTCGTTAATTATTGCCTAACCCTGGATGTACATTGGCAGTCCAGATCCAGTATTTGCTACGTGGGTTGTAACCCATGGTGTAGATCGTAATGTCATTTTCTCCTTTGCCACACTCTATACTGACAACTCGTCTCCTACTCAAAAAGAAAAACAAATACTGACAACTCCACTGGTATCTCTTCCGCCTTGGGATGCCACCGTGGTGGCGGTGTCCAGCCTACACTGGACTAGTTAAGCCAATCGAGGGGGCCGAGTGGTGGCTCACCAGAGTGTACGGGCCCCAGAGTAGTGACGCGAAGGTGGAATTCATGTAAGAGCTGCTGGACATCCAGGAGCTACACGCTAGGCCGTGGATGGTGGTCGGGGATTTCAACCTCTTGGTGAACCCCGAGGATAAAAGCAATGATGTGGTGAACCACAGGATGATGGCCAGGTTCAGATCGAAGATCAACCACCTTGAGCTATGGGAGCTATACTTGAACGACAGGCGATACACTTGGTCGAATGAAAGACAACGAGCCATGCTTGAAAAGATTGATCACGTGTTTGCTTCTAGTTGCTGGGAGGATCTGCACCCGACGTGTCTGCTTACGGCCATGGGGTTTCACTGCCCCCTGCTCCTGGATCTACACGCGAATTTCATGATGGGCAAGAGGTTCCGTTTTGAGGCCTTCTAGCCAAAAGCGGAGGGTTTCTTCGAGACGGTTGATACGGCTTGGAATTCTGTACCCGGGGTGGGGAACCCCTTCATTGCACTGGATAATAAGCCGTGCGCCACCGCCTAAGCCCTACAAAGATGGAGCGATAGATGGATCGGCAACGCTGAGTTGCAAACCTTGATCGCCCTCGAGGTCATTGTGAGGCTGGATCAAGCTATGGATAGCATAATGCTGTCAGCGAAGGAGCATGGCTTGCGCAGAGTATTGAAGAGGAAGCTGCTTGGGCTGGCGTCGTTGCAACGCATGATTGCGAGGCAGAGATCGAGGATGCTCCAACTGAAGGATAGGGAGGCGAACACAACATACTTCAAAGTGCAACTATCCCTGAGTGGTTTTCGTAATTACTAACAACATATAAATCATTGAACTAATACTATTTCAAGATGATCATTTCAGAAAGTTCAATGATTGGCATGGCATGGATTAGGAATGTGGACCCCTCAAAATGCTAAGGACACATATTGGCTCAAGCTCAAGACTCTACATTTTACTTTTAGTGATCCAAGATCACATTGAGTCCATAGGACAAGCCAATACTATTAAAAGGGGGTGATCTGTTGCTTAATGGCTTGCTTGCTCAAAATGCTTAGTGATATGCTCCAAAAACCCTCAACCACTTTCTCATATCCACATATGTCCCAAACCAAAAAGTCAAACTCGGCCCCACCAAAAAGTTCTATCCGGTGCCACCGAGTTCACTTGACATAGTCACTGCCACAAACCCTAGTCACTTCGGTCTCACCGATAGGGATCTCAGTCCCACCGAGATTGGATTGCAAACTCTCTTTTTCCCTTCGTAACGTTTTGGTCCAACCGAGATGAGCGATCGGTCCCACCAAATTCGCAATGCAAACTCTATGTTTCCCTTTCGTAACGTTTCGGTCTCACCGAAATGAGCGATTCAATCCCACCGAGTTTGCCTGACCAACTCTCCGGTTAGCTTATTACCAAAATCGGTCCCACCGAGTTTGTATAATCGGTCTCACTGAGATTACGTTATGCCCTAACCCTAATGAAATCGGTCCCACCGAGTTGACATGTCGGTCCCACCGAAAAGCCTAACGTTCACATTTTGAACTGAATCGGTCCGACCGAGTTTCCTGATCCGGTCCCACCGAGTTTGGTGAATTGTGTGTAACGGTTAGATTTTGTGTGGAGGATATATATACCCCTCCACCATTCCTTCATTATGAGGGAGAGCCATCAAAACGTGCCTACACTTTAGCGTTCATTTTCTGAGAGAGAACCACCTACTCATGTGTTGAGACCAAGATATTCCATTCCAACCATTTGAATCTTGATCTCTAGCCTTCCCCAAGTTGCATTCCACTCAAATCATCTTTCCACCAAATCCAAATCTTTGAGAGAGAGTTGAGTGTTGGGGCGACTATCATTTGAAGCACAAGAGCAAGGAGTTCATCATCAACACGCCGTCTATTATCTTTTGGAGAGTGCTGTATTCTAGATTGGTTAGGTGTCACTTGGGAGCCTCCGTCAAGATTGTAGAGTTGAACCAAGGAGTTTGTACGGGAAAGGATATCGCCTACTTCGTGAAGATCTACCCTAGTGAGGCAAGTCCTTCGTGGGCGATGGCCATGGTGGGATAGACAAGGTTGCTTCTTCATGAACCCTTCATGGGTGGAGCCCTCCATGGACTCGCGCAACCATTACCCTTCTTGGTTTGAAGTCTCCATCAACGTGGATGTACGATAGCACCACCTATCGGAACCACGCCAAAAATCTCCGTGTCTACATTGTGTTTGCTCCCTCCAAACTCCTCCCTTTACCTTCATGTGCAATGTTCTACATTCCCTGCTATACTCTTAAACTTGCATGTGTAGGTTGATTACTTGACTTGTGCTAAGTTGTTAAAATCTGCCAAGATTTAAAATTGGAAAAGGCTAGATTTTTATTTGGTCAAGTAGTCTAATCACCCCCCCCCCTCTAGATATACTTCTGATCCTACAAGTGGTATCATAGCTTTGGTCTCCATTTGGCTTGATTTCCATAACTTTTGGTGATCATAACCTTGGTTTCACAACCTAGGAGAGTATGGCATCTAGCGAGGGAAATTACCACCATAGAGGTCCTTACTTCAATGGTACTAATTTTGCTAGTTGGAAGCATAAGATGAAAATGCATATTCTTGGACATAACCCTGCCGTTTGGGCTATTGTGTGTATTGGCTTGCAAGGTGAATTCTTTGATGGGAGAGAACCAAACCGTGAAGCTACCGCGGAAGAGTTGAAGATGTTGCAATAAAATGCTTAAGCTTGTGATATTCTCTTCAACAGATTGTGCCCTGAAGAATTCAACAAAATCAGCCGTCTTGAGAATGCAAAGGAAATTTGGGATACTTTGATTGATATGCATGAGGGTACCGACTCCATCAAGGAATCCAAATTGGATGTGCTTCAAAGTCATCCTGACAAGTTCAAAATGAAGGATGGTGAAGGTGTCGCTGAAATGTACTCTAGGCTTGCTCTCATCACAAATGAGATTGCTGGCTTAGGAAGTGAAGAGACGACCGATAGATTCATCATCGAGAAGATCCTAAGAGCCTTGGATGGAAATATGATACCGTGTGCACATTGATCCAAATGATGCCCAACTACAAAGATCTCGAGCCAATAGAAGTCATTGGAAGAATTGTTGCTTATGAGATGTCACTTGAGGATAAGGAAGAGCTCCATAACAATTCAAGTGGTGCTTACAGAGCCTCATGTGATGCTCCCACATCATCAAGTGAGAAACAAACCTTCAATGAAGAATTGAGCCTAATGGTGAAGAACTTCAACAAGTTCTACAAGAGTAGAAGCAAGGAAAGAATTTCCAAGTCAAGGTCCTACAATGACAAAAGATCTTCAAGTCGTGAACGTAATTGCTACAATTGTGTAAGACCCGGGCACTACTCCAATGAGTGTACGGCTCCCTATAAAAGAAGACAAGATTCACCCAAAATGAGAAGTAGAAGAGAAGAATCATCACCTAGAGAGAGAAGGAGTAGAGATGACCGTTATGAACGAAGAACATCACGGAGAAGCAACGATTCGGAAAGGAAGGATAAATCATCAAGGAGCTATACAAAGAGAAGACATCAAGCTCATGTTGGTGAATGGGTATCCGGCTCCGACTTCGACAATCACTCTGAGAGAAGTTATCACTCCGACTCCGAATATACTCAAGATGAAGGTGTTGCCGGTCTAGCACTTGTGTCAACCAACTTCTACGACATATTTGACTCACCAAATGAAGGATTTGGAAGATGCTTCATGGTTAAAGGACCAAAGGTATCACACCCCGAGTATGTTGATTTCAAAAGTGATGAAGATGATTTGCTAGGTGATGATGATTTACTTGTTGACAACTCTAGTGATGAAAACTATGATGAACTTGCTATTAATCATGCTAATCAAGATCAAACGAATGACGATGATAAGAAGGATATTGATCGTCTAACTAAGAAACTAATCACTCTTAAGTTAGCTCATGAAACTACCTTGGAAGATCATTGAGAAATTTTAAAGACTCCTGAGAAGTTACGCTTTGAAAAGCACAACCTTGAGCAAAAGCATGGGTTCTTAAAGGCAATCAATGATGATCTTCGCAAGAAAAGTTCTTCTTACATTGCCAAGCGTTTACTCTTGTCTACTTACATGCCACAAGTTAAATCTAGCAACAAGAGTAAGAAAGATTCTTATTCTAGTAGTAACAACAATCATGTTAAATCCAATATTGTTGCTTCTAGTAGTTATCTTGATTCCACTAATGATTCTCTTACCCAAGTTACACTTGAGCAAGAAAATAGCCTATTGAAGGGAATTATAGAGAAAGGTGTCTACAAGAGTCTTGCCGAAAGTAAGTGTAACACCCACGATGCGGCTATATATCCCACGTGTCGGAGCACGACTTAGAGGCATAACCGCATAGTAGGCATGTCGCAAGAGGGGTAATCTTTACACATCCCATGTACTGAATAAGAAAGGGATAAAGAGTTGGCTTACAATCGCCACTTCACACAATACATAAATATAGCATTACATCATCCAGAATACAATGAAGGTCCGACCACGGAACCAAATAAAGAAAGACAACCCCAAATGCTAGATCCCCGATCGCCCCGACTGGGCTCCTCTACTGATCGTCCGTAAAAGACACATAGTAACGTCCCGAATCCTCGTCAAACTCCCACTTGAGTTCGGTAGCGTCCCCTGCACTGGCATTATCGGCACCTGCATTTGTTTTGGAAGTAATCTGTGAGTCACGGGGACTCAGCAATCTCACACCCTCGCGATCAAGACTATTTAAGCTTATGGGTAGGAAAAGGTAGTGAGGTGGATCTGCAGCAAGCACTAGCATATATGGTGGCTAACTTACGCAAATGAGAGTGAGAAGAGAAGCAAAGCACGGTTAATAAGCTATGATGATCAAGAAGTGATCCTGAAACTACTTACTTTTAAGCATAACACGAGACCGTGTTCTCTTCCCGAACTCCGCCGAAAAGAGACCATCACAGCTACACGCGCAGTTGATTCATTTTAAATAACTTAAGTTTCAGGTTTTCTACAACCAAATATTAACAAATTCCCATCTGCCCGTAATAGCGGGCACGGCTTTCGAAAGTTTAAAACCCTACAGGGGTGTCCCAACTTAACCCATCACAAGCTCTCACGGTCAACGAAGGATATTCCTTCTCCTAGGAAAACCCGATCAGACTCGGAATCCCGGTTACAAGACATTTGGACAATGGTAAAACAAGACCACGAAAGCCACCCGAATGTGCCGACAAATCCCGATAGGAGCTGCACATATCTCGTTCTCGGGGCACACCGGATTGTCCAAGATTCCGGTAGGCCAACCCAGAGTTGCTGCTGGTGGCCACCGGCTGCTGACAGGTTGGACCAACACTCAGAGGAGCACTGGCCCGAGGGTTTAAAATAAAGATGACCCTTGAGTCCGCGGAACCCAAGGGAAAAAGTCTTAGGTGGCAAATGGTAAAACCAAGGTTGGGCCTTGTTGGAGGAGTTATATTCAAGGCGAACTGTCAAGGGGTTCCCATTATAACCCAACCGCGTATGGAACGCAAAATCAAGGAACATAACACCGGGATGACGGAAACTAGGACGGCAAGAGTGGAACAAAACACCAGGCATCAAGATGGACTCAAACAAGCATCGCACAATGGAAGAAAATGAAGAGCACATCATGATGATCATTTTTATATATCATACATGCAAAACGGACCTACGGATGAGGAGTTATGGCATGATGAACAGGGCTTCAGAATGCAAAAATAAAAAGACTTAGAGGAATTTTCGGGTCAACCCTAGTCTTCAGATCTGGATCTGGTGCGGAAGTCGAGGAAGCCCGGTGCGAGCTCGTCGGAGAATGGTGCAGGGAGGCGGCCGGAGGTGAGGAGAGGCGCGGGCGACGGCGGTTGACGCGCTGGAGGTGCGGGGCGGCGCCGGAGTCCGGCGATGCCGAGGCGGAGGCGGCGGCGCGGGTCGCCGGGGCGTCGCGGGGAAATCGGCGGCGACAGGAGGTCGGGCTCGCCCAGCGCGGGGTCGCCGGCAGGAGGAACTCCGGGCGGAGTAGCGGCGATGGAAGAATGACGGCGCTCGGGCGGCGGTCGCGTGGGGCGCAGGCGGTGGAGGAGCGGGCCCGCAGGGCCGGTTGCGGGCCTCGGCGGGCCGGTGAGGTGGAGGGCGGCGGCGCGCCACGTGGCAGGCGGCGGTTCGCTGCGAGCGGCGGCACGCCACCTGGCAGGCGGCGGTTCGCTGCGAGCGGCGGCGCGGACGCGTCCGGTCCGATCCGGACGTGTCTGGTGGCGGCGGAGGAAATTTAGCTAGGGTTTCAACCGGGATTTGAGGAGGGGTGCACATATTTATACCTAGAAGGAGGTGGGAGTGTCCAAATGAGGTGTAGTTTTCGATCACGCGATCGTGATCCGACGGCGGAGGACATGGGATAGGTTTCGATGGGTTATTGGGCCACCTTCGAGGGGTGTTGGGCTGCAACACACACGAGGCCTTTACGGTTCCCCGATTAACCGTTGGAGTATCAAACGGACTCCAAATGGCATGAAACTTGACAGGCGGTCTACCGGTGGTGTACCAAGGCCGCTTGGCAAATCTCGGTCCATTCCGAGAACGTTAACACCCGCACATGAAAAGAGGCAAAAGGGGGCACCGGAGGACGTATGAATGTCGGATTGCAAAACGGACAACGGGGAAAATGCTCGGATGCATGAGACGAACACGTATACAAATGAGATGCACATGATGGCATGATATGAAATGCATGACATGAACAAAATGCAAAATGAAGACAGAACCCAACCACGAAGGAATCTCATAACTTAGAGCCAGAAATGGCAAGAGTGGAGTACAAATATGGCAAAATACATCCGGGGTGTTACAACACTCCACCACTACGAAAGGATCTCGTACCGAGATCTAGGACTGAAAGAACTCCGGATATTCGGAACGGAGGTGGTCCTCGCGTTCCTAGGTGGCTTCTCGATCGGAATGATGTGACCACTTCACTTTCTGGAATTTGATAGACTTGTTGCGAGTCTTGCGCTTGGTTTCTTCAAGGATAGCAACGGGATGCTGATGATAAGACAGGTCTACTTGGAGATCAATCTCTTCAAAGTTGATGGTGCGGTCAGGAGTCTTGAAACACTTGCGAAGCTGTGACACGTGAAACATGTCGTGCACATTCATGAAGTTGGACGGAAGCTCAAGTTGATAGGCGAGATCGCCTCTTTTTCGAATGATCTTGAAAGGACCCACGTATCTAGGGGCAAGCTTCCCTTTGATACCGAAGCGACGAGTACCTTTCATTGGAGAGACGCAGAGGTAGACATGGTCTCCGATCTCGAAAGCCAAGTCACGATGCTTGCTATCATAGTAACTCTTCTAACGCGATTGCGAGGCTTTGAGATTTTCACGGATGACTATGCACATTTCTTCAGCCTCTGTGATTGAGTCATTGCCAAGAAGTTGGCGTTCACTAGTCTCTGACCAATTAAGAGGAGTACGACACTTTCTGCCATAGAGAATCTCGAATGGGGCCTTGCCCGAACTCGCTTGGAAGCTGTTTTTGTAGGAGAACTCGGCATATGGAAGACAATCCTCCCACTTCATACAGAAGGAGATGACACAAGCCCTGAGAATATCTTCAAGGATTTGATTTACTCGCTCGACTTGGCCACTAGTTTGAGGATGAAAGGTTGTGCTGAAGCGAATGTTGGTGCCCATGGCCTTCTGGAAGGAGTCCCAGAACTTAGAAGTAAATATGGTTCCATGATCTAAAGACATCAACTGTGGAATGTCGTGCAAGGAGACAATCCTGGAGGTATATAGCTCTGCTAACTGAGCTGCTATGATAGATTCTTTTATAGGACGAAAATGAGCCACTTTAGTAAGCTTTTCGATGACGACGAAGATAGCATCATTGCCACGCTTGGACTTGGGAAATCCAGTCACGAAGTCCATCTCAATATGGTCAAACTTCCATTCTGGAATGGCAAGAGATTGGAGGAAACCAGCTGGCAGTTGGTGTTCTGCTTTCACTCTTCTGCAGACATCACATTCATTTACGAACTGAGCAATTTCTCGCTTCATTCGAGTCCACCAATACGACTGCTTGAGGTCATGGTACATCTTTGTACTTCCAGGATGAATTGATAGGAGTGAATTGTGAGCCTCGTTCATAATGACTTTACGTAGATCACCCTTAGGAACCACAATTTGATCCTCGAAGAATAGAGTATCTTTGTCATCAAGGCGATAGCACTTGTACTTGGGTTGGCTCTTGGCAATCCCATTTTTCACCTTCTTCACCATTGCATCAAGACGTTGTGCCTCACACATTTGATCTTCCAAAGTAGGAGAGGCTTGGAGATTGGCAAGAAATCCTTGAGGAACAACTTGGAGATTCAATTTGCGGAAAGCTTCACAAAGGTCCGGTTGAAAGGGCTTGAGAATCAAACTGTTGCAGTAAGCCTTCCTGCTCAATGCGTCTACAATGACATTGGCCTTGCCTGGCATATATTCGATACTCGGATTGTACTCTTGAATCATTCTGATCCAACGAGTCTGCCTGAGGTTGAGGTTGGGTTGAGTGAAGATGTACTTGAGGCTCTTATGATCAGTGAAGATGTCCACTTTCCTTCCCAACAAGAGATGTCTCCATGTTAACAGAGCATGGACAACTGCCGCCAACTCGAGGTCATGAGTGGGGTAGTTCTTTTCGTTGGGCTTCAACTGACGAGAGGTATAGGCCATAACTTTCTTCTCTTGCATTAACACATCACCGAGACCTTGCAGGGAAGCATCACAGAAAACTTCGAATGGTTTGGATTCATCAGGAGGAGTCAAAACAGGAGCTGTGACTAGCTTCTCTTTGAGGGTGTTGAAAGCGATGTCACATTCAGGCATCCAGACATACTTCACATGCTTCTGGAGGAGGTTGGAAAGAGGCTTTGCAATCTTAGAGAAATTCTCAACGAATCTTCGACAATAGCTTGCAAGCCCAAGAAAACTGTGGAGCTGCTTGACATTCTGAGGCGGTTCCCAATTCACAATTTCAAACACCTTCTCAGGATTAACAGCTATGCCCTTGGCGGAGATGATATGGCCAAGGTAGAGAACCTCATCGAGCCAAAACTCACACTTTGAGAACTTCACATAGAACTGATGTTCTCTGAGTTTGTCGAGTTCCAATCTCAAATGCTTGGCATGATCCTCCTTGTTCTTGAAAAAGACCAAAATATCATCGAGATACACCAAGACGAAATCATTTGTGTAAGGGTTGAAGATGAAGTTCATCATGCGAGAGAACGTTGGAGGAGCATTGACAAGGCCGAAAGACATGACAGTATATTCATAAGAACCATAGCTTGTTCTGAATGCTGTCTTGGGGATATCTTGTTCACGAATGTGAATCTGATGATAGCCCGTACGGAGGTCAAGCTTGGAGAATACTTGAGCACCTTTAAGTTGCTCGAAAAGCTCATTGATGTTGGGCAGTGGATACTTGTTCTTTATTGTCTTCTTGTTCAATGGACGATAGTCGACACAAAGTCGGTCCATGCCATCCTTCTTCTTGACAAAAAGAACACCACAACCCCATGGAGATGAACTTGGTCGGATCAGACCCATACGCTCTTTTTCATCGAGTTGTTTCTTCAGCTCCTTCAACTCTTCTGGCTCAAGATCGAGGACGAATTCAACTGGCCGGTGAGGAGGCATTCCTGGAAGCTCTTCTGGAAAGACGTCTTGATATTCACAAACGACTGGAATCTGAGAGATGGCATTCAACTCACCCTTCTCGTTGAGAGAAAGCAGTCGAATGGTATCGTCACGAGCGGCATAGATGATCACATCCTTAGATGAGTGTGCCAATTGAATCTGCCTGGCCGCACAATCAAGCTGAGCCTTGTGCTTAGAAAGCCAGTCCATGGCGAGAATTAGATCAATATCCGCGTCACCAAGAACAATTGGAGATGATAGAAACTTATAGTCGCCCATCTTGATAGACACATCCGGAACCATGGAGTTAGCGTTCATGCGTTTACCCCGTGAGGCGACTGCTAACGGACTAGGCAAAACTTGGAAAGCCAACTCATGCTTTGATGCAAATGGTCTTGCAATGAAACTAAGTGATGCACCAGTGTCAAAAAGAAATTTTGCAGGAATATCATTAACAGGAAGATTACCCATGATTACTTCTGAAGAGTCCTCTGCCTGAGCTGCGTTCATCATGTTGACCTTTGCAAGCTTGGGATTATGCTTGATCACTGCATTGCTGAGAGATCTCACAGGAGGAGGAGGCGGAAGGCGCCTTTGGTTGAAGCATTTGTTTGCATAGTGCCCTTTCTGCTGACACCTATTGCAAGTAACCTCTGAGAGAGGACGGTGATAAGGAGCACTTGACCTTGGAGCATGAGACGGAGCTTTGTTCTGATAGCCTGGGTTGGGTGGGTGGGAAGATCCATTGCCACCTTTACTCTTCTGCTGATAAGGCTGACGGAATGGAGGTGGAGGAGGCAACCAGAACTTCGGTTGCTTAGCTGCCACTTGAGTTGAAGAAGAAGATGGAGTTGCATCCCCGACTCTCTTCTTAGAAGCATCACACTTGAGCTAAGCGGCTTCTTGCTTTAGTGCCATGTTGTAGAATTCATCATACTTGGTCGTCTCAAAAAGCATGAGAGCTAGTTGCAGATCTTCTCTGAGGCCACCTCTGAATTGATAAATCATGCCCTTCTCATCAGGGACGTCTTGTTTAGCGAAGCAAGTGAGCCTCTGAAACAAGATGTTGTATTGGTAAACGGACATGCTGCCTTGCTTGAGATTGCAGAACTCCTCGCGCTTACTCTCGGCAACACTTTGTGGAATGTGGTGAGCTTTGAAGTCTTGGCGGAAATCATCCCAGGTAATCACACGACCTCCTCTGGAATCTTTGTATTGTTGATACCACTCGGCAGCTTGGTCTTTGAGTTGAAACAAAGCAAACTTGACAAAGTCCTCAGGCCTGACATTACTACACTCAAAAATGTTTGCAGATATCCACGAGCCAATCGTCAGCATCTGTGGCCTTGACACAGTTATTGAAGGATTTCAGGTGGTTTTCGAGGAACTGACTGAGGGTAGCAAACTGAGCTTGATTGTTGCCTTGGCCTTGATTTCCTTGGTTGCGCTCTTGCAAGAGCTACAAAAGCATTTGTTTGTTGGTGTTGGTGGCGGCCATGACAGCTTGCCATGCCTCCGGAGGTGGAGGTGGTGGCGGAGGTTCCGGATTCTGACGCGTCGGAGGAGCCATCCTGAAGAGGTTGACATCCATTAGCATCTTGAAAGACATATATTCAAGCTCAATCAATAGATCGAAATTGCAACATATAGCCTTAACATTAGAACAAGAATGAACGAATGAATTCCAAAGTAAATCATCACACATCCATAAATTGAGAAGCCACTTAGATAGAGATAGATGAATAAAGCAACAAGGTATGGATATGAACAAATAATTGGTAAGGATTACCCAATCACAAACCAAATATCTGCGGGAAGAAATACTAGAGCTACATGAATTCCCACCTATAAAACTCCCGAAACTTTCTGGTTATGCAATCAGGTGTTGGGATACAGGGGAAGCCTCACCAGTGCGACGAAGGGACTGAGGAGTAAAAAGAATCCTACTCTCCGATATATATAATCCTATAAGACTCAAAACATTTTTGTATACTCAACAACGCCAGCGATTCGATCAAGCAGGGGGCTCCTAAGTCGGGGAAGGCTCTGATACCAACTTCTAACACCCACGATGCGGTTATATCTCCCACGTGTCGGAGCATGACTTAGAGGCATAACCGAATAGTAGGCATGTCGTAAGAGGGATAATCTTTACACATACCATGTACTGAATAAGAAAGGGATAAAGAGTTGGCTTACAATCGCCACTTCACACAATACATAAATATAGCATTACATCATCCAAAATACAATCAAGGTCTGACTACGGAACCAAATAAAGAAAGACAACCCCAAATGCTAGATCCCCAATCGCCCCAACCGGGCTCCGCTACTGATCATCCGGAAAAGACACATAGTAACGTCCCGAATCCTCGTCGAACTCCCACTTGAGTTCGGTAGCGTCCCCTGCACTGGCATCATCGGCACCTGCATCTATTTTGGAAGTAATCTGTGAGTCATGGGGACTCAACAATCTCACACCCTCGCGATCAAGACTATTTAAGCTTATGGGTAGGAAAAGGTACTGAGGTGGATCTGCAGCAAGCACTAGCATATATGGTGGCTAACTTACGCAAATGAGAGCGAGAAGAGAAGCAAAGCACGGTCGATAAGCTATAATGATCAAGAAGTGATCCTGAAACTACTTACGTTTAAGCATAACATGAGACCGTGTTCTATTCCCGGACTCCGCCAAAAAGAGACCATCACGGCTACACACGCAGTTGATTCATTTTAAATAACTTAAGTTTCAGGTTTTCTACAACCGAATATTAACAAATTCCCATCTACCCATAACCGCGGGCACGGCTTTCGAAAGTTCAAAACCCTGAAGTGGTGTCCCAACTTAGCCCATCACAAGCTCTCGTGGTCAACGAAGGATATTCCTTCTCCCAGGAAAACCCGATCAGACTCGGAATCTCGGTTACAAGACATTTCGACAATGGTAAAACAAGACCAGCAAAGCCACCCGAATGTGTCGACAAATCACGATAGGAGCTGCACAAGATGGACTCAAGATGGACTCAAGCAAGCATCGCACAATGGAACAAAATGAAGAGCACATCATGATGAACATTTTGATATATCATACATGCAAAACGGATCTACGGATGAGGAGTTATGGCATGATGAACAGGGCTTCAGAATGCAAAAATAAAAAGATAGAGGAATTTTTGGGTCAACCCAAGTCTTTAGATCTGGATCTGGCGCGGAAGTCGAGGAAGGCCGGTGCGAGCTCGCTGGAGAACGGTGCGGGGAGGCGGCCGGAGGTGAGGAGAGACGTGGGCGATGGCGGTTGACACGCTGGAGGTGCGGGGCGGCGCTGGAGTCCGGCGATGCCGAGGCGGAGGCGGCGGCGCGGGTCGTCGGGGCGTCGCGGGGAACTCGGCGGCGACAGGAGGTCGGGCTCGCGCGGCGCGGGGTCGCCAGCGGGAGGAACTCCGGGCGGAGCAGCGGCGACGGAAGAAAAGCGGCGCTCAGGCGACGGTCGCGCGGGGCGCAGGCGGTGGAGGAGCGGGCCCGCGGGGGCCGATTGCGGTCCTCGGCGGCGTGGACGCGTCCGGTCCGATCCGAACGTGTCCGGTGGCGGCGGGGGAAATTTAGCTAGTGTTTCAACCGGGATTTGAGGAGGGGTGCACATATTTATACCTAGAAGGAGGTGGGAGTGTCCAAATGAGGTGTAGTTTTCGAGCACGCGATCGTGATCCGACAGCGGAGGACATGGGATAGGTTTCGATGGGTTATTGGGCCACTTTGGAGGGGTGTTGGGCTGCAACACACACGAGGTCTTTACGGTTCCCCGGTTAACCGTTGGAGTATCAAACGGACTCCTAAAGGCACGAAACTAGACAGGCGGTCTACCAGTGGTGTACCAAGGCCGCTTGGCAAATCTTGGTCCATTCCAAGAACGTTTAACGTGCACCCGCACATGAAAAGAGGCAAAAGGGGGCGCCAGAGGATGTAGGAGTGTCGGATTGCAAAATGGACAACGGGGAAAATGCTCGGATGCATGAGACGAACACATATGCAAATGAGATGCACGTGATGACATGATATGAAATGCATGACATGAACAAAATGCAAAATGAAGACAAAACCCAACCACGAAGGAATCTCATAACTTAGAGCCAGAAATGGCAAGAGTGGATACAAATATGGTAAAATAGATCCGGGCTGTTACAGTAAGCAATTTGAGGAAATTGTACTCAAGCAAGGAAGGCACCAGAAGAATCAAGGTATTGGTTTTGAAAAAAAGTTCAATGCCAATGGAGTTGAGTGGTAAGAAGATCAATACCCCAAGATGAAGTTTGTTCCTCAACAAGAGAAGTATGATCCTACTTCTTTCCAAGGGACACAAGCTCAAGATGATCTTCCACCACAAGACCACAAGCACAAAGGCAAGGACAAGCTCCAAGAGGAGATTGATGCATTTGAAGAAGCACCTAAGACCTTGGTCAAGTGGGTTCCCTGAAGGAAATATGCCTTAGAGGCAATAATAAAGTTTATATTTATATTTCCTTATATCATGATAAATGTTTATTATTCATGGTAGAATTGCATTAACCAAAAACTTAGTACATGTGTGAATACATAGACAAACAGAATGTCACTAGTATGCCTCTACTTGACTAGCTCGTTGAATCAATGATGGCTATGTTTCCTAACATAGACATCAGTTGTCATTTAATTAACGGGATCACATCATTAGAGAATGATGTGATTGACTTGACCCATCCATTAGCTTAGCACGATGATCGTTTAGTTTGTTGCTATTGCTTTCTCCATAACTTATACATGTTCCTATGACTATGAGATCATGCAACTACTGAATACCAGAGGAACACTTAGTGTGCTATCAAATGTCACAACGTAATTGGGTGACTATAAAGATGCTCTACAGGTGTCTCTGATGGTGTTTGTTGAGTTGGCATAGATCGAGATTAGGATTTGTCACTCTGAGTATCGGAGTGGTATCTCAAGGCCCTCTTGGTAATGCACATCACTATAAGCCTTGCAAGGAATGTGACTAATGAATTAGTTACGGGCTGATGCATTAGGGATCGAGTAAAGAGACTTGCCGGTAACGAGATTGAACTAGGTATTGAGATACCGATGATCGAATCTCGGGCAAGTAACATACCGATGACAAAAGGAACAACGTATGTTGTTGTGCGGTTTGACCGATGAAGATATTCATAGAATATGTAGGAACCAATATGAGCATCCAGGTTCCGCTATTGGTTATTGACCGGAGATGAGTCTCGGTCATGTCTACATAGTTCTCGAACCCGTAGGGTCCGCACGCTTAACGTTCAGTGGCGATTGGTATTATGAGTTTATGTGTTTTGATGTACCGAAGGTAGTTCGGAGTTCCGAATATGATCACAGACATGACGAGGAGTCTCGAAATGGTCGATACATAAAGATTGATATATTGGACGGCTATATTCGGACACCGGAAGTGTTCCGGGTAATTTCAGAGAAAACCGGAGTGCCGGAGGTTTAACGGAACCCCCCCTCCCCGGGGAACTAATGGGCCACATGGGCCTTAGTGGAGAGAGAGAGGGCCGGCCAGGGCAGGCCGCGTGCCCCCTCCCCGTCTAGTCCGAGTTGGGCTAGGGAAGGGGGCGACGCCCCCCTTTCCTTCTCCCTTCTCCTCCTTCCTTTTCCCCTCCTAGTAGGACTAGGAAAGGGGAGTCCTACTCCTACTAGGAGGAGGACTCCTCCTCTCCTGGCGCACCACAAGGGCCGGTCGGCCTCCCCCCTTGCTCCTTTATATACGGGGGCAGGGGGGCACCCTAGGTGAGGGAGTCCTGGATTAGGGGGTGTTCGGATAGCCGGACTATACCTTCAGCCGGACTCCTAAACTATGAAGATACAAGATTGAAGACTTCGTCTCGTGTCCGGGAGGGACTTTCCTTGGCGTGGAAGGCAAGCTTGGCGATACGGATATGTAGATCTCCTACCATTGTAACCGACTCTATGTAACCCTAACCCTATTCGGTGTCTATATAAACCGGAGGGTTTTAGTCCATAGGACAACATACACATCAACAATCATACCATAGGTTAGCTTCTAGGGTTTAGCCTCCTCGATCTCGTGGTAGATCTACTCTTGTACTACCCATATCATCAATATTAATCAAGTAGGACATAGGGTTTACCTCCATCGAGAGGGCCCGAACCTGGGTAAAACTTTGTGTCCCTTGCCTCCTGTTACCATCCGGCCTAGACGCACAATTCGGGACCCCCTACCCGAGATCCGCCGGTTTTGACACCGACATTGGTGCTTTCATTGAGAGTTCCTCTGTGTCGTCGCCATCAGGCTCGATGGCTCCTACGATCATCGATAGCGATGCAGTCCAAGGTGAGGCCTTCCTCCCCGGACAGATCTTCGTCTTCGGCGGCTTCGCACTGCGGGCCAATTCGCTTGACCGTCTGGAGCAGATCGAAAGCTATGCCCCTGGCCGTCAGGTCAGATTTGGAAGTTTTAAATACACGGCTGACATCCGCGGGGACTTGATCTTGGACGGATTCGAGCCACGGCCGAGCGCGCCGCACTGTCACGATGAGCATGATCTAGCTCTGCCGCCGAACAGTGCCCTGGAGGCCGCACCCGCATCGGCTCCGACCCTTAATTTGGAGCCAACTGCGCCGATCGAGGATGGGCGGTTGGACGCCACCTCGGGGGCTGCGACCCCAACGGCGATTGAGCCAAGCACCAGCCCCGTACTCTGCGAGACTCATGACTCCAAGGAGCCGGACTCCTCTCCGGACTCCGAACCCTCCGCGCGCCTACCGATCGAATCTGATTGGGCGGCGATCATGGAGTTCACTACCGCGGACATCTTTCAGCATTCGCCTTTCGGCGATATCCTAAAGTCACTGAAGTCTCTCTCTTTATCAGGAGAGCCCTGGCCGGACTACGGTCAGCAAGGTTGGGGTACGGACGATGAAGAAATTCAAAGCCCACCCACCACCCACTTTGTAGCCACTGTCGACGACTTAACCGACATGCTCGACTTCGACTCCGAAGACATCGACGGTATGGACGCCGATGAAGGAGATGATGAGGAACCAGCGCCTACTAGGCCCTGGAAAGCCACCTCATCGTATGACATATACATGGTGGACACCCCAAAAGAGGGAGATGGCGATGGAACAGCGGAGGATGACCCCTCCAAGAAACAGCCTAAGCGCCAGCGTCAGCGGCGCCGCTCAAAATCCCGCCAAAACAAACACGGTGATTCTAGTACGGGAGATAATAATACTCCGGAAAGCACCGAAGAAAACCCCCTCCAGTAAGATTTAGCATAGGAGGATGGAGAAACCAGCCCTCATGAGAGAGCGGCAGACAGAGAGGTCGAGGACGATAATTATATGCCTCCCTCCGAAGACGAGGTAAGCCTCGACGACGACGAATTCGTTGTGCCAGAGGATCTCGTCGAGCAAGAGCGTTTTCAACGCAGGCTTATGGCCACGGCAAGAAGCCTCAAGAAAAACAGCAACAGCTTAGAGCTGATCAAGATTTGTTGGTCGATAGATGGACTGAAGTCCTTGCGGCCAAAGAGCATAAACTCGAACGCCCCTCCAAGAGCTACCCAAAGCGCAGGTTGCTACCCCGATTAGAGGAAGAAGCACTTGATGCGGCTGACCGGCCACCTCGTGGTCACGACAGAGAGGCCTCTCGGCCCTCCACTCAAGCCGCACCCCATACCAAGGCACGGGAATATGCGCCGGACTTACGAGACATGTTGGAGGACAAGGGAAGGCAAACAAGATCGATCTACGGATTGCGTGGGCGCCCCACGGCTCGAGACGGTAACCGTCACGCCGGCCACAAATTCGGCGGGGCCGAACACAGTAGACAAGGCTCATTGGAGCTACGTCACGATATAGCCCAGTATAGAGGCGCCGCACACCCACTCTGATTTATAGACGAAATAATGGATCATCAAATCCCCGAGGGTTTCAAACCCGTAAACATGGAATCATATGATGGCACAACAGATCCTGCAGTATGGATCGAGGATTATCTCCTTCATATCCACTTGGCCCGCGGCGATGATTTCCACGCCATCAAATACCTCCCACTCAAGCTTAAAGGACCAGCTCGGCATTGGCTTAACAGCTTGCCAATAGGATCAATCAGTTGTTGGGAGGACCTGGAAGCCGCATTCCTAGACAATTTCCAGGGCACTTATGTGCGACCCCCAGACGCCGATGACCTAAGTCACATAATTCAGCAGCCAGAGGAATCGGCCAGGCAATTCTGGACACGGTTCCTAGCAAAGAAAAATCAAATAGTCGACTGTCCGGATGCTGAGGCCCTAGCAGCCTTCAAGCACAATATCCGTGACGAGTGGCTGGCCCGACACCTTGGACAGGAAAAGCCGAAATCTATGGCAGCACTCACGACACTCATGACCCGCTTTTGCGCGGGAGAAGACAGCTGGCTTGCTCGTAGCAACAATATGACCAAAAACCCTGGTAATTCGGACACCAGGGACAGTAGTGGCAGGTCGCGTCGCAACAAGCAGAAGCGCCGCATTAATGGCGACAATGCTGAGGATACGACAGTTAATGCCGGATTCAGAGGCTCTAAATCCGGTCAGCGGAAAAAGCCATTCAAAAGGAATCCTAGGGGCCCGTCCAGTTTGGACTGAATACTCGACCGCTCGTGCTAGATACATGGCACCCCCGAAAAGCCAGCCAATCACACCAACAGGGATTGTTGGGTGTTCAAGCAGGCAGGCAAGTTAAACGCCAAAAATGAAGACAAGGGGCTGCATAGCGATGACGACGAGGAGCCCCAGCTGCCGAACAACAGTGGACAGAAGGGTTTTCCCCCTCAAGTGCAAACGGTGAACATGATATACGCAACCCATGTCCCCAAAAGGGAGCAGAAGCGTGCGTTAAGGGACGTATACGCGGTAGAGCCAGTCGCCCCAAAGTTCAACCCATGGTCCTCCTGCCCGATCACCTTTGATCAAAGGGACCATCCCACTAGCATCCGTCATGGCGGATTCGCCGCATTGGTTCTAGACCCAATTATTGACGGATTTCATCTCACTAGAGTCCTTATGGACGGCGGCAGTAGCCTGAACCTGCTTTACCAAGATACAGTGCAGAAAATGGGCATAAATCCCTCGAGGATTAAGCCCACCAAAATGACCTTTAAAGGCGTAGTACCAGGTGTAGAGGCCAACTGTACAGGCTCAGTTACACTTGAAGTGGTCTTCGGATCTCCGGATAATTTCCGAAGCGAGGAGTTAATCTTCGACATAGTCCCGTTTCGCAGTGGTTATCACGCACTGCTAGGGCGAACCGCATTCGCTAAGTTCAATGCGGTACCGCACTACGCATACCTTAAGCTCAAGATGCCGGGCCCTCGAGGAGTAATTACGATCAATGGAAACACCGAACGCTCCCTCCGAACGGAGGAGCACACGGCGGCCCTTGCAATGGAAGTACAAAGCAGCCTCTCCAGGCAGTTCTCCAGTCCGGCCACTAAACGACCGGACACCGTTAAGCGCGCCCGGCGTAACCTACAACAAGACCGCCTGGCACGATCCGAGCAGGCGTAGCAATGCGGCCCCAACTCCAACCCTTGCAAAAAGGCGACGCCAGTACTCCGCGTCCATAACTACGCCCTAGAGATACCATGGGGAGGGGCACCATCACGACACGCCCAAAAATACAGCTTAAACCGTACCAGGGGCTGCCGAATTTTTTTATTTTTCTCTTACTTTTAGGACTCCATCCTTCGGAAGGCCTGTTCGGAAGTTCAATTGCCGCACAAATGATGCAAGAACCAGGGAAGCAGACAAGCCACGCCGCAGTACGGAACTCCCAGGTGGTCTCTATCACGAGCAGTATACCTGTTCCACATATTATTCCGCAACTTCCCCCTGGAACGGACATGTTAACTAGTCCAACCTTCCACTTATTGCATTATTTGTATCGTTCTGCTTTGATCGTAGCCCTTTTTAATAAACAATGCATAGCTTTCGTCTATTTTGGCATTACCTTTTTTTCTTTTTTATGTATGTTCCTTAACGACATGTTGCACCCATACACGTTGGTACGGCCAAAATACGTCAGGGACTTTAGTACCCCTCAATATGGTGTGAGAAGTCCGAACACTTTAACAAGTGCAGCACCCCGAACTTATAGCATTATATGCATCGGCTCCGAATCATGTCTTGGGTCAATAGTTGGGTTTGCCCGGCTCCTATGTTTTGGTGCCTTATGTTCCGCTATATCGGCTAAGGTAGCACTAGGAGAACCACTGCGATTGTGCCCCAGTTGAGCTGGGTCGAGCACCTCAGTGGAGAAAGCTAAAACTGACTGTCATGATGAAGCAAGAGCCGGTCACTGTTCGAGAGGTTTTTCGAGTCCCTAAAGACTTACGTCGCTTAGGGCGAGGAGCCGGCTCTGTCCGGCCAAGGCGTGGATAGCGCCCCGAACTCGGTCTTCCGAATACCAGGGGCTTTGCCGAAATTTAAAATTATAGAATTCTATGGCTAAGTGAGAGTGTTCATGCATTATAGTCCGATTGCCTCGTTCGTGGGGCTGAGCGCCTCCCTCGAAGGACCCAAACATGGGAAAAAGAGCGCTCAGGTTTATCCCCGAACACCCCAGCACTAGCGGCACGGGGGCAGAAGCCGACGACTCGCCATCTCTCGGAATTAATAAACAGCCGCACAGAAGGTAATATTTTAAATTCCAATAGCATTGCTTAGCGCATATAAACAAGTTTTCAGCGCACAGGACAAAACGAGCAAGTTTCACTCAAAAATTGCATCCCTAGAACATTCATCCGCCACAAGGCGGGCACCCTTCAGAACATCCTTATAGTAATTCTCGGGCTTGTGATGCTCTTTCCCCGGCGGTGGCCCGTCCTTCACCAGCTTCTTAGCATCCAGCTTGCCCCAGTGCACCTTAGCACGGGCAAGGGCCCTACGGGCACCTTCAATGCAGACGGAGCGCTTGATGACTTCGAGCCTTGGACAGGCCTCCACCAACCGCCGCACCAGCCCGAAATAGCTCCCAGGCAGAGCCCCTCCAGGCCACAGCCGAACAATGAGGCCCTTCATGGCCTGTTCGGCCGCCTTGTGGAGCTCGACCAGTTGCTTCAGCTGGTCGCTCAGGGGCACGGGGTGTCCGGCCTCAGTATACTGAGACCAGAACACCTTCTTTGTCGAGCTGCCCTCCTCAGATCGGTAGAATGTGGCGGCATCGGATACACTCCGGGGAAGATCTGTGAATGCTCCTGGAGAGCTCCGGATTCAGGTAAGTAACAAGTAACTCACGCTTATGTGTTTGCTTTGCATAAAGAATGCCTTACCCGCCGCTATCTTCTTCACCTCATCCAACTCCTGGAGGGTCTTCTAGGATTCGGCCTTGGCCAACTTGGCGTTTTCAATAGCCACCGCGAGCTCGGACGCTCGCGTCTTTGAGTCAAGCTCCAAACTCTCATGTTTTTCCATGAGAGTCTAGAGCTCTTGCCGCACCTTGCCAACCTCGGCCTCATACTTCTCTCGCTCAGTGCGCTCCGAGGCCGCCCTCTTCTCGGCCTCAACCAGCGCCTGCTTAAGGGTCGCCACTTCAGACGTGGCCCCTAAAATAGCCACGATAATCCTGCCATTCTTTGCAATTGCACCTTTTTATATATATTTAAAAACAAGGTATTTCTTACCTTCATTGTCCTCGAGCTGCTTCTTGGCACGCCCGAGCTCTCGCTGGGACCGCTCGAGGTTCTGCTTTAGCGTGTCCACTTCCGCAGTCAGTGCGGCGGACGCAAGCAGGGAAGCCTGCATATGCATATTGACTCATTTTTGTTAGACTCCTGCGAATTCTATTTCATCTTCTATTCGGCTTTTCTTCCCGAACGCCAAACAGAGCATCAGGGGCTACTGTCTATGTGGTACTATTATTTACACATTCTTTACTTACCTCAAAGCCTGTCAAAAGGCTAGTACAAGCTTCAGTCAGTCCGCTCTTGGCGGACTGAACCTTCTGGACCACCGCACTCATAATAGTGCGGTGCTCCTCGTCGATGGAGGCGCCTTGGAGCGCCTCCAACATATTGTCCGGCGCCTCCGGTTGGACGGGGGCCGCTGGCACATTGGACTTGCTCCTCTTGGAAGGAGGTCCCCCGCCGGACTCTGGAACCTTTGAAGGTTCCGGAGCGGTGTCCGTCCTAGAGCCGGACTTGGAGCCCTGAGGGGTTTCATCCCCTTTACTCCTGGAGTCCGGGAGGTCGCCTTGCGATGCCTCCAGGACCACCTCCTCCCGGCTTGGAACCTGCTGGGACAACACTTCGGTGTCGTCCGTAGGGCGGGGGGAGGAAGCCGTCGGAAGAGAGTTCACATCCGACGAATCCAGTGAGCCGCTCGACGACGCGTCGAGCCGGTCTTTGGGTGGGCTGCATAAACATATTCGACGTAAGGGAAAGCTGTGCAATAAACGAATACTATGAATTACTCTGGTATCCGGATACTTACGATTTTGCCAGGGGCTTGGCCCTGGGCTGCCACTCCTCTTCGCCGTCGGTGTCGGTGGACTAGTCCGGAGGAAGGTTTTTCCCCTTCTTGGACCCTCCGGCCTCCCCAGAGAGGGCGGCCTTCCTTTTCTTCTCTCCTCCCACTGGAGGGGGAGAGCTCTCCTCTTCTTCCTCCTCGTCTTCACGGGAGGAATGCGCCTCGGAACCATCGGATGATGGATCCGACACCTCCTGGCGCCGGGCACTCTTTCGAGTCCCCGCGGCCTTTTTCGCGGCCTTCTTCTCTGGCACCACATGGGGTGCCAGAACCAGCAGCTTCGCCAAGCGAGCGTCCGCTGGACCTTCAGGCAAAGGAGCCGGACAGTTGATATGTCCGGATGTCACCTGCCAATCCTGTCAAAGGTAAGGGAGTTTAGATCCCGCATGGAGTCAAACTATGAAAAACGGATACCCTGTAAAAGGAAAAAACAGCTTATCGCGAGAGCGTGACGCTGCGCACTGAATCCGTGATCCTCGGTAGCGGATGCGGGAGCCTCGGCGCCCTTGATAAGCACCTTCCAGGCATCTTCGTATGTCATGTCAAAGAGCCTGCTCAGAGTTTGGTGCCGCGCCGGGTCGAACTCCCACAGGTTGAAAGCCCGTTGTTGACACGGGAGGATCAAGCGGATGAGCATAACCTGGATTACGTTGACAAGTTTGAGCTTCTTGTCCACCAGGGTTTGGACGCATGTTTGGAGTCCGGTCAGCTCTCCCTTTTTACCCCACGACAGGCCCATCTCCATCCAGGAGGTGAGCCGCGTAGGGGGTCCGGATCGGAACTCGGGGGGTGCGACCCATTCGGCATCGCGCGGCTCGGTGATGTAAAACCACCCCGATTGCCACCCCTTCAGGGTCTCCACAAAGGAGCCCTCGAGCCATAGGACGTTGGCCATCTTGCCCACCATGGCGCCTCCGCACTCCGCCTGGTTGCCGCGCACCACCTTCGGATTGATGTTGAAAGTCTTGAGCCATAGGCCGAAATGGGGGCGGATGCGGAGGAAGGCCTCGCACACGGCGATAAACGCCGAGATGTTGAGGATGAAGTTCGGGGCCAGATCGTGGAAATCCAGGCCGTAGTAGAACATGAGCCCCCGAACAAATGGGTGGAGAGGGAAGCCCAGTCCGCGGAGGAAATGGGGGAGGGACACCACCCTCTCATGGCGCCTAGGGGTGGGGATGAGCTGCCCCTTTTCGGGGAGCCGGTACGCGATGTCATTAGACAGGTATCTGGCCTTCCTCAGCTTTTTGATATGTCCCTCCGTGACGGAGGAGACCATCCACTTGCCTCCCGCTCCGGACATGGCTGGAGAAGGTTGAGGTGGGGAGTGTGGACTTGGGCGCTGGAGCTCGAGTGCGCAAGAATGGATAGGCGAAGGAGAAAGAAGGCGTAGGTGAAAAGGTGGATCTTTATCCCCTTATATGGGTGGACGCAACTACATGTCCCCACCAGCCTGGTAAAACTCGCTTATCTTCAAGCGCCGTAATCAATGGCGCGGTTGGGTTACCCACGCCCGTATTGATGAGAATCCCGGGATAAGGGGACACGATCTCTGCTTTAACAAGACATGCCAAGGAAACCGCCTCGCATGACGCGCTGAGGTGGGATAATGAAACGACTCGGATAAAGGCTTGGCCATGGTGTGTCACGCTGCGGAATACGTCAGCAGATTAGATTGGTGTAAATATTATTCTCTCTATGGCAATATGTGGAAACTTATTTGCAGAGCCGGACACTATCTTCGTGTTCAAAATCTTCTATGAAGTACTTGGAGGAGGAACCCGCCTTGCAATGCCGAAGACAATCTGCGCGCCGGACTCATCGTCATTGAAGCCTGGTTTAGGGGCTACTGAGGGAGTCCTGGATTAGGGGGTGTTCGGATAGCCGGACTATACCTTCAGCCGGACTCCTGTACTATGAAGATACAAGATTGAAGACTTCGTCCCGTGTCCGGGAGGGACTTTCCTTGGCGTGGAAGGCAAGCTTGGCGATACGGATATGTAGATCTCCTACCATTGTAACCGACTCTATGTAACCCTAACCCTATCTGGTGTCTATATAAACTGGAAGGTTTTAGTCCGTAGGACAACATACACGTCAACAATCATACCATAGGCTAGCTTCTAGGGTTTAGCCTCCTCGATCTCGTGGTAGATCTACTCTTGTACTACCCATATCATCAATATTAATCAAGCAGGACGTAGGGTTTTACCTCCATCGAGAGGGCCCGAACCTGGGTAAAACTTCGTGTCCCTTGCCTCCTGTTACCATCCGGCCTAGACACACAGTTCGGGACCCCCTACCCGAGATCCGCCGGTTTTGACACCGACACTAGGACACACAAGTTGATCATTGATCTGTTAGCCGTGTGCGGTGCCCCCCTCCACCATAATCCACCTCGGTAATATCGTCGTAGAGCTTAGGTGAAGCCCTGCACTGGTAGCTTCATCATCACCATCATCACGCCGTCGTGCTGACGAAGCTCTCCCTCGACACTCAGCTGGATTGAGAGTTCGTGGGACGTCACCAAGCTGAAGGTGTGCAGATCGCGGAGGTGTTGTACTTTCGGTACTAGGATTGGTCGGATCGTGAAGACGTACGACTAAATCAACCGTGTTGTCATAACGCTTCCGCTTACGGTCTACGAGGGTACGTGGACATCACTCTTCCCCTCTCGTTGTCATGCATCACAATGATAGATCTTGCGTGTGCATAGGAAATTTTTGAAATTACTACGTACCCCAACAGTGGCATCCGAGCCAGTTCTATGCGTAGATGTTGTATGCACGAGTAGTACACAAAGGAGTTGTGGGCGTGGGTATATACATATTGCTTGTCGTCACTAGTTGATTCTTGATTCAGCGGTATTGTTGGATGAAGCGACTCAGACCAACATTACGCGTACGCTTACGCGAGACTGGTTCTACCGACGTGCTTCGCACACAGGTGGCTGGTGGGTGTCAGTTTGTCCAACTTTAGTTGAATCAGATTCAATGAACATGGTTCTTTCTGGAGATCAAAAAGCAATCACTATACCGCGTTGTGGTTTTTGATGTGTAGGTAAGAACGGTTCTTGCTCAGCCCGTAGCAGCCACGTAAAACTTGCAACGACAAAGTAGAGGACGTCTAACTTGTTTTTGCAGGGCATGTTGTGATGTGATATGGTCAAGACATGATGCTAAATTTTATTGTATGAGATGATCATGTTTTGTAACACAGTTATCGGCAACTGGCAGGAGCCATATGGTTGTTGCTTTATTGTATGAAATGCAATCGCCATGTAATTGCTTTACTTTATCACTAAGCGGTAGTGATAGTCATAGAATCAATAGTTGGAGAGACAACAACGATGCTTCGTTGGAGATCAAGGTGTCAAGCCGGTGACGATGGTGATTATGACGGTGCTTTGGAGATGGAGATCAAAGGCACAAGATGATGATGCCCATATCATATCACTTATATTGATTGCATGTGATGTTTATCCTTTATGCATCACATTTTGCTTAGTTCGGCGGTAGCATTATAAGATGATCTCTCACTAAATTTCAAGGTATAAGTGTTCTCCCTGAGTATGCACCATTGCTACAGTTCATCGTGCCAAGACACATGTGATGATCGGGTGTGATAAGCTCTACGTTCACATATAACGGGTGCAAGCCA
Source organism: Triticum urartu (assembly GCF_056163025.1). Taxonomy (NCBI): domain Eukaryota; kingdom Viridiplantae; phylum Streptophyta; class Magnoliopsida; order Poales; family Poaceae; genus Triticum; species Triticum urartu. The sequence continues at coordinate 260,590,037 of NC_141873.1, forward strand.
GTTTTGCACACGCAGAATACTCGGGTTAAACTTGATGAGTCTAGCATATGCAGATATGGCCTCGGAACACTGAGACCGAAAGGTCGAGCATGAATCATATAGTAGATATGATGAACATAGTGATTTTCACCATTGAAAACTATTCCATCTCACGTGATGATCGGACATGGTTTAGTTGATATGGATCACGTGATCACTTAGATGATTAGAGAGATGTCTATCTAAGTGGGAGTTCTTAAGTAATTTGATTAATTGAACTTTAATTTATCATGAACTTAGTACCTGATAGTATTTTGCATGTCTATGTTGTTGTAGATAGATGGCCCGTGCTGTTGTTCTGTTGAATTTTAATGCGTTCCTAGAGAAAGCTAAGTTGAAAGATGATGGTAGCAACTACACGGATTGGGTCCGTAACTTGAGGATTATCCTCATTGCTGCACAGAAGAATTACCTCCTAGAAGCACCTCTAGGTGACAAACCCACTGCAGGAGCAACGCCAGATGTTGTGAACACCTGGCAGAGCAAAGTTGATGACTACTCGATAGTTCAGTGTGCCATGCTTTACGGCTTAGAACCGGGACTTCAACGACATTTTGAACATCATGGAGCGTATCAGATGTTCCAGGAGTTGAAGTTAATATTTCAAGCAAATGCCCGGATTGAGAGATATGAAGTCTCCAATAAGTTCTACGGCTGCAAAATGGAGGAGAATAGTTCTGTGAGTGAACATATACTCAGAATGTCTGGGTACCACAACCACTTGACTCAGTTGGGAGTTAATCTTCCTGATGATAGTGTCATTGACATAGTTCTTCAATCACTGCCACCAAGCTAGAAGAACTTCGTGATGAACTATAATATGCAAGGGATGGATAAGACGATTCCTGAGCTCTTCGCAATGCTAAAGGCTGCGGAGGTAGAAATCAAGAAGGAGCATCAAATGTTGATGGTCAACAAGACCACCAGTTTCAAGAAAAAGGGTAAAGGGAAGATGGGGAACTTCAAGAAGAACAACAAGCCAGTTCCTGCTCAAGTGAAGAAACCCAAGTCTGGACCTAAGCTTGAGACTGAGTGCTTCTACTACAAAGGGACTGGTCACTGGAAGAAGAATTGCCCCAAGTATTTGGCGGAGAAGAAGGATGGCAAAGTGACAGGTATATTTGATATACAAGTTATTGATGTGTACCTTACTAATGCTCGCAGTAGCGCCTGGGTATTTGATACTGGTTCTATTGCTAATATTTGCAACTCAAAACAGGGGCTACGGATTAAGCGAAGATTGGCTAAGGACGAGGTGGCGATCCGCATGGGAAATGGTTCCAAAGTCGATGTGATCGCTGTCGGCACGCTACCTCTACATCTACCTTCGAGATTAGTTTAAGACCTAAATAATTGTTATTTGGTGTCAGGTTGAACATGAACATTATATCTGGATCATGTTTGATGTGAGACGGTTATTCATTTAAATCAGAGAATAATGGTTATTCTATTTATATGAGTAATATCTTTTATGGTCATGCACCCTTGATGAGTGGTCTATTTTTACTAAATCTTTATAGTAGTGATACACATGTTCATAGTATTGAAGCCAAAAGATTGAGAGTTGATAATGATAGTGCAACTTATTTGTGGCACTGTCTTTTGGGTCATATTGGTGTAAAGCGCATGAAGAAACTCCATACTGATGGACTTTTGGAACCACTTGATTATGAATCACTTGGTACTTGCGAACCGTGCCTCATGGGCAAGATGACTAAAACACCATTCTCTGGTACTATGGAGAGAGCAACAGATTTGTTGGAAATCATACATACAGATGTATGTGGTCCGATGAATATTGAAGCTCGTGGCGGATATCGTTATTTTCTCACCTTCACAGATGACTTAAGCAGATATGGGTATATCTACTTAATGAAACATAAGGCTGAAACATTTGAAAAGTTCAAAGAATTTCAGAGTGAAGTGGAAAATCATAATAACAAGAAAATAAAGTCTCTACGATCTGATCGTGGAGGAGAATATTTGAGTTACGAGTTTGGTCTTCATTTGAAACAATGCGGAATAGTTTCGCAACTCATGCCACCCGGAACACCACAGTGTAATGGTGTGTCCGAATGTCATAATCGTACTTTACTAGATATGGTGCGATATATGATGTCTCTTACTAATTTACCGCTATCGTTTCGGGGTTATGCTTTAGTGACAACTGCATTCACGTTAAATAGGGCACCATCTAAATCCGTTGAGACGACACCTTATGAACTGTGGTTTGGTAAGAAACACAAGTTGTCGTTTCTTAGAGTTTGGGGCTGCGATGCTTATGTGAAGAAGCTTCAACCTGATAAGCTCGAACCCAAATTGGAGAAATGTGTCTTCATAGGATACCCAAAGGAGACTGTTGGGTACACCTTCTATCACAGATCCGAAGGCAAGATATCCGTTGCTAAGAATGGATCCTTTCTAGAGAAGGAGTTTCTCTCGAAAGAAGTGAGTGGGAGGAAAGTAGAACTTGATGAGGTAATTGTACCTGTTCCCTTATTGGAAAGTAGTTTATCACTGAAAACAGTTCCAGTGATTCCTACACCAGTAAGTGAGGAAGCTAATGATGATGATCATGAAACTTCTGATCAAGTTACTACCGAACCTCGTAGGTCAACCAGAGTAAGATCCGCACCATAGTGGTACGGTAATCCTGTCCTGGAGGTCATGTTACTTGTCCATGACGAACCTACGGACTATGAGGAAGCAATGATGAGCCCATATTCCGCAAAATGGCTAGACGCCATGAAATCTGAGATGGGATCCATGTATGAGAACAAAGTGTGGACTTTGGTTGACTTGCCCGATGATCGGCAGGCCATAGAGAATAAATGGATCTTCAAGAAGAAGACTGACGCTGGCGGTAATGTTACTGTCTACAAAGCTCGACTTGTTGCAAAAGGTTTTCGACAAGTTCAAGGAGTTGACTACGATGAGACCTTCTCACCCATAGCGATGCTTAAGTCCGTCCGAATCATGTTAGAAATTGCCGCATTTTATGATTATGAAATTTGGCAAATGGATGTTTTTTTCGAGGGTACTCCAAAGGCGTACCTTAGCTTTATAGAAGTGAGAAAATATATACAAGAGTTATTACAATGCGCTAGTTGGTAGTCACAAGCCGACCCCAACCAAGCCTCCACCCCACTCCTAATACTACTCTACTACTCGGGTATAGGTCGTCCTCCAAATGCTCCTGCCCTAGACCAAGTCCTCAAGTCATCAAAGATCAAGTCCATAGTCTCCCATTCATTTTTGATTTGGTTCGATCCAAACACTCTAGCGTTCCTCTGTTTCCAAAGCGTCCAACAGATGAGCATCACGAATGTGTCAAATCCTTTCCGAGTATGCTTATGTATTCACTATCTAGCTTCCGTCCACCATTGCAACAATTGGGATTCATATGTTGGGCAAAGCTCCACTCTCAATCCCATCCTGGTCATGCATCTGTACCACACTTACCTTGAGAACACACATTGTTGCAAGATGTGGTCGACCGTGTCTTCCTCTTGGTCAAAAAAGTAGCATTTAGATGTTTGGTCTTGCAAACCGTGTCTAGCCCTTTTATCTAACGTCCATAATCGATATTGCACTTCCAGCCACATGAAGATTTTACACGCAATTGGCACCCAACATTTCCATATTGCTCCGAAAGAGTGAAATCTAACTCCTCCCTCACATAACATCTTGTATGCGGATGATGCGGTGTATACTCCAGTCACATTCCAAGCCTAGATGGGGCTGTCCTCAGTTTGAACATCCAATTGAACCTCCAATATGATCTCCCAAAGTGCGATGAACTGGGTTAGACCCTTCGTGCATAGGTCACCCACAACATCGTTCATCCAAGCATGCATGCACATCACATCACGTACCAGTCTCATGTTGGCCACCTGCGTATGGACTGTCACCACTACCAAGGGGGACCAGCTCTGAGATGGTTGCTCCATGGATTCACCGATCTTTCCAAAACAAAATTTTGTCTCCCGCTCCAACCTTCCATTTAACCAGGCTCCAGAAAGCTTGGGCAATCTTTTTGTCTACGGTCAAGTTGAGCCCTTGCCAAGGCCTGGAAGCATCCGTGCGTCTAAGCCATTCCCATCGTAATCTTAGAGCAATGTCGTGCTTAGATAAGTCAATTACGCCCAAGCCGCCCAGGTGCTTTGGTTGACATACCCTTGCCCAGGTTACCACACACTTGCCGCCATTCACTTCCTCCATCCCAGCCTAGAAAAAATCCCGGCAACCTCTGTCTACTCTTTCCAGAGCCCATTTTGGCGCCTCCGCTACCATGAGGTGATGTGTTGCCCATGCCCTCATGACTTGGTTGACAAGGATAAGCCTCCCAGGTCTAGTCACCAGGCCCCTTTGCCATCCTGGCAAAATGTGTAGTGCCGCATCCACAATCGGCTGCCACTCGGATCTCTTGAATTGTTTGATGCTTAACTGGAGGCCTAGGTATTTGCATGGAAAGGTGGTGATCTTCCAGGGTAACACCGACTTGATGAGCTCTTCATCCTCAGTCTCAGCTCGAATCATAATTACTGCTGATTTGGCGAAGTTCACTTTAAGCCCCGATGCCACTCCGAAGATTGTGAGAGTTTCCTTGACGAACATGAGATCTGGCCATGTTGGTTTGATGAATAGTACTATGTCGTCCGCGTACAAAGACATGCACTGCATCGGGCTACATCCATTGATCATGCTCATCACTCGCGCCTCATGCGCCTTGATAATGATAGCTGTAAGGACATCCATGGCAATAACGAAAAGCAAAGGGTAAATAGAGTCCCCTTGCCGCAATCCTTTAGCGTGCATGAACTTTTTGCCTGCACATCCGTTTACTAGCACTCTTAAGCTGGCAGTGGTAAGAAGAATTGCAATCCAAGATATCCAACGTTTCGAGAAACCTTTAGCTCTTAGCAGTTAAAACAAGAACGGCCAAGCTAGGGAGTCAAAAGCTTTTGTAATGTCCAGCTTGAGCAAAACACCTTTCGCTTTCCTTCAGTGCATAAAGCGCACCATTCGCCACACTAGCAGAAAGTTATCGTGCAAGCATCGCCCCTTGATGAAAGCAGACTGGTTCACCTTAACTAGCTCTCCCATGCGCGGTCTGAGCCTTGCGGTCGGAAGCTTTGAAGCAATCTTGGGCATGCTATGCACTAGGCATATGGGTCTGAAGTCGAATATAGTGCAAGCTTCTAGAGACTTCGGCAGGAGCGTGATCAAAGCTTGGTTTAGTCTACCAAAACCCCTTTCGTTACCAACAAAAAGCTTGTGAATCGCGACAATGAGATCCACCTTGATCACCTCCCAAGCTTTCTGAAAAAACAAGCCTATGAACCCGTCCTGTCCAGGCGCCTTGTCCGAGGGCATGTCCTTAATAACTGCCCAAATCTCGTCCTCAGTAAACACTTTGTCCTGCTCAGGGAGGTCAATGTGACCGACTCCCAATCCCTCCAAGTCCAGGGTGAATTCTCGTGCCACATCCTTGCCCAACATGTCTTTATAAGCATTGTAAAAGGCTTCCTCCTTGCCTTTCTGATCGGTGATAATACGACCATCCACATGCAAAGAAGGGATATAATTCTGCATACGTCTCCCATTCGCCACCAAATGAAACAACTGCGTGTTCACATCCCCTTCTTTAAGCCATGTAATCCTCGACCTTTGTCTAGCAATGGTCCTTCCTAAGGAAGCCAACCCTAGCACAAGCTGCTTAAGGGTTCTTCTAAGCCATCTCTCTCCCTCCGTAAGCATACGATTTTCCTGAGCGCACTCGAACCACATGCTGACAATCTTAGTGATGGCAATTTGCAACTTGATATTTCCTATCTCCTTTTGACCCCATGCGGCAAGAGCTCTAGCCGTGTTACGAAGCAAGATATCAAGCCGCATGCAAGGATCGGTAATGTCCGGATCACAAGTCCAAGCCTCATTGACTACCTCAAGAAAACCATCCATTTTGACCCAAAACTTCTCAAAGTGGAACCTCCTCCTAATGTGCATGGACTCTTGGAGCGTGAGGTGTAAAGGGAAATGATCTGAGTACTCGGTGGATAAAGCTTGCAGCCGGCACTCCGGGTGGTCGAGCTCCCAATCTACGAAGACGAACGCACGATCAATCTTAGTGAGGGTGGGCGTCTCCCTTTCATTGCTCCAAGTGAATTTGCGCCCATGCAAGAAAAGCTCCTTGAGCGCGTTATTGTCAACAAAACATTTGAACTTCCCCATCATTCTCCGATCCAAGTTGGATTTGTTCATGTCTGCCGCGTAAAGAATAAGGTTGAAATCACCGATGATAAGCCATGCCCCGGGACTAAGCAATCTCCTCTCCGATAGCTCATTTAGGAAGCTAATCTTATGATCGTCACCTTGTGGCCCATAAACTATAGTTAACCACCATGGCGTCCCCTCAATAGGCGATACATACCCTGTAATGCAATGGGAATCATTGACATGGTTTGTCAACCGGACCCTCATGGTGTCCCAAGCCACGAAAATACCTCCTCTAGTCTCTGACGCCGGTAAGTAGGTGAAACCATCATAATTTGGTCCCATGCATTGCAAAATTACATACTTGTCCACCACTTCTAACTTAGTTTATAAAATACAAACGAGCGCCGCACGAACAGATTCCACGAACCCTCTAAGAGCCTTCCTCTTGGCTGGATTGTTAAGACCTCTAACATTCCAGCATACTAACTACAAGGCGTTGCACGACATCAGGAAATGATTATACCAACCCGATGGCAGCCAACGCCCCTACTGCGCCAAAAGAGGCTCGGCCATCCTTGTCTCCCCCGCTAGATTTAGCGGCATTGCCTTCCCGAAAATGGCTGCTATAGCCCTCAACTACGGCTCCTGTAGCGGCGAGTCGAAGACCATACATAGCGGACCTAGCGTGTCCTCAGAGACCGGCAGATCATCGCAGTCAAAACCCAGGGTTTTCACCAGCACCGTTTCCGCAGCCGATGCCTTCGTCTTCCTGGCGCCACCAGCGCAAACAGACCGATAGCGTGGCGTGGTGTGAATGGGTCTTGGCCCGCCTTGATGCCTCTCAGCCCCTCGAACTCCTTAAGAAGAGGTGGTGCAAGCTTCTTGAGAAGGCCTGCACAGAAAGCCTTGATGTTACCCACCGCCACAATTCCCTTGGCCGAAAGGTGCCCCTCTTGTTGTTGTGTTGCCACCACACATGCCATTGCCAACTCGTCATTAGCGCCACGCAGCGGCTCCTGCATGCATGCGCCCGACGTGGTCACATTTGCGCGCCCCATTCTAGACTTGGCCAACTCCTGTAGCATGGGTCCCTTGTCCAGCGAATCTCCTCCTGGAAACACCTCCCCTTCCTTTGTCATTGGCTGGATCAGATCTGTCACCGGAGCCCACCCTTCTGTTGTTGTGTCGGCCAGCTGCGTCTCAAGAGATCGCAACGATGTCTCCACCTCGGGTTCCACGGCACGCTGGACAGAGGCAGCCCCTACCGACTGGTCCTGCAGTCCCACGCCCACATGCACCGCACAAGTGCTTGCCGAATTTGAACCCACCAATACCGCAACTTCCTAAGCATTATCTGTTTCCTCGGGATCCACAGAAGGCCCATTCTCAATCATAAGTTGCATGCATCCAATGGTGGCCACTCGCTCCCCAGCCGTTCCTTGGTCAAAAGCCGTACCGGTCGGCCCCGACGGATCACGCTGCACCGAATCAGCCTCCGCAGTCTCGGGCGTAGGCATGGCCCCACGAGCCCCATCTGGATCTTCTGTGGCTTGCCACGCTGCTGGTGGCGCGTGTGCAACTGCAACCTCATTCTCCCGCTGTGAAGTTTGTAGCACAAGCGCAGCCGCGTCCTCTGCCTCCCGTCTCACTCCCGTCACCGCAGCCGCGGTGTTGATCACCAGCACACGCACCGTCGCCGCCTTGCCACTAGCCATAGGCAGGATCCTCCATTCTGAAGGGCCGATGCGCCCCATCAGTGCATGCAGATAGGAGCCTCCGTGCACTTCGCTGGCCGGCGCCCCACCGCGGTGATCACGAACTCCTCTTGTCCACGGCAAGACACGCCACTCACCCCGACCAGAGAAATCCTCGTAGTCGTCCGGCATCCCACATTGGCCGCTTCCATCTGAACTGGTCGGCCACAACAAGCGCTCCGGTCCCTCGTGATCTCGCATCTGCCCTATGTGAATGAGTCTCTTGTACTCCAGCAAGGCATGAGACATGGGCTGCCGCACCGCCGGACCTCCAAACACCTCCGGCTCTAGCACCCAAACACGCTTGGCCACCGGCACCTCGTTCGGGTCAATGCACCATGCCCGAAGCTTGAAGAAGGACATGTCCTCTCGATTCTCTGTCTCCGGCGCCAAGCTCTCCACAAGACACGACAAGCCAAGGAGCTCCGCCGCCGTCTCGGTCGTCCACGCATGAGATGGGATCCCCTCAATCATAATGTCCACTTGTGTGCACATCACTCTCGTAACGGCTTGAGCTTGCTTGAGCCATGGTTTGACGAAGAGCTTGAAGAACCCGTGCTCGACGGTGCCCGCCGCCAAAGCTCTGTTGCGTAACTCCGGCGCCGCGAAAACTACCAGGAAGTCCTCAGGATGGTACTTGTTCATGAAGAAACGGTGGCAGGGTATGCGCAGCTCCTCCGACAAAGCTTCCGCCGCCTCCTGGCATGACACCGCTGGCTGGGTGCCTCCCACATAAGCCACCACCGCCAGCCTCAGGCGCTGCTCGATATCTTCCATCTCCGGCGTCCGGCGGAGCACGCAGATACTCCCGGTAGTGGTAGCGGTAGCCGATGTCTGCCTAGACCCCACAGGTGCGTTGTCGGCCAGGACTGGCGAGGGCCTCTCCAGGGGAGTGGCCTGCCTAGTCGCCGGCAACAGCCTGTTCGCAGGTCCGGCCTGCATCGATGGCTGCAACGCACGCGCTACCTTGGCCACCGCATCACGCCGGAGATCCTCCTGTGACCTGGGGCTCCGAGGTTGCTTGTAGTCCGTCGATATATGACCCTCTAGGCCACACCGGATGCAGAGCGGGGGGAACCAGCAATCTTTCCGATGATGGCCTTCGCGAAAGCACTTGAAATAGAGACCAAACAAGTCCGCCAGAATCTCCCTCCGTTCCGGCGACGAAGCCGGGGAGTGCGATGAACGCAGTCGAGCACCGCCCGCCGCCGCCTACTTCCGCAAAGCCTTTCTTTTGCACCACAGCGCCTTGCACCACGGCACGACGGAGGCCGCGGCAGGCCCAGGGTTGGCCCCAGCCAGCGCGCCTCCAGCCCCGGTTGAGGACTCCCCCGACCCGGACGATGCTGACAACCCCAGGCCAGAGATGATGGGCTGCAGTCTGGAAGAGACCGAGGCCGGGCTAGCAGAGCCGGAAGCCATGGCGATTCCCGCACGGGCGCGACTCAAGATGAAAGGGGAGCGTCGGGTCCGGGCTGGCCGCCGGTGAGGGAGGGTGGGCGCCGGGTCCGGGCTGGCCGCCGGCAGAGAGGGAGGTGGACGCCGGGGCCGGAGTTCCCGCCTGCGGGGAAGCGCTCGCTAGGCATGGAAGCGCTCGCTCGCTCACGTATCACCTGAAAGGCCACTTCACAGTTAGTGTACCATTTTTGAATTCACCATCGTTTTCTGGGTTCCTTAATGGATATCTTAAAGAAGAGTCGTATATGATGCAACCAGAAGGTTTTGTCGATCCAAAAGGTGCTAACAAAGTGTGCAAGCTCCAGCGATCCATTTATGGACTGGTGCAAGCCTCTGGGAGTTGGAATATACGCTTTGATAGTGTGATCAAAGCATATGGTTTTATACAGACTTTTGGAGAAGCATGTATTTACAAGAAAGTGAGTGGGAGCTCTATAGCATTTCTGATATTATATGTAGATGACATATTGTTGATCGGAAATGATACTGAATTTCTGTATAGCATAAAAGGATACTTGAATAAGAATTTTTTAATGAAAGACCTCGGTGAAGCTTCTTATATATTAGGCATCAAGATCTATAGAGATAGATCAAGACGCTTAATTGGACTTTCACAAAGCACACACCTTGATAAAGTTTTGAAGAATTTCAAAATGGATCAGGCAAAGAAAGGATTCTTGCCTGTGTTACAAGGTGTGAAGTTGAGTCAAACTCAATGCCCGACCACTGCAGAAGATAGAGAGAAAATGAAATTCATTCCCTATGCTTCAGCCATAGGTTCTATCATGTATGCAATGTTGTGTACCAGACCTGATGTGTGTCTTGCTATTTGTTTAGTAGGGAGGTACCAAAGTAATCTAGGAGTAGATCACTGGACAGCGGTCAAGAACATCCTAAAATACCTGAAAAGGACTAAGGGTATGTTTCTCGTTTATGGAGGTGACAAAGAGCTCATCGTAAACGGTTACGTCGATGCAAGCTTTGACACTGATCCGGATGACTCCAAGTCACACACCGGATACGTAATTTTATTGAATGGTGGAGCTGTAAGTTGGTGCGGTTCCAATAAGAGCGTCATGGAGGGATCTACGTGTGAAGCGGAGTACATAGCTGCTTCGGAAGCAGCAAATGAAGGAGTTCTTATCCGATCTAGGTGTCATACCTAGTGCATCGGGTCCAATGAAAATCTTTTGTGACAACACTGGTGCAATTAGCTTGGCAAAGGAATCCATATTTCACAAGAGAACCAAACACATCAAGAGACGCTTCAATTCCATCCGCGATCAAGTCAAGGAGGGAGACATAGAGATTTGCAAGATACATACGAATCTGAATGTTGCAGACCCGTTGACTAAGCCTCTCTCACGAGCAAAACATGATCAACACCAAGACTCCATGGGTGTTAGAATTATTACAATGTAATCTAGATTATTGACTCTAGTGCAAGTGGGAGACTGAAGCAAATATGCCCTAGAGGCAATAATAAAGTTGTTGTTTATATTTCCTTATATCATGATAAATGTTTATTATTCATGCTAGAATTGTATTAACTGGAAACTTAGTACATGTGTGAATACATAGACAAACAGAATGTCACTAGTATGCCTCTACTTGAGTAGCTCGTTGAATCAATGATGGTTATGTTTCCTAACCATAGAAATGAGTTGTCATTTGATTAACGGTATCACATCATTAGAGAATGATGTGATTGACTTGACCCATCCATTAGCTTAGCACGATGATCGTTTAGTTTGTTGTTATTGCTTTCTCCATAACTTATACATGTTCCTATGACTATGAGATCATGCAACTCCCGAATACCGGAGGAACACTTAGTCTGCTATCAAACGTCACAACGTAACTGGGTGACTATAAAGATGCTCTACAGGTGTCTCCGATGGTGTTTGTTGAGTTGGCATAGATCAAGATTAGGATTTGTCACTCCGAGTATCGGAGAGGTATCCCTGGGACCTCTCGATAATGCACATCACTATAAGCCTTGCAAGCAATGTGACTAATGAGTTAGTTATGGGATGACGCATTACGGAACGAGTAAAGAGACTTGTCGGTAATGAGATTGAACTAGGTAATGAGATACCGACGATCGAATCTCGGGCAAGTAACATACCGATGACAAAAGGAACAACATATGTTGTTGTGTGGTTTGACCGATGAAGATTTTTGTAGAATATGTAGGAACCAATGCATCCAGGTTTCGCTATTGGTTATTAACCGGAGATGAGTCTCGGTCATGTCTACATAGTTCTCGAACCCGTAGGGTCCGCACGCTTAACGTTCCGTGACGATCTGTATTATGAGTTTATATGTTTTGATGTACCGAAGGTAGTTCGGAGTCCCGGATATGATCACGGACATGACGAGGAGTCTCAAAATGGTCGAGACATAAATATTGATATATGGGATGACTATATTCGGACACCGGAAGTGTTCCGGGTGATTTCAAAGAAAACCGGAGTGTTGGAGGGTTACCGGAACCCCCCGACCTTAGTGATCCGACGGTGCCGAGTGGAAGGGCCGTCGCTCAATGGATAAAAGTTACTCTAGGGATAACAGGCTGATCTTCCCCAAGAGGTCCCCCCCCGGGGGAACTAATGGGCCACATGGGCCTTAGTGGAGAGAGAAAGGGTAGGCCGCGTGCCCCCTCCCCCTCTAGTCCGAATTGGACTAGGGAAGGGGGGGCGCCCCCCTTTCCTTCTCCCTTCTCCTCCTTCCTTTTCCCCTCCTAGTAGGACTAGGAAAAGGGAGTCCTACTCCTACTAGGAGGAGGAGGACTCCTCTCCATGCGCGCCACAAGGGCCGGCCGGCCTTCCCCCCTTGCTCCATTATATACGGGGGCACGGGGCACCCTAGGACACACAAGTTGATCATTGATCTGTTAGCCGTGTGCGATGCCCCCCTCCACCATAATCCACCTTGGTCATGTCGTTGTAGTGCTTAGGCGAAGCCCTGCGTCGGTAGCTTCATCATCACCGTCATCATGTCTTTGTGCTGATGAAGCTCTCCCTCGACACTCAGCTGAATCGAGAGTTCGTGGGACGTCACCGAGCTGAACGTGTGCAGATCACGGAGGTGCTGTACTTTTGGTACTACGTCGGTCGGATCTTGAAGACGTACGACTACATCAACCGCGTTGTCATAACGCTTCCGCTTACGGTCTACGAGGGTACATGGACATCACTCTTCCCCTCTCGTTGCTATGCATCACCATGATAGATCTTCCGTGTGCATAGGAAAATTTTGAAATTACTGCATTCCCCAACATTCCCAAGACTACATCAAGTACGAATCCAAGTCCAAGGATTCCCATCAAGATGATGTGGATCCCAAAAAAGAAGAACTAGAAAGTTCTTGAGGGTGACTCCGCCAACATACTTCACTCATATCACTTTGGCAAGAACAAGTACAAACAGCTTCCACATCTTGCACTAGTTCAAGGAGTCACAAACCCTCTTGTTAGTAAGACAAGGGACAAGGTAACCTAATGCTTTCATGGACATCATCTTGTGTGTACATCACTCTATGTCTATGGATATCCTTGTTTGTTCCTTGTGGGACTAACCTGTGTAGGTATTAAAAGTGCAACTCACTCCAATGGATTGCTCCAAATGATCTACATCAACATTGAGCATCCACATATTCAACATCTACATGAAGTTATCATCGACAAAACCCAAGGTTAGTTCATACTCTAACCAATTGAGCTAAAGCAACTCTAATGGTGTGAACACAACAATGCTTTATGTAAAAGTGCTAACCCCACTTGTGCTTAAACGATGAGTATGACCTACGATCAAATGTTCTCATTTGACTCCTAAGTCAATATACTCATATATAGATGACCTAGTCATCGCCAATTGCTTGATAGATGCTAGAATATTTGTGCATGCTTTGCCACATATTCCATTTGCCATTTTATTGAGTGAGCATGCTGATTGCATATTTTACTCATCCGAGGACATCCATTTGTTGCTTTCATTGTTTGGCCTTTTCCCTTTTGCCAAATGGATGGACGAGAATGCCTAAGAACCTTCTATAGCTATCTATGCTTTTCTAGTCTCAAACTCTATTCATGCTACATCATAAAGTTTGATCAAGTCAGATTTGAACCACTTTGTGTGAGGAGCACTCGGGGTTCCCGATTCGTCAAGGGCTTAAACTTCCAAAACCTCATTGTGCATTTCGGCATGACCGAGTCATCCAATTCGGTCACAGCGAGTTCACCAAGTTGATCTAGGGTTTCCATCTTGGTGCAACGGGTTTGAACTTTTCGGTCACACCGAGTTGCAGTAACCGCTTGTGATTCTGCATCTCGGTGCCACCGAGTTGTTCCACTCGGTCACCGACAGTGTTGGGATATATATACCGACGGGTTGAATTTTGGAAATTCCTCCAAAACCCTTCATCCCGCGCGTGTCCTGCTCTACCGCCTCCGGGTCTCCGGGTCGTCTCCTCGCCACCAGTGACCTCCCACCACTGGTTTCCGCCGCCGTCAGCGGAATTCTGATCCGCCGTTGTCGCCGTACCGAACTCCTGCCGAACTAGGGTATGGGTTTGATACCTTGTGTTATTTCCTTACTCCGATTCCTAGCACATTGCTTCGCCATGATCTTTTCCATGTATGAAAACAATCTATCCAGAGAAAACATCCTTTAGGCTAGATTTGATTCGAAAATTTAGGGTTAGGTCTCCACTGAACTCATCTCGGACCGACCGAGTTGTAGAAATCAGTCTCACCGATTTGGCTTAGGTCATTGCACATGCGTTTTCGGTCTGACCGAAAATTGCAAATCGGTGTGACCGAGTTCAACGCTCTATGAAACCCTAGCAATCTCGGTACCACCGAACTGTGACTTGGTCTAACCGAGTTCACTAGTTTAGGTTCCAAAAGTTGCTTCGATATCACCGAGTTTAACAAATCGATAGCTCTGAAATGCTTTCTGTGGAGAACTAACACTAAGTTTTTGAATCATTTGTTTGAAAAAAAAACTCTGCACTTTGTGATGCTCATCCATTCTACCTCATCTACATCTATTCACAGCACAGGGTTTGTTGTCAGTGTGTTTGCCAAGATGTCTGGCCAAAGTGACAGCCAAAACAGATCTGAAGAGCCAGTGCAATTGAGTGAGGGCACTAGTCCCTCAAGCACCTCAGATGATGGCAGCAGGAGCACTCCCAGTAATTTGCCAAAGGCAGCCACCAGGTCAAGGAAGAAGAAAACCTCAGATTCTGAAGATGAGGACTATGTGGCCACTGAAGAGGAAGTCAGCTCCAAGAAGAAGGTGCTGAAGAAAGAGTATGGTACTGCTGCAACTACAAAGCTTGGATTGCACAAGAAGTCCCTTGCCAAGAGGGTGCCAACCTCAAAGGTCAGAGCCTCAACTGCTGAAACCTCTAAGCCAACTTGAGAGGCTGCTAGAGAGGGAAAGAAGAGGAAGGAGAGGATAAAGAAGACCACTGCCAGAGTGCTTGGTAGATCCTCCATAATGAGAGAGCCAGAAGAAGATGAAGAGGAAGAGGATGCTGCTCCAGCTCCCAAGTCTCAAAAGCTCATGGGAGATGCAATCAAGTCAGGGGTTGCAACATCAAAGCCCAAAACTTCTCCCAAAGCAACAGCTCAAGCTCAGAAGCCTTCTAAGCCCAAGAGAAGCACTAGAAACATTCCTGCTGAAGAGAAGAACAAGGCTCCAGTGCCTGAAGTTAAAGAAGAAGTTGATGAACCACAAGTGCTGAGAAAATTGAACCTCAAGATTCTAGATCACAATGACGCTCATCCAATGGCTGAGGACATGAACATCAGAAAGGATGCAGGATTGAGACTTTGGAGGCAGTCTGATCCATATGCTATAAGAAGGAGAACTGCAATGGACTATAGGTTCCACACCAAAGAACAACAAGACTTCTATGAGACCAGTCTGCTTGATAAGAAGCCAATTGTCAGTGATATGAGATGGTCGATTTGGAATTTATTGATGAGAATGAAGATCACTTCCCAGGTGTACATGAAAGCTCCAAAGCTTGTGGAGTTGACAATTTTGTTGAACAGAAGCTCACAAAATGGAATGATGAGCTAATCATGCAATTTTACTCCACTGCTCATTTTTATCCAGATGAGAGGATAGTGTGGGTGTCTGAAGGTACGAGGTACCAATCAACTGTTGATGAATGGGCGAAGTTGATCAATGCCCTAGAAGAACATAAGGACGATTTGGATGTGTATGCCAAGAAGAAAAAGGACCACAACTCAATGGCAAATATGTACAAGGAGATCCCCGATAAAGCTTTGGAGACACACAAGCTTGGATCTGTGCACTATTTGTTGTCTGGTCTGCCTACTATCAACACCATCTTAAGGCATACTCTGTTACCCAAATCTGGAGATCACAAGATGATAAGGGGACATTCCATCAACTTGCTGCAAATCTTTGATGTACCACAAAAATTCAAGGTCATGAGTCTGATTATGGAGACAGACAAGAGAACAGCTGCTAGCCAGAAGAGATCTTGTGGGTATGCTCCACACATTCAGGTGCTCATCAACTCAAAGATGGGCACAAGTACTTACTTGTTGGATAAGGAGCATTTACCCTTGTACCCAGATTTTGAAGACAATGAAGTTGTAATGAATGAGAATGAACCTTCATTAGCACAAGCACAAGAAAAGAGAGCTAAGGCAAAGGCAGAAAAGTCTGCAAGGATGCCAACTGCTGAGGAAGCATCTCAGGTGTTCCTGAAGAGCAAACAAGATCAATTGGGTTATCTAATTCAAGCTACATTGAGGATTGAGAAGGGCTTAGCCACCCTGACTCAGAATCAGGAGAGCTTAGAGAGGATCATAGAGACCAAGTTCTATGATCTTGACCTCAAGGTGACTGAGATACAGACTGCAGTCGAGCAGCTCCAGGAGGAAGCTGAAGAGAGGAGAGGAGAGGAAAGGCAACTATAGATTTTTTTTCAGCGTATGCGAAGGAGTCAGAGGTCAACTGCAGTGCCAGTATCAGATACAAGAGCTACTTCATCTGCACTAGCGACAGCTTCAGTACCACCTCCATCACCTGCTCCACCAGCTCCAACATCATCCACTGATGCCTTCGTCCTTGGAGTTATCTCTACACCACCTCCCGAAGACCAAGGCTGAGAGACGCATAGCAATATGCATTTTCGAACTTTTTGGTAACTTGTTGCCAAAGGGGGAGAAATGTATAGATCATAGGCGTCAAGAGAGAGTGTTTTGCTTCTTTTTCTCTTGTTTTTTGGTTGAACTTTATTGTGTGCTTTGTTGATACTCTATGTCTGTGTGAGATACTTGTGTGATCATGTGTTTGATCATATGCTACTTTAATGTTTTCTTGGATGAGATTATCCTTTATATCCTTATATGATCATTCACTTTGCTTGGTGATGAGTGCATGTTTTAATTCATATAATTTTGAGCACTCCACCAAGATGTATGTGACATGGAAGAGTGGCACATGATCCTAATCGATTGTGCATTTGCATTCAAAAGAAAATCATAAATAGTGCACAAATTTAGGGGGAGCTCTTGGTTATCACATACTTCTCAAAGCGACAATGCATTTCAATCTTATTATCATTTCTCGAAGCTTTGATCTATATGTTGCCATCAATTGCCAAAAAGGGGGAGATTGAAAGTGCAACTATCCCTGGGTGGTTTTGGTAATTACTAACAACATATAGCTCATTGAACTAATACTATTTCAAGATGATCATTTCAGAAAGTTCAATGATTGGCATGGCATGGATTAGGAATGTGGACCCCTCAAAATGCTAAGGACACATATTGGCTCAAGCTCAAGACTCTACATTTTACTTTTAGTGATCCAAGATCACATTGAGTCCATAGGAAAAGCCAATACTATTAAAAGGGGATGAGGTGTTGCTTAATGGCTTGCTTGCTCAAAATGCTTAGTGATATGCTCCAAAAACCCTCAACCACTTTCTCATATCCACATATGTCCCAAACCAAAAGGTCAAACTCGGCCCCACCGAAATGTTCTATCCGACGCCACCGAGTTCACTTGACATAGCCACTACCACAAACCCTAGTCACTTTGGTCTCACCAGTAGGGATCTCGATCTCACCGAGATGGGATTGAAAACTCTTTGTTTCCCTTCGTAATGTTTCGGTCCAACTGAGATGAGTGATCGGTCCCACCGAGTTCGCAATGCAAACTCTCTGTTTCCCTTTCATAACGTTTCGGTATCACCGAAATGAGCAATTCGGTCCCACCGAGTTTGCCTGACCAACTCTCTGATTAGCTTATTACCAAAATCGGTCCCATCGAGTTTATGTAATCGGTCTCAGCGAGATTACGTTATGCCCTAACCCTAATGAAATCGGTCCCACCGAAAAGCCCAACGTTCACATTTTGGACTGAATCGGTCCGACCGAGTTTTCTAATCTGGTCCCACTGAGTTTGGTGAATTGTGTGTAACGGTTAGATTTTGTGTGGAGGCTAAATATACCCCTCCACCCTTCCTTCATTATGAGGGAGAGTCATCAGAACGTGCCTACACTTCAGCATTCATTTTCTGAGAGAGAACCACCTACTCATGTGTTGAGACCAAGATATTCCAGTCCAACCATTTGAATCTTGATCTCTAGCCTTCCCCAAGTTGCTTTCCACTAAAATCATCTTTCCACCAAATCCAAATCTGTGAGAGAGAGTTGAGTGTTGGGGAGACTATCATTTGAAGCACAAGAGCAAGGAGTTCATCATCAACACACCGTCTATTACCTTTTGGAGAGTGGTGTCTTCTAGATTGGTTAGGTGTCACTTCAGAGCCTCCGTCAAGATGGTGGAGTTGAACCAAGGAGTTTCTACGGGCAAGGAGATCGCCTACTTCGTGAAGATCTACCCTAGTGAGGCAAGTCCTTCGTGGGCGATGCCCATGGTGGGATAGACAAGGTTGCTTCTTCGTGGACCCTTCATGGGTGGAGCCCTCCATGGACACGCACAACCGTTAATGTTGGGGATATAACTACTAGATATGACCCGCCCAGGAGGGGCCGGGCAACCACAATGGTGGTTCACCTGCATGAAGCCCAAGAGTATACAGCCATTCACAGTTAGGCTTATAAGAGGCCCAAGCCCAGAGGCGGCTTAAGGCACGTAAGTATAAACTGCCATGTATGAATAGACTTGTAATGTAAGGCATGTAAGATACGTCACCGAGCCGGACACGTTGTATGAGCCGGCCGGGACTCTGTAGGCCGCAGGGCGTCATCCCGTGTATATAAGGGGACGACCCGGCAACGGCTTAGGGAAGGAAACAATAGATCGAGAGCCAGGTTAAGCGTATTCGCTCCCTGGTCATCGAAACCCTAGAAATACCACCTCCAACTGGATTAGGCTTTTACCTTCACCGCAAGGGGCCAGACCAGTATAAACTCCTCGTGTCCTTTGTCCTGATTAACCCCTTTAAGCTAATCTCATTGCGATGGCTCCATGACTAAGTCCTCACACTAGGACATCTGTCGTGACAATTCCACGACAGTTGGCGCCCACCATGGGGCTATCGCACAATGGTTTCAAGTTCTTAGAGGGCAACTTCGAAGGGATCAAGGGATACACCATGGGCCGGATGACCAAGAGTAGTCGTGGCAAGCTCTACATCGATGGCGCAGGCTGGGGCCCCGAGGACGGCTCAATTGAGTACGGGTACCGGGTCCCCTTCGGTGAAATTCACATATTCATCGGCAAGATCGGCGAAGCAGGCCCTGAGCCGGACATCTGCACCGACATCATCGAGACGGCTCAGCATGCGAGACCCGCCCGGGTTCGGCCCGCCATGAATCGTGCCTTCGTGGGATTTATCCGTGGAGCAGAATCTGTGGATAGATCGGCATCTGGTGGTGAGACAATCGTTTATTCTGATCGTAATTCGTCCACCGGTGAGACCGAGTCATTGTATCAACTACAAGTCAGCCGGCTTGGGAGCTGTTCCGATGGCGACAGTATTCCGGACCCCTGCGAGCCGCCGAACTGGGTTGCAATCTTCATGGCCGATACACAGCCCGTGCAGCACTCCTCGACTGCAGCACAGCTGATTTTTGGGTCAGCAGCGGCAACGGCTACTGGGGCAGGAGGCCCTGTGCGCCCGCCAGCTCAGGTCTTAACTAACTCGCTAGATGAGCTGACAACACTGTTAACAGCAGTAGTTAACCCGGCGGATCAGGATCAGCATAATGCGGCGGTCGCAAAATTACGTGATGAGATAGCACGGGCCAAGGAGGAGCTAAACGCAGAAAACACTAGGGTGGCCGAGGAACGGGCTGCTTTGGATGCTCAGGAACAGCGGATTCAGTCGGAGTCTTACCGGCTCATGCTAGATCAGAACGCTTCAAACGAAGTCATGAGGAGGAGGCATCAGACTCGTCTACCCTCGGTTTATGAGGCAAGAAATCTCTTTAACACACCAGGAGCAGGAACCAGTAACCCGGCAGTGGTAAATTGGGTCAAAGCACCTAGGACGGGTACGCCGGTTCAGCCGCGCATGATGGACCCGCCTCGTCAGAACAATAACCCGCCACAGCACGCACCGAGGCCATCGGGTCATTACTCTAACCCTTTGGATAACATGATCGCTGCGGTGTCACGGTTGACGGCCCTCCCGGTTGAAGGCGAGTCGCCGACGGCGGTTGAAACATGAAGGGCTAGAGAGCTCCTTCAGACAGCACGGGTTCAGCAGCAGGCTTATTCTTACAGTCATGACAGGATTCATTCCACCCCTCGCCCGAGCCAGAGCTACAGCAGGCATATCGATGAGCCGTCTGTGTCAAGCAGTGGGCGAAACCATAACCCGCCTCGTGGACATAACCCGGCGGGCGGTGGAGCTGATTCTCAGGACATAGTGGATCAAGGTAGAGCATGTCAAGAGGCCGAGCTGGCGGCGTAGTATGCGGCCTGTCAACCTACTCCGGCTCGTCCAACCACTTCTGTGGAGCCAGGTGTAACCTTTAGAGATTTGGGCGTGCCATGCTTAGTACCGGATATACGTAATGAGCGTCTACCCAAGGATTTCAAGGGTCCTCGCAAGGTGCCTAACTATACTGCCGATTTACCTCCGGAAGCATGGGTCGAGAGTTATGAGATGGCCATGGAATTACTAGATGTTAGCGATGTCGCGTGTGCCAAATATTTCCCTCTGATGTTGGATGGAACGACACGCACTTGGTTGAAGGGGCTCCCTGCTAATTCTATTGGGTCATAGGCCGAGTTAAAAGCCCGGTTTATCCAGAATTTCAAGGATACATGCAAGCAGTCCATGTCAATTGTGGATTTAGCCTCCTGTGTCCAAGAAGAAAGTGAATAGACAACCCATTGGGTGCGCCGGGTCTCAACAATCATGCACTCGTCGGATCGCATCAATGTCGATTCAGCAGTCTTGATGTTGGAGAACAATTGTTGTTTCACGCTCCTAAAGCAGAAATTAGGCGGCTCAAACGCCACTGTACTGATATGGAGACACTCATGGCGGCTCTGGTTAAGTATGCTGACTTTGATGGTACCAAGGACCCCAAGTCTGATGAAGAAAAGCCGGGAAAGGGGAAGAAGAGCAGCAGCACCAGAGGGCAGCAGCATAATCCGGCGAATCAGGGAGGCAATGGTAAGTGCAAAGCTAATAATAGTTTGGACTTTGTGGCTAACACCAGCACGCAGAATAATGGCCAGTGACTTAAAGGTAAACCGCCCCCACGAACCGGAGGATCAGGCTTTAATCTTGAGCAGATGTTAAATCAACCCTGCCCAAGGCATGGGACGCGGGAAAGACCGTCTGTCCACCTCTGGAAGGATTGCTTCATCATGGAGTACAAAAAATTCCAATCTCTTTGAAGATAATCATGGGCCGGGTGGTGGCTCAGGATCTGGCTCTCATGGACCGGGTTATGGCGGTGGTGGTTCTAGCTCTGGGTTCCAAAGTAATAAAGGCAATCAGGGTGGCTACCATCAACAGTCAGGTCAGGGGAATTAGCAGCAACAATCGGGGTATCAGAGTAACCCAAAGCAGTTGAATAGTGGGCAGTACCACGTCTTCACCACAAGTTTATGCAAACGGGGTCAGAAGCTTCATAAGAGGGCGGTGAACGCTGTTGAACCGGCAGTTCCCCATTACTTGCGCTGATCTGAGCAGCCCATTGTGTGGAGTCGGGAAGATCACCCGCCCCGGGTTGATAATCCGGGTCACCTAGCATTGGTGGTCGCACCTCAGGTCGGAGGGTATAAGTTTACCAAGGTACTCATGGACGGAGGGAGCAGCATTAATATCCTTTATTATGAAACTTTCCGTCGCATGGGTTTGATGAATAAAAATCTTAAATCGTCGAACACTGTTTTCCATGGCGTGGTGCCTGGTAAGTCGGCATACCCAGTTGGTAAGATAGCTCTGGAAGTTGCTTTTGGAGATGATCATAACTCTAGGTCAGAGACATTGACCTTTGAAGTAGTCAAGATTCACAGCCCGTATCACGCTCTGTTTGGACGGCCAGCTTATGCCAACTTCATGGCACGGCCTTATTATGTTTATCTGCAGCTCAAGATGCCGGGTTACAAGAGGACCATTACAGTGCATGGAAGCATAAGATAGCTTTGGAATGCGAAGAAGGTGATGCGGCTTATGCTGAGTCGGTTTGTGCAACGGAGGAGTTCAAATTTTATAAGGACAATGTTGATCCGACGGATATGACATCTTTGAAAAAGCCAACTACAGAGCATGATCCGGTCTTAAAGTTTAAATCGGCAGATGATACCAAGAGGGTTGATTTTGTTCCTGGCGATTCATCCAAGTAGTTTAGTATCAGTGCTAATCTGGATCCAAAATAGGAAAGCGCGCTCATCGGGTTCATCCGTGAAAACCGGGACATCTTTGCATGGAAACCTTCAGACATGCCAGGTGTACCGAGGGAACTCGCTGAGCACACTCTTAATATTGATCCCAAGTTTAAACCGGTCAAGCAGTTTCTTCGTCGCTTCAACGAAGAGAGGCGTAAGGCCATTAGTGAAGAGGTAGCTCGGCTCTTGGCGGGTGGGTTTATTATTGAGGTGTTTCATCCTGAGTGGTTGGCTAACCCGGTGCTGGTACTTAAAAAGAACGACACTTGGTGTATGTGTGTGGACTACACGGATTTAAAAAAGGCTTGTCCGGCTGATCCTTTTGCTCTCCCTCGTATTGATCAGATTATGGATGCTACAGCGGGTTGTGAGCATTTGAGTTTTTTGGATGCTTATTCTGGTTATCATCAGATCAAGATGGCAGTTAAAGACCAGGAGAAGACAGCTTTCATAACTCCCTTTGGAGCCTTTTGCTATGTGTCTATGCCTTTTGGGCTCAAGAGTGCCCAGGCGACTTATCAGAGATGTGTGCAGAATTGCCTTCATGATCAAATTGGGTGCAATGCTCATGCTTATGTGGATGATATTGTGGTGAAATCCAGAGAGAAAGAGACATTGATAGACGATTTGAGGGAAACCTTTGATAACCTCCGGGTCTATAAAATGATGCTTAACCCGACCAAGTGTGTTTTTGGTGTGTCGGCAGGCAAACTCTTGGGTTTTTTGGTGTCTAACAGGGGCATTGCGGCTAATTCGGAGAAGATCAAAGCCATCACTTCTCTGGCTAAACCAGTGTGTGACAATGACGTGCAACATCTGGCGGGTCATATTGCAGCATTAAGCCGGTTCATAAGCCAGTTGGGAGAGAAGGCTATCCCTCTGTATCAAATGATGAAAAAGACAGATAATTTTGTCTGGAGTGATGCCGCTAATGCAGCGTTTGAGGACTTGAAGAAACAGCTGGTTGAGCCACCTGTTCTGGCTGCTCCTATTGATAAAGAGCCATTGTTGTTGTACGTGGCTGCCAATGCCCGGGCTGTCAGCGTGGCTATTGTGGTGGAACGGAAGGAGGCAGGCAAGGAATATTCGGTTCAAAGGCCGGTTTACTACATCAGCGAGGTGCTTATTGAGTCCAAGCAGAGATATCCGCACTGGCAGAAGCTTGTATATGGGGTGTTCATGGCCAGTCGGAAGCTTAAACAGTATTTTCTGGGTCATTCCATCACTATGGTTAGTTCTGCTCCTTTAGGGGACATTATTCAGAACAGAGAAGTCACGGGTCGAATAGCCAAGTGGGCCATTGAGCTTGGTCCTCATGGTTTGAAATATATGCCTCGCACGGCCATCAAGTCTCAGGCGCTGGTGGATTTCAACAATGACTGGAAAAAACTACAGATGCCTGAGGAAAAGCTAGATAACACGTATTGGAATATTCACTTTGATGGGTCCAGGCAATTGGAGGGCTCGGGGGCTGGAGTTGTGCTTGCTTCCCCTCGAGGTGATAATTTTTGTTATGTTCTCCGTTTGATGTTCCCTTGCACTAACAATGTAGCTGAATATGAGGCCTTGCTCCATGGTCTTCGGATGGCTAAGGAGATGAACTTAAGCCGGGTTAGGTGCTTTGGTGACTCAGATTTGGTGGCTCAACAAGTCTCCGGTACTTGGGATTCTAAGGACCCACTCATGGCGGCTTATCGACGAGAAGTGTATGTTATTGCTGGCCACTTCAAAGGTTATCAAGTCAAGCATGTTGATCGGAGGAAAAATGAAGCGGCTGATGCCTTAAGCCGGTTGGGTTCTCAACGTAAATTGGTGCCGCCTAATGTCTTTCTTGACATTTTGCATAACCCGTCGGTCAAGTTACCTACAGAGGAGGACTTGGCTATTCCTGACCCGGAAGCTCATTTGGTGGCAGCTCTTCATGTAATTCCTGATTGGACAGTCCCTTATTTGGCTTATATGACCTGGGGCGAGTTACCTGAGGATGAAACCTTAGCCAGGTAGATAACCCGGCAGTCTAAGTCAATGAAAATTGTCAATGGAGAGCTGCATCACTACAGTGTTATAGGGGCCTTTCAGCATTGTGTTTCTCTAGAAGAGGGTCGTGAGATCCTGCATGAGATTCATGAAGGAGACTGTGGTCATCATGCTGGTCCAAAGTCTCTTGTGGCTAAAGCTTTTCGTCATGGGTTTTATTGGCTAACGGCTCATGCTGATGCTGAAGACCTGGTCAGTAGGTGTGATGGATGTTAGAAATTTTTACGACAAGCCCATGTGCCGGCTCAAGAATTGAGGATGATTCCAATTACTTGGCAGTTTGCAGTTTGGGGGCTTGATATGGTTGGACCTTTCAAAAGGTCCAAGGACAAAAAGACACATCTCCTGGTGGCGATTGACAAATTTACAAAGTGCGTTGAGGCCGAACCGGTCAGTAAATGTGACGCGGCGACGGCGGTTCAGTTCATCAAAAAGGTGATTTTCCGTTTTGGCTTTCCCCACAGTATCATAACTGATAATGGCACTAATCTATCCAAGGGTGCTATGAAAGAATTTTGTTAACGTGAGCACATCCGACTTGACGTATCGTCAGTGGCTCACCCTCAATCTAATGGTCAAGCTGAGAGAGCCAATCAAGAGATCCTGAGAGGCATCAAGCCCCGGCTTATTGTTCCCCTGCAGAGGACGCCGAGTTGTTGGGCGGAGGAGTTACCTTCTGTGTTATGGAGCATTGATACCACCCCTAACAGATCTACGGGGTACACGCCTTTCTTCATGGTTTATGGAGCAGAGGCGGTTCTCCCTAGTGACATCCGTCATGACTCACCTCGTGTGGCGGCTTATGTTGAAGCTGACAATGAAAAGCACGTCAGGAGGCACTTGACCTATTGGATGAGGAGCGTGACATCGCAGCGGCTCGTTCGGCGATTTACTAGCAAGATCTGCACTGTTACGACAATCGTCGTGTTAAAAACAGAACTTTCCAAGAAGGCGATCTGGTGCTCCGACTTATCCAGGATCAGACTGATATGCACAATGTATCCCCACCTTGGGAAGGACCCTTTGTGCTCAACAAGAATCTAAACAACAGGTCGTATTACCTTATCGATGTTCGAGACCACAAAGACTCACGCACGTCGGAGGAAGAGACCCGCCGACCGTGGAATATTGCTCATCTTCGGCCTTACTACACTTGAGCCACTGTCTCTTTTGTTGTACATATTTTTGAAAATGTATATATTATGATCAATATAATAAACCGGCATCCTACTAAAGTAGGGCCTCTGCCATTTTTTCTTTTAAATAACGAGTTTTTGGTCATTTGGGGGCTTTTGCTTTATAGAGCGAAGTTATGATTACCCTTTGATCCGGCTTATTGGCCACAAAAAAAACTTGGGGGCTTTTACCTAGGTTAACAGGGACCAAAGAGAGTCTGTTGCAAAAGCACAACTCAAACATAGGCGCTCATTGAGCACAACTCAAAAATATTTCTTGGGGGCTCCTTGTTCTAAAGAACAAAGAGTTTTTATAACCCTTGTAATAGGCTTAAAGGCCAGGCTTGGAAGCCAGGTGTATTCACCTAAAACCCCGAGTTATCCTGCCTTTTTAAGTCTGCCACTCCGCCCAGGTAATCCTGGAACGACCCGCCGTACTTTTGACAAGTCAATCTTACACAGACCCTGAACTTGTCAAAGTTAAAACAACGATTGGTTGAGTGAGGTCCGGCTTATAAGGTATAAAGGTTTAACTCAATTGTTGTGCGACCCGTGAAAGCACTTGAGTTTTAGGCCTGGCCGCCTATGAAAGCCTTGATTTTTTTGTTGTTGTTTGATTTGAACATTTTTTGAGTTTTTTCCTCATGTGGCATAGTAATATATGGTTACAAAGCCGATGAGGGTTGTGCTGCCTTATGGTTTATACATGAAACTACCCGGTGTTTATTAACCTGGCCTGGCTTTCGGCTATAAGTCGCCAATATGAGATACGATAATATCCGGTGTTTATTAACCTGGTCTGGCTTTGTTCATAAGCCGGCAATAAATGATAATTACTAGTGCTCAAATTTTGGGTTATCACCCTTATTACACTAGCTTGGTAAACCAACAGTGTGATCCAATATCACAGGTATGTTGTTTTCTTAACAGTCATCAGACCGGCCATGGTTATGGACTATTTGTCCCCAGCGGCTTTCATTGGGTATCATGACCCGCCTGGCGGTAAGCTGCCAGGGACCTTGTGTTTATTCTTTATGTGCAGGATCATAATAATTTGCATCTGCATAAGTCAAAGATTATCATACAAATAGTGATTCTTTAAACTGGTGGATCATCAGTGCTACGGAAGACAGAAAAACATGCATGATGGCACGGCCGATTCAAGTTTTACTAATCTATTACATAGCTCTATGAGCAACATAAGGACAAGTGTTTTATCAAAGCTTAAAGTTTTTCAACCGCCTGGCGGTTCACTCTTCTTGATCTCGCTGACGAGAGGCCTCCGGATCATCCCTTGCCGGTTCTTCTTCCTCCTCCACCGTCTAGAAGTTTGGTTTGGACCAGTCAAAGCCACGCAAGGCGAAGAATTCAGCCTCGTTGTCAATCAGATTGGACGGGTCAATATCAGGGGCGAAAGTGTGATTATGAATCGACGGAATTAAGTCCATCACTTCATACGCAGGTGTTTGCATCTTCTGATTATCTTCATCATAAGCCAGCTGCTACTTGGAAAGATTGGTCTCTTTAGCAATGACTGTTGCATGAGGACGAATCTCTTTTACACAGGCGGTAAAGTATTTCTGATCAAAAGAGGTTCCATCTTCCTTCAAACTAGGATACCCACTAGCTACATCTGGCGGGTCTAGTTCCGGTACCCATGCTTTGGCACGGCTCAAGGTTGTTACAGCTCCGTCTCTAGCACAAGACCGTTTGATTTCTTGAAACCTGGTGGGCAAGATGGACAGTTTCTTCAAAACATCACTTAACAGGTTTGGCCCTTGATTCGTTGGGGAGATAGTAGCGAGAGTCCGGTGAGCTCCAATGTATAATTGCTCAACAAGAGTATAGACCGCCTTGAGATTCACCAGTGTGTCTTGGCTAAGGTTGCTGCTCCTAGGACCTAAGTAAGTTAAAAATTGATCAAATGGTGGCTTACATTATGACGATAAATACTCACTTTGGATAAATAACAAGGTGACTTACCGAAGATAGCAAAAACCATCTGAGACACACGGTGTTTTAAACTGGTGAGTTCAGTGGTAACTTCCTCAAGAGTCGCCTCTGCTTTCTCAGCATGCTATATCAGGGCAGTCTTTTCCTTAGACCAAGCCTCATCTGCGGTAAAGCTGGTCTTCAATTTTTCTGATTCAGACACACTAAACTGGAATTTTGATTCAGCCTTCTGGGTCTCAGTTTCTTGAGCCGCCAGCCGGGTCTTGGCCTAGTTCAGTTGAGTTTACAATTCGGTGGTAGCAGCCTGCAGGCAGCATAGATTTATCAAACATATTTCATGGCGGATTACAACAGTTAAGTCCCAAGCACTTTGCAAGCGAAACCACTTGGCACTTGGGGGCTAATGTCTGTCAACGCAATTTTTCAACAGAAATGGCTTTTCTAAAGTCCCAAGTGCTTTGAAAGCAACAACACTTGGCACTTGGGGGCTAATGCATATTCTTGTCTTTTCCTAAAGATGAGCCGGGTGAGCTGTCAACAGTCTCAGCCGACTCATGGGGGCTATACAGTTTAGTTCTGTTCTTTTACACAGTGATCAATAGGACCGGCTTATTCATACTGATTAAACCGGCCCTTGGGGACTACAAATGCAAAATTATGCTACTATCAGCATCCACTTTAGTTTTAAACCGGACTTGGAGGGAGTCTAGGACAGAAGCTTGTAAGTTTTTTAAGTCTACAGATTATTTAATCTTATCATAATGAGAAGACTTGGGGGCTAGCAGGATATATAACTTATATAAGCCGAAGGACGTACCTCATACTTCTGGTGCATCTGTTTAACCATCTCAATTTCCAAGTCACAGCTAGAGTGCATTGATTGAGATAACCAGATAATACTTCACTATTACTCAATTGAGCATAGTGGGAGACATCAAACCTCAATTTCCGTCTTTCCATGAATTCTTGTTTGGCAGAATATCTCGCTAGTATAGTTGGATTCCCCAGCTCAGTAAATCCAGTGCCAGTGATTAAAATGTCATCAGTATGACTCTATCGCGGGTTAAGTGAGCTTGATGGTTCAGTGGTCGACAGGTCAATATTGGTGTCATCAACAGACAACTCAGGCATCTCAAGTTGAATATTGGGAGCAGGATCTTCTGGTTGTTCAGAGGCTTGTGGTGTAGAAGTTGGTTGGTCTGGTTCAGCAGCTTTAGGGTCTTCGGTCGGTTTTATCACCTTCGCCTTTTTATTGGGTTTTGCTTGGCCGCTGAAAAGAATTTGGACAAGTCAACATAAAGGTAAACATATTAAGATACAAAAGAGAGGTCATCATTCTGACCCAGGGGTAGTCTTGAAAGCCGGCAGCTGAGTCTGAGATGAATCACCAGAGGAAGATCAGGAAATCTCCTGCAAAAATAAGTCAAAGGAATTGAGTGGTTAACGGAAAAAAAAACCTGCCAGTAAATAAAAGAGTTAAGTTCAAAAAGAACCTCATTTTGACGTTTTCGAGGAGTGTTTGCTAAGCCGGAGGATAAATCTTCACCTCCACTGGTCCGGGTATGACGGCAGCTCTCGTGTTGCCATCGTTTCAAAAGAAAGTGAGGGTCTAAATAAGCCAAGGGTGTGAAAATCTCACTTTCCGGGTTACTCGCCGAAGTTTCTGCCTTGGTAAAGGTTCTGAGTCGGAGGAAATGATAGTTACCTCTTCTTCAACCGCTTGGCTGGCTCCCGTGTCATCCTGGCAATAGTCAGTGTCAATAAGGTGGTAGAAAAACAAGCCAAGAGAGTCAAGGGCTACCTACGACTCAGAGGTTTCGTCCAGCTTAAGCAGATCAGAGGCGCTTGGTTTCTTCCTAGATCTCCTGATGGTCTTTTTGGCGGCTTTCGCGGCAGCCCTAGCCTTTTTGGCAGCCTCGTGGTCATATTTTTCCTTCCAGAAGTCAGATTTAGCCTGCGGAAGAATAACATATTTGAGTTCATGCAATGTTTGGGTGATGAAGTAAGGTAAAAGAAATCAAGAGACTTACATCTGGCAGCGGGTTAAGCTTCCAGAAAGGATTCAAACCCACTTTGCTACAGTCTTCAAATTTGCTATTTACAAGCGTTGTTGCCATTTCAATGATGCCCTCTTCAGTCAGACGCGGAGAGCTATGGCGTAAGGGATCGTCTGTTCCTCCGGTATAAGTACACATCAACCCGGATCGACGGCTTAAGGGTATGATCCGCCATGCGACCCAGCAGCGGATTAAATCGACTCCGGTTAAATCGTTTCCTAGCAAGGCTTGGACTTTTCTGATTGAAGGAATGAGTTTCTTGCGTTCGGCGGTGGTAAGTTTATCAAGGAGTTGATAACCTGAGTCGAGACGTTCAGCACGATAACCCGGCAATGGATTTTCATCAGATGGCGAGATATCTTTGCAGTAGAACCATGTTTGATTCCAGTCCTTGAGGTGGCTCGGCAAAGCTTCTTGAGGGAAGATGGCATCTCTTCTGCGTTGAATTGAGATTTCACCAAGTTCC
Source organism: Triticum urartu (assembly GCF_056163025.1). Classification (NCBI taxonomy): domain Eukaryota; kingdom Viridiplantae; phylum Streptophyta; class Magnoliopsida; order Poales; family Poaceae; genus Triticum; species Triticum urartu. The sequence continues at coordinate 260,620,067 of NC_141873.1, forward strand.
AAGCTGGGCCCGTTTGTGAACTCATTTTGCCGGTTCAGATAGAAGTATTCCCTGAAAAGCTCAACACTAGGCTCTTCTTGAAGGTATACCTCACAAAAAACTTGAAAGTTACAGATGTTTGATATGGAGTTGGGTCCAATGTCTTGTGGATGGAGTTTGAAGAAGTGCAGAACATCCCTAAAGAACTTAGAGCCAGGCGACGAGAAGCCCCTGTTCATATGATCAGTGAATACAATAACTTCACCGTCCTTTGGCTGAGGTCTCTCTTCGCCCGGGTCAGGAGCATGGTAATGCATGACACTTTTCTCTGGAAAATATCCAACGGTGACAAAATCCTTCAAACTGCTCTCAGTGACGATGGAGGGAACCCAGTTACAGGTAGTAACTGTCTTTGGCGGCATGGTGAAAGGACAACCTAAAGGAAGGAAATAATTTGCCGGCTCAAGTTAGTTGGTGAGATTACAAGTTAACAATTTCAGTGCATGTTCAGAATGGCGGCTTAAGCGAGGGCTAATGATATATGAAGTAATGATAAGCCGGCAGAATAAGCCGCCATGACTAAGATATTTAAGATCTATCAAGAGCAAAATTTGCTAAGTGTTAGGATAAACGGGTTCCACAGGTTGAAGCTATAAATTCGGATCCACAGCTGTTCAGAAAAGGGAAATAAATTCTAAACCTACAGAGGCAGCAGCAGAAAAGTGGAGATGCCCTAGAAGAGAACTATGGCAAAGAAGATATGTTCTAATATCAAAAGCGGGTACTAAACTACTACCGCGCAGGATCTACATTGTTTTCAGATCAAAGCTACGCGATATAACAAGAAGAAGGAAGAGCAGTAATGAACGCCGACGAACACCGAAACCCTAAAGAACATATCCATGAAAAGGAAAGGGGGAGACTTACTAACGCTAGCTGACAGCGGAGGAGTGTCGCGGTGTTTCTGGATCGTTCAGGGCGATGCAGCGGCCGGAGTTGATGAAGGGGACGGAGGTCGACGGTGGCGGAGCTCGCGAGGGCTGGTGCACCGCGAGGAAGGAGAAGATGAGAAGGAGAAGAGAGAAGAATAAAAAGGGGGTGGTTTGACCCTATTTATAAGGAAAGGGGCAACAGGCAGGCACGATAGACGAGGAGGCCAAATGATGATTATCCAGCTAATTGGACGCCTCGATTTTCGAGAAGACATTAAAGATAAAGATCTGTTAAAGTGACGTCGTGGCGGGTTTTCGAAATTCCTGGAGATGACGTCATGATGGGTTACAAGGTTTTCACAGCAGATGTAGAAGGATTTTTTGTAAGTGTTGAAGATTGACATGAACAAGTTCAAATCAACCTGGGGCCTAATGTTGGGGATATAACTACCAGATATGACCCGCCCAGGTGGGGCTGGGTCAACCACAATGGCGGTTCACCTGCATAAAGCCCAAGAGTATACAAGATGGCGGTTCACATTTAGGCTTATAAGAGGCCCAAGCCCAGAGGCGGCTTAAGGCCCATAAGTATAAACCGCCATGTATGAATAGACTTGTAATGTAAGGCATGTAAGATACGTCACCGAGCCGGACACGTTGTATGAGCCGGGCGGGACTCTGTAGGCCGCAGGGCATCAACCCGTGTATATAAGGGGATGGCCCGACAGCGGCTTAGGGCAGGAAACAACAGATCGAGAGCTACGTTAAGCGTATTCGCTCCCTGGTCATCGAAACCCTAGCAATACCACCTCCAACTGGATTAGGCTTTTACCTTCACCGCAAGGGGCCGAACCAGTATAAACTCCTTGTGTCCTTTGTCCTGATTAACCCCTTTAATCTAATCTCCTTGCGATGGCTCCACGACTAAGTCCTCACACTAGGACATTTCTCGTGACAATTCCACGATAGTTACCCTTCGAGGGTTGAAGTCTCCATCAACGTGGATGTACAATAGCACCATCTATCGGAACCACGCCAAAAATCTTCGTGTGTACATTGCATTTGCTCCCTCCAAACTCCTCCCTTTACCTTCATGTGCAATGTTTTACATTCGGTTGCTATACTATTAGACTTGCATGTGTAGGTTGATTGCTTGACTTGTGCTAAGTTGTTAAAATCTGCCAAGACTTAAAATTGGGAAAAGGCTAGATTTTTATTTGGTCAAGTAGTCTAATCACCCCCCCCCCCCTCAAGACATACTTTCGATCCTACAATACTTTCATAGGCAGGCGTGCCACAGACAAAGGAAGAACGTCATGCTGTCATTGCAGGCGGACGGCCGCTTGTTGACTAACCAAGACGAGATCGCGGCAGAAGTGGATGCTTACTATACCAGGCTATTTGGGTCGGCCCTGGAGAGAGCTTGTGCGTTGAACATGGATGCATTGGGATTTCCCGCTCGTGATCTTTCCCACCTAGAAGCCCCCTTCACCCTTGAGGAAGTGGAGAAGATTGTGAATGGGATGCCACTCAACAAGGCGTCGGGACCGGGCGGCTTTACGGGATGATTCTATGCCTCGTGCTGGCATATCATCAAGGAGGATATCATGCGGGCGCTTGAGCACTTCTTCTGGGATGACATGCGTGGACTGCCCTCAATTAACAAGGCGATCGTCTCGCCGCTACCCAAGAAAGTGGGTGTGGTGCAGGTGAAGGACTTCGGGCTGGTGAGCCTCATAAATGGTGCCATCAAGATTTTCGAGAAGATCCTGGCTACGTGGTTGGCGGCAGAGCTCCCGCATCTTGTGGGCAATCACCAGAGTGCATTTGTCAGCGGGTGATCCCTCCATGACAATTTTATGCTCGTGCAGTGCATGGCTAGGCGGCTGCATGGCCTACGGGAGCCCACGGTGCTTATGAAGCTGGACATTTCTAAGGCCTTCGACACCATCCAATGGTCGTTTCTCCTCGAGGTTTCGGAGACCATGGGTTTTAGTGCGAGGTGGAGGGCTTGGATATGCGGTATTCTCTCCACATCGACCACGAGAGTCACTGTTAATGGTGTGCTCGGTGAGACAATCTTCAGCTGTTGCGGCCTGCTCCAAGGGGACCCGGTCTCCCCAATGTTATTCATCCTATGCATGGAGCCGTTGCACAGGCTGTTCCTCAAGGCCACGGTAGCGGGCATCCTCACACCCCTGGCGCGACAAGGTGTACGGCAATGGCTCTCAATGTTTGAGGATGATGTCACTATCTTCATCGAGCCTCGACGGTTGGACTTGGCAACGTGTAAATCCATCCTCCACATCTTTGGGTAAGCCTCTGGGTTGCGAGTTAACATGGCAAAGAGCGCAGGACTACCCATCCGGTGCTCTCGGGAGGAGTTGGCCCTAGTCTGTCACACCTTGGGATGCTCGAGCACTACCTTCCCGTGCAAATACTTGGGCCTCCCACTGTCACTCAGGAAGCTCACGGCGGCCCAACTCCGGGGCCTGGTGGAATAGTTGGTTGCGCGACTACCACATTGGAAGGCAGCAACCCTTCCTAAGAGCAGTCGTGTTATGCTCGTACAGTCGGTGCTTTGTGCAATCCCCATACATTCTATGCTGGCACTAGGCTTACCAACAAAGACAATTGCTGCAATGAATGAGGTCTGTCGTGGATTCATGTGGGCTGGCAAGGCGGAAGTGGGAGGAGGCGCGTGCGCCATAGCCTGGAGTCGAGTGTGCACGCCCAAGTGGTCCGGCGGTCTTGGCATACCAGACTTGTCCTAGACGAATGTGGCATTGCAGGACAAATGGCTATGGCTGCACAGGGTGGATCGGGACGGCCCCTGGCTGGAGTTCTCATCCTCAGTGTCGAAGGAAGCAACACAAATTTTCCAGGCTGCAACAAGAGCGGTCATTGGTGACGGACGGGACACACTATTCTGGGAAGATAGGTGGCTAGACGGTTATCGGCTACAGGAGTTGGCACCGCGGGCGTACAGCGCAGTCCCAGCGCGAACAAGGAAAGAAAGGACAGTCTTTCAGGCTGTTGAACAAGGTGGTTGGGCCACGGATATCAGGCCTAGCATCGACATGGCCGGATTGGACGAATACATGAGCATCTGGCCCAGGATAGTGGCAGTGCAGCTATAGGAGGAAGCCACGGAATCCATCTCGTGGTCCTAGGAGAGCAGCGGCGAGTTCTCGGCCAGGTCGGCCTATGCGGCCAAATTCGCCGGACGGCAAGTCTCGCCCACAGCAGCGTTCACATGGGGTTCGAGGACTCCGTTCCGGTGCCGGTTCTTTGCATGGTTGGCGATCATGGACCGTTGTTGGACTTCTGACAGGCTGGCACGCTGTGGCCTGCCACACCAGGATATGTGTCCTTTTTGCGACCAGCACGACGAAACGATCAGCCATCTACTCGTGGAGTGCATGCTAGCAAGGGAGGTTTGGACCCGGGTCTTCTCTGCCCTAGGTAATTCGGGAGACGTGCCGCAGGCAGGAGAGGCACTGCAGGCATGGCGCACAAGGAATAGCGCGCACAGGCATCACACGAAGACGATCTGCACCATCTGCCTGCTGACCCTATGGGAGTTGTGGAAGCACAGGAACGCTATAGTATTTGATGGGGCATCGGTATGCCTGTCACGGCTTATGGACAGAATCACAAGTGAGAGCAGGGTTTGGAAGCAGGCGGGCATCTTGCGGGGCGACTTAGCGGCGGCCTTCATAGCGGCACCGGAGTGGGCACAGGGCGAGTAGTCAGCTTAGTGCAACGGCGGACGACGATGTGGCGCTTGTACATTCATGATGTAATGTAACCGTGGAGGGCTCCCCCCCCCTTTTCTTCTTTAATATATGATACACACACTCGTGCATATTCGAGAAAAAACACGATGAGAGCTCTTCCGTCCACGCATGCAGCCACATAATTTATCCCCTCATTATCACACCATCCACTACCTTGCAATATTTTGGTTTCCGTTAATCATCGTTCTATACCTCTCCCCCTGATTCGCCTCCTGATGTTTCACATCTCTACACAGGCACACACCATTAGACAACATCTATAAGAGCGGCGTCTCCGACGTCCTTCTTTCCTCTCCCATCTGCAAGGTTGATCAATCAATGCGACAGGGACTAGATTTTAAATGAGTCCACGTGCTCTTTCTTCATTTCTCCTGATTCCTAATTATTGTGCACTTTTTCTTGCGCACAACAACAATGGGCACCTGACCTACATCACCGCCATGGAGCCATCCGCATCAACTGCATGGAGTGCATCCACTTGGAGTATGGTCGAAGTCATGCTATCACAAACATGCATTGGTCTGTTCGCTTCACATGCCGCAACAGCGAGTACGGCGGTGCGGCAATGTCACCATGACATGGAGGCCATGGGTGCACCTATCGGCACAACGCTACGAGCTTTGCTTCTGCCCCATCCTGCCGCTGTGGATGCATCTACTTTTCTTCTTCCACACCGTTCGGGCGTGGTCAAACATCACGTCACCAAGCGAGGCTCTGGCCATGGAGGCGGATGAGCGGGAGCTCCTCCATGCCGACTATGGTGAGCTGTTCCACCCGAGCCACATGGGAACAAAATGACCGGCACCATGCTATGATTGATTGTCATCCGACCGTAACGCGACAGAGCGGGAGGTATAGGTGAGACGAACTCCTCGTTGTTTCCACGTAGAAGGCCATGGTACCTACTCCAGCTTCCTCTTCTCTTCTCCCGTAAGCTAGGCAGCATTTTGTTTGTGAATAACACTGACATTTTTTAGTGGAGGATCAGAAGGTGATGTTGGGGTCATTCAACCCTTGGTAGGAGCCTCTATGGTATCTTTGCAAGGGATTCCTGTTATGGACAACTAAGGGTAACAAGGCCTTCCGTCAGACATAAAAATAGTTTGTTCAAGGACACAATGTGTATTTATTTTGGCCTACTGAATTTTCATTATGCCACAATATGTATGTGTGGATTTTGTTTGCAGTTTGTGGTGGATGATGGTAAATTTTACCTGGAGCTACTACTTTGAGACTAGGAATGACTCAAGACAAGTAGCTTAATTAACAAGATTTAGTACTACATAGTGTAGGCAACATCAAAGGAGGAAACTAAAGACACATTCAAGTAATCAGTTGGCGATGCCTTATGTATGTATGTGTTTCTCATGTAACAAGCTATTATTATTATTTTTTTAAATCTAACAAAAAAATTTGCTTGAATTCCCGCAGCAACGCGCGGGAAATCATCTAGTTTATAACAAAGGTAGTGACGTGGCATGAATGTAAAAAGGAAAATAATCAGAATATTTGGGAGAAATTAATATTGCAGTTCATGAACTTGAACATAATTCGGTAACCATATTAATTCGATATTAAAAGCAACATAGTTTTTTGAATATAGACTGACTCCACATTCAGTTTTGGCTATTTTGAACTCAAAGAAAATAACTAATTCAGGCCACATGCAGAGGAAGCGCATGACCATGCCATGCATTGATCAGTCCAAATAGGAAACAACCAAAATAGACGCAATCGAATCAGATTGCAACCATGCAGCCCATGTGCCGGCAGAGGAAATGTCCCAAATCTAATGTGAAATAGCTAGGTCCACCCTAGAGTGCATCCAGTCATATTCCTCACTATTTATCGTTGCAGCATCCCTATGGTCCGATTTTGGCTGTGAAAGAAACTAAAAAAAGAATCCTAGCTAGGATTTCGTATATTTAGAATGTGTGAATGCCCAAGGTTTTTGCAAATATCTTCAACTTTTACAACGCGGAATAGGATATGTTTCAGACTTAGTGAGTATTGTAGATTATTCATGTACAACATTTGCGAACAAAATGTAGTACACAAATAATGTGGTTCCAATTTTTTAAGAAGGCCATATATAGTGAACAGGATCTTCATCTTACTTCTGGTGGTGCAGCACATATCATGTAAAAGCAGTGATACTTTTTTTCTGGGTTAGACACTTGACGAACACGTAAGCTTCCTAGAAAATAAGTCCTTATGGCATCTCCTGGAATCTTCCCATTCCAGTCAAACTGAATCTCAACAAATTTGCCAAAACAACTACAGAATCAAGGAAGGTAAGATGTAAAGCAAGTCTTATGAAGATAATAAACACACTGAAGTTGCGTAACTGAATTGATAGCCATCCAAGAAGTAAAGAAGGATCATCACATTTAGGTTCATTACCTCGAATTATTATTTTCAACTATTTTTGCAGTGCTGAATGCCTCAATAACAGAGCACAGCGAGTATTCTTCCATCATCTCCCATGAGTCGAACTTTGTAGACAAAAGAGCGGGCGACGTTGGCTCTGTTTCACGGCAGTCCGAGATTGAACGGAGGCGTGAGAGAATGAGGAGATGGGATTGAATCTGAGGATGTGTGTGGTACCCGCGCCATGGTCACCGGCAGTGCCTGAGATTAAGAGGACATCACAACATTCAGCAAACATCACAGGTGACCGCGAGTGGCACAACTCAGTTCTTGCCAGGATCGCCGATCATGAGAAGACGCAATCACGGCGGGAGGAGGAGGAGGAGAAGACGCTTACATGTTGGGGTAGTAATGGTGTCGATGTAGTGAAGCCACTGCTCCGGCGCGTACGCCCACGAGAGTTACGCAAGCGAGGCGGAAGATGATGCGATTAACGTCCATGATGTCGCACACATCCGAGAAACTGAGTGGCGATGAGGCTGCCTGAGGTCGTACGCATCCGCCTGCCTGGGGCTGCACCGTCTCGCGTGCTGGTCGCATAGTGCTCCCACCGGATAGAGGACTGGAGTAAGAGAGGTCGCTTGGACAGGGCGGCCAACCGAGGAGTGGAAGCCGATGGTGACCGCATCTCGCACGCATCAGTTGAACGCCAACTCGGGCAATCCCGCCGCGGTCGCCGCCTCGTAGTTGAGAGCCAAGACTTGAGACAGGGTGAAGGAGCGAGCGGACCAAAGCGCTGCTAGGAAAATCGTTGAGTAGCGGCGAGCGGGAGGAAGTACGTATCAGGCGGGGACGTGCTCTGCCGCTGGAGCTCCCGGAGGTGTGCCTCGTAGTTCCACCCGCCGATTACCACCGGTGAGGTGCCGGCAGGAGAACCGACGCCGAGTAGGGACGCTAGATCCTTTGACGGGAGGCGCTCGAGGATGGTCCTCTCGGACGATGGCAACGCCATCAGCAGCGACTGCCCCCTCCGCGGCCTTCCTGTCTCGCACCTGGAGCAGCGCCATAGCCATGCTCTGCCGCTCACGCCGCAACGCCAAGTACCTTGTGTGCTCCCAACAACTGCTGCACGGTCCCCATCCCGAGGGTTACACTTCGCCTGTCATACGACTGCCCCGGAGGACGGAGACCGGCTCGACAAAAACAACTACTCACCATCCCATGAGACAATGAAATGGAAGAAACAAGCATGTATTTGTATTTGTAGATTTTCCAGCGGCACCTTAAACCATCGACAGAAGCGGCACCCAGACACAACCCTGGAAGCGGCACGAAGCCAAACACGCGCCAACAAATTGAAGGCAAATTTGGCCAACCCAATGACATGATAGCGTTACTAACAGCCAATGCACATACACATCAAAATATCCCACAACCATCTATGGGAATCAACAACTAAAAAATCAAAAAAACGTACAGCACACACATGCATGCAAATTCCAGCCACGGCGTCCCAGTCAAATGGCCACAAAAAATCAATCAAAGCAATCAGGTCACCTGGACAACAAAGCCCACCTCACGCATGCAACCACGAAGAAAAACACACACAACCCGTTCAACTAATCAACATGGCCCATGCGCACCAGAAATTACTAAACGCACACATGGAAGCGCAAACCACGTTAAGAAAAATTCACCGAAAAAGACTTTCATCCTGCTTTATAAATAAAGCAAGCTACCAGAGAGTACACATACAAGGACCAGTACAAACACACACAAGTCTCACAGAAAAGTACACAAATATTACTCAGGACATAGCTCAACAAGTCTAAAAAAGCTAAAAGAAAAGTGCTGGAGAACAAGACAAGCGCCTAGTCAGGTTCGGCGGAGTTAAGGCCCCTCTCAATGCTTCACCTTGTACAGGTGCTAAGGTTGCCAACTATGCAAAAAATATGATGTGGCATGCTAATTAAGAAGAGAGAGAGTAGTATGGTGACCCGAGGAAGAAACGGTGCTAAGCACGTGTACCTAGGTGGAAGCACAACTCTGAGTCTACAACGAATTAAATGCACAAAGCTTAGCACCCAAAAGCTTAGCACCTTTGCATTCTGAACTTAAGTTGCTAAGGTATTTAATATGCTTAGCACCTCATCTAAGCATCTTTGCATTGGGGGAGGTCTAAGAAAATTTTCACCGAAAGCCTATAGCTACACGTGATTTCTACCCCCAGCCTTCCAAACAATGCACGTGTCCATACTCCATAGGCCCCCAAGTCCCCATCGGCCAAGTGGTGAAACGTGACAGCGTAATCTTCCCAAATATAGAGGCTACGGTATTTGGTTTCTTTTCTATGCAATGGAACCGGAGTCCCGGGTGCTCTTTTCCTTCAAAAAAAAAATTTGTCCATGATAACGCACGAACCATTCACCTAGTGGTCATACTGGTTGTATAAAGTCGCTCACGGCTGACAAATCGAAGAGATATATTCTGTCCTGACATTAGCAAGAAAGAATCGCTCACTGTAAGACAATAGGTTTGGAGAACTGGCACAACCCTCTAGGAATGGCCTATCACATATATATAATGAAATGGTATACAACGTTACAATATACACGTGTAAATATAGAGGATATACAGTCTAGCACCCTCCTTCAATCTTAGCCACTTTCTAAAGAATCGAGAAGGGTAAGATTGCGCCGACAAGCCTCAAACTGTCGTAGAGGCAATGGCTTGGTAAAGATGTCTGCAAGTTGATCCTTGGAAGAGATGAACTTGATATGTAGTTACTTTTGAGAAACACGATCACGCACAAAGTGATAGTCAACTTCAATGTGTTTCGTTCAGGCATGGAATACCGGATTTGCAGAGAGGTATGTAGCACCGATGTTATCACACCAAAGGACAGGAGACTGTGGTTGGGATATACCTAATTCCCGAAGCAAAGACTGTACCCAGATAATCTCCGAAGTGGCATTGGCCACAGCCTTATACTCAGCTTCAGTACTGCTACGTGAGACAGTGGCATGTTTCCGAGCACTCCAGGCGATCAGATTAGAGCCAAAGAACACAACATAACCCCCCGTAGATCGCCTATCATCTGGATTGCCAGCCCAATCCGCATCAGAATATGCTGAGAGACATCCAGATGAGGTCGATCGAATATGCGATCCGTGAGACACCGTAAATTGAATGTAGCGCAAGATACGCCTAACAGCAGAACAATGAGTATCACGGGGTGACTGCAGATACTGACAGACTCGGTTAACAGCAAAAGAGATGTCTGGTTGGGTGATCGTCAAGTACTGAAGACCACCAACAATACTCATGTACTCTGTCGCATCAGCAGAAGATAGAAGCTCACCGTCAACAAATCCAAGGAGTACTTCTTCTGCGTCATAACAAGACCAGCAGCCCGACAAGTGACCTCCACACCAAGAAAGTAGTGAAGCTTCCCAAGGTCCTTGACCGCAAAGTCAGCACCAAACGAACGAACAAGAGCAGTAGCAGCCGACTGAGAGGAGCTGACCAGAATAATATCATCCACATAGACCAATAAGTACATAGTAACCTTAGGCCTCTGTAGAAGAAGCAGTGAGGAGTCAGCAGTGGACGATGCAAAACCATGAGCACGAAGGGCCATTGCAAGATGAGCATGCCAAGCATGAGGGGCTTGCTTCAGACCATAAAGTGCCTTGGACAGACGACAGAGATGATCAGGACGATCCGGATCAGAAAAACCCGGAGGCTGGCGCATATAGACCTCCTCCTCCAACACACCATGGAGGAAGGCATTTTGGACATCAAGCCGACGAATAAACCAACCTCGAGTAACTAAAAGAGATAGAATAAGCCTGATGGTAGTAGGCTTGACCACTGGACTGAAGGTGTCTTCATAGTCAAGACCAAAACGTTGTCGAAAACCACGAGCAAGAAGACGAGCTTTGTAGCGCTCAATGAACCCATCAAAATGCCTCTTCACTTTGAAAACCATTTAGAATCAATGACATTAACCCGGGACGGTGAAGGAACAAGAGTCCATGTCTGATTGCAAATGAGAGCTTGATACTCCTGCTCCATGGCCTTTCTCCAATGAGGAATGCGCATGGTAGCTTGATACGTGCGCGGCTCGGAGGAGGGATCCGCAAGCGCCGCAGTCATGCATGCAGCCAACCACGCAACAGTGCCATCATGACGCTGCTTAGGCTGAACAATACCACTACAACTGCGTGTATGAGGGTGCAGAGCAGTAGCAGGAGCCAGTGACGTCAAGGACGACGATGGAGCGGCGCTAGAGGAGCCAGTAGCTGCAAAACTGGGCGAGGGCGACGGAGGCATCCCAGTTCCAGGCGACCCCGAGTTGCATGGTGCTGAAGATATGATGCGGAGCATCCTACGGACATCACCATGTCAAGAGTCCGTTTGGAAAGTGACACATGCGACCTCTACTTCACATACACAAAGGTGAATCATATCCTCTACACGTGTTCACTTGAGCCCTTCGAGGATGGTATACTACTTGACACTTCTCCCGTGTGCATGCATAGGTATTGTCGGAACGCTGCGGACGACGTGGAGGAGTGCAAGCGCCAAGGAACACCTACAACATCCGCGAGGAAAGCATGGAAACGAAGACACAAGAAGAAGAGTTGTCGAAGAATCTCCAGCCACCGGACGACCGGTCGGGTCTGGACGTCCGGCGCCTGAAGATCCATCGGACGACCGGTCCAGACCGGAAGACCGGTGTCCCTGCACCTGAGCCAAACGAGCGGACGTCCGACGCCACCGGACGACCGGCGACCGGACGACCGGTCCAGACCGGAAATCCGCTACACCAACATCCGAGCCAGAACGAGCGAACGACCGGCCCCTACCGGACGTCCGGCCGCCCACGAGCCACCGGACGACCGGTCCCCATCGGACGTCCGGTACCTGGCTGTGTCCAGTTGCGGGATGAGGCCCATGTACCCCTTCACTTACCTCTTCGTGGCCCTATACTATATATACTCCTCCACCTCCACCATTTGAAGGTTAGCGATGGTTTAGCTCATACTTAGAGATAGAGCTTCGCTCATCCGCATCGGATCTACTCCTCGTGAGAGACCGCGGCCTCTTCGGAGAAGATCCCTTTGGATTCAAGACCTCCTTTTGGAGAAGAACATCAAGACCTCCTCACGGAGAAGACCGGTTACCTTTGTATCGTCCGTTGTTGACTTTGGATCTTGTATCTCACCTTTGTGTTCATCGATCTAGCGCATGTGTGATCATACTTGTTGGTTTGAGTGTTCTCTTGTGTTCCCCTTGTGATTTTCCCCTCGTTTCCCTCCTCGTGTTCTTCATGTTCATCGCGGGATCCGCTCCTTTCGTGAAAGATCGGCCCATAGGGTTCCTACCCTACATCATCTTGGTATCATGAGCCACGTTGATCACGATTTCGGAGCCTCCCCCACCGTTTTCTAGCCTTCTTTTGCTTGATTTCGTCCTAAATTCGAAAATCCCCACCAAAAATAGCCTCAATTTTTTTGTGATTTGTTGGTTTGATAATGTTTTGTTGATTTGATCCATGGATTTGCTTGGTTTCGAGTGGATCTAGCATCTCCCCAAGTTTCCCCATCTTTCATCCATGAAATCTCATCAATTTTGACCCCAAAATCCCCAAATTCCGCCCAAAATCGCGTCCAGAATCTCGGATCTGGAGTTGACCCCGATACACCGGACAACCGTCACCTTACCGAACGTCCGGAGCCACAGGAACCACCGGACGTCCGACCTTACCGGACGACCGGAACCCCCTAACCCGAGTAGAATCACCGGATTTCCGACCCGACCGGACGACCGTTTTTTCCGGACGTCCGCTACCTGTAGATATCAACTTCGCTCAAATTTTGTTTCGGCCATAACTAATTCATCCAGAGTCCGATTTTGACGTTCTTTAGCTCGTTGAAAAGCTCTTGACATCCTCCTTCCCACAAAAATACCACCAACATCTTTTGACTACATCAAATTTTGACAATTTTGGCATCTTTGCCTAGGACTTCCACCACATCATCCGCTACACCACCGACTTCCGCAACCTAACCAATTTTGTTCCCCATCATATTAGTGGTTGCTTGAGGAGTGATTTGAGTCTCCTAAGGTGTCTAGGCTACTTAGGGATGGTTGCTTCTTCATCAACCACCACCACCACTTCCGCATAGGCTTGACCACTATACACTTCCGCCACCCCAAGTTAACCCAATTTTGGTTGTGTTGAGAGTTGTGTCTCCTAAGTTGTTTCGGCTACTTAGGGACCATGCTTTCAACTCCAACACCGTGTATAGTTCACTACCATAACCTCCACTTCCACATTGCCTAGTGCAACACCACCACTTCCCGCTACCACCATTTGACTTTTGCCCTTGAGATTTTGAGTTGTGGTTTTTTCGTTTCCTAAGGTGTTTCGGCTACTTAGGGACGAGTCTCCATCATCTTGGTATCTACATCAAGAACACCGCTACTCGTCATCGCCAAGGACGGTAACCTCCATATCATCTTGGTATCGTGGTACCCCTCCATTGTACTTTCCCCTTGCAATTGCATTGTTAACCCCTAGCCCATTTTGTGTTACTTGCCTATCGAGACTAGCCATTTGAGTATTGCCGGCAACACTACTTGTGCACATTAGTGATCTACACCATACATTGCAGACATACCATATCATATTGGTATCATATCATTTCGTGTGCCTCAAGTTTGTTCCCGCATATACACAATTACTATCTTGGTTTGTGCATTTCGCAAAGTGGATATATAAAAAAAGAATAAGCTTTTAAGCAAAAGAGAAAGAGCAAAGAAGCTTGTAAGCAATAGCCATAGCATCCACCACATTGCATAAGATTGTCATATCCGATCATCTTGAATCAAACACCGGGAACCATACATACATAGCATACTTGGGATAGAAAGTTATCCATTTTGCATCTTATAGGTTGTGCACAAGTGTCGTATCCGCCTAGTGAGCAATCATGCTAGCGTCTCTCTTGAGTTGTGCAACACGAGTGTTTTCCGTGGATTCCACATTTTGTGCTCATCCTTGGTTGCACGACCCCATTTATCTATCCGTGTGTGTGTTTCCGTGTGCCACATATTGCTATTGGTCTACTTGTTACACTTGTGAATTTATGAATCTCTTTCAACATTATTGACTCTTGCTAACATTTTGCATTAAATTTTTGTGCCACTATCCTCACCGAGCTCCACCATAAGCCTTACTTGTGTAGGTGTGAGAAACCGACAAGAATTGGTACCAATTGTGCTATTTTCTTGTCCATATTGGAGTGATCATTGATCCACTTTCAACTTCGGTCAAGGTACATTTGGTATTCGTTCTTCTCTTTCTCCACTCATATTGGCTCGAATCTTGTGATGGATAGGCAAGGCATTTCATCTCCGGTCTTCCACAACAATGACGGCGTGTACAACTACATCAACAACAAGCTTTCCGCACAAAAGGAGGAGCAAGATGCAAGGATGGAGGAGATTCAGACCTTGTTGATCAACCGTTCTTCCCCTTCATCATCCTCAAGGCGGTGACGTTCAAGTCACAAGTCTTCGCAGCGCAAAAATGATGCAAGCGCAAGTCGTCCACGTCCACATCTCCATGGCGACCACCATCATGTTCATGATCCACCTCGTCATGAAGGGCAAGTCACCTCCAAGCAACATGTGCACGACGACGACGAACGGCATCTACATCGAGATCAAGCACGACAACGACAACATCATCATGAAGATGCTCGAGATGCGCCTACCTACAAGTCGCAACAAGCCCTACTTCACGCCAAGTCCAAACTTCATGATCACAAGAGAAGACTGCGAGACAAGCACCACCAAGACGGAGCTACGGCTACACCAACCACTTTGGCATCTTCGCCAAGTGACTTCAAGGCATCTTCGCCTTCGGATATATGGCATCTTCGCCAACAAGCACCTCAAGACTACGCTCAAGAGAAGCTCCCCAAGCTCAAGTCCGCGACTTCCATGAGCTACTACGACCTCGACATCGACCACATGATTCCTTTCTATGGGACTCAAGAACCCGAGGAGTATCTCGAGTGGGAGCGTTTGATGGACGGCTACCTCAAGCTACATCAAGTCCCTCCCGAAGATCAAGTGAAGTGCGCCACAAGGAACTTCCACAACTAAGCGTCCACATGATGGCTTCACACACCTTCCGAGAGCTACGACATGAGTTGTCCCAAGACGAAGAGAGCTTTGCGGCGAGAGTTTGTGCCTCCAACCTACACGGAACAACTTCAACGCCAATTGGAGAACACCATCCAAGGATCCAAGTCCATCGACGAGTACTTCAAGGAGATGAAGATTGCCTTGCGACGAGCCGGCGTGGACGACCCCATTTCGATGAAGTTCCACTTCATGATGGGATTGCACAACGACATCTCCAAGACGATCTTCCTCGAGAACTACAAGTCCCTCGACGACAACTACATTGGTGCTCTCAAGGTGGAACAAGAACTCATGTAGGCCAAACTTTCTCCACCCCAAGCTCACTTCGCGACGACCAAGCTCCGTGAGAACGAGCATGAGGCTAGTACCACCACGATGTCCAAGCCCGACGAGCTCCAAGACGATACTCCCAAGTTCGAAGCCATCCCTCTTTGTGGCATTGACGATGCCGAGTCCTCCATGACTCTTTTTCAAGACGGTGCGGCGACGAGTACGACTACGGAGACCCTCAAGGACCAAGCTTTGGAGGCGAGCGACAAGGTGGCGAGCAAGGATGATGCTTCCATCTTAGGAGGCGAGAGTGATGATGTGCCATCTTCAGCCTTCATCCATGGCGACGACGACGAGATGGTTGAGCATGCGATTTTCCCTTTGACCATGGCAACGTTTCATGACTTGAGTGACTTTTGCCACCATATTGAGAGTGAGAGTGACTTCACCACTAGCCCCATATATGATGTGTTGCATCAATTCCCATGTGAGGAGAGCCACAACCCCCACCACTTGAGTGAGATGAGTGACTCCACCATACGTGAGATTGAGTGCACCTATTTTGAGGGAGTGCGTGAACCACCACATAGAGAGAGTGAGATAGTTGATAGGTCATGTGAGGCCACTTTCAACACTAACGACTTGACCTCTACCTCTATTGTGTCTTCTCATTTGGTGCTAGGTCACATCTATGATGATGCGCCGATTCACGACGACTACGTCCTACCTTTGGACAAGACGATGGCCATGGTGGAATATGATGCACCCCCCACATGGTTCCATCAAGATGAAGATGACCACCATTTGGTCTTTCCCACCTCACCTACACCATTTGAGTGGAATGAAAACGATAACATAGATGACGGTGATGCTCTAGTCCCACTAGTGGACATTCTTGACATTGATTGCTTTCATGATGTTGATCCCCCTATTGACATGCTTCATGCTAGTATGATTTCCCCATGCGTTGATTTACCCATTTATGATGAGTATGATGATTGCCATGTGGAGTCTCTTAGTTGTGATGCCATGTTACATAGGATTTCTTGTGCTAATTCTCTCGGTAACATCATGTTTGCTAATCCGCTTGACTTGTCATATGCTATGCATGAGATCAATCATATGTCATATTTGCAATCTCTTCATAGTGACTATGCATATGCCATTAATATAAACCCAATTTGCACATATGGCGTAGATGACAAGCCCATGGTTATCGGCATTTTTTTTCTTGTGATGATATTGATATGCTCCCTTTGCATCATTTATCTCATATGCCATTGCCATGACCACCTAGCTTCGGATATGCATTGTTTTGGGTATTACCCATTTTCTCCATATGATGTTTTCCAATATTGCACATGAGGAGACCCCCATAGTTTCCTCATACATTTTAGGAAATTTTGATCACTCCCATCAATTGCATGATCCTTATACTTGTATGCTCAATTTGCATTCCCATCGTGTTATACACAATAACTATTCTTTCATGATGGATGACATGTTCTTATACCATGCATCAAATTTCTTTGAGCGATGCTTATATTGTACTAACTCTCACGTGCACATACACATCATGATGGATGATGTGTACATTTACTGCACACATAATTTCTTTCGTTTGTGTCTCTTTTGTGTAGGTACCCATGAATTCTTGTCAACCTCGCAATCCCATGAGTTGACAAAATGAGCTCTAGAGAGCAACTATGACTTGAGATCCCATGGATTGTCTTTCCCACCGCTCTCTTCGCGCAAAGATTTCACGCATTTCTTCTACATGACCCTCACTTGGCTATGGGTTATTGTCCACTACATATTCTATGCCCATCTTACCATGATCACTTTGCATGATATGCTCATTACTATGCTTTTGCCATGCATTCGTGACCCATGCTTTGCATTACACATGATGATTGATTCTCATACTTGTATGTGTATTCGCAAGCTTGGTGGAGACATTGCTTGTTATTGCCATGTTTGCTTTGTGCCCCATGCTTATGATGATACTATGATCTTGCTTTGTGTTCGTGCTTGCGATATATCATGTACATTTCCTATGACTATTATTTGCTCACATGACATGATTGCCATGCTTTCCTCTAGTATGTTGCATCTTTGCACTACTAGCTTGCACGACTTGATTCCTATGATTGCTTGCCTTGTTGCATCACCAATGATTCATACTTGCTCACTTCATGCGGTTGATGACAACCATTGACATGCTTGTCCCCATGATATCTTTGCTTGTGCTCAATTTATGCGCTTATATGCCATGTCACAATCCTTTGTCACATCATATGCTTTGCATGATGACGACACTTGTTTGGTGAATCGCCTCTTGAATGCTTGGTTTTGCACTAACGCTAACCAAATTCATTTTTCCAAGTGTTTGTTGTCCTTGCTCATTTTGAAGGAATCCCAAGATGGTGCGACATTGGAGAGTGCCCACTTCAAGCTTGAAGATGACGACTACTTGGTGAACGTCCACTCCTACACGGCGAAGCCATCTCTTTCCCATGGTGATTTGGTTTTCGATCCGAGGTCGGATCTTTCCCAAGGGAGGGGAGATGATGCGGAGCATCCTACGGACATCACCATGTCAAGAGTCCGCTTGGCAAGTGACACGTGCGACCTCTACTTCACATACACAAAGGTGAATCATATCCTTTACACGTGCTCACTTGACCTCTTCGAGGATGGTATACTACTTGACACTTCTCCCGTGTGCATGCATAGGTATTGTCGGAACATTGCGGACGACGGGAAGGAGTGAAAGCGCCAAGGAACACCTACACCATCCGCGAGGGAAGCGTGGAAACGAAGACGCAAGAAGAAGAGTTGTCGAAGAAGCTCCAGCCACCGGACGACCGGTCGGGTCCGGACGTCCGGCGCCTGAAGATCCACCGGACGACCGGTCCAGACCGGACGACCGGTGTCCCTGCACCCGAGCCAAACGAGCGGACGTCCGACGCCACCGGATGACCGGTGACCGGACGACCGGTCCAGACCAGAAATCCGCTACACTAGCATCCGAGCCAGAACGAGCGGACGACCGGCCCCTACCGGACGTCCTGCCGCCCACGAGCCACCGGACGACCGGTCCCCAGCGGACGTCCGGTACCTGGCTGTGTCCAGTTGCGGGCTGAGGCCCATGTGCCCCTTCACTTACCTCTTCGTGGCCCTAGACTATATATACTCCTCCACCTCCACCATTTGAAGGTTAGCGATGGTTTAGCTCATACTTAGAGATAGAGCTTGGCTCATCCACATCGGATCTACTCCTCGTGAGAGACCGCGGCCTCTTCGGAGAAGATCCCTTTGGATTCAAGACCTCCTTTTGGAGAAGAACATCAAGACCTCCTCACGGAGAAGACCGGCTACCTTTGTATCGTCCATTGTTGACTTTGGATCTTGTATCTCACCTTTGTGTTCATCGATCTAGCGCATGTGTGATCATACTTGTTGGTTTGAGTGTTCTCTTGTGTTCCCTTTGTGATTTTCCCCTCGTTTCCCTCCTCGTGTTCTTCTTGTTCATCGCAGGATCCGCTCCTTTCGTGAAAGATCGGCCTATAGGGTTCCTACCCTACATCAAGATAGCCCGGGAGAGGTCGGCCCGGGTGACATAGGCCCAGACCCGTAGGCGAGGCGAGAGCAGGCGAGGCCGGCCCAGTCGCCGTGGGCGGTGAGGCGAGGACGGGCGAGGCCGGCCCAGTCATCATGGGCGACGAGACAGGGACGGGCGAGACCGTCCCAGGCGACGTTGGCATGGCGGGCGTCGCGGGCCGAACGGGCGACGAAGCAGGCAAGAGCGCCGGGGCATCGACCGGTCGTGCATGGGCATCGGTACCGAGGCCATGCAAGGATGCCATAGGGTCATCATGCACGACGGGTGGTGCCGACAAGGAAGGCGATGACGACAAAGGAGGCGATGGCGCCTCTAAAATTTCCAAACAAGACCCACGTCCAGTGCCTGCACCACGGTTAGGCAGCAATATAAAAGAGTATGCAACATCATCAAATTGGTCAGAAGCAATAGAGGATGAATGCATGGATGGTGGTTCAGCAGTGGACACAGGAAGTTTGGCAAAGGGAAAAACATGCTCATCAAACACGACATCCCGAGATATATAGACACAATTGGTGGGAACATGAAGACATTTGTAACCTTTATGAAAAGAGCTATAGCCAAAAAGACACACTTCTTGAAGCGAAACTCAAACTTGCGCTTGTTATATGACGGAGATGCGGCCAGCAAGCGCACCTAAAAACCTTGAAGAAGGTGTAATCGGGTTGTTCATTAAGAAGAACCTCAATGGAAGTCTTCATGTTCAAGACACGAGTGGGAGTATGGTTTATGAGAAAACATTCAGTGGTGAAAGCATCACTCCAAAACCAAAACGGAACAAATGCATGGGCCAAAAGAGTAAGACCAGCTTCAATAATGTGACGATGCTTACGTTCTACTAAACCATTCTGTCGATGTGCATGTGGACATGCTAAACGGTGAGCGATTCCAAGCGACTGAAAGAAGGAGTTGAGATTGCGATACTCGCCCCCCTAGTCCGACTGGACATGAACAATTTTGTGCTTGAGAAGGCGTTCAACATGTTTTTGAAACTGAACAAAGATGTCAAACACATCAGATTTACGTTTAATAAGATAAAGCGAGATAAAGCGACTATAAGCATCAACGAAACTGATATAATAATTGTGACCATCGAGTTTGAGCAGGACTCCATACATCTAAAAACACAAATTCTAAAGGATGTTTCCCCTCATGACTGAACTCCGAAAAAGAAAGTTGATGACTCTGACACTCACACGTCACACTTGCCCCCCAAAAGAGGAAAAACGCTCACGCTCGCGTCTGAGAATCCAAGAGAGATGTTCGGACTTTCTCAACCTCATTCACCACTTGTTTCATACCGGGCCACTGCACCGGCAGCTCACTCGCACACGATATGCCGATCCTCGCCACTGACACCAGGCAACGCTCAACCTGCGGCTGGTGTCCACCTACATCGGCGAGCAGCCGCGGATCGACGACGGACAAGATGCCGCCTCCGAAGCAGGCCTCCTCGACGAACCTCGTGAGCGTCAACCCTTCCAAGAACATAGCGTCGGTAGGCCTCTTCCCGGTGAACATCTCCAGTAGAAGAATCCCGTAGATGTACGCGTCGCCGCCGGCGCATGCTTTCCCGCCCATCCCGTACTCTGCAAAATCTCAGAGCATTTCCGGTGAACATTTCTGCAGCGCGTGTGCTAGTAGAATTTATACGTGGTACGTGGTTGATCTTTACTTACCTGGGGCAATGTAACCGATGGAACCCTTGAGGATCACGGAGCTGGCTTGGCCACTCGGGTCAGCGCCGCCGAGAAATCTCGCGAGACCGAAGTCGCCGACGCGGGCAACCATGTCGTCGTCGAGAAGAACGTTGCTGGGCCTCAGATCGCAGTGCGCGATCGGCGCCTCGCAGTCGCTGTGAAGGTAATCCAGCGCCGACGCCACGTCCACGGCGATGTTCAGCCGCTGCACAAGGGTCAGCGTCCTGGTCTCCTGGTGCAGCCACCTCTCCAGGCTCCCGTTGGGCATGTAGCCGTACACCAGAGCCTTGAACTCCTCCCCTCTGCCATCCACGCTCGCGCACACGGTCAGAATCCTAATGAGGTTGCGGTGCCTGGCGTGCCGCAGGGCGTCACACTCCGCGGCGAAGGTTGCGAGCGTGCCTCGCTGCCCGAGGCTGAGGACCTTCACGGCCACGATACACTCGTTGCCCTTGTGGGACATCCTGCCTTGGTACACCGATCCGTGCGAGCCGGCGCCAACCAAGTTGTCCGGAGAGAACCCATTGGTCGCGTTGGAGAGCTCCGTGTATGAGACTTTCCAGTGCAACTCCTCCACCTCCAATGGATTTGCCACTTTTGGCGGAGCCATTTTCCGGCGACAAGCCACCACAGAGGCCCAAACGACAATGCTGGCAAAGGCTGTGCATGCCATAGGAGCGGCCAGTTTCAGAGCAAGCGATCTATCCCTCGCCGCGTTGGTTGTAGTTATACAGGGTGGCAGGCCCAATTCCCCAATGCCACCACATAGATGGCTATTCCCGGTGAGGTCGACGGCCGTCGTGTTGGTGAAGACTCCCTTGACCGCCACCTCACCGGCGAGACGGTTGAAGGACAGGTTCAGGAGGCGCAGGTACGGCAGGTCTTGCAGAAAGCGTGGGAAGTCGCCGGACAGGTGGTTGCGGGACATGTCCAGCTCCTCCAGGTCCTTGAGGCTCCCGAATGACGACGGTGAGACGCCAGCGCGGAGCAGGTTGCCCTGGAGATATAACTTCTGAAGCACCTGACTCTGGCCAATCGTTGCGGGGATCACACCAGTCAATCTGTTATTGGAGAGATCCAAGGTTTGGAGACTCTGAAGGCGGCCAACCTCCAGTGGCACCTCGCCGGAAATGAAGTTGTTGGACGTGTTAAGGATGTAGGACATTGCCGGTATGGTGAAGACCTGAGCTGGAATGGTGCCAGTGAGCCGATTCCCGGCGACACTCAGGTAGGCGAGGCCCCGGCAACCCGCTAAGCTCGGCGGCACCTCGCCAACGAGCTCGTTTTCGCTCAGCTCGAGCTGCGTCAGCTTGGTGAGGTTGCCGAGCGACGACGGAATCGTGCCGGTCAGCCGGTTCCCGAACAGGAGCATCTCAAACATGCCAGTTAGAAGGCCCGTGGACTCCACGATGACCCCGGACAAGTTGTTTGCCTGGAACCGGAGGGTTGTCAGCCCCGTCAGCTTGCCGATATCGGAGGGGATGGTCCCAGATATCCGGTTGTACGCGAAGTCCAGCCACGCGAGCTCCGTCGACAGGTTGGCAACCGACGCCGGCAGCTGGCCGGAGAGATCGTTGTGGAACATGTGGAGCACACGCAGCTTGCTGCAATTCGTCAGGGCGTCCACGAACTGCCACTCGCTAGGTGTGCTGGCTTGCAGCATGTTGAAGCTCAGGCTCAGATAGAGGAGCTCCCTGAGCTCGCCAAGGTCCGCGGGCACCACGCCAACGAGGTTGTTCTCGCCCAGGGCGATGCACTGCATTGTCGACGCGTTCGCCAGGCTCGCTGGGACCCGTCCAACGAGCTCATTGCCGAACATGCTGAGGAAGTAGAGCTCCGGGAGCAGGTCTCCGATGTCGTGGCGGAGCCTCCCCGATATTGAGTTGTAAGACAGCTCGATCATCCTGATGGAGGTGACGTTGTAGATAGACGCCGGGACCTCGCCGATAAGATCGTTCCCGGCCGCCTCTATGTACTGCAGGCTCCTGGACTGGCCTATGTCCTCCGGCAGGCTACCGCGAAGGTTGTTGTACTTGAAGGAGAATCCAATGAGGGCCGTCATGTTGGCGAACAGCGGTGGTATGCTGCCGGTGAGGTTGTTGTTTCCAAGGCTGATCCACTGCAACGAAGGCAGCCCGGCGAGGGAGGTCGGTATGCTCCCCATGAGCTGGTTCTTGGAGAGGTTCAGATTTACCAGAGCGCCGCCGAGACGGCCAAGCCTGGGTGGGATAGGGCCGACGAGCAGATTGCGAGAGAGATCGAGATGCGTCAGATTTGTGAGCAGGGCCGCCTCTGCCGGCATGGCCCCAGCGAGCAGGTTGCCCGAGAGGTCCAGCCTGTGGAGGCGCCGCAAACTGCCGACGGACGGAGGTATCTCCCCTATGAGCCCGTTGTCCGGCAGCTGAAGAGACGAGAGGAAGGTGAGGTTCCAGAGTGCCGGAGGGATAGCGCCGGCAAGACCCAACGACGCGAGCACCAGCGCGGTCGCTCTGCCATTGCCAGCGTGACACGAGACGCCACGCCACCGGCAGAAGGGCAAGGAGTCATTCCAGGAGCTCAGCGGGTCGGCGTGGCCGCCTCCAGAGACGGCGTGCTTGAACGCCAGCAGAGCGGCGCGGTCCGTCTCGTTGTTGCCGGCGGCGGCCGAGCAAGCCTCGGCCAGCTGTAGTAGGATGAATAGAGCCAGTACGAGGTGGCACCGCTGGCCTAGGACAAGCTGCATGGCGGATGACTTTTCTCGACTGGAATTTTGAGAGAAAATAGTAGTACTAGATAGAAGGAGGCGCACCAAGTTTGCCACGGAATGTTGCGCAGAGGACTCCTCGAGTGTGTAGACAAAACCAAGGCTGGTGCCGTAGGGGGTGTTGAATTCGTCTCATGCTTCGGTCATCCGATGATGTTGATGGGTTACCTCGTCGGCCGGCGCGCGTGCCCACTTAGGCCCTGATTGGATTGTTGTTTTCCAGCGTTTTACACCTGTATAAAAGATACACACCTTTATCCGGTCGTTTTCTTTCTTCGTTAAAAATTGCATATAGCCGGTGAAATACACTTGTAGAATAAATATATCGATTTCAAATGGGGCGTTAATTTGATGCGTGAGCGGCAATGGATTAACTCCGCCATCGGATACCTAACCACTGAAATTAGCTTTGATGTTGACCGCCGATCGCCCTCAACGCACCCAGCTAGCCTGTGTTTGGGTTTAGAATTAGAGCGTGATGGAAAGGAAGCCCAGATCTTACCGGGGTCTTCACCAGAACCACATGAAAGCAAACTGTACTCGGCAATTCGTGAGATCAGGACATATAATAAGGTGCACGGCTGCCACGCCACCTTTCTCTTAATTTAACAGAAATTTTAATTGAATCATAGACGTTCATTAATAAACAAAGATATGGCCCTGGAGTTATGAGAAGTTTATTATAAACTTCCACGAGAAGATTACTAGTTTGTTATCGGGGAGGTTGCGTGTCGGAGACAACTATTGCAGTCAAATCGAGTAGATCTCGGGTAGCAGGTCTGAAAGCACAAGTGCTCCCTAGGTGGTTTTGGTAATTAATGTCAACATATATCTTGTTGGACTAACATTTTTATCTAGTATGTTTTAGATAAGTTCAACAGTGAAGTGGCATGGACTAGAGGATGTGAAACCTCTTCAAGATGCTAAGGATAAAGGATTGGCTCAAGCTCAAAGCTTAAGACTCTACATTTTCCATTTTAGTGATCCAAAATCACATTGAGTCTATAGGAAAAGTCAATACTATCAAGGAGGGATGAAGTGTTGCTTAATGAGGTTATTGCTCAAAATGAGACGCAGCTGCATGACATTCTTTGATCCGTCCATGACAGAAAAAACCATGGTAGAAGCGAGGGGGAGGAAAATTTCGGGGAGTTCCCGGTTACGGTGGGAGGTCGGGGGCCGAGCGATGCACGTTTTTCTCGTACACGTACGCGTGTGTGTGCGAGGCGTTGGCTCTAACTGAACCCGAGCGAGGCGTTGGGCTCTAACTGAACCCGAGCGATTGCACTGCAGGCTACGCATTAGTGAACCCGAGCGATCGATTGATGGCTGTTAACTAAACCCGATCGAGCGAATCCTTCGCTACTGCTGCTAACTGAAGCCGATCGATGCTGCCTCTGGATGAACAGTGAGCGTTGCGAGGGGGTGGATGAACAGTTCCCGGTGGGGGTGGATGAACAGGACCCCGTGGTATTGCCTCTGGATGAACAGGACCCCAATCGATCGAGCCGGTTGGGGCTGGATGAACAGGACCCCGTGGAGGGCTGGATGAACAGGACTACCCCGTGGAGGGCATGATGAACAGTAGACAGTGGAGGGCAGGATGAACAGTAGCCCGTGGAGGGGTGGTTGAACAGGAGCCCGTGGAGAGGGCTGGTTGAACAGTAGCCGGTGGAGTAGCGCGCGGTGGAGGCTGGATGAACAGGAGCCCGTGGATGAACAGTCGCAGGTGGAAGCTGGAGAAGGTCGACGGTGGATGAACAGTAGCTCGTGGAGGCTGGAGGGGGTCGACGGTGGAGATGAACAGTATCCCGTAGAGTCCCGTTTTGCGGTACGTCACACCCCTCCCGATGAACAGGACCCCCGTTTCGACCATAGTGCTCCAACACAAATCCGTTTCGTCCGTTTTGCGGTACGCCACACCCCTCCCGATCAACAGGACCCCCGTTTTGACCGTAGGAGGTCCGTTTTCTCCGTTTTGCGGTACGCCAGACCCCTCCCAATGAACAGGATCCCGTTTTGAACGTGGCCGGTCGAACACAAGGCCGTTTCCTCCGTTCTGCGGTACGCCAGGCCTCGTTTCCATCGCCTGTTCCGTCCAAGCCCTCCCGATGAACACGACGCATTCTGTTGCCTCCCCATGAACACGACGCATTTTGTTGCCTCCCCATGAACACGACGACGACGTCGTTTCTCCGTTCCGACCCAGCCATGTACATGAGCCCTGGCCGTACGTATGCGCGAGTAGGCGTTCGAGACCCCGCCCGTATGTACACATACGTGGCCGTATTTTCTTTCTTGCACCCTGGCCGCTGTAGGTACGTGTAAATGCTACGTGCGCGCCTCTACTACGACACGTGCACGCCTCTACTACAACACGTGCGCGCCTTTACATCGACCAGTATGTATGTACACGTTCGCGACCAGAATGACAACGCTACGTACGCTTCGACCAGGTGGGTCCCGACTGTCAGGCACTTCCTTGCCTACGAAGATGTAGCTGGTCGGTCCCAGCAGTCAGGGGACGAATCGTTTTTTTTGCCCGGACGCACTTCCTTGCGTGTGAAGATGTAGCTGGTGGGTCCCAGTAGTCAGGAGGAAACGTTTTTTTCATGAAATACGGTGGCCCGTCCGATGGGTCCCGCTGTCAGGTGGAGGAATAACTATTTTGCACGTAATAAGGAGGCACTTCCTTGCTGCGGCCGTGGACCCAGCTGTCAGCCTCTCCACGTATAGTCCACATCCGATGGAAGCCGTTCCTTGACCACGTTGACCATGCCGCGCCGAGAGCACCAGGGCGGTGGACGACGGCGAGGCCTAGGAAGGGGACGACGCGGAGCCGAGGAAGACGTGGCAGTGGATGCCCACGCGTAGAGGAGTACGAGGGTTCACTGGTTTGTTGCGGTGTGAGGCTGCCGTCGCCGCAGAATAACAGGGGGTGTGGGTGAGTAGAGGGATGACCTGGCCAGCGGTTGGAGTAGTAGGGGGCGGTGAGGCCTCCGCCGCGTCACAGCCGACCACGGGAGGCACGAGCACGAGGCACGACTGGCGCTGGTTTGGGCGGCTGGAGCAAGAAGACCAGAGGTTGAAGAAGCACTACGGCCGTTGGATGGACATCGTACGGTCACTGCAGCTACAATCGTGCATATTGACTAAGTTGACAAAGCCCTCTGTCCCCGTCAACTTAGTAGGCCCACAAGTCAGCCTCCCACCAAGGTGGGTCCCAGCTAGCAGGGGGTATTCATTTTTTTGAGCATAATAAGGAGGCACTTCCTTGCGTGCGAAGATATAGCTGGTGGGTCCGAGCTGTCAGCGGCGGTAACGTTTCTTTCGCGAAATACAGAGGCCCTTTCGGTGGGTTAATGTCAGATGGAGGAATCATTATTTTGCGCGTAATAAGGAGGCATTTCCTTGCGTGTGGCCATGGACCCAGCTGTCGGCCTCTCCACGTACAGTCCACTTCAGATGCATGTCGGTCGTTGACCATGTTGACCAGGCCGCGCCGAGAGCACCAGAGCGGTGGATGACGGCAAGGCCTAGGAAGGGAACGACACGGAGGCAGGGATGACTTGGCAGTTGTTTCCCATGCGGAGGGTAGTACGACTGTACGAGGGTTTACTGGTTCGTCTGCCGTCGCCGGAGAATAACAGCAGGTGTGGGTGAGTAGAGGGATGGCTAGGCCAGCGATGGGAGTACGGTGGGGCGGTGAGGCCTGCGCGGCAGCAGAGCCGGCTGCGGGGAGGAGGGAGCAGGCAGTCCCACCGACGCTTGTTTGAGCGGCTGGAGCAGGAAGAGCAGAGATTGAAAAAGCACGACCGTCGTTGGATGGCCATCCAACAGTCACTGCTTGTGCGTCAACCTTTTTTTTTGAGTAAAGCCTCAAATCTGTGGAAAACATCATACAGCCCATCTTCCATTATTTCTAATAATTTACAGCCCATTTGCTAATTATTAAGGGGTTTTTTGGAGCCCATATTCTTTTTGTTAGCATTACAGCCCATATTATGGCCACGGTTAAAAAATTATACGAAATTTTGCATATTTCGGTGCGGTCCAAACTGTTTTTAATCCCGAAATTTCGACTCACATTCAAACTGATTTTAAAAATAAATGTATGTCAATATAAAATCCAACAAATTCTCCACGCATAAAAATTAATGTAATTTCAAATCTCGAAATGAAGAAAAGATATTTGAAACTAATTGCTGGTTTGATGTGTTTTAAAAATGTACAGCCCATTTCTCATTACTGATGGGCCATTTTCTCGGCCAGCTGAATGAAAGCTCTTCTCGTCTTGAAAGATTTGCAGCCCAACGGGCCTGACAAAGCGACTTATTTGGAAAATCACAAAAAAACTGGGCTGTGGCCGTGGACCCAGCTGTCAGCCTCTCCACATACAGTACTCTTCCGATGGAATGTCGTTGACCATGCCGCGCCGAGGGCACCAAGGCGGTGGACGACGGCGAGGCCTAGGAAGGGGACGACGCGGAGCCGAGGAAGACGCGGCAGTGGATGCCCACGCGGAGAGTACCAGGGTTCACCGGTTCGGCTGCGGTGTGAGGCTGATGTCGCCGCAGGGCCTGGCTACCGGTGGGAGTAGTAGGGGCGATGAGGCCTCATCGGCAACACAGCCGGCCACTGAAGGCAGGAGCAGGCGGTCTTCCTAGCGCTGGTTTGGGCGGCTGGTGCAAGAAGAGCAGCGATTGAAGAAGCAGTAGGACCGTTCGATTCAAATCCAACGGTTACTGCTGCTAGAATCGTTTGTTGACTAAGTTGACAAGCCCTACGTACGCGTCAACTTAGTAGGCCCACAGGCCAGGCTCTCAACCGGTGCGCCCCAGATGTCAGTGGGAGGAATCATTTTTTTCGTGTAATAAGGAGGCAGTTGATTGCATGCGGCCAGGCCAGCGAAGGGAGTAGGGTGGGCTGGGGAAGCCTGCGCGGCATCACAGCGGGCCACAAGAGGAGGGAGTAGGCAGTCCCGCCGGCGCTAGTTTAGGCAGCTGGAGCAGGAAGATTAGAGATTGGAGAAGCACATCGGCCGTTGGATGGACATCCAACACTAACTGCTGCTAGAATCGTGTGTTCACTGACAAAGCCTTGCGTAAACAAGTCAGCCTCGAAATCTGTGGCGTGTATAGCCCATTTGCTATTATTTTTATAATTTTTACTCATTTTCTAATTCATACGGAATTTATTGCAACCCATTTTCTATTTTTAGAATTGCTGGCCATTTTCTGGTCAGTACCAGGGTAAAAAAATTAACTAAATATGTGGGAAATTTTGAAAATTCGCAATTTTTTGCTGGGGAACGAAATATTCTTAATCCAAAAATTAATAGCCATACTAAAACAAATTTAAAAATAAATTAGTACTATGTCATGTTAAATCCAATGAAATACGTATAAGATATCAGTGAAGAACAAAAACAAAAAAAGAAACTTATATCCCATTTGCTATAATTTTTTTGGAATTTTCAAGCCCTTTTGATATTACTTTTAACAGACATTGACCATACTCTTAAGCCAGGCCGGAATGCATCCCTCCTCGTCTTGAAAGATTTGCATCCCAGTAATTCGGAGAAAACAAATAGGCCTAGCTTGGGTATTCTTCAAAAAGAAATACTGGGCTACCTATTTTCCCAAAGAACTGGTGCATGAGCATTTAGCTTTATTTATTTATTTACTTATTTATGTTTTGGGGACCATGAGCATGTACCTGGGCTGGATTCATGTGAGAGCCTCCCTTCCAGTTAATTATGGTCTTCTTTATTGGGCCTTCATCAGTGGGCTGCATGTTATCAACAAGTGGAAAATGTGTTCCGAGTTTCAAAAAATGTGTTCCATACGATAAATAGTATGGGCTACGTACGGTACGGGGCACTAAAGGATCGAACCGTGCAACGACTTCCAAAACATTGTATTTGTCGTTCTAACAACACATTTATTCAACCAACAGACAAAATATACTATTGATTGTACATTGAAAACAGCAGCAGCAGCAACCAGGGCTGGGGTGCAACAGAAGCAGTAAGCAGGCCAGAAGAGTGAAGACGCAACTCTCTATTCCAAACCAAACATCAGCCATCATTATAAAAGGGCTACCAAAAAAGAACAAGTGTATGCATCAAACTAAATAAAGATCCTACTACACCAAGTGTACGCATCTAACTAACTGGCTCAGTTAGACGTTACTATTTTTTTCGAAACGGAGGCAAAAGAATTGCCTCGTCGATTAATTAAGAAGAAGAGAATTGCCTGGTTAATCTACGGAAAACAGGGCTAAAACCGAAGACGTTACTATTTATTAAGCTGCAGTGGACTCGCAGATGGAGAGGAGTGGGAAACTTCACTGGTTCGGGTGCGTGGCAGCACAGCCGCGGTGGTTAGAAGGGAAAACATAAATTGGACACGGCATTACTTTTATAAGAGACCTGCGTTTTATACCCCACAGTAGGCATCCTAACAAGTTCACACACAAATACAATAGAAAAGGTAAACATTCATATCAAACTCAGGTTCACAGGACACGTTCATATCCATAGCCAACATTCACAATCAACAGCTCAAAAGATTCATATATACACAAGCTCGGCATATCTATGCATCCAAATGATTGATAGATCACACGACAATATTCATACATAATTTACAAAAAGATTCAGATATACGCTTGTTCAGTATGTTTATGCATCCAAATGATTGAGATCATAGCCAATATGATCCATGGACGAACTTTAATTACCTAGGGTACAGACTGGTAAATGGTGGTCAATCAGAGGTACTTCTTGATAAAATTAGTTCTTGTACGAGTAAACTTTCGAGTACATAAGAGGCAGCACGGACAATCTGAACTTTGCTTGTAGGTTTATCCTCAAATAGTGGCCTCGTGTCCAGGGAGGTTTGAGCAACTTGGCCACTACTTTCATCCAACTAGTTTACTGGGTTATCTTGGTCCTGTATCTCGCCAAAATTCTACATTGAAGACGAGAAAGGAGGCGGTTGAGAAAATGAACCACCCAAATTTTTTGTGCAGTTCAACTGAAATGGAGCATCCTTGGCGTGCAGACTAATTAAGTGCCAGATGAATATACGCGTTAACCAACTTGTCTGGAATCTTTAGACTCCATGCCATATAGTTCGCTACCATATGTGCCGATAACCAAAAGGCACAAGTTGGGACCAAAGACTGGACTGCGTTTTTCTGGGCAATGCACCAAGCAATATTTTTGGCGTTCACTCTCCTAACACTTGGAGTTTGACAATTGGTTGACGCCAGTTGATACTCGAATGAATATAGGCACTTCTTGTCAACATCGATGCTTGTCTGAGTGAACTTTGGAGTACATAGCAGCAGCATAAGTACCTGTCCATCTGATCATTTTGTGCGGTTCTACTGAAATCACCCGATGTAATGATTTGCCTGCGAGTTCAGGCTCCAAATTACTCCTTTATGAAATCGGCAAACAGTAGCACAATACCAAATTACCAATACATATGATAGGCACAATAATCAGGATAAAGACCAGTACCAACCTGTGTGAGGTAGCATACCAATTACTATTTCCTTTGACTGGAAGCCGAGATAAGCCAAGCGACTGACAGCAAAGGAAGAAAGCATGCGGAGTTTAGCAACTGACAGGAAAGGATGGAAGCTGTTGAGGCAATGAAGCACCCAAAGTTTTTGTGCAGTTCCACCAAAATCGAGCATCCCTGTTGGCACATATATTGAGAGAGTGAGATTACTGTAATAGTGGGACTAGTTTATGAAACATACACTAACAAATAGAAGCACCCTCATTATCTTAATGGGTAAAGTTAGTAACATAGTAGTCTTGCTTAAAGAGAGATATTAGTTTATTTAATCAGTGCCAATTAGCTCAACTCAACACTCAAAGCATTTCCATTTATCATAGGTTGCAAAACTTTAACGTGCAAAGATAAAGGAGTTTCTCATGACAGTAGCACGATACAAATAGAGATGATAGCAAACTAATATGGATGAAGGCCTTAGGCCCGTACCAACCTGAGAAAAAAAGCTTATTCATGTAGTCCCATAAGAGACGATAAAGCACTCACTGGAATCACACAATAGTATATATTTTTGTGCACTTCAAATGTATGGTTGAAATCACTCTTGTTTACCAGTGCTGGGATTATATGGAAAGATTATCAAGAACTTCCAGCAGAGTTAAAGCACTGGCTGGGATACAGTTCATTGTATTGTCTTGTGTAGTTCCATTTAATGTATGATTGGCACAACATGATCCCTGTTTGCACAAGTAGGAACAAGGTGAAACCTTCATTAGCTTAGTGAGAAAGGATAGGAAGACATTAGCATATTACTCAACCAGTAGCATCAAATTCATGATGGTCAATACGCAAAACATTGCCTCATTGAACCAATGGCAATAAATTGACATGCAAAACAATAGCACTATTATGTCATGCACTAATAATATTCCCTCCCTGCTCCACCACATGATTCACCTCCATAGACAAACATACACACATACATGATTCAACATAGGGTCCTACTAAAGATTTGTTTAACTCCAACAGGAAAATTAGGCAGTAATAAATTAGTGGTATTTAAGTACTCCTAATTTAAGTGAGACAGCAGAAGTGGAAGGGCTCCCTGGAGGATCATCTCACATGTAAGGTAGTCATTGCCGGAGCCCTTGAATGGCCTCGACTGAGGCCTCTGGCTTCAACAAGATCGCCTTGGCACTGTTTATTCTTCTTCTTCCTCCTCCTCTTCATGCTCTGTTTCTCTTTCTCCTCACCAGTCGGTGAAACCAAGTATATGATTGGCCTTCTAATTCAGAATTGGTTTTGTCAGTGAGGGAGTACAAGTGTACTAGTAAAAAACAACATTATTTTCTCATGGCAGTCGAAAAATAGAGATGAACACATGCATTAAATATCGTTCTTACCTAAAGGAAGGTTATGGCGCCAATATGGATGATGAGGATTGGAACACAGATCTCCCTTTGTGCAGTTCCACCAAAATGAACCAACTGTTCCATTCTGACATTCCCGTTAAATGGCACAAAGGTCACTTCTTTTAAGAAGAGTTTTGTGCAGTGCACTAAAAGGTCACAACAGCAACCAGGTGAATTGGATATCCCTATTTGCACAAAAAGGCACAGAGGAAACAGTCAGAGTCTCAAACAATTACAGGCAAAAACATTTGGCTAAACTTGTCATGGCTTATAACAGTGGGTGCACCAGCAGTCCAGCACCATGTACGTAAACAGGGGCATAAAGTGGCGATTCATAGTTTGTTGCCCCGAGAAACAAACATCCAAGAAACATATCTGGGTTGGTCCCATTTTTGTTCGCTCTAGCCACCTACTCCTATGTGTGGATAGAAAATCTAGTCAAGGTCATACCATTGTGTACAGCGTTACCCCTATATTTCCCTTTTCGACCAAGAGACCGGTTGGATGACCAGTCTGTACTACTTTCACCCCCTTTCCTTCCTGTTTGTACCAAGTCCGATGTACACACAGGCGGAGATATGTGTATGGATGAGGGGGCTGTGGCCCCCCCAAACCTGGTAGCTTTTGTGAAGAATTTTTTTAAGATGGCATAGATTGAGAAAAATAGGGACTTTTACCCCTTCATAAAGCCACATTTTGCCATTGCCCCTCCAAATGATCCTGTGCTAGCTCCGCCACTGGATGTACATACTAAATTCCCCCACCCCCACTTTATTTCTTGTTTGAACCAAGTACTCCCTCCATCCGGAATTACTTGTCATCAAAATGGATGTGTCTAGAACTAAAATACATCTAGATACACCCATTTCAATGACAAGTATTTTCGGACGGAGGGAGTACAAGATTCAACTCCATGAAGTATCTTTACCTCTAATAATAGAAGAAAAAAATATGTGACGTTGGACCATCCGATCGAGAGGGGCTGAGAGGTAGAAAATGATGCACATGCAGCGACGTAGCGAGCTGGGGAAGTAGAGCTAAGGCGGTTTCGAACGAAGATATACCTGAAGGTCGTCGGGATGTGGATAGGTGGGCGGCGGGAGGCCGGATCCGCCCACAGGCAACGACAAAGGGATCGGAGGATCTCCCACACCGGCGCTCGGCCAGAGATAACGGTGCGGCCGGCAGTGGATCTCCTCCCTCGCTGTCGACGACAGCCTAAATGCTGCCCCTCCTCCCCTTCACCGGCGGAGGGGGATACGTCCGGATCTGTAACCAGTGGTGAGGATAGAAAGCCAGTGTTTTTTGAAGGGAGAAAGACGGTGTTACTACCCCTATCTTGTTTAAATCTGGAGAGGATGAGAGTGTGTGAATAGAGCAACCCTAGCAAGCAAGCGCGGAGGATCCGGCCTATATATACGTAGTGAGCAACCCTAGCAAGCAAGCAACCCCTATCTTCGTCAACTCGTACAAGACTGAGAAATTTCATTACTACAACGCCCTCTCCCTCGCGGACTGAGCTCCGGTGCCTTAACTGCACCTGCCTTTGGCTGCATGACAGGAGGGCCAACCACCTGTTGGGCCCACCTGTCATGGACGCAAAGGCAGGAGCAGTAAGTTGAAGCTTTCGCTATCCCTCCTGCACGAGGTGGATGGACATGCAGCAGTGCATTCGATACTGTAGAAGTAGGAGTAATCATTATTGTTTGTCTTCTCGAAGAGGCAAAGAGCCAAGCGCAACCCGAATGTGGCAGTTGCGAACGCTCGCGTGGTGCGGTTCCTTGGAGTACTAGCCAGGCTCTTCATGAGACAAAATTGCTATTGTTTAACAATTAAACTCCATTATCCATTGGTTGATACTCATTATGCATAGGTCCACGCGCTTAGCACCATTTCCTCCTGGGGTCACCAATGTTTATTTGCTAATTAATAGCATTGCATGCAATGAACTAGCTATTGCAAGTCATTAAAAGCATACACACCTCTCATCTCTTATTGGTTGATATGTCAAGAAACAAGAAACAAGGTAGAAGTTAATGCACTGCGCCTAAGTGTTTTAGGACTATTTGGTTTTCGTAAGGCTGGTCATAGTGGGGAGTAACTTAGACTAGTGTCATGCATATGACACTAGCCTAAATTACTACCTTCATAATGCAAAGTAACATAATAGTAGTATTTTAGATGGCTTCATTTATTAGCTTGTAGACTCATCTTATCTTGAAAAGCGCTATGTTACAGTAACATATTATGTTACCACCTCTCATTAATTACTTGCCACATAAGCAAAAAAATCTTGGAGTGCGCTATGTTACTAGCTAAGTTACTCCCACTATGGCTAGCCTAAGATGACTTAAACACCTAGACGGAGGGAGTAGTATAGCCCTGTAAACCGGAAAGGAGTATTTGCCTTTCTAGAGATTTCAACAAGTGACTAGACTACACCGTGTGCAGTACTCCCTCCCTTCCAGTTTATAGGGCTCAAATCTCAAATCTCATGAACCAAGGAATTTTGCAATTGGAGGAATGTATCTCGTACTTTACAAAACTACCCTAATTAAACTCATGCATTAATTACGTAGTTCTCTCGTTTTCCTCTCCGCCTTGGTCGCAGTGCACAATATTGAGCACTCGTATATGACTAGCCGCTCTATCTACATGCGGGACATTTCAAAGCATCCGGGCCCGCGTGCCATCCACCAAATCACAGCGAGGTGCTACAGTCGAGACTCACCTGTAACCCCGGTGTGGCCGTCATGACCCGTCATATCAAAAAACCCACACCTTTACCAGCAGTGGTAAGGTGGCCTCCAAGTTGGACTTGACGAAGCAACCATCATTTCACTGGAACGCTCGTTCAAGCCCTTTCTTCCCTTTCTTGAAGAAAACCTCACTCCAGGCTACTCACTTCTGCCATTTTTCTTCTATACCGACGAAGGAAAGGTGGGCGAATCAGTTATGCTGCTATATTTTCATTCCAAGAATCTTCTTTTTGCGAAGCACCGACCGATTCTCGCATCATATTCTTTTCCCGTTTTCATTGCGATTGTGGTTTCCTTTCGATTGCTTTTTGTTTGTCAGTTCATTGATGGATCCTGGAGCACTAGGCAAAGAGTTGCCGGCGGACAACCCACTGGAGACAGCGATCTCCAGGAAGCGAGCACCGACCAACGAGTTAACCATGTTGGCGGGCCAACCCATGGAGACGAAGAACTCCAAGAAACAAGCATTGGCCAAAGAGTTGAGGACGTTGGTGGACGAACTCCTCAAAGGAAGTTGGAAGAACGGCAAGGGCCCCACCGTGCCTACCCCAGGAACTCTGATTGCCACCTATGTGAGGCTCAAGACCGAGTTTGAGGAGATAGTCGCTGTTGAGAAGCAGTATTCCCCTGGCAAGGTGATGGCCCCCATCGAGGACGAGGAGATGGCCCCCGGAGGGATGAGATCCCCCGATGAGCTGCACAAGGTAAAAAATAATGGCTTATTACCATAGTTGTGGTTTTTGATTATTTGCAATGTGCTTGCTAATATGTTAGGGTTGTGCAGGTGCCGATGGACGTCCTTGATGATTCCGATGTCGTGGCCCTTCCTGTTGGCATCGCCCCGGAGATCGATTCTGATGCCGCTGTCCATCCTGTGGACATCGCCCCAGAGATCGATTCCGATGTCACGGTCAGTCCTGCGGACATCGCCCCAGAAATCGATTCCCATGCCGCTGTCCGTGCTGTGGTCATTGCCCGAGAGATCGATGACAAGAAATAGTTGGTCGGGCTAATCCTTCAGGGTAGTTTGCATTGCCCTGTGTTTAATTACCAGAATGATGAGTGTTATCAAACCATCTTAGGGCTAGTGCACTGTCTTGTGTGGGCGGATCTTGCTACTTTTTTTTGATAGTGAATCATGCGATGAATCATGCGAACCCTCTCCGAGTTATGGAAAGAGATGTATCCTCACTAGCTTTTGATGTAATATATGGCATGACTAGATGTAAGTTTGAACTGTTTATCATATCAGCAGGGCTTGTTTGATGATTCTTGGTGTTAGTAGGCTAGCTACTGTGCGAGCTATAGTACTTGCAAAACACTCACCGAAGAGAAACGTTGGGGCTGATGAGCTCGTGGTACGCTTATACTTATCCCTCGTCGATCGACCAATAGCCCTAGCTCCTAAAATTGTAGGCTTAGCGATTGATGATCTAGGCGTGCTAGTTTGGCCTAGTGGGTTTCAATGATATGACGTGCAACACAAAATCATAGTAGTGCAGAGACGTACTCCCTCCGTTCCAAAATAGATGACCTAGGCGGGCTAGTTTGCCCTAGTGGGTTTCAGTGATATGACGTGGTACAGTGCCGTCCAGTCTTCGCGTGTGGTAGCAGTATTGCGGGTACAGTAAGTTTTCTTGAAGAAGCGGAATTCAATGAAATCATGATGGTTCCTTCGTCCGAACAACTTACAGTGGGAAAGGTTGGGCCTGCGATACGACCGGGGTAGACCAGGATAATTTTGTGCATGGCAGGTGGACCAGGATGGTCGACGTCCCATATGTCGGCGAATGAAAGTATTCTTTCCGATATAGTGGACGAGCAATGAGTATTCATTGTTTATTTTTGATGAAAGCTATTGTCTCCACTGTTACGACGGAGGAGTGTGAAACACGGCAGCCCAGTGAACTTGGCATGTGATGAAGCTATGTACCTAGGATAGGGGCATGGACCTGTCCTAAGTACCCTACCCAAGGACATCCCTAGAAGAAGTCACCTTTCAATCGACTTGGAGGTATCCCACTCGACAGATTCAAGACACTCGACCACGAAGCAATCACTCGACCAAATTCCAACCACTCGACTGCCAGGAGATCTAAAGTCACCCTGCACGCAAACGGTCGGTCATTAAGTAGATTTTATGGTCATCCTAGCACTTTATTAGGGGCGTTACCAGTAACCCCCAGTCTTAATGTACTTTAAACCTTGCATTACTGAGGGCTGGAGGGGCCTGGCGAACTCTATATAAGCCACCACCCTCCTCAGTATCAAGGGTTGGCACCCCTGTTATTCATACACACATAATTCAGTCGACCGCCTCCGGGCACCAAGACGTAGGGCTGTTACTTCCTCCGAGAAGGGCCTGAACTCGTAATCCTCGTGTGCTTACAACTCCTCCATAGCTAAGATCTAGCCTCTCCATACATACCCCCCTACATCACTGTCAGAGTTAGAACCACGACAGTTGGCGCCCACCTTGGGGCTAGGAGTCTTAGCGCCTAGTTTGAGAAGTTGTGATTTTTTCCGATCTCCTTGATCATGGTTTCGGGCAGAGCTTTGGTGGAGGGCCGCGAGATCCGTCTCGGCGCGCTCACGTTCATCGCCGACGACTCCACTTGGCTTCAGGAGGCTCCACTCGACGTCGACGCGCTCCCCGTCCGCGGGGCGACGCACTTTCGCGCATGCGTCCGCGGTGTCCTCCAACGGCAGCCGTCGACCCAGTATCGGTCGGCTCCCGTGGCATCTCCCCGCCATGTTTCTCGCCGGCGCAAGCGCTCCGGTTGGTCGAGGCTTCAGAGGTGGGTGAGGCATGCGGTGGCCCGCCAGTCGGCCACCCCACAAGTCGCGGCAATCGAGCCCGACGAATCCCTCTACGGCCTGTTCGACCTGTCGACTGGCTCCGCAGAGACCGCATCCGAATGCGACAGCAGTGACCTAGCTGTAGAGGTTCTGGTGATCGATGGGCCACACAGTCCTCCCGGTTTCCCCCGCACTGACGAAGGTGCGGATGGGGGCGACCCGTCTCGTCCTCACGAGGAGTATCTCCCCGATCCTCTCACATCGTTGCGGCGGGAGGAACTTTGCCGCCGGAACATGGATGCACTCCACACTCCTATCGTTGGAGAAACCCCCGAGGCCCGAGCCTTGGAGGACGCGCGCTTGGCTAACTTGGCCGAGCGCACTCGACTGGAGAATCTCCAGCGAATACTCGACGGGCTAGCGCGTCAACGGGCTCCGGAATCCAGTCGACGTCAACTCTTTCCGCCCCCGCAGGTATATCGTACTCCGATTCAGAATTTGGCAGCTGTGGCCCGTATAGCAGAGTCGATTCAGCCCTCCCAGTCAGAGGCTGGCAGAGGCTTGTTGCAAATCAGAGCGTTTCTCCGGGCAGCGGGAGACCAGAATTCCGCTGTTTCTCCGTCGCGGAACAGGATCCACAGTCGATCCGTTGCAGCGGATATAGTCCAGTCGGCTCACAGCCCAAGATCGCCTCCGAGGCGTGAGGGACGTGGAGACCGGCGTGATCAGTACAGAAGGAATGAGCAGTATGATCACCGATTCGATCGTGATGATCGACGTCGAGTGCCAACCCCTCCCCCGAGGAGTGGATCATATGTGCCTCGAACGCCCTCATAGTGTTGGGCAGAGAATTCCAGTCGACCCCAGGGAACCAGGCTTTGATGCGAGATCCATTCTCGTTCAAGGTCTGGTCGACAGGAATAGAGCTCACCGAGAAGGCCACGACAGAGATGCACCTACCAGTAGCAGAGTACATGTTTCAGGGCCGGAGTGTTTCAGTTGAGCCATCAGAGCCGCTGTAATTCCTCCCAACTTCAGGTTGGCGACTGGAGTTAGTAAGTTCACCGGTGAGTCCAAGCCCGATACTTGGCTCGAAGATTACCGAGTGGCTGTCCAGATTGGCGGTGGGAATGATGAGGTAGCCATGAAGCACCTGCCTCTCATGTTAGAAGGCTCGGCCAGAGCATGGCTGAATCAGTTAGCACCCAGCAGCATTTACACTTGGGAGGATCCCTCCCGAGTGTTTGTCACCACATTTGAAGGAACATGCAAGCGACCTGCAGGCCTTACGGAATTGCAGTCTTGCATGCAGAAACCAAATGAAACTCCGAGGGATTACATCCAGAGGTGGATCACATTGCATCACACAGTTGAAAATGTACCAGATCATCAAGCAGTTTGTGCCTTTAAAGAAGGCGTTAAGTACAGAGAATTGAATCTGAAGTTCGGTCGAACCGGAGAGATGTCTCTGAATCGGATGATGGAGATTGCCACCAAATACGCTAATGGTGAAGATGAGGATCGACTCCGGAGTGGCAAGCATAAAGCAGTCGCCCAGGAAACCGGAGGAAATTCCAGTCGGAAACAGAAGCGGAAAGCCGAGCCAGCCGCTCCTGGGGAGGCCCTAGCCGTAACCCAGGGAAAATTTAAGGGAAAACCCAAAGGACCTTGGAACCCCAAGAAAGTTAAAGACCAAGATGGGAATGATGTTTTGGATCTACCGTGTCACATCCACACCAAGAAAGATGAAGAGGGTAAACTCATTTACCCAGAGCATACCACTCGACAGTGTCGGCTTCTGATCCAGCAGTTTCAGGGCAAGCTGTCCAAAGATAAGGAAAAGGAGTCGGACAAAGTTGAGGACAAGGAAGATAGTGACGATGGGTACCCCCAGGTCAATTCCACCTTGATGATTTTTGCTGATGTTGAGAGCAAAAGTCGACTGAAGGTTATTAACCGTGAGGTAAATATGCTTGCTCCGGCAACACCCAATTATCTGAAGTGGTCCCAAACTGCCATCACATTCGACCAGTCTGATCACCCTACGCACATTGCCACCCCTGGGAGGCAAGCTCTGGTGGTCGACCC
Organism: Triticum urartu; assembly: GCF_056163025.1. Taxonomy (NCBI): domain Eukaryota; kingdom Viridiplantae; phylum Streptophyta; class Magnoliopsida; order Poales; family Poaceae; genus Triticum; species Triticum urartu. Next base: position 260,660,299 of record NC_141873.1, read on the forward strand.
AGTTGTCGAAGGCACTCAACTGACTAAAGTCCTGATGGATGGAGGCAGCGGTTTGAACATACTGTATGCAGAAACATTGAAAGGGATGGGCATTCCGATGTCCAGGCTCAGCACCAGTAACATGAGTTTCCATGGAGTCATTCCTGGGAAGAAAGCCAAGTCACTCGGCCAAATTGCTCTTGATGTGGTTTTCGGTGATTCCAAGAATTACCGCAAGGAAAAGTTGACATTCGAAGTTGTGGATTTCCAAAGTGCTTATCACGCTATTTTGGGCAGGCCAGCTTATGCACGCTTCATGGCTCGACCATGTTATGTGTATCTCAAATTGAAGATGCCTGGTCCCAAAGGTGTGATCACTGTTACAGGCAATCGGAAGAAAGCAGAAGAGTGTTTTTAGAAAGGCTCAAAGATTGCTGACGCTCAGATGGCGGTGGTCGAGCTGCAAGAGTATCAGAAGACTGCAGATCCGAGTGAGTTGCTACGAGCTAAGAAGCCTGCTTCAGAATCAGCTTTTCAGTCGTCCGGTGAAACGAAGGCAGTTCACATTCACCCGACTGATCCAAACGCTGCTCCGACTCACATCTCAACGACGGTCGACTCCAAATAGGAAGAAGCGCTCATCCAGTTCCTCCGTGTGAACTGGGACATCTTCGCATGGAAGCCTACTAACATGCCTGGAGTTCCCAGGGGGCTGGCTGAGCACCGTCTATGAGTCGACCCAAAATTTAAACCTGTGAAAGAACATCTTCGACGGTCCACCGTCCAGAAGAGGAAGGCCATTGGTGAGGAGGTGGCTCGGCTCTTAGCAGCGGAGTTCATCTGAGAAATTTACCACTCCGAGTGGCTCGCCAATGTTGTCATGGTCCCCAAGAAGGACAAGTCACTTCGCATGTGCATTGATTTGAAGCATATCAATCGGGCCTGCCCGAAAGATCATTTTCCTCTCCCCCGCATCGACCAGATAGTCGACTCGACTGCGGGATGTGAGCATTTGTCTTTCCTAGACGCCTATTCCGGGTACCATCAGATCCGTCTGTACGGGCCCGACGAGATCAAAACAGCTTTCATCACTCCATTCGGGTGCTTCTGTTATGTCACCATGCCGTTCGGCCTCAAGAATGTCGGAGCCACGTTCATGAGGATGATTCAGAAGTGTTTGCTCACTCAAATCAGTTAGAATGTGGAGGCATACATGGATGATATTGTGGTCAAGTCATGGAAGGGTTCCGACCTGCTGACTGACCTTGCTGAAACCTTTGCCAACCTCAGGAGGTATGATATCAAGCTCAATCCGTCAAAGTGCACGTTCGGAGTTCCAGGTGGGAAGTTACTCGGTTTTCTCGTTTCCGAACGGGGAATCGACGCCAATCCTGAAAAAATTGGTACTATACTCCGGATGAAACGTCCTGTGCGTGTGCATGACGTCCAGAAGCTTACAGGATGCTTGGCCGCTTTAAGTCGATTCATCTCTCGCCTCGGTGAAAAGGCATTGCCTCTTTACCGACTGATGAAGAAGTCTGACAAGTTCGAGTGGACTCCAGAAGCTGATGCAGCATTTACAGAGCTCAAAGCTCTGCTCTCCACCCAGCCGGTGCTTGCTGCCCCAATCAGCAAGGAGCCTTTGCTGATTTACATTGCAGCCACAGGACAAGTTGTCAGTACAGTACCTACGGTCGAGCGGGAAGAAGAAGGAAAGGCCTTCAAAGTTCAGCGCCCAGTATATTATGTTTCTGAAGTTTTGACTCCTTCAAAGCAAAGATATCCTCATTACCAGAAGCTTGTATATGGGATTTATATGACCACGAAGAAGGTTGCACATTACTTCTCTGATCATTCCATTACAGTCGTCAGCGACGCTCCACTATCAGAGATTTTGCACAACAGAGATGCAACTGGTCGAGTGGCCAAATGGGCGATTGAACTTCTTCCCCTAGATATCAAGTTTGAGGCAAAGAAAGCTATCAAGTCCCAAGCAATTGCAGATTTCGTCACCGAGTGGATCGAACAGCAACTTCCGACTCAAGTTCACTCGGAGCACTGGACCATGTTCTTCGATGGATCTAAGATGCTGAATGGTTCCGGTGCTGGGGTAGTATTGGTTTCCCCCCCGAGGAGATAAGCTCAGATATGTTCTCCAGATTCACTTCGATTCCTCCAATAACGAAGCAGAATATGAAGCACTTTTGTATGGGTTGTGCATGGCCATTTCACTCGGCGTCCATCGCCTCATGGTCTATGGCGACTCAGATTTGGTGGTTAATCAGGTGATGAAAGAATGGGACGTCAGAAGTCCAGCTATGACTGGTTATTGCAATGCAGTGAGTAAGTTAGAGAAGAAATTCGAGGGGTTAGAGCTTCATCACATCCCCCGACTGAAAAATCAAGCGGCTGATGATTTGGCAAAGATAGGCTCCAAGAGAGAAGCCATCCCCAGCAATGTGTTTTTGGAACACATCCACTCGCCATCAGTCCAAGAAGATCCTTTTACAGATTAAGCCCCGCAGCCAAAGAGTGCCACAGATCCGACTGAAGTTGAAATTCCGGCAGTGGTCGACCTAATCATGGAAGTTTTGGCAATCACCCCTGACTGGACGATACCGTACATCGCGTATATCCTGAGAAAGGAACTCCCAGAGGACGAAGAAGAGGCTCGACAGATCGTCCGTCGATCCAAGGCCTTTACAGTCATAAAGGGACAGCTGTATAGAGAAAGCGCGACTGGAGTCGGTCAGAAGTGTATAACACCAGAAGAAGGTCAGATAATCCTTGATGATATCCACTCGGGGACCTGTGGTCATCCTGCGTCCTCTCGGACCATTGTGGCTAAAGCATACCGAGCGGGATTTTACTGGCCAAGAGCGAATGAAATGGCAAAAGAGATAGTCGACAAGTGTGAAGGGTGCCAGTTCTACTCCAACATGTCGCACAAGCCTGCATCAGCCCTGAAGACCATTCCACTCGTCTGGCCCTTCGCTGTTTGGGGACTGGACATGGTTGGCCCATTGAGAACAGGCAGGAGCGGTTTCACACATGTGCTTGTGGCAGTCGACAAGTTTACCAAATGGATTGAAGCTAAGCCTATCAAGAATCTTGATGCTTGCACTGCTATCAGTTTCGTCAGAGAGTTAACATTCAGATATGGAGTCCCGCATAGCATCATCACCGACAATGGGACAAACTTTGATTCAGACAAGTTCAGAGCTTTTTGCGCCTCTCAAGGCACACGAGTCGACTACGCATCGGTCGCCCACCCCCAGTCGAATGGACAAGCAGAAAGGGCAAATGGTCTGATTCTCAAAGGACTAAAGCCTCGGCTGATGCGTGATCTCAAGCATGCAGCAGTCGCTTGGGTCGACGAGCTTCCGTCGGTTCTGTGGGGATTGAGGACTACCCCAAATCGGTCGACTGGAAGAACTCCGTTCTTTCTGGTTTACGGAGCGGAAGCAGTCCTGCCGAGTGATCTACTTCACAATGCACCCCGAGTCGAGCTTTATACCGAAGATGAAGCAGAACAAGCCCGGCAAGACGCAGTCGACCTCCTGGAAGAAGAAAGAGAAACGGCTATGATCCGATCGACCATTTATCAGCAAGACTTGCGTCGATTCCATGCCAGAAATGTGAAGAGTCGAGCCTTCCAAGAAGGAGATTTGGTCCTCCGAGTGGATCAACAGAAACCACACAAGCTCGCTCCTACTTGGGAAGGTCCCTTCATCGTCACCAGAGTCCTCCATAATGGAGCGTATCACCTTTACAATGTCAATCGCCAGATCGATGAGCCACGAGCTTGGAATGCAGAACTGCTCCGCCCCTTTCACACTTGAATTCTCACTCGGACGAGATGTAATAAGAAAAACTTATGTAGTCTATTTATCAAAGACAAGAGTGTTACAAATTTTCCTATAATTGTTGTTGCTTTTGTTTGCGTGTGAAATCCCCCAGTGGGTGGCTAAGCTGCAAATCCGTTTCGCCTAAGTTTGTAAAAAAAATCCTACCGAATGGTGAGCCAGACTCCCACTCGGAGGCTTAGCTGCAGCCCAGTGCTCGCCTAAGTGTTTAAAAATCCTACCGAGTGGTGAGCCAGACTCCCACTCGGAGGCTTAGCTGCAGCCCAGTGCTCGCCTAAGTGTTTAAAAATCCTACCGAGTGGCGAGCCAGACTCCCACTCGGAGGCTTAGCTGCAGCCCAGTGCTCGCCTAAGTGTTTAAAAATCCTACCGAGTGGCGAGCCAGACTCCCACTCGGAGGCTTAGCTGCAGCCCAGTGCTCGCCTAAGTGTTTAAAAATCCTACCGAGTGGTGAGCCAGACTCCCACTCGGAGGCTTAGCTGCAGCCCAGTGCTCGCCTAAGTGTTTAAAAATCCTACCGAGTGGCGAGCCAGACTCCCGCTCGGAGGCTTAGCCGTGGCCCAGTGCTTGCGTAAGTGTTTAAAAATCCTACCGAGTGGTGAGCCAGACTCCCACTCGGAGGCTTAGCTGTAGCCCAGTGCTCGCCTAAGTGTTTAAAAATCCTACCGAGTGGAGAGCAGACCTCCCACTCGGGGGCTTAGCTGCAGTCCAGTGCTCGCCTAAGTGTTTAAAAATCCTACCGAGTGGAGAGCAGACCTCCCACTCGGGGGCTTAGCTGCAGTCCAGTACTCGCCTAAGTTTGAAAAAATCCTACCGAGTGAAGAGCAGACCTCCCACTCGGGGGCTTAGCTACAGTCCAGTACTCGCCTAAGTTTGAAAAAAATCCTACCGAGTGGAGAGCAGACCTCCCACTCGGGGGCTTAGCTGCAGTCCAGTACTCGCCTAAGTTTTTAAAAATCCTACTGAGTGGAGAGCAGACCTTCCACTCGGGGGCTTAGCTGCAGCCCAGTGCTCGCCTAAGTATGGAACACATCCCAACCCGCAAGGACGACGAGGTGCAAATCGAATGCTACCTTCTCCTTCGGAGCTGCACCACAAATACAAAGTTAGTTCGAGTGAAGAACAAGTTCCACTCGACAGATAATTCATGAAGATATTCAACGATAAATCAAGTTCAGATAAGATCCAAAGGTCCTAGACCGCAGATCAAAGTACTCGAGCCTCCAGATCGACAGAGTTTAACGGTTACAAAATCCACTCGGCATTCCGAGGCAAATTTAAAGTGAAGCATAAAAGTTTTTATTCCTCAGGCGGAGGACTAGAAGGGGCGACGAACTCGTCCAAGTCGATCCCGTCTGCAATGCGAGTGGCAGCAGCAATGAAAGTCTCCATGAAGTCTTAAAAGTTGTGCTTCCTGGTATTGGCAACTTGGATGGCGGACAACTTTTCTTCTCGCGCCTCCTTGCAGTGGACGCGGACCAGAGACAGAGCGACGTCAGCGCCACATCTAGCAGAAGATTTCTTCCATTCCGCCACTCGACCTAGGACTTCATTCAGTCGAGTCATCAGGGACTCGAGGTCATTCTGAAGCGTCGTCCTAGGCCAGAGCGACGTGTCGATCCGCGACATCACAACCTTCAACCGAGCAAGATAGTCAACAACGCCGGCAACACGAGATTCCAGTCGGAGCACGTTCATAGCAGCCTCGTCCTTCACTGGAGAATTGATGGGGTCCAAGTCTGTCTCCACTCGACTGGTCTCCTCTTCGAAGTTTTGGCAGAATTCTGTAAACACAATTCAAGGATAAGTCAGTGGCTCTACGCAGGTTTGGTAACTGTAAGTCAGTCGGGCCGGAGCAATTACCCTCGAGCATGACGAACAGCTTCTTGGCGAGTCCACCGAGATAAGCCTCCAGATCGTTCCTCTTCCCCGCCAGTTCACTTGCCTTGTCATTCAGAGCTATATTGCCATTCTTCAGACGGCTGACCTCTTGATTAGCCACGTCGAGAGCAATTTTCAGCCTGGAGTTTTCCTTTTCAAGAGTACCGACTGAAGCCAGTTTTTCTTCAGCAAGCTTTGTTTTGTTCAGGGCCTCCTTCTGCGCTTCGGCAAGGTCTTGATCCTTCTTCTTCAGAGCCTCCTCCATTTTGTCTGCGAAACAGCAAGTGAAATCAACATCGAGGACAGCCAGAAAGAAAGCACAGTCGACAAAAGCTCACCAGCCATACCTTTTGCTTCGTCCCTCGCCTTCTGCAAGTTCTCCTGAGCAAGCTTCAAGTCAAGGTTCAGCTGGATCTGTTTGTTCTCCAACTCAGTGTAGCGAGCCACAAGTTCGCAGGATTTCTGCAAAAAATCAGTCGACAGACATCCAAGATAAGTTGCTTCCGAGTAACCAAGAGACAATGATGGCGTTTCTAAGACTACAGCCGAATCAAAAACATTCAACAGTAGTCTCGGGGACTACACCCAGTGGGTGCACTCAGCGTGCCCCCACTGGTTCGACCAAAAAAATCGACTGCCCGCAGTCGACCGTGTATAGTTCCATTCGACATGGCCTGACCAGACCGAGTGAAGAAGTTCAACTAAAGCAACACAATATAAAGACTACAGTCGACTGCCAGCAGTCCACCGTAGTCTCGGGGACTACACCCAGTGGGTGCACTTAGCGTGCCCCCACTCGTCAAAAAGATTAATAGACACACCCAGTGGGTGTACAGATATAAAGATCTTCGGAAAAGAGATCCTTCAGATAGCATATCCTAACAGAACAAGCGGTGAATCGACTAACCTGGACGTTACTCTGAAGAGCTGAGCTCGCGTCATAAGCTGCTTGGCTGGCTTCCCGAACCACCTTCACTTGCTCCATCATGATCCCCGCCTGGCGTATAGCCTCTTTAGCGGCACCCACTTGGTCCTCAGGGACGTGGTGTGTGGCAAAAAGCGAAGGAGGATTTGCAGTCAATGTCGAAGGCCGGACACTCGTCAGAGGTTCAGCGAAGGTCACAGAAGCCCGAGTGGTATCACCACCCTCCCGGACTACGGCCTCAGGCGCCGGAGTGCTTTGTGGGGTCTTGCCAGCCGGCGCCCTCCTGTTCCTTCGCGCCCTCAGCAGCACTTCATCGTCATCATCAGGGAGGTCAATGACATGAGGAGGAGCTACAAGAAAAATCCAATCGACCGAAACTATAAGAAATCATCAGTCGACTAAGAGCAGAGCATCAGTAATCGTACCGGGGTTGGAGGTAACAGCGTCTTCCATCTCTTGATCATCGTCCTTGGCGGAGATCTCCGAGGTGGCAGCACTGCAAATTTCGAAAGTCAGTCAGCTTATTCAATGAGTCGACCAAGAGTCCGTCACGTTCGACAAAGGAAAACAAATTCTACTATTACCCAGAAATGGTGGGGACAGTCATCTTCATCTTGGGAAGAGCCTTGGGCGGCTTGGACGGCGTCGCGCGTGGGTGCTTGGGAGCTTTTTCTGTCGGCACTGGAGATGAGGTCCGACGGCGCTTCGACGACTGCCCAACAGGGACAGTCGCCTTACCACGTTCCCGCGCAGGGTCGTGTGTAAGCTTGGATCGCCATTCTGAGCGGGGAGGTTCGACTTCTTCCTCCTCCTCTTCACTGGAGTCGTCGTCGTCATCCCCCTCTCCTTCGCCGTCAGATTCCCACTCTTCTCTCTCGTCTCCACTTTCGCCTCCGCTCGCCTCTCCTTCCTCGGCCTGCTCCTGTGCTCCATTGGGTGTCGAGTACATCTCAGTAATGGCCTAGAGGACAGCAAACAAGACAAAAGTCAATCGACTGATCCAAAGAGAACAAATAAAGAAAGCAAGATCACAGTCGGAAACGCAAGGTCAGACCTTGTCCACTTCGTATGTTTGGTCGAGTGGAGGAATCCTCCTGGCTCCTCGGGGGTTGTCCTTGTTCCATGTGATACTCGACAGCCACCCTTCCAACATCTTGTCAGTGAGCTCCTCTGGGTGAATCCGAGTGGTGTCTTCGAGACCCGAGTACAGCCACATCGGGTGGTCACGAGCCTGAAGCGGTTGGATGCACCTCCGAAGGAAGACTTCCAACAAGTCCATGCCAGTCACACCCTCGCGAACAAGCTGAACCACTCGACTGACCAGCACCTTGACTTGCGCCTTTTCCTCCGGCATCACTTTCAGAGAGGCAGGTTTTTGTGCTCGATTCAGAGAAAAAGGGGGAGCCCAGTCGACTGTCCTGGGGTCACCTGGTCTTTACAGTAAAACCAAGTCGACTGCCACCCACGGACTGACTCGGGAAAAGTGATAGACGGAAAGGAACTTTTTCCCCTCATCTGGATCGCCAGACCCCCGCACAGCTGGATCACCTGCGTCCGTTCGTCACTCGACTTGGCCTTCTTGACCGACTGAGAGCGGCAAGTGAAGATGTGCTTGAAGAGTCCCCAATGGGGGCGGCAACCCAAGAAGTTTTCACACAAGGAAACGAAAGCAGCAAGATACACAATAGAATTGGGAGTAAAGTGATGGAGCTGCGCTCCGAAGAAGTTCAAGAAGCTCCGGAAAAAAGGATGAGGAGGCAGAGAGAATCCACGATCGATATGGGTGGCGAGGAGGACGCACTCACCATCAAGAGGCTGGGGTTCGACTTCTTTCCCCGGGAGGCGCGCAGATTCGTGGGGAATGAATCCCCCCTCGACCAGATCATCAAGATCATCCTGCCGAATCACCGACGGCATCCAGTCACCCTGGATCCAATCCTTGGGCAGAGCAGTCCTCGAGGAAGATCCGCCCCGAGCGGACTTCTTCCCCTTCCCCTGCACCGCCGCCTTCTTCGCGCGCTCCAGAGCCGACGTCTTCTACTTCACCATCGTCGTCGGCGAAGCTCGAACAGACCTACGGCACCAAGGTGGGAGCGGAGGTGGCGGAGGATCTTGTGAAGGAAGGGGGAAAAGTGAAGGCGCACTATTCGGGGGTCCCGAGCCGGCAGCTTATAAGAGGTCGCTTCCGAGTGGCTGACTGGTAGGCCCAGGCAATCCCGTCAAATCCCGCAACGGGCGCGCGCGGTACGTGGCGAAAAAGGTGGCGCGGGGATCGAGGAGCTTCCGTCCTATCCCATCCGATTACTGCGACCGCCCCCGTCCCGCACGCTTCCCAAAATTCAAATCCCGCAAAATCCGCGGGCCGCAGAACAACTCGTCAAACAGAAGATCCATTTCGCACCATCACTCGGAACTTCACAAGTAAAGAAATTCACTCGACAAGAGGCCAAGAATGGATCAAGGCGACTGAAAGAAGTTGACGATGTCATCTGTGACAATTGATCCAAAACAAGACGTTCATATAACATGAAGAACCAGTCAGAAAGATCCCCAACTCCTTCCCCACTCGAACCTCGATCCATTCGGGGGCTAATGATGAAGCTATGTACCTAGGATAGGGGCATGGACATGTCCTAAGTACCCTACCCAAGGACATCCCTAGAAGAAGTCACCTTTCAATCGACTTGGAGGTATCCCACTCGACAGATTCAAGACACTCGACCACGAAGCAATCACTCGACCAAATTCCAACCACTCGACTGCCAGGAGATCTAAAGTCACCCTGCACGCAAACGGTCGGTCATTAAGTAGCTTTTATGGTCATCCTAGCACTTTATTAGGGGCGTTACCAGTAACCCCCAGTCTTAATGTACTTTAAACCTTGCATTACTGAGGGCTGGAGGGGCCTGGCGAACTCTATATAAGCCACCACCCTCCTCAGTATCAAGGGTTGGCACCCCTGTTATTCATACACACATAATTCAGTCGACCACCTCCGGGCACCGAGACGTAGGGCTGTTACTTCCTCCGAGAAGGGCCTGAACTCGTAATCCTCATGTGCTTACAACTCCTCCATAGCTAAGATCTAGCCTCTCCATACATACCCCCCTACATCACTGTCAGAGTTAGAACCACGACAGCATGTGCACCACTCCCTCCATCCTCATGTAATGCCCAGGTTACAGCTTTTTCTCACTTTCTCTCTATCTATTTCCTCTCAAATGTTTTTTACCTTTCTTTTTTTAAGACATAATTGTTTTTATGCCTTTTTTAGAATTATTTTTTTATACCTAGGAGCACGTGTAGAGATGGGCTCTTGCAGAGCCCACTCCTTGACTTTGTCAATGCCTCTCTCTCCTCCACATAAGGAGTACTACTTGCTATACATGCATGCGGCGGGCAGCTGGCGTCTTGAGGGGCCAGGGCGGTGAGAGCGGGCTCTGGAAGCGGTCCGGACTCTAGCATAATTTTGGTTTTTACAGTATTTATTTCTCCATTGACAGGTAGGCCCGCGTAGATAGATAAAGAACACGAGTGATGAGGCGCATGTGGACTGTTTGACTGGTCAACCAGACAAATACGGAGCTGTACGCTGAGCCAGTGACCGTATAATCACCATATCTCGTATACAATGATCAAAGTGAGCTATCAAGACAAGTTCGATGACCGCCAATGCATTTTACTCGGTAATAAATGACCAAGATTGAAGGGGAATCCAAATTTGCTTCGTCTTCTGTCCTTGAGCTCTTAACAAACCAATGCACTATGCGGTTGTCCGGCCACTCCACCCCAGAGCTCTCACCAAGCGTCGTTCATGCCACCGCGCCGCACACTAACCGGTAAGGCAGCGATGGCATCCCGCCGCGCCGAGTTCCTCACCGCCCATGACCGCACACAAAATGGTAGGGAAGCGATGGCATCCCGGTGTGCCGAGTTCATCGCCGCTCGCGACCTCACAACTATGTGGGAGGAATTTGAAGATGCCAAGGCCGAATGGGCGGTAGAGCAAGAGGCGGCCAAAGCCGCATAGAGGGAGCGGAAAAGTCAGAAAGCACTCAAGAAAAGAGAGGCCCGCCGCCGCAAGAAAGAAAAGGACGCACGCGCTGCTGCGGAGAGGTCGGCTGAGATCCAAGCACGGTGGGGTGTCGCCGACAAAGCCGGGAAGGAGAACGACGGCGTCTAGCCAGCATGTGAGAAGTAGTAGTACTAGTAGTTAGTGTGTGTGTGTGTGTGTCTGAGTACGAGCATGTACCAGTACTATTAGTTACTACTGTAGTTTTTAGAGCAAATTACCAGTACATTGGCCTAGACTAAATGGAAAAATTCCTATCCTAAGCATCAAATGGCATCTCTTTCTCTATAGGAATTGAGATGCATGTCATCTCACTTCCTATGATTTTCATATTCCTATCCTATGAACGAAAGGAGGCCTCTATTGGAGTAACTACTATAGCTAGCAGTACTGCTGGTACAGTAGTTTTCTTCAAGAAGCGGAATTCAACGAAGTCATGATGGTTCCTTCGTCCAAGCAACTTCAAAGTGGGAAGTGGTCCTGTGATTTGACGGCTCGTTAGTCATTGTTACTGTGGTGCGACAACCTGGGTGACTCCCTTGGAGTTCTGCGTGCATGGCAAGTGGACCAGGATGGTCGACGTCCCACATGTTGGCGAACGGAAGTATTCTTTCCGATATCGAGGAGCAAGGAAACCATGTGGTATAGTATCACTGTTGATTGGTTCGCAAAAAAATAGTATCACTACCGATTTATAATTATTTTTTATTTTTGATGAATGCTAGTGTTTCAACTCTTACGACGAAGGGTGCCAAACATGGCACATGTTGGATGTCCCACACGTGAGCGAAAGGAGTGGGACATGAACAGCGTGGTAGAGCCCAGCGTAAAAAAATAGCGTGGTAGAGCGTCTCCACTTCTTCCACTTCTGGGTCAGAGACCACACGTAGTAGTACTTAGTGGTATGAACGATACAAAGTGCGACCTGGAGACAAAGACACGTCTAGTTGGAAGGTCTCGGGGCATACACGTAAACAAATATAAAAGTTAATATCTGCCTCCAACTAATATAGTAGTAGTAGAGTACTTAGGCACGTACTCCATAACATCACCGTGCATTGCACGTACAACATTTAGTGGTATTACGTAGTAAGAGACAAATGCCGCCCAAGAGTTCCCTTCTCGACCTACTTTTGGGTGTTTGGTAGAGTGTATGGAGGGTGCATGAGTCCACACTAGTTTAGCACAAATACACTAGAAGCATGCATGAAGAGGGGTGTTGAGTTGAGCATGCATGAAGAGGGAACAACTATGCTGAGACGGGAACGCAACCAAACACACCCTATATGCCACGCATGTTCATACCATTTGTGCCTTTCTACTTCACTTACTGCACTACATTACTCAGGTTCGTACGTCCACTCCTGGGTACATGTTCGTCTCATAGTTCCAGTCCCACGTGTTCTTCATATAGATGGAACTATCCTTGCATAACACGTGCACCTTGATGCTAGATGTCTCGCGTGTTGGCAAAAGGATGAACAAAGCTCACGTAAAAAATAGAGTGGAAGAACATAGATTTCGGACGACCGAGAAGGAGCAAGGAACCTCATGGTGGAGCGTCTGCACTCATAATATTTAATAATATTCAGCGATATAAAATTAACCAATCATCTCCAAAGTGGACTGGAAGAGTACGAAACACGGCAGCCCAGTGTAGTATCATACTAGTACATGGCTAACCCACGCTATCACCATATTTCTTGGCTTCCGTGCGACACCTATCTCTAGTAATCCAGCAGCCTGTATCGCTTCTCCCTCCTCGTCTCTATCAAAGTGCGGCGGGCTGGCGTTTCTGCCGTCTATTGAGGTCGGTTAACTATCACAGTTAGCGACATGCCAAGAGCATTCTAAAAAAATTCCTTTCACGTTCCGTTTTCAAAAAGAAAAAAATCCTTTCACGTAGGAATTTGCATGTATGCTTTGAGAAACTTGCATGTCCTATACTGCTCCTGTTTGATACTCTAACTTAGCTAGAGGTTAGACTAACTCATGACTAACCCTGAACTAACTATAGCCAAAGAGGTGTTTGGGTGACAGGGTTAGATTGACAATAAATGCACTTCATGGAGAGAGAAAAGTGATTTTTCAATGGTCCCAATGAGAACTATCTCCAGTTGGCACCTCTTGGGTGGGATAGTTTTTTTTGGTGGGTTCGGTGCAACCTGCTCCAATTTAAACCCTCATGCTTGGATAGTTTAGGGCTATTTGAGCCCCAACTAGCTCAAACTAACTCTAACCCATGGATCCAAACAGAGCCTATGGCCAGTCTCGACGCGGAGCAGTCGCGTGCACCGGGAAGCGGCGCTCTCTCGGCCGTCGCGCCACTTCAAAGCCGGCGCCAGTGAGAGGTCGCCTCCGCTCAGGCCAAGCATTAATGCGACCCTGATGCTCCAGGGGGATGCTGACCGTTTCACGCGGGAAGCGCGCCCTGGCAAGGGAGTATAGGTTTTGAACCGTTTCAGGTGTAGTTTCAGGTGTAGTACTGGTAGTTTGCAAAACTACTCAATTATTGCACTCAATTTCCTAAGAAATTGTGGTAAAAAAAGTTATTCCACAGCCCGCTTCCCTTCTCCTTCCTCTTCCACCGCCTGCGCACGTCCGCTGGAAGCGACCGGTCAACCCTTATACTCCCTCCAGTCCTTTTTACTCTACATGTTAGAATTCTCTGAAGTCAAACTTCACAAAGTTTGACCGTATTTATTATATGAAAAAATATCAATATATTTCATGCTAAAGTTATACAATATGAAACTTTAAGTCATCACACATCTATTGGTATTGATTTCAGATTGTGAATGTTGATACTTTTTTCTATAAAGTTGGTCAAACTTTACGAGGCTTAACTTCAGTCAAATCTTATATGCGAACTAAAAAGGACCGGAGGGAGTATAGGAGTGCTAGCACAAAAAGATGCATGCATGAACACTAAAATTTCCATATTAAAGCGCCGCTTCGGGGGGGTATGGCGTATGTTGTTACCTTCGGCCGACCCATGGCTACCGGGCGACGACGACCAGAGAAGAGGTGGCGGGAGGGGAATGAATGCAGCTACTGTTTGGGTTCGCCTTCCGGCTTAAATAATGCGCAGCATCACGTGTACCCGCGGGTGCACAAATTGTAACATACGTGTCTGCTTAAGTGGGCATCACGTAACTGGTGTGTGTGAGAGAGATTCTGAGAGACAGAGTGCGTGTGTGCGACTCTACTCTTCGGACATGTACTCAACCTTTTGCATCGGGATATAAGTATAATGGTATTTACTTTAGCTAGTGATTTACGTGGCCATGTTAACGTGGTTGTGTCAAAAAAATGTCACTTCCTGCTCGTGATTTGCGTTATATAATTACAAGCAAGATTCTCGTGCATTGCACGGAACATCAATATGCATTTTTTTACAGAACACCTGTTGTGATTGACCCATGCAGGAGTAATCCCATGTGTAAAAACTAGTGATATCTCAAGAATTTTATCAGAAAACTGGTATCTCGAGAATGTCATCGAAAAAATGAAAGATGAGAGATAAGGCGAGGAGGAGTGGAGCATGGTGGTGACTGGTGGTCGGAATGGGTGGAGGCATGGGGATGGATGGAGCCGGCAGGCGACAGCGGCCACCATGCATGCTAGATTGTTCCAGAGACTTATTCCTTTTTTAATTGTTGAGAAATGAGGTTGCGAGAGATAATGATGTGGAGAGAGGTGCCGGTATCTTTTGTAAAATTATCATAGTTTGCTTTCTATCCTCAGATATAGATCATACGGTCTGTATTACAAGATGACAGGCACACCATCACCACCAACTCGTTTTTTATAAGGGTACAGATGATAAGTTTGCTGACTACTAAAGTAAAGTGGAATTTGTCCATGTTATGCAAGTAAATAAAGGTGATTGTTTATCATACGGGTAAGGTTGGATGAAGGGTGGTAGGAACAAATGCTCCGCCTAGAGCATGTGTGTGTGAGATGGAGTCTTAGTGTGTGTGTGTGAGAGAGAGAGAGAGAGAGAGGAGAGAGAGATATGGAGTCTTAGTTTGTGTGTGTGAGAGAGAGGGAGAGAGATGGAGTCTTTGTGTGTGGGGGGGGCATGCGTGCTTGTGTGTGTGTGTGTTTGTGTATGTGTGTGTGAGAGAGAGAGATGGAGTCTTAGTGTGTGTGTGTGTTGGGGGGTGCGTGCGTGTGTGTGTGTGTGTGTCGCGGGGTCCCCTGTGGCGGATATAATTTAAGTGTGCATGGCTTTCATTATAGAGAGGTGATGTGTATGGCAGAGGCCACCAACGATGGGGTGCGAGAGAGAAAATGCCCGTAGAGAGGGGAGAGAAGGTGTGTGCGCGTGAGAGGAGTCGACTTCGAGAGAATGTGTTTGTTCGAGAGACACCGAGGAAGACTACTATATATCAATGGTGCATGTAGGCGGGAATTAAACTAAGGGATGGTCTTATTGGTTTCGGGGATATAGGGGAAGAGTGAGAGGCGGGGGGTAGCTAGAAGGAGATTGTTAAGTGTGAGTGTGTGTTTTACCCATCTAGGCGGAAGTTATGTGCACAAAAGAGGAGAACGATTCGATGTGGCATTAGTATTGAGTAATTAACTACGTATGGAGACATAGAGACCTTGAACGTGCATGTGTGAGAGGTATATATGTATACGTGGGATGTGTGTGTGTGTGCGCGCGCATGATCGAGATAAAAGAAAGAAGACATAAGTCATAAGATCAACGACATGAGAGAGACGGATCGGTATGACAATATGCATACATGTGAGAATGCATGGAAGAAGTCCCGACAATTGAGCATGTGTTTTTGTCTTTAAGAGATAGTGGCGTGGGCTGGAGCATACATCTATGGCGAGCAGAGGGAGTGAGGCGCAACGATTGTGCAAAAGAGACCAACCTATAAATGCATATGTATGGAGAGACATATATAGTGTGGGTGATAGGAAGCAAGACTCCGTGCGAGAAAGAAATGTTGACGGAGAAACTACGGATAGATACAGAGATGGAGATGCTAGCTAGAGGGACATCCGCTAGTTTGGGTGTTGGAGATGACCGTCGGGTGGTTCAAAGGGTGAAGTTATATATGTGTGTGAGAGGGCACTTGACTGCATGTAGAGAGAAACATATGTAGTGTGCGTGATAGGAATCAAGAGTGAGGGCGAGAAAGAAGGTTGATCGAGAAATAGATAAATAGAAAGATAAAGATGCTAGCTAGTGTGCGTTAGAGATAGGAGTCGAGTGGATCAGAAGGCTGGGTTATGTGTGTGGGTGTGAGAGAGATAGAGAGAGGGTGCGTGTGAGTCACATACAAACAGATATCAGAGAGAAATGAGACCCAGAGAGACAGAGTTTTGTGTCTGCGAGAGAGAAAGATATTTCACAACGAGAGTGATAGCTAGAGAGACATACGAGGGAACGCAAGATATCTCTAGGGAGAGAGGGTGTGTGTGAGCGACATACAAGAGAACAATGGAGAAATATGAGACCCTGGGAGATAGAGTTTGTGTTTGTGTGTGAGAAAGAGATATTGATGAGGAAGAGTCATAGGTTCTCATATCTAAGGAGCGAAAGACATCTCTGTATGAGGGGTGTGTGAGTGGCACACATGGGAATAGTAGAAAGAAATGAAACCCCGGGAGACAAAGTTTTGTGTTTGTGTGAGAGAAAGAGATTCCACATGGAGAATCATAGTTAGAGACACACAGCAGGGAGTGAGATATACTTAGAGAGAGATAGAGTGATGAAGGTCGAGGGAGAGAGTACCGTCAGTGTGTTACGAAGATAAAAGATCATTGTCGACATACAGGTAGCACGAGAGATACCTGAGAGACGATGAACGCGTATAGGTCAAGAGAGATAGTCCTATATAAGCATGAGTGATAGCTATATGAGACGAATATCTGGATTAAAGGGGATTCAAATATTTAAACTGGAGATCACGACATCGATAATATCATAACGCAAATTGATGTATCAAACATGCATATTCATTTGAATTTGGGCACACGTGTAATGTTATATAGTTTATCAATATTGGTGATCCATAGATTCTTTAATTACAAACAATGCATGGTTTATATGCAATTAATGTCTAAACGGGATTACACTATATGTTGCGTGTGTGAAACACATTATACATGTTTGAGAAGTAAAAAAACCGCATGAAACACACATTAATTGGAGACAGTTAGCGAGGAATGCATACATTGGATTTCAACATAAAGTGGTTTCAAATATTTGAAAATCCAAATTGATGGATACAACCTTATGAATCCGAGATCATGCCATTTGTAAACCATATTTATGTATAAATGGTGTTGTGCTTTTGAAAGTATATATAAAAAATGATGTATATAGAATGTAATTCCAATTGAAAATGGATCCCGCCCGAAAAAAATAGAATACAAGCGGGATTCGAATTGAGTTGGCACGGTAAACATGCACTCTGCAAAATTTGAACGAAGCGGGGAAATTCGCAGTAACCGCTCGGAACCAAAATCTGCGAGATGGAAATCACTGCTGCCTATCCCTGCCACGCAAAGCCTATATGCCGGATTTCTATAGGTTTCGGTAGGGGTAGGTTTGTAATTTCACCCAAACGTGACATAACTGCCTCTCACCCGGATTCATACACGGTGGGCGCCAAAACACAGTGTGTCCTCGGCCGAAATCGACTCCCTCCCCGATTCATATTCATACACGGTGGGCGTAAAAAACAAACTCTCGTCGACAAATATTCGCTGTATGCGAGATTACCGTCCTATCCCCGACCGACTAGTGTTGCTGTGATATAGTAGAAATTTGAAACAGGGGCTAAGTTTGTAAATTTCCTCGCATTTGAGACAAGCACGCCCTAAATACATAGTTCCCCCCTTCCTCTCTACCTCCCTTTTCCCCATTCGTACTCCGTGGGCGCCAAAACACCTTCTCCACCCCACCCTCCTCCGTCCGCTGCCGTCCGCCACCCCATCCACCGCCGTCCTCCTCCACCATGCCGGAGCTGATACCCCGACGCCGCCGTCCATTACAAGAGATCGACCTCTCTCATACACGGCTTCAGACCGGGATCCTTGCATCCCGTCCTCTCGCTTCATCCTCGCCGTCGTCCACCTTGCCGGCGCCACTCCTACGACTGTCTCGTCCATCGCGCCCAGCCGCCACCGTCTACCCTCCTAGATCCGCTTCCACACCACCGACAGCCATCGCTACCGCAGCACCGTCAAATTCTCAGCAGATGCCTACACGGCGCCGCACCTGTACTCTTTCATATCTGCCCAACTTATTTATCACAGCAAGAAAATAGATCGCCACTTCTTTACTCTAATTTCTTGTCTTGGTTGCGAAGTTGCCTTTGTCCGGTTTGCACCTTCAGATCCGCCATGGCACGCTCAACACCATACTCGCAATGCTTATGGTTTTCCCCTTTTATATTCCACGCTAGTTAAATCACAGTAGACTAAATTTCAAAATTGGGTCAATCGATTTTTTAGAGCTCACCGGAGTTCACCGGTGCGAGCGAAGGGGCTCGGGTGGTTGTGGGGCCTCGCCGAATGAAGAAAACTCGACGCGGGTGGGGGTTGGGGTGGGGGTGGGGGTGGCAGAGGAACACAGGCGGTGGGGGCCGGTGGTCCGGCCGGCGGCCCGTGCGGTGTTCTGTATGGGAAGAATCAGAGACGAGGAAGAAGAAGGGTTAGGAGACGTAGGATCTTCATACAACCGCCTGAAATGGTCGAGAGACAGCTAGGAGTTGCATTCTTAATGCGCTCTGGTTCATCATGTGTGGGCACTGCGCAACCAACATTTTATTATCCAAAATCTGCTTGCTCTTCTTTACCATGTTCCTCTTTCGTTCTTCTTTAATATGTACTCTCTCCGTTCCTAAATACAAGTCTTTGTATAGATTCCACCATGGACTACATATGGAGCAAAATGAGTGAATCTACACTCTAAAGTGTACATGGATACATCTGTATGTGATCCATAGTGGAAATCTCTACCAAGACTTATATTTTGGAACGGAGGGAGTATGATAGTAGTACAGTATGTTCCTTGTACTGAAGATGAGCAGGGACATTTGCAGTGTAGAGGTCTATACGGTCGGTTGTGATGGACACTTTGAGCCTCTTTGATTCGTAGGATCTTGTAAACATAGGAATAGGATTTGTAGTGGCCTGCCCACTTGAATCCTATAAGAATAGCAAGGAAATGCGGGGAGCTGTGTCGCCTTTGAGAGTTACATTGATATTAACAGTACCGCACCTTCACTTGAAGAGCTGGTATCCGAAGCCTTTCTAGCCGTACCAGCAATACTAGCACATATATTCCAGCAAGTTCCACTTTGCTGATTTTACTCTGATGCTTAAGGTTTTCTCGTTATATCTACACTATGATCTGTGTAGCTGCTTTGTGTCGCACTAGCAGTAGTCCACTCTTGAAGCTAAACACTGCAATGACTTACAAAATTGGCACCAAGGCATTGAGTGCCATTCTGGATGCAATGAAACTCATACGCTCCCCACCTGTTGATTCTTATTCAGAATATCATCCTAATGACTATTCTAACCTTGAGGAGTCAAAGGCAGATGGCTTGTCCTGTTCACCCATCAAGGTGTCTGTTCTAATTTGGCAATGTTTTATTGATTGCGGGTATCTTGCATATGTTGTCTTGCATTTCTTCTACTTTGTTGCACTACCATCTGCTTAGTTTACTCATCATATATGTCGAGATGCCATGCCCATCCATTATCAATACATATTCCATCTGTCATCATACCATGTTTTTCCACTCAAATGCTGTTCTTGTGCATCAGACATCAAAAAGGAAGAGGGTGATTGCCGAACCTGAAGGACACCAGCAAAGTCCTTGAAAAACGTGGTGGTGCCGGAGAAATCAAACAGCATCCCACTTATATTGGTTGTACAACCAGTGACACAAAACGTAGGACCGACTCCAGCAGACTGTACCCATACTTCACTGGCCACACCACTAGCCCCACCACACAGGACCTGCACTCCAGCAAAAGGTATACTGATTTCATTTGCCATATCACCAGCTGTACCACAAAAAAATCCCACTCTAGCAAAAAGTACAACAAGTCCACCAGCCGAAGACTTATCCCAACTACAGAGATGGCCAATTCCGGCAGATTGGAACCCCATTCCATTTATTCCCAGTTTAAAAGACAATGCTTTCAATGTTTTTAGGGACTATGTGCATATATTCCCATCATGGGAAGATTATTATGAAGACAAACACCATTTTCACATCTTCCTGTCCAACTTACGTGTAAGTGCTATTATTCATGGCTATTATTTTCCTGTTTTCTGCTGATTGAACACATCAATGATTTACATTACATTGTTGTAACTAGGCGAGGGTCGATCTGGATAGTCATGACGAGCAAAGCTTGCTTGTGCTTTTCAAGGAAGCATTGCAGCAGTATCGGTGTTACCTGAGGAAATCACACTTTGATGGCAAGTCTATAAACAAATTTCTGGTGAAGTCTCCTGTGCTAAATTTAGAAGACATTGAATGGAAAAACCTTGTTATGCACTGGTCTCGTTCCCAGCATGAGGTACTGTCTATGAAATCACATGACAATCTGAACTTCTACTTTTCCGCATGTGCCTTACGGATCTTTTTTGCAGGAAATCTGCTCGAAGAAGAATTCCGGTTTGACAAGAACGACAGGATATCTCAAATATGTTGTCCGCTGCTTTGCTCTTGTTAGTACCTGTTGTCCTGTATCACTGTACTTGCATACATACCTGGTTCATTATGTGACAACAGTATGCATGATAGCTTGCTTATCAATTGTTCGCTCCAAATTATCTGATCTGTATGAATGGTTACATTAGTGTAGAATATATCCAATGCCAATGTTTTTTAGCTCTGCATTGTTCTTGTAAGTACATGATGTCCTTTATCAGTGTACTTATAATGACAGGTAGTTGTTCGTGTACCATCACTCTGCAGCTTATTTTCCTTTGCCCTCCATTTTCTGCACATCAGATCTATATTTACTCTTACCATAAGGTTGGTACTGAAGAAGTTTAGCTGTGCATTGCTCTTGGCTGTACCTTTTGCCTGTATCGCTACACTTACATTTATAGCTACTTGGTTATGTAGCATCACTCTTCATCTTATCTTAAATATTCTCCATTTTTCGTATATTATCACGTCTATATTTACTCTTAACAAAATTTAGAATAAAGGCAATGCTTTTGAAGAAGATTCTGTGGTAAACTTCTTGAATTGCCCCCCATTAGCATGGACAAGGCCTTTATAGAGCCTGTCTTCACCAATAATGTAAGTTTGTCCATCTCAAGCCTTCAACTTTGTTGTATATATTTGGTTAGGCATGACTGCTACAGTTGTTTATTTTTGGTGTTTGCATCAAATTGCTTGTTTAAAGTTTATTATATGTAGTTCATAAACAGAAGTTCGTCCTTTCTCAATTTAAGTTTTCAGTTGTACAACCAAGTTCCTTCTTCATACCATGTAAATTAAACTATACAGAGCAAGTGATCTTCTTTTGCACTGCATGTATGCTTCTGTTCTTCATCTATAATCCAGTGGTGTGGTGAACCTATCCACTACAGCACAATGTCATATTTGCAATGTCTTAACTATGAAAAATGTCATATCATTCTACTATTATTTAAACCTTCTCTTTATTTGCCAATCTGAAATGGTATAAATTGACAGCACACTAACCATTGATACTTATGAGTTCTTGATCTGTAATCCAGTGGTGTCGTGAAGCTGCCAACTCCTTCACAATGTCATTTCCTGCCATGTCTTGACCTGAACAATACCATATTGTGTTAATGCAAATTTAAACTGTGTCACTTTATTCGTCAGTAAGAAATGTGATGAATTGTCAGCACTGATACTTTTATGTGCAAAACCTGTCATCTGTCTGCTTGTTTATCTTTCAGAGTGAGGAAGATATGAGTGTTGAACAAGCGCAGTCTCATCATCTTGCTCAGCTGCTTGCGCTGCAGCTCCCCAGCGGGGCTAACCTTTCTTGAACTCTATTGAAGTGTTGCTGGTTTTGTATATTATTTTGCCGGCGTGTTTATTTGCACTCGTGGCGATCTTTGATGCCCAGTGTATGTAATCTGCTATCTGCTTGTGCTTTATTATCATAGTGGCGAACTTTGATGCCCAGTGGATGTAATATGCCGTAATTTCTTTATTGTATAGTATAGGTTTTTTCTTATTCACGATGCTGCAGTTATTTTACTGTATATATATCCTGTCTTCGCAGTAAACCGGCCAAACCGTAAAATTACGGTACATAATCGGGCCGTCGTGCAATCACGATGTAGGTTGGGCCTGAAACGTGCCGATCAGCTCATGGGCCGGCAACAGCTCGAAATGAACCCCGGCCCATGATTGTGCGAATCAAATCACGGGCTTTTAACAGGCCAAAATTGTCTGGGTCCTTGTTTGGCCCAATCAGATATCGGCTGCGAGCAGGCCGGATGCAAACCGGGCCGTAGTTAGGCCCAACTATATGACGGGCTTTTAACAGTCCGAAATTAATATAGGGCCGAAATGTTAAACGGGCCCTTAACAGGCCAAAACTAATATCAGGCCGAATTACTAAGTGGGCCTTTAGCAAGTGGGCCCAAAAGCATAGTGTCCAGTTGACGGGCCGAATCTGATATGGGCCATAATTGAGCCCAAAGCCTCTTAAAGGGCCGGACCTGATCTGGGCCGTAATTTGGCCCAGAACGTGGTAGGCTTTTAATGGGCCGGATCTCATATGGGCCACTATTAGGCCCGGAGTGTGGCAGGCCATTAATGGACCGGATCAAATATGGGCCAGCATTTGGCCCAAAACATGGCAGCCAGTTAATGGGCCGGCCTACTAGGGTCCTCAAAATCTTGTGGGCCTACAGCTGGGCCGGCCCATTAATGTCGGCGAAATCTCGTGGGCCTTTAGCTGGGCCCGCCCATTATGACCCTCAAGAATCTTGTGGGCCTTTACCTGAGCCGGCCCATTATGGCACAAAAAAATCTTGTGGGCCTTTACCTGGGCCGGCCCATTATGGCCCGCAAAATCTTGTGGGCCTTTAGCTGGGCCAGCCCGTTATGGTCCGCAAAATTTCGTGGGCCTTTAGCTGGGCCGGCCCATTATGGTCCCCAAAATCTTGTGGGCCTCTAGTTGGGCCAGCCCATTTAAACTTGTTGGGCCGTGCCACGTGTCGACGTATCATAGGCGCCTTCTGTCCAGTGAGTGGATGACATCTGTCCCGACGATGAGCCGGCACGTGTTTCCTCTAGCCAATGATGATTTTACACGTGGAAAATCCCCATTGGTCGGGGCTGTTAACGGGTTATCGGATCCAAAACCCGACCCGATAGCTTAACGGCGTTCCGTTACGGTGGATGCCACGTGTCGGTCACCCTTGACGAAAGAACTTATGTGACGCGTGATTTATCGTCATGGAAATGGACACTTCCGTGATGATAATTTTGTTAATGTCATGGAACACTTCTGCGACAACACAGGTATGACTATCTTGATTCTGTCATAAATTTGTCATGGATGTACATGCATGACAAAAAAGCGACCTACTGTGACAAACACGTATCATCACGGAAGTGTATTTTTTGTAGTGTACTTTCTCACATCCACATATGACCTAAAACAAAAGTCAAACTCGGCCCCACCGATTCTTTCTATCCGGCGCCACTGAGTTTCAAATGTCATAGCCACTGCCACAAACCCTAGGCAAATCGGTCTCACCGATAGGGATCTCGGTCTCACCGAGATGGGATTGCAAACTCTCTGTTGCCTATTGCAATACTTTCGGTCTCACCGAAACTTGTGATCGGTCCCACCGAAACTGCAATGTAAACTCTCTGGTTCCCTTTTGTAACATTTCGATCTCACCGAAATGAGCGATCGGTCCCACCGAGTTTACCTAACCAACTCTCTGGTTAGCTTATTACCAAAATCGGTCTCACGGAGTTTGTGTAATCGGTCTCATCGAGATTACGTTATGCCCTAACCCTAATCATATCGGTCCTACCGAGTTGCATGTCGGTCCCACCAAAACCCTAACGGTCACTAGCTTTGCTGAATCGGTCCAACCGAGTTTAACCATTCGGTCCCACCAAGTTTGGAAAGTTATGTGTAACGGTTAGATTTTGTGTGGAGGCTATATATACCCCTCCACCTCCTCTTCATTCGTGGAGAGAGCCATCAGAACAAACCTACACTTCCAACCTATATTTTCTGAGAGAGAACCACCTACACTTGTGTTGAGACCAAGATATTCCATTCCTACCATATGAATCTTGATCTCTAGCCTTCCCAAGTTGCTTTCCACTCAAATCTTCTTTCCACCAAATCCATATCCTGTGAGAGAGAGTTGAGTGTTGGGGAGACTATCATTTGAAGCACAAGAGCAAGGAGTTCATCATCAACACACCATTTGTTACTTCTTGGAGAGTGGTGTCTCCTAGATTGGCTAGGTGTCACTTGGGAGCCTCCGACAAGATTGTGGAGTTGAACCAAGGAGTTTGTAAGGGCAAGGGGATCGCCTACTTCATGAAGATCTATCGCTAGTGAGGCAAGTCCTTCGTGGGCGATGGCCATGGTGGGATAGATAAGGTTGCTTCTTCGTGGACCCTTCGTGGGTGGAGCCCTCCGTGGACTCGCGCAACCATTACCCTTCGTGGGTTGAAGTCTCCATCAACGTGGATGTACGATAGCACCACCTATCGGAACCACGACAAAAACATCCGTGTCTCCAATTGCGTATGAATCTTCCAAACCCTTCTCTTTACATTCTTGCAAATTGCATGCTTTACTTTCCGCTGCTCATATACTCTTTGCATGCTTGCTTGATATGTATTGTGTTTGTTAAACTTGTGCCAAAAATCCACTTCAGCCTAAAGAATTTAAAAACTGCAACTTTTAGCACCTTGTGTCTAATCACCCCCTCCCCCTCTATACACCTCTTATCGATCCTTTCAATTGGTATCAGAGCTTTGGTCTCCATTGTTTTGGTTTAAACACCATTGGAGGAAGATGGATGAGTCTATTTTGGGGAGTCTTAGACGTAGAGTGCCTATTCTTGATGGAGAATATTTTCATGAGTGGAAAAATGAAATGCTTGAGATTTTCAATAAATATCATTTGAACAAGTATATTGATAGCCCTTGTGCACCTCATGTTGATCCTTTGCATCCTACCCTTGATGAGTCTATTGACATGATCCGCAACCTTAGAACTGTTAATCTTATCACTAGAGGCTTGCTTAGAAACTTGATTGAATGTTTGCCTACTCTTGATTGTGCCTATACTATATGGAGATTACTTGAGGAACGCTTTCCAAATTATTCCTTGAAAGATCTAGATGAAATTCTCCATAAGTCTATTGCCTTGATTAAGATGAGTTCCAATGCTCCCAAGTTTGGTACTGCTTATTTGAGCTTACTAATCTTACGAGTGCCAAAGGAGATGTTGGAATCATTAGCAATATCATTTCCAGAGCTATTAGAATTCATAAAGATAACTATAGAAATGGTCATTTATCTAATGAATTACCCTCTCTAGGAATTGATCAACCATAAGATGATGTTGAACATGGATACTCTGATGATGATGATGATGATAGTGACTATGATCTTAATGATGCAATGAGACACTTTGGTCTTATGGCAAATCTTCGCGGCTACATGGCTGGAGGAAAGGAATGGGTTCTTGATAGTGGATGTATTGATCATATGACCGGAGATAAAGATATGTTCCGTGAGCTTGCTGAAAACAACGGCCCTCGAAAATATGTCACCTTTGGTGATAACTTAAAGGGTAAGGTGGTTGGCCTAGGTAAGGTGGCCATCTCACATGATAGCTCCATACAAAATGTCGTGCTCGTTGAATCTCTTGGGTACAATTTACTTTCGGTATCTAGACTTGCTGATTTTGGTTTCAATATCCTATTCACTGAAGTAGATTGCCAAGTGTTTCCTAGAGACAATCGTAAAATGGTCTTTACCGAAATACATAGAGGTGATCTTTACATTGTTGATTTCACTAAAAAGGCTCAACCTAGAACTTGCTTAATTGCTAAATCTTCTAAAGGTTGGTTATGGCATAGACGATTAGGTCATGTTGGTATGCGAAACCTTGACAAGCTTATTAAAGGTGATCATATCCTTGGAGTAAAAGATGTTATATTTGACAAGGATAGACTTTGTAGTTCTTGTAAGGTAGGAAAACAAGTTGGAGGAAGTCATCATGCAATGAACATCATGACCACGAGAAGACCACTCGAGCTACTTCACATGGATCTCTTTGGTCCAAATGCCTACAAGAGTCTTGGTGGTAACTCATTTGGACTAGTCATAGTTGATGATTTTTCAAGATTTAGGTGGGTGTTCTTTCTTGATGACAAATCGCATGTCCAAAAGATCTTCAAAAACTTCGCTAGGAAGGCCCAAAATCAATTTGATGTGAAGATCAAGAAGGTTCGAAGCAAAAACGGAACGGAGTTCAAGAACGCAAATGTGGATACCTTTCTTGACGAAGAAGGGATTTCACATGAGTTCTTGGCTACATACACACCTCAACAAAATGGAGTCGTTGAGAGGAAGAACCGAACTCTTATTGAGATGGCAAGAACGATGTTTGATGAGTACAAGATGCCAAAACACTTTTGGGCGGAAGCGGTTGAGACAACTTGTCATGCAACAAATCGCTTGTATCTTCACAAGCTACTCGGCAAGACAGCATACGAGCTCCTCACCGGTAACAAACCACAAGTTGGATACTTTCGAGTATTTGGCTCAAAGTGCTACATTCTTGATAAGCATCGTCGTTCTAAATTTTCTCCTAAGTCTCATGAAGGTTTTCTACTTGGTTATGGCTCAAACTCTCACACATACCGTGTCTACAATAATTTCACCCGAAAGGTTGAAGAGACGGTAGATGTGAAGTTTGATGAATCTAACGGCTCGCAAGTAGAGAAATTGCCAATTGATGTAGGAGACAAAGACCCTTCGGAAGCAATCCAAGACTTGTCTATTGGCAAGATTCGTCCAACGGAGGTGAAGGAGAGTACCTCGTCCGTCCAAGTGGAAGCTTCTACATCACGACAAGGTGAACCAAGAGTTGATACGGAAGCATCCACAAGTGGGACACATCAAGATGAAGAAAATGAGGAAGTGCATCAAGAGGAACGCCAACAACCTCCTTCTCCACCACGACAAGAGAATGACAATGTCAACAATGAAGAAGGCCAAGAAGAAGAACAAGATGAAGAAGATGTTCAACCAAGATCCAAGCAAAAGCTTTCATGAGTTCGAGCAAGAATTGCTAAAGATCATCCCGTCGAGCAAATCTACAATGATATCCAAACTGGGAGAATCACTCTCTCAAAAACTCGTTTAGCTAACTTTTGTGAACATTACTCATTCATCTCTCGCATTGAACCTATGAAGGTTGAAGAAGCATTGGAAGATCCAGATTGGATAAACGATATGCATGAAGAGCTACACAACTTTGACAGAAATTAAGTGTGGACATTGGTTGAAAAGCCCGACAACAACCACAACATCATTGGTACCAAATGGGTGTTTCGCAACAAGCAAGATGAAGATGGTCAAGTTTTCCGCAACAAAGCACGCCTAGTCGCCCAAGGCTACACTCAAGTCGAAGGTATGGACTATGGTAAGACATATGCCCCCGTTTTTAGACTTGAGTCCATTCGCATCTTACCTGCCTATGCTAATCATCATGATATCACCTTATACCAAATGGACATTAAAAGTGCTTTTCTGAATGGTGAAATTGAGGAGGAAGTTTATGTTAAGCAACCTCCCGGATTTGTCAATCCTAAGAAACCTAATCATGTTTACAAACTACACAAAGCTCTTTATGGTCTTAAACAAGCTCCTAGAGCATGGTATAAATGCTTGACCAAGTTCCTTATTGAAAAAGGGTTTGAAATTGGAAAATAGATTCTACTCTTTTTACTAAAAGGGTTAATGGAGAACTATTTGTATGCCAAATTTATGTCGATGATATTATATTTTGATCAACTAACCCTCATTTTAGTGAAAAGTTTGGAAAGCTAATGTCGGAGAAGTTTGAGATGTCGATGATGAGTGAACTCAAATTCTTTCTTGGTTTGCAAATCAAGCAAACTAAGGAAGGCACCTTTGTATCTCAAACAAAGTACACCAAGGACTTATTCAAGAAGTTCAATATGCAAGAATGCAAAGGTATGACTACACCCATGCCTACTAGTGGACATCTTGATTTAACCAAAGATGGTGAACCGGTTGATCAAAAGGTTTATCACTCTATGATTGGTTCATTGTTATATCTATGTGCTTCATGTCCCGATATTATGCTAAGTGTGTGCATGTGTGCACAATATCAAGCTGCTCCTAAAGAATGTCATCTTAAGGCCGTGAAAAGGATAGTGAGATACTTAATCCATACACCAAATTTTGGCATTTGGTATCCAAAGAGGGCTTCCTTTGATCTTGTTGGCTACTCCGTTTCGGACTATGCTGGTGACAAGGTTGATAGAAAGTCAACTTCGGGTACTTGTCAATTTCTTGGTAGATCTCTTGTCTCTTGGTCCTCCAAGAAACAAAACTCGGTATCCTTATCCACCGCCGAAGCGGAATACATTGCCGCTGAATCATGTTGTGCTCAATTTCTTTGGATGACCCAAACTCTTAAGGATTATGGGATCAATGTGAAACATGTTCCATTGCTTTGTGACAATGAAAGTGCTATTAAGATTGCTCACAATCCCGTACAACATTCTCGAACTAAGCATATTGAAGTTCGTCATCATTTCATTCGAGATCATGTTTCCAAAGGGGACATTAATCTTAAGCATGTTCACACCGATAAGCAATTGGCGGATATATTTACCAAACCACTTGATGAGAAAGTGTTTTGCAGGTTAAGAGGTGAATTGAACATCATTGATGCTTCAAACTTGGAGTAGGAACTCCATTTAATACATGCAAGGCATGAGCTTATGACTAATCCTTGATATTTCTCTTATGTTGACTATCTTATGTCTTGGATATATTTGCACCTTGCATGCTATCTAACCCGTGTAGGTACTTGGATGAATAGAAATCTATGAGATTGCAACTCACTCACATTTTGAGCAATTTCTATATCACCAAGTCGCTAACAATGGTGGATGAAGACAAGGAAGCACGCAACCATTCAAACATATCCTTTAACAAATTCTATCATGATTGTCACTTTGGACACACAAGTGCTCTTCCTTGCAAAAACAAACCCATGTAGGTAGATGAACTCAAACTTCAAGTGATGCTCCCAACTCTTGATGAGCTATATCAACCTTGAGCAACCCACACAAGTTCAACTACATGATCATGATCAACATCACCACCCAAGGTATGTTATTCCATCTTAGAGAAGCTTTACTCCAAGTCATGGGATAAAGCAACTCAACAAGATGTGAATACATCAAGATGCTTTGACGAAAAATGGTAACCCCATTTTGAGCTTAAACGATGAGTATGACCAAAGATCAAGTGATCTCACTTGACTCCTAAGTCAATATACTCTAACATAGGTGACTTTGTCACCGCCCAATTCTAGATGAAGTTTTCTTGTGTTCTTTTCTGTGCTCTTGCATTTGTCTCATGCATATTTGTTTCCCTCTTCAACTTCATCTAGATTCTTTTTAGTTTCTTCTCTTTTATTTTCTGTTCTGCATCTTCTGCATTAAATTCCTTGCAAATCCTTGTGAGATCTTACTTGTCTAGTGAGCTGAGGTGACAAGTGTTTTCTCTGCGATGAACTTGGTCACACCGGGCTGTTTACTTCGGTCCAACCGAACCCTTTCGGTGCCACCGACACACCAAACTCGGTGCTACCAATTTCACTGCAGGAAAATCATCTTGCCACTTGTTTCTGAATTCTTTTTAATCCAGCTTCACTCAATGAATCTTGTCCTCGACCAGCATCCTACTCAACTTGCTGCTTTGTTCTGTGACTCAAGGACCAAACCCATCATGAAAAAAATCCAGAAGAACCCTTCTTGGAAATTGATGTCAAAGGGGGAGAGAGAGACCATCACATCAAAGCTTAATCATATCTATAGGAGGAGTGAATACTCTAGGGAAGAAAGAGACCCCAGATGCTTAGTGTTCAAGAGGAGAGAAGTCACATGTCTTCAAGAAGGGAAAGACATCTTCATGTTTGCTCGATTGCATTAGCTCTATTTATTTCCTTTGAGCTCTGATTGTCTGTTCCCTGTCTTCTCCCAATATCCCATGTTAGATTCAGGGGGAGCAAGACATCTAAGGGAAGGAAATCCTTAAATTTATTGCACATCTTTACCTTTGGGGACATGTCTTTATCCAATGTGGTACTTAGTACTCACTCTACATGTCATCCCAGTCTTGGTACTCTTGTGGTTTCTCTTGGTTGCTCTGGCCAGTAGGTGTATCTGTGTTATCTAACCTTGTTTACACAGGTTCATCCCATCCTAAGCCAACTAAAGACCACAAGGTAAGTATATGCATCACAGTCATGTGAATGAGAATTTCTTGCTGATGTACATACTATTTGCAAGAAGGACTCATGAGCATGAAGGTACATTTCTCATATTTTCATCATTTGCTCTGATGCATATAGCCAAGATACATGTAACACATTGCTTACTCTGTCATGTTTATGCATTCACATGCTCCTATATTCCATAATCACATGATTGCATACATGTAGGGGGGGCATATGCAAGTTACATGTCTTTCCAAAGCTTTACTTACAACTCTTAATATCTTGATCTAAAGCTTTGATGTATGTTGTCATCAATTACCAAAAAGGGGGAGATTGAAAGCACAAGTGCTCCCTAGGTGTTTTTGGTAATTAATGTCAACATATCTCTTGTTGGACTAACATTTTTATCTAGTATGTTTCAGATAAGTTCAACAGTGAAGTGGCATGGACTAGAGGATGTGAAACCCCTTCAAGATGCTAAGGACAAAGGATTGGCTCAAGCTCAAAGCTTAAGACTCTACATTTTCCATTTTAGTGATCCAAGATCACATTGAGTCTATAGGAAAAGCCAATACTATCAAGGAGGGATGAAGTGTTGCTTAATGAGGTTCTTGCTCAAAATGCTTAGTGATATGCTCCAAAACCCTCAACTACTTTCTCACATCCACATATGACCTAAACCAAAAGTCAAACTCGGCCCCATCGATTCTTTCTATCCGGCGCCACCGAGTTTCAAATGTCATAGCCACTGCCATAAACCCTAGGCAAATCGGTCTCACCGACAGGGATCTCGGTCTCACCGAGATGGGATTGCAAACTCTCTGTTGCCTATTGCAATACTTTCGGTCTCACCGAAACTTGTGATCGGTCCCACCGAAACTGCAATGTAAACTCTCTGGTTCCCTTTTGTAACATTTCGATCTCACCGAAATGAGCGATCGGTCCCACCGACTTTACCTGACCAACTCTCTGGTTAGCTTATTACCAAAATCGGTCTCACAGAGTTTGTGTAATCGGTCTCATCGAGATTACGTTATGCCCTAACCCTAATCATACCGGTCCTACCGAGTTGCATGTCGGTCCCACCAAAACCCTAACGGTCACTAGCTTTGCTGAATCGGTCCGACCGAGTTTAACCATTCGATCCCACCAAGTTTGGAAAGTTATGTGTAACGGTTAGATTTTGTGTGGAGGATATATATACCCCTCCACCTCCTCTTCATTCATGGAGAGAGCCATCAGAACAAACCTACACTTCCAACCTATATTTTTTGAGAGAGAACCACCTACACTTGTGTTGAGACCAAGATATTCCATTCCTACCATATGAATCTTGATCTCTAGCCTTCCCAAGTTGCTTTCCACTCAAATCTTGTTTCCACCAAATCCATATCCTGTGAGAGAGAGTTGAGTGTTGGGGAGACTATCATTTGAAGCACAAGAGCAAGGAGTTCATCATCAACACACCATTTGTTACTTCTTGGAGAGTGGTGTCTCCTAGATTGGCTAGGTGTCACTCGGGAGCCTCCGACAAGATTGTGGAGTTGAACCAAGGAGTTTGCAAGGGCAAGGGGATCGCCTACTTTGTGAAGATCTACCGCTAGTGAGGCAAGTCTTGCGTGGGCGATGTCCATGGTGGGATAGACAAGGTTGCTTCTTCGTGGACCCTTCGTGGGTGGAGCCCTCCGTGGACTCGCGCAACCGTTACCCTTCGTGGGTTGAAGTCTCCATCAACATGGATGTACGATAGCACCACCTGTCGGAACCACAACAAAAACATCCGTGTCTCCAATTGCGTTTGAATCTTCCAAACCCTTCTCTTTACATTCTTGCAAGTTGCATGCTTTACTTTCCGTTGCTCATATACTCTTTGCATGCTTGCTTGATATGTAATTGTGTTTGTTAAACTTGTGCCAAAAATCCACTTCAACCTAAAGAATTTAAAAAGTGCAACTTTTAGCACCTGGTGTCTAATCACCCCCCTCTAGACACCTCTTGTCGATCCTTTCAGGGTCCTGAGCTGTTAGTCTTGGAACGATAGTAACACGGACACAGTAGTTACCCATATTCGGTCCCTCTCAAAAAGGTAATGCCCTACGTCATGCTTTGGTTGTATTGATTTTTAGTGGTACAAAGTGCAGCTGTTCTACCATAAGATCGTGTGTGTATGAGTTGTCGTCTACGGCCGTCAGCCTCGGTTTATATAGATACTAGGGTTGTCCAGGATTAACATAGGTCGGTTATATCTAAAAGCAAACATGGCCAAAATAACCTCTAAACCTTGGAGTATGTGCCAAGTATTCGGAATCTTCCATCTTGGCTCTCATGGGCTCGACGAGCGAGGCCTGCTTGGTCAATAATATTGGGGGACCCTCGGTTGGCCTAGCACCTAGTCCAGGACACCATCAGTAGCCCCTGAACTGGTTTTCAAGTCGAGGACACTTCTCGATTCCTTCGAGTTGTTCTTCATCTTCGGTCTTTGGTCTTACTAGCAAAAAGACCCGTGCGTTGCAACGGGAGAAAAAAATATTCTCTCATATCTATGGCTGGGTCAATTAGACAAACTATGTGTGGCCGGTTGACAGGTCATGAGATCGAACCCTCTCATTGGCAATTTTATTTTCCTGCCAGTTCTCCGGACCTGAGCCACAGTGCACCGCCGGGTGGGCTTCCTCCATTGAGCCGAAATGGGTGGTAAGTAACAAAACCAAATAGCATAAGTGAAATTAATTGAAGCGGGATCAAATGGAGCGGGACGAAACAAAGAATATCACCTCCCTTTAATAATAGGTATAGATAAGCTGGTTCACCAAGTTCTCATACGCCTTTCCAAAGCGATCAAGTCTTGGCCGAGGAGCCCTGTACCTCGGGCATCGAGGATCTTACTCAAAGTTTTATTCCGAAGCCTCTTTAAGAGAACCATTTTTACGGAGACGTGGCCGCCTCCAAAGACGGCGTGCTTGAACGCCAGCAAAGCGGCGCAGTCTGTCTCGTTGTTGCCGCCGCCGGCCGAGCAAGCCTCGGCCTACTGCAGTAGGATGAATAGAGCCAGTACGAGGTGGGACCGCCGGCCTAGGACAAGCTGCATAGAGGATGCCTTTTTTCTAGCGGAATTTTGAGAGAAAATAGTAGATAGAAGGAGGCGCACCAAGTTTGCCACAGAATGTTGCCTAGAGAAGACTCCTTGAGTGTCATTGTCACTGCGATGAACCGGTCCTATGTAGATGAAACGAACGCTGGTGCCGTAGGTGGTGTTGAATTCATCTCATGCTTCGGCCGTCCGATACCCCGCATCAGTCGGCGTGCGGGCCCACCTAATTTTACTAGTTAGGAAGTGTGGCTTGCCGCACCCGGCAGCACCGCTGCCGGGTACAGTCATGTCCAGTACAGTAATACAAAAATTCGAGCATTCTAAATATATAAAAAAAGAAAAAACATGATATTGGTTCAGTGCAGTGCCATATGCTAAATCATTATCTATGAACTGACCCCCAAAAAATTTAGACAACTAAGATGCCTCTATTTTTATGGATCTCCAAACCTATCAATTCGTCGTCTCATTCTAATATCTCTCAACATTAGTAAGTAATGATAACCCACAAGTATAGAGGATCGCAACAATTTTCGAGGGTAGAGTATTCAACCCAAATTTATTGATTCAACACAAGGGGAGCCAAAGAATATTCTCGAGTATTGGCAGTTGAGTTGTCAATTCAACCACACCTGAAAGACTTAATATCTGCAACAAAGTATTTAGTAGCAAAGTAGTATGGATGTAACGACAACAATGGCAAAAGTAACAGTAACAGTTTTTAGTGATTGTAACAGTAGTAGCAACGAAAGTAACTTAGCAAAGATCAATATGTGAAAAGCTCGTAGGCAATGGATCGACAATGATAATTGTGTTGGATGATATTCATCGTGTAGCAATCATAACCTTGGGTGACACAGAACTAGCTTCAATTCATCAATATAATGTAGGCATGTATTCCGTATATAGTCATACGTGCTTATGAAAAAGAACTTGCATGCCATATTTTGTCCTACCCTCCCGTGGCAGCAGGGTCCTAATGGAAACTAAGGGATATTAAGGCCTCTTTTTAATAGAGAACTGGAACAAAGCATTAGCACTTAGTGAATACATGAACTCCTCAAACGACGGTAATCACCGGAAAGAATCCCAATTATTGTCACCTTGGGGTATGCGGATCATGACTCATAATAGGTGTCTACAACTTGCAAGATAGGATCAAGAACACAAATATATTCGTGAAAACATAATAGGTTCATATTTGAATTCATGACACTCAGGCCCTAGTAACAAGCATTAAGCATAGCAAAGTCATAGCAATATCAATCTCAGAACATAGCGGATACTAGGGATCAAACCCTAACAAAACTAACTCGATTACATGATAAATATCATCCAACCCATCACCGTCCAGCAAGCCTTCGATGCAAATTGCTCACGCACAGGGAAGGAAATATGTCCTAGAGGAAATAATAAAGTTGTTATTTTATATTTCCTTATATCATGATAAATGTTTATTTTACATGCTAGAATTGTATTAACCGGAAACTTGATACATGTGTTGATACATAGACAAAACACAGTGTCCCTAGTAAGCCTCTACTAGACTAGCTCGTTAATCAAAGAAGGTTAAGTTTCCTAACCATATACATAAGTTGTCATTTGATGAATGTTCACATCATTAGTAGAATGATGTGATGGACAAGACCCATCTGTTAGCTTAGCATAATGATCGTTAAAGTTTTATCGATATTGCTTTCTTCATGTCATATACATATTCCTTTGACTATGAGATTATCCAACTCTCGGATATCGGAGGAATACCTTGTGTGCTATCAAACGTCACAACGTAACTGGGTGATTATAAAGATGCTCTACAGGTATCTCCGAAGGTGTTTGTTGGGTTGGCATAGATCGAGATTAGGATTTGTCACTCCGAGTATCAGAGAGATATATCTAGGCCCTCTCGGCAATGCACATCATAATAAGCCTTGCAAGCAATGTGACTAATGAGTTAGTTGCGGGATGATGCATTACAGAACGAGTAAAGAGACTTTCCGGTAAAGAGATTCAACTAGGTATGAAGATACTGACGATCGAATCTCGGGCAAGTAACATACCGATGATAAAGGGAATAACGCATGTTGTCATTATGGTACAACCGTTAAAGATCTTTGTAGAATATATGGGAAACAATATGAGCATCCAGGTTCCATTGTTGGTTATTGACTGGAGAGATGTCTCGGTCATGTCTACATAGTTCTCGAACCCGTAGGGTCCGCACGCTTAACGTTCTATGACGATTTTGTATTATATGAGTTATGTGATTTGGTGACCGAATATTGTTCGGAGTCCCGGATGAGATCATGTACATAACGAGGAGTCTCGAAATGGTCGAGAGGTAAAGATTCATGTATAGGACTATAGTATTCAGACATCGGAAAGTGTTCCGAGGGTACCGGGTACGTATCGGGTCACCGGAAGGGGTTCCGGGCACCCCCGGCAAAGATATGGGCCATATTGGGCCAAGGGCGAGACATACCAGCCCCTAGTGGGCTGGTGTGCCCCATATAGGCCGAATAGGAGGAGAAGGAAGGAGGGGAACGGAGAAAGGAAAGGGAAAGATTCGGCCTCCCCCTTCACTTCTCCCCCCCCCCTCCCTCTTTCCTTCCCCCTCCGACACTTATGGAAGGGGGGAGGCCGACTTGTCGGAGGTGCCCAAGTAGAATTACTCCTGCTTGGGGCGCCCCTTGCTTCCCCTCTCCCTCTCCCACCTATATATATAGAGTAACACTATTTTAATCTCAGAATTAGAATAACTATTTAGATCACGGGGCGCCCTATATATATACATATATATATATAGGTAAATTATTTGGGGCACCTTGATTGTTTTGGAAACCATGTTATATTTAATTTGTTTCCTAACTATTCTTCATGCAAGACTTTCCCTGCTTATGTTTTATTTGTTTTTTCTAATTATTAGGCATGCAAGACTTGCCATACAATAAAACGTTATAATATTAATTTTTTAGAATTGATATAGGTATCTAATACGCGTGCTTTTTTTCCTAACTATCTAATACAGATATCTAATACCTACCAACGAAATTATGAACATACGTAGGTATGTATATATTCAATAATTTATTTTTTAAAAACTATTACATTTATTTGTTTCCCAATTATCTAAAATGGGTATCTTATACTTACTAACAAAAGTATGTACAAACGCGGGTATGTATATACCCAAGAATTTGTTATTTAACTAATTGCATTTTGTTTTTTTCCTAACTATCCAATACCTACTGAAGAAAATATTATAATACCCGGTCGACGTATATACGTCAAGTGGAAATACCCAATGTATCGACACACTTATATACCCGGTTGTGTAAAAAAATCTTGGAAAATATTGTACATACCCGGTCTACATGACATATATCTAAAGTAAAACATGGCTACGTATATATCCGGCTACGTGACATATAGGTATCTAATATATAACCAAAATATTTCGAGTACAAAACATATATACCTAAGATATTTTGGGTTATGTACGTATATACCTAGTGATTTATTCAACATATAACCTTCATTATATGTAAAATGATGCACGTACGATGAGACATGCATAGACTTAAAACATGGGCCATTTATTACCGATTTTCTTTATCCTATCTAATCTGGGCAGGTATTAAGTGTCCATATCAAGCAATAATTCTTTTCTAATAAGATTTATTCATCAATGCTAATACTAATTACACGCGCACAGATCTTAGTGTCATCCAACGGTTTTTAAGCTAGGTGCCCAGGCACCTAGGTGTCCCAGACTGGCACCTTCCACCGGTCCACCACCTTCCCCGATCCCTCCACCAACCATGACAACCTCCCCGATCCAACGACCTGACCGCCGCCTACTCTCGATACCCACACGCCGCCGCCGGCAGTGGATCCGATGCGTCGCCGCCTGCCCTAGATCCCCACGCGCCGCCGCCGGCCCTGGCAACCTCTCACGCGCCTCCATCACTGCTGCCGCTCATCCTCCCCATGCCCGACCAACCACCGGCGCAGCCCCGCGCGCTCCGCCGCGGATCCAACTGCCTCCGCCCACCTGCACCCCGCGCACGGCGCCGCAGATTCCACCACCGCCTGATTGCCTTGTCCCGCCAGCAAACTCCGTCGTACTGCTCCCGAGCTCTGCCGCCCTTCTCCACATGACCCGCCGGCCCCCTGCACCAGCGCCCCTGATCCCCGAAGCCACCGCCCAGGAGCATTGTGCCATTGGCAACGTTTGTAGTACAACACACCATGCTCCTCAACTCTGGCCTCTGCACCTCCTGGCTTGGCATCCCTCCCGCGTGAACTTCTCTGGCGCCTCTGACCGACCTTCCCGTCGTCTCATCCTTGAACCTGTGAACCACTGTTTCCGGATCAACTCTACTCCTTCAAGCGACAGGTAACTCTCATGTTTGTTTCTACAATATTGTTTGCAATTCAATATTGTTCGTATGGATGCCTCTCTGCTGTTCAACTTAGTATTTTTTAAAAAGAACCATGAACGATTGGGTCTGTATCTGCATAAAGAGAATCCTTTCTGAGTTTTGATTCGATGATTCATTCATATATTGTTATAAAGAATTAACCATGTGATGAACTAAGATTTACGTGCTAATAAGTGTGTTCATGCACTGGTGTGTGCGTGCGTCCAAGGATCTTTCTGAACTTCTTTTGTCTACAAACAGATTCAGCAATCACAAATCCTAATGTGCAGTTGATCTTGTGTGTGTATTTTGTCCTTCAGAGCAGTTTTCTTTTGGTGTTCATGACACCTATTCCCATATTCATCTAACTAGCTAAGTTGTTTGATTAGACTGATGAATAACTAAATCGACAAATCAACCAACAATTCTAGAGCTGCAATGCGCCAACAATCATGTCCATTAATCAGGAAGGTTGATGCTTCATTTATACAGGGGACTTGTTAACTGAACTTAAATGTTGACTGATTGAATTGCAGGGACCGTGGAGCGAGCACTATGGCATCACAAAAAATGGAAATGGTGCAGGCATGTGTTTCTGAGGATTCGGCAAATTTCATGTAAAAGTTAAATTTTGAGACGTTTAGAGGACAGTACGATGCGCTCCAGCTACGGGCTCATCGCAAGTGGAAGGCAGCGCCATCCATAGGGAGGGACAGCGCCGGGGAGAGCAGCACGGCAACAGTCACGAAGGCCAGAACGTGCAGGAGACGCTCCGGCAAGAGGTCATGCTCGCCGTCGGCCTCCTCCGCATCTTCTTCCACGAATGTTTCCTGCAGGGCTGCGACGTGTCCGTGTACCTCAAGGGCAGCGGCATGTAGCAGGCCATGGGACCCAACACCACGATGTAGGCGCGGGCACTACAGCTCGTGGAGGACATCCACGCCAAGGTGCATGCGACCTGTGACGCCACCATGTCGTGCGCTAACATCTCAGCGCTCGCCACCCGCGACGCCGTCATACTCTAAGGCGGGCCCAACTACCTCAGCTGCAGGTTCATCTTCTTGCAGGCTTGTACTTTCACTCCCTCAGCAGCACCAAGATGTTCACTCCCTCAGCAGCCCAGGTCCCACTGCTTGAGCGCCCCGACAAGGCCCAGGTTCATCTTCTTGCAGGCTCGTACTTTCGATTCCATACTGTCCGTATTTTGCACCCAATTTATTCAGAGATATGGTCAATGATGACTGCCATGCTATGCAACTGAAAGTTAGGCAAGGCAAAAATTGTACTATGAAACACACTCACGCGGGTAAGATGCCTAACAGAAGCGAAAAATATCATAGATGAGAAAAACATTCTCTATCTTTGGCAAGATTTAGCTGTGCTAGGTCCGAACTTGTTTGTATTTGCATATAAAACTTAATGTGAATTTGTTCTTCTACTTCTGCAGAATGGACGACAACATTATGTGAAAACTTATGGAAAAATGCAATGATGGTGATGAACTACACTTTTATGATGTATTGTGAAAAATGGTTTGATGGTGATGGATGAATGAATGAAAATTGATTTTGTTTGTGGTTGCTGCATCTGGGAGTCGAAAGGCGCCGGTTCTTTGTGCCAGATCCTTGACCGAAAACTGACTAGGTGTGTTCATGCTAGTTCATGCCCTGTTTCTTCTTATTCTATGTTCTAATTTTGGTTTAAAAAGTATGTGCATGTTGACGAGAGACAATATGTATGAAGTTCATGTATTACTACACACAAAAAAGATTGCATACCTCTTTTTCTCTCTCTCCCATGTGCGCGCATAAGTGTGTTTAAGCACTACATACAGATCCATCAAAAAAAGATTGCACTTCTAAATTATTATTCTTATTTTAGCTAAATGAAAAAGACCAGTCGTTCACCTTTATTTTGTTTTGGAGCATGTTTGTTTATTTTGGGTGGGGGTCTGTTTGCTGCTGGAGCTAAATGAAAAAGACCAGTTGTTCCCCTTTATTTTCGTTGGGTACTCCTTCAATTCGACATCATCTTGTGCCATGTAGTCTACTGAAGGTGCAGCAACATCAACATTTCTTCTCGCGGCTATTTTTTCCCTGAGTTTTTGCTACTACAGACAACCATCGAGCACTTTAGAGAAGTCATCAAAAACAAATTTCGCCCGTTTCTACAAAAATCTGGAAGCTCAATTAAGATTGCGTGGATACAAACATATGATCTTCTTCGTTACTAAAAAGAAACAAAATCAAGAAGTCCAAATTGAAAAAACCAACAAGTTAAATTGCAAAAAAAGAGAATAGTTAAATGTATATGAAAAACTCAGATGTTCCTCGTTACTAAATAATAAACCAAGAAGTTCAATTTCAAAAAATGAGGTAGTTCAATATTTATTACAAAAAACTCTAATTTTCCTGTTGCTACCGAATAAACCAAGAAGCTTAGTAACCAAGAAGTTGTACGATGTTTATTACAAAACTAGAATTTTTTCCCGTTAAAAATGAATAACATCAAGAAGTCCAAAGCAAAAAATCAAGAAGTTCAATTTTAAAAAATAGAATATTTAAATGTATATGAAGAACCCAGATTTTCCTCGTTAGTAAATAATAAACCAAAAAGTTCAATTTCAAAAAAGGAGCGGTTTGATATTTATTACAAAAACTCAAACTTTTCTCGTTAGTAACGAATAAACAATGAAGTTCGGTTTGAAATAACGAAGAAGTTCGACATTTACTAAAAAAAACTCTAGGTTCAAAATTTGAAAAGAAGAGTGCGCTTTGACGTTTATAAAAATTCAATTTTTTTCGTTGCTAAAGGGTAGCATAGTTTTGGGCATTTGAAGATTTTTTTTGGAGCAATTTGATTTCAAAATGAAAATCGAGAATTTCAAATTAAAATAAGGAGTAGTTTGATGTATACAAAAAAACCAAAATTTCAAAGTTTCTTTGCAAAATTAAAGTATGAAGTTTAATTTTAAAAAAATTGTGCAATGTTTACATGAAAATCATTTTTTTAAATTTTCAAAAGAATAAAACTAAGAAGTTCAAATTAAAAAAGCAGAGAAGTTCAGAGATTATAAAAACCTAGGATTTAAATACTCAATTTTGATGAGTGTATTAGGATTTAGGACAAGAAAACCAGAGAACAGTTCAAAAGTGATAACAATCAGAAGTTCACGTACTACACGGTGTATGTTTCATATGAGAAAAAATGAATAAAAAGACAAATCTAAATTTTTTGTTGCTAGAAGTTAAAGTCCTCGGCCGGAGATTTGTTCAAATAGTATATTATTTGTGTAACACAGATGAATGGGTGAGAAATTACAAACAAAAATACATCACAGAAGTACGACATGAAAACAGCGGGAAGTTCAACTATTACACTGAATGAATTTCAGATGAGAATAAAATGAATAAAAACTATAAGCCTAAAAGGTTTGTTGCAAGAAGTTCACGTGCTCCTCTTGGTGCAGTTCGAGATCTCTAGTGCGAGACGTCCAACCTTCAATTACATGTTAAAAATAAGGAAAAACTGATGTTGTTTTTTCCATTTTTAATACTACTCTCAAAAGGCAACGAATTTGTAACGGTTGTCTTGATGAAAAATTTGCTCCTATTCATAAGCTTTCCAACGGTATATTATATGCTACATTTTCATAAATGCTTTAAAAGCTTTATGTGTATGATACATCTCCAACGTATCTATAATTTTTGATTGCTCCATGCTATATTATCTACTGTTTTGGACTATATTGGGCTTTATTTTCCACTTTTATATTATTTTTGGGACTAACCTATTAACCGGAGGCCCAGCCCAGAATTGTTGTTTTTTGCCTATTTCAGTGTTTCGGAGAAACATAATATCAAACGGAGTCCAAACGGAATGAAACCTTTGGAAACGTGATTTTCTCATCAGATAAGACCCAGGAGACTTGGACCCTCCGTCAAGAAAGCCACGAGGCGGTCACGAGGGTGGAGGGCGCCCCCCCTAGGGCGCGCCCCCTGCCTCGTCGGCCCCTCGAAGCTCCACCGACGTACTTCTTCCTCCTATATATATCCACGTACCCCCAAACGATCGGGGACGGAGCCAAAAACCTAATTCCACCGCCGCAACTTTCTGTATCCACGAGATCCCATCTTGGGGCCTGTTCCGAAGCTCCGCTGGAGGGGCATCGATCATGGAGGGCTTCTACATCATCATCCAAGCCCCTCCGATGAAGTGTCAGTAGTTTACTTCAGACCTACGGGTCCATAGTTAGTAGCTAGATGGCTTCTTCTCTCTTTTTGGATCTCAATACAATGTTCTCCCCCACTCTCGTGTAGATCTATTCGATGTAATCTTCTTTTTGCGGTGTGTTTGTTGAGACCGATGAATTGTGGGTTTATGATCAAGTCTATCTATGAATAATATTTGAATCTTCTCTGAATTCTTTTATGTATGATTGGTTATCTTTGCAAGTCTCTTTGAATTATCAGTTTGGTTTGGCCTACTAGATTGGTTGTTCTTGCCATGGAAGAAGTGCTTAGCTTTGGGTTCGATCTTGCGGTGTCCTTTCCCAGTGACAGGAGGGGCAGCAAGGCACGTATTGTATCATTGCCATCGAGGATAACAAGATGGGGTTTTATCATATTGCATGAAACTATCCCTCTACATCATGTCATCTTGCTTAAGGCGTTACTCTGTTTTTAACTTAATACTCTAGATGCATGCTGGATAGCGGTCGATGAGTGGAGTAATAGTAGTAGATGCAGGAAGGAGTCGGTCTACTTGTCTCGGACGTGATGCCTATATACATGATCATACCTAGATATTCTCATAACTATGCTCAATTCTGTCAATTGCTCAACAGTAATTTGTTCACCCACCGTAGAATACTTATGCTCTTGAGAGAAGCCACTAGTGAAACCTATGGCCCCCGGGTCTCTTTCTCATCATATCAATCTCCATCACTTTATTATTGCTTTGCTTTTACTTTGCTTTTACTTTTTACTTTGCATCTCTATACCAAAAATACCAAAAATATTATTTATCATCTCTATCAGATCTCACTTTCGTAAGTGACCGTGAAGGGATTGACAACCCCTAAGCGTGTTGGTTGTGTTGAGCTATTGTTTTGTGTAGGTACGAGGGACTCGCGCGTAGCCTCCTACTGGATTGATACCTTGGTTCTCAAAAACTGAGGGAAATACTTACGCTACTTTGCTGCACCATCCTCTCCTCTTCGGGGAAATCCAACACAGTGCTCAAGAGGTAGCAAGAAGAATTTCCGGCGCCGTTGCCGGGGAGTCTGCATAAAAGTCAACATACCAAGTACCCATCACAATCCCTATCTTCCGCATTACATTATTTGACATTTGCCTCTCGTTTTTCTCTCCCCCACTTCATCCTTGCCGTTTTATTCGCCCTCTCTCTCTATTTGCCTCTTTTTGCCCGTTTGCTTTTTGTTAGCTCGTGTGTTAGTTTGTTTGCTTGTCGTTATGTCAAGTCCTTTACCTTTTGCCTCTATGTCTGAAATTGGGGAAATTATTGTCAATATGGACAATAATAATATCATGAAAAATTCTGATGCTCCTACTAAAGAACCTACCATCTTTCATACAAAAAAATCCGTGTTGGTAGTGGTAATATTATTGGAAAAGGAGTTATTCAAGATTTCTTTACTTGTGCCGGTGCTTTACCTTCTATGGGTAGTTCTATCCTTCACAGAACTAGTAGTCTTGCGGACGCTATTGCCGTGCTTGTAGTTGAACTTGAAAGACGATTCATGCACATGCATCCTTCCATACAAAGGATTTTTCTGGAATTTTCTAATATTGAGCATTCTTCTGTTAAGC
The DNA here is from genome assembly GCF_056163025.1 of Triticum urartu. Classification (NCBI taxonomy): domain Eukaryota; kingdom Viridiplantae; phylum Streptophyta; class Magnoliopsida; order Poales; family Poaceae; genus Triticum; species Triticum urartu. Next base: position 260,703,888 of record NC_141873.1, read on the forward strand.
GTGTTGCTACTATCTTTTTGGCTCATGAGTTTAGATTCATAATAAAAGAAGCCAAAGAAATCTTTGCGCATTATAGGGTGGACGCTTGCCGTCCTCCCATAGAGGCTATCCTCTTTGATCAAGAAGAAATAATGCGTTTTCAATCTCTAGACTATGTTGCTTTCAATGAAAATCTTAGAAAAAGGGTTCCTACCAATGTTTTAGTTGATAGAATTTCTAAACTTAATGATGATTTGGCTATTTGAAATAATGAACTAGGATATTCTCTTGAATATAGGCTCACAAAGTTCTGTCAAAAGAATGCTTATAATGATGAATTGGTTGTGCATTATGAAGGACCAAAGGAGGAACCTATACCTCCCAAGGTTGATCTTGGGGACGTTTGTCCCGTTAAATTTAGCCATTTTGATTATTTTTTGTTGCCTCAAATAAAACTTGATGCCGAACATAGAGAATATGAAATGAGTTTTAATAATCTATCTTACTATCATGGCAATACCTAGATCTATTCTTGCTTGTTATGCCTAGCTAGGGGCGTTAAACGATAGCGCTTGTTGGGAGGCAACCCAATTTTATTTTTATTCCTTGATTTTTGCTCCTGTTTAGTAATAAATAAATTATTTAGCCTCTGTTTTGGTTGTGGTTTTTTGTGTTTAATTAGTGTTTGTGCCAAGTAGAACCGTTGGGAAGACTTGAGGAAAGTCTTGTTGAACTTGCTGTAAAAAACAGAAACTTTAGCGCTCACGAGAACTGCTGTCATTTTTATTTGGAAAGTGATATTTAGTTAATTATTTTTGAAGATGATTAATATATAAATTACTCACGTCCAGCAATTTATTTTAGAATTTTTGGGGTTCCAGATCTTGCGCTAGCTACATATTACTACAGACTGTTCTGTTTTTGACAGATTCTGTTTTTCGTGTGTTGTTTGCTTATTTTGATGAATCTATGGCTAGTAAAATAGTTTATAAACCATAGAGAAGTTGGAATACATTAGGTTTATCACCAATATAAATAAATAATGAGTTCATTACAGTACCTTGAAGTGGTCTTTTGTTTTCTTTCGCTAACGGAGCTCACGAGATTTTCTACTTTAAGTTTTGTGTTGTGAAGTTTTCAAGTTTTGGGTAAAGATTTGATGGATTATGGAACAAGGAGTGGCAAGAGCCTAAGCTTGGGGATTCCCGTGGCACCTCCAAGATAATCTAAGGACACCTAAAAGCCAAAGTTTGGGGATGCCCCGGAAGGCATCCCCTCTTTTGTCTACTTCTATCGGTAACTTTACTTGGAGCTATATTTTTATTCACCACATGATATGTGTTTTGCTTGGAGCGTATTTTATGATTTGAGTCTTTTTTTGTTAGTCTACCACAATCATCCTTGCTGTACACACCTTTTGAGAGAGCCATACATGATTTGGAATTTGATAGAATACTCTATGTGCTTCACTTATATCTTTTGAGCTTTATAGTTTTGCTTTAGTGCTTCACTTATATCTTTTAGAGCACGGTGGTGGATTTGTTTTATAGAAACTATTGATCTCTCATGCTTCACTTAGATTATTTTGAGAGTCTTAGTAGCATGGTAATTTTCTTAAAATCCTAATATGCTTGGTATGCAAGATTAATAATAAAACTTTTGTATGAGTGTGTTGAATACTAAGAAAAGTTTGATGCTTGATGATTGTTTTGAGATATGGAGGTAATAATATCAAAGCCATGCTAGTTGAGTAGTTGTGAAATTGAGGAATACTTGTGTTGAAGTTTGCAAGTCCCATAGCATGCACGTATGGTAAACGTTATGCAACAAATTTGAAACATGAGGTGTTATTTGATTGTCTTCCTTATGAGTGGCGGTCGGGGACGAGCGATGGTCTTTTCCTACCAATCTATCCCCCTAGGAGCATGCGCATAGTGCCGAGGTTTTTGATGACTTGTAGATTTTTTCAATAAGTATGTGAGTTCTTTATGACTAATGTTGAGTCCATGGATTATACGCACTCTCACCCTTCCATCCTTGCTAGCCTCTTCGGTACCGTGCATTGCCCTTTCTCACATTCAGAGTTGGCACAAACTTCGCCGGTGCATCCAAACCCCGTGATATGATACGCTCTTTCACACATAAACCTCCTTATATCTTCCTCAAAACAGCCACCATACATACCTATTATGGCATTTCCATAGCCATTCCGAGATATATTGCCATGCAACTTTCCATCATTCCGTTCATCATGACACACTCATCATTGTCATATTGCTTAGCATGATCATGTAGTTGACATAGTATTTGTGGCAAAGCCACCATTCATAATTCTTTCATACATGTCACTCTTGGTTCATTGCGTATCCCGGCACACCGCCGGAGGCATTGATATAGAGTCATCTTTATTCTAGTACCGAATTGTAATCATTGAGTTGTAAATAAACAGAAGTGTGATGATCATCATTATTAGAGCATTGTCCCAAGTGAGGAATAAAAAAAGAGGCCATAAAAAAGAGAGAAGGCCCAAAAAAAAGAGAAAGGCCATAAAAAAAAGAAAAGGCCCAAAAAATGAGGGAAAAAGAGAGAAGGGACAATGTTACTATCCTTTTACCACACTTGTGCTTCAAAGTAGAACCATGATCTTCATAGTAGAGAGTCTCTCATGTTATCACTTTCATATACTAGTGGGAATTTTTGATTATAGAACTTGGCTTGTATATTCCAACAATGGGCCTCCTCAAGTGCCCTAGGTCTTCGTGAGCAAGCAAGTTGGATGCACACCCACTAGTTTCTTTTGTTGCGATTTCATACATTTATAGCTCTAGTGCATCCGTTGCATGGCAATACCTACTCATTGCATTAACATCAATCGGTGGGCATCTCCATAGCCCATTGATTAGCCTCGTTGATGTGAGACTTTCTCCTTTTTTGTCTTCTCCACATAACCCCCCTCATTATATTCTGTTCCACCCATAGTGCTATGTCCATGGCTCGCGCTCATATATTGCGTGAAAGTTTATAGGTTTGAGATTACTAAAGTATGAAACAATTGCTTGGCTTGTCATCGGGGTTGTGCATGATGAGAGCATTCTTGTGTGACGAAAATGAAACATGACTAAACTATATGATTTTGTAGGGATGAACTTTCTTTGGCCATGTTATTTTGAGAAGACATAATTGCTTAGTTAGTATGCTTGAAGTATTATCATTTTTATGTCAATATGAACTTTTGTATTGAATCTTTCGGATCTGAATATTCATACCACAATTAAGAAGAATTACATTAAAATTATGCCAAGTAGCACTCCGCATCAAAAATTCTCTTTTTATCATTTACCTACTCGAGGACGAGCGGGAATTAAGCTTGGGGATGCTTGATACGTCTCCAACGTATCTATAATTTTTGATTGCTCCATGCTAAATTATCTACTGTTTTGGACTATATTGGGCTTTATTTTCCACTTTTATATTATTTTCAGGACTAACTTATTAACCGGAGGCCCAACCCAGAATTTCTGTTTTTGCCTATTTTAGTGTTTCAGAGAAACAGAATATCAAAGGGAGTCCAAACGGAATGAAACCTTCGGAAACGTGATTTTCTCATCAGATAAGACCCAGGAGACTTGGACCCTCCGTCAAGAAAGCCACAAGGCGGTCACGAGGGTGGAGGGCGCCCCCCTAGGGCGCGCCCCCTGCCTCGTGGTCCCCTCGAAGCTCCACCGACATACTTCTTCCTCCTATATATATCCACGTACCCCCAAACGATCGGGGACGGAGCCAAAAACCTAATTCCACCGCCGCAACTTTCTGTATCCACGAGATCCCATCTTGGGGCCTGTTCCGGAGCTCCGCCGGAGGGGGCATCGATCACGGAGGGCTTCTACATCATCATCCAAGCCCCTCCGATGAAGTGTCAGTAGTTTACTTCAGACCTACGGGTCCATAGTTAGTAGCTAGATGGCTTCTTCTCTCTTTTTGGATCTCAATACAATGTTCTCCCCCTCTCTCGTGTAGATCTATTCGATGTAATCTTCTTTTTGCGGTGTGTTTGTTGAGACCGATGAATTGTGGGTTTATGATCAAGTCTATCTATGAATAATATTTGAATCTTCTCTGAATTCTTTTATGTATGATTGGTTATCTTTGCAAGTCTCTTTGAATTATCAGTTTGGTTTGGCCTACTAGATTGGTTGTTCTTGCCATGGGAGAAGTGCTTAGCTTTGGGTTCGATCTTGTGGTGTCCTTTCCCAGTGACAGAAGGGGCAGCAAGGCACATATTGTATCGTTGCCATCGAGGATAACAAGATGGGTTTTTTATCATATTGCATGAAACCATCCCTCTACATCATGTCATCTTGCTTAAGGCGTTACTCTGTTTTTAACTTAATACTCTAGATGCATGCTGGATAGCGGTCGATGAGTGGAGTAATAGTAGTAGATGCAGGAAGGAGTCGGTCTACTTGTCTCGGACGTGATGCCTATATACATGATCATACCTAGATATTATCATAACTATGCTCAATTCTATCAATTGCTCAACAGTAATTTTTTCACCCACCATAGAATACTTATGCTCTTGAGAGAAGCCACTAGTGAAACCTATGGCCCCCGGGTCTCTTTCTCATCATATCAATCTCCATCACTTAATTATTGCTTTGCTTTTACTTTTTACTTTGCATATCTATACCAAAAATACCAAAAATATTATTTATCATCTCTATCAGATCTCACTTTCGTAAGTGACCGTGAAGGGATTGACAACCCCTAAGCGCGTTGGTTGTGTTGAGCTATTGTTTTTGTGTAGGTACGAGGGACTCGCACGTAGCCTCCTACTGGATTGATACCTTGGTTCTCAAAAACTGAGGGAAATACTTACGCTACTTTGCTGCATCATCCTCTCCTCCTCGGGGAAATCCAACGCAGTGCTCAAGAGGTAGCAGTGTACCGTTAAAAACACATTTTTACGCATTCAAAAAAATATTTTGAACCGTCGCAAGTATGAAAAAATGATCAACACGAAAAAGTTACGTGTTTTCAACAGGTTTCCATCGGTATACCATTTGTTCAATTCTGGTAAATTCTTGGGGAGTTACGGGCAAAAATAGCATGTCAAAAACAGAGTGAAGTTCAAACAACATGCTCTAGAAGTTTAACTACTTCACGTAGTGCATTTCCTTTCGCGATGAAGGCATAAATCATGATCTTGCCATTTTCTAAATGACTTGAAAACGACAAGAATATCATTTGAGTAAGTTCAAGCCTCGGGCGAAGAAAGTTAAAAAATATTATTGTGAGAGAGGTTTGTACAAAAAGAATATCATTTGTGTAACACTGATGAATGGATGAGAAAATTACAAACGAAAATATGTCACATAAGTTCAATGTTAAAACAGCAGGAAGTTCAGCTACTACAATGAATGAATTTCAGATGAATGGATGAAAAAATTACGAAGGAAAATACGTCACATAAGTTAAACGTGAAAACAACATGAAGTTCAACTACTACACTGAATGAATTTCAGATGAATGGATGAGAAAATTAGTATACAAACATAATTATCGTCAAAGAAAACATTATCCACATTTCCAAAAGAAATTAGAGGTTCAAATTTCACAAACATAGAGGTTCGATGTTTATTACAGAACCAAGAAAGTCAAATTAAAAATACAAAGAAGTTCAACTTTTTAATTAAAATGGGTTATATAAAAACCTAGAGGTTCAAATTTAAATAACTGAGAAGTTCAATATTTAGTATAAACCAAGATGATCAAGTTTAAAAACAAAAATCTAAATAAAAACTAGAAGTTCAAATTTTAATAATGGAGTCATTCGATGTTTATTACAAACATTGAGTGGTTCGGTATTTATTACAAAACTTTTTGTGGTTTTTTAGAAGATCCTAGAAGTTCAAAATTAAAATTGAGTAGTTCAATGTTTATTACAAAAGTGGAATTTTTTCTGTTACAAATGATTAACACCAGGAAGTCCAAATTAAAAAAACCAAGAAGTTCAATTAAAAAAATAGAGTAGTTGAATGTATATGAAAAAGTCAAATTTTCCTCGTTACTAAATAATAAACCAAGAAGTTCAATTTCAAAAAACGGAGCAGTTCTATATTTATTACAAAAACTTGAATTTTTTCCATTACTAACGAATAAACGAAGAAGTTCAGTTCGAAATAACGGAGAAGTTAGACATTTACTAAAAAAACTCCAATTTTTGCCATTTCTAAAAATACACAAAGAGGTTCAAAAATTAAAGGATTAGATTCGTTTGATGTCTATAAAAATTCAGATTTTTTTCATTGCTAAAGGGGTAGTCATTCTACATATGGAAGGAGCGCATTTGCAGCAACTTTCCAACGGCATATTATTTGCCTCATTTCGACAAACGGTTTAGAAATGGGAACGAAAATATGATTCACATTTCTTGTATGAAGAAAAAATTATTTGCAAAACTGCTCTTAAACTGCTTAGATTTTGCCAAAAATTTAACTTGGGTCATAATACTCCTGTCCCTAGCTTTCCAAAGCTATATTACAAGCCCCATTTGGGCAACGTTGACGAAAGTGCAACCTTGTACTGAAGGAAATTCAACTACTACTGCTGGGACAGGTGAGGTGAAAACAATGAAAAGTTCAAGTACTGCAAGGAATGCATTTCAGGTGAGAATAGAAGTATAGAAAAATAAAAGCTTAAAAGGTTTGTTGACAGAAGTTCAAGTGCTCTGTCCGAGGAAGTTCAAAAATTCTTGCAAGAGAGGTTCACCTTGTATTTCCATGTTCGAAAACACACAAAAAATTTGTTTTTTTATCATTAAAATAATTCTCTCAATCCACGAAGAAGTTCAATAATTATTTGGGAGCAATTTAATTTCAAAAATAAAATAAAAATTCAAATTAAAAAAATGGAAAAAGTTCATGTACTACATGGTGTGTGTTTAATATGAGAAAAAAGAATTAAAAGGCATGGTCCAATTTTTGTTGTTGTTATAAGTTCAAGTCCTCGGTCGAAGAAAGTTAAAAAATTTATTGTGAGAGAGTTTTGTACAAAAGAAATAGCATTTGTGTAACATTGACCAATGGATGAGAAAATTACAAACGAAAATACGTCATAGAAGTTCAACGTGAAAACAGCAGGAAGTTCAACTACTACACTGAATGAATTTCAGATGAAAAACTTTTAAAATCATCGCGAGTATGAAAAAAAATGATCAACACGAGAAAGTTGTGTGCTTACAACAGCTTTCCACCGGTATATCACTTGCTCAATTTCGGTGAGTGGACGGAGAGCTACGAGCAGTGGATGGAGAGATACGAGCAAAAAATCACGTGAAAACAGAGTGAAGTTCAGGTACACGCGCCGAGAAGTTTAGGTTCTTCACGCGGTGCATTTTCGAAGAATCTGTTTCGCGATAAAGGCAGAACAAATGATCTTGCCATTTTCGAAATTACATGAAAACGGCTAGGAATCAGAGAAAACCATCAACATGAAAAAGTTTCGCATTTTTCATAGCTTTTCAGCGGTATATTATTTGCCTCATTCCGATAAAGTTTGTAGAAATTACGGGGAAAATACATTTTTAGCCATTTTCAAAATTGACTTAAAACCGTAAGGAGAAACAATATATACAAAAAAGTTTTGCATTTGTTCAAACTTTCCAACGCCGTATCATTTGCTGCATTCGGATGTATGATTAAAAAATTAGCTCGAAAATACGAACTCGGTGGAACTTCTATCGTTTTCTAAATTACTTTTAAACCGTCCAAAATTAGAAAAAAACTTTTAACATGAAAAAGTAGCGCATTTTCATAAGATTTACAACACCATATTATTTGCCTCAATTGGTTTAGCCGTTTAGAAATGACATCGAAAATACGAACTCAGGTGTTTCGTTTGCGAAATTCTACGATTTTCCAAATTACTTTTTATCTATAGGGAATTAGAGAGAACTTTCAACATGTGGAAGGAGCGGTTTTGCAGCAGCTTTCCAACGCCATATTATTTGCCTCATTCCGATAAACGGTTTAAAAATGCGATCGAAAATATGATTCACATTTTTTGTATGAGGAAAAACGGTTTTCAAAACTGCTCTTAAACCACTTACATTTTGCCAAAAATTTAACTTGGGTCATGATACTGATGTCCATAGCTTTCCAACATTATACCGCAAGCTTCGTTTGGTGAATGTCCGTGGAAGATCAACCTAGCACTGGGAGAAGTTCAGGTCGAACAACTCAGGCAGTAAAATTGCAAAAAACGCAACTTCATCACGAGTCGAGAGCAAAATCCGCCAACGAGCAAGATTCCTATTTAAAACCGGTATTTAGTTGATAAAAACATTCCTAGATTACACTAACATCATATAGAACACGACTAAACAGAATAATTCACGGGGGAAGCCACGGTTGCGAAGATAGCCCGAAGGCAGGGTTTGTACAGAGAGAAGTCTAGGCGCGTTACTCAGGCAGTTCAGGATGTGATCAGAATATTATTCTGATCCCGTGAATTATTAGCCATGAATATATATATGTCCGGACAGTCTTTCTCGCGTACCATGTCTTGGGTAGGGCTGATTTAGCATCTATTCAAGATTGAAACCGGATCCTCTGGTTCGTGGGGGCGGTTTACCCTTACGACGCTGACCATTATTCTGCGCATTGGTGTTAGCCACAAAGTCAAAACTATTATCAGCTTTGCCCTTACCGTTGCCTCCCTGGTTCGCTGAGTTATGCTGTTGCCCCTTGGTGTTGCTACTCTTCTTTCCCTTTCCCGGCTTTTCGTCATCAGACTCGGGGTCCTTGGTACCATCAGAGTCAGCATACTTAACCAGAGCCGCCATAAGTGTCCCCATGTCGTTGCAGCGGTGTTTGAGCCGCCCTAATTTCTGCTTTAAGGGCGTGAAACGACAATTGTTCTCCAACACCAACATTGCTGAGTCAGCATTGATGCGATCCAACGAGTGCATGATTGTTGAGACCCGGCGCACCCAATGGGTTGTCGACTCACCTTCTTCTTGGATACAGGAGGCTAAATCCACAATTGACATGGGTTTCTTACATGTATCCTTGAAATTCTGGATGAATCGGGCTTTTAACTCGGCCCATGACCCGATGGAATTGGCACGGAGCCCCTTCAACCAAGTGCGGGCCGTTCCCTCCAACATCAGGGGGAAATATTTAGCACACACAGCATTGCTGACATCTAGCAATTCCATGGCCATCTCATAAGTCTCAACCCATGCCTCAGGAGGTAAATCGGCTGTATAGTTAGGCACCTTGCGAGGACCCTTGAAATCCTTGGGCAGACGCTCATTACGTAGAGCCGGCACTAAACATGGCACACCCCAATTCCTGAAGATTACACCTGGCTCCACAGAAGTAGTTGGACAAACTGGAGTAGGTTGACGGGCCACATACTGTGCCGCCAGCTCGGCCTCTCGACGTGCCCTACCTTGATCCATTATGTTCTGAGCATCAGCGCCACCGCCTACTGGGTCATGTCCACGAGGCGTGTTATGGTTCCGCCCACTGCTTGACATAGCCGGTTTATCGATATGCCTGCTGTAACTCCGACTCGGGTGAGGGGTGGAATGAATCCTGTCACGACTGTAAGAATAAGCCTGCTACTGAACCAGTGTTGTCTGAAGGAGCTCTCTAGCCCTTCGTGTTTCAACCGCCGTCGGCGACTTGCCTTCAACCGGGAGAGCCGCTAATCATGACGCCGCAGCGATCATGTTATCCAAAGGGTTAGAGTAATGACCCGGTGGCGTCGGCGCATGCTGTGGCGGGTTATTGTTCTGACGAGGCGGGTCCGTCATGCGCGGCTAAACCGGCATACCCGTCCCAGGTGCTTCGACCCGGTTTACCACTGCCGGGGTTACTAGTTCCTGCTCCTGGCGTGTTAAAGAGATTTCTTGCCTCGTAAACTGAGGGCAGACGAGTCTGATGCCTCCTCCTCATGACTTCGTTTGAAGCATTCTGATCTAGCATGAGCCGGTAAGACTCCGACTGAATCCTTTGTGCCTGAGCATCCAAAGCTGCCCGCTCCTCGGCCATCCTGGCGTTTTCTGTGTTTAGCTCCTCCTTGGCCTGTGATATCTCATCACGTAATTTTGCGACTGCCGCATTATGTTGATCCTGATCCACCGGGTTAACCAATGTTGTTAACAGAGCTGTCAGCTTATCCAGCAAGTCAGTTAAGACCTGAGCCGGTGGGCGCACTGGGCCTCCTGCCCCGATAGCCATTGTCGCTGCTGACCCGGAAATCAGCTCTGTTACAGTCGACGAGTGCTGCACGGGCTGTGTACCGGCCATGAAGATTGCAACCCGGTTCAGTGGCTCGCAGGGGTCTGGAATACTGTCGCCATCGGAATAGCCCCCAAGCCGGCCGTCTTGCAGTTGATACAATGACTCGGTCTCACCGGTGGATGACTCACCATCAGAATAAATGATGGTCTCTTCACCAGATGCCGATCTACCCTCAAATTCCGCTCCATGGATAAACCCCACGAAGGCACGATTCATGGCGGGCTGAACCCAGGCGGGTCTCGCACGCTGAGCCATCTCGATGATGTCGGTGCAGATGTCCGGCTCAGGGCCCGGTTCGCTGATCTTGCCGATGAAGACGTGAATTCCACCGAAGGGGACCCGGTACCCGTACTCAATTGAGCCGTCCTCGGGGCCCCAGCCTACATCGTCGATGTAGAGCTTGCCGCGACGACTCTTGGTCATCTGGCCCATGGCGTATCCCTTGATCCCTTCGAAGTTTCCCTCTAAGAACTTGAAACCATCATGCGATAGCCCCACGGTGGGCGCCAACTGTCGTGGAATTGTCACGGCAGATGTCCTAGTGTGAGGACTTAGTCGTGGAGCCATCGCAACGAGATTAGCTTAAAGGGGTTAATCAGGAAAAAGGACACGGAGAGTTTATACTGGTTTGGCCCCTTGCGGTGAAGGTAAAAGCCTAATCTAGTTGTAGGTGGTATTGCTAGGGTTTCGATGACCAGGGAGCAAATATGCTTAACCTGGCTCTCGATCTGTTATTTCCTGCCATAAGCCGCCGCTGGGTCGTCCCCTTATATACACGGGTTGACGCCCTGCGGCCTACAGAGTCCCGGCCGGCTCATACAACGTATCCGGCTCGGTGACCTTTCTTACATGCCTTACAATACAAGTGTATATACATGGCGGTTTATATCCATGGGCCTTAAGCCGCCTTCGGGTTTGGGCCCTCTACTAAGCCTATCTATGAACCACCATTGTTAGTATGCTCTTGGGCTTCATTGAGATGAACCGCCATAGGGATGACCTGGCCCCTCCTGAGCGGGTCATACATGATAGTCATATCCCCAACAATAGGTTCTATAAACTATGCTATGTTGTGTACCAGACCTATTGTGTACCTTACCATGAGTTTGGCAAGGGGGTACGATAGTGATCCAGGACTGGATCACTGGACAACGATCAAAGTTATCCTTAGTTACCAAAGAGGACTAAGGAAATATTTCTCGGTTATGGAGGTGATAAAGAGTTCATCGTAAAGAGTTATGTTGATGCAAGCTTTGACACTAATCCAGATGACTCTGAGTCTCGATCTGGATACATATTGAAAGTGGGAGCAATTATCTAGAGTAGCTCCATGCAGAGCATTGTAGACATAGAAAATTTACAAAATACATACGGATCTAAATGTGGCAGACCCGTTGACTAAACTTCTCTCACAAGCAAAACATGATCACACCTTAGTACTCTTTGGGTGTTAATCACATAATGATGTGAGCTAGATTATTGACTCTAGTAAACTCTTTGGGTGTTGGTCACATGGCGATGTGAACTATGGGTGTTAATCACATAAAGATGCGAACTATTGGTGTTAAATCACATGGCGATGTGAACTAAATTATTGACTCTAGTGCAAGTGGGATACTGAAGGAAATATGCCCTAGAGGCAATAATAAAGTTGTTATTTTATATTTCCTTATATCATGATAAATGGTTATTATTCATGCTAGAATTGTATTAACCAGAAACTTGATACATGTGTGGATACATAGACAAAACACACTGTCCCTAGTAAACCTCTACTAGACTAGCTCGTTAATCAAAGATGGTTAAGTTTTCTAACCATAGACATGAGTTGTCATTTGATGAATGGGATCACATCGTTAGGAGAATGATGTGATGGACAAGATCCATCTGTTAGCTTAGCATAATGATCGTTAAAGTTTTATTGCTATTGCTTTCTTCATGTCATATACATATTCCTTTGACTATGAGATTATGCAACTCCCGGATACTTGAGGAATACCTTGTGTGCTATCAAACATCACAACGTACCTCGGTGATTATAAAGATGCTCTATAGGTATCTCCGAAGGTGTTTGTTGGGTTGGCATAGATCAAGATTAGGATTTTTCACTCCGAGTATCGGAGAGGTATCTTTGGGCCCTCTCGGTAATGCACGTCATAATAAGCCTTGCAAGCAATGTGACTAATGATTTACTTGTGGGATGATGCATGATGCGTCTCCATCGTATTTACTTTTCCAAACACTTTTGACCTTGGTTTGGACTCTAACTTGCGTGATTTGAATGGAACTAACCCGGATTGACCCTATTTTCAGCAGAATTGCCATGGTGTTATTTTTGTACAGAAATAAAAGTTCTCGGAATGACCTGAAACTTCACGGAGAATATTTTTGGAATATATAAAAAATATTGGCGAAAGAATCAACACCAGGGGGCCCACACCCTGTCCACGAGGGTGGGGGCGCGCCCACCCCCCTGGGGTGCGCCCCCTGTCTCGTGGGCCCCCTGAGGCTCCACCGACCTCAACTCCAACTCTATATATTCACGTTCAGGGAGAGAAAAATCAGGGAGGAGGATTCATCACGTTTTACGATACGGAGCCGCCGCCAAGCCCTAATCTCTCTCGGGAGGGCTGATCTGGAGTCCGTTCGGGGCTCCGGAGAGGGGAATCCGTCGCCATCGGCATCATCAACCTTCCACCATCACCAATTACATGATGCTCACCGCCGTGCGTGAGTAATTCCATCGTAGGCTTGCTGGACGGTGATGGTTTGGATGAGATTTATCATGTAATCGAGTTAGTTTTGTTAGGGTTTGATCCCTAGTATCCATTATGTTCTGAGATTGATGTTGCTATGACTTTGCTATGCTTAATGCTTGTCACTAGGGCCCGACTACCATGATTTCAGATCTGAACCTATTATGTGTCCATGAATATGTGTGAGTTCTTGATCCCATTTTGCAAGTCAATAGTCACCTACCATATGTTAGGATCCGTTAACCCCGAAGTGACAATTATCGGGACAATTACCGGTGATGACTATAGTTTGAGGAGTTCATGTATTCACTAAGTGTTAATGCTTTGTTCCGGTACTCTATTAAAAGGAGGCCTTCATATCCCTTAGTTTCCAATAGGACCCTGCTGCCACGGGAGGGTAGGACAAAAGATGTCATGCAAGTTCTTTTCCATAAGCACGTTTGACTATATTCGGAACACATGCCTACATTACATTGATGAACTGGAGCTAGTTCTGTGTCACCCTATGTTATAACTGTTGCATGAGGAAACACATCTGACATAATTATCCCTCACTGATCCAATGCCTACGAGCTTTCCACATATTGATCTTTGCTTAGTTACTTTTCCGTTGTCACTTTTACAATTACTACAAAACCAATACTATTACTTTTGCCACCATTACCATTACTTCCATATTACTTTGCTGCAGATATTAAGTCTTTCAGGTGCGGTTGAATTGACAACTCAATTGTTAATACTTGATAATATTCTTTGGCTCCCCTTGTGTCTAATCAATAAATTTGGGTTGAATACTCTACCCTCGAAAACTGTTGCGATCCCCTATACTTGTAGTTTATCAAGACTATTTTCTGGCGTCGTTGTCGGGGAGCATAGCTCTATTCTTTGAGTCACTTGGGATTTATATCTGTTGATCACTACGAGGAACTTGAAAGATGAAAGAACCAAGATTTTTCCCTCAACTACGAGGGGGGGGTAAGGAACTGATATCTAGCTCTGCACTTGATTCACCTTCTGTTTTGAGTAAACTTGCGACACCTACTCCTGCTATTTATTCTGAGATGTCGCATGTTATTGATGATGCCACTTCTGCTTTGCATGATGCTTATGATGAAACTACTTCTATGCTTGATAATACTGTGCCATTAGGTGAATTTCTTGATGAACAACTTGCTAGGGTTAGAGAGAATGAAATTATTGAAACTGATAATATTGATGAAAGTGATGATGAAGATTCCCCCCTAGATATGAATTGCCTGTTGTGCTTCAGGGTTATGTTATGGATGAAGAAACTGCTAGAGACTTTTTAGCTTGCAATGATAGATATGATCTTAAGAAACTGTTAGCTAAGCTGAAAGAAAAATCTTTGAATGCTAGAATGAAATAAGACCCTGCTTTTGCTACTTCACCTATCTATTTTTCCGATAAGGATTATGATTTCTCTGTCAATCCTGAGTTAATTACTTTGGTTGAATCTGATCCTTTTTATGGCTATGAATCTGAAGCTGTTGTGGCACATCTTACTAAATTAAATGATATAGCCACCCTATTCACTAATGATGAGAAAACTCGCTATTACTTTATCCTTAAGTTGTTTCCGTTTTCATTAAAGGGTGATGCTAAAATATGGTTTGATTCTCTTAATCCTGGTTGTGTGCGTAGTCCCCAGGATATGATTTATTACTTCTCTGCTAAATATTTCCCCGCTCATAAGAAACAAGCTTCCTTAAGGGAAATATATAATTTTGTACAAATTGAAGAAGAGAGTCTCCCACAAGCTTGGGGGAGGCTTCTCCGATTACTTAATGCTTTGCCTGATCATCCTCTTGAGAAAAATGAAATACTTGACATCTTTTATAATGGAGTAACTAATGCTTCCAGAGACCACCTGGATAGTTGTGCTGGTTGTGTTTTCAGGGAAAGAACTATTGATCAAGATGAATTGCTATTGAATAATATGTTGAGTAATGAAGATGATTGGACACTTCCTGAACCAACTCGTAAGCCAACTCCGAAGGAAAGGGGTATTCTATTTCTCAGTCCTAAAGATATGCAAGAGGCAAAGAAATCTATGAAAGAAAAAGGTATTAAAGCTAAAGATGTTAAGAATTTACCACCTATTGAAGAAATACATGGTCTTGATAACCTGCCACAGGTAGTAAAGGTAAATTCTCTCTATAGATTTGATAAGGGTGAAATCCCATCTACTAAGTTTGCTAGCCAATGCTTGGATGAGTTTCATAATTTTATGGTTAAATAAGAAAACTTCAATGCTTATGTTGGTAGACAATTGAAACGTAATGCTTATATGATTTAACACTTGAGTGATTATATGCCTAGAGTTTAAGGTGAACTTAAACTTATTAGTAAACATGCTTCTATGGTTACCACTCAAGTAGAACAAGTGCTTAAAGCTCAGAATGATTTGCTCAATGAATTAAATAATAAGGAAAATGATAATGATGTTAGAGTTGTGACTAGAGGGGGTAAAGTGACCCGGGAACCTTTGTATCCTGAGGGCCACCCTAAGAGAATTGAGCAAGATTCTCATAGAACTATTGTTGATCCACCTAGTTCTTCTAAGAAGAAGAAAAAGAAAAATGATAGGCCTTTGCATGCTTCTATTGAACATGTTGTTGACACACTTGAGAATCCCAATGATATTTCTATTTTTGATGCTGAAACACAATCTAGTAATGAACATGAACCTAGTGATAATATTAATGATGATGTTCATGATGATGCTCAACCTAGTAATAACAATGATGTAGAGATTGAACCTGATGTTGATCTTGATAACCCATAATCAAAGAATCAACGTTATGATAAGGGAGACTTCTTTGCTAGGAAGCACGGTAAAGAAAGAGAACCATGGGTTCAGAAACCCATGGCTTTTCCTCCTAAACCATCCAAGAAAAAGGATGATGAGGATTTTGAGCGCTTTGCTGAAATGATTAGACCTATCTTTTTGCGTATGCGTTTGACTGATATGCTTAAAATGAATCCTTATGCTAAGTACATGAAAGATATTGTTACACATAAAAGAAAGATACTGGAAGCTGAGATTTCCACCATGCTTGCTAATTATACTTTTAAGGGTGGAATACCTAAGAAACTAGGAGATCCAGGAGTACCAACTATACCATGCTCCATTAAGAGAAACTATGTTAAAACTGCTTTATGTGATCTTGGAGCCGATGTTAGTGTTATGCCTCTCTTTATATCGTAGACTTGATTTGAATAAGTTGACACCTACTGAAATATCGTTGCAAATGGCTGATAAATCAACTGCTATACCTGTCGGTATTTGTGAGGATGTGCCTGTGGGTGCAAACGTTACTATTTTAACGGACCTTGTTATTCTTGATATTCCCGAGGACGATGGTATGTCTATTATTCTTGGTAGACCCTTTTTGAATACTGCAGGGGCTGTTATTGATTGCAACAAAGGCAATGCCACTTTTCATGTTAATGGTAATGAGCATATGGTACACTTTCCGAGGAAACAACCTCAAGTCCACAGTATCAATTCTATTGGAAAAATTCCAACGATTACTAAGGAGGTTTTGAATTTCCTCTTCCTACAGTCAAGAAGAAATATGATATTCCTATTGTTGGGGACATGCATTTGCCTGTTGAGGTAACCTAGTGTTATTCGAAAATTCTCTGGTTTCATGCGATTCGGAAAGAGTTTGTTAACAAGACTAGATCAACCTTGTTAGTGGATTCCTTTTGATGAGCATGACATGGATGAAGTTAGAAAGCACAACTCTCTGTACCCTCCTCTTACTTTTTGTTATTTATATTAAATAAAGCAAAAATAGTATTTTATGTCTGTTTTCTGAATTATCCTTGCAATAAAAAATACCCCGAAAATAAAAGTTCTCCAAATGTCCTGAAAATTTTATATGATTTTTTCTAGAATATTTAAGAATTATTGGCACTGAGAACACACCAGGGGGCCTTACCACCTGGCCACGAGGGTCCATGGCGCGCCCACCCCCCTGGGGCGCGCCCCCTGCCTCATGGACCCCATGTGGGCCCCCCCTCCACTTATTCCATCACCCACACACTTCATCTTCCTCCAGAAAAAATCATCCCACAGCTCAAACCCGTGTTCTAGCTCATCTTGCTGCCATTTTCGATCTCCTAGCTCAAAGCTCCATTAACAAAACTACTTTGGGGGATTGTTCTTGGTATGTGACTCCTCCAATGGTCCAATTAGTTTTTGTTCTAGTGCTTTATTTGTTGCAAACTTTTTCTGCTTAGGTGACCCTGTTCTTGAGCTTATATGTCAAATTTATGTGGTCAAAAGTAGTTTTATTGCATGATTTAGCCTCTAGGCACTTGTGGGAGTAGTTGCTATCAATCTTGTTGAGTTTGATTCACTTTTATTTCAAGTCACTAAAAATTTCAGAAATTTTTCAGAGGAAGAAATATGTTTAGGAAAATGTACCAAGGTGGTTCCTCAAGGAAGCAAGGACCGAGGCTCGCGATACGTGAGCCGGACAATGAACTACCAAGGGAAGCTGAAGTGCGGCCTTGTGAATGGCCGTCAGAGGAGTTCATGGTCCAGGCAGGCATCAAGGATGAATTTGACGCGTATGTGCGTAACGCTGGTCTTGAGAGCTTCATGTCAGATAAGTACCGACAATACCTCTATCTAACTGATTCATTTGTGAGAAGGTTTAAATTCACATCCTCACGCAATTCTCACACTGTTCTATTTGATCTTTATGATAAATCATATACCATGGACCTAGAAGATTTTAATACTGCTTGTAAACTCCCGCACTGGGGCAATGTTAGTGAACCTCGCAAATCTGAATATAAAGACTTTCTTACCAGTATCACTATGGGGGAATCTAGGGAAATCACACAAGCTACCATAGGAAGAATTCATTTCCCTTCCATACATTATTTTGCTCTCTTCATTGGTAGATGCATTAACGGTAAAGATGAGGCTTGTCACATGTGTGTTCCAGATCTTGGTGTCCTCAAGAGTGCAATATTAGGTGATAAACAATATAACTTGGGGGCTATTGTTGCACGTAGGTTGAATCACAACAGTATAAGTGGAGATTTATTTGGTGGAATTTATGCAACTCGTGTAGCTAACTATCTTGATATACCCATACGTGGAAATGATATTAAGTTGCCTCCTGCTTATCTAAATTATGATGCTATGGTTCGCCACCAGTTTCTTGAGAGGAACGATCAGTTCCTCCAGTACCTACTAATCTTTGACAGACGGCGCACCGTCCATGTTGCTCTCCCAGCTCCTACTTTCTTTGACTGTCAGGCAAAAAGGAGATATGTTATAACCAGGGAGGAGGCGAACGAGTACGAGAGGAGGACAGAGGCAGCTCGCCTCCAAGCTGCAGCTCGTCAGGCAGTATCTGTTGCATCTCATTACGACCCCAGCTACAACTTTGGATATCCACCAGGCCAGCCATGGCCATAGACCAACTTAGGCCCCTAAGCTTGGGGGAGTACGTATTCCTCTCCGACATTACATTCATGTTCACACACTCATGCCAGTTGTCGGTGCTCATACTTTTTCATTGTAATATCCATGCTAGTTTATTTTCTTTTCCAACATTCTTCTTGTGTGTTTGAAAAACCTTAAGTAAAACCAAAAGAAGTTAGTTGTAGCGTTTAGCTAGTTTACTTTCCATGCTTGTAGTAGTAGTAATTAAAAGAAAACCCAAAAAGATTTCTTGTTCTTCTTTTGCTTGTTGGGAGCTTTCCCGTGTAAACAGTTTTGTTTCTTTTCTTTTCTTTGGGGGTCGAGAGGAGAAGACCATGATGAAAATGTTGAGTGGCTCTCATAGGCATTATTGTTGATGTAACCAAGAGCCCATATTACCTTGTCCTCTCCTGTGTATTGAATGCTTGCAGATTCCAGCTTAGTCCAATGCACGTGCACTATTATTATTATCCACACCGTTCGCTTGTGCAAGTGAAAGGCAATAATGAATATATGATGGACTGATTGAGATGAGAGAAGCTGGTATGAACTCGACCTATCTTGTTTTTGTAAATATGATCAGTTCATCGTTCCTGATTCAGCCTATTGTGAATGAAACATGTTTGCAATGACAATTAGAATTATAGTTGCTCATGCCATGCTTAATTTGCTAGGATTTTATAATGGTTTACCTTGCGTTCCAACATCCTATTAAAATGGTTGTGATGTGGTATGATAGGGTGGTATCCTCCTTTGAACGATTTGAGTGGCTTGACTTGGCACATGCTCACACATGTAGTTGAAACAAAATCAACATAGCCTCCACGATATTTATGCTCATGGTGAATTATATCCTACTCATGCTTGCACTCAGTGTTGATTAATTCTAATGCATGTTCATGACTGTTGTCGCTCTCTAGCTGGTCACTTCCCAGTCTCTTTCTAGCCTTCACTTGTACTAAGCGGGAATACTGCTTGTGCATCCACTTCCATAAACCCCAAAAGTTATTCCATATGAGTCCATCATACTTTCCTATATGCGGTATCTACCTCCCGTTCCAAGTAAATTTGTATGTGCCAAACTCTAAACCTTCAAATGAAATTCTATTTTGTATGCTTGAATAGCTCATGTATCAACTAGGGCTGTCTATATCTTCCATGCTAGGCGAGTTATTCTCACGAGGAGTGGACTCCACTCCTCATTCACGAGAAAATGGCTGGTAACCGGGATGCCCAGTCCCATGCTTAAATTAAAATAATTGCAAACAAAACTCCCCCAGGATTGTTGTTAGTTGGAGGCACCCGTTGTTTCGGACAGGCCATGGATTGATGTTTGTTGGTGGTGGGGGAGTATAAACTTGACCATTCTGTTTGGGAACCGCCTATAATGTGTGTAGCATGGAAGATATCAAGATCTCTCGGTTGTTACATTGACAATGAAAGTATACCACTCAAAATATTATTTATCTCTATTTCAAAATCGAGCTCTGGCACCTCTGCAAATCCCTGCTTCCCTCTGAGAAGTGCCTATCTATTTACTTTTATGTTGAGTCATCACCCTCTTATTAAAAAGCACCAGTTGGAGAGCACCGCTGTTATTTGCATGCATTACTATTAGTTTACATTGAGTATGACCGTGACTGGATCTCTTTTACCATGAATTACAATGTTTAGTCAGTCCTTGAACTCCAAAGGTGCTCTGCATTTATGTTTTGCGGTCTCAGAAAGGGCTAGCGAGATACGATCTTGTTATATCATATTATGATTGTTTTGAGAAAGTGTTGTCATCCGAGATTTACTATTATTGCTCGCTAGTTGATTATGCCATTGATATGAGTAAACATGAGAGCTAAATGTTATTGTGAATATGGTTAGTTCATAATCTTTGCTGAAAACTTGAATTCTGGCTTTACATATTTAGAACAACAAGATCAAATAGAGTTTGTAAAAGTTTTTCTTTATCACTTTCAGTTTGTCAACTGAATTGCTTGAGAACAAGCAAAGGTTTAAGCTTGGGGAAGTTGATACATCTCCATCGCATCTACTTTTCCAAACACTTTTGACCTTGTTTTGGACTCTAACTTGCATGATTTGAATGGAACTAACCCGGACTGACGCTGTTTTCAGCAGAATTGCCATGGTGTTATTTTTGTGCTGAAATAAAAGTTCTTGGAATGACCTAAAACTTCACGGATAATATTTTTGGAATATATAAAAAATACTGGCGAAGGAATCAACACCAGGGGGCCCACACACTGTCCATGAGGGTGGGGGCGCCCACCCCCCTGGGGCGCGTCCCCTGTCTCATGGGCCCCCTGAGGCTCCACCGACCTCAACTCCAACTCTATATATTCACGTTCGGGGAGAAAAAAAATCAGGGAGAAGGATTCATCACGTTTTACGATACGGAGCCATTGCCAAGCCCTAATCTCTCTCGGGAGGGCTGATCTGGAGTCCGTTCGGGGCTCCGGAGAGGAGAATCTGTCATCATCAACCTTCCTCCATCACCAATTTCATGATGCTCACCGCCGTCCGTGAGTAATTCCATCGTAGGCTTGCTGGACGGTGATGGGTTGGATGAGATTTATCATCTAATCGAGTTAGTTTTGTTAGGGTTTGATCCCTAGTATCCATTATGTTCTGAGATTAATGTTGCTATGACTTTGTTATGCTTAATACTTGTCACTAGGGCCCAAGTGCCATGATTTCAGATCTGAACCTATTATGTCTCCATGAATATATGTGAGTTCTTGATCCTATTTTGCAAGTAAATAGTCACCTACTATGTGTTATGATCCGTTAACCCCGAAGTGACAATAATCGAGACAATTATCGGTGATGACTATAATTTGAGGAGTTCATGTATTCACTAAGTGTTAATGCTTTGTTTTGGTACTCTATTAAAAGGAGGCATTAATATCTCTTAGTTTCCAATAGGACCCTCCTGCCACGGGAGGGTAGGACAAAAGATGGCATGCAAGTTCTTTTCCATAAGCACGTATGACTATATTCGGAATACATGCCTACATTACATTTATGAGCTAGATCTAGTTCTGTGTCACCCTATGTTATAACTGTTGCATGAGGAATCGCATCCAACATAGTTATCCATCACTGATCCAATTCCTACGAGCTTTTCACATATTGATCTTTGCTTAGTTACTTTTCCGTTGCCACTGTTACAATTACTACAAAACCAATAATGTTACTTTTTCCACCGTTACCGTTACTTCCATATTACTTTGCTACTAAATACTTTGCTGCAGATATTAAGTCTTTCAAGTGCTGTTGAATTGACAACTCAATTGTTAATACTTGAGAATATTCTTTGGCTCCCCATGTGTCGAATCAATAAATTTGGGTTGAATACTCTACCCTCAAAAACTGTTGTGATCCCCTATACGTGTGGGTTATCAATGCATTACGGAATGAGTAAAGAGACTTGCCGGTAACGAGATTGAACTAGGGATGAAGATACGAACGATCAAATCTTGGGCAAGTAACATACCGATGACAACGGGAATAATGCATGTTGTCATTGTGGTACGACCGATAAAGATCTTTGTAGAATATGTGGAAACCAATATGAGCATCCAGGTTCCGCTATTGGTTATTGACTGGAGAGGTGTCTCGGTCATGTCTACATAGTTCTCGAACCCATAGGGTCCGCGCACACTTAATGTTCGATGACGATTTTGTATTATATGAGTTATGTGATTTGGTGACAGAATGTTCTTTGGAGTCCCGGATGATATGACGGACATGACAAGGAGTCTCGAAATGGTTGAGAGGTAAAGATTCATATATAGGACGATAGTATTCGGACACCGAAAAGTGTTCCGGGGGTACCGGGTACGTATCGGGTCACCGGAAGGGGTTCCGGGCACCACCCGGCAAAGATATGGGCCTTATTGGGCCAAGGGCGGGATAGACCATTTCCTAGTGGGTTGGTGCGTCTCCGTATAGGCCGAACAGGAGGAGAAGGAATGAGGGTAAGGGAGAAAGGAAAGGGGAGGATTCGGCCTCCCCCTTCCCTTCTCTCCCCCTTTCTTTCCTTCCCCCTCTGACACTTATGGAAGGGGGGAGGCCGACTTGTGGGAGGCACCCAAGTAGGATTAATCCTACTTGGGGCGCCCTTTGCTGCCCCTCTCCCCCTCCCACCTATATATATGTGGGTAGGGGGCGCCTAGAACACAGAACAAACATTGTTAGCCATGTCCGGCGTGCCCCCTCCATAGTTTACGCCTCCGGTCGTATTCACGTAGTGCTTAGGCAAAGCCCTGCTCAGATCACTTCACCATCACCGTCGCCACGCCATCGTGCCAACGGAACTCTCCCTCGACACTTTGTTGGATCAAGAGTTCGAGGGACGTCATCGAGTTGAACGTGTGCAGAACTCGGAGGTGTCGTACGTTCGGTGCTTGATCGGTCGGAACGTGAAGAAGTTCGACTAGATCAACCACGTTGTCAAGCGCTTCCACTTTAGGTCTACGAGGGTACGTGAACACACTCTCCCCCTCTTGTTGCTATGCATCTCCTAGATAGATCTTCCGTGAGCGTAGGATTTTTTTTGAAATTTCATGCTACGTTCCCCAACACACGGCGATGAGTATCATGAAATTGGTGATGGAAGAAGGTTGGTGATGATGATGGCGATCGATCCCCCTTTTCAGGGCCCCGAACAGACTCCAGATCAGCCCTCCCGATGAAGAACCGGAGGCGGCGGCGGCTCCATATCGTAAAACGTGATGAATCCTTCTCTCTGATTTTTCTCTCCCTGGATAGGTTTATATAGAGTTGGAATTAGGGTCGGAGGAGGTCCAGGGGGCCAAGAGCCTGCAGGGCATGCCCCCAGGGCTTGTGGCCTCTAGGTGGCCCCCCTCTGGTAACTTCTTACACCAGTATTTTTTTATATTCCACAAAAATTGTCCATAAATTTTCAGGCCAATCCGAGAACTTTAATTTCTGCACAAAATAACACTATGGCAATTCTGCTAAAAACAACGTCAGTCCGGGTTAGTTCCATTCAAATCATGCAAATTAGAGTCCAAAACAAGGGCAAAAAAGTTTGGAAAAGTAGATATGATGGAGACGTATCAACTCCCCCAAGCTTAACCCATTGCTTCTCCTCAAGCAATTTAGTTGACAAACTGAAAGTGACAAAGAAAAACTTTACAAACTCTGTTTGATCTTGTTGTTGCAAATATGTCTAGACAATATTCAGGTTTTCAACAAAGATTATGAACTAACCATATTCACAATAACATTTAGGTATCACATTACTCATATCAATAGCATAATCAACTAGCGAGTAATAATAATTAATTTTGGATGAAAACACTTTTTCAAAACAATCATGATATAATATGATAAAATGGTATCTCGCTAGCCCTTTCTGAGACCGCAAAACATAAATGCAGAGCACCGCTGAAGATTAAGGACTGACTAGACATTATAACTCATGGAAAAAGAGATCCAGTCACACTCATACTCAACATCAATTAAAAACAAAGCCTATAAATGACAGTGGTGCTCTCCAGCTGGTGCTTTTTGTAAGAAGATGGTGACTCAACAATAAAAGTAAATAGTTAGGCCCTTCGCAGAGGGAAGCGGGGATTTGTAGAGGTGCCAGAGCTCGGAGCTTTTAAAATAGAGATGAATATAATTTTGAGAGGTATGCTTTCATTGTCAACATAAAAACCAAGAGATCTCACTATCTTCCATGCTAGATACATTATAGGCGGTTCCCGAACAGAATGGTAAAGTTTTTACTCCTCATCCACTAACAATCACACTCCACGGCTAGCCGACTCCATGGGTGCCGTCCATACCAACAACAGTCCTGGGGGAGTTTAGTTTAATTGTTATATTTTGATTTGATTTTGAGCATGGAACTGGGCATCCCGATTACCAGCCACATCTCATGAATGACAAGTGAATAAACACTCATCGTGAAAGTAACCCACCTAGCATGGTGATGGAAATATGCACTAGAGGCAATAATAAAGTTGGTATTATTATGTTTCCTTATTCATGATAAATGTTTATTATTCATGCTATAATTGTATTGATGGGAAACTTAAATATGTGTGTGGATACATCAACAAATACCGTGTCCCTAGTGAGCATCTACTAGACTAGCTCATCGATCAAAGATGGTTAAGGTTTCCTAACCATAGACATGTGTTGTCACTTGATAAACGTGATCACATCATTAAGAGAATGATGTGATGGACAAGACCCATCCGTTAGCTTAGCATATGATTGTTTAGTTTATTGCTATTTATTTCTTAATGTAAAATACATATAACTTTGACTATGAGATCATGCAACTCCCGGATACCGGAGGAATACCTTGTGTTCTATCAAACGTCACAACGTAACTAGGTGATCATAAAGATGCTCTACAAGTATCTTCAAAGGTGCTGTTGATTTGGCATGGATCGAGATTAGGATTTGTCACTCCGAGTATCGGAGAGGTATCTCGGGGCCCTCTCGGCAATACACATCATAAGAAGCAGGAGCTACTGTAGATGTTATGAATGTATGGCAGACTCGATCTAGGACTTCAAAGACGTTTTTAACGTCACCAAGCATATGAGATGTTCCAAGAGCTGAAGTTGATATTTCAAGCTAATGCCCGGGTTGAGAGGTATGAAGTCTCCAACAAGTTCTATAGTTGCAAGATGGAGGAGAATAGTTCTGTAAGTGAACACATACTCAAAATATCTGGGTATCATAACCACTTGACTTAGCTGGGAATTGATCTTCCAGTTGAGAGTGTTATTGACAAAGTTCTTCAGTCACTGCCACCAAGCTATAAAGGCTTCGTGATGAACTATAATATGCAAGGGATGACAAAAACGATTCCCGAGCTCTTCGCAATGCTTAAGGCCGCGGAGGTAGAAATCATGAAGGAGCATCAAGTGTTGATGGTTAACAAGACCACTAGTTTCAAGAAAAAGGGCAAGGGAAAGAAAGGGAACTTCAAGAAGAATGGCAAGCAAGTTGCCGCTCCCGTGAAGAAGCCCAAAGCAGGACCCAAGCCTGAAACTGGGTGCTTCTACTACAAAGGAAATGGTCACTGGAAGCGGAACTGCCCCAAATACTTGGCGGTTAAGAAGGATGGCAAAGTGAACAAAGGTATATTTGATATACATGTTATTGATGTGTACCTTATTAATGCTTGTAGTAGCGCCTGGGTATTTGATACTGGTTCGGTTGCTCATATTTGTAACTCGAAAGAGGAGCTACGGAATAAACGAAGATTGGCTAAGGACGAGGTGATGATGCGCGTCGACAATCGTTCCAAGGTCGATGTGACCGCCGTCGGCATGCTACCTCTGCATCTACCTTCGGGATTAGTTTTAGACCTCAATAATTGTTATTTGGTGCCAGCGTTGAGCATGAACACTATATCTGGATCTTGTTTATTACGAGATGGTTATTCTTTTAAATCAGAGAATAATGGTTGTTCTATTTATATGAGTAATATCTTTTATGGTCATGCACCCTTGATGAATGGTCTATTCTTGTTGAATCTCGATTGTAGTGATGCATACTTGTGGCACTGTCGTTTAGGTCATATTGGTGTAAAGTGCATGAAGAAACTCCATGTGGATGGACTTTTGGAATCACTTGATTATGAATCATTTGATACTTGCGAACCATGCCTCATGGGCAAGATGACTAAAACTCCATTCTCCGGAACAATGGAGGGAGCTAATGACTTACTAGAAATAATACATACCGATGTATGCAGTCCGATGAGTGTTGAGGCACACGGTGGGTATTGTTATTTTCTGACCTTCATAGATGAGTTGAGTAGGTATGGATATATCTACTCTATGAAACACAAGTCTAAAACATTTGAAAAGTTCAAGGAATTTCAGAGTGAAGTGGAGAATCATCGTAACAACAAAATAAAGTTTCTACGATCTGATCGCGGAGGCGAATATTTGAGTTACGAGTTTGGCCTTCATTTAAAACGATGTGAAATTGCTTCAAAACTCACGCCACCTGGAACACCACAGTGTAAAGGTGTGTCTGAACGTCGTAACCATACTTTATTAGATATGGTGCGTTCTATGATGTCTCTTACTGATTTACCACTATTATTTTGGGGTTATGTATTAGAGACAGCCGCATTCACGTTAAATAGGGCATCGTCTAGATCTTTTGAGATGACACCGCATGAACTATGGTTTGGCAAGAAACCTAAGTTGACGTTTCTTAAAGTTTGGGGATGCGACACTTATGTCAAAAGGCTTCAACCTGATAAGCTCGAACCCAAATCAGAGAAGTGTGTTGATGTGGCTTGAAGCTACGTCAGTATTTCCCCAAAGAGGAAGGGATGATGCAGCGCAGCAGCGGTAGGTATTTCCCATAGATATGAAACCAAGGTTATCTAACCAGTAGGAGGACCAAGCAACAACACGTAAACAACACCTGCACACAAATAGCAAATACTCACAACCCGACGTGTAAATGGGGTTGTCAATCCCTTTTGGTTAACGGCGCCACAAATTGGCAAACGGACATGAGAGAGTTGTAAATAATGATAGATCAAACGCCAAATAAAATAAATTTCATTGCATAATTATTGACTTTTGTGCTTGCATAGGGAATCACAAACCTTAACACCAATATTCTTACTAAAGCATTACTCATCAACATGACTCACATATCACATCATCATATCTCAAAACTATTACTAAGAATCAAGATTATTTTGTCCAATGATCTTCATGAAAGTTCTTATTATATCCTTCTTGGTTATCTATAACTTTGGAACTAATTTTCATATGTTGCTTTTTATAATCTCAAACAAATATAAGTGAAGATCAAGAGCATAATATTTCTTTCTCTTAAATTAATTTAAGTGAAGCAAGAGAGAATTTCTTGAAATTTTTACTAAATCTCAAATAAATCTAAGTGAACAAAAGAGCATTTCTTCAAAAATACTAAAGCACACCATGCTCAAAAAGATATAAGTGAAGCACTAGAGCAAGTCCATAGCTCATAAAAATTAAGTGAAGCATAGAGAGAAATTCTAAAAAGTCATGACATAATTTTGGCTCTCTCAAATAGGTGTGTCCAGCAAGGAATAAAGACTTAAAACACAAAATAAAACAAGCAAAGACTCATATCATACAAGACGCTCCAAGCAAAACACATAGTATGTGACGAATAAAAATATAGCTTCGAGTAAAATACCACTCGGGGCATCCCCAAGCTTAGTTGCTTGCTTTATTTTGGATAATAGCTTGGGACGCCGGGGAATCCCCAAGCTTAGGCTCTTCTCACTCCTTATTCCTTCATCCATCGTAAGATAACCCAAAACTTGAATACTTCAATCACACAAAACTCAACAAAACCTTCGTGAGATCCGTTAGTATAACAAAGCAAATCACTACTATAAATACTGTAGCAAACCAATTCATATGTTGTTCTTGCATTATATCTACTGTACTCCAACTTTTATATGGAAAAAACTCATCAAAGAAAACCAGAGAGCCATCAAAACAAGCACACAACGCAAAGAACATAGAATCTGTCAAAAACAGAACAGTCTGTAGCAATCTAGTAAATTGAATACTTCTATAACTCCAAAAATTCTGAACAATTAGGACGGCATGAGAAATTTGTATATTAATCTTCTACAAAAATAATTGGTATTTTATCACGCTCTGGTAAAAAATGAGAATTGTTTTCGTGAGCTCAAAAGTTTCCGTTTTTTTCAGCAAGATCAAACAACTATAACCCAAGAAGATCCTAAAGGCTTTACTTGGTACAAACACTAATTAAAACACAAAAAACACAATCATAACAGTAGCATAATTGTTCAAACACTCAAGAACAGAAAGAAAAAAGTAAAAATAAACCGACGTTCCTTGAGAGAGACAAGGAGCGAGAACACACAGACGGGCCCGCATGGAGGCCAAGATATATTCAAGCATGGTTGATCGATATCATCATTACATGTTGGGCTGCCGTTTTCCGCCCTTCTCCGGAATAAATGTGGACTTTATCAGAGATTAAAAAATAATAGTACAGAGGCTCCACCATGCGGTTCTAGTAGTAGTAGTAGTAGTACTCGTACTACTAAACCTTGCGCTTGGCTCTTCTCCTCTTCGTGAAGTCGAACAATGATGGTACTCCGCATGTTCGGTACTACAGTGTATGCCTCTGGCAATCTGACACCGAATGAACTGATGCGTGTCCACCGCCTGGGCGAGGGTACATTGCATTAGTCAAAAGGTGTAAGCGAGCTTCACCTTGTCTTGCAAGCTTCTCCTCGTTCTGTGAGTTGACGGGACACACCAACAAGTAGTGCTAGTCCATACTCCCTCCTTTCCGGTTAATATGGCTTAATCTAGATTACATAGTAATGATTCTAACACCCATGGAGTCTTGGTGCTGATCATGTTTTGCTTGTGGAAGAGGCTTAGTCAACGGGTGTGCAACATTCAGATCCGTATGTATCTTGCAAATCTCTATGTCTCCCACCTGGACTTGATCCCGGATGGAGTTGAAGCGTCTCTTGATGTGCTTGGTTCTCTTGTGAAATCTGGATTCCTTTGCCAAGGCAATTGCACCAGTATTGTCACAAAAGATTTTCATTGGACCCGATGCACTAGGTATGACACCTAGATCGGATATGAACTCCTTCATCCAGACTCCTTCATTTGCTGCTTCCGAAGCAGCTATGTACTCCGCTTCACATGTAGATCCCGCCACAACACTTTGTTTGGAACTGCACCAACTGATAGCTCCACCGTTCAATGTAAACACGTATCCGGTTTGCAATTTAGAATCGTCTGGATCAGTGTCAAAGCTTGCATCGACGTAACCATTTACGACTAGCTCTTTGTCACCTTCATAAACAAGAAACATATCCTTAGTCCTTTTCAGGTATTTTAGGATGTTCTTGACCGCTGTCAAGTGATCCACTCCTGGATTACTTTGGTACCTCCCTGCTAAACTTATAGCAAGGCACACATCAAGTCTGGTACACCGCATTGCATACATGATAGAGCCTATGGCTGAAGCATAGGGAACATCTTTCATCTTCTCTCTATCTTCTGCAGTGGTCGGGCATTGAGTCTTACTCAACTTCACACCTTGTAACACAGGCAAGAACCCTTTCTTTGCTTGATCCATTTTGAACTTCTTCAAAACTTTGTCAAGGTATGTGCTTTGTGAAAGTCCAATTAAGCGTCTTAATCTATCTCTATAGATCTTGATGCCCAATATATAAGCAGCTTCACCGAGGTCCTTCATTGAAAAACTCTTATTCAAGTATCCCTTTATGCTATCCAGAAATTCTATATCATTTCCAACCAGTAATATGTCATCCACATATAATATCAGAAATGCCACATAGCTCCCACTCACTTTCTTGTAAATACAGGCTTCTCCAAAAGTCTGTATAAAACCATATGCTTTGATCACACTATAAAAGCATTTGTTCCAACTCCGAGAGACTTGCACCAGTCCATAAATGGATCGCTGGAGCTTGCACACTTTGTTAGATCCCTTTGGATCGACAAAACCTTCTGTTTGCATCATATACAACTCTTTTTCCAGAAATCCATTCAGGAATGCAGTTTTGACATCCATTTGCCAAATTTCATAATCATAAAATGCGGAAATTGCTAACATGATTCGGACAGACTTGAGCATCGCTACGGGTGAGAAAGTCTCATCGTAGTCAATCCCTTGAACTTGTCGAAAACCTTTTGCAACAAGCCGAGCTTTATAGACAGTAACATTACTGCCAGCGTTAGTATTCTTCTTAAAGATCCATTTATTCTCAATGGCTTGCCGATCAACGGGCAAGTCAACCAAAGTCCACACTTTGTTCTCATACATGGATCCCATCTCAGATTTCATGGCCTCAAGCCATTTTGCGGAATTTGGGCTCACCATCGCTTCTTCATAGTTCGTAGGTTCATCATGGTCTAGCAACATGACTTCCAGAACAGGATTACCGTACCACTCTGGTGCGGATCTTACTCTGGTTAATCTACGAGGTTCAGTAGTAACTTGATCTGAAGCTTCATGATCATTATCATTAGCTTGCTCACTGATTGGTGTAGGTGTCCCGGAAACCGATTTCTGTGATGAACTACTTTCCAATAAGGGAGCAGGTACAGTTACCTCATCAAGTTCTACTTTCCTCCCACTCACTTCTTTCCAGAGAAACTCCTTCTCTAGAAAGACTCAAAATTTAGCAACAAAAGTCTTCCCTTTGGATTTTTGGTAGAAGGTGTACCCAACAATCTCTTTTGGGTATCCTATGAAGACACATTTTTCCGATCTGGGTTCGAGCTTATCAGGTTGAAGCTTTTTCACATAAGTATCGCAGCCCCAAACTTTAAGAAACGACAACTTTGGTTTCTTGCCAAACCATAGTTCATAAGGCGTTGTCTCAACGGATTTTGATGGTGCCCTATTTAACGTGAATACAGCCGTCTCTAAAGCATAACCCCAAAATGATAGCGGTAAATCAGTACGAGACATCATAGATCGCACCATATCTAGTAAAGTACGATTACGATGTTCGGACACACCATTACGATGTGGTGTTCCGGGTGGCGTGAGTTGCGAAACTATTCCGCATTGTTTCAAATGAAGACCAAACTCGTAACTCAAATATTCTCCTCCATGATCAGATCGTAGAAACTTTATTTTCTTGTTACGATGATTTTCAACTTCACTCTGAAATTCTTTGAACTTTTCAAATGTTTCAGACTTATGTTTCATTAAGTAGATATACCCATATCTGCTTAAATCATCTGTGAAGGTGAGAAAATAAGGATACACACCGCGAGCCTCAATATTCATCGGACCACACACATCTGTATGTATGATTTCCAAAAAATCTGTTGCTCGCTCCATAGTTCCGGAGAACGGCGTTTTAGTCATCTTTCCCATGAGGCACGGTTCGCAAGTACCAAGTGATTCATAATCAAGTGGTTCCAAAAGTCCATCAGTATGGAGTTTCTTCATGTGCTTTACATCGATATGACCTAAACGGCAGTGCCACAAATAAGTTGCACTTATCATTATCAACTCTGCATCTTTTGGCTTTAATATTATGAATATGTGTATCACTACTATCGAGATTCAACAAAAATAGAGCACTCTTCAAGGGTGCATGACCATAAAAGATATTACTCATATAAATAGAACAACCATTATTCTCTGATTTAAATGAATAATCGCCTTGCATCAAACAAGATCCAGATATAATGTTCATGCTCAACACTGGCACCAAATAACAATTATTCAGGTCTAAAACTAATCCCGAAGGTAGATGTAGAGGTAGCGTGCCGACCGCGATCACATCGACTTTGGAACCATTTCCCACGCACATCGTCACCTCGTCCTTAGCCAATCTTCGCTTAATCCGTAGCCCCTGTTTCGAGTTGCAAATGTTAGCAACAGAACAAGTATCAAATACCTAGGTGTTACTGCGAGCATTAGTAAGGTACACATCAATAACATGTATATCACATATACCTTTGTTCACCTTGCCATCCTTCTTATCCGCCAAATACTTGGGGCAATTCTGCTTCCAGTGACCAGTCTGCTTGCAGTAAAAGCACTCAGTCTTAGGCTTAGGTCCAAACTTGGGTTTCTTCTCTTGAGCAGCAACTTGTTTGTTGTTCTTCTTGAAGTTCCCCTTCTTCTTCCCTTTGCCCTTTTTCTTGAAACTGGTGGTCTTATTGACCATCAACACTTGATGCTCCTTCTTGATTTCTACCTCCGCAGCCTTTAGCATTGCGAAGAGCTCGGGAATCATCTTATCCATCCCTTGCATGTTATAGTTCATCATGAAGCTCTTGTAGCTTGGTGGCAGTGATTGAAGAACTCTGTCAATGACACTATCAACAGGAAGATTAACTCCCAGTTGAGTCAAGTGATCATGATACCCAGACATTTTGAGTATATGTTCACTGATAGAACTATTCTCCTCCATCTTGCAGCTACAGAACTTATTGGAGACTTCATGTCTCTCAATCCGGGCATTTGCTTGAAATATTAACTTCAACTCCTGGAACATCTCATATGCTCCATGATGTCAAAACGTCGTTGAAGTCCCGGTTCTAAGCCGTAAAGCATGGCACACTGAACTATCGAGTAGTCATCAGCTTTACTCTACCAAACATTCTTAACGTTGTCAGCAGCATCTGCAGCAGGCCTGGCACCCAGCGGTGCTTCCAGGACGTAATTCTTCTGTGCAGCAATGACGATAATCCTCAAGTTACGGACCCAGTCTGTGTAATTGCTGCCATCATCTTTCAACTTTGCTTTCTCAAGGAATGCATTAAAATTCAACAGGACAACAGCACCTGCCATCTATCTACAATCAACATAGACAAGCAAGATACTATCAGGTACTAATTTCATGATAAATTTAAGTTCAATTAATCATATTACTTAAGAACTCCCACTTAGATAGACATCCTTCTAATCCTCTAAGTGATCACGTGATCTATATCAACTAAACCATGTCCGATCATCATATGAGATGGAGTAGTTTCAATGGTTAACATCACTATGTTGATCATATCTACTATATGATTCACGCTCGACCTTTCGGTCTCAGTGTTCCGAGGCCATATCTGTTATATGCTAGGCTCGTCAAGTTTAACCTGAGTATTCCGCGTGTGCAACTTTTTTGCATCCGTTGTATTTGAACGTAGAGCCTATCACACCCGATCATCACGTGGTGTCTCAGCACGAAGAACTTTCGCAATGGTGCATACTCAGGGAGAACACTTATACCTTGATAATTTAGTGAGAGGTCATCTTATAATGCGACCGTCAATCAAAGCAAGATAAGATGCATAAAAGATAAACACAACATGCAATCAATATAAGTGGTATGATATGGCCATCATCATCTTGTGCTTGTGATCTCCATCTCCGAAGCACCATCATGATCACCATCATCACCGGCACGACACCTTGATCTCCATCATAGCATCGTTGTCGTATCGCCAACTTATGCTTCTACGACTATCGCTACCGCTTAGTGATAACGTAAATCATTACAAGGTGTTTGCATTGCATACAATAAAGCGACAACCATATGGCTCCTGCCAGTTGCCGATAACTCGGTTAGAAAACATGATCATCTCATACAATAAAATTTAGCATCATGCCTTGACCATATCACATCACAACATGCCCTGCAAAAACAAGTTAGACGTCCTCTACTTTGTTGTTGCAAGTTTTACGTGGCTGCTACGGGCTGAGCAAGAACCGTTCTTACCTACACATCAAAACCAAAACGATAGTTCGTCAAGTAAGTGTTGTTTTAACCTTCTCAAGGACCGGGCGTAGCCACACTCGGTTCAACTAAAGTTGGAGAAACTGACACCCGCCAGCCACCTATGTGCAAAGCACGTCGGTAGAACCAGTCTCACGTAAGCGTACGCGTAATGTCTGTCCGGGCGGCTTCATCCACCAATACCGCTGAACCAAAGTGTGACATGCTGGTAAGCAGTATGACTTGTATCACCCACAACTCACTTGTGTTCTACTCGTGCATATAACATCTACGCATAAAACCTGGCTCTGATACCACTGTTGGGGAACGTAGTAATTTCAAAAAAATTCCTACGCACACGCAGGATCATGGTGATGCATAGCAACGAGAGGGGAGAGTGTTGTCTACGTACCCGCGTAGGCCGTAAGCGGAAGCATTTATCAACGTGATTTATGTAGTCGTACACCTTCATGATCCGTCCCGATCAAGTACCGAACGTACGGCACCTCCGAGTTCAGCACACGTTTAGCTCGTTGACGTCCTTGCCTTCTCGATCCAGCAAGAGGGGTGAAGTAGTAGATGAGTTCCGGCAGCACGATGGCGTGGTGACGGTGCTGGTGAAGAACAATCTCCGCAGGGCTTCGCCTAAGCACTACGAAAACTATGATGGAGGATAAACTAGAGGGGGCGGGGTAGCCGGCACACGGCTTGGTGTTTCTTGATCTATCTTGGGTGCTAGCCCTGCCCCTCTATTTATATGTTGAGCCTTGGGGTCGAAACTTGGAGTAAAAGCCTCCACAAAGTCAGTTTCACCCGAAAGGCAAGAGTCCTTCTCGGACTCCAGGGCCAGACGCCAGGGTTCCCGGCGTCTGGACCCAGACGCCAGGGACCCTGGCTTCTGGCCCCTGGACTCCACAAAACTTCCTTTTGCGCTTTCCAAAAACCTTGTGGGCTTTCCCCTTTAGCCCAAATAAAGTGTTCTCGTACCCAAACATTTCGGGAAACATCCGTAACCCTTCTGAAGACCAAACACTATTATCCCATATATCAAACTTTATCTCCGGACCATTCCGGAGTTCCTCGTCATGTCCGTGATCTTATCCGGAACTCCAAACAACCTTCGGTTACCAACATACACAACTCATAAATACTATATCGTCAACGAACGTTAAGCGTGCGGACCCTACGGGTTCGAGAACTATGTAGACATGACCGAGACATTTCTCTGGTCAATAACCAATAGCAGAACCTGGATGCCCATATTAGCTCCTACATATTCTACGAAGATCTTTATCGGTCGAACCACATAACAACATACGTTGTTCCCTTTGTCATCAGTATGTTACTTGCCCGAGATTCGATCGTCGGTATCTCAATACCTAGTTCAATCTTCGCACACAAGGAAGTGCCTGACAGTCAGGACCCACCTGGTCGAAGCGTACGTAGCATTGTCATTCTGGTCGCGAACGTGTACGTACATACTGGTTGATGTAGAGGCGCGCACGTAGCATGTACACGTATGTACAACGGCCAGTGTGCAAGAAAGAAAATACGATAACGTACGTACATACGAGCAGGGTCTCGAACGCCTACTCGCGCATACGTACGGCCAGGGCTCGTGTACATGGCTGGGTCGGAACGGAGAAACAGCGTCGTCATCGTGTTCATGGGGAGCCAACCGGCTGGGTCAGAACGGAATGCGTCGTCGTGTTCATCGGGAGGGCTTGGACGGAACAGCCGATGGAAACGAGGCCTGGCGTACCGCAGAACAGAGGAAACGGCCTTGTGTTCGACTGGCTACGTTCGAAACGGGATCCTATTCATCGGGAGGGGTCTGGAGTACCGCAAAACGGAGGAAATGAGCCTCCTACGGTCGAAACAGGGGTCCTGTTGATCGGGAGGGGTGTGGTGTACCGCAAAACGGAGGAAACAAGCTTGTGTTTGAGCACTATGGTTGAAATGGGGGTCCTGTTCATCGGGAGGGGTGTGGCGTACCGCAAAACGGGACTCCACAAGATACTGTTCATCTCCACCGTCGAACCCCTCCAGCCTCCACGGGCTACTGTTCATCCACCGCTGACCTCCTCCAGCCTCCACCTACGACTGTTCATTCATGGGCTCCTGTTCATCCAGCCTCCACCACGCGCTACTCCACCGGCTACTGTTCAACCAGCCCTCTCCACGGGCTCCTGTTCAACCACCCCTCCACGGGCTACTGTTCATCAAGCCCTCCACCGTCTACTGTTCATCCTGCCCTCCACGAGGTGATCATGTTCATCCTGCCCTCCACGGGGTCCTGTTCATCCAGCCCCAACCGGCTCGATCGATCGGGATCCTATTCATCCAAAGGCAACACCACGGGGTCCTATTCATCCACCCCCACCGGGAACTGTTCATCCAAACCCCCCCCCCAGCAACTCTCACTGTTCATCCAGAGGCAGCATCGATCGGCTTCAGTTAGCAGCAGTCGCGAAGGAATCGCTCGATCGGGTTCAGTTAACAGCCATCGATCGATCGCTCGGGTTCAGTAACGCGAAGCCTGCAGTGCAATCGCTCGGGTTCAGTTAGAGCCCAACGCCTTGCTCGGGTTCAGTTAGAGCCCAATGCATCGCACCCACGCGCATGCGTGTATGAGAGAAACACGCATCGCTCGGCCCCGACCACCCACCATAACCGGGAACACCCCGATATTTTCCTCGCCCTCGCTTCTACCATGGCTTTTCCCATCATGGACGGCCCAAAGAATGTCATGCAGCTGCGTCTCCGGCCCGGCCAGGACGAAAAGCCCATTTTCTGTCATGATTTTTTGTCATAGAAGTAGGAGCCCACCACATCTATGATGATACCGGGTTTTGTCACAATTATCATCATAGAAGTGTCGTAAGTATGACAGAAAAAATTTGTTTGGCCCAAAATGTCACGGATGTGTCTTTTTTTTGTAGTGACTAGTGAAAGTATGAACCCTAGGCCTTGTTTCTAAGCATTGCAATACCGTTTTCGCTCACTTTTACCACTTGTTACCTTGATGTTTTTATATTTTTAGATTACAAAAACCTTTATCTACCATCCATATTGCACTTGTATCACCATCTCTTCGCCGAACTAGTGCACCTATCCAATTTACCATTGTATTGGGTGTGTTGGGGACACAAGAGACTCTTTGTTATTTGGTTGCAGGGTTGTTTGAGAGAGACCATCTTCATCCTATACATCCTATGGATTGATAAACCTTAGGTCATCCACTTGAGGGAAATTTGCTACTGTCCTACAAAACTCTGCGCTTGAAGGCCCAACACGAGTCTACAAGAAGAAGGTTGCGTAGTAGACATCAGCCGTGTCCACGGTAACAGGACACTTGGAGTTGTATTCCTATCTCTACAACTAGAACCGGATACTTAACAAAACACACCCAAAAAAGTTCCAGAGACAACCCGTTGATCGCTCTCTCACAGGGTGACGAGGAGAGAATCATCGGGTAGGATTATACTATGTGATGATACTTGGTTAACTTACCAGCTACTCTCTTCTATATGCTTCACGTTGGAGGCTGCCAGAAGCATAGTCTTTGATAGGACTAGCTTCTCCCCCTCTTATTCTGGCATTATGCAGTTCAGTCCATAGTACTACCCCTTTCATTGATACCGATGCATATGTAGTATAGATCTGATGTCAGTATTGCGAGTACTTTGGATGAGTACTCACGGTTGCTTTGCTCCCTCTTTTCCCCTTCGATACACGGTTGCTGCGATCAGATGTTGAAGCCCAGGAGCCAAACGCCACCGCTGACGACGACTGTTACTACCCCAAGGGTGCCTACTACTACGTGCAGGCCGCTAACGACCAAGAGTAGTTTAGGAGGATCCCAGACAGGAGGCCTGCGCCTCTTCGATCTGTATCCATGTTTGTGCTAGCCATCTTATGTCTATACCGAGATATTGTTGCTTCTGCTGACTCATTTGTATTGAGTTTATGTATTCGAGCCCTCGAGGCCTCTGGCTTGTAATATTAAGCTTGTATTATTTTAATTTGTGTCTAGAGTTGTGTTGTGATATCTTCTCGTGAGTCCCTGATCTTGATCATACACATTTGCATGTGTGATTAGTGTATGATTGAGCAGGGGGCGTCACACGGCAAGCCACACATCAAATGGTACAAGTGGAGGACAGATTGGTGCTGGATCAAGCAAGACAACATTCCTCCATTCTGTCGTCTGCGCACTTAGAGAATCGAGAAGAACAACACTTGGGGTAATATCGGCCTCAACGACACCAAGTTGGGGATTGCACTGTACAAGCTCCCCAGCCTCAAAGCAGCTGACTTGACCATTGAGATGGTGGGGTGAACTTCATCCATTGCCGGATTGCCCCGCTTCAGCACAGAGGAGGCCGAAGAGCTTGGGAATACAAGAATCCCGCAGACACGATGCGTCTCTACACCAGTCTTAACAACAACTTGACGGTGATGGAGCATTACTGGCTCATCTGCCAGCTCTTCAATAGAGGTTGTGTATTCCACTTGTCGATGAAGGTAATTCTGCTCTGCAACAACACTGCCAAGAACTACATTCTGGCAAGAATGCCCGAATGCGACGCCAAGGGTGTTGTGGACAAGTGGAAGGTGCCCACCAAGATAGAGATTAAAGAATGGCTTCCTGCCTTGAAGGAAGAAGTCATCATAGTGGAGGATGACATGGTTCATCCCACCAAAAATGATGAAGCCAAATTCCTCCAAGCGAGGATTGAAGAGGCCAAAAAGGTTGCTCGTCCCTGGGAAAAAGCCAAAGGTGCCGGCAAGGGAAAAATTTGTGGAGCACACTGAAGAGCACACCAAAGAGGGCGGTGAAGAGCATGCCCAAGAAGATGCCAAAGAGCACGCCGAAGAGCACACCGTCAAGACCACAGATGATTATGAGCATTCTGATGATCATGATGGTGGTGATACAGAGCACTGATACGCCCCCAAATGTATCTATAATTTATGAAGTATTCATGCCATGTTTATAACAATTTTGTATGGTCTTGGTATGATTTGAATGGAACTAACACGGACTAACGCTATTTTCAGCAAACTATCGTGGTGTTATTTTTTGTGCAGAAATAAAAGTTCTCGGAATGGGCTGGAACTTTTTGATGATTTTTTTTGGAACAAAAGAGACCCCCTGAAGTTTCGTGGGAGGACCAGAAGAGCCACGGGGGGGGGGGGGCTTGTTTAGAATCTTTCGCGAGCCAAAATTTCTGTACTAAGGGGGGATATTGCTTGTGCACCCAAATTCTTGAGCCAAGTTTCTTCCATAAGTGTCCACCATACCTACCTATATACGGTATTACCCTGCCGATCCAAGTAATTTGCATGTGCCATCTCTAAATCTTCAAATAAACATTTTTTGAGTGTTTGTACCGCTCATGGAGTGACATGGGGTGGTCAGTATCTTCCATGCTCACGATGAATGTTTATTCGCTTGTCATTTACTAGTACAGCGAGTTACTATACAAACGGTTTTTAACCCCTTTCTGTGACGGCATTTTAAACCATCGTCTTGCCAGTGTGTGCGATAGGGGGGGTCCTTCCCACACGACCTAGAGACCATCAAGGATAGGGAGTAGTAATGCATACATTTTGCATAACTAAGCTTATGCGATGCCGACATCTATCCCAAACACGAGTCTTCAGACAATTGTTTGTGATATATTAAATATTTCAAACGCTTCATCCTTGTTACTCATTTGTGCTCGCATTTCCATCGCAGTCTGTATTCTATGGTGCTACGTTTACGATGTGCGTCCCATCACAAACAGTTCATGATTATAGAGCGTGTACGATAAGCGGACAATCACACACGTTCACTTCTCCCGAAAGATATGCAATATATAATTAAGAATATTAGCTAATCATCGTACGAGTGTTGGATAGAATTACGAAACTTCGGACCGTTGTAACAGTGTCGTACAATATAACTATCGCACAAGCTATTCTGTGGTGCAACATTTATGATGCGTGCGATATTAGAAACAATTCATGATTGTAAAGCGTGTATGATAAGGCCACTATCACAAACATTTAGTTTACTCGCACTATTTGTGATATTGTCTGACATCGCACGCGCTTTGCAAATGGCAACTATGTGCATGGTCGCACACGTTTCCTCTTTATGAACCGTGTCGGATTATGATGTATATCACACACATTGTGCTTTATAGACCGTGTGTGCTGTAATGACCTGCAACGCATAATTTCACCCTAATGTAACTGCTGCTATTTAAAATTATACCGAATTTGAATTTAAAAGTAGGTTATAACTTTATTCATATCCATCAGGTTCAACAACCAATGCATTATTCAATTCAGAGGTACATATGTTCAATAATTACATAAGCACCAAATAAAGAATGATAAACCACGGTTCTATACTTGTACTATTAAAGACGGTAAAGAAAGAGGCGAAAGACATCCTGGTTGCTGAACAAGGTGAAGCGGAATGCCCATATTTTGCACTCCTTCATCCAGAAGGCACGTACGACTCTAGTTCAACCCCTTGTGATGGTCGACTGCCCATCCTTCACTGTCTTCATGAGGACATCTATATAGTCATCGTGTTCTGGTAGAAATACTTTAACCTTTGAATGCCCACTAATCATGTCGTTTGAGAGTTAATCTTGAGTAAACTGCTTTGGGAACTACCACAAAGGGAAAAAGATTCAAACATTGTCATCTAACACAACTCATTATGGGCAGTAAAAAAAGGCTGCAAAGTTCTTACTTATCATCCTGCAGTTCGCTGTTGTCTTGGATAAAGTGTAAATAAATATTTTAGTTGACATCTTTTGACCCATTTTACTAACAATATTTATCAGTTTCCTCACTTGATGTTGGTTCATCAATATCTCATTACCTCATACGCAGAAAGGGTCGAAGCACGGATCTTTTCCAATGACATATGTACCTAAAAGCATCAATATAATATTAGAAGCTAACCAACAGTTGCACAATGATGTAGTACAACACTCCCTCCGTCCCATTATATAAGATCTTATAACATCCATTATACTCACATATTGAATGAATTAACATCCTACATTATCCGGTGGAGGGAGTTTATTACTTTTTTACAAATATCGGGCGATTAACTGCAATTAATTGTTGCTGCTGTATTGTTGTTATTCTATATATATCTAGACATCATCAGAACATTAATGTAACACTCTTCCTTGTTGCTATGTGGCCTAGGATTGCATATTTAGTCATTCAGTACAATGCATGTTGTTATGTAGCCTCAGATATGTTAGATATGACCCTAATTAACCCACTGATAGATGAGTTACAGATATTTCAGTTAAATGCCCGATGCGACGATTAATCCCTTATCAGTCTCCGACCTATATGGTACCAGTTACCGATATCATGAACAGTGAATATATATATATATAAGTCATGGGATGAAACTAACCTCGATGGTAAACAACAGTTGTTCCCAATATTGTCATGTGTAAGTACATCTAAAGGTATGTTAAGCACAACAGGCTAAACATCAACCAAATATATCCATGGTAGACAACATAATCTCCAAATGATAGGTTTAGGGTGAAGGTTTAAGCATGCTAGTTAAGCAAAATAAGAAGTGGAAATGTGTATTAACTGGAACAGGCCTAACATTTAAAAATAAGCAAACATAGTCATTCAAACTGATATTGTGCAGGCGTAACTACACTAGTTATTGTTAAATAAAGATGGAAAGGTGTGTTAACTACAACATGCTTAACAAAAACCAAATATAGTCATTCATAAAGGTATTGTTGAACTGGTATTGATGAAATTGAACTGCACAGTTCATACTTG
The DNA here is from genome assembly GCF_056163025.1 of Triticum urartu. Lineage (NCBI taxonomy): Eukaryota > Viridiplantae > Streptophyta > Magnoliopsida > Poales > Poaceae > Triticum > Triticum urartu. The sequence continues at coordinate 260,745,522 of NC_141873.1, forward strand.
CATATATAGAACATCATATCGTGAATAACTGAAATAAATAAGACATACTTAAAAAAGTTTTAGATGTTTCTTTAAGTTTTGCTAAAGTTTGTGTGCTGCTTAGAAAAGTGAGAAGTCAATGGCTCTTTGGGAATAAGGTTTTTCCCCTCACCTAGCCCGCATTTGGGTGGTGTGTCTGTTGGGAACGTAGTAATTTAAAAAAATCCTACGCACACGCAGGATCATGGTGATGCATAGCAACGAGAGGGGAGAGTGTTGTCTACGTACCCTTGTAGACCATTCGCGGAAGCATTATATCAACACGGTTGATGTAGTCGTACGTCTTCACGATCCGACTGATCCAAGTATCGAAAGCACGGCACCTCCGAGTTCTGCACACGTTCGGCTCAGTGACGTCCTCACCTTCTCGATCTAGCAAGAGGGGTGAAGTAGTAGATGAGTTCCGGCAGCACGACGGCGTAGTGACGATGTTGGTGAATAACAATCTCCGCAGGGCTTCGCCTAAGCACTACGAAAACTATGACGGAGGATAAACTAGAGGGGACGGGGTAGCCGGCACACGGCTTGGTGTTTCTTGATCTATCTTTGGTGCTAGCCATGCCCCTCTATTTATATGTTGAGCCTTGGGGTCGAAACTTGGAGTAAAAGCCTCCACAAAGTCGGTTTCACCCGAAAGGCAAGAGTCCTTCTCGGACTCCAGGGCCAGACGCCAGGGTTCCCGGCGTCTGGACCCAGACACCAGGGACCCTGGCGTCTGGCCCTAGGACTCCGCAAAACTTCCTTTTGCGCTTTCCAAAAACCTTGTGGGCTTTCCCCTTTAGCCTAAATAAAGTGTTCTCGTACCCAAACATTTCGGGAAACATCCGTAACCCTTCTGAAGACCAAACACTATTATCCCATATATCAAACTTTATCTCCGGACCATTCCGGAGTTCCTCGTCATGTCCGTGATCTTATCCGGAACTCCGAACAACCTTCGGTTACCAACATACACAACTCATAAATACTATATCGTCAACGAACGTTAAGCGTGCAGACCCTACGGGTTCGAGAACTATGTAGACATGACCGAGACATTTCTCTGGTCAATAACTAATAGCGGAACCTGGATGCCCATATTGGCTCCTACATATTCTACGAAGATCTTTATCGGTCGAACCACATAACAACATACGTTGTTCCCTTTGTCATCGGTATGTTACTTGCCCGAGATTCGATCGTCGGTATCTCAATACCTAGTTCAATCTCATTACCAGCAAGTATCTTTACTCGTTCCGTAATACATCATCCCGCAACTAACTCATTAGTTGCAATGCTTGCAAGGCTTATAGTGATGTGCATTACCGAGTGGGCCCAGAGATACCTCTCCGACAATCAGAGTGACAAATCCTAATCTCGAAATACGCCAACCCAACAAGTACCTTTGGAGACACCTGTAGAGCACCTTTATAATCACCCAGTTACGTTGTGACGTTTGGTAGCACACAAAGTGTTCCTCCGGTAAACGGGACTTGCATAATCTCATAGTCATAGGAACATGTATAAGTCATGAAGAAAGCAATAGCAGAATACTAAACGATCAAGTGCTAAGCTAACGGAATGGGTCAAGTCAGTCACATCATTCTCGTAATGATGTGATCCCGTTAATCAAATGACAACTCATGTCAATGGCTAGGAAACATAACCATCTTTGATCAACGAGCTAGTCAAGTAGAGGCATACTAGTGACACTTTATTTGTCTATGTATTCACACAAGTATTATGTTTCCGGTTAATACAATTCTAGCATGAATAATAAACATTTATCATGAATTAAGGAAATAAATAATAACTTTATTATTGCCTCTAGGGCATATTTCCTTCAATCTCCCACTTGCACTAGAGTCAATAATCTAGTTCACCTCGCCATGTGATTTAACACTAATAGTTCACATTACCATGTGATTAACACCCATAGTTCACATCGCCATGTGACCAACACTCAAAGGGTTTACTAGAGTCAGTAATCTAGTTCACATCGCCATGTGATTAACACCCAAAGAGTACTAAGGTGTGATCATGTTTTGCTTGTGAGAGAAGTTTAGTCAACGGGTCTGCCACATTCAGATCCGTATGTATTTTGCAAATTTCTATGTCAACAATGCTCTGCACGGAGCTACTCTAGCTAATTGCTCCCATTTTCAATATGTATCCAGATTGAGACTTAGAGTCATCTGGATCAGTGTCAAAATTTGCATCGACGTAACCCTTTACGATGAACCTTATTGTCACTTTCATAATCGAGAAACATATCCTTATTTCACTAAGGATAATTTTGATCGATGTCCAGTGATCTACTCCTAGATCACTATTGCACTCCCTTGCCAAAAACAGTGTAGGGTATACAATAGATCAGGTACACAACATGGCATATTTTATAGAACCTATGGCCAAGGCATAGGGAATGACGTTCATTCTTTTTCTATCTTCTGCCGTGGTCGGGCTTTGAGTCTTACTCAATTTCACACCTTGTAACACAGGCAAGAACTCTTTCTTTGACTTGTTCCATTTTGAACTACTTCAAAATCTTGTCAAGGTATGTACTCATTGAAAAACTTATCAAGCATCTTGATCTATCTCTATAGATCTTGATGCTCAATATGTAAGCAGCTTCACTGAGGTCTTTCTTTGAAAAACTCCTTTCAAACATTCCTTTATGCTTTGCAGAATAATTCTACATTATCTTCGATCAACAATATGTCATTCACATATACTTATCAGAAATGCTATAGTGCTCCCACTCACTTTCTTGTAAATACAGGCTTCCCCACAAGTCTGTATAAAACTATATGCTTTGATCAACTTATCAAAGCGTATATTCCAACTCCGAGATGCTTGCACCAGTCCATAGATGGATCACTGGAGCTTGCATATTTTGTTAGCACCTTTAGGATTGACAAAACATTCTGGTTGCATCATATACAACTCTTCTTTAATAAATCCATTAAGGAATGCAGTTTCGTTTATCCATTTGCCAGATTTCATAAAATGCGGCAATTGCTAACATGATTCAGACAGACTTAAGAATAGATACGAGTGAGAAACTCTCATCGTAGTCAACACCTTGAACTTGTCGAAAACCTTTTTGCGATAATTCTAGCTTTGTAGATAGTAACACTACTATCAGCGTCTGTCTTCCTCTTGAAGATCCATTTAATCTCAATGGCTCGCCAATCATTGGGCAAGTCAATCAAAGTCCATACTTTGTTCTCATACATGGATCTCATCTTAGATTTCATGGCCTCAAGCCATTTTGTGGAATCTGGGATCATCATCGCTTCCTAATAGTTCGTAGGTTCGTCATGGTCAAGTAACATGACCTCCAGAATAGGATTACCGTACCACTCTGGTGCGGATCTCACTCTGGTTTACCTACGAGGTTTGATAGTAACTTGATCCGAAGTTACATGATCATCATCATTAGCTTCCTCACTAATTGGTGTAGTAGTCACAGGAACAGATTTCTATGATGAACTACTTTCCAATAAGGGAGTAAGTACAGTTACCTCATCAAGTTCTACTTTCCTCCCACTCACTTCTTTCGAGAGAAACTCCTTCTCTAGAAAGGATCCATTCTCAGCAATGAATATCTTGCCTTCAGATCTGTGATAGAAGGTGTACCCAACATTTTCTTTTGGGTATCCTATGAAGAAGCACTTCTCCGATTTGGGTTTGAGCTTATCAGGTTGAAACTTTTTCACATAAGCACTACAACCTCAAACTTTAAGAAACGACAGCTTAGGTTTCTTGCCAAACCATAGTTCATACGGTGTCGTCTCAACGGATTTAGATGGTGCCCTATTTAACGTGAATGTAGCTGTCTCTAATGCATAACCCCAAAACGATAGTGGTAAATCGGTAAGAGACATCATAGATCGCACCATATCTAATAAAGTACGGTTACGATGTTCGGACACACCATTACACTGTGGTGTTCCAGGTGGCGTGAGTATGAAACTATTTCACATTGTTTTAACTAAAGGCCAAACTCGTAACTCAAATATTTTACTTCGGTGATCATATCGTAGAAACTTTTATTTTTGTTACGATGATTCTCCACTTCACTCTGAAATTCTTTGAACTTTTCAAATGTTTCAGACTTGTGTTTCATCAAGTAGATATACTCATATCTGCTCAAATCATCTGTGAAGATCAGAAAATAATGATACCTGCCGCGAGCCTCAATATTCATCGGACCACATACATCAGTATGTATGATTTCCAACAAATCTGTTGCTCGCTCCATTGTTCCGGAGAACGGAGTCTTAGTCATCTTGCCCATGAGGCATGGTTCGCAAGCATCAACTGATTCATAATCAAGTGATTCCAAAAGCCCATCAGCATGGATTTTCTTCATGCGCTTTACACCAATATGACCTGTAACATCCCAAATTTTCAATTTGGAATGTTATACATTAGGTCATCATGCATATCATATTTTATTTTGCTTTTGGTTTTGATCCTAGAAAATCCTAAGCAACTCAAGGACCCACGGAGAGAGTTGGGGATTTCGTTATTTACATATTTGAGTTTCCTCAAATTATGTAAACAGGATCATTTGATTTTATTTATTTTATCATCAATTATTTCTATTACAAAAATATGAGAGCGGGAATAAAATGACTTTCCCAAAATATAGAAATATTGAGGATTTAATAAAAAAATCAAATAAGTTTTATTTCGGAGTTTTCGGTATTTTTATTTGAATTTAGGAAAAATGCACGTTTTTCAAAGTTGTAGTTTGGGCCCAGATAAATGTTCACTTTATCGGGCTTGATTTTAGGAACCCGGCAAAATTTATTTCGTGATTTTTGGAGTCCGTTTAGTATTTATTTTTATTTTTCTTCCGAGCGGAATTTAAAAAAAATGTGTAACCGACTTCGGGCCGTACCCGGCCAGGAAACCTCCGCCCGGGGCGCCTTTAAATAGCGCCCGAGCCGGCCCGAGGAAAGCCCACCTCGCCGCCTGCCCTAACCCTAGCGCCGCCGCCGTCGCCGGAGCCGCGCGCCTTTTGAGATTCGCCGCCGCCTCGCTTTCCGTGCAGTTTTTTTAAAAAAAATAATAAAAATATTTTTTTCCTGTTCGTCATTTTTCTTTTTCGTCGGATTTTTCGCGGTTATTTCCTGATCGCGATTTCTAATCCGATTTTCGTTTTAGTATAACTTTTCGCTCGTTTATCGGAATCAGGCGATTCAAGCGCCTGGAGTTTCGTCTCGAAACCCTCTTTCCGAATAATCAACTTAAACATGTTTTTGCTACTGTAAAATTTTCCCTAGATCCAGATTACTAGAACGAAGTTGTTTTCTTTCGCCGTTTGATTTCTTTTGCTTCGTTCGATTTGATTCTTTTTGCCAACCAGGGTTCTTAAGTTGAACTTTCTGGTTAGATCTTCTATTTGAGTTTTACCTGTGCATTAGATGAGTACTTATTGTATACTTGTTGTTTGTCTGCGATAGATTACCCGGAGTGCGCCGCCTGTTACTTCGAATCTCTAGGTTACGCGGATCATCAGCAAGGCAAGTAACACTTTGATCATACCTTTTCTACAACCCAGTTTTATTGCATTAGATCAATCCTCACTCATTGCATGATTAGGATCTAATTAAACCGTGGGATGGGAAGTAGATGAGGTAGTACCTATTACCTGTTTATTATCAAACCTTTGGGAGTTACTTCTACGTTTGCTCATTATGCCATGCTATGCTAGTAGACGTGGATTGGGTGAGTGATATCCATGACAGATGTGAGATTGAAAATTAAGGGTTTATCTAAGGTGGCAACCTAACACACATCTGGGTGGATTGAGGCACCTGGGGATTCCAGGACTTGCCTGTTTTTATTGGACCGCCACCCGGGCTCAAAAGGATCATGAGATTATTCATACTAGAAACTTCCGTGTGCAGCCACAAGCCATTATGGGCTCTGGCATAGTTGACTAAGTTGTGCGAACTCTTACAGTGGTAGACTAGCAGATGTAGGGGAAAGTAGGTGTACCGGTCTACCCATCGTAAGGTGCTAGCGCTTCTGAAAGACTGTGTCTCGGTCATCCGTTTCTCAAACACCATGTAGTGCGAGAAACCAAACGGAGGTGATCGAGTCTTGTGGGGAAAAGTGCGCAAACCTCTGCAGAGTGTATAAACTAATCATGGTTAGCCATGTCCCCAGTTATGGACATCCTGAGTATCTAGTACCTGGATTTTCATGTGAATCTCAACATGTTACTCTAAATTAATTTTGATGGGTTTTAATGATGATACTTAATTGGGATTGAGAATGCTGTCAACCATTCTCAATGTTTAACAACCACCATGATAGTAATTAATTTTATTCCTTTTAAGTAGGGAAAAAATCCAAAAACAGTAACCATAGAGCTTTCCACCAGCCAAATATGCATATAGTATAGCTGTTGCATTCCATTACTCTCTATGTGTTACCTTGCCAGCATATTCCATGTGCTGACCCGTTTTCGGGCTGCAATGTTAATGTTGCAGACTTTTCAGACGACGATTAAGGAGTTTTTAGGTCGTGGTTCTATACTCAGTGATGCCGTTGGAGTTGATGGACTCACTTATCTTCCAAGCCTTCCGCTGTTATCGTCACTAGATGGCCTTAAGCCATATTTATTGTAATAAGTTCTCTTTTGAGACACTCGATGTAATAAGTGTATGATTGCTACTCTGCTATAAATCCTCCGAGTACTGTGTGGTGTCAGCATTACTGATCCAGGGATGACACCGGAGCACAGAGATCAGACTGTTTGAGGTCTGGTCGCTACATGACCTAAACGGCAGTGCCACAAATAAGTTTCACTATCATTATTAACTTTGCATCTTTTGGCTTCAATATTATGAAAATGTGTATCACCACGACCGAGATCCAACAAACCATTTTCATTGGGTGTATGACCATAGAAGGTTTTATTCATGTAAACAGAACAACAATTATTCTCTAATTTACATGAATAACTGTATTGCAATAAACATGATCCAATCATATTCATGCTCAACGCAAACACTAAATAACATTTATTTTAGGTTTAACACTAATTCCGAAAGTATAGGGAGTGTGCGATGATGATCATATCAATTTTGGAACCATTTCCAATACACATCGTCACTTCACCCTTAACTAGTCTCTATTCATTCTGCAACTCCCGTTTCTAGTTACTATTCTTAGCAACTGAACTTGTATCAAATACTGAGGGGTTGCTATAAACACTAGTAAAGTACACATCAATAACATGTATATCAAATATACCTATGTTCACTTTGCCATCCTTCTTATCCACCAATTACTTGGGTAGTTCCGCTTCCAGTGACCAGTTCCTTTGCAGTAGAAACACTCAGTTTCAGGCTTAGGTCCAAACTTGGGTTTTTTACATGAGCAGCAACTTGCTTGTCGTTCTTCTTGAAGTTCCCCTTTCTTCCCTTTGTCCCTTTACTTGAAACTAGTGGTTTTGTTTACCATCAACACTTGATGTTTTCTTGATTTCTACCTTCGTCGATTTCAGCATCACGAAGAGCTTGGGAATCGTTTCCGTTATCCCTTGCATATTATAGTTCATCACGAAGTTCTACTAACTTGGTGATGGTGACTAGAGAATTCTGTCAATCACTATTTTATGTGGAAGATTAACTCCCACTTGATTCAAACGATTGTAGTATCCAGACAATTTGAGCACATGCTCACTGCTTGAGCTATTCTCCTCCATCTTTTAGCTATAGAACTTGTTGGAGAGTTCATATCTCTCAACTCGGGTATTTGCTTGAAATATTAACTTCAACTCCTAGAACATCTCATATGGTCCATGACGTTCAAAACGTCATTGAAGTCCCGATTCTAAGCCGTTTAAGCATGGTGCACTAAACTATCAAGTAGTCATCATATTGAGCTAGCCAAACGTTCATAACATCTGCATCTGCTCCTGCAATAGGTTTGTCACCTAGTGGTGCATCAAGGACATAATTCTTATGTGCAGCAATGAGGATAAACCTCAGATCACGGATCCAATCCGCATCATTGCTACTAACATCTTTCAACTTAGTTTTCTCTAGGAACATATCAAAAATAAAACAGGGGAGCTAAACGCGAGCTATTGATCTACAACATAGATATGCTAATACTACCAGGACTAAGTTCATGATAAATGTAAATTCAATTAATCATATTACTTAAGAACTCCCACTTAGATAGACATCCCTCTAATCCTCTAAGTGATCACGTGATCCATATCAACTAAACCATGTCCGGTCATCACGTGAGATGGAGTAGTTTTGATGCGGAGCATCCTATGGACATCACCATGTCAAGAGTCCGTTCGGCAAGCGACACGTGCGACATCTACTTCACATACACAAAGGTGAATCATCTCCTTTATGCGTGCTTACTTGACCCCTTCGAGGATGGTATACTACTTGACACTCCTCTCGTGTGCATACATAGGTATTGTCGGAACATCATGGACGAGGAGGAGGAGAGCGAGCACAAGTGTACAACTACACCATCTGCAAGAAAAGCATGGAAGAGAAGGAAGAAGAGGATCCGCCCAGTCTAGGACGAGCGGTACTACCGCCCACATCAAGCGGTACTACCGCTGAAGGCCCACAAGCCGTACTACCGGACAACTTCCGCTCTACTGCCGCTCAACCCGACAAACTCCTGTGGTCGAGCGGCAGAAGTTCGGTACTACCGCCCGTACAAGCGGTACTACCGCTGAAGCGGTACTACCGCCCGAGGGACCGGTACTACCGCCCTGCCTGTGCGCAGCCGGGCCTTTGGCCTTGTATCTCTCTCCCACTTAACCCTTTGTGGCTTAGACTATATATAGACCACCCCCACCTCCTTTCTAGTGTTAGCAAAGTAGTAGCTCATTTAGAGATAGAGCTTTGCTCATCCATTACGGATCTACTCCACGAGAGAGACCGCGGCCCCTCTTCGGAGAAGATCCCCTTGGATTCAAGACCCCCTCTTGGGTGGCCCCCTTCAAGACCTCCTCATGGAGATGAACCTTACCTTGTATCATGTACCTTGTGGATCTTGTGTGTTTGATTGTCTAGTGGATGTGTGATTGGACTTGTTCTTGAGTGTTTCCCCTTGTGATTTATCTCCGTTCTTCCCCGTGTTCTTCGTGTTCTTCGCGGGATCCGCTCCTTTCGTGAAAGATCGGCCCCTAGGGTTCCTACCCTACATCATCTTGGTATCTAGAGCCACGTTGATCACGATTTCGGAGCCTCCCCATTGTGTTTTCTAGCCTAATTTTGTTGTGTTCTTCCCCAAATTTGAAAATACCCACCAAAAAATAGCCCCAATTTTTTTGTGATTTGTTGGTTTGACAAAGTTTTGTTGGATTTGATCCATAGATTTGCTTGGTTTCAAGTGGATCTAGCATCTCCCCAATTTTCTCCACTTTCCATCCACGAAATCGCTTGAATTTTGACCTTGAAATCATTCTTTTCCGCCCCAAAATTTGCCCCGATCCAGTTCTACGAATTTTCCCGACATGAGCGGTACTACTGCCCCACCAAGCGGTACTACCACTGAGCTCCACAAGTGGTACTACCGCCCTTCCAAGCGGTACTTCCGCCCCTCCCAGTTTTAGCGTTCCGAGTTTCACCGTTTCGACCATAACTTTCACATCCGGAGTCCGATTTTCGCGTTCTTTAGCTCATTGAGTAGCTATTGACATCCCCCATCCATATACATAGGTTTCAACACCATTTGAATCCATCAAATTTTTGGAACTTTGGCATCTTTGCCTAGGGCTTCCACCACATCCTCCGCTACACCACCACCGACTTCCGCAACCTAACCAATTTTGTTCCCCATCACATTAGGGGTTGCTTGAGGAGTTATTTGAGTTTCCTAAAGTGTCTGGGCTACTTAGGGATGGTTGCTTCTTCATCAACCACCACCACCACTTTCGCATAGGCTTACCAACCATACACTTCTTCCACACCGGCTTAACCCAATTTTGTTTGTGTTGTGAGTTGTGTCTCCTAAGGTGTTTCGGCTACTTAGGGACTGTGCTTCCAACTCCGACACCGTGTATAGTCCACCACCTTACACTCCATTTCCGCATTGCCTACTCGCATAACCCATCATTCCACCACCGCATCCCGCTACCACCATTTTGACATTTGACATTTGAGATTTTGAGTTCGCGGTTTTTCCATTTCCTAAGGTGCTTCGGCTAGTTAGGGACGAGTCTCCATCATCTTGGTATCTCCATCAAGATCACCGCCACTCATCATTGCCAAGGACGGTAACCTCCATATCATCTTGGTATCGTGGTATCCCTCCATTGTATATTCCCTTGCCATTGCATTGATAACCCCTAGCCTATTCTGCATCACTTGCCTATCGAGACTAGCCTTTGAGTACTGCCGGCAATGTTACTTGTGCACATTAGTGGTCTACACCTTCCATTACATACATACCATACCATATCGGTATCATATTGGTATCATCATATCATCTCTTGTGCCTCAAGTTTGTTCCCACATATACGCAATCACTATCTTGGTTTGTGCATTTCGCATTGTGGCCATATCCAAAAAAAAGAAGAAGAAAAAGAAATAAAGAATAAGATTTTAAGCAAAATAAAAAGAGTGAACAAAGAGCTTGTAAGCAAGTGCCATAGCATCATACCACATTGCATATAAGATTGTCATATCCGATCATCTTGGATCATACCACCGGAACATCATACACATAGCATACTTGGGATAGAACGTCCTTACATTTTGCATATCATAGGTTGTGCACAAGTGTCGTATCCGCCTATTGAGAAATCGTGCTAGCATCTCTCTTGAGTTGTGCAACACGAGCGTTTTCCGTGGATTCCACATTTTGTGCTCATTCCTTGGTTACACGATCCCATTTTAGCTATCCGTGTGTGTGTGTGTTTCCGTGTGCCATATATTGCTATTGGTCTACTTGTTTCACTTGCGAATTTGTGAATCTCTTTCAACATTATTGACTCTTGCTAACATTTTGCATTAAATTTTTGTGCCACTATCCTCACTGAGCTACTCCATAAGCTTTAGTTTGTAGGTGTGAGTGAACAAGTCCGGTACCAATTCCACTATTCTTTCATCTCACATTGAGTGAAACGGGATACATCCTCAACTTTGGGAAAAGGTAACTTGGTATTGTTCATCTCATTTCCTACTCACCTCTACTCGAGTCTTGTGATGGATAGGCAAGGCATTTCACCTTCGGTCTACAACAACAACGACGAGTTCAATGCCACGAGTAACTCTACCGACGCCAAGATGCAAGCTCAAATGGAGGATATCAAAGCCCTCATCAAGTCCTACAAGCGATCTTCCTCATCTTCGAGAAGACGCTCAAGTACACTTGCTTCCAAGCTACCATCTCCGGCAAGGTCTCATCGGCATCGACACCATCACCACCATGAACGTGAGGGTCAAGAGCTCAACACCAACAACCGCTCAACGACTTCACCATCTCCCTTGGCATCTTCACCAAGCGACTTCAAGGCATCTTCGCCTATGGACATACAACATCTTCACCCACAAGCACTTCAAGAGAAGCTCCCCAAGCTCAAGTCCTTGACTTCCATAAGCTACTACCTCAACATCGACCACGCGATTCCTTTCTATGGGACTCAAGAACCCGAGGAGTATCTCGAATGGAAGCGTTTGATGGACGACTACCTCAAGCTACATCAAGTTCCTCCCAAAGATCAAGTGAAGTGCACCACAAGGAACTTCCACGACTACGCGTCCACATGGTGGCTTCACGCACCTTCGGAGACTTACAACATGAGTTGGCCAAAGACGAAGAGAGCTTTGCGGCGAGAGTTTGTGCCTCCAACCTACACGGAACAACTTCTACGCCAATTGGAGAACACCATCCAAGGATCCAAGTCCATCTACGAGTACTTCAAGGAGATGAAGATTGCCTTGCGACGAGCCAGCGTGGACGACCCCATTTCGATGAAGTTCCACTTCATGATGGGATTGCACAACGACATCTCCAAGATGATCTTCCTCGAGAACTACAAGTCCCTTGACGACAACTACATTGGTGCTCTCAAGGCGGAACAAGAACTCATGAAGGCCAAAGCTTCTCCACCCCAAGCTCACTTCGCGACGACCAAGTTCCATAAAAACGAGCATGAGGCTAGTACCACCATGATGTCCAAGCCTGACGAGCTCCAAGACGATGCTCCCAAGTTCGACTTCACCGCCATCCCTCTTTGTGGCATTGACGATGCCGAGTCTACTTCGACTCTTTTTCAAGATGGTGCGGCGACGACTACGACTACGAACACCATCAAGGACCAAGCTTTGGAGGCGAGCAACATGGTGACGAGCAAGGATGATGCTTCCATCTTAGGAGGTGAGAGTGATGATGTGCCATATTCGGCTTTCATCCACGACGACGGCGATGAGATGGTTGAGCATGGGATTTTCCCTTCGACCACGACGACGTATGATGACTTGAGTGACTTTTGCCACCATATTGAGAGTGAGAGTGACTTCACCACTAGCCCCATATATGATGTGTTTCCACAATTCCCATGTGAGGAGAGCCACAACCCCCACCTCTTGAGTGAGATGAGTGACTCCACCATATGTGAGTTTGAGCGCATCTATTTTGGGGGAGTGAGTGAACCACCACATAGAGAGAGAGAGTGATAGTTGATAGGTCATGTGAGGCCTCTTTCTAATGACTTAACCTCTACCTCTATTGTGTCTTCTCATTTGGTGCTAGGTCCCATATATGATGATGCGCCGATTCGCGACGACTACGTCCTACCTTTGGACAAGACGATGGCCATGGTGGAATATGATGCACCCCCCACATGGTTCCATCAAGATGAAGATGACCACCATTTGGTCTTTACCACCTCACCTACACCACTTGAGTGGGATGACAAAGGTAACATAGGTGAAGGTGATACTCTTGTCCCACTAGTGGACTATCATGACATTAATTGCTTGCATGATGTTGATCCCCCTATTGCCATGATTCATGCTAGTATGATTTCCCCATGCGATGATTTACCCATTTATGACGAGTTTGACGATTGCCATGTGGAGTCTATTAGTTGTGATGCCATGTTGCATAGGATTTCTTGTGATAATTCTTTAGGTCACATCATGTTTGCCAATCCGCTTGACTTGTCATATGCTATGCATAAGATCAATCATATGTCATATTTGCAATCTCTTCATAGTGACTATGCATATGCCATTAAAATTAACCCAATTTGCACTTATGGAATAGATGACAAGCCCATGGTTATTGGCATTTGTTTCTCTTGTGATGATATTGATATGCTCCCTTTGCATCATTTATCTCATATACCATGCCATAACCACCTAGCTTTGGATATGCATTGTTTTGGATGTTGTCCATTTTCTCCATATGATATTTCCAATATTGCTCATGAGGAGACCCCCATAGTTTCCTCATACATTTTAGAGACTTTGATTCATCCCATCCATTGCATGATCCCAATACTTGTGTGCACCATATGCTCCCATGAATCATAATGATATTGTTGTGCCATATACTACTATGCTCAATTTGTGTCCCCATCGTGTTATACACAATAACTATTCTTTCATGATGGATGACATGTTCCTATACCATGCATCAAATTTCTTTGAGCGATGCTTATCTTGTGCTAACTCTCACGTGCACATACACATCATGATGGGTGATATGTACATTTACCACACACACAATTTCTTTCGTCTGTGTCTCTTTTGTGTAGGTACCCATGAATTCTTGTCAACCTCGCAATCCCACGAGTTGACAAAACAAGCTCTAAAGAGCAATGATGACTTGCGATCCCTCGGATTGTCTTTCCCACCGCTCTCTTCGCGCAAAGACTTCGTGCATTTCTTCTACATGGCCCTCACTTGGCTAAGGGTTATTGTCCATTATATATCATTTGCCCATCTTGCCATGTTCACTTTGCATGATATGCTCATTCCTATACCTTTGCAATGCATTTTTGACCCATGCTTTGCATTACACATGATGATTGATTCTCATACTTGTATGTGTATTTGCAAGCTTGGTGGAGATATTGCTAGTTATTGCCATGGTTGCTTTGTACCCCATGCCTATGATGATACTTTCATCTTGCTTTGTGTTCGTGCTTGGGATGTGTCATGTACATTGCCTATGACTATTATTTGCTCACATGACATGATTGCCATGAGTTCATCTAGTATGTTGCATCTTCGCACTACTAGCTTGCACGGCTTGATTCCTATGATTGCTTGCCTTGTTGCATCACCGATGATTCATACTTTCTCATTTCATGCGGTTGATGACAACCATCTACATGCTTTGCACATGATTGTTATTGCTTGCCGTCATATATCTCCATATGTTGCCTCCCTCATGCTAGATGATTTTCCATGTATTGAGCGCAACAATGATTTTAGTCTTGCTAATGAGATTGCCCCCATAGCATTCTCGCATATATTTGGAGATTTTGACATTTTTTTGTGAAGCATGCTTGTCTTCATTCTTTGCACCATATACCTCGTGCCATGAATATTGCCATTGTTGCATCATATTGTTCATGCACTTGTGCTTCTAATGGTTATGTGCAAGAGAAGAGAACCATCATGATGGATGATGTGTTTATCTACCATGTGCATACGTTCTTTGTTTTGTTGTGTGCATGTGTAGGATACTTGGACCTTGTGTCAACTTCCACGTCACGTGAGTTGACAATCCGAGCTCTTGAGAGCGAACCACCTTCTACCACGATGATTCTACATAGCACTTGCTTGTACTTCGGCATTGTGAAGGACGCACAAGGACATCCTTTCAAGGTGATATCCTTCTCTTTTAAGAACCCCCAAACCATGCGCATGGATATTGAGGATCATACTACTTGTGTTGCTTGCACCATGAGACTTATTGTTCATCCTGGATCACTTTATTGCACACATGTTATAGATCTTGCTTCGACTTGTCACTTTCACCATTCCATGCATCATGATATATATGCCTTGTGTGTTGCATCCAATTCTTGGATTACTTGCTCCTATCACATGTTTGGTTGCAACAATGTTGTTTCTTCACATATGCCATGTCCCATTGATTGCTACATGCTTTCCTTGATTGCCTCACACATGATGCACAATTGCTCTTTCTATTGTGTTGAGTGCCACACTATATTCACTACACCCCATGCACATTATGCTTGGATTGTCTTGCACTTGACCCATATGTTTAGACACTTCATTTTATTTGGTGTTGTGAATGATTCCTATGCCTACCATAGACCTTTCATTGAGCAATTTGTGAATGCTTACTATGAACTTGAGGTAGATGCTTCTTCTCTTGTCACACATATTTGCATCACTACCTCACATTCACATGCTTGTCCCCATGATTTCTTTGCTTGTTCTAGATTGATATGCTTACATGCCACGTCACAATCCTTTGTCGCACCATATGCTTTGCATGATGACGATACTTGTTTGGTGAATCACCTCTTGAATGCTTGGTTTTGCACTAACGCTAACCACATTTATTTTTCCAAGTGTTTTTTGTCCTTGCTCATTTTGAAGGAATCACTAGACGGTGCGACATTGGAGAGTGCCCACTCCAAGCTTGAAGATGATGACTACTTGGTGAACGTCCGCTTCTACACGGCGAAGCCATCTATTTCCCATGGTGATTTGGTTTTCGATCCGAGGTCGGATCTTTCCCAAGGGGGAGGGGATGATGCGGAGCATCCTATGGACATCACCATGTCAAGAGTCCGTTCGGCAAGCAACATGTGCGACATCTACTTCACATACACCGCGAGAGAAGCATGGAAGAGAAGGAAGAAGAGGATCCGCCCAGTCCAGGACGAGCAGTACTACCGCCCACATCAAGCGGTACTACCGCTGAAGGCCCACAAGCCGTACTACCGGCCAACTTCCTCTCTACTTCCACTCAACCCGACAAACTCCTGTGATCGAGCGACACAAGTCCGGTACTACCGCCCGAGGGACCGGTACTACCGCCCTGCTTATGCGCAGTCGGGCCTTTGGCCTTGTATCTCTCTCCCACTTACCCCTTCGTGGCTTAGACTATATATAGACCACCCCCACCTCCTTTCTAGGGTTAACAAAGTAGTAGCTCATTTAGAGATAGAGCTTTTCTCATCCATTACGGATCTACTCCACGAGAGAGACCGCGGCCCCTCTTCGGAGAAGATCCCCTTGGATTCAAGACCCCCTCTTGGGTGGCCCCCTTCAAGACCTCCTCATGGAGATGAACATTACCTTGTATCTTCCCCTTTGTTGTTCATGTACCTTGTGGATCTTGTGTGTTTGATTGTCTAGTGGATGTGTGATTGGACTTGTTCTTGAGTGTTTCCCCTTGTGATTTCTCTCCGTTCTTCCCCGTTTTCTTCGTGTTCTTCGCGGGATCTGCTCCTTTCGTGAAAGATCGGCCCCTAGGGTTCCTACCCTACATCAAGTTTCAATGGTGAACATCACTATGTTGATCATATCTACTATATGATTCACGCTCGACCTTTCGGTCTCAGTGTTCCAAGGCCATATCTGTTATATGCTAGGCTCGTCAAGTTTAACCTGAGTATTCCGCATGTGCAACTGTTTTGCACCCGTTGTATTTGAACGTAGAGCCTATCACACCTGATCATCACGCGGTGTCTCAGCACGAAGAACTTTCGCGACAGTGCATACTCGGGGAGAACACTTGTACCTTGATAATTAGTGAGAGATCATCTTATAAAGCTACCGTCGAACTAAGCAAAATAAGATGTATAAAAGATAAACATCACATGCAATCAAAATATGTGACATGATATGGCCATCATCATCTTGTGCCTTTGATCTCCATCTCCAAAGTATCGTCATGATTTCCATCGTTACTGGAATGACACCATGATCTCCATCATCTTAATCTATATCAATGTGTCATCACATGGTCGTCTCGCCAACTATTGCTCTTGCAACTATTGCTATCGCATAGCGAAAAAGTAAAGCAATTATTTGGCGCTTGCATCTTATGCAATAAAGAGACAACCATATGGCTTCTGCCAGTTGCCGATAACTCGGTTACAAAACATGATCTTCTCATACAATAAAATTTAGCATCATGCCTTGACCATATCACATCACAACATGCCCTGCAAAAACAAGTTAGACGTCCTCTACTTTGTTGTTGCAAGTTTTACATGGCTGCTACGGGCTGAGCAAGAACCGTTCTTACCTACGCATCAAAATCACAATGATAGTTCGTAAAGTTAGTGTTGTTTTAACCTTCTCAAGGACCGGGTGTTGCCACACTCAGTTCAACTAAAGTTGGAGAAACTGACACCCGCCAGCCACCTGTGTGCAAAGCACGTCGGTAGAACCAGTCTCGCGTAAGTGTACACGTAATGTCGGTCCGGGCCGCTTCATCCAACAATACCGCCGAACCAAAGTATAACATGCTGGTAGGCAGTATGACTTATATCGCCCACAACTCACTTGTGTTCTACTCGTGCATATTACATCAACACATAAAACCTGGCTCTGATACCACTGTTGGGGAATGTAGTAATTTAAAAAAAAATCCTACGCACACGCAGGATCATGGTGATGCATAGCAACGAGAGGGGAGAGTGTTGTCTACGTACCCTCGTAGACCGTTCGCGGAAGCGTTATATCAACACGGTTGATGTAGTCGTACGTCTTCACGATCCGATCGATCCAAGTACCGAAAGCACGGCACCTCCGAGTTCTGTACACGTTTGGCTCGGTGACGTCCTCGCCTTCTCGATCCAGCAAGAGGGGTGAAGTAGTAGATGAGTTCCGGCAGCACAACGGCGTGGTGTGACAGTGTTGGTGAAGAACAATCTCTGTAGGGCTTCGCCTAAGCACTACGAAAACTATGACAGAGGATAAACTAGAGGGGACGGGGTTGCCGGCACATGGCTTGGTGTTTCTTGATGTGTCTTGGGTGCTAGCCCTGCCCCTCTATTTATATGTTGAGCCTTGGGGGTCGAAACTTGGAGTAAAAGCCTCCACATAGTCGGTTTCACCCGAAAGGCAAGAGTCCTTCTCGGACTCCAGGGCCAGACGCCAGGGTTCCCGGCGTCTGTACCCAGACGCCAGGGGCCCCCGGACTCCGCAAAACTTTCTTTTGTGCTTTACAAAAACCTTGTGGGCTTTCCCCTTTGGCCCAAATAAAGTGTTCTCGTACCCAAACATTTCGGGAAACATCCGGAACCCCTTCTGGTGAATTCCGGAACCCTTCTGGAGTCCAAACTGATAAGACTCGACTAGATGACGAGTCACTGGTCGGTCCAATCCTTCACGGTACTTGCAAAACAACAACAAACAGAGGCAGCGACGGTCACAGAAAATAGATAGCAGACGTAGAGGAAGAATAGGCCTTTGGATCAAGGAAATAGCAAGAAACCAAAGGAATAGACTTGCACCGAAATTAACCCAAAGTTAATCACGACAGCGCAGCAGCAACAAATCCCCGATCAAGGATCACAGAAACTCATAATATTGGCGTCCCCAACCTGGGACTTTTCTCTTATAACTTTTGATAAAATAATCAATCTCTCATAAAAACTCCCGTACACCAGCCGAAGCCAGCCCGTTTTATAGGCATGGTCGTTCCATGGAACTGACTAGGAAACGTAAAACGATTGGATACCGACTCTCTCTCTCCTACTTAAACTAAACAAGATTTACCTAATTAAATATCTAGCCACTTGATCACCTAAGATTAAAAAAACGAACTAGTAAACGTAACTAGTACTATGACTCTACGTAGGAAATATCCATACCACATGTGCACTTTGTTTCCTAATTGACTTGGGATGTCACGATACTTGGATTGGAATTGCACCAATCATTATCCAGCTTGGCGTACGAAAATTCGGTTTCACCTCCTCTGGCTCTACTAACTTAACAGAAAATGTGCCAGACAAATTTATATCATCGAATTTAGCATACGGTGCAACTCCTAGTATTCCTTTTTCATCATTCTTCTCCTGCGCAAACAACACTTTGTTTCCTCGACTCTGCATCGTAGCCAAAAAGCCTCTAGTGGCCACATCATCCCCTCCCTCTTGAAACGAAGCCGTCCTCGGTTTCGTGATAGGTCTGAGAATTTTGTTTGGAACTGAAATAATAGCATCCACCTTGATAGCATTGGCAAACATTGGTTGCAACACATGTTGCTTCCCGTTATTCCAGAATGAATAGGTATTAGACCTCCCGTCATGTGTGGCACCACTATCATATTGCCATGTCCTGCCCAACAGTAACTGACATGCATCCATTGGAAAAATGTCGCATATAACCATATCAGTATAATCGCCAACAGAAAAAAAAATGCGCACCTTGTGGGTAACCTTCAACTTTCCGGTGTGATGCATCCACTCGACACGATGGGGTTGTGGGTGTTTCCACATACGTAATCCTAAAGCATCCACCAATCCCTTGCTGACAACATTTGTGTAGCTTCCACCGTCAATAATCAACTTGCAATTGGTATTGTTAATTTTTCACTCAGACTGAAAAATATTCCAACGTTGCCCCTTATCCTGAATGCGATCCTCCTGCACTCGTTGCACCATTAGTGAAGGATATGACTCAGCAGCTTCAAAACTCGCAACCATATTTTCAGTATCCTTAGATTTTTCATTAGAAGTGTCAGAAACTGCCTCTTCATCACTAGCGGATGCATAGCCATCTCTCGTGAGCAACACTCTTTTCTCATTAGGACATTCACACTTCATATGCCCCCTTCCTCCACACTTGAAACACTCTATGTCACTAGTGCGTCCGGTCGACTGTGAACTAGAATCAACCATCGACAGTCCTGATTTTGAAGCATCATTTTGCATGGAACCATGAGAGCGATTTGATGATGTCGCCCTGGAGCTAGGACCGACATCCTCACTCTTATACTGTGAGCGTCGCCATGTGTTCAAAGTGGTATTGGGAACTGTGTTGACTTGGCGTCGCTTAATCTGTTGTTCCGCACGCACAGCTTGGTGCACAAGATCTTGTATGTTATAGTAGACCACCATCTCAACACGATCCTGCACCTCAATATTTAGCCCATTAAAGAAACGTGCCATGGTCGCCTCCGGATCCTCCGTTGTCCCTATACGTATCATAAGAAATTTCATCTCCTTGTAATACTCATCAACACTCATATTACCTTGAGAGAGCCGCTGCAACTTGTTGTACATATCTCTTTTATAGTGCTCGGGAACAAAACGTCGCCTCATGAATTCTTTCATACCTCGCCAAGTCATCGGGCGATGTCTTGAACGACAAATTTGATTCCACCAAATTAGCGCATAACCGGTGAACTCAATTCCAACAAGTTGAACTTTCTTCTCCTCGCTATAATGATGGGCATCAAAAATTTGATTAACACGCATCTCCCACTCCAAATAGCCTTCTGGTTCGCACTTGCCGGAGAATGAAGGGATTGAAATTTTTATGCGCCCAATTCCATCATCCAAAGGCACACGCACATCTTGACCAACTCGGTCATGCACTCCACCACGAAAGGATGTTTCGGGATGAGGCTCATAGTGTCGTGGTCGTGGCGCGTACCCCGCCTGGTCAACGCCATCATCGAAACCATCATCTCCAGCATGAGGGTGTGCCGCCAAACGGCGATCATGCACGCCGGCATGTTCGTCGCGAGCTGGTGGTGCATAATGCAGTGGAGCAGCCGGAGCAATCTGTGGTGGTGCAGAATTAGTTGCCGGCATATTGATGATGTCTGCCAAACCATCGAACCGAGTGATCAGGACATCTATCTTTTTGCCGAGCGCATCATGACATTGCTTGATGTAGTTGCATGTGTGGTCAAAACCATCCCAAATATTTTGCGGAATATCATCCGCATACACTGGGCGTACTATTTCCTCAGAATCAGCAACAACCTCATCAGCCTTGTTGACTGAGGTTGACATCTTGATCAACAAAGTACCGTGAACAACCTTAGCTCTGATACCACTTGATAAGACTCGACTAGGCGACGAGTCACTGGTCGGTCCAATCCTTCACGATACTTGCAAAACAACAACAAACAGAGGCAGCGACGGTCACAGAAAATAGATAGCAGACGTAGAGAAAGAATAGGCCTTTGGATCAAGGAAATAGCAAGAAACCAAAGGAATAGACTTGCATCGAAATTAACCCAAAGTTAATCACGACAGCACAGCAACAACAAATCCCCGATCAAGGATCGCAGAAACTCATAATATTGGCGTCCCCAACCTGAGACTTTTCTCTTGTAACTTTTGATAAAATAATCAATCTCTCATAAAAACTCCCGTACACCAGCCGAAGCCAGCCCGTTTTATAGGCGTGGTCGTTCCATGGAACCGACTAGGAAACATAAAAACAATTGGATACTGACTCTCTCTCTCCTACTTAAACTAAACAAGATTTACCTAATTAAATATCTGGCCACCTGATCACCTAAGATTAAAAAAACGAACTAGTAAACGTAACTAGTACTATGACTCTACGTAGGAAATATCCATACCACATGTGCACTTTGTTTCCTAATTGACTTGGGATGTCACGATACTTGAACTAGAATTGCACTAATCATTATCCAGCTTGGCGTACGAAAATTCGGTTTCATCTCCTCTGACTCTACTAACTTAAGAAAATGTGCCAGACAAATTTATATCATCGAATTTAGCATACGGTGCAACTCCCAGTATTCCTTTTTCATCATTCTTCTCCTACGCAAACAACATTTTGTTTCCTCGACTCTGCGTCGTAGCCAAAAAGCCTCTAGTGGCCACATCACAAATACTATTATCCCATATATCAATCTTTATCTCCGGACCATTCCGAAGTTCCTCGTCATGTCCGTGATCTTATCCAGAACTCCGAACAACATTCGGTCACCAAAATACATAACTCATAGTACTATATCGTCAACGAACGTTAAGAGTGCGGACCCTACGGGTTCGAGAACTATGTAGACATGACCGAGACACCTCTCTGGTCAATAACCAATAGCGGGACCTGGATGCCCACATTGGCTCCTACATATTCTACGAAGATCTTTATCGGTCAGACCGCATAACAACATACGTTGTTCCCTTTGTCATCGGTATGTTACTTGCTCGAGATTCGATCGTCGGTATCTTAATACATAGTTCAATCTCGTTACCGGCAAGTCTCTTTACTCGTTCTGTAATACATCATCCCGCAACTAACTCATTAGTTGCAATGCTTGCAAGGCTTATAGTGATGTGCATTACCGAGTGGGCCCAGAGATACCTCTCCGACAATCGGAGTAATAAATCCTAATCTCAAAATACGCCAACCCAACAAGTACCTTTGGAGACACCTGTAGAGCACCTTTATAATCACCCAGTTATGTTGTGACGTTTGGTAGCACACAAAGTGTTCATTGTCATAGGAATATGTATAAGTCATGAAGAAAGTAATAGCAGAATACTAAACAATCGAGTGCTAAGCTAACGGAATGGGTCAAGTCAATCACATCATTATCCTAATAATGTGATCCCGTTAATCAAATGACAACTCATGTCAATGGCTAGGAAACATAACCATCTTTGATCAACGAGCTAGTCAAGTAGAGGCATACTAGTGACATTCTGTTTGTCTATATATCCACACAAGTATTATGTTTCCGGTTAATACAATTCTAGCATGAATAATAAACATTTATCATGAATTAAGGAAATAAATAATAACTTTATTATTGCCTTTAGGGCATATTTCCTTCAGTGTCTACTATTGTCGGAGGGTGGTGGAGTCAAATCCAGCAGATCTCGGATAGGGGTTCCAAGCTAGTAGCCTTGACACGATGGTAACAGTGGGCGGTAGGTTTTACCTAGGTTTGGGCTCTCTCGAGGAGATAGTACCCTACATCTTGCTTATGTTTATTGATTAAGGTATAATGTTGAGTACATGTGTTTACCATGAGATTTGTCGTGTAAAATTCTCATCTCTAAAATGTGTTGAGATTATAATGATCTATCGACTTGTCTAACCTCAGTTTGTATAATATACTAAAGGTCTTGGATAACAGAAGTTTCAGTCGCCTACATGGATAAAAAGGAGTCCTCCACAAGTTAGGAATCCTTATCTTGTCTTGTACGTCATGGCTCTTCATAAATCATCATGGACAACACGAAATGGCCCCTTGATGAACCGTCATGGGTTCTCGGCCTGGCCCACCTAGCCGGAACCGATATGGTGAATGACCCCTAATTCAGGACACCATCAGAGGGCGTGTAGAGGCATGTCTTCGGCGGATCTCTTAAGATTTGATCGTAATTGTCTTTGGTGGATCTGTTCGGATCTAGTCTTTATTCGCCTATGTGTGTGTCTTCAGGTAGGATTCTTTCGATCTATACTTCTCTTTATCAGCAACGGTTGTTGTTCTGCTGCGCTGGTCCTATGGAGTCTTAACACGACGACTTTCAGACTGTCTACTGCAATAAGTTTTGTTCGACTCCGACAAGGGAGGGACGATGACGGTGACAGGCCTTCAGCTCTCTTCAGTGTTTGTGTCGCTGCTAGATGGTCTACGGATCTGAACGTAATTTTATTATTTCTGGTGTTTGTTGATAAAAAAAATTCATAGAAAAGAGAGAAAAACTTATTATCATTTCCGTTTGTTTTTTGGCGATTGGTTTGAGACTGGGGTCTTGTTTGTTCTTGCCTTTCCGGTCCCCTCTTCACCTCCGTCGGCCGTCTCCCCTGTTCTCCCGTCCCAAACCTCTTCCCTTCCCACGGAAACGCGGCTGCCACCTCGAAGCCCGACCACCGGGCTGGTAAGGGAGCCCTAGACTCTGCAACTGCATTGCTGTTCGTTTTGCTCTGGTCTTCTCTCTGCTGTAAACAATCGATCCACCCGGATCTTTCTTAGTAAAGATGGATCGCTGTTGAGCCCCGTCAAATAGGGTTTACGCAAGCTGCTGTTGCTGCATCCGCCCTATTTTCCAGTAAGATTTGGGGGCTTCGACTGAACCCACACCACATGCCCCGTGTGAAGTCGCCCCCTGGAATATACAGAGCCATGGAGTAGCATCGCCATAGTCTGGTGGAAGTTAGGGCACCTTCTCCATTAGCGATTCTGCAATCCATTCGTTGTTTCCTTGGGAATTTGAGTTAATCTTGCATAATTTGGTTATTTTAGGTGCTTTTTTGTAGTTTTATGTAGAAACTAGAAAGCGCCATTCGTTTTTCAGAATTTTGAGACATAGGCTATACATTGTTCACATTTTGGGATATAGAGCTATAAATGCCTTTATATGGCATAGATTGAGTATGGTAACCAACAACTGGAAAACAGTTTTGCTTGTGTAATGTATCTTATAATTAGATTTCTACACGATAACATTTTGTGCCTTGGAGGATTGCTTGATTTATTCTTCTTCTTTTGGCAGTCCTATGGAAGAAGGCAGTGACTATTATGTTGTCAAGAAAGGGGACATGGTTGCTGTTTATAAAACTTTAAATGATTGCCAGGCGCAAATTTGCTCTTCGGTATGTGATGCTATATGAAGAATTTTCAGTTAACTTGCTTGCACTTTACCTCTATGCTGATGTATAAGATTCTTATTATGCCATTATCAGAAGTCAGAATTATGTCATAATGTATCAACCCTACTATGACTACTCTCAACATGAAGTTGTTTTAGCAAATGTTCCACTTGTCCTTGCTCCCTCAGTCAAGTCTGTATCCTAAAATCACCATGGTTGCATATGTACGAAGTTTTACTAAACCTTGTTTCTTTTGCCTTCTGGCCTTGGCATGTTCCATACTTAGTGGAAGGGAGATGAACATGTCAGCACAGCTCCTTTTGTAGCTTCTATCAGTGTTTGCTGTTCCATGCCTTAGTGAAGTAGTGAACTACTAACATTGTTCCTTCCAATTTTTCTAATGCTGGTTAACCAGGCTGAGGTTTCAATATTTCTTGATATTTACTTGAAGTTAATTGGTTGGATAGATACATACTGCTAGTCTTATGAACAACAATTAAATCATTATTTGTAGCTAGGTTAGTACGTTACTGTACGGTTGGTTCCGCAGGTGGAGTTTGCTATACATTGAACCTCTTAAGGTTAGCTAATCACAACAATCTTGCAATACCTCAAAATATATTAGCTAAATTTGATATGTTTGATTTGAGAATTATATGCCAATTCATTATGATGCTCAGTTGCTACCAATGTTTGCTTGTATTAGCTAAATTTAATAAGATGTATACCTTTTCATAATATAGCGTATTCATGACTCCGCATAATTCCAGTTGAACCACTACAATATTGCTTTCAATTCCTTGTTATTTTGATGAAATATTGTACTGGTCTGGTTATATACAGTTAACCACAGGATTTATGTTTTAAGCTGGGGAATAGTGTAATAGCAGCCTGTATTTCTGCTACAACTATCCAATACTATATATATTTTGTGTGTTCTTCATGTTTACTATGAAAATAACTTGGAATCTGCAGATAGCAAAACTATAAAATGATCATAGTACATGAACCTCGAAAACAAGGTGGGATGGAAGATGAACCATTCACCAGCTTATCACCATTCCTATATTCTTACGAGCAAAGGCGTTATCTTCTCACATTTTGGTTTTGTTTTTGAAAGGTATCTGGTCCTGCTGCAAGTGCCTACAAGGGTTATTGCTGGAGCAAAGAAAAGGCAGAATACCTCTCTTCACGTGGACTAATCAATGCTTCGTATACAATCAGTGCATCTGAACTTAGGGAAGATTTATTGGGTGCCCTTGTGCCCTGCACTTTCCAGGTAAACTGCTAAAAATTGCACTTGAATTTGTTTTTCATAATCAGATGACATGTTATAATCTGAAAATAGTTACTATGAGGTATGAGGTCAAAGCTTGTATGATGAGCTATTTTCTTGTTTTTGACCTAGTACAGCTGGCATCTTTGATGCATTGAATTATCATATTTTTTTTTCTTTATAGGAGGTAACTGCTACTAGTTCAAACCAACGAGCTCCAAATCTGTCCACCCTCGGCAGTGATATAAGATATCAACCTGGCATCCATAATGATATAAAACATGAGCCTGGGACACAACCTGTGGATCTGAATTATGTAAGTTCTGCTATTGCAAGCAGCCAACCACTCATAATATCATCAATTACGTCATATTGTGTTATTACAGAGTGTCGCTGGATCTGGTCAAGCTCAAGGTTACTCAGTCCAGGAACATGCATTTAGTGGGCAGGTATCTAACATGTCACGACTAAGAATATGCAGCACGCAAATTATGCGCTTCTAGCATATATTTCCCCTTTTCAAATATAATTGCAAGCACTTGTCTAATATGGAAGTATTGATATTTTTTTTATATGATGGGCTTATATTGCAGGAAGCCAAACCAAGGTCCTCCAGTTATTCCTTGCCAAATAACCTTAACCACACTGGAGCTTTTGATGCACAACCTGTCTCAAAACAATATGTAATGTTTGGTCATGTTTGGACTGGTTGCTTATAAGTTTTCCAATCTGTTTGAGATGCTGTAGGAAGTGATCTATGCACTTAAGTTCCGTCTAGTAGGTCGAATATCAAAGAAGCTAAGCCTACATAGTTTCAATTTTGAAATATCTAATATGCTTCAATGGTAAATATTTGTAATTGGTGTTGTTAGACTCACGATGCTGAATTAGATAAGATGTTCATTGGCAGGATAGCGCAATATAGCCTCAGTGTAGAATCAGGATCAAACCAGATTCTACAAAATAAACACTTTAAACATCTGTAGTCAACTATAGAAATTATACTTACAACTTAAATTTTCGAAAATGTAGTGGATGCTAAAGATCATTTATTATTTATACATATTATAATGGATATGAAGAAAAAAAAGGTTTGCCAAAATTATCTCTCGAAATAGGCTTTCGCCCCGCTTTATAAATAAAGCCACCAGCTTGGTTCGCCAAAATTATCATTTGATAAGAAGTAAGATGTTACACTAAAGAGGACATATACAGTCAATGATCCTACAAATTTTTGTGTTACGTAGGATTAGATTGGTCCAATCAATAGGTCTTACAATGTAGGGTTGTATGACTTGAATCAAGATTCTGACTTAGCATCACTATTTTTTTATTTTGCCACAAAATCAACCAAATAGGTCTTCAGTTACGAACCTGTTCTGGCACTAACTCAATTCCATTCATGAACATGTTCTGATTAAAAAGGAAAATTTTATCCAGATGTATTTTTGCATGATCATTTACTGAAAGCTTGTATATTTATAACCTGCTCACATCAGGCCATTAAATTATGAGGTATTTTTCAAGTGTGCTTATTTGTTGTATCTCTTGGCTGCTATACTTTGTTTAGTCAAAGCGGGTGTATTAATATTGTATAATCTATTCAATTAAGACTATCTGCCCATAATAGGTGTTTCAAGTATATTCATTTCCTGCACCTAAAGACTTGCACCTAGCCTTATAACTGTTGCAGCCAAACTATTGAAACAATAGAACTTTGATGGTTGTGTGGTTACCTACTTCTCTTGCACGTAACTTGCCTCAGCTGGCCATCAGCGCATGCTATATTTTCATGTTGAATTTATACAAGTTCTGCACTTTTCTGGTCATCAGATGGTATGTGTGGTTCACTTTGATGGTGCTTCAAAAGGAAACCCAGGAAAATCAGGTGCTGGAGCTGTACTTATGACTGAAGACGGGAGAGTGGTACAGTAAATATTTAATGTACTTCAGAGTTTATCCTTTGCAGTTTTGGTCTGTCGATCTATCCCTTGACTTCATGTCCTGACATATCCTTGAAGATATCTCGACTTCGTGAGGGTCTTGGTGTTGCTACCAATAATGTTGCTGAGTACCGGGGCCTTATCTTAGGACTGAAATATGCTATCAGGCTTGGATTCAAGAGAATCAAAGTATATGGTGACTCTCAACTAGTCTGTTATCAGGTACATGCTTATGAGCTTCTTTTTTATCAGTGATCAAGTTGCCCACATTTTATGGTTGTCTGGCAACTCTGCATTTTCATGCTATAATCTAAATCACAAGTCATGCGGCTAACTGAAACAGTAAGAGAACAACTGGAAAAAGAGAGCGAAAGTCATACAAATCTTAGTTTTACTTGTGCATTATTCTACAGGCAACTAGGAATCAATATTCCCATATTTAATGCTATGTAGGAAAACATTAATCAGAAACACTCAGGATGTCTGTAGCATTTTTCTTATTTTTGTAGCACTTCGTTTACTCTGAAACCTTCAACGTGCATATCAGCACCTTAAAACCTGGAACTGTTCTTGTAACCATCGTGCATTTTCTTTGAGAACTTCACTGCACAACTATTGAAAGTGTAAACTAGAGCAAAGGAGGATAAACAGGACAAACGTCATTTTACAAACGATGTTAAAAATTTCTATCGAAATCATGGGGCAAAGAAAGATGATGTGGAGACTAGAAAAGATATTTTTTCTTTTGACAGCCTTCTCATATCTCTTAAACAGGTGAAAGGTACGTGGCAAGCAAAGAAAGAGAACATGATGGAACTGTGCAAAGAAGTGAGAAAACTTCAAGAGAACTTCATCTCATTTGAGGTCCACCATGTGCGACGGGTACTGTACATTCTATTCCTCTCGGTATATTGGTGTCCTAATAATTCCAACGTGCTGTTGGTTTGGTAATTTGACATACAGGCATGCATAGTGAGGCCACATTATTTTCTTCGCACTTCCTAAAGAGGAACCTTAGCACTTGATGTTAAGTCATGGGCACTTATTGGCACTGGTAACTGTGCGTTTGAGAAAGATTGTGTTGTTAGCGTTAGACTTGCAGGCAAGGGTTGCGTGACAAAGGGTGCCTTGGAGAGGCATTCTTTCTTCTATTACCTGTCAAGATGAAATTGCTGATACTCTTTGCGGGGAAATATAAAGTAAAATGCAAGTACTAGTTTACTCCTATTTGATTCATAGTCACATACAGCGGATTGTGGGCACCTCCTAAACTTCTGAATGAACCAAAACCAGTACATTATTTTCTCTTTGGTTTTGCATCCACACCAATGCATCATCCTGTTCTTATACTTTCCATGTGGAAGAGCAAATTCAATTTACAGCATAACAGTGCCTTGACAATGCAAGATAATACTCCCTCCGTCCGAAAATAAGTGTCTCAACTTTAGTAAGTTAGTACAAAGTTGAGACACTTATTTTGGGACAGAGGGAGTATGTTTTATGCTTCCTGTACTGCATTTTGTGTGTCTGCTTCAGACAGCAATATGTTTGGCTTTGCTGATCTCTGTCCATTTTCTGAATGCAAGGAATGGAACTCTGAGGCGGATCGCCAGGCAAACATAGCCATCACCCTCGCAAGTACGATATGTTCACCCCATATTTTCTTCGCATTTCATGTGCTTAATCATTTAACCTTGACGGCTTGAACAAACTACGCACCACAGGCGGCGCGGTTTCTGAGGAGCGTGGCGACGGCTTCTGAGCTTGTGACAGTAGCCTTGTCCGACTATAACAAGTCTATGTATTTAGTTAACAGTAGTCTTACCCTAAAAAGAAGTTAACGGTAGTCTGTGTTGGAGTGGTTATCTGTGTCCATTTTCTTGTATTTAAACTTGGTTCTCTGTCTCCAGTTGAATGTGATGCACTGTCCTTCTCCTTGTTGCTTATTACTGGTTGAGCCTCTTTTGGACAATCAGGTAGCTTTCTTGCCGTAAACTTCCATTCGATGGCCTTTAATTTTGGTTTGCTTTGTTTGCCTCTTCACAATTATTTTGGCAGAAACAGTAGTATTCCCCTCCACAAATATGAATATAAGATGTTCTAACTTTTATTTCTGATTGGAGGTATATAGACACGTTTAGTGTTTTTGTTCATTCATTTTAGTCCGTATTGAAATATTCAAAACATTTTATGTTTGTGAACAGAGGGAGTATGTTTCTGACCAAGCAAAACAATTTAATGACAGCTTTGCGATTTACTCCCTCCGTTCCTAAATACAAGCTTGTAAGCTTGTATTTAGGAACGGAGGGAGTACAATGTAGAGAGATTGTTTGATAAAGTGTTACAGGGAGTACACAGAGGCAGGGGGGTAAAGAGGGGGGGGGGGGGGGGGGGGTGGCTGGTTAATTTTTAAAGTCACCCAGGAGCCTGATACGGTGAAAAAATGATTATTCATGGCCGAGTGAAAACACTAGCTTGTGACATTTTTCTTCTTACATAAAAAAGTTTCTTCTACATGTATACAAGACGATAATATATGAATGAACTCACTCATTTCATGTATTGATCTTGTTTTTAGTCAAACATATTTAAGATTAATCAATTGATGGAATAAAATATCTTTTTTCCCTACGGCAATATCTTATGTCTCCGGCTCGAAGGATCCTTTGCCCACAAGAAAAGATCCAACCTTTTCTCCTCCTGCAACATCAGTGTAGGAATAATGTCTCCCACGACCGATTCCTATCCCCATGATGCGTCTATCGTTGTCGGAGGGTGTTTTGAGTTGTATCTATGTTGGATCTGATTTTGTTTGTGTGTTTACATGTTTTATTTTTCTATCTATAACTCTCTTCATCGGCGATGGTTGTTGCCATAGTCCATTGATCCTGCGTGTTCTTAGCACGATGACTTCTCGTCTGTCTATTACAATAAGGTTTCTCCAGTGTTTCTAGTAGTTGCTAGGTGGTCCATGGGCCTCTTTGTAATTTTTATTAACTCATGTGTTCTTTATACTACCGTGGTTGATTATAGATCGGAAGTTTCTATCGAAAAAATAAAATAAAATAACAATATTTGTGACACCAAATTAATATCATGAGATCATGACATCTGTTTTCATAATATATTCATTTAGTATTGTACTTTTTTTTTCTTCATATTGTTACTATTAACTCGGCCCAACTTAAGACAAGATTAAGTGAGCCTTGTATACATGGAAAGAGGGAGCACTGTTTACAGAACCTCAGATTATTTTTGTACCTGTAAATATATTTTTCTTTCTAATTTAGGGTCTATTTGGATTGGATTTTCATGAGAATTTTGGTGGATTTGATTTCTAAGTAGCACCTTTTTCCTATGAAAGCCCTTGGGGTCATAATATTGGGTTTACCAAATTCCTCTATCATCCGCTCATATGTCCCCCATTCCATATGAATCTCAACATGAGCTCAAATTTCATTTTTCCTCTAATAAGTCCATGAGGGGTTTTGGAATCTCAATGTAATTTTTATTATGTTCGACATGCTTTGTACTTCCGCTGAACTTTGATAATAAACCTGGATCGTTTTCGCAAAAAATAGTCTAATGAACTTTCACTCTTTCCTCAATCCTCCAAACTTCTTGTATTTGTTTCATGTGCACCAACCAAGGACACATAATGCAGATTTTCTCTGTTCTAGAATCATACAGGACTAGAAGGGGTTGGGCGCGCTTTACTACGCCGTTGGTGTTGTTGGTTTTGTTAAAAAAAATTAACCACTTTGTTTCAAAATATAAGGTGTATTACTTTTTGAAAAGTCAAACCTTTTAGTTTGATCAAATTTGTAGAGAAATGTATCAAAATCCATAATTTCAGATCGGTATGATTAGATTCATCATGAAATGAATTTTCGTACTTTTTTGTTTAATAGTTCGTTAAAAAATAATATTATGGATGTCGATATGTTTGTTGTGAACTTGGTCAAAGTTAAAGAAATTTGACTTCTCAAAAAACTAATACCCCTTATAGTTTGGGACTGATGGAATATTTAGTTTCATGGATAGGGGAGATGATGGAGTGTGTTTAATTTTTATTTATAATGCGATGATTTGGTTGAACTTTCGTGATTGATTCTATGTTATCCACTAACCAACCTATATTTATGTGGGGAAATTTCTACGTCATTGACTGCATGAACTATATTGGTGCTACAGTATCACATGGTTTTTCCTGGATGGTGGGAGGATGCGCGGGATTGACATGTTTTTATAGGCCAGTTGCTGCTGATTGATTTGAAAAAATCGTTGGCCCGGTCAAAATTGTAAATCAAATCCAAAATTGAATGTCTCAATTGAATGAAAGGGCTTCAAAATTAGAGAACATAGTGAATTAAAAAAAAACTGAATGAGAGAGTTTGAGAAATTGTTGACCCCGTCAAAATCGGGTGACCCAATTCTAAATTGAATACCTCAATTAATTGTGAGGCCTTAAAAATTAGGAACCATAGTGTATAGTAGTATAAAAGAATTGAATGGGAAAACTTTGAGAAATTGTTGACCCGGTGAAAATCGGGTAACCCAATTCTAATTGAAGACCTCTATTGAATGTGGGCTCTTTAAATCTAGGGAACATAGTGTTATAGAGGATGCAGTGTATAATATAAAAGAATTGGATTTTTTTTTGAGAAATTGTTGACCCAGTTAAAATCAGATGATCCAATTCTAATTGGAGACCTTAATTAAATGTGGCTGCATAGTGTTATAGATGATTTCATGGTACTGTGAAGCACTCTTATATTTATTTACGGAGGGAGTACATGCTATCTCAATGCTGTATTTTTTTTTCCTTTCATATGCAATGTATGTCTTAAAATTCCTCGATCGGAACTGTTTATCCCTGGAACTCAAAGGCCACAAAGGTATTTATCTAAACGTGAAGTTTGAGATTGGGCTCAAACCATCAGCGCTATAACAAGAAGCACTAAAGGTGTAAAGCACATCATGCATCTCATGTCTACTTAATTGCAACAGAAACACATAAATAATGTGAAGCGTAAGTTGACAAAGATCAAGCAAGTTCCTGCTTATTGGAACATTGACCATAAAAGCCAAGAACCACCAAAAACTGGATGTCCTTTACCACCAAAACCAAGGTACTCCTACTACTTATTCTAAATCATTTTGTGCTAATGAAGTGTAGATAGAGCAGTAGGTCTTTAAACCCAAAACATAAATAAATCTCCAAACGGCAGAAACCACTGTCAACACTTCACTTGTCCGGCGGCAGTGGATGAGGAGCCCCGGCAGGGCGCATATGGGCGACGCGGCTGTGCCTGTTGGAGTGCAGCTCCGGCGAGAAGGTGGGGCTGCGCAGCGGCCGGTACTCCGGCACCAGGCGGCCGGCCCTGTACCGCACGCCGCACGCATTGCACAGCGTCTTGCGGCCCTCCGGTCCCTCGCGCCATTGCGGCGTCTCCGCCATCCCACAGTGCCGGCACAGCCGCTGCCCCAGGTCAGAAAGCGCCGGCGACACCACCCCCTCCGTCCGAGGCGCCACCACCGATGGCTTCGGCTCCACTGTCTCCACCGCCGGGACGTTCTTGTTCAACAGCCACTCCCGCTCCTGCTCCGCAGCCGCCCCCTCGCGCCATCGCGGCTTCTTCATCTTCCCGCAGTGCTGGCACCACCGCTGCTCCGGCTCAGCCGCTGTCGGAGGCCACGCCAAAGTCCGTCGCTGGCGCACCACCCTCTTCGTCTGAGACCCCACCTCCGACGGCTCCGCCTCCATAGTCTCCAACGCCTCGCCGCCGCCAACCTCCAGTCCCTGCAAGAGCCAAACATTACCTCCATTTCCCTTACCAAGCAACCCCAATTCCCTGACCAAAAGGAACAGCGTGCGGAAAACGCGTACCTCCTGATGAGAGGGTGCATACTCCGGGCGTTCCCTCTTGTACCGCACGCCACACGCGTTGCACAACGTGCGGCAGCCCGCTGCCCCCCTGTGCCACTGCGGCGTCTTCGTCGTCCCGCAGTGCCTGCACCGCCGCTGCCCCGGCCTAGCCGACATCGCCCCGCGCCGCCGGCGCACCACCTTCCTCCGAGACCCCATCACCGCTGGTTCCTGCTCCATCTCCTCCACCGTCGGGAATGCGTCCTTGTTGGGCAGCGACTCGAGCTCCTCCTGGGCCCGACGGGCCCCCATCACCGCTAGCTCCAGGTCCATCTCCTCCACTGCCGGGAACGCGTCCTTGTTGGACAGCCACTCGAGCTCCTCCTCCGCCCCCTCGCCGCCTCCGCAAGCCGCCACCTCCAGCCCCTGCAACTGCAAGCACCAACCTTCATCGCCGATTCCGTACGACGAGACCCCCCAAAAAGCCTCACCGAAAGGAAAAACCTACCAACTGGTCAAAGAAGGACTGGAGGTCGCCGCCGCTACAAAGGAGATCGTCAACGACCGCCTCGCCGTGGAGCCCGTCCGCCGTCGCAATCGCCGCCGCCTGCTTCTTTAGCCCGAGAGGAGAACGCGAAAGGGTTTGGGGAAACTTCTGTGCTTGGTGGGCTTCTAGGAGAAGGTAAGTCGGTGAGGCGACCCACACACAGCATTCACATGGGTGGGCTAAGGGGCTTCTTTTGAAGTTCGCTGGCGGGAGTGGGTTTATGATTTTTACCTTTTCTTTTCGTTGGACGCGCGAGTTTGGAATTTGGAGATGGCCACCGTAAAAACGAATGAAGCGGACAAGACATCACTTTTTGTTTTTTTAACAAGAAAACAGTAGGAAAAAAACCTACTGCAAAGTTTTAAACTCACCTCTCCACAAATAAAAAATAAAAAAAATTACATCACCAGCCTAGAGCTGCAATTTGTTGTTTTCCATTTGTATTTTGCATTTTGTTAACCTGTGATGGCTTGAGGCGAAGATAGGGCGTCACTGATCTGACTCCCTACAGCCGTCAGATGCCTCCCCGACGTGGCTATAAGATCCCCTTGTGTCTTTCCTCTTCCGGCAAACAAACTCGTTTGCCTCTCATCTCGCAACAATTGTCGTAATGTCGTCACTCGTTGCCCCCGCGACATTCCATCGCCTCTCGCTTGTAGCACGGTGGCGCTGCTCACCGGTTGCAGCACCGGTGCCCACTAGTCCGCCCTATGCACCAAATCGTACAGGCAGACCTAGCAAAAAATCGTCTCGTTGGTCCCCAACATTCATCACCGGCGCAACCCTACCATAAGTCGTCGTTGTAGCCGGTTGCAGCAATGGCGGGTGACGGGTCCAACATGTGTCGCAGTACATGGCACAAAACGTTGTGTGCATCGTTGGCTCAACCCCTTGCAACATTTTCTATCGCCAGTCCGTGTTGAAGCTTTTTCCATCTATGGTTGAAGCTCTTCGTCTCAATGGTTGCATCTTTTCTGGTTGGGCAGTGTCCAGTTGAAACTTTCTATATCGCGAGTTGAAGCCTTTTCCATATACGGTTGAAGCTTCTCATGTCAATGGTTGCAACTTCGGTTGTGCAGTGGCCAATTGAAGCTTTCTATATCACTAGTTGAAACTTTTTCCATGTATGGTTGAAGCTTTCATGTCAATTGGTGCAATTTGTTTTGGTTGTGAAGTGGTCAATTGAAGCTTTCTATATGGTTGGTGAAGCTTTTCCATCTATGGATGAAGCTTTTCATGTCAACGGCTACAACACTGGTATGCAGCTGTTCTAACATTCGCCTCCAGTGGTTGTGCGTCGCTGGTCATCAGCACAAGGAATCTACAGTCCCAACATGTCAAGTCTTCGTTCCAGGACCCTCCATCACTGTTCCAGCATGTGCCCTTGGTGTCATCGCAACTCGTGTGTGCCAGAGGCGAGTGTTGCATGAGAGGGAGAGGAAAAAGGAGGTGCTGATCGTGGCTATTTTCTCCGCCCTACGATGGCTTGTCCTAGCAGCACGCAACAACAACGCCGCCCAGCTTGCCGCGACGTGTCACGATGATGAGGGAAGAGAAGTGGAGTGTTTCCCAGCAAGCAACGTGTCATGTAAAAGGTAGAAGAAAGGAGAGGTCCATGTGGATAAGATACAAGAGGCGAGGGAGGAGTATAATGCAAAAACAAAGAATAAAAAAGAGAGCGCATGATCTGGTGGCATCTGACGTCGCGCGTGAGACCAGCAGAAACTTTGGTCGGTCACCCGAAAGGATAATTTATCAAATTGATACCAAGTCATTAGATAACAAACGCACCACTAGGCACTAGACGACCGGCAAAATGCATGGAGCAGTCGCATACAAGTCGCCCGATGCATCGCTCCTTGATGTCGGATCGGGATGTCGCTTCCCCCACCTCGCACGCGTCCTCCACACTCCTCGCTCTCGAAGAAAGGAGCATGATTTTCTTGTGCTCCATGTCTCCTGCCTGCCTCCCTGGCCCATGTCTCCAGGACACCTCCCGGCACGAATGACGATCGCGACAGCTCAGCCATGGCTGCTTGCAGCTCCTGGGTGC
Organism: Triticum urartu; assembly: GCF_056163025.1. NCBI lineage: Eukaryota > Viridiplantae > Streptophyta > Magnoliopsida > Poales > Poaceae > Triticum > Triticum urartu. The sequence continues at coordinate 260,781,776 of NC_141873.1, forward strand.
GATGGTTGCAACACCACCTCTGGAGTTGCGTGCGACACCTTTGCCACCCCCAGCAGCGCACCTTGCTGTTTGTAGCATCAACCATCCACGGTAGCTATAGAAGACAGTTGCAACATCAGTCCACCCCGTTGCAGCACTCTACGCCGCCGTTGAAGCTTCCTGCATCGCTGGTTCCAGCATCTTGCCGCGCCAGTTTTAGCACCACTCACCTCTGGTCGTAGCGTCGCCCGTCTCCAGTCATAACACGACTCGCCAGTTGCTACTTGTGGAATGTGTTGGGATTTCCCTGAAGAGGAAGGGTGAAGTAATATATTAGCAAAAAGTATTTCCTCAGTAAAGAACCAAGGTTTATCGAACTAGTAGGAGAATTATCCAAATGACCTAGCAGTACCTACACAGACAAGGGCAAATACTTGCACCCAACGCGGGCAAGAGGGTTGTCAATCCCCTTGTACTCGTTAATTGCAAGGGTCAAAATATGATAGTAGGAGACATATAAATTACAAAGTAAAATAAAAGTAAATAAATTGCAGCAGGGTATTTAGGGTTTTAGTAATATGATTTAAATGGATCCGGGGGCCATAGCTTTCACTAGAGGCATCTCTCTCATAAGCATAACAATATAGTGGATGAACAAATTACTGTTGGGCAATTGATAGAATAGCGCATAGTTATGATGTTATTCTTGTCATGATTAGTACATAGGCATTACGCCCGTGACAAGTAGGCCGTGACATCCATCTACATCTACTACTATTACTCCACTTCGAGAGCGCTTCTATGCTTGCCTCTCCAGATATTAAGTTCATGAAAAATAGAGTAATGCATTAAGTATGATGACATAATATAGACAAAATAAGATCAACTAATATGATCGAAGCCCATCGTTACATCCTTAGTAGCAACAATACAAATACGTGCCTTGCTACCCCTTCTGCCATGAGGTGAGGACACCACAAGATTAAATCTACTAAGATGCACCACTTCCAATGAAGATCTAATCATTAACTTGGCCAAAGATAACTCATAAATTGGAAAACATTACATAGCTATAACAACCACACATAATAAAGTTCATAATACAACTATATTACTTTCAATGAATAAGATGATCATAAACCCACAATTCATCGAATCCCAACAAACACACGCATAAAAGGATTACATCATATCGATCTTCGAAGAGAGAACATTGCATTGAAGATCATAACTAGAGAGAGAGAGCCATCTAGCTCCTGCTATGGACCCATAGGTCCTGTGGGGAACTACTAATACATCATCGCAGGTGCAACAAGATTGATGTAGAAGCCCTTCGTGATCGATCCCCAGGTTGAGTACCAGCGGAGGCCTCCATATGAGATCGTGGAAGAACAGATGCTTGCAGTGGCGGAATAATTTTTCAGATCTCACTCTGGTGATTTCTGGAATTTAGGAAATTTATGGAGTTGGAATTAAGTCAATTGGAGCTAGGAGGGGCCCACAAGTTCAGGTGGTGCCCCCCTCCGAAAGCTTCGTAACATCCCAAATTTGAATTTGGAATGTTCTACAAATAGTTAAGCATCTATCATCATCATTTGCACTGAGTGCCTTTTGAATTTTAAGTTCATTGAATTTCATTTGAATCCTTTTCAAATTTGAGTTCGAATTTTTTCAAAATCCCCTAATCCAAATAAAGAGAGGAGGAACATGACCTTTCAAAAGTCAGAGGAAATTTGGAAATACATTTGGAGATGGAAAACAGAAAAATATTTGGAAAAGGTTTGAAAAACAAATTTCCCTTTTATTTGGAATTTCCATAATAACAAATTTTTAAAGTATTTTATTTGCCTCTGAAAAATAATTCATGTTTTTATCTCATTTATTCAAAGAATTTGATATATATATATATATATTTCCTATAGCAATTTTTATTTTATTTTATGTTTATTTTAAAAAGAAAAGGCCTCTTTGTTTTTTTAGAACGGCCGAAGCCCACTAGCGCCAGCCGACCCAACTAGCCCTCACTACATTGAATCCCTTCGGATCCGGCCACCCGATCCACTTGTCTATTGCTACTTCTTGAGCTTGCGTTGGTTTTCCCTTGAAGAGGAAAGGGTGATGCAGCAAAGTAGAGATAAGTATTTCCCTCAGTTTGAGAACCAAGGTATCAATCCAGTAGGAGACAACGCACAAATCACCTAATACCTGCACAAACAGTCAAACAACTTGCACCCAACATGATAAAGAGGTTGTCAATCCCTTCATGCTTACTTGCAAAAGTGAGATCTGATAGAGATAAATAAAAAGGTAAAGTAAATATTTTTGGTATTTTTGGTTTATACATCGGAAAGTAAAAGATTTCAAAAATAGTAGAACGGAAACTAATATGATGGAAAATAGACCCCGGGGCCATAGGGTTTCACTAGAGGCTTCTCTCATGATAGAAAATAATACGGTGGGTGAACAAATTACTACCGAGCAATTGATAGAAAAGTGCAAAGTTATGATGATATCTAAGGCAATGATCATGAATATAGGCATCACGTCCGTGTCAAGTAGACCGAAACGATTCTGCATCTACTACTATTACTCCACACATCGATCGACTCATGCCTGCATCTAGAGTATTAAGTTCATGAAGAACAAAGTAACACATTAAGTAAGATGACATGATGTAGAGGAATTAACTCAAGCAATATGATGAAAACCCCATCTTTTTATCCTCGATGGCAACAATACAATACGTGCCTTTCTGTCCCTACTGTCACTGGGAAAGGACACCGCAAGATTGAAACCAAAGCTAAGTACTTCTCCCATTGCAAGAAAAACCAATCTAGTTGGCCAAACCAAACCGATAGTTCGAAGAGAATTACAAAGATATCAAATCATGCATAAAGGAATTCAGAGAAGATTCAAATAATATTCATAGATAAGCTGATCATAAATCCACAATTCAATGGATCTTGGCAAACATACCGCAAAAGAATATTACATCGGATAGATCTCCAAGAACATCGAGGAGAACATGGTATTGAGAATCAAAGAGAGAGAAGAAGCCATCTAGCTACTAGCTATGGACCTGTAGGTCTGTGGTAAACTACTCACGCTTCATCGGAAGGGCAATAGAGTTGATGTAGAAGCCCTCCGTGATCAAATCCCCCTCTAGCAGGGTGCCAGAAAAGGTTCCCAAATGGGATCTCACGGGTACAGAAGGTTGCGGTGGTGGAAAAGTGTTCTCGTGGATGCCTCTGGTGGTTTGGGGATATTTGGAAATATATAGGCGAAAGAATTAGGTCAGGAGGGTCACCGGGGGGGGGCACAAGGGTGGGGGCACGCCCTACCCCCTAGGCGTGCCCTCCGTCCTTGTGGGCGCCTCATGGCTCCTCCGACTTCATCTCCAAGTATCCTGGTTCTCTTCTGGTCCAAGAAAAATCATCGCGAAGATTTTATTCCGTTTGGACTCTGTTTGGTATTCCTTTTCTGCGAAACTCAAAAGCAAGGAAAAAAACAGAAATTGGCATTGGGCCCTAGGTTAATAGGTTAGTCCCAAAAATAATATAAAATAGCATATTAATGCATATAAAACATCCAAAACAGATAATATAATAGCATGGAACAATCAAAAATTATAGATACGTTGGAGACGTATCAAGCATCCCCAACCTTAATTCCTGCTCATCCTCGAGTAGGTAAATGATAAAAACATAATTTTTGATGTGGAATGCTACCCAACATATTTATCCATGTAATTTTCTTTATTGTGGCATGAATGTTCAGATCCATAAGATTCAAAACAAAAGTTTAATATTGACATAAAACAATAATACTTCAAGCATACTAACAAGGCAATTATGTCTTCTCAAAATAACATGGCCAAAGAAAGCTTATCCCTACAAAATCATATAGTCCGGCTATGCTCCATCTTCATCACACAAAATATTTAAATCATGCACAACCCTGATGACAATCCAAGCAATTGTTTCATACTTTTGATGTTCTCAAACTTTTTCAACTTTCACGCAATACATGAGCGTGAGCCATGGACATAGCACTATAGGTGGAATAGAATATGGTGGTTGTGGAGAAGACAAAAATAAGGAGATATTCTCACATCAACTAGGCGTGTCAATGGGCTATGGAAATTCCCATCAATAGATATCAATGTGAGTGAGTAGGGATTTCCATGCAACAGATGCACTAGAGCTATATGTTTATGAAAGCTCAAAAAGAAACTAAGTGGGTGTGCATCCAACTCGCTTGCTCACGAAGACCTAGGGAAATTTGAGGAAGCCCATCATTGGATTATACAAGCCAAGTTCTATAATGAAAAATTCCCACCAGTATATGAAAGTGATAATATAGAAGACTCTCTATCATGAAGATCATGGTGCTACTTTGAAGCACAAGTGTGGTAAAAGGATAGTAACATTGTTCCTTCTCTCTTTTCTCTCATTATTTTATTTGGGCCTTCTCTCATTTTTTGGCATCATTTTTTTTGTCCGGAGTCTCATCCTGACTTGTGGGGGAATCAAAGTCTCCATCATCCTTTCCTCACATGGGACAATGCTCTAATAATGAACATCATCACACTTTTATTTACGTACAAGTCAAGAATTACAACTCGATACTTAGAAAAAGATATGACTCTACGCCTCCGGTGGTGTACCAGGATGTGCAATGAATCAAGAATGACATGTATGAAAGAATTATGAACGGTGGCTTTGCCACAAATACGATGTCAGCTACATGATCATGCAAAGCCATATGACAATGACGGAACGTGTCATAATAAACGGAACGGTGGAAAGTTGCATGGCAATATATCTCGAATGGCAATGGAAATGCCATAATAGGTAGGTATAGTGGCTGTTTTGAGGAAGGCATATGGTGGGTGTATGGTACCGGCGAGAGGTGCGCTACACTAGAGAGGCTAGCAATGGTGGAAGGGTGTGAGTGCGTATAATCCATGGACTCAACATTAGTCATAAAGAACTCACATACTTATTGCAAAAATCCATTAGTTATCGAAATGAAGTACTACACGAACTCTCCTAGGGGGATAGATTGGTAGGAAAATACCATCGCTCGTCCCCGACCACCACTCATAAGGAAGACAATCAATAAATAAATCATGCTCCGACTTCATCACATAAAGGTTCACCATACGTGCATGCGGGAATCACAAACTTTAACACAAGTATTTCTCAAATTCACAATTACTCACAAGTATGACTCTAATATCACCATCTCTATATCTCAAAACAATCATAAAGAATCAAACTTCTCATAGTATTCAATGCACTTTATATGAAAGTTTTTATTATATCCCTCTTGGATGCCTATCATACTAGGACTAAATTTATAACCAAAGCAAATTACCATGCTGTTTAGAGACTCTCAAAATAATATAAGTGAAGCATGAGAGTTCAACAATTTCTATAAAATAAAACCACCGCCGCGCTCTAAAAAGATATAAGTGAAGCACTAGAGCAAAATTGCCTAGCTTAAAAGATATAAGTGAAGCACATAGAGTATTCTAATAAATCACGATTCATGCGTGTCTCTCTCAAAAGGTGTGTACAGCAAGGATGTTTGTGGCAAACTAAAAAGCAAAGACTCATATCTTACAAGATGCTCCAAGCAAAACATACATCATGTGGTGAATAAAAATATTGCCTCAAGTAAAGTTACCAATAGACGAAGACGAAACAGGGGATGCCTTTCGGGGCATCCCCAAGCTTAGGCTCTTGGTTGTCCTTGAATATTAACTTGAGGTGCCTTGGGCATCCCCAAGCTTAGGCTCTTGCCACTCCTTATTCCATAATATATCAAATCTTTACCCAAAACTTGAGAACTTCACAACACAAAACTCAACAAAAAATCTCATAAGCTCCGTTAGTATAAGAAAACAAATCACCACTTTTAGTACTGCTGTGAACTAATTATTTATTTATATTGATGTAATATCTAATGTATTCCAACTTTTCCATGGTTCATACCCCCCGATACTACCCATAGATTCATCAAAATAAGCAAACAACACATAGAAAACAGAATCTGTCAAAAACAGAACAGTCTGTAACTCTCGAAAAGTTATGTAACTCCAAAAATTCTGAAAAATTAGGAAAAGCTAAGAAATTTGCTTATTAATCTTCTGCAAAAATAATCAGTATTTTGTCAAATTTCTGTTAAAAATGAGAATTGTTTTCCTGAGCGCAAAAGTTTCTGTTTTTCAGCAAGATCAAATCAACTATCACCGTAAGCCATCCCAAAGGTCTTACTTGGCACACACACTAAGGAAAACACAAAAACACATCTAACCAGATGCTAGATGAATTATTTATTTCTAAACAGGACCAAAAAAAGTAAGAACAAAAATAAAATTGGGTTGCCTCCCAACAAGCGCTATTGTTTAACAGCCTTAGCTAGGCATTGATAATTTTAATGATGCTCACATGAAAGATAGCAATTGAAACACAAAGAGAGCATCATAAAACATGTAACAATCAAGTTTAAGTCTAACATGCTTTCTATGCATAGGGATTTTATAAGCAAACAAATTATTATAGCAAGCAAAAACTACCATATGCAAGGAAGAAGAAGGAACCAATAGCAATCTCAACATAACGAGAGGTAATTTAGTAATATGAAAATTTCTACAACCATATTTTCCTCTCTCATAATAATTACATGTAGGATCATAATCAAACTCAACAATATAACTATCACATAAAATATTCTCAACATGATCCACATGCATGCAAAGTTGACACTCTTCTAAAATAGTGGAATTATCATCAAATAAAGTCATGACACCTCTCCTAATCCACTTTTATCAAAAACTTCATAAGATTGAACATTATCCAAATATGTGGGATCTAAAGCTGACACCCTTCCAAACCCACTTTCAATATTATTGCAAACATTATTATCAATCTCATATTCATCATGGGGCTTAAATAAATTTTCAAGATTGTAAGAAAAATCACCCTAATCACGATCATTGCAACAAGTAGTGGACATATCAAAACTAGCATCCCCGAGCTTAGAGTTTTGCATATCATTAACACAATTGGCATTAATATAATTTATAATAACATTATTGCAACCATGCTTTTCATTCAAGGAGCTATCATGAATCACTTTATAATTTTGTTCTTTCAACACTTCATCAAAATTTTCAGATTCACGAATTTCAAGCAAAACCTCATAAAGATAATCTAGTGCACTCAACTCACTAGCAATTGGTTCATCATAATTGGATCTTATAAAAATATTAGCAAGTGGATGAGGATCCATAAGAATAGATTTTTAGCAAGCGAAGATGCAAGCAAATAGAAGGCACATGGCAACGAAAGCAATCATAAGATCAAATGAGAAGAAGGACAGATAGAAGGCAAATCTTTTCGAAAATTGTTTCAGAAGTGGGGGAGATGAAAATGAGAGGCAAATGGCGAATAACTTAATGAAAGACATGATATTTTATGATGGGTACTTGGTATGTCTTCACTTGGCGTAGATCTCCTCGGCAACGGCGCCAGAAATTCTTCCTGCTACTTCTTGAGCTTGCGTTGGTTTTTCCCTTGAAGAGGAAAGGGTGATGCAGCAAAGTAGAGATAAGTATTTCCCTCAGTTTGAGAACTAAGGTATAGAAGGTTGCGGCAGTGGAAAAGTGGTTTCGTGGCTCCCCTGAAGGGCTTTGGAATATATGTGAATATAGGATGAAGGGCTAGGTCAGATGAGTCTTGAGGGGTCCACAAGGTAGGGGGCGCACCCTCCACCCTTGCCGCCGCCTCGCGGCTCTTCTGTCTTGGACTCCAAGTCCCCTGGGTGTCTTCTGGTCCAAGAAAAATCATCACGAAATTCTATTCCGTTTGGACTCCGTTTGATATTCGTTTTCTGCGAAACTCAAAATCAAGGAAAAAACAGAAAATGGCACTGGGCTCTAGGTTAATAAGTTAGTCCCAAAAATAATATAAAATAGCAGAATAATGCATATAAAACATCCAAAACAGATAATATAATAGCATGGAACAATAAAAAATTATAGATACATTGGTGACGTATCAAACATCCCCAAGCTTAATTCCTGCTCGTCCTCGAGTAGGTAAATGATAAAAACAGAATTTTTGATGTGGAATGCTACCTAACATATTTATCCATGTAATTTTCTTTATTGTGGCATGAATATTCAGATCCATAAGGTTCAAAACAAAAGTTTAATATTGACATAAAAACAATAATACTTCAAGCATACTAATAAAGCAATCATGTCTTCTCAAAATAACATGGCCAAAGAAAGTTATCCCTAGAAAATCATATAGTCTGGCTATGCTCCATCTTCATCGCACAAAGTATTAAGTCATGCACAACCCCAATGACAAGCCAAGCAATTGTTTCTTACTTTTGATGTTCTCAAACTTTTTCAACTTTCACGAAATACATGAGCGTGAGCCATGGATATAGCACTATAGGTGGAATAGAATATGGTGGTTGTGGAGAATACAAAAATAAGGAGATGGTCTCACATCAACTAGGTGTATCAACAGGCTATGGAGATGCCCATCAATAGATATCAATGTGAGTGAGTAGGGATTGCCATGCAACGGATGCGCTAGAGCTATAAGTGTATGAAAGCTCAAAAAGAAACTAAGTGGGTGTGCATCCAACTCGCTTGCTCACGAAGACCTAGGGCAATTTGAGGAAGCCCATCATTGGAATATACATGCCAAGTTCTATAATGAAAAATTCCCACTAGTATATCAAAGTGACAACATTGGAGACTATCTATCATGAAGATCATGGTGCTACTTTGAAGCACAAGTGTGGAAAAAGGATAGTAACATTGCCCCTTCTCTCTTTTCTCTCATTTTTTGGTGGGCTTCTTTGGCCTCTTTTATTTTTTTGTGGGCTTCTTTGGCCTCTTTTATTTTTTATAAAGTCCACAAACTCATCCCAACTTGCCAGGGAATCATAGCTTCCTTCATCCTTTCCTCACATGGGACAATGCTCTAATAATAAAGATCATCACACTTTTATTTACTTACAACTCAAGAATCACAAGTCGATTCTAGAACAAAAATATGACTCCATATGAATGCCTCCGGCGGTGTACCGGGATGTGCAATGAATCAAGAGTGACATGTATATAAAAAAGAAAGGTGTCTTTGCCACAAATACGATGCCAACTACATGATCATCCAAAGCAATATGACAATGATGAAGCGTGTCATAATAAACAAAACAGTGGAAAGTTGCATTGCAATATATCTCAGAATGCCTATGGAAATGCCATTATAGGTAGGTATGGCGGCTGTTTTGAGTAAGGTGATAGTGGGTTCAATGCACTGGCGAAAGCTGCGCGATACTAGAGAGGCTAGCAATGGTGGAAGGGTGAGAGTGCGTATAATCCATGGACTCAACATTAGTCATAAAGAACTCACATACTTGTTGCAAAAATTTATTAGTTATCGAAACGAAGTAAGAGACGCATGCTCCTAGGGGGATAGATTGGTTGAAAAAGACCATCGCTCGTCCCCGACCGCCACTCATAAGGAAGACAATCAATAAATAAATCAAGCTTTGACTTCATCACATAACGGTTCACCACACGTGCATGCTACGGGAATCACAAACTTTAACACAAGTATTTCCACCAATCCACAATTACTCACTAGCATGACTCTAATATTACCATCTTCATATCTCAAAACAATCATAAGGAATCAAACTTTACATAGTATTCAATGCACTTTACATGAAAGTTTTTATTATATCCCTCTTGGATGCCCATCATATTACACTACAAAAAAATACACTTCCGTGATGATACGTGTTTGTCACAGTAGGTCACGTTTTTTGTCATGCATGTACATCCATGTCGATTTTATGACAGAATCAAGATAGTCATACATGTGCTGTCGTAGAAGTGTTCCATGAAAATACCAAAATTATCGTCACGGAGGTGTCCACTTCTATGACAATAAATGGCGCCTCATGGAAGTGCTTTCGTCAAGGGTAACCGACATGTGGCATCCACCGTAACGGGTCACCATCAAGCTATCGGGTTTCGGTTTGGATCCGATAACCCGTTAACAGCCCGGACCAATGGGGATTTCCACATGTGAAATCATCATTGGCTGGAGGAAACACGTGTCGGCTCACCGTTGGGATAGATGTCATCCACTCATTGGACAGAAGGCACCAATGATACGTCGACACATGGCACGGCCCAAAAGAGGCCCATTCCCGTGAAAAGGCCGGCCCATTTGACTTGGTCAAAAGATAGCAGGCCGGCCCTCGGAAAGCATGTTAACGGCCTGTTCGCACATAACCCATTTACAACCCACTAACCCAGGGCCCGTTACGGCCTATCCAAATTAGGCTGAGTAGCGTCATCTGGGCCGTCCAATATGATTCCAGCCCGTTGTAACTTCCGACCCATGTATGGCCCATGACGTCTTTCGGCCCATATGAGGCACTTTGTAACTCTTGGCCCATTAACGGCTCGTGGTGAAACTGGCCCGTAATGAACAGTATATCACTTTATACCCATTAACGGCCCATTATTTCATTGGGCCATTTCAAGCCCATGTTATCTTTCGGCCTTCTCAGGGCCCATTTATTCTTAGGCTTATTTCCAGCATTCGGTTACTTATGGCCTATTACTGGCCTTTCTACTTGTGGGCCAAATTCAGCCTATGGTTATAGTCGGCCCATTAATTTGTTGGGCCGTTTTCTTAGCGTCCTCAAATACGACCGATTAACGATGACCCATTATGGTCGGCCCATGAACGAACGATTCCAACTCTAGCCTGTTTAAGGCCCATAATGCGGTCTGTTATCTGCCCATGTTTGGCCAATCGATGATATGGCCCATAGAAGGCCCATTGATGTTACGGCCCCTAGAAGGCCCATTATTTCTACAGCCCATAGAAGGCCCATTGTTTCTACGACCCGTAGGAGGCCCAGGGTCACTACAGTAAATATGTAGCCCATGGTTATTGTGGCCTAGTTTTTAAAAATAGGTTATTGCAGCCACCAGCGAACTGGAAAAAGAACTGCACTAACTACAAGCAAACAAGTAAACAAGGCAACACGGAAATAAATAAGCAAGCAACTTACGCTAGACTATCACGGCTATTACACATATTACATCCACCAGGCATCAAAGTTTGCCACCAGTGCAAATATAGGGAACAAAGCAGCATATCACATACATTGGTTGTCTAAGTTGATGACCAATGCAAATAAACGCCGAAGCAAAACAAGTCCAGAACGGAAACCATTTCAGAAGAGCTCAAGAAACAATATCCTGGGTACCCATAATGCTGGCAAGATACTTAGCAATCTTATTAACTTTCTCTCGTTTGGCGCTTAAATCCTCCACCGCTTGCTGTTGCACAAGAAAGTATGCATCTGAATTCTGCAGGGACTTCCTCAGTCCTTCGGCTTCTTGCGTAGCACGGCTGACTGATGCCTTTCAGCTTGTAGCTGAGACTAAAGAAGTCGAAGTGATTCAGGCAGAGAGTTCGAAGAGTTTGTGCCAGCGGTACTGGCCAGTAAATCGAACACTACATCAACGCAAGACTGTGGGTTTTTCTCACTATCTAGAAGATCGTTTTTATCACCTTTCTTGGAGACCAACAGGGTTGTCTCACTATCTTGAACGTTATCTGCATTACTTTCTCTACCATTGCATAGTGGGGTGCTCTTCTCCAATATTCCATTCGCATACTACAAGAGAAACAAGCAGACACATCACATGTTTAGCATGTAGTATACGAAACCCATTTTGGTAAACCGGTTCAGTAGTAAGGTGGACAGGATAACAACATGAAACAAACATATATCTATGTACTATGGTCACTGTATTATCGATATCATTCTAGTTTATGTTGCCAAATCAAGATAGAGACACAGTTGAACTCATATATTTTTAAGACACAACATCATAGACAGAATATAAGTGTGAGAAACTACACAACATTGGCAATGCTTGTATTGTGCATCACATGAGAACATAACTGTTTATACAACTGAAACTGAAATCAACATAGAGGAAGAAGTTAGAACAACAATCCAGTTAAAGAAATAGGTTGAGAACATACCTGTTGCGCCATTGGAGTTTCAATTGGATCCTTCAAATTCGGAAGTAGTTGGTATGAGTAAATACAGTGATGCAACAACAAAGGAGTATGGACCATAGCTACGGAATCTGACCTGGGAACAGTTGCTCTTTTGCTTTAAACGTGGAGTTTGGGTTCGCTGTGGTGGTCTTCGTGCTTTGGGCACTGTAGTTGCTTTACAAACTGCTCGTGTGGGGTACTCTGTGGTGGACATGGTGCTGTGTCAACTAGAAGTGGGTTACTATCCGCTAGGGTTGGGGTTAGATGGGTTGTAGCTGGTTCTCCGTCCAACGGTGTAAGTGCGCAATCTGGAAAAGTCTCGGTTATGTGTGGTGGGGCTAGTTCGTGGGCCAGTACAATCATGGTTCTATCTGCATCGATGGGTAGCATCGTCTTTTGTGAAGAATGGGTTTTTGCTCCCTTAGATACTACCATCACCCCCTCCAATTCAAATGGCTGATAAACAAGAAAAGAAATTGAATGTATAGACATTGTATGATAGACAGATGTGGTAATTCACATATATGTTGTCTAACCAAACAAGACAGCATGACACAATTTCACATATATGATGCCTAACTAAACATGATAGCATGACACAGTTTTAGATATATGATGGATTACTTAACAGGATATAATGGTATAATTCAACATATGATGAGTATCTAAACAGGATAACATGACAAAACTATATGATGTCTTTCCAAAATAGGTTGAGATGAAATAATTCACATACATGTTGTCTAAGTATACAGGATGGCATGATATAATTGACATAATTGATTCATATACTAAGCAGATGGAATTCAATATTGTGCATATGATGTATAAACTAAGCAATGCAAGACACCATATGCATGATATGAGAAATATAAAGATTGCAACTTAGAGCATACACCTCAGGTGGGATATAGGACCACCTCTGAGGAGCTACCTGTAACCATCGAGATATATGCTTCAACAGGTACCATTGCCTGCTCTGAAGACTTTGTTTTCACTCCTGATTTTTCCATAACCGGCTCAAATGGCTGATACACATGAAGAGTAGTTCAATATACACATATTGTCGACAAATGGAATACGTAATGAAAAAAAAGATGGCATGAGATAATTCACATATATGATGCCTGGCTACATGACAGTGCTTAATTCTCATATATGATAACTGGCTGAAAACATGGCATTGCATAATTCACATATCTGATATAGAAAGCAAACAGGAGGCATTCACACAAAGCATGTCTAATCTAAGCAGATGGCATGGCAATGCAAGACACCATATGCATGATATGAGCAATATAACCCTGCCAAGTTAGAGCATGCACCTCGGGGGGGGGGCATACGACTGGTCATCTGTATTTGAATCCTCCTCTGAGGAGCTATCTGTAACCAGCAAGATATCTGCATCGACATGTAGCACTGACTGCTCAAAAGACCTGGTTCACTCCAGATTTTCCCATGACCGACTCAAATGGCTGATGCACAGGAAGAGTAGATGAATGTGTAAACATTGTTGACAAATGTAATACATTATAAAAAAATATGGCATGATAAAATTCACATATACGATGACTGGCTAAACAGGATGGCATTGCATGATTGACGTATATGTATCCTGGCTAAAGAAGATGGCATTGCATAATTCCCATATATGATATAGAAACCAAACAGGTGGCGTTCACACAAAGCAAATCTAAACTAAGCTGATGACATATAAGATGTATAATGTAAGCAATGCGAGGCGCCATATGCATGATATGACCAACATCGGCATGCCAGGTTAGAGCAAACACCTCATGTGGTAAATAGGAGTGGTCGGCTCCCTCTGAATCCCCATCTGAATAGTTATCTTCCTCTGGAATACAATCTAGAATGGCGGGAGGGGGGGCACTTCGCTCACCATGGAGCGGAGTCTGCATGCCATTATATTCCCACGCAACAATCTTCTCTTTTTCTCTACATGTTTAGTACGATTGTGTACATTAACTGACATGCATAATAAAAAAACATAGTTAGATTATGTAAGGCCTAAGGGGTGCATGCAAAAATCAAGACTGATGGTAGCAAACGAGTGGATAGATCCAAAACTAATGATAGCAGGTAGATTATAGCTTCAGTTTAAAAATATAGACAATGGATCATCTACTGTTTGTTGCCAACCCAACATGAACCACACAGAAGACCCCAGATGAACCAGATAGTAGACATATACTATCCGTTGCTGCCTCGATATGTGCCCCACGGGCATTTTAAAACTCAAGTTTGAACGATACAGTAGCAGGTAATAATAACTAATGTATAACGTAAGCAAACACGAAAGAGTGCGACCTCTCTTCCGGAACTGTGTAGTCCTCAGGTTCATCTGCTCAGTGGATGATGGTAATGCAGTTGGCGTGGCTGCTGGCAATAGGGAAGATGATCTGAGGTGGCGAAAGAAAGTCTGCAGGGGGAATCTCTGCTGCAATGAACGCTTCCGTCGATGGTGCACCTCAGGTGGGGTGGATGACGACATAGCAGGAGCAGAACATAACACATAGAGTTTTCTTTGACGCCAATCTGAAAATGAAGTAAATCCTAAGGGCTCCTTAGAATTGGAGGATTCTATAAACGCAGGGACATGAAAAACACAGGAATAGGATAGCAATGCACGTGTAAAACAGAGCATTTGGAAACATAGGATTTCTGTCAACCTGGGTTTTTGGTTCACATGAACAGGAGGAACACATGAATGGAGAAACATGGTCAAATTAAAGTCAAACCACGTGAAAATGAAAAAAATAAGAATCTTATCATGACAGTAATGCAATTAGTCATGTTCTTCATGTATATTAATTTGAAAAGGACGTCTAAGTGGATATTAAAACTCTTACATTTTTTCTTTTAAAGAGACACCAAAGGAAAAAATCCTCCAGTTTTGCTTTGCTCCACTCCTTCTAACCAAATGCATGAATAGTAGTACCATATTAGTTCCATAGCAAAGGATCCCTGAGGGATCGACATGAATGCAGAGTAACAAAATGATGCGACGAGTGTACAACCTCTTTGGCATAGCCTTGTCGACCTCAGCATCATTGGGTTGGACGTGGAGGATAGTGATGCTGGTGTGACTGTCGGAGGTGGGGAAGAAGATCTAAGGCCTCTGGAAATGGCGCCGAGGGTACAGCTCCGCTGTGATGGACGGTTCCATCGTTGGAGCAGCTCTGGTGAGGTGTACGGCGGCGAGCTGAAGCAGGAGAAGACAGACAAATTTAATCTGAATGTGGACTCTAATATCATTTGCAATAGAGGATGTAAAATACATCACCAAAAAGTGCTACATGTAAAATGCATCAGCCGCACCACGGCCGCTCTGACAGATGCTGTAAATAATGTTCACTCTGAACTTAACTGAAGAAACTAAACTTTATAGTTGAAACTGAATTTTACTATCGAAACTGGTTGAACTAGTAGCAGAGCATTGCAATAGATGTTTAGGGCATTCGAGCACTAATAGTTGAGAAACAACGATCTAAATTAGCAGCCGCTCGAGCAGGGAACACACTAGCAGAGAGCTAGTCATGCAGCAGCATGGCGAGCGAGTGCTAAAGCAGCAACTCCTATAGCTGCCGGAGGTCGTGCAGCAGCAGCAGCGCGAGTGAGAGCAAGAGCAGAGCAGCAGAACAAATGAGAGCAAGAGCGAGCAGCGGGGCGACCAACGGCAATAGCAGAGCAGAGCAGCAGCACGAACAAAAGCAAGAGCAGCACGACCAACATCAAGAACAGAGCCGCAGCGCGAGCAAGAGCCGGAGTAGCTGCAACTAGTGCCGGTGTGGAAGTCACCGTCGAGGAAGCAACGACATGGGGGAGAGACGCCGTGGATGAAGTGGCCGACGATGGTGCCATCGATGGAGACCCACCATGGCTGCTCGGTATCGAGCACTGGTAGCCCCGTGAGATCGAATAAAAGATAAAATGCAGCAGTGATTGCAGAACCTCCTTGGTGGCACTGAGTAGGCCTCGGCTTCATCGGAGGAATTGGTGAGGGTGCTGCGGTTTCGGTGGGGCAGGTCAAGGCGGTGCTGTGCAGATGGAGGTGGCACAATAGACGAGGCGAACATCGAGGCAGCTCCTTGGAGGTGGAGGACGGGGCGACTGATTTGGCGGGACGACGAGATCGACGATGGATCCTCATCTAGTGCAGTGGATGAGGGGTGACGAGTGTTGTGGTGGACGACGTCATCGGGGAAGAGTCTCCGACTGGGGCGGTCAGGAGGCCGGGGAGGAGCGTGGGGTTTTGCGGGTTTTGGCGGCCTCGGTGTACGAATGGGGGGGACAAAGGGGAAGGTAGGGGGAGCCATGGCTTAGGGACGCGCTTGTTCGAAATGTAGGGTAAGTTACCTGCGTACCCCCACCGGTTTTGACCATGCGATGTCGAGCCGACATTTCCGGCTGAGGGGTAGAAGGGGAATTTCGCGTGTCTCGGCTGCAGGACCGATTTTGGATGAGGAGGGAGTTTTGGCGCGTGTCGAAATTTCGAGATAATAAGGTGCGACGCGGGTTGAAAAGGCGGAAGTTTCATAGCAGATGAGACAAAAGATACTCGAGCTTGAAAATTTCGGGATAACAAGGCGCGGATTCCATGTTCGGCAGAACAAACTTAATGTGTACAAAAAAACAATTCATACAAGACACAAGAGAGTCATGTCCCCTTTTACCATATTGCTATAAATTCCATTGAAAAAACTACAAGAAAAATTAAAAAAAATCGGGAGAACAAGATTACCCTGTACAGTACCAAATCAATTCGCACTTCCCTCAACAACAACAAAAAACAAATCAATTCCCACCACAATAAAGAGTCATGTCCCTTTTTATATGATTACAAATGCCAGGATCTCGAATTTCAATATTTGAATCCATGTTATGTTGATTTCGAATGGATGTAGTCCTACATTTTGATCTTCCAGCAGCGGTTCGAACACTGGTAGCAGAGCATTGCAATAGATGTTTTGGGCGTTCGAGCACTAGTAGTAGAGAAGCGGTGATCTAAATCAGCAGCGGTTTATAATGGATGTAGTCCTACATTTTGTTCTTCCATCATATATGAACATTTTACTCCACCCTATGAACATATATATTGTCGTCTACCATATGGACTAAATTTCAATCAATTTTCCTTATTTGAATACGTCTATTGTCAAATTATACCATCATTTAAATATTATCTTGATAACAAAAAACATGCATATAGCAGTAATCACTATGAACTACATGTGCCATACGGTCTCTAATTCAAATATTTGTATCCATTTTTTGTTGAATTCAAATCACAGTACATTGGTCTAGGTAGCGAGATGTTCGGGATAATCTAAACCCTATTTTCATATGTATAATTTTTGGCTGAATTGGGACAAGTTTTGGTATAAGTTTCTTGCAAAACCGGAGATTCTCTCAACAAGCCTCGTGGTTCCGAGAGGGAACGTGTCACCTTTGTGTGCGAACTGATATACACTGCCTCCCCCCTGATTTTCTTTACAGAGGCAACATAGAACTATATGAGTGCCCTGTTAAATTTTGGAACTATTTCGGGTTCGTTAGGCCTTTTTTATACACTAGAAAAACATGCCCATGCGTTGCAACGGGAGGGAAAAAACATCTTTCATACACACATCCGACAACATCAGCAAACAATATTCTTAAAAAAATCTTTATTGACACAATTTCAAACAATATGAAAATCAATTTTAAGCCTCTGGTTTACATAAAAATCGTATCAACAGTTTAATGTGCATCATTGTATAGGGGTTGGAAGTGCACTGTGCATAACAGAGAAGATGATTATGTACCTTTTTTAACCTTTAGGATATGGTAGTTGATAGGAATCAACATCCCCTATAGTGCCAATAATAGATTATGTGATAGCATCTAACTTTCATATCTACTAACTTTGAATAGGGTAGAAAACATATATAATAGACTTTATTAAATGCCCCACATAGAGAAGATATTAGTTAAGTTTACATTCCGGGTTCGTTTGGCCTTTTCTATATATTAATTGAGTTTCTGGACATTTAATGTGCATAATTCAAATTTGAACTGCAAGCACATGCTCCAGTGCACAAAAGTTGGTTGAAAAATCACATGTGTGTCCATGGGTGAATTTCTAGGTCCCATGCAAGAAATGGGAATGAAATTCAAACATCTGGGCGTCGTGACTCAACCGAGAACATTGAGAAACTTGGTTTTTAAATTCCTGTAAATCCAAAACTCACCTGGAAATCATGAAACTTGGCAAGGTGTCATGTCATGGCACTAACATTTTGTGGTAAAAAACTTGGCCGAATTGGAACAAGTTTTGGTTTAAGCTTCTTGCAAACCGGAGCTTCTCTCAAGAAGGCTCGTGGGTCTGAGAGGGAACGTGTCACCTTTGTGTGTGAAGCGATATACGCTGCCCCCCCTGATTTTCTTTACAGAGGCAACATAGAACTATATGAGTGTCGTGTTAAATTTTGGGATTAGTCCGGGTTTGTCTGGCCTTTTTTATACATCAATTGAGTTTCTGGTCATTTAATGTGCATAATTCAAATTTGAACTACAAGCACATGCTCCAGTGCACCAAAGTTGGTTGAAAAATAACATGTGTGTGCTCGGGTGAATTTCTAGGTCCCATGCAAGAAATGAGAATGAAATTCAAACATCTGGGTGTCGTGGCTCGGCCAAGAACATTGAGAAATTTGGTTTTAAAATTCTTGTAAATCCAAAACATGCTTGAAAATCATGAAACTTGTCTTGGTGTCATGTCATGGTACTAACATGTTGTGGCAAAAAAATTGGCCGAATTGGAACAAATTTTGGTATAAGCTTCTTGCAAACTGTAGCTTCTCTCAACAATGCTCGTGGTTCTGAGAGGGAAGATGTCACCTTTGTGTACGAAACGATATACGCTGCCCCCCTGATTTTCTTTACAGAGTCAACATAGAACTATATGAGTGTCATGTTAAATTTTGGAATTATTTTGGGTTCGTTTGGCTTTTTTTATACATTAATTGAGTTTCTGGTCATTTAATGTGCATAATTCAATTTTGAACTACAAGCACATGCTCCAATGCACCAAAGTTTGTTGAAAAATCACATGTGTGTCCTCGAGTAAATTTCTAGGTCCCATGCAAGAAATGTGAATGAAATTCAAACATCTGGGCGTCGTGGCTCGGCCGAAAGCATTGATAAACTTGGTTTTTTAATACCCGTAAATCCAAAACACACATGAAAATCATGAAACTTGGCTTGGTGTCATGACATGGCACCAACATGTTGTGGTAATTTTGTTGTCCGATTTGCGAAGGCGCACAGATTAACAATCAACAAAGTCATTTTGGAACAAGTGTTGTCACGTTACAATCGGAAACACTAGTATTATTGAAACCGTGGGCGTTCTACTTACCATTTACATGCCACCATGCATCCCCCTTTTCTATTAGCTAGGAGGCGCCATGCAGGGTTGCTATTTGAGTATGGGAGGTGTGCGATCAGACCCCTACGCGTGCTTATCGGGAGGAGAGCCCTTTGACCTCCATCTGCCGCCCACCTCTCTCCCAAGGTCTCCATTAATGGCGCCCGAGCCCCTGTTTAATGGCGTGGATATGTCTCACTCGACTGAGATTTAAGAGAGAAAAAAGAAAATCTGAAAAGAAAATTTTGCATGGATCTTGATGTAAGATCCGACGGACCTATATAGCATCTACTACAAGACTGATGAATATATAAGGACGACGACAGTGGATAATAATTGTCTTACATAACTAGGAAGATAATTAAAAAAGCTACATGCGGCTACGCCTGAAATACACAAGGGCAAAAGAAGAAGGAAGACAATGATCTGGCTCGCTGATCTCTACTTTCTTGATGCGTTGCTGCAGGCCGCGGGAACTAGTCTCTGCGGCAAGCGGCGATGAGCTCTTTCGTGTCCTCAACACACTGCTTGAGAGCATCCACAAATTCCTCCACCAGCCTTTGGCGCTCGATGCGGAGCATTTCATTCTC
Source organism: Triticum urartu (assembly GCF_056163025.1). Taxonomy (NCBI): domain Eukaryota; kingdom Viridiplantae; phylum Streptophyta; class Magnoliopsida; order Poales; family Poaceae; genus Triticum; species Triticum urartu. The sequence goes on from NC_141873.1 coordinate 260,801,902, forward strand.
GTCCATAAGTTTCTTGACGATGACGCCGGTCCTTTTCAACAAGGCACTGGTCTCCTCCTGCTGCTCTGCACTTCCGATGATCTTCACCCTTAGCAGGTCGCGCTTGGCCCGGAGCTTCTCATTGCCCTCCCTTAGTTGCCGGATGACGCCGGTAGCCTGTTCAAACGAGGATTTCATGTCGTAATGCAACCTCGCCCAGCCGGAGATCTGATCCATCTGGCTATGGACGATCGCATGCATGCGCTTGTAAGAGTCGTCGCCTACCCGCGAGACATTTACCCAGGTCGCCACGGCGTGGAAGGACATCTCTGCTGCATTCGCGGCATGACAGGACATCTCTGCTGCTTCCGTTCCGCGACCGGACCATTCTGCTGCATCGACGACGCGACGGGACCTCCGTGCTACTTCAGCAATGCGGCGGGACCTCTGTGCTGCTACTTCCACGCTGCGGGACATGTCGGCTGCTTTCGTGGCGAGGCATGACATCTCTCGTGCTTCCGCTTCCATGCTCGCCTCTTCCTGGTGGTAATCTCTTGACCTAGAACTCACGCTGGCCATGGCAGACGCAAGGGAAGGATGCTGAATGACTTGTTTGTTTTTGTGGATGAGGAGTTGAGGAGGAATGTGCAGTCATCTTGGCATAGTAGTATTTATAACAAAGTACTAATACGCTCCTAAGTGGGAAACCATTTAGGTTGTGATCGGTGTGAACAGGTTTGAAGAGTTTTCGATACTTAATGTGCACCGTGACCAAGAAGGAGGGGAAAACGAGAGAACTTAATTTTTATTTGCTAATTAATAGCATTGCATGCAATTACCTAACCATTGCATGTCATGTTTGGTAGGGAGCATGTTATACAGGAAGATAAGAGGTGCACGCACGCACTCGTCCTCTCTCACACACGCATCTGTAGCTACGAATTGTAGAGTTCTCAACCATCCGGTTGGCTCTATCATAGGTTTCCCGTTGCTCCTTGGGCTTTAGATTGAGAAGTTTAAAATGCGGAGGCTAAGCTGGAGGAGCGAGGTTTTGGTTAATGTGCGGGCCGCACACGGCACCAACACGACACAAGCTTCGTCTTCCTGGTGCGCAGTCAGGTGATTTGTCCAAGTATAGACACAACCAAACCCTCCTTGGTATTTGTTCCTCGACTTATCTGCAAAGAAATTAGGATCGGAGGGAGTACTACTAGTAGTACTACTACTTTGATGTGTCGCATCAACTCGCACAAGTATGCAACACTTCCTGAACAAACAAGCATATACGCTGTTATACTTCTTACCCAAAGGATCTTTATATCCAACAAACACAAAATATCTGTTCGACTGTTGGAAATTACTTTAACTGCTAATCTGATATCGAAGTAATTGCTCCATCGCCACCAAAACCCACCATCTCTTAAGCTAAAGTAGACTGAGTTAACCCCTATATTAGCATATTACTAAGATAAACAGAAGGTACTGTATAATCATTTAGGACGTGAGCTTGTCAATCTGAATGTGGAGGGACACTAGCTTAGCCCCGGCCAGCAGCTTGGGCGGAACTGTGAAGAAGGTCAGCTCCTGCACGACGACGTCGCCGGGAACCTTGCTGCTTGTCATCTCCATTTCCACCTTGACGGCGTCGGTCCTACCTTTGGGCTCGCCCAGCGGGCCGTTCACCCACAGCTTGGCCGCGTAGTGCGGCAGTGGGGACGCCCCCGCTCTAATGCAGACGACCAACACGACGATAGGAGCGCCGATGTCAAGCACGCCGCCGACTAAGAAAAAACGCGTGGCCGTCCTCCTCCGCGAACAGCAAGAGCCGTGGATCCAACAGTGGCACTTGCAGCTGGAGCACCTTGTCGTACTAGATCCTGTGCACGGGCATGGGATGCACGGTGCTGATGTGGTGGGAGAGCGCCGGTGGTGGGCCTTCATAGCCGCAGACGGGCACGGGGCATTTGCAGGGTGCGAGCGGACACTCGCTCTGGTGATTGGCGAGCTTATGGCAAGTGACGTAGAGCCCACAACCTTCGCGCGGGCACTCCACCCTCACCGAGGAGAGCACGACATCCATCACCGTGTTCCGCACGTCGAAGCCACTGCCGCGCTCGCACTTCTGGCACTACCGCTGGTTCTCGGGGCGCTCGCCGTGGCAGTCCGCGCAGGCCAGGTGCCCTCACTTGCACTGCACAAATCAATCGAACACCACATCAATCAAGAAACATGCACCTTGCTCGATCAGCTGAACGGACGAGGTGTATTCGAACCTCATACACTGGAGGCTTCAAGGGGCGGAGGCATAAGGGGCAGTGGAGCAAGGTGAGGTCCATAGAGACCATAGAGAGCTCCATTGTCGGTCCCTGTTCCGTCAGCATGATCTTGCCCTCCTCGTGCACAACCATCTCTCGCTTTATGATACGTCTCCAACGTATATATAATTTATGAAGTATTCATGCCAATATATTATCATTCTTGGATGTTTTACAATCATTTTATAGCAACTTTATATCATATTTTGGGACTAACCTATTGACCCAGTACCCAGTGCCAGTTGCTATGTCTTGCTTATTTTTTACATCGCAAAAAATCAATATCAAACGGAGTCCAAACACCACGAAACTTTTTGGAGACTTTTTTGGACCAGAAGGAACCTAATGGGCCGTAGCTGCACCTGGGGGGGGGGGGCGAGGGGGGCACAACCCACCAGGGCGTGCCAGGCCCCCTGGTGCACCCAGGTGGGATGTGCCCACCTCGGTGGCCTCCCGCACCCCTTCTTTGCACTATAAATTCCCAAATATTCCGAAACCCTTTGGGGTTAACCTAGAACAGAAGTTTAGCCGCCGCAGGGCTCCGTAGCCATCGAAAACCAATCTAGACCCGTTCCGGCACCCTGTCGGAGGGGGAATCATCTCCGGTGGCCATCTTCATCATCCCGGCGGCCACCACGATGAGGAGGGAGTAGTCCACCCTCGGGGCTGAGGGTTTGTACCAGTAGCTATGTGTTTAATCTCTCTCTCTCTCTCTCTCTCTCTTGTGTTCTTGATATGTCATGATCTTGATGTATCACGGGCTTTGTTAATATAGTCGGATCATATGGTGTTTTCCCCTTGACGGTGTCCTGGACTAGGAGGTACTCACCACATCGTGTGCCGATCAGTTAGATTGGGCCGAGGACCCCCATGGCCGTATACTCAAGGGCCAGTTCGGACAACCGATGTATACACAAGGAAGATTCCACAAGACTTGGTGATCAAGACAAGGACTCCTCCCCACAGGCGTATTCGACTAGGACTCTTGTTATCCTAGGCCTCTGGTGGATTATATAAACCGAGGCTAGGCTAGTTGATAGATATATGCTAGATCATTATGACATTACTCATCATACCTCTAGGGTTTAGACCATGGTATATGATCTCGAGGTAGATCAACTCTGTACTTGATACTCTATTGATATAAACAAGAGTAGGACGTATGGTTTTACCTCCATAAAGAGGGCCCGAATATGCGTAAAAACACCGTGTTCATCGTCCCTATTACCATTCATCCTAAATCCACAGCTCGGGACCCCCTACCCCGAGATCTGCCGGTTTTGACACCGACAATGGTGCTTTCATTGAGAGTTCCATTGTGTGATCGACAAAGGATCAATGGCTCAACTGCAGATCAACTGCGACGTCAGCATCTTCGTCGCTGGCTCGACTGGTCACCTTGGCTTGACCGAGGATTGCGCCCTACCTCCGATCGTCATGTTCGGATGAGGGCCTTCATCAACATCAACTCCGATGTCTGTCAAGATCATGGAGGAATCATCCATGGAGCTCGGGGGCTCAACGTCAACATTGCCCTCGGGCGACCGTGCTGTTTTTCTAGACAACGAACTTGTATCCGCCGCCACCGCCTTCTCTAGTGTCATTTTAACGATTGCTTTAGTGGAATTGTGCGGAATTGAGTCTACGACAACCCTGGAAAATTTTGTCGAGTTCTGATGGAGAAATCTCTGGCAATCTACGATATACCGGCACCCTGTCAAATCTGGACAGGAATCTGGACGAGTTTAGGGCGTTATCTCCAGAGCCCAGCTCAGAGGTTCTATGAAAGATCCAACCGTTCATCTGCTATGGAATTCCCATATCTACCACGCCTCAAAATTTCAGCTCGATCCGACCGTTCAAACTCCGGGAACCTTCCGATTAGTGCATCACTTTTCAGATCTGTTTTTTGCGCGAGAACGAATCTGACCTAAGTTCATCTTTTTTATGAACGGGATTTCGGACATCCTTTTTGAAGGAAGTTTGATATGGGGTATTGTGTTTTGTTCCCAAACACATCCCGCTAAATTTAAAGTCTTTTTCAATATGATCTTCACCATCGCGCCGGTGTCAAACCAGCCCGACAATGTTGCTCTACGGCTGCCGACCTACGCTAGACATGTCGTCGCTTTGTTGAGCCAAGCTCAACTTCTTCAGATCATCATCTTTGCGAGCCGAACAAGAGTTCGGCATCATGAAGAATAAATCATCGCCAACACCGCCGTCACACGGACTACACGGAACAGGCACACCGGCATCGCCGCACGGTCACTTCATCAAGCCGACATTGACCATGTCACGAGCTACGACCTGCATCGGCATGGCCGCACTGTTACTTCTTCAAGCCGATGTCCATCTCGCCGACCTACTTCGACACCTCGGCTGGACCGGGGGCTCCGCTATTTCTTCGTCAACCTACTCCGGAGACTTCGACGTCACGAGCCGACCAGTTTTGTTATGTTAGCTGGACCGGGGGCTTTGCCTCGGCGAGATAATCTTTGCCAGCATCGCCATGCCGTCGCTTCATCACCCATCAGGCAATGGGTGTGCGGATCGAGTCCCAATTTTGGGAGTAACCTTTCTTCGGACTGCTACAACAAATAAACCAGGTGCTATTAATTCTAGCAATTTTTGTTTGTTTGAGTATATTTTTTTCAAGGAATTATTACTCTGGTTTGTTCCATCATCTGTACACAGGTCTATCAAATGGTGGCCGCATTAACAATGGCCGCGTAGTGGTTTGGTCAGTTTCCGTACATAGTTCGGCGAACGCCGCATCCGGAGCTCAGACCGACCGGTGAATTCAGCTTTGCCACGCCTTTACCGCATCATGCCGACACCCTGCATCGACATTGACTTCGGCGCCAGGCCACATATCTTTAAATAAATTATTTTTGCGAAAATCAATTACGCAAGGATTTTATATATTTATATTATTCATTTTGGACCACACTATTTTATGTGTGTAGGTGATCGACTTTGACTGCGTCACGCGGTCACTTCGGCAAGCCAACGTCATCGTCCAATTGGCATAAATCGGCTGGCATGATCATCTTGTTGATTGAATTTCCATACCGACATGTTCGGATGCTTCGGGGACTTCGGCATCATCAAGAGGGTCCTACCGCATCGGGTGTTTGGTGCACGGGCCATATTTCTTTTATTACTCACTTCGCATGAATTATTAATCATGCAACCTTTTTTTATTACTGTTATCTCCGGCTTGCACTATCTTCTGTGCACAGGTAAATGATCCGGATTGGGCAGCGCTGTCACCTCGGCTGGACCGAGGGCTTCGTCATCGCTTCATTAATCCACACCGGGGACTTCGACGTCACTCTGCCGGCCTGCATTGGCCGAGCCGTGTCACTACCTCGGAGTGCCGAACTCCTTGCTCGGACACCTCGGGCTTGGAGGCTGGGAACCTTGTCGGATCTGTCACAGATCAATGAGCATCTTCTTCCCGCCACAAGCCTGAATCGTGTCATCAACACCGATCACATTAACCAGCTAAGTCGCTTTCATGCTAAAAAACTTTCAGTTTTAAATTTTGTTCGGTTCGACCAAGCATTATACTTTTTGGCAAAAAGTTTTTTGTGACAAAATTCCTTGTCAAAACTTTGTTTGTGACGCACAAATTCTTCCCATTTATTTAGGGGCTTCCTTTATGAAGCCTTTCCTCTTGCATATGATTATAATTGTATGGCTTCGTTCCTTGTTCGTGTATTACGCCACAATATGCACCATGTTAACTTAAGTATTTCGTAAGCTAGGTTGCCTAGCTCCTGTGTTTACCCCTACGTTCCCGATTGTTCGGCTAGGCAGTAAAGGGAGCACCTCTGTGATTGTTACTACTGGGTCATCCGAGTTAGTACCTCAGACTGGATGAAGCCGAAAGCTAGCGCTCTTATTGTTTTCAATCATGGTCGGCACACAATGGAACTCATGAGTACAAAAAATCTGTTGCACAAGTCTCATAGTAACAATGAGCAACTGAAGAAAGGTATCAGTGGGGGTACTATTTTCTTCGAAGATGCTTCTTACACTTCGTTAGTAATATAGCATAAGTTCCCTGAGCGCGCTTTGTCTGTTACAGACTGATGGCCTGATTGCCTGGTTATCGAAAACATCATCGATATTCTCGACATGTGGAGTACATAACACTTTTCGGCCCTTGACCAAAGAGGGAGAAGCCAACGGTCAGTTAAGACGCGTTTAAAGTTCGGGTGAACACAAATATGATATAAGTACTTTGGTACATACAATAATTATACATAAAATTCTTTTACCCAAGTCACTTGGGGGCTCTTAAAATTTATATGAGTTGTTTTATAGTAAATGTGTTTTCTTCTTGGTCGTTGGAAAGTCTTTTTCCACCGCCCCTTTTTCGACTCGAGTGTATGGTCAATAGATGGATAGCCTGCCTTCTCTCTAAAAGCCGCTCGAGTTTAGTTTGCTAAGCTGACATCGGAGAAGTACTCCGCATTTGGGATAACTAGCTTGAAGCCATAGGCGGACTCGCGTGCAGTCTCGAGATCGGATGTGGCATGTTAAAGCACGACAAAAGCACATTTTTTTTTTCCAATTTTTGGATTGGCACTGAACACTTGATCTTGTTCGGACGTCAAGTTTTTACTGAATTTTTTGGTTTTCCAAGCTTATGGCACTTTTAAACTATTTGTGTGTTTCCAGCATAAGTCTCGTAGTGCAACGCCGGACACCTTTAGGGATTCGGCAAAAACATTCTCAGATATTGCTATATATGCATCGGTTTCAAATTGTGTCTTCGGTCAAATAGTTGGGTTGCCCGGCTCCTGTGCTTGCCTCCTACGTTCCGCTTTGTTCGGCTAGGTGTGCAAAGGGAGAACCACTGCGATTGTGCTTCCAGCTCGCATGGTTAAGCACCTCAGTGAAGAAAGCCGAAAACCGACTGTCACAATAAGCGTAAACTGGTCAGCGATCCGATGACTATGTTAAATCACGGGCCGTTCATAACATTGGCCGAAGTGTTTACGGCTTGACCTCGGCTGTCGCCGAACACTAACCAGGGGCTCGTAGCCAGCTTCCCTAGTTTAAAGCTCCTATGACTAAGTGAAAGTTATAAAGCCCGCATATCTGATTGCCTCGTTTCCGCTAACACAACCGCCTTCGGGCGCCGAGACGTCGGCTAAGGGTTGTCTTATTATTGCGGAGACACCCTGCATAGTATCTACAAAGGGGTAGAAGCCAACGATGGGCACTTTCAACTGATAAATGGTCGCAACGGAGTCAAAATAAACATATCATCGTCATTTGTATTTAATATACAAGGGCTGCCTTCCATAATCATCGTTATAAAGCTATAAATATGCATCAATTTGACTTAAGATTTTTTCCAAGATGGGTTGCTGGCTCCTGTGCTTACCCCTACGTTCCCGATTGTTCGGCTAGGTGGTAAAGGGAGCACCTCTGTGATTGTTACTACCGGGTCATTCGAGTTAGTACCTCAGACTGGGTAAGCCGAAAGCTAGCGATCTTAAAGGATCACATTGGTCAGCAACGACGGAAGTGAAAATTTTGGTTCATTAATACCATAGAGTTCGGGAACTTTCATTAATCCCATGCCTATATACATGATCATACCTAGATGTTCTCATAACTATGCTCAATCTATCAATTGCTCGACAGTAATTTGTTCACCCATCGTAATACTTATGCTATCTTGAGAGAAGCCACTAGTGAAACCTATGGCCCTCGGGTCTATTTTCCATCATACAAGTTTCCAATCTATTTTATTTTGCAATCTTTACTTTCAATTTATATCATAAAAATACCAAAAATATTTATCTTATTATTATTATCTCTATTAGATCTCACTCTTGCAAGTGGCCATGAAGGGATTGACAACCCCTTTATCATGTTGGTTGCGAGGTTATTATTTGTTTGTGTAGGTACGAGGTGACTCGCGCGTGGTCTCCTACTGGATTGATACCTTGGTTCTCAAAAACTAAGGGAAATACTTACGCTGCTTTGCTGCATCACCCTTTTCTCTTCAAGGGAAAACCAAGACATGCTCAAGAGGTAGCATGGAGCATGTGCTTGTATTTCGAATTCGAATTATGCACACAAAGGTGACACGTTCCCTCTCAGAACCACGAACCTTCTTGAGAGAAGCTCCGGTTTGCAAGAAGCTTATACCAAAACTTGTTCCTATTTGGCCAATTTTTTTACCACAACATGGTAGTACCATGACATGACACTATGCCAAGTTTCATGACTTTCACGCGTGTTTTGGATTTACAAGAATTTTAAAACCAAGTTTCTCAATGTTCTCGGCCGAGCCACGATGCCCAGATGTTTCAATTTCATTCCCATTTCTTGCATGGGACCTAGAAATTGACCCGAGGACACACATGTGATTTTTCAACCAACTTTGGTGCATGGGAGCATGTGCTTGTAGTTCAAATTTGAATTATGCACATTAAATGACCAGAAAATCAATTAATGTATAAAAAAGGCCAAATGAACCCGGTATAATTCCAAAATTTATCAGGGCACTCATGTAGTTCTATGTTGCCTCTATAAATAAACTCAAGGGGGGCAGTGTATATTGTTTCGCACTCGAAGGTGACACGTTCCCTCTCCAAACCACGAGCCTTCTTGAGAGAAGCTCTGGTTTGCAAGAAGTTTATACCAAAATTTGTTCCTATTCGACCATATTTTTTTACCATGGCATGGTAGTACCATGACATGATACCATGCCAAGTTTCATGATTTTCAGGCATGTTTTGGATTTACAAGAATTTTAAAACCAAGTTCCTCAATGTTCTTGGCCGAGTCACGACATCCAGATGTTTGAATTTCATTCCCGTTTCTTGCATGGGACCTAGAAATTCACCCATGGACACACTCAAAGGTGACATGTTCCCTCTCAGAACTATGAGCCTTCTTGAGAGAAGCTCCCGTTTGGAAGAAGCTTATACCAAAACTTGTTCCAAATATGCCCAATTTTTTACCACTTCATGTTAGTGCCATGACATGATAGTATGCCAAGTTTCATGATTTCCAGGCGAGTTTTGGATTAACATGAATTTAAAAACCAAGTTTCTCGATGTTCTCGGCCGAGTCACGACGTCCAGATGTTTGAATTTCATTCCCGTTTCTTGCATGGGACCTAGAAATTCACCCATGGACACACATGTGATTTTTGAACCAACTTTGGTGCACCGGAGCATGTGCTTGCAATTCAAATTTGGATTATGCACATTAAATGTCCAGAAACTCAATTAATGTATAACAATGCCAAACGAACCCGGAATAAATCCAAAATTTAACAGGGCACTCATATAGTTCTATGTTGCCTCTATAAAGAAAAATCTGGGGGAGGTAGTGTATATCGTTTCGCACACAAAGGTGACACGTTCCCTCTCAGAACCACGAGGCTTGTTGAGAGAATCTCCGGTTTTGCAAGAAACTTATACCAAAACTTGTCCCAATTCAGGCAAGAATTATAGACATATGAAAACAGGGTTTAGATTATCCCGAACATCGTGCTACCTAGACCAATGTACTCTGATTTGAATTCAACATAAAATGGATACAAATATTTGAATTGGAGATTGTATGTCACATGTAGTTTATAGTGAAATATGATTACTGCTATATGCATGTTTTTTGTTATCAAGATAATACTTAAATGATTGTATAACTTGACAACAATCGTATTCAATTAAGGAAAATTGATTCAAATTTAGTCCATATGGTAGACGACAATATATATGTTCATAGGGTGGAGTAAAATGTTCATATATGATGGAAGATGAAAATGTAGGACTACATCCATTATAAACCGCAAGGTCACCTAACGATATATTTGAATTCAACATAACGTGGATTCAAAAATTGAAATTCGAGATCCTGGCATTTGTAATCATATAGAAAGGTACATGACTCTTTCTTTTGGTGGGGATTGATTTGTTTTTTGTTGTTGTTGAGGGAAGTGCGAATCGATTTGGTACCGTACAGGGTAATCTTGTATCTAACTAATTTTTTATTATGCATGTCAGTTATTGTACACAATCGTACTAAACATGTAGAGAAAAAGAGAAGACCATTGTGTGGGAATACAATGTCATGCAGACGCCGCTCCATGGTGGCTGAAGTGCCCCCCCTCCCGCCATTCCAGATTGTATTCCAGAGGAAGATAACTGTTCTGATGGGGATTCAGAGGGAGCCGATCACTCCTATTTACCACCTGAGGTGTTTGCTCTAACCTGGCATGCTGATGTTGGTCATATCATGCCTATGGCGCCTCACATTGCTTACATTATTCATCTTATATGTCATCAGCTTAGTTTAGATTTGCTTTGTGTGAATGCAACCTGTTTGGTTTCTATATGATACTCCCACCGTTCCTAAATATTTGTCCTTTTAGAGATTTTAACAAGTTACTACATACAGAGCAAAATGAGTGAATCTACAGTCTAAAGTATGTCTATATACATCCATATGTAGTAGTCCATTTGAAACCTCTAAAAAGACAAATATTTAGGAATGGAGGGAGTATATGGGAATTATGCAATGCCACCTTCTTTAGCCAGACATCATATACGTGAATCATGCAATGCCATCCTGTTTAGCCAGCCATCGTATATGTGAATTGTATCGTGCCATATTTTTTTCATAATGTATTCCATTTGTCAACAATGTTTATACATTCATCTACTCTTCCTGTGCATCAGCCATTTGAGTCGGTCATGGGAAAATCTGGAGTGAAAATAAGGTCTTCTGAGCAGTCAGTGCTACCCGTCGATGCAGATTTCTTGCTGGTTACAGATAGCTCCTGAGAGGAGGTTTCAGAGATAGATGACCAGTCGTATTTCCTCCCCGAGGTGCATGCTCTAACTTGGCAAGGTTATATTGCTCATATCATGCATATGGTGTCTTGCATTGCCATGCCATCTGCGTAGATTAGACATGCTTTGTGTGAATGCCTCATGTTTGCTTTCTATATCAGATATGTGAATTATGCAATACCATGTTTTTCAGCCAGTTATCATATATGTGAATTATGCACCGCCATGTAGCCAGGCATCATATGTGTGAATTATCTCATGCCATCTTTTTTTCATTACATATTCCATTTGTCGACAATCTGTGTATATTGAACTACTCTTCATGTGTATCAGCCATTTGAGCCGGTTATGGAAAAATCAGGAGTGAAAACAAGGTCATTAGAGCAGGAAATGGTACCTGTTGAAGCATATATCTCGATGGTTACATGGAGCTCCTCAAAGGAGGATTCAGAGACAGATGAACAGTCCTATATCCCACTTGAGGTGTATGCTCTAAGTTGCAATGTTTATATTTCTCATGTCATGCATATGGTGTCTTGCATTGCTTAGTTTAGACATCATATGCACAATATTGAATTTCATCTGCTTAGTTTAGAGATCATACATGCGAGTGCCAGCTGCTTAGTATATGAATCAATTATGTCAATTATATCATGCCATCATGTATACTTAGACAACATTTATGTGAATTATTTCATCCCAACCTACTTTAGAAAGACATCATATAGTTTTGTCATGTCATCCTGTTTAGATACGCATCATATGTTGAATTATGCCATTATATCCTGTTAAGTTATCCATCATATATCTAAAACGGTGTCATGCTATCCTGTTTATTTAGGCATCATATATGTGAAATTGTGTCATGCTGTCCTGTTTGGTTAGACAACATTTATGTGAATTACCACATCTGTCTATCATAGAATGTCTGTATGTTCAATTTATTTTCTTATTTATCAGCCATTTGAATTGGAGGGGGTGATGGCAGTATCTAAGGGAGCAAAAACCCGTTCTTCACAAAAGACAGTGCTACCCGTCGATGCAGATAGAACCATGGTTTTCCTGGCCCAAAAACATGCCCCACCACACATAATCAACACTCTTCCAGATTGAACACTTACACCGTTGGGCAGAGAACCAGCTACAACCCATCTAACCCCAACCCCAGCGGATAGTAACCCACTTCTAGTTGACAAAGCACCATGTCCACCACAGAGTACCCCCACACGAGCAGTTTGTAAAGCAACTACAGTGCCCAAAGCACGAAGACCACCACAACGAACCCAAATTCCACGTTTAAAGCAGAAGAGCAACTGTTCTCAGGTCAGATTCTGTAGTGATGGTCCATACTCCTTTGCTGTTGCATCACTGTATTTACTCATACCAACTACTTTCGAATTTGAAGGATTCAATTGAAACTCCAATGGCGCAACAGGTATGTTTTGAACCTATTTCTTTAACTGGATTGCTGTTCTAACTTCTTGCTCTATGTTGATTTCAATTTCAGTTGTATAAACAGTTATGTTCTCATGTGATGCACATTACAAGTGTTGCCAATGCTGTGTAGTTTCTCACACTTATATTTTGTCTATGCTGTTGTGTCTTAAAAATATATGAGTTGAACTGTGTCTCTATCTTGATTTGGCAACATAAACTAGAATGATATGGACAATACAGTGACCATAGTACATAGATATATGTTTGTTTCATGCTGTTATCTTGTCCACCTTACTACTGAACTGGTTTACCAAAATGAGTTTGGTATACTACATGCTAAACCTATGATGTGTCTGCTTGTTTCTCTTGCAGTATGTGAATAGAATATTGGAGAAGAGCACCCCACTATGCAATGATAGAGAAGTAATGCAGATAAGGTTCAAGATAGTGAGACAACCCTGTTGGTCTCCAAGAAAGGTGATAAAAATGATCTTGTAGACAGTGAGAAAACCCCACAGTCCTGCGTTGATGTAGTGTTCGAGTTACTGGCCAGTACCGTTGGCACAAGCTCTTCGACCTCGCTGCCTGAATCACTTCAGCTTCTTCAGTCTCAGCTACAAGCTGAAAGGCATCAGTCAGCTGTGCTGCGGCAAGAAGCCGAAGGACTGAGGAAGTCCCTGCAGAATTCAGATGCATACTTTCTGGTGCAACAACAAGTGCTGGAGGATTTAAGCGCCAAACCAGAGAAAGTTAATAAGCTTGCTAAGCATCTTGCCAACATTATGGGTACCCAGGATATTGTTTCTTGAGCTCTTCTAAAGTGGTTTCAGTTCTAGACTTGTTTTGCTGCGGCGTTTATTTGCACTGGTCGCCATGTTTGACAACCAGTGTATATGATAATGCTACTTTGTTTCCTATATTTGCACTGGTGGCGAACTTTGATGCCCAGTGGATGTAATATGTGTAATAGCTGTGATAGCCTAGCATAATTTGCTTGCTTGTTTATTTCCTTGTTGTCTTGTTTATTTGTTTGCTTGTAGTCAGTGCAGTTCTTTTTCCGGGGTATGCTAGTGGCCGCAATAACCTATTTTTTGAAACTAGGCCACAATAACCATGGGCTACATATTTACTGTAGTTACCATGGGCCTCCTACGGGCCGTAGAAACAATGGGCCTTCTTAGGGCCGTAGAAAGAATGGTCCTTCTACGGGCCATAACATCAATGGGCCTTCTCCGGGCCATAGCATCAATGGGCCTTCTACGTGACGTATGATCGATAGGCCAATAATAGACCGCATTATGGGCCATAAACGGGCTAGATTTGGAATCGTCCGTTCATGGGCCGACAATAACAGGATGTCATTAATCGATCATATTTGATGACATTATGAAAATAGCCCAATGGATTAATTGGCCGTAAACAGGCCGATTGTAACCACGGGCTGAATTTGGCCCACAAGCAGAAAAGGCCAATGAAGGGTCGTAAGTAACCGAATGCTGGAAATGAGCCCAAGAATAAATGGGCCCTGAGAAGGCCAAAAGATAACATGGGCTGGAAACGGCCCAATGGGCCGTTAATGGGTATAAAGGGGTACACTTTTCATTGCGGGCCAGATTCACCACGGGCCGTTAATGGGCCAAGAGTTACAAATGGCCTCGTATGGGCCGAAAGATATCATGGGCCATACATGGGCCGGAAGTTACAACGGGCTGGAATCATATTGGATGGCCCAGATGAAGCTACTGGGCTTAATTCCGATAGGCCATAACGGGTTGTGAGTTAGCGGGCTGTAAATGGGCTATATACGAACATGCCGTTAACAGGCTTTCCGTGGGCCGGCCCGTTACCTTTTGACGAAGTCAAACGGGACGGTCTTTTCACCGAAATGGGCCTCTATTGGGTCGTGCCACGTGTCGACGTATCATAGGCGCCTCCTGTCCAATTAATGGATGACATCTGTCCCAACGGTGAGCCAACACATGTTTCCTCCGGCCAATGCAAATTTTACACGTGGAAAATCCTCATTGGTCTGGGCTGTTAGCGGGTTATCGAATCCAAAACCGGACCCAATAGCTTAACAACGACCCATTATGGTGGATGCCACGTGTAGGTCACCCTTGACGAAAGCACTTCCATGACGCGCGATTTATCGTCATGGAAGTGGACACTTCCGTGATGATAATTTTGGTAATGTCATCGAACACTTCTATGACAACACAGGTATGACTATCTTGATTCTGTCATAAATTTGTCATGGATGTACATGCATGACAGAAAATGTGACCTACTATGACAAACACGTATCATCACGGAAGTTTATTTTTTATAGTGTATCTCATCACGGTGTTCGACATAAGGATTGCCATCAATGCAAGAGGCAATAAGAGCAGAGGCTGGCGCATGTTGGCCGCGGCAGATTTGTACCCCTACACGTTCGGAGACGTCGTGTGCCATCTAGGCCGCATCTTCGCGGTGACAAGCCAAGGGACTTGTTTCATCTAGTTTCCATCCTACGATACGGGAGATTACAAATGGAATGCACAAACCATCATTTGCATCCCTAACGATACTCCATTATTTTGCAGGGACCTGTCATCCCCCGATCAAAATAAGATCGTCGATCCTGGATGTGCATTTGCATCCGTGATTCGGTCTAACCTAGAACCTTGTAGCTGACTTTGGCATATTGGGATCAACTATCTTAGCAGTCATTACCCATGGTACCACTGATGTGCAACATGGTCACACAATCTACCACGATCGGACCGTCACCATCTACCCAGGTATTCCATTTAGTATTATATTTTTTAACCCTCTCGCCTTCTCTTTCGTTGTTGTACTACTTACTAGTACTAGTAGGAGTACTTTTTACCTTGGAGGACGTGTATAACTAGCTAGGCCCTTGAAGACTTGAACCCACTAGCTGCCACCATTTTTGTTTTTCCATGTCTTACTATCTCATCCATGTAGCCAAGAGTGGATATATATAATAAGCTGGTTATTTTACTTCCTCTATACCGGAGTAGTACTATTTGCTGCACAATATTACTAACCGCCATATTTGAGCACGACATTATTATGCATGGACCTTGACTGTGTACATCACCATGTGTCCAGATCTGAGATGCCATGTGTACCAGATGAACGGTGTTGAGTTCGACCCCCGTGATGCCACATGGGTGCCAAGAAACACTCTTGGAGAGTACTCGCTTTTCATTGGGGACAGCTACCCCATTGTGAAGCGGATGCCACCTTCCGTGCATGACATCGAAGTTCTGCCGTTCATGAAGCATGGTTGTGTCTTTAGTGCGCACCGCCAGATGAACGACATGCTGGGACACGCTATCCCTGATTTATGTCGCTTCAGCTTGGATGAGTCTCCATCGTGTGGAAACGGACTAGAAAGCCGCGACAATGATTCCCGTTGCCCACCGCTATGGATCGTGCCATCCATGAAGAACACCTGGGACTGGAACCTGGAGGACATCTGGCCCATCTATAACGTATAAGTGGGGTATGGTAAATTGTGAACAGTAGCGCTGTGAATATATGTAGACTAATCGTGCACAAATTTATCACATGAATTGGAGATGAACTTGTGTGGCATACTTGCATTTGTCCCTTAGAATATATTACTAGTAATGTGTTATATGTATGTGCAACTTGTGTGGTTGTTGCACGGGCTCCAACACGCTCTTTGAGAAAAAAGGTGGCACAACTTTAGATATAGGTGATGTGGCAGCATCATACAGTAGCATTGACGGTGTCCTGGACTAGGGGGTACTCACCACGTCATCTCCCGATCTGTTAGATTGGGCCGAGGACCCCCATGACCGTATACTCATGCGCCAGTTCGGACAGCTACCGCATATATGAAAGATTCTACAAGACTTGGTGATCAAGACAAGGACTCCTCCCCACCGGCGTATTCGGCTAGGACTCTTGTTATCCTAGGCCTCTAGTGCATTATATAAACTGAGGCTAGGCTAGTCGATAGATCATATACAACAATCATACCATAGGCTAGCTTCTAGGGTTTTAGCCTCTATGATCTCGTGGTAGATCAACTCTTGTAATACTCGTATCATCAATATCAATCAAGCAGGACGTAGGGTATTACCTCCATCAAGAAGGCCCGAACCTGGGTAAACATCGTGTCCCCTGCCTCCTATTACCATCGATCCTAGATGCACAACTTGGGACCCCCTACCCGAGATCCGCCGGTTTTGACACCGACATTGGTGCTTTCATTGAGAGTTCCGCTGTGTGATCGGTAAAAGGATCAATGGCTCGCCCGCAGGTCAACTGCGACGCCGGCATCTTCGTCGCCGGCTCGACTGGTCCTTCATCAACATCAACTCCGATCTCTATAAAGTTCATGGAGGAATCATCCATGGAGCTCGGGGGCTCAACGTCAACATTGCTCTCGGGCGACCGTGCTGTTTTTTCCGAACAGCGAACTTGTATCCGCTTCCACCGCCTCCTTGAGCATCGCTTTGACGATTCCTTTGGTGGAATTGTGCGGAATTGAGTCTGCAACAACCATGCAAAATTTCATCGAGTTCCGATGGAGGAATCTCCAGCAATCTACGATATACCGGAGCCCTGTCAAATCTGGACGGGAATCTGGACGAGTTTAGGGCGTGGTCTGCAGCACCTAGCTCGGACGTCCTTTGGAAGATCCAACCGTTGATCGGCTGCGGAATTCCTCTATCTACCACCCCTCCAAATTTCAGCTCGATCCGACCGTCCAAACTCCGGAAACCTTCTGATTGGTGCATCACTTTTCGGATTTGTTTTCTGCGCGAATACGGATCCGACCCAAATTCATGTTTCTTTATGAACGTGATATGGGACAACCTTCTTAAAGGAATTTGCTCCTAGGGTATTGTAAACTGTTTTTAAACACGTGCCTATAAAATTTTAAGCCTCCTCTGAGGTAATCTTCACTATCATGCTGGTGTCAAACCAGTCCGGCAATACTGCTCCATGGCTGTCGACCTGCGCTAGACACGTCGTCGCCTTTTGAGCCGAGCTCAACTTCTTCGGATCATCATCTTGGCGAGTGAACAAGAGTTCGGAATCACCAAGGATAAATCATCACCAACATCGCCGCCCCACGGATTACACGGAGCGGGAAACACGCATCGTCGCATGGTCACTTCATCAAACCGGCATTGACCGCGTCACAAGTTGCGACCTGTGTCGGCATGGCCGCACTGTTTCTTCTTCAAGCCGATGTCCATCACGCCGAACTGCTTCAGCACCTCGGCTGACACGGCAGCTGCAACGTCTCCTTACCGACCTGCTCCGTCTCCTCGGCTAGACCGAGGGCTTCACCATCTCTTCATCAACTTACTTCGGAGACTTCGGCGTCACCAGCCGACCAGCTTCATCACATTAGCTGGACCACAGGCTTTTCCTCGGCGAGCCAACCTTTGCTAGCATCGCCATGCCACCGCTTCATCACCCATCAGGCAATGGGTGTGCGGATCGAGCCCTAATTTTGGGAGTAACCTTTCTCCAGATTGCTACAGCAGATAAACCAGGTGCTATTAATCCTAGTATTTTTTCTTGCTTGGGTTTATTTTTCCCAAGGAATTATTACTCCGGTTTGTTTCATCATCTATACACAGGTCTATCAAATGGTGGCTGTATTAACAACGGTGGCGTGGTGGTTCGGTCAGTTTTCGTATACAGTTCGGCGAATGCCGCATCCGGAACTCAGACCGGCCAGTTCGGTGAATGCCGCATCCGGAACTCAGACCGGCCTGCGAATTCGGGCTTGGCTACGCCTACACCGCGTCACGCCGACGCCCTGCATCGACATGACTTCGACGCCAGGCCACATCTCTTTTAATAAATTATTTTTTGCAAAAAGCAATTATCCTTTTTGGACCACACTATTTTATGTGTGTAGGTGATCGACTTCGACCGCGTCACGTGGTCTCTTCGGCAAGCCGACGCCGTCATCCTAATCGGCGTAAATCGGCTCGCAGGATCACCTTGTTGGTCGTATTGCCATACCGACGTGTTCGGTTGCCTCAAGGACTTCGGCATCACCAAGAGAGCTCTACCTCATCGAGTTTTCGGCGCATAGGCCATATTTCTTTTATTACTCACTTTGCATAAATTATTGATTATGCAACATTTTTTTATTATCATTACTATTATCTCCGGTTTGCACTATTTTTTAATGCACAAGAAAATGATCCGGGTTGGGCAGTATCATCAACTCGGCGTACTGACATACCACGTCACCTCGGCTGGACGGGGGGCTTCGTCAACACTTCATTACCCCATGCCGGGGACTTCGGCATCACTCTGCCGGCCTGCATTGACCATGCTATGTCACCACTTCGGAGTGCCGAGCCCTTTGCTCCGCCACCTTGGGACCGGCTTGGGGGATGGAACCTTGTCCCGCATCAAGCTCGGACCGCGTCATCAATACCGAACAATTAACCAGCTAAGTTGCCTTCCTGCTCAAAGTTTTAAATTTTTAACTTGTGTTCGGTTCGACCAAGCATTATACTTTTTTGGAAAAAAGTTGCTTGTAAAAAATTTCCTTGTCCAAACTTTGTTTGTGACACACAAATTCAAATACCCCGTTTATTTGGGGGCTTCCTTTATGAAGCTTTTCGTCTTGCATATGATTATACTTGTACGGCTTCGTTCCTTGTTCGTGTATTACGCCACAATATGCACCATATTGACTTAAGCGATTTGCAAGCTGGGTTGCCTGGCTCCTGTGCTTACCCCTACGTTCCCGATTGTTCGGCTAGGGAGTAAAGGGAGCACCTCTGCGATTGTCACGACCGGGTCCTCCGAGCTCTGACCTCAGACTGGGTGAAGCCGAAAGCTAGTGCTCTTATTGTTTTCAATCATGGTCGGCACACAACGGAACTCATGAGTACAAAAAATCTATTGCACAAGTCTCATAGTAATAATGAGCACCGAAGAAAGGTATCGGTGGGGGTACTATTTTCTTCGAAGATGCTTCTTACACTTCGTCTGTAATATAGCATAAGTTCCCTGAGCGCGCTTTGTATGTTACAGCCTTATGGCCCGGTTGCCTGGTTATCGGAAACACTGTCAATATTCTCGACAGGTGGAGTACATAACACTTTTCGGTCCTTAACCAAAGAGGGAGAAGCCGACGATCGGTTAAGACGCGTTTAAAGTTCGGGTGAACAAAGATATGATATTAGTACTTCGGTACATACAATCATTATACATAAAATTCTTTTACCCAAGTCACTTGGGGGCTCTTAAATTTATATGAGCCATTTTATAATAAGTGTTCTTCTTCTTAGTTGTTGCAAAGTTTTTATTACTATTATTATTCATCACTCCTTTTTTCGACACGAGTATGTGGTCACTAGCTGGGGAGCCTAATTACTCTCTCAAAGCCGCTAGAGTTTAGTTTGCTAAACTGGCCTAATGAGAAGTACTCCTCCTTGGGGATAGGAGGTTGAAGCCGTAGGATGACCCGCTTGAAGTCTTGAGATAGGATGTGACATGTTAAAGCACGACAGAAACACTATTTTTTTTCTAAGACCAATCTTCGGATTGGCACCAAACACTTGATCTTGTTCGGACATCATGTTTTTACTGACGTTTTTTGGTTTTCCAAGCTTTTGGCACTTTTAAACCATTTGTGTGTTTTCAGCACAAGTCTTGCAGTGCAACGCCGGACACCTTTAGAGATTCGGCAAAAAAATTCTCGGATATTGCTATATATGCATTGGTTTCGAATTGTGTCTTCGGTCAATAGTTGGGTTGCCCGGCTCCTGCGCTTGCCTCCTACGTTCCGCTTTGCTCGGCTAGGTGTGCAAAGGGAGAACCACTGCGATTGTGCTTCCAGCTCACATGGTTAAGCACCTCGGTGGAGAAAGCCGAAAACTGACTGTCACAATAAGCGTAAACTGGTCAGTAATCCGATGACAGTGTTAAATGACTGGCCATTCATAACATTGGACGAAGTGTTTACGGCTTGACCTCAACTGTCGCCGAACACTACCGGGGGCTAGTAACTGGCCTCCCAAACTAAATCCTCAATATTTTGCTCTTACATTAGAGCTGAGGTTTCATGATTATGCTCAGCATGACAACCCAAAGAAAGGAACCGATAGCGGGATTATTTTCTTTGGAAGACATTTATTATGTTAAACAGTGATATAACATATCTCTCTGCGTACCTTTGTTTATAAAACCGTATGGCCAGATTGCCTTGTTTGTCGTAAATCTTTGCCCTCATAAAGGCTTTATAAAGTAGGACAAACACTCCTCGGCTACTGGCCGAGAAGGTGGAAGCCGATGGTCGGTCAACAAAGTTTTGTACAATTCGGATCCGAGCATTAATGATGTAAAGTACTTGGATACATAGAATCATTACACATAATTTGTGATTTTACTCTGGATATCGATCCTTAATTCGGCCACCCGTGCCCGCATTAAGGCTCGGGGGCTACTGGGCTTCAGACTTATCACTTACTAATTTTAAAGGGGCGTATCGATCCCCTGATCTGGTGTTGCCACCCGACCAGTGTCTCAGGAGCTACTGCATTGGCAATCCAGTGCAGGAAATTTAAGTGCAATATAGTTTTCGAGGAGATTATGATCCTCAGGTTGGTCGGCCACACCCAACCTGAGCCTCGAGGACTCTGCACACCACTTTTTGTGTCCTGAAGTATTCTACTGAGCTAGGAGTTGATCCTCAGACTGATTTTGCAAATCAACCTAAGTCTCAGCAGCTACTGGGATCAGCGGTCTTATGTCATCCTTCAGGTGCATCTCAGGTTTTAGACCGATACACACCTTGAGGGCTACTAGCTATATATCTCGGCAGAGAATAAATTGCACCAATCAAAAATATTGACAAAAAATTGGCCCACAGTCGGGGTGGTGCACCACCTCAGAAGCAGTCCAGCATAAAGCTCGAGCGCTAGTGGCTGGCTCCATAGAGGGCATTTCCAGCATTAAGCTCGGCTAAACTCCTTCAACTCTTTTGGACCAAGATGATCTATGACATCTTGGATATAGTCCGGCGTTGGAGCTTGGACACAGTCCGGCGTTGGAGCTCGGATACATTTCGGTGTTAGAGCTCGGAAGCAGTCCGACATTGGTGCTCGGCTGCAAAAGATACCTCGAATGCAGTCCGGCATTAGAGCTCGGACGCAAGAGGACACTGCCTCCCGGGAACAACTTCAAACCCGAGGTGTGGCATAAAAATAATAAGGCATTGATAAAGGGCGGAAACTTAAAGGGGCTCCTCGGATACCCGACATGTAAACTCGTCGAATGCATTTCGGTGATCCTCAAGATCGAAGATGGGAAGATTTGTTGAACCAGTTTGCAAGACCGACAACCGAAGATGAAGAACAGTTCAGAAGAATCGAGAAGCGTCTCTAACTTGAAGACCGGTTCAGGGGGCTACTGACGGTGTCCTGGACTAGGGGGTACTCACCACGTCATCTCCCGATCTGTTAGATTGGGCCGAGGACCCCCATGGCCGTATACTCATGGGCCAGTTCGGACAGCTACCGCATACATGGAAGATTCTACAAGACTTGGTGATCAAGACAAGGACTCCTCCCCACCGGCGTATTCGGCTAGGACTCTTGTTATCCTAGGCCTCTAGTGCATTATATAAACCGAGGCTAGGCTAGTCGATAGATCATATACAACAATCATACCATAGGCTAGCTTCTAGGGTTTTAGCCTCTATGATCTCGTGGTAGATCAACTCTTGTAATACTCGTATCATCAATATCAATCAAGCAGGACGTAGGGTATTACCTCCATCAAGAGGGCCCGAACCTGGGTAAACATCGTGTCCCCTGCCTCCTGTTACCATCGATCCTAGACGCACATATCGGGACCCCCTACCCGAGATCCGCCGGTTTTGACACCGACAAGCATCATTCGCTATAGTTGTAATACTCCTACTAGGACGATAACTCCTATAAAACCTTGCGCTTGGCTCTTTGCCTCTTCGGGAGGTTCAATAGTTCATACTCGTGTGAACCTTGCACTTGGCTCTTCGCCTCTTCGGAAGGTCCAACAATGATGATACTACAGTACAATATGCTTCTGGCAATCTGACACCGATTGAACTACTGCACGTCTACCGCGAGGGCGAGGGCGAGCGAGAGGGAGAGGGAGAGGGCGCTGTAGTCAAAACCCTCTCCTCGTCCTGCGAGCCACCGCACGCGTGGGCGAGGGAGAGGCGTAGTAAGAAAGCTTCTCCTCGTTCGGTGAATTGACGAGACACATCAAAGTAGTACTAGTACTAGTCCTTTTCGGTTAATATGGCTTAATTTGAAACGAGAAAAATACAATGGCGGTCAACGTATGTAACAATACACTCTTTACAGTCACTATGTATAGTTTTGCGGTGATTATACAATCACTACCTCATCGTAGAGCATCGTATTGCACCCTACTGACCGGCCACATAGTCGACGTGGCACTTTGTTGACTGGTTAAATTGTCGCCTAGTTTCTGGGTCCCACCTGTTAGTTGGCAGAGCAAAGAAATCAGTTAAACAAAACTTCAGGCAGGCGCGACAGGAGTCCAACCCTTGCGCGCGAACCACCCTGGCTGTGTATGTGAGTGCATGCACGTGTACTCCCTCGGTCTTCCAACAAAGAGTGTACATCGGCTAAAAAACAAAGAGTGCACATCTAGACTTCCAATGCATTTAGCCTTTAATCCAAAATCGATATTGATTGACTAATGCACCAACTTGTGCTCTAGCTATAGGCTACATGTCTATCCTTAATTATAGCATGCAACAACCTTCATTTAATCTTCTTCTCTCAATGGTCGCATGCACACATAAGTCTGCTACTTTTGGGCATTAATTATGCCCTGGTCAATGTGTAAATCTCTAAATGTACAATCTTTCATGAACGTAGGGAGTAGGTTGAGCACTTGAGCGTGAGCGCGTGTGTTGCATCGTGTGCTGTGAGTGAGTGTTGTGCGCGTGCATGTGTACGTGTGAGTGTTGCATGTTGCATGCATGCATGCATGCATGAGGCTTTTACTCCCTCCCATTGACATGTTCATATTTCAAGCTTCCTCTATTCCCTCCATATGGTGATACTCCCTCTGTTCCCAAATACGAAGTAAAAGCCTCCCTCTGTTCCCAAATACGGAGTATTTGTCTTTCTAGAGATTTCAACAAGTGACTACGTACGAAGCAAAATGAGTGAATCTACACTCTAAAATATATCTACATACATCTGTATGTTGTATTCCATTTGAATGTATAAAAAGACAATATTTAGGAACGGAGGGAGTAGCAAATAAACATTAAGTTCTCTTGTTTTTCCCTCCTTGGTCATGGTGCACAACCAAAAATGACCTATTCACCTGGATGGAGGGAGTAGATGGTCAAAGTTTGACACAAAATTAATGCATTGGTAAAGATAATTTTCTGAGGAAAACGGGTGCATTAATTGAGTGTTTTTGCAAACTACAAAAAATATTCCACCACCCATCATCTACCTTGGTTGATGAGATTTTTGAATTGAGCCCTATAAACCGGAAAGGAGGTAGTACTAGTACTCCTACATTATTGGCGTCGAGTGCCTTGGCCAATGTTTCATCTTGTTGGACATGATGAGGCTACTTCCAATGCATCAGTGCTTACATGGGGTGCTAAGCACATTAAAAACTTTAGCAACTAAAGCTCCCAATGCATAGGTGCTTAACTTGTTGGTGCTAAGCATCCTTTATTTAATGATTTTGTAACTAAAGTTCTTCATGCATTGGTGGGATTCTTCCATTTAAGAATTTTGTCTAGGTTCTCGCGCTTAGTAGGGTCACCACAATTATCTCTCTCCTCTTAAATTTTTTTGACTATGTACTGCAAGGCAACAGCCTCACAGTCCTTTATTAAAGCCAAGAAGTAAAAGATATACAAAGTTACAAAAAAAGTAACAAGGTTAGGGAGGAGAGGCTACTTACAAAGAGAGTTTAAGGTAGGGAAGCTATCCAAGAAGTTAGACTATTTCTATATTTACACTTGATTCTATGAGCTAAAAGAGAAATATCATGAATAAAATTCCTCCTCCAAGATCTGAAGGTAGGCAACTCATTTATGAAAAATCCTCCCATTCCTTTGTGTCCAAATATTCCAAGTAGCCGTGAAGACTACCTCAGAAAAAATGGGTAGCCAAAGTCCTTCCTAGCCGCGCAAGCCATCTCAAAAGTAGTCTGGTTAGGGTGAACACTCCATGAGATGCCCAAGTAATTCCAGACACGTTGGCTGAAGTTGCAAACAAAGAAAAGATGAGCTCTATCTTCATGCAAAGCTGAGAGACACATAACACACGTGTCATCCTGAATAATCCAATGCCTTTGCTGCATCATGTCCCTAGTGTTTAGACGATCCATCAAGAGGAGCCAGCCAAACACCTTGAGCTTGAGTGTGCAAGAACATTTCTAGATCCACCCGAATATGGGGTCAACCACGACGTCAGAAAAACAAGACAAATAATAAATCCTTGACTGATAATCACCAGATTTTGAAGGCCATTTCCAGACATCATTTTCCCCCTCATGCAAATTGATCAAAGGCATTAAAGCCTGGAGCTGATTGAATTCCTCGAAGGCTTCAACTGATAAAGGCAGGTGAAAATTGTTGGTCGGGTCAGACAGCTCCATTACATCCTGAAGGAAATATGCCCTAGAGGCAATAATAAAGTTATTATTTATTTCCTTATATCATGATAAATGTTTATTATTCATGCTAGAATTGTATTAACCGGAAAGATAATACATGTGTGAATACATAGACAAACAAAGTGTCACTAGTATGCCTCTACTTGACTAGCTCGTTAATCAAAGATGGTTATGTTTCCTAACCATGAACAAGGAGTTGTTATTTGATTAACGGGATCACATCATTAGGTGAATGATCTGATTGACATGACCCATTCCATTAGCTTAGCACCCGATCGTTTAGTATGTTGCTATTGCTTTCTTCATGACTTATACATGTTCCTATGACTATGAGATTATGCAACTCCCGTTTGGCGGAGGAACACTTTGTGTGCTACCAAACGTCACAACGTAAATGGGTGATTATAAAGGTGCTCTACAGGTGTCTCCAAAGGTACATGTTGGGTTGGCGTATTTCGAGATTAGGATTTGTCACTCCGATTGTCGGAGAGGTATCTCTGGGCCCTCTCGATAATGCACATCACATAAGCCTTGCAAGCATTGCAACTAATGAGTTAGTTGCGAGATGATGTATTACGGAACGAGTAAAGAGACTTGCCGGTAACGAGATTGAACTAGGTATTGAGATACCAACGATCGAATCTCGGGCAAGTAACATACCGATGACAAAGGGAACAACGTATGTTGTTATGCAGTCTGACCGATAAAGATCTTCGTAGAATATGTAGGAGCCAATATGAGCATCCAGGTTCCGCTATTGGTTATTGACCGGAGACGTGTCTCGGTCATGTCTACATTGTTCTCGAACCCGTAGGGTCCGCACGCTTAAGGTTTCGATGACAGTTATATTATGAGTTTATGAGTTTTGATGTACCGAAGTTAGTTCGGAGTCCCGGATGTGATCACGGACATGACGAGGAGTCTCGAAATGGTCGAGACATAAAGATTGATATATTGGACGGCTATATTCGGACACCGGAAGTGTTCCGGGTGATTTCGGAGAAAACCGGAGAGCTGGAGGGTTATCGGAACCCCCCGGGAGAAGTAATGGGCCATATGGGCCTTAGTGGAGAGAGAGAGAGAGAGGGGCAGCCAGAGGTGGGCTGCGCGCCTCCTCCCCTGGTCTGAATTGGACTAGGAGAGGGGGGCGGCGCCCCCCCTTTCCCTCTCCCTCCCCACTTCTTTCCCCCTCCTAGTAGGAGTCCTACTCCTACTAGGAGGAGGACTCCTCCTTGGCGCGCCATAGAGGGCCGGCCGGCCTCCTCCCCTTGATCCTTTATATACGGGGGCAGGGGGCACCCCTTGACACACAAGTTGATCCACGTGATCATATTCTTAGCCGTGTGCGGTGCCCCCTTCCACCATAGTCCTCGATAATATTGTAGCGGTGCTTAGGCGAAGCCCTGCGACAGTAGAACATCAAGATCGTCACCACGCCATCATGCTGACGGAACTCTTCCCCGACACTTTGCTGGATCGGAGTCCGGGGATCGTCATCGAGCTGAATGTGTGCTAAAACTTGGAGGTGCCGTAGTTTTGGTGCTTGATCGGTCGGGCCGTGAAGACGTACGACTACATCAACCACGTTGTGCTAATGCTTCCATTGTCGATCTACAAGGGTACGTAGATCACACTCCCCCTCTCGTTGCTATGCATCACCATGATCTTGCGTGTGCGTAGGAATTTTTTTGAAATTACTACGAAACCCTAAAGTGGCATCCGAGCCTAGGTTTTATATGTTGATGTTATATGCACGAGTAGAACACAAGTGAGTTGTGGGCGATATAAGTCATACTGCTTACCAGCATGTCATACTTTGGTTCGGCGGTATTGTTGGACGAAGCGGCCCGGACCGACATTACGCGTACGCTTACGCGAGACCGGTTCTCCCGACGTGCTTTGCACATAGGTGGCTTGCGGGTGACAGTTTCTCCAACTTTAGTTGAACCGAGTGTGGCTACACCCGGTCCTTGCGAAGGTTAAAACAGCACCAACTTGACAAACTATCGTTGTGGTTTTGATGCGTAGGTAAGATTGGTTCTTGCTTAAGCCCGTAGCAGCCACGTAAAACTTGCAACAAACAAAGTAGAGGACGTCTAACTTGTTTTTGCAGGGCATGTTGTGATGTGATATGGTCAAGACATGATGCTAAATTTTATTGTATGAGATGATCATGTTTTGTAACCGAGTTATCGGCAACTGGCAGGAGCCATATGGTTGTCGCTTTATTGTATGCAATGCAATCGCGCTGTAATGCTTTACTTTATCACTAAGCGATAGCGATAGTCGTGGAAGCATAAGATTGGCGAGACGACAACGATGCTACGATGGAGATCAAGGTGTCGCGCCGGTGATGATGGTGATCACGATGGTGCTTCGAAGATGGAGATCACAAGCACAAGATGATGATGGCCATATCATATCACTTATATTGATTGCATGTGATGTTTATCTTTTATGCATCTTATCTTGCTTTGATTGACGGTAGCATTATAAGATGATCTCTCACTAATTATCAAGAAGTGTTCTCCCTGAGTATGCACCATTGCGAAAGTTCTTCGTGATGAGACACCACGTGATGATCGGGTGTGATAGGCTCTACGTTCAAATACAACGGGTGCAAAACAGTTGCACACGCGGAATACTCAGGTTATACTTGACGAGCCAAGCATATACAGATATGGCCTCGGAACACGGAGACCGAAAGGTCGAGCGTGAATCATATAGTAGATATGATCAACATAGTGATGTTCACCAATGAAACTACTCCATCTCACGTGATGATCGGACATGGTTTAGTTGATTTGGATCACATAATCACTTAGAGGATTAGAGGGATGTCTATCTAAGTGGGAGTTCTTTAAGTAAATTAATTGAACCTAAATTTATCATGAAACTTAGTACCTGATAGTATCTTGCTTGTTTATGCTTGATTGTAGATAGATGGCTCGTGCTGTTGTTCCGTTGAATTTTAATGCGTTCCTTGAGAAAGCAAAGTTGAAAGATGATGGTAGCAATTACACGGACTGGGTCCGTAACTTGAGGATTATCCTCATTGCTGCACAGAAGAATTACGTCCTGGAAGCACCGCTGGGTGCCAGGCCTGCTGCTGGAGCAACACCAGATGTTATGAACGTCTGGCAAAGCAAAGCTGATGACTACTTGATAGTTCAGTGTGCCATGCTTTACGGCTTAGAATCGGGACTTCAACGACGTTTTGAACATCATGGAGCATATGAGATGTTTCAGGAGTTGAAGTTAATATTTCAAGAAAATGCCCGGATTGAGAAATATGAAGTCTCCAATAAGTTCTATAGCTTCAAGATGGAGGAGAACAGTTCTGTCAGTGAGCATATACTCAAAATGTCTGGGTATAATAATCACTTGATTCAATTGGGAGTTAATCTTCCAGATGATTGCGTCATTGACAGAATTCTCCAATCACTGCCACCAAGCTACAAGAGCTTCGTGATGAACTATAATATGCAAGGGATGAATAAGACTATTCCCGAGCTCTTCGCAATGCTGAAAGCTGTGGAGGTAGAAATCAAGAAGGAGCATCAAGTGTTGATGGTCAACAAGACCACTAGTTTCAAGAAAAAGGGCAAAGGGAGGAAGAAGGGGAACTTAAAAAAGAATAGCAAGCAAGTTGCTACTCAAGAGAAGAAACCCAAACCTGGACCTAAGCCTGAAACTGAGTGCTTCTACTGCAAGCAGACTGGTCACTGGAAGCGGAACTGCCCCAAGTATTTGGCGGATAAGAAGGATGGCAAGGTGAACAAAGGTATATGTGATATACATGTTATTGATGTGTACCTTACTAATGCTCGCAGTAGCACCTGGGTATTTGATACTGGTTCTGTTGCTAATATTTGCAACTCAAAACAGGGACTACGGATTAAGCGAAGATTGGCTAAGGACGAGGTGACGATGAGCGTGGGAAACGGTTCCAAAGTCGATGTGATCGCAGTCGGCACGCTACCTCTACATCTACCTTCGAGATTAATATTAGACCTAAATAATTGTTATTTGGTACCAGCGTTAAGCATGAACATTATATCTGGATCTTGTTTGATGCGAGATGGTTATTCATTTAAATCTGAGAATAATGGTTGTTCTATTTATATGAGTAATATCTTTTATGGTCATGCACCCTTAAAGAGTGGTCTATTTTTATTGAATCTCGATAGTAGTGACACACATATTCATAGTGTTGAAGCCAAAAGATGCAGAGTTGATAATGATAGTGCAACTTATTTGTGGCACTGCCGTTTAGGTCATATCAGTGTAAAGCGCATGAAGAAACTCCATACTGATGGACTTTTGGAACCACTTGATTATGAATCACTTGGTACTTGCGAACCGTGCCTCATGGGCAAGATGACTAAAACACCGTTCTCTGGTACTATGGAGAGAGCAACAGATTTGTTGGAAATCATACATACAGATGTATGTGGTCCGATGAATATTGAAGCTCGTGGCGGATATCGTTATTTTCTCACCTTCACAGATGACTTAAGCAGATATGGGTATATCTACTTAATGAAACATAAGTCTGAAACGTTTGAAAAGTTCAAAGAATTTCAGAGTGAAGTTGAAAATCATCGTAACAAGAAAATAAAGTTTCTACGATCTGATCGTGGAGGAGAATATTTGAGTTACGAGTTTGGTGTACATTTGAAAAATTATGGAATAGTTTCGCAACTCACGCCACCTGGAACACCACAGCATAATGGTGTGTCCGAACGTCGTAATCGTACTTTGCTAGATATGGTGCGATCTATGATGTCTCTTACTAATTTACCGCTATCATTTTGGGGATACGCTCTAGAGACGGCCGCATTCACATTAAATAGGGCACCATCAAAATCCGTTGAGACGACGCCTTATGAACTATGGTTTGGCAAGAAACCTAAGTTGTCGTTTCTGAAAGTTTGGGGCTGCGATGCTTATGTGAAAAAGCTTCAACCTGATAAGCTCAAACCCAAATCGGAGAAATGTGTCTTCATAGGATATCCAAAGGAGACTATTGGATACACCTTCTATCACAGATCCGAAGGCAAGACTTTTGTTGCTAAGTTCGGAAACTTTCTGGAGAAGGAGTTTCTCTCGAAAGAAGTGAGTGGGAGGAAAGTAGAACTTGACGAGGTAACTGTACCTGCTCCCTTATTGGAAAGTAGTGCATCACAGAAAACTGTTTCTGTAACACCTACACCAGTTAGTGAGGAAGCTAATGATGATGATCATGAAACTTCAGAACAAGATACTACTGAACCTCGTAGATCAACCAGAGTAAGATCCGCGCTAGAGTGGTACGGTAATCCTGTTCTGGAAGTCATGCTACTAGATCATGATGAGCCTACGAACTATGAAGAAGCGATGGTGAGCCCAGATTCCGCAAAATGGCTTGAAGCCATGAAATCTGAGATGGGATCCATGTATGAGAATAAAGTATGGACTTTGGTTGACTTGCCCGATGATCGGCAAGCAATTGAGAATAAATGGATCTTCAAGAAGAAGACTGACGCTGGCGGTAATATTACTGTCTACAAAGCTCGACTTGTCGCAAAAGGTTTTCGGCAAGTTCAAGGGATTGACTACGATGAGACCTTCTCACCCGTAGCGATGCTTAAGTCTGTCCGAATCATGTTAGCAATTGCCGCATTTTATGATTATGAAATTTGGCAGATGGATGTCAAAACTGCATTCCTGAATGGATTTCTGGAAGAAGAGTTGTATATGATGCAACCAGAAGGTTTTGTCGATCCAAAGGGAGCTAACAAAGTGTGCAAGCTCTAGCGATCCATTTATGGACTGGTGCAAGCCTCTCGGAGTTGGAATAAACGCTTTGATAGTGTGATCAAAGCATTTGGGTTTATACAGACTTTTGGAGAAGCCTATATTTACAAGAAAGTGAGTGGGAGCTCTGTAGCATTTCTAATATTATATGTGGATGACATATTACTAATTGGAAATGATATAGAATTTCTGGATAGCATAAAGGGATACTTGAATAAGAGTTTTTCGATGGAAGACCTTGGTGAAGCTGCTTACATATTAGGCATTAAGATCTATAGAGATAGATCAAGACGCTTAATTGGACTTTCACAAAGCACATACCTTGACAAAGTTTTGAAGAAGTTCAAAATGGATCAAGCAAAGAAAGGGTTCTTGCCTATGTTACAAGGTTGAAGTTGAGTAAGACTCAATGCCCAACCACTGCAGAAGATAGGGAGAAAATGAAAGATGTTCCCTATGCTTCAGCCATAGGCTCTATCATGTATGCAATGCTGTGTACCAGACCTGATGTGTGCCTTGCCATAAGTCTAGCAGGGAGGTACCAAAGTGATCCAGGAGTGGATCACTGGACAGCGGTCAAGAACATCCTGAAATACCTGAAAAGGACTAAGGATATGTTTCTCATATATGGAGGTGACAAAGAGCTCATCGTAAAAGGTTACGTTGATGCAAGCTTTGACACTGATCCGGACGATTCTAAATCGCAAACCGGATACGTGTTTACATTAAACGGTGGAGCTGTCAATTGGTGCAGTTCTAAACAAAGCGTTGTAGCGGGATCTACATGTGAAGCGGAGTACATAGCTGCTTCGGAAGCAGCAAATGAAGGAGTCTGGATGAAGGAGTTCATATCCGATCTAGGTGTCATACCTAGTGCATCGGGTCCAATGAAAATCTTTTGTGACAATACTGGTGCAATTGCCTTGGCAAAGGAATCCAGATTTCACAAGAGAACCAAGCACATCAAGAGACGCTTCAATTCCATCTGGGATCTAGTCCAGGTGGGAGACATAGAGATTTGCAAGATACATATGGATCTGAATGTTGCAGACCCGTTGACTAAGCCTCTTCCACGAGCAAAACATGATCAGCACCAAGGCTCCATGGGTGTTAGAATCATTACTGTGTAATCTAGATTATTGACTGTAGTGCAAGTGGGAGACTGAAGGAAATATGCCCTAGAGGCAATAATAAAGTTATTATTTATTTCCTTATATCATGATAAATGTTTATTATTCATGCTAGAATTGTATTAACCGGAAAGATAATACATGTGTGAATACATAGACAAACAAAGTGTCACTAGTATGCCTCTACTTGACTAGCTCGTTAATCAAAGATGGTTATGTTTCCTAACCATGAACAAGGAGTTGTTATTTGATTAACGGGATCACATCATTAGGTGAATGATCTGATTGACATGACCCATTCCATTAGCTTAGCACCCGATCGTTTAGTATGTTGCTATTGCTTTCTTCATGACTTATACATGTTCCTATGACTATGAGATTATGCAACTCCCGTTTGGCGGAGGAACACTTTGTGTGCTACCAAACGTCACAACGTAAATGGGTGATTATAAAGGTGCTCTACAGGTGTCTCCAAAGGTACATGTTGGGTTGGCGTATTTCGAGATTAGGATTTGTCACTCCGATTGTCGGAGAGGTATCTCTGGGCCCTCTCGATAATGCACATCACATAAGCCTTGCAAGCATTGCAACTAATGAGTTAGTTGCGAGATGATGTATTACGGAACGAGTAAAGAGACTTGCCGGTAACGAGATTGAACTAGGTATTGAGATACCAACGATCGAATCTCGGGCAAGTAACATACCGATGACAAAGGGAACAACGTATGTTGTTATGCAGTCTGACCGATAAAGATCTTCGTAGAATATGTAGGAGCCAATATGAGCATCCAGGTTCCGCTATTGGTTATTGACCGGAGACGTGTCTCGGTCATGTCTACATTGTTCTCGAACCCGTAGGGTCCGCACGCTTAAGGTTTCGATGACAGTTATATTATGAGTTTATGAGTTTTGATGTACCGAAGTTAGTTCGGAGTCCCGGATGTGATCACGGACATGACGAGGAGTCTCGAAATGGTCGAGACATAAAGATTGATATATTGGACGGCTATATTCGGACACCGGAAGTGTTCCGGGTGATTTCGGAGAAAACCGGAGAGCCGGAGGGTTATCGGAACCCCCCGGGAGAAGTAATGGGCCATATGGGCCTTAGTGGAGAGAGAGAGAGAGGGGCAGCCAGAGGTGGGCTGCGCGCCTCCTCCCCCTGGTTTGAATTGGACTAGGAGAGGGGGGCGGCGCCCCCCCTTTCCCTCTCCCTCCCCACTTCTTTCCCCCTCCTAGTAGGAGTCCTACTCCTACTAGGAGGAGGACTCCTCCTTGGCGTGCCATAGAGGGCCGGCCGGCGTCCTCCCCTTGATCCTTTATATACGGGGGCAGGGGGCACCCCTTGACACACAAGTT
This sequence comes from Triticum urartu, assembly GCF_056163025.1. Taxonomy (NCBI): domain Eukaryota; kingdom Viridiplantae; phylum Streptophyta; class Magnoliopsida; order Poales; family Poaceae; genus Triticum; species Triticum urartu. The sequence goes on from NC_141873.1 coordinate 260,835,445, forward strand.
GATCCACGTGATCATATTCTTAGCCATGTGCGGTGCCCCCTTCCACCATAGTCCTCGATAATATTGTAGCGGTGCTTAGGCGAAGCCCTACGACAGTAGAACATCAAGATCGTCACCACGCCGTCGTGCTGACGGAACTCTTCCCCGACACTTTGCTGGATCGGAGTCCGGGGATCGTCATCGAGCTGAACGTGTGCTAAAACTCGGAGGTGCCATAGTTTCGGTGCTTGATCGGTCGGGCCGTGAAGACGTACGACTACATCAACCATGTTGTGCTAACGCTTCCGTTGTCGATCTACAAGGGTACGTAGATCACACTCCCCCTCTCATTGCTATGCATCACCATGATCTTGCATGTGCGTAGGATTTTTTTTGAAATTACTATGAAACCCTACACATCCTTGATGGTAAGCGTGTCATCAATCACAAAAGAGTGAAGCCTCAGGAATTGTTGTTGCATGATAACCACAGTGTTATTAAATTGTCAACGGTCCAACCAAAAAACCACCGTATCCCCCGACCGCACATGAGGGACAGCCAACTTACAAAATTTGTCATACAGCTTCAACACATCTCGCCGCCAGAAAGAACCACAACTTTGAGTGACTTGGGGCGGTGCGGCAGCATAATATGTGTCCCAGATGAGTGAAACCCAGGGCACGTCCGACTTATTAAATTTTTTGAAGAGATGCCTGATCAACAAGGCATCGTTTTGTATGCCTAGGTCAAGCACTCCAAGGCCTCCCCGATTCTTAGGCCGATAGACCAAATCCCAAGCCGCCAATGATTGCCGTGGTGTGTCAGAGTTTCCCCTCCACAAACATTGCCGCATGATACGTTCAATCTTCTTCAAAATTCCTTGAGGCAACGAGAGAGTGCACAGAAAATATATTGGCATAGAACAAAGAACATATTTCAAAAGTTGCAGCCGGCTCCCTTGGTTCAACAGACAAGAGGAAGCAGATAATCTTCTCTCAATGCGATCCACTAAGGGCAACAAGTCATAAATTGTGGGCCGAGAGGTACCCATTGGCAATCCAAGATAGGTAAATGGCATGGAACCAACATCACACCCAAGCAAAGCAGCTACACGCTTACCCTCATCATCGGACATATTTATTGGAATCAACGAAGATTTACTAAAGTTGACTCGCAAACCCGTAGACTTGGCAAAGACCTCAAGCATTTCCTTGAAAGCAATGAGCTGGCTGTCCATAGCAGGAAGAACAATTAGTGTGTCGTCAGCATATTGCACAATCGGATAATCCATCGAAGTGGTTGGTATGGGAAGTGTGAGAATGTTCCTTGCGCACATCTCATTAACCACCGACTGTAATAAATCCACATCAATCACAAATAACAAAGGAGATAATGGATCTCCTTGACGCACACCCGAACGGCAGACAAAGTGGTTACCAGGCACACCATTTAGAAGAACCGAAGAGGACCCAGTGGAGAAGATGCTATCAATCCAACTTGTCCAACGGTTATCAAACCCCTTACATTTCAAGATCCTGAGAATCAGCTCATGCTCAATGGTATCAAACGCCTTCGTGAAGTCAAGCTTGAGAAGGATTATAGGCCTTTTGGATGCCTTGCACTGATGGATGTATTCAAAACAGCATGCTAGGCAGTCCTGTATGGATCGACAGCGAAGAAACCCATATTGATTGCGGTGAATGCACTTTAAGATCACACCGTGTAAACAATTAGCCGAAAGTTTAGTTAAAAACTTTAGGCAAGTATTTTTCAATGATATGGGCCTAAAATCACCAATATATTCCGGGCTCAACTTCTTAGGAATGAGGGTAATAAGAGATGTATTCAGACACTCCAGGTCACACTTTCCATCATAAAAATCTTGGACTAGCTTCATAAAATCCTTCTTCAAAATATTCCAACATTTCTTTAAAAAAAGACCAGTAAACCCGTCAGGGCCCGGAGCGCGATCAGAGGGCATGTTATTAATTACCGTATCCACCTCGGAGTCCGTGAAAGGCAAGGATACATCCTCAATACCATCAATCTGAGTAATTAATGTGTCAAGGTCAAAACCCATTTGGATACCTTTGGCCTGGCCCATTCTTTGATTAAAATCAGACCAAAACATCCCCGCTATCTGTTGATGGTCAGAGATCACCTCCCCATCCACAAACTTGATCGAGGAAATGGTGTTCCTCCGAAACCTTTCAGTTGCCATAGCATGTAATTTTTTTGAATTTTCCTCGCCAACTTCGATGTTTCTGATCGTGCAACGTTGTTTCCAATAAATAAACTGCCAATGCAAAATATCTTCAAGGTGCAATTTAACAATCCTGCGAAAATTGAACTCCGGCCAACTCAAGGGCCTAAATTCCTCAATATTATCCAGAAAAATGATCACTTTATTGCAACCAGCAATGAGAGCTTTGACTGTGGACAGGTTGAGGTGCCATTTCTTAAGAGCATAACGAAGTGATTTGAACTTAGCAGAAATGGTTAAGGCAATAGAAGATTTACCCACAGGCCTATTCCAAACCTCAGAAACACAATCCGTAAAACCAGGCAAATCAACCCAATAGTTTTCAAAGCGAAAAACTTTTGCCTTGGGAATACAAGTGGCAATGGAAACCACACACGGGACGTGATCAGAGGTAGTGCGCGCAAGAGGAAGAACCATTGTGTTGTGGTGATCTTGTGTCCAAGCCACAGATGTAAAAAACCAATCAATCTGCTCGAGGAGAGGTGAGGTTTGCATATTGGACCATGTGTACTGACTACCCTTGATTGGCAACTCAATAAGACCCAAATGACCAATTATTTCATTAAACAAAAAGATATCATTCACATCACCACCCGGCTGATTTCGGTTCTCAATCGAGCGCATAAAGTTGAAGTCACCCAAACGTAACCAATTCTCCTCGAACTGAATATCAAGATTATATAACCACTGCACAAAATCATCACACGCAGAACCTTGACACGGGCCATAGATTGAAACAAGAAACCAAGATTCCGATGTGTGTTTAGATTGAAACTTCACAATAATACCATAGGGTTTAGCCTCAATTAAGTTGCCTATGAAAAAGGAAGAGTTCCAAATAACCACCATACCAGCAGACGCCCCAGCCGAGGGCACATAGACAAAGTTATCAAAACACCTTAGACATAATTTTCTAATGAAGCATTGATAACTTTGTGAAGGCTGCCAAAGACAGTTAACACTTTCCCAATCATCAGTGGCGGCTGCTGTGGTCCCATTGGGTGCTGGAAAACAGCCATATCCGCAGCAACATTCTCATTGTTAACTGAATCTTCAGAAAGCTGCAGCACAATGGACTCCTGAGACTGAACTTCCTCAACATTGGCCTGCTGCACAGCTTCATGGACATGTGGAGGATCATTCAGTGGCTGCTCATTGGTAGGGTGAGGCACATCATTCCAACCAAGCTCTGGGAATTCAGGCATGACCCAATTGTGATTGTTGAACTGCATATTACCAGGGAGTGGGTATGGATTGCCATTGAAGGGCATTGGGTCCTCATCAGCAGGCAGAATATCAGCAAAATCCATAGAGATTATGTAGACCGGCGCAGTCGAAGAAATCCTAACCCCTCCAAAATCAGCATATTCTCTGTATGCCACTGATCAAGGCAAAGGTGTCCTGATGTTTCGATGAGATGGTGGCTATCGTTTCTGTGGGAGTGGACCTTGACGATCCGACTACGAACGTGCGAGACGTCACGCCTTAGCAATCGCTAAACCAACTTTCGAGGGGTTATTGACCACGCCGGAGCACGATCAACCTGACCACGAGGGTCTGTTTCCTGTGAGCAAACGAAGAACAAGCAAGAAACTGAGATTGCAATCTGGATATTGCGAATATAAGATGAAAGCTTTATTGATCAAGGTGGGGTTTTGTCTAGATTAAAAGTTCACCATAGCTGCAACTTCGCATACTTCGTTTGTGTCCAACGACCAGACCAAGACCTATTGCTGCTAACCATGGCAGGATCACAAGTCGACGAGACTGACTGGGAGAACATGACAAACAAAGAGTTACATGACAAGTTTCAGCAAATGATGAGTGGATAGGTGGAAGATGTGCTAAATAGATTTGACGAGGCCATGGAGAAGATAGATGGCTTTGAGAAGGCATTCGAAACAAAGCTCGATAACAAGTTTAATGAATTGCTTGCGCATCTTCCACCACCACCACCGGCTGCACCTAGCGCACCTCTAAAACAACAACAACAACAACAACAACAACAACAACAACAACGTCGCCTTCCAAATCAAGTGGGACGAGCACAGCGCGTTCCCATTGACCCCGGGCAAAATTCTAGTGCTGCTGTTGATGCTTCTGTAGCTCATGTTGCCACTGCAGAGGTGGATGACCATTACGAGGATGAGGTTGATCAAAATCAGAACTACGTGCAACCACCAGCACCACCACCACCAGGTCATCCTCAAGTATATCATCGCAACGGTAGGGCTGCACAACCATATGAGGTACGAGATCATGACCATCTTCCTAAACTGAAATTGAATATTCCACCATTTGAGGGTAGATATGTTCCTAATATATATCTTACTTGGGAGTTAGAAACTGAACAACGTTTTACATGTTTACAATATCCCGAGGAGAGACGTGTTCCTGCTGCTGTTTGTGCTTTCACTAGTTTTGCATGTGTTTGGTGGTCTGAGCATTGTAGATTATATCCTATTCCAGCTACTTGGGCTGCTTTGAAAACTTCTATGCGTACTCGTTGGGTTCCACCATATTATCAATGTGAATTACTTCAAAAATTGCAGCGGTTAAGACAAGGAAAAAATTCTGTAGAAGAATATCATCAGGAATTACAAACTGGCATGATTAGATGTGGTATTGTTGAGGAGAATGAAGCTATGCTTGCACGTTTTATGGGTGGATTAAATAAAGAGATTCAGACTATTCTAGAGTATAAGGAGTATACTAATATCACTCGTTTATTCCATCTTGCTTGTAAAGCTGAACATGAAGTGCAGGATCGACAGGCATTGGCGCGAACTAACTTTTCTGCAGGTCGATCTTCATCATGGACACCACGTGCATCCTCTACTTCCACTCCACCAGCACCTCCGTCAGGTGCCACCTCCAGCCATGATACAAGAAAGCAGGCACAACCACCACTATCTGCCAAGAGCACATCTGCCGGACATGCGCAGAGCTCTTCTTCTTCCATGGCATCAACATGGCACACAAGTGATATTATTTGTCGTCGTTGTAAGGGAAGAGGACATTTTGCGAGAGAATGCCAATCTCAGCGTGTGATGATTGCTACTGAGGATGGTGGGTATGAGTCCGCTAGTGACTATGATGAGGAGACTTTGGCTCTTCTTTGCACATGAAGAACACGGTGGAGAGGATTCTGATCATGACACGCAATACATGGCTGCTGAAGATGCTGACAAGTATGAATGTTTAGTTTCTCAATGTGTTTTGAGTGTGCAGGTTACACAAGCTGAGCAAAATCAGAGGCATAATTTGTTCCATATAAAGGGAGTTGTGAAGGAACGTTCTGTTCGCATCATCATAGATGGAGGGAGCTGCAATAACTTGGCTAGCATGGAGATGGTGGAGAAGCTATCCCTCACCACAAGACCACATCCACATAGTTACTACATCCAATGGTTCAACAACAACGACAAGGTTAAGGTAACACGTACGGTTCGTGTGCATTTTAGTATCTCTACATATGCTGATTATGTTGATTGTGATGTGGTACCTATGCTAGCATGTTCCTTATTACTTGGTAGACCATGGCAATTTGATAAAAATTCTGTGCACCATGGTAGAAACAATCAGTATACTCTTGTTCATAAGGATAAAAATATTACTTTGCTTCCTATGACTCCTAATTCCATTTTGAAAGATGATATTAATAGAGCTAATAAAGCAAAACAGGAGAAAAATAAGAGTGAAAATCAGATTGTGGCAAAAGAATTTGAGCAACAAATGAAGCCTAATAATAAACCATCTAGTGTTGCTTCTGAAATTAAATTGAAAAGTGAATGTTTACTTGCCACCAAATCTGATATTGATGATCTAGATTTCAGCAAATCTGTTTGCTATGCTTTTGTGTGCAAAGAGGCATTATTTTCATTCGAGGACGTGCCTTCCTCTTTGCCTCTTGCTGTCACTAACATTTTGCAGGAGTTCGCTGACGTCTTTCCACAAGACGTGCCACCGGGATTACCACCATTCGAGGGATTGAGCATCAAATTGACTTAATTCCCGGTGCATCATTACCCAACCGTGCACCATACCGTACCAATCCAGAGGAGACAAAGGAGATTATGCGTCAAGTACAAGAACTGCTCGACAAAGGTTATATACGCGAATCCCTTAGTCCTTGTGCTGTTCCTATCATTTTAGTGCCGAAAAAGGATGGTACGTCGCGTATGTGCGTTGATTGTAGAGGCATTAATAATATTACTATTCATTATCGTCATCCTATTCCTAGGCTAGATGATATGCTTGATGAATTGAGTGGCTCTACAGTATTCTCCAAAGTTAATTTGCGTAGTGGATACCATCAAATTCGTATGAAATTGGGAGATGAATGGAAAACAACATTTAAAACTAAGTTTGGATTATATGAGTGGTTAGTCATGCCTTTTGGGTTAACTAATGCACCTAGTACTTTCATGAGGTTAATGAACGAAGTTTTACGTGCTTTCATTGGACGATTTGTGGTAGTTTACTTTGATGACATATTGATTTATAAAAAATCTTTGGAGGAACATTTGGAACATTTACATGCCGTTTTTATCGCTCTACGTGATACACGTTTGTTTGGTAACCCTTGGAAAGTGCACATTTTGCACCGACCGAGTATCTTTCTTGGCTATGTTGTTATTCCACAGGGAATTGAAGTTGATAAAGCCAAGATTGAAGCTATTGAGAGTTGGCCGCAGCCTAAAACGGTCACACAAGTGAGGAGTTTCCTTGGCGTCGCTGGTTTCTATAGGCATTTTGTGAGAGATTTCAGCACCATTGCTGCACCTCTCAACGAGCTTACAAAGAAGGATGTGCCTTTTGTTTGGGGTACCGCACAGGAAGAAGCCTTCACGGTATTGAAAGATAAGTTGACACATGCTCCTTTACTCCAACTTCCTGATTTCAATAAGACTTTTGAGCTTGAATGTGATGCTAGTGGAATTGGATTAGGAGGTGTGTTATTACAAGATGGAAAACCTGTTGCATACTTTTCTGAAAAATTGAGTGGGCCTAGTCTGAACTATTCTACTTATGATAAAGAATTATATGCTCTTGTTCGGACCTTAGAAACATGGCAACATTATTTATGGACAAAGGAATTTGTTATACATTCTGATCATGAATCTTTGAAACACATTAAAAGTCAAGCAAAACTGAACTGTAGACATGCTAAATGGGTTGAATTCATTGAGACTTTCCCTTATGTCATTAAACACAAGAAGGGTAAAGAAAATTTTATTGCTGATGCATTGTCTCGTCGTTATACTATGCTTTCACAACTTGAATTTAAAATATTTGGTTTGGAGACCATCAAAGATCAATATGTGCATGATGCTGAATTTAAAGATGTATTGCAGAATTGTAAGGAAGGGAGAACTTGGAACAAGTTCATTCTTAACGATGGATTTGTGTTTCGTGCTAACAAGCTATGCATTCCAGCTAGCTCCGTTCGTCTTTTGTTGTTGCAGGAGGCGCATGGAGGAGGATTAATGGGACACTTTGGCGTCAAGAAGACGGAGGATATACTTGCTACACATTTCTTTTGGCCAAAGATGAGACTGGATGTTGAGCGTTTTGTTGCTCGCTGCACTACATGTCAAAAAGCTAAGTCATGACTCAATCCTCATGGTTTATATATGCCTTTGCCTGTACCTAGTGTTCCTTGGGAGGATATATCTATGGACTTTGTTTTAGGTTTACCTCGAACAACGAAGGGGAGGGATAGCATATTTGTTGTCGTGGATAGGTTCTCGAAAATGGCACACTTTATACCATGTCATAAAAGCGATGGTGCTGTTAATGTTGCTGATTTGTTCTTTCGTGAAATTATTCGCTTGCATGGTGTGCCAAATACTATTGTTTCAGATCGTGATACTAAATTTCTTAGCCACTTTTGGAGATGTTTATGGGCTAAGTTGGGGGCTAAACTGCTTTTTAGTACTACTTGTCACCCCCAAACTGATGGACAAACTGAAGTAGTCAATAGAACATTGTCTACTATGCTTAGGGCTGTTTTGAAGAATAACAAGAAAATGTGGGAAGAATGCTTGCCTCATATTGAATTTGCTTATAATCGTTCATTGCATTCTACTACTAAGATGTGCCCTTTTGAAATTGTGTATGGTTTCCTACCTCGTGCACCTATTGATTTGTTGCCTCTTCCATCTTCGAAGAAGGTTAATTTTGATGCTAAAGAACGTGCTGAATTGATTTTAAAAATGCATGAGTTAACTAAGGAAAAAATTGAGCGTATGAATGCTAAATATAAACTTGCTGGAGATAAGGGTAGAAAACATGTTGTGTTTGCACCTGGAGATCTTGTTTGGTTACATTTGTGTAAGGATAGATTTCCTAATTTGCGCAAATCAAAGCTAATGCCACGTGCTGATGGTCCTTTTAAGCTGTTAGAGAAAATAAATGATAATGCATATAAACTTGAGCTGCCTGCAGATTTTGGGGTTAGTCCCACTTTTAACATTGCAGATTTGAAGCCTTATTTGGGTGAGATCGTCGAGGACGACTTCATTTCAAGAAGGGGAGGATGATGAGGACATCAATACCATTGTTACACCCACATCCCCTGCTACTATACATACTGGACCAATTACTAGAGCTCGCGCACGCCAATTGAATTATCAGGTACTTTCGTTTCTTGGTAACGATTCTAATGTTCATGAGAATATGATGCTGCCTAAATTGGATACATTTGTTTTGCTTACAAATGAAGGGCCTAGCTTGGACAAGAAAGATGAACCTTGGAACAAGTTCAAGCGTGGAGATGATGGCATGTGCAAGGGGATCTAGAACGGAGTTGCAAGTGATGATTTCAGGACTTTGAAGCCACCATAAGGAGTGCATGAAGCATTGGGCGAAATATACAAGATGCCACTTCATAAATTTCGTCCAGAGGTTATTTTAGGTGCTGCGTCACCTTATTATTGGGCCAGGCCCATGTATTTTCGAAATACTTAAGTATAGGCTGTTTTTAGAGTCTGTATGTGTGGGGAAACAAGAGTTAGGGTTGGTTTTGGACCCCTCCTTCAAGGACCATGAAATTCCCCCCTCTTCCTCCATATATACAGCCCTTAGGGCATCGTTTAGACTTTGGGTTTTGTTTAGATTAAAAGTTCACCATAGCTGCAACTTCGCGTACTTCGTTTGTGTCCAACGACCAGACCAAGACGTCACAGAACCCCACCTTAATCAATAAAGCTTTCATCTTATATTCGCAATATCCAGATTGCAATATCAGTTTCTTGCTTGTTCTTCGTTTTCTCGCAGGAAACATACCCTCGTGGTCAGGTTGATCGTGCTCGGGCGTGGTCAATAACCCCTCGGAAGTTGGTTTAGCGATTGCTAAGGCGCGACGTCTCGCATGTTCGTAGTTGGATCGTCAAGGTCAACTCCCACAGAAACGATAGCCACCATCTCATCGAAACATCGGGACACCTTTGCCTCTATCAAGTGGTATCAGAGTCTCTCCTCTTAATTATCTTGCCACATCAGACTTTTTGCCTACATGGAAGCCTTAGCACTTGTACAAGGCGGAGCATTGGGAGGGTCCTGAGCGTACAGGCATAGGGATACTGTAGATAGGAAGTCTTCGCGATCCATTATTCCCCATCTCGGTCAGAGAGAACTATTCAACTAGTCTTTATAGTGAAATGACAATACACGCTGCAGCAGATGGGACACTTAATTAATAAGCTGAACCAGCGTGTTGGTGTTACTAAATCAGCCTTACCTAGTACTGCCATCATGTTTGCCAGTGGAGCATGCTTCCGCAAATACGACTACGCACTTCTCTCCTCCATTAACTAGCATATGGGCCCTCTTGAGGTAGACCCACATGTCATCGACGTAACTATTTACACTCAGAAGGACGGTATATCCTGGTAGTAGTACTAGTAGAATTGATATTTAATGCACCTTCTTCCCCGTATTTCACTCTTCTTCCTCCTCTCTTCTTCTTCCTCCTCTCTTTCCATCGTCGGCCGCACACCATTTCCCCCCGCTCACTACTCGTCCGCCCGCGCCATCTTCCTTGGTAGCTCGCGCGTACCATATCCCCCTGCTCACTGCTCGGCCACACATGCCATCTTCTTCGCTCGCCCGCCCGAATCCACTTCCCCGCTGGCTCACAAGCACCGAAAACCCCAGTCACTCAGCACCTTAAAAAACCCTATGGCAGAACCGATTGACACGCAGAGCCACGATTGGAATTCCCTCCTAATACGTCTCCAACATATCTATAATTTTTAATTGTTCCATAATATTATATTATCTGTTTTGGATGTTTAATGGGATTTATTATACACTTCTATATTATTTTTGGGAATAACCTACTAACCCAAAGCCTAGTGCAAATTGCTGTTTTTTGCCTATTTCAGTGTTTCGCAGAAAAGGAATATCAAACAGAATCCAAATGGAATGAAACCCTCAGGAGAGTTATTTTTGGAACAAACGTGATCCATGGGACTTGGAGTAGACGTCAAGAAAGGAGCGAGGAGGCCACGAGGCAGGGAGGCGCGCCCTCCACCCTCGTAGGCCCCTTGTGGCTCCACCGACCTACTTCTTCCTCCTATATATATTCATATACCCCAAAAACATCCAGGAGCACCACGAAACCCTATTTCCACCGCCGCAACCTTCTGTACCTAAGAGATCCCATCTTGGGGCCTTTTCCGGAGCTCCGTCGGAGGGGGAATCGATCACGGAGGGCTTCTACATCAACACCATAGCCTCTCCGATGATGTGTGAGTAGTTTACCACAGACCTTTGGGTCCATAGTTATTAGCTAGATGGATTCTTCTCTCTCTTTGGATCTTAATACAAAGTTCTCCTCGATCTTCTTGGAGATCTATTCGATGTAATTCTTTTTGCAGTGTGTTTGTCGAGACCCAATGAATTGTGGGTTTATGATCAAGATTATCTATGAACAATATTTGATTCTTCTCTGAAATCTTTTATGTATGATTTGTTATGTTTGCAAGTCTCTTCGAATTATCAGTTTGGTTTGGCCTACTAGATTGATCTTTCTTGCAATGGGAGAAGTGCTTAGCTTTGGGTTGAATCTTGCGGTGTCCTTTCCCAGTGACAGCAGGGGCAGCAAGGCACGTATCGTATTTTTGCCGTCGAGGATAAATAGATGGGGTTTATATCATATTTCTTGAGTTTATCCCTCTACATCATGTCATCTTGCCTAATGCGTTACTCTGTTCTTATGAACTTAATACTCTAGATGCATGCTAGATAGCGGTCGATGTATGGAGTAATAGTAGTAGATGCAGAATCGTTTCGGTCTACTTGTCGTGGACGTGATGCCTATATACATGATCATGCCTAGATATTCTCATAATTATGCACTTTTCTATCAATTGCTCGATAGTAATTTGTTTACCCACCATAATACTTATGTTATCTTGAGAGAAGCCACTAGTGAAGCCTATGGCCCCCGAGTCTATCTTCTATCATATAAGTTTCCAATCTATTTTACTTTGTAATCTTTACTTTCAATCTATATCATAAAAATACCAAAAATATTTATCTTTTTATCTCTATCAGATCTCACTCTCGTAAGTGACCGTGAAGGGATTGACAACCCCTTTATCGCGTTGGTTGCAAGGTTCTTATTCGTTTGTGTAGGTGCGAGGTGACTTGTGTGTAGTCTCCCACTGGATTGATACCTTGGTTCTCAAAACCTAAGGGAAATAATGTTGGAAATATGCCCTAGAGGCAATAATAAAAAGGATTATTATTGTATTTCCTTGTTCATGATAATTGTCTTTTATTCATGCTATAATTGTGTTAACCGTAAATCGTAATACATGTGTGAATACATAGACACCAACATGTCCCTAGTAAGCCTCTAGTTGACTAGCTCGTTGATCAATAGTAGTCATGGTTTCCTAACTATGGACATTGGATGTCATTGATAACGAGATCACATCATTAGGAGAATGATGTGATGGACAAGACCCAATCCTAAACTTAGCACAAGATCATATAGTTCGTTTGCTAGAGTTTTTCCAATGTCAAGTATCTTTTCCTTAGACCATGAGATCGTGTAACTCCCGGATGCCGTAGGAGTGCTTTGGGTGTACCAAACGTCACAACGTAACTGGGTGACTATAAAAGTATACTACGGGTATCACCGAAAGTGTCTGTTGGGTTGACACGGATCAAGACTGGGATTTGTCACTCCGTATAACGGAGAGGTATCTCTGGGCCCACTCAGTAATGCATCATCATAATGAGCTCAAAGTGACCAAGTGTCTGGTAACGGGATCATGCATTACGGTACGAGTAAAGTGACTTGCCGGTAACGAGATTGAACGAGGTATTGGGATACCGACGATCGAATCTCGGGCAAGTAACGTACCGATTGACAAAGGGAATTGTATACGGGGTTGCTTGAATCCTCAACATCGTGGTTCATCCGATGAGATCATCGAGGAGCATGTGGGAGCCAACATGGGTATCCAGATCCCGCTGTTGGTTATTGACCGGAGAGCCATCTCGGTCATGTCTACATGTCTCCCAAACCCGTAGGGTCTACACACTTAAGGTTCGGTGACGCTAGGGTTGTAGAGATATAATATGCAGTAACCCGAAAGTTGTTCGGAGTCCCGGATGAGATACCGGACGTCATGAGGAGTTCCGGAATGGTCCGGAGGTGAAGAATTATATATAGGAAGTGCAGTTTCGGCCATCGGGAGAGTTTCGGGGGTCACCGGTATTGTACCGGGACCACCGGAAGGGTCCCGGGGGTCCACCGGGTGGGGCCACCCATCCCGGAGGGCTCCATGGGCCAAAGTGGGGAGGGGAACCAGCCCATAGTGGGCTGGTGCGCCCCCTTGGCCCACCCCATGCGCCTAGGGTTGGGAACCCTAGGGTGGGGGGGCGCCCCACCTGGCTTGGGGGGCACTCCACCCCTTGGCCGCCGCCCCCCTAGGAGATCCCATCTCCTAGGGCCGGCGCACCCCCTAGGGGGCCTATATAAAAGGGGGGGAGGGAGGGGCAGCCGCACCCTTGAGTCTTGGCGCCTCCCTCTCCCCTGCTACACCTCTCCCTCTCGTAGTAGAACGGCGAAGCCCTGCCGCGGTGACCCCTGCATCCACCACCACGCCGTCGTGCTGTTGGATCTTCATCAACCTCTCCTCCCCCCTTGCTGGATCAAGAAGGAGGAGACGTCACGCTGACTGTATGTGTGTTGAACACGGAGGTGCCGTCCGTTCGGCGCTAGGATCTCCGGTGATTTGGATCACGTCGAGTACGACTTCCTCATCCCCGTTCTTTAAACGCTTCCGCGCGTGATCTACAAAGGTATGTAGATGCAATTTGATCACTCGTTGCTAGATGAACTCATAGATGGATCTTGGTGAAACTGTAGGAAAATTTTTGTTTTCTGCAACGTTTCCCAATAGTGATATCAGAGCCAGGTTTATGCGTAGTTCTCTTTGCACGAGTAGAACACAATTTGTTGTGGGCGTAGATGTTGTCAACTTTCTTGCCGCTACTAGTCTTATTTTGCTTTAGCAGTATTGTGGGATGAAGCAGCCCGGACCAACCTTACACGTACGCTTACGTGAGACCGGTTCCACCGACTGACATGCACTAGTTGCATAAGGTGGCTGGCGGGTGTCTGTCTCTCCCACTTTAGTTGGAGCGGATTCGATGAAAAGGGTCCTTATGAAGGATAAATAGAAGTTGACAAATCACGTTGTGGCTTTCACGTAGGTAAGAAAACGTTCTTGCTAGAACCCTATTGCAGCCACGTAAAACTTGCAACAACAATTAGAGGACGTCTAACTTGTTTTTGCAGCAAGTGTTTTGTGATGTGATATGGCCAAAGTTGTGATGAATGATGAATGATATATATGTGATGTATGAGATGTTCATGCTATTGTAATAGGAATCACGACTTGCATGTCGATGAGTATGACAACCGGCAGGAGCCATAGGAGTTGTCTTTATTTTTTGTATGACCTGCGTGTCATTGAGAAACGCCATGTAAATTACTTTACTTTATTGCTAAACGTGTTAGCCATAGTAGTAGAAGTAATAGTTGGCGAGCAACTTCATGGAGACACGATGATGGAGATCATGGTGTCATGCCGGTGACAAGATGATCATGGAGCCCCAAGATGGAGATCAAAGGAGCTATGTGATATTGGCCATATCATGTCACTATTATTATTTGATTGCATGTGATGTTTATCATGTTTTTGCATCTTGTTTACTTAGAACGACGGTAGTAAATAAGATGATCCCTCATAATAATTTCAAGAAAGTGTTCCCCCTAACTGTGCACTGTTGCGACAGTTCGTTGTTTCGAAGCACCACGTGATGATCGGGTGTGATAGATTCCAACGTTCACATACAACGGGTGTAAGACAAATTTACACATGCAAACACTTAGGCTGACTTGACGAGCCTAGCATGTACAGACATGGCCTCGGAACACAGAAGACCGAAAGGTCGAGCATGAGTCATATAGAAGATACGATCAACATGAAGATGTTCACCGATGTTGACTAGTCCGTCTCACGTGATGATCGGACGCGGCCTAGTTAACTCGGATCATGTTATACTTAGATGACTGGAGGGGTGTCTATCTGAGTGGGAGTTCATTGAATAATTTGATTTAGATGAACTTAATTATCATGAACTTAGTCTAAAATCTTTACAACATGTATTGTAGATCAAATGGCCAACGTTGTCCTCAACTTCAACGCGTTCCTAGAGAAAACCAAGCTAAAAGACGATGGCAGCAACTATACGGACTGGGTCCGGAACCTGAGGATCATCCTCATAGCTGCCAAGAAAGATTATGACCTACAAGCACCGCTAGGTGAAGCACCTGTTCTCCCTGTAGAACAAGACGTTATGAACGCTTGGCAGACACGTACCGATGATTACTCCCTCGTTCAGTGCGGCATGCTTTACAGCTTAGAGCCGGGGCTCCAAAAGCGTTTTGAGAGACACGGAGCATATGAGATGTTCG
This sequence comes from Triticum urartu, assembly GCF_056163025.1. Classification (NCBI taxonomy): domain Eukaryota; kingdom Viridiplantae; phylum Streptophyta; class Magnoliopsida; order Poales; family Poaceae; genus Triticum; species Triticum urartu. Next base: position 260,850,693 of record NC_141873.1, read on the forward strand.
AAGAGCTGAAAATGGTTTTTCAAGCTCATGCCCGGGTCGAGAGATATGAAGTCTTCGACAAGTTCTTTAGCTGTAAGATGGAGGAAAACAGTTCTGTCAGTGAGCACGTACTCACTATGTCTGGGTTACATAACCACTTGACTCAGCTGGGAGTTAATCTCCCGGATGACGCAGTCATTGACATAATCCTTCAGTCGCTTCCACCGAGCTACAAGAGCTTTGTGATGAACTTCAATATGCAGGGGATGGAAAAGACCATTCCTGAAGTATTTGCAATGCTGAAATCAGCAGAGGTAGAAGTCAAAAAGGAACATCAAGTGTTGATGGTGAATAAAACCACTAAGTTCAAGAAAGGCAAGGGTAAGAAGAACTTCAAGAAGGACGGCAAGGGAGTTGCCGCGCCCGGTAAGCAAGCTGCCGGGAAGAAGCCAAAGAATGGACCCAAGCCCGAGACTGAGTGCTTTTATTGCAAGGAAAGTGGTCACTGGAAGCGGAACTGCCCCAAATACTTAGCGGACAAGAAGGTCGGCAAAACGAAAGGTATATGTGATATACATGTAATTGATGTGTACCTTACCAGTACTCGTAGTAGCTCCTGGGTATTTGATACCGGTGCGGTTGCTCACATTTGTAACTCAAAGCAGGAGCTGCGGAATAAGCGGAGACTGGCGAAGGACGAGGTGACGATGCGCGTCGGGAATGGTTCCAAGGTCGATGTGATCGCCGTCGGCACGCTACCTCTACATTTACCTACGGGATTAGTTTTGAACCTCAATAATTGTTATTTAGTGCAAAGTTTGAGCATGAACATTGTATCAGGATTTCGTTTAATATGAGATGGCTACTCATTTAAATCCGAGAATAATGGTTGTTCTATTTATATGAGAGATATGTTTTATGGTCATGCTCCGATGGTGAATGGTTTATTCTTAATGAATCTCGAGTGTAATGCTACACATATTCATAGTGTGAGTACCAAAAGATGTAAGGTTGATAATGATAGTCCCACATACTTGTGGCACTGCCGCCTTGGTCACATAGGTGTCAAACGCATGAAGAAGCTCCATGCAGATGGACTTTTAGAGTCTCTTGATTACGAATCATTTGACACGTGCGAACCATGCCTCATGGGTAAAATGACCAAGACTCCGTTCTCAGGAACAATGGAGCGAGCAACCAACTTATTGGAAATCATACATACTGATGTGTGCGGTCCAATGAGTGTTGAGGCTCGCGGTGGTTATCGTTATGTTCTCACCCTCACTGATGACTTGAGTAGATATGGGTATGTCTACTTAATGAAACACAAGTCTGAGACCTTTGAAAGGTTCAAGGAATTTCAGAGTGAGGTTGAGAATCAACGTGACAGGAAAATCAAGTTCCTGCGATCAGATCGTGGAGGAGAATACTTGAGTCACGAATTTGGCACACACTTAAGAAAATGTGGAATAGTTTCACAACTCACGCCGCCTGGAACACCTCAGCGTAATGGTGTGTCCGAACGTCGTAATCGCACTCTATTAGATATGGTGCGATCTATGATGTCTCTTACCGATTTACCGCTATCATTTTGGGGCTATGCTTTAGAGACTGCCGCATTCACTTTAAATAGGGCTCCATCAAAATCCGTTGAGACGACACCGTATGAGTTATGGTTTGGGAAGATACCTAAGCTGTCGTTTCCAAAAGTTTGGGGATGCGATGCTTATGTCAAGAAACTTCAACCTGAAAAGCTCGAACCCAAGTCGGAAAAATGCGTCTTCATAGGATACCCTAAAGAAACTATTGGGTATACCTCTACCTCAGATCCGAAGGCAAGATCTTTGTTGAAAAGAATGGATCCTTTCTAGAGAAGGAGTTTCTCTCGAGAGAAGTAAGTGGGAGGAAAGTAGAACTTGATGAAGTATTACCTCTTGAACCGGAAAATGGCGCAACTCAAGAAAATGTTCCTGAGGTGCCTGCACCGACTAGAGAGGAAGTTAATGATGATGATCATGAAACTTCAGATCAAGTTGCTACTGAACTTCGTAGGTCCACAAGGACATGTTCCGCACCAGAGTGGTACGGTAACCCTGTCTTGGAAATCATGTTGTTAGTCAACGGTGAACCTTCGAACTATGAAGAAGCGATGGCGGGCCCGGATTCCGACAAATGGCTGGAAGCCATGAAATCCGAGATAGGATCCATGTATGAAAATGAAGTATGGACTTTGACTGACTTGCCCGTTGAGCAGCGAGCCATAGAAAATAAATGGATCTTTAAGAAGAAGACAGACGCGGATGGTAATGTGACCATCTATAAGGCTCGGCTAGTCGCTAAGGGTTATCGACAAGTTCAAGGGGTTGACTACGATGAGACTTTCTCACCGGTAGCGAAGCTGAAGTCCGTCCGAATCATGTTAGCAATTGCCGCATTCTATGATTATGAGATATGGCAAATGGACGTCAAAACGGCATTCCTTAATGGTTTCCTTAAGGAAGAATTGTATATGATGCAGCCGGAAGGTTTTGTCGATCCTAAGAATGCTGACAAGGTGTGCAAGCTCCAACGCTCGATTTATGGGCTGGTGCAAGCATCTCGGAGTTGGAACATTCGCTTTGATGAGATGATCAAAGCGTTTGGGTTTATGCAGACTTATGGAGATGCCTGCGTTTACAAGAAAGTGACTGGGAGCTCTGTAGCATTTCTCATATTATATGTAGATGACATACTTTTGATGGGAAATGATATAGAGCTTTTGGACAACATTAAGGCCTACTTCAATAAGAGTTTTTCAATGAAGGACCTTGGAGAAGCTGCTTATATATTAGGCATCAAGATCTATAGAGATAGATCAAGACGCCTCATAGGTCTTTCACAAAGCACATACCTTGATAAGATATTGAAGAAGTTCAATATGGATCAGTCTAAGAAGGGGTTCTTGCCTGTGTTGCAAGGTGTGAAATTGAGCTCAGCTCAATGTCCGACCACGGCAGAAGATATAGAAGAGATGAGTGTCATCCCCTATGCCTCAGCCATAGGTTCTATTATGTATGCCATGCTGTGTACCAGACCTGATGTAAACCTTGCCGTAAGTTTGGTAGGTAGGTACCAAAGTAATCCCGGCAAGGAACACTGGACAGTGGTCAAGAATATCCTAAAGTACCTGAAAAGGACTAAGGAAATGTTTCTCGTTTATGGAGGTGACGAAGAGCTCGTCATAAAGGGTTACATGGACGCTAGCTTCGACACAGATCTGGATGACTCTAAGTCACAAACCGGATACGTGTATATTTTGAATGGTGGGGCAGTAAGCTGGTGCAGTTGCAAGCAGAGTGCCGTGGCGGGATCTACATGTGAAGGGGAGTACATGGCAGCCTCGGAGGCAGCGCATGGAGCAATTTGGGTGAATGAGTTCATCACCGACCTAGGAGTCATAACCAATGCATCGGGGCCGATCAAACTCTTCTGTGACAACACTGAAGCTATTGCACTTGCCAAGGAGCCCAGGTTTCACAAGAAGACAAGGCACATCAAGCGTCGCTTCAACTCCATTCGTGAAAATGTTCAAGATGGAGACATAGATATTTGTAAAGTACATCCGGACCTGAATGTAGCAGATCCGTTGACTGAACCTCTCCCTAGAGCAAAACATGATCAACACCAGAATTCCATGGGTGTTCAATTCATCACAATTTAACTAGATTGTTGACTCTGGTGCAAGTGGGAGACTGTTGGAAATATGCCCTAGAGGCAATAATAAAAAGGATTATTATTGTATTTCCTTGTTCATGATAATTGTCTTTTATTCATGCTATAATTGTGTTATCCAGAAATCGTAATACATGTGTGAATACATAGACACCAACATGTCCCTAGTAAGCCTCTAGTTGACTAGCTCGTTGATCAATAGATAGTCGTGGTTTCCTGACTATGGACACTCGATGTCATTGATAACGAGATCACATCATTAGGAGAATGATGTGATGGACAAGACCCAATCCTAAACTTAGCACAAGATCGTATAGTTTGTTTGCTAGAGTTTTTCCAATGTCAAGTATCTTTTCCTTAGACCATGAGATCGTGTAACTCCCGGATGCCGTAGGAGTGCTTTGGGTGTACCAAACGTCACAACATAATTGGGTGACTATAAAGGTATACTACGGGTATATCCGAAAGTGTCTGTTGGGTTGACACGGATCAAGACTGGGATTTGTCACTCCGTATAACGGAGAGGTATCTCTGGGCCCACTCGGTAATGCATCATCATAATGAGCTCAAAGTGACCAAGTGTCTGGTCACGGGATCATGCATTACGGTACGAGTAAAGTGACTTGCCGGTAAAGAGATTGAACGAGGTATTGGGATACCGACGATCGAATCTCGGGCAAGTAACGTACCGATTGACAAAGGGAATTGTATACGGGGTTGCTTGAATCCTCGACATCGTGGTTCGTCCGATGAGATCATCGAGGAGCATGTGGGAGCCAACATGGGTATCCAGATCCTGCTGTTAGTTATTGACCGGAGAGCCATCTCGGTCATGTCTACATGTCTCCCGAACCCGTAGGGTCTACACACTTAAGGTTTGGTGACGCTAGGGTTGTAGAGATATAATATGCAGTAAACCGAAAGTTGTTCGGAGTCCCGGATGAGATCCCGGACGTCACGAGGAGTTCCGGAATGGTCCGGAGGTGAAGAATTATATATAGGAAGTGCAGTTTCGGCCATCGGGAGAGTTTCGGGGGTCACCGGTATTGTACCGGGACCACCGGAAGGGTCCCGGGGGTCCACCGGGTGGGGCCACCCATCCCGGAGGGCCCCATGGGCCAAAGTGGGGAGGGGAACCAGCCCATAGTGGGCTGGTGCGCCCCCTTGGCCCACCCCATGCGCCTAGGGTTGGGAACCCTAAGGTGGGGGGCGCCCCACCTGGCTTGGGGGGCACTCCACCCCTTGGCCGCCGCCCCCCTAGGAGATCCCATCTCCTAGGGCCGGCGCACCCCCTAGGGGGCCTATATAAAGGGGGGGGGGGAGGGAGGGGCAGCCGCACCCTTGAGTCTTGGCGCCTCCCTCTCCCCTGCTACACCTCTCCCTCTCGTAGTAGAACGGCGAAGCCCTGCTGCGGTGACCCCTGCATCCACCACCACGCTGTCGTGCTGATGGATCTTCATCAACCTCTCCTCCCCCCTTGCTGGATCAAGAAGAAGGAGACGTCACGCTGACCGTACGTGTGTTGAACGCGGAGGTGCCGTCCGTTCGGCGCTAGGATCTCCGGTGATTTGGATCACGTCGAGTACGACTTCCTCATCCCCGTTCTTTGAACGCTTCCGCGCGTGATCTACAAAGGTATGTAGATGCAATTCGATCACTCGTTGCTAGATGAACTCATAGATGGATCTTGGTGAAACCGTAGGAAAATTTTTGTTTTCTGCAACGTTCCCCAACAAATACTTATGCTACTTTGCTGCATCACCCTTTCCTCTTCAAGGGAAAACCAATGCAATGCTCAAGAGGTAGCAAGAAGGATTTTTGGCGCCGTTGCCGGGGAGGCTTACACCAAGTCAAGTCAAGATTCGATCTCCCGCCAACATGCGATTTCTGGCGCCGTTGCCGGGGAGATCTACGCACAAGTCAAGACATACCAAGTACCCATCACAAACTCTTATCCCTCGCATTACATTATTTGCCATTTTCCTCTCGTTTTCCTCTCCCCACTTCACCCTTGCCGTTTTATCCGCCCTCTTTTTCCGTTCGCCTCTTTTTCGCTCGCTTCTTGTGTGCTTGTGTGTTGGATTGTTTGCCGTGATGGCTTTACCGAAAAGTGTTGATCCTCACCTTAGAGGGTTGGAAGAAATTGAAAACAATGTTAGAATTTTTATGTCCTTGTAGTTTGAGCATACAGAAACGAGCTTAAAGAAAATTTTTTTTTATGGGGTACATGAATAAAGAGCTCGATGATATGTCTAAAGAAATTTATGGTCTGAAATCTTAGTTCGCTCATCTTGAAAACTTAATAGCCCAAATTTTGGATAAGTGATACGTCTCCAACGTATCTATAATTTTTGATTGCTCCATGCTATATTATCTACTGTTTTGGACTATATTGGGCTTTATTTTCCACTTTTATATTATTTGTGGGACTAACCTATTAACCGGAGGCCCAGCCCAGAATTGCTATTTTTTGCCTATTTCAGTGTTTCGAAGAAACAGAATATCAAACGGAGTCCAAACAGAAAAATCCTTTTTGGAACTTTATTTTCTTCTCGGATAAGACCCACGAGACATGGACCCTACTCCAAGAAGTACCGGAGGCGGTCACGAGGGTAGGGGGCGCCCCCCCCCTACAGGGCGCGCCCCCTGCCTCGTGGGCCCCTCGGTGCTCCACCGACGTACTCCTTCCTCCTATATATACCCATGTACCCCCAAACGATCAAAACAGGAGCCAAAAACCTAATTCCACCGCCGCAACTTTCTGTATCCATGAGATCCCATCTTGGGGCCTGTTCTGGAGCTCCGCCGAAAGAGGGCCGTCATCACGGAGGGCTTCTACATCATCCTAGCCTCTCCGATGAAGTGTGAGTAGTTTACCTCAGACCTTCGGGTCCATAGTTAGTAGCTAGATGGCTTCTTCTCTCTTTTTGGATCTCAATACAATGTTCTCCCCCTCTCTTGTGGAGATCTATTCGATGTAATCTTTTTCTTTTGCGGTGTGTCTGTTGAGACCGATGAATTGTGGGTTTATGATCAAGTCTATCTATGAACGATATTTGAATCTTCTCTGAATTCTTTTATGTATGATTGGTTATCTTTGCAAGTCTCTTCGAATTATCTGTTTGGTTTGGCCAACTAGATTGGTAGTTCTTGCCATGGGAGAAGTGCTTAGCTTTGGGTTCGATCTTGCGGTGTTCTTTCCCAGTGACAAGGGGCAGCAAGACACGTATTGTATCATTGCCATCGAGGATAACAAGATGGGGTTTATTTCATATTGCATGAATTTATCTCTCTACATCATGTCATCTTGCTTAAAGCGTTACTCTGTTTTTAACTTAATACTCTAGATGCATGCTGGATAGCGGTCGATGAGTGGAGTAATAGTAGTAGATGCAGAATCGTTTCGATCTACTTGTCACGGACGTGATGCCTATATACATGATCATGCCTAGATATTCTCATAATTATGCTCAATTCTGTCAATTGCTCAACAATAATTTGTTCACCCACCGTAGAAAACTTATGCTCTCGAGAGAAGCCACTAGTGAAACCTATGGCCCCCGGGTCTATTCTCATCATATCAATCTCCATCACTTTAATCTTGTTTTGTTTTTACTTTTCCTTTTACTTTTCACTTTGCATCTTTATATCAAAAATACCAAAAAAATTATCTATCAGATCTCACTTCCGTAAGTGACCGTGAAGGGATTGACAACCCCTAATCACGTTGGTTGCGTTGAGCTCTTTGTGTTGTGTAGGTACAAGGGACTTGCGCGTGGCCTCCTACTGGATTGATACCTTGGTTCTCAAAAACTGAGGGAAATACTTACGCTACTCTGCTGCATCATCCCTTCCTCTTCGGGGAAAACCAATGCAAGCTCAAGACGTAGCAAAAAGGATTTCTGGCGCCGTTGCCGGGGAGTCTACGCAAAAAGTCAACATACTAAGTACCCATCACAATCCCTATCTCCCGCATTGCATTATTTACCATTTGCCTCTCATTTTCCTCTCCCCCAATTCACCCTTGCCATTTTATTCGCCCTCTCTTTCTCTTTGTCCTTCCCCTTCTCCTTCTTCGTTTGCCTTTTTCTCGCTTGCCTTTTGTTTGCTCGTGTGTTGGATTGCTTGTTTGTCGTGATGGCTCTACCAAATTTTGGTGATCTTCACTTTAAAAGGTTAGAGGAGATTGAAAACAGCTTTAGGAAGTTTATGGTTTTGCAATTTGAGCATAATAATTTCTTTAGAAATGAGCTTAAGGTACAAAAAGGTTTTATGAGTTATATGAACAAAAAGCTCGATGATTTGTCTAAATAATTTGATGGTATCAGATCCCAAATTTCTCGTCTTGAAAAGATGACTGCTGAAATTTCGAACATGCAAGCTACCTTAGTCAATAAGATGGCCGCAAAACCGAATACCTATGAAAATCAAGATGAAGATCTAAAAGTTATTGATGTGTCCCCTATCAAATCTTTGTTTTGCAATATGAATCTTGATGAAACTGAATATGACCTTCCTTTACCTAGAAGGCATTCCAAAAATTCGAAGTATTTAGATCTTTATGATGAAATTGATGAAAGTGGGATTGAAAGAAATAAAAATTTAGATGTTACTAAACCCACTATATTGGATTTCAAGGAATTTAATTATGAAAGTTGCTCTTTGATTGATTGTATTTCTTTGTTGCAATCCGTGCTAAATTCTCCGCATGCTTATAGTCAAAAGAAAGCCTTCACCGAACATATTGTTGATGCCTTGATGCAATCTTATGAAGAAAAACTTGAGTTGAAAGTCTCTATCCCTAGAAAACTCTATGATGAGTGGGAACCAACTATCAAAATTAAAATTAAAAATCATGAGTTTTATGCTTTGTGTGACTTGGGTGCTAGTGTGTCCACTATCCCCAAAACTTTGTGTGTTTTGCTAGATTTCCGCGATCTTGATGATTGCTCTCTAAACTTGCATCTTGCGGATTCCACTATTAAGAAACCTATGGGAAGAATTAATGATGTTCTTATTGTTGCAAATAGGAATTATGTGCCCGTAGATTTCATTGTTCTTGATATAGATTGCAATCCTTCTTGCCCTATTATTCTTGGTAGACCTTTCCTTAGAACGGTTCGTGCGATTATTGATATGAAGGAAGGGAATATTAGATTCCAATTTCCATTAAAAAAAGGGCATGGAACACTTTCCAATAAAGAAAATAAAATTTCCATATGAAACCATCATGAGAGCCACTTATGGATTGCCTTCCAAAGATGGCAATATCTAGATCTATCCTCGCTTTTATGCCTAGCTAGGGGCGTTAAACGATAGCGCTTGTTGGGAGGCAACCCAATTTTATTTTTTGTTTTTTGTGTTTTTCTTCTGTTAGAGAATAAATAACCCATCTACCCTCTGTTTGGATGTGTTTTTGTGTTTAATTAGTGTTTGTGCCAAGTAGAACCGTTGGGAAGACTTGGGGAAAGTCTTGTTGAACTTGCTGTAAAAAACAGAAACTTTAGCGCTCACAAGAACTGCTGTCATTTTTATTTGAAGAGTTCTATTTAGTTAATTCTTTTTGCAGATGATTAATATATAAATTCCTCACGTCCAGCAATTTATTTTAGAATTTTTGGGGTTCCATATATTGTGCTAGCTACAGATTATTACAGACTGTTCTGTTTTTGACAGATTCTGTTTTTCATGTGTTGTTTGCTTATTTTGATGAATCTATGGCTAGTAAAATAGTTTATAATCCATAGAGAAGTTGGAATACAGTAGGTTTAACACCAATATAAATAAATAATGAGTTCATTACAGTACCTTGAAGTGGTCTTTTGTTTTCTTTCGCTAACGGAGCTCACGAGTTTTCTATTTTGAGTTTTGTGTTGTGAAGTTTTCAAGTTTTGGGTGAATTCTTTTGATGGATCATGGAACAAGGAGTGGCAAGAGCCTAAGCTTGGGGATGCCCATGGCACCCCCAAGATAATCCAAGGACACCAAAAAGTCAAAGCTTGGGGATGCCCCGGAAGGCATCCCCTCTTTCGTCCACTTCCATCGGTAATTTACTTGGAGCTATATTTTTATTCACCAACATGATATGTGTTTTGCTTGGAGCGTCTTGTATTATTTGTGTCTTTGTTTTTTAGTGTGCCACAATCATCCTTGCTGTACACACCTTTTTAGAGAGTCATCTATGAATTAAAATTTGATAGAATACTCTATGTGCTTCACTTAAATCTTTTGAGCTATGTAGTTTTGCTCTATGCACTTCACTTATATCTTTTGAGCGTTATAATTTTGCTCTATGTGCTTCACTTAGATCTTTTAGAGCACGATGGTGGTTTGTTTTAAAGAAACTATTGATCTCCCATGCTTCACTTAAATTATTTTGAGATTCTCTTAATAGCATGGTAATTTGCTTAATATAAATATGCTTGGTGTTCAAGATATGTGAAATTTTCTTTTGAGTGCGTTGAATACTAAGAGAAGATTGAAGCATGATAATTGTTTTGAGATATGGAGGTGATAATATTAGAGTTATGCTAGTTTAGTAGTTGTGAATTTAAAGAATACTTGTGTTAATGTTTGTGATTCCCGTAGCATGCACGTATGGTGAACCGTTATGTGATGAAGTCGGAGCATAATTTATTTATTGATTGTCTTCCTTATGAGTGGCGGTCGGGGACGAGCGATGGTCTTTTCCTACCAATATATCCCCCTAGGAGCATGCGCGTAATACTTTGCTTTGATAACTTTTAGATTTTTGCAATAAGTATATGAGTTCTTTATGACTAATGTTGAGTCCATGGATTATATGCACTTTTTCCCATCCTTCCACCATTGCTAGCCTCTCTAATACCGCGCACCTTTCGCCGGTATCATACACCCACCATATACCTTCCTCAAAACAGCCACCATACCTACCTATCATGGCATTTCCATAGCCATTCCGAGATATATTGCCATGTAACTTTCCACCGTTCCGTTTATTATGACACGCTCCATCATTGTCATATAGCTAGCATGATCATGTAGTTGACATCGTATTTGTGGCAAAGCCACCATTCATAATTCTTTCATAAATGTCACTCTTGATTCATTGCATATCCCGTTACACTGCCGGAGGCATTCATATAGAGTCATATTTGTTCTAAGTATCGAGTTGTAATTGTTGAGTTGTAAGAAAAATAAAAGTGTGATGATCATCATTTTCTAGAGCATTATCCCAAGTGAGGAAAGGATGTTGGAGACTATGATTACCCATAAGTCGGGATGAGACTCCGGACGAAAAAAAGAGGCCATAAAAAAGAGAGAAAAGGCCCAAATAAAAAATGAGAGAAAAAGAGAGAAGGGACAATGTTACTATCCTTTTACGACACTTGTGCTTCAAAGTAGCACCATGATCTTCATGATAGAGAGTCTCTCGTTATGTCACTTTCATATACTAGTGGGAATTTTTCATTATAGAACTTGGCTTGTATATTCCAATGATGGGCTTCCTCAAATTTCCCTAGGTCTTCGTGAGCAAGCGAGTTGGATGCACACCCACTTAGTTTCTTTTGATGAGCTTTCATATACTTATAGCTCTAGTGCATCCGTTGCATGGCAATCCCTACTCACTCACATTGATATCTATTGATGGGCATCTCCATAGCCCGTTGATACGCCTAGTTGATGTGAGACTATCTTCCCCTCTCTTTGTCTTCTCCACAACCACCCTTCTATTCCACATAGTGCTATGTCCATGGCTCACGCTCATGTATTGGGTGAAGATTGAACTTTTTTTGAAAAAGTTAGAGTATGAAACAATTGCTTGGCTTGTCATCGGGGTTGTGCATGATTTAAATACTTTGTGTGGTGAAGATAGAGCATAGCCAGACTATATGATTTTGTAGGGATAACTTTCTTTGGCCATGTTATTTTGAGAAGACATAATTACTTTATTAGTATGCTTGAAGTGTTATTATTCTTTATGTCAATATGAACTTTTGTCTTGAATCTTTCTAATCTGAATATCCATACCACAATTAAGAAATTTTGCTTTGAAATTATGCCAAGTAGCACTCCGCATCAAAAATTCTCTTTTTATCATTTACCTACTCGAGGACGAGCATGTATTAAGCTTGGGGATGCCTGATACGTCTCCAACGTATCTATAATTTTTGATTTCTCCATGCTATATTATCTACTGTTTTGGACTATATTGGGATTTATTTTCCACTTTTATATTATTTTTGGGACTAACCTATTAACCGGAGGCCCAGCCCAGAATTGCTGTTTTTTGCCTATTTCAGTGTTTCGAAGAAACAGAATATCAAACGGAGTCCAAACAGAAAAATCCTTTTTGGAACGTGATTTTCTTCTCGGATAAGACCCAGGAGACCTGGAGCCTACTCCAAGAAGTACCGGAGGCGGTCACGAGGGTAGGGGGCGTGCCCCTGCCTCGTGGGCCCCTCGGTGCTCCATCGACGTACTCCTTCCTCCTATATATACCCACGTACCCCCAAACGATCAGAACAGGAGCCAAAAACCTAATTCCACCGCTGCAACTTTCTGTATCCACGAGATCCCATCTTGGGTCCTGTTCCGGAGCTCTGCCGGAAGAGGGCCGTCATCACGGAGGGCTTCTACATCATCCTAGCCTCTCCGCTGAAGTGTGAGTAGTTTACCTCAGACCTTCGGGTCCATAGTTAGTAGCTAGATGGCTTCTTCTCTCTCTTTGGATCTCAATACAATGTTCTCCCCCTCTCTTGTGGAGATCTATTCGATGTAATCTTCTTCTTTTGCGGTGTGTTTATTGAGACTGATGAATTGTGGGTTTATGATCAAGTCTATCTATGAACAATATTTGAATCTTCTCTGAATTATTTTATGTATGATTGGTTATCTTTGCAAGTCTCTTCGAATTATCCATTTGGTTTGGCCAACTAGATTGGTAGTGCTTGCCAGGGGAGAAGTGCTTAGCTTTGGGTTCGATCTTGCGGTGTTCTTTCCCAGTGACAAAAGGGGCAGCAAGACACGTATTGTATCGTTGCCATCGAGGATAACAAGATGGGGTTTATTTCATATTGCATGAATTTATCTCTCTACATCATGTCATCTTTCTTAAAGCGTTACTCTGTTTTTAACTTAATACTCTAGATGCATGCTGGATAGCGGTCAATGAGTGGAGTAATAGTAGTAGATGCAGAATCATTTCGATCTACTTGTCACGGATGTGATGCCTATATACATGATCATGCCTAGATATCCTCATAACTATGCTCAATTCTGTCAATTGCTCAACAGTAATTTGTTCACCCACCGTAGAAAACTTATGCTCTCGAGAGAAGCCACTAGTGAAACCTATGGCCCCCGGGTCTATTCTCATCATATCAATCTCCATCACTTTAATCTTGTTTTGTTTTTACTTTGCCTTTTACTTTCACTTTGCATCTTTATATCAGAAATACCAAAAATATTATCTATCGGATCTCACTTCTATAAGTGACCGTGAAGGGATTGACAACCCCTAATCGCATTGGTTGTGTTGAGCTCTTTGTGTTGTGCAGGTACAAGGGCCTTGCGCGTGGCCTCCTACTGGATTGATACCTTGGTTCTCAAAAACTGAGGGAAATACTTACGCTACTCTGCTGCATCATCCCTTCCTCTTCGGGGAAAACCAACGCAAGCTCAAGACGTAGCAATAAGCAGGCCACCTTAGTTAATAAGATGGCCGCCAAACCGGAAGAACTTGATGATAATAAGGATGAAGATCTAAAAGTGATTGATGTGTCTCCTATTAAATCTTTGTTTTGCAATATGAATCTTGATGATGATAGGACTGGGGATGAGTCAATTTTAGTTAAAAGGCGTCCAAATGATTCGGAGTTTTTAGATCTTGATGCAAAAATTAATAAGAGTGGGATTGAAGAGGTCAAAACTTTACTTAGCAATGAACCCACTATTTTGGATTTCAAGGGATTTAATTATGATAATTGCTCTTTGATAGATTGTATTTCGTTGTTTCAATCCATGCTAAATTCTCCGCATGGTTATAGTCAAAATAAAGCTTTTACCAAACATATCATTGATGCTTTAATGCAATCTTATGAAGAAAAGCTTGAATTAGAAGTTTCTATCCCTAGGAAACTTCATGATGAGTGGGAACCTACTATTAAAATTAAAATTAAAGATCATGAATGCTATACTTTATGTGATTTGGGTGCTAGCGTTTCCATGATTCCAAAAACTTTGTGTGATGTGTTAGGTTTCCATGAATTTGATGATCGTTCTTTATATTTGCACCTCGCGGGTTCCACTATTAAGAAACCTACGGGAAGGATTAATGATGTTATTATTGTTGCAAACAGGAATTATGTGCCCGTAGATTTCATTTGCAATTATTGATATTAAAGAAGGGAATATTAGATTCCAATTTCCATTAAGGAAAGGCATGGAATACTTTCCTAGAAATAAAATTGAATTACCTTATAAATATATTATGAGAGCCACTTATGCATTGCATACCAAAGATGATAATACCTAGATCTATTCTGGCTTTTATGCCTAGCTAGGGGCGTTAAACGATAGCGCTTGTTGGGAGGCAACCCAATTTTATTTTTGTTTCTTGCTTTTTGGTTCTGTTTAGTAATAAATAATTCATCTAGCCTCTGTTTAGATGTGGTTTTATTCTTTGAATTAGTGTTTGTGCCAAGTAGAACCTTTGGGAAGACTTGGGGGAAGTTTTTGCGATCTTGCTATAAAAAACAGAAACTTTAGCACTCACGAAATATGCTGCCATTTTTTTACTGGAGAGTGTGATTAGGTTGATTCTTTTTTAAAATGATTAATAGACAAATTCCTCATGTCCAAAAATTTATTTCATAATTTTTGGGGTTACATAAGTATTCAAAACCTACAGATTACTACAGACTGTTCTGTTTTTGACAGATTCTGTTTTTCGTGTGTTGTTTGCTTATTTTGATGAATCTATGGTTAGTATCGGATGGTATGAACCATAGAGAAGTTGGAATAAAGTAGTTTTAACACCAATATAAATAATTAATGAGTTCATTACAGTATCTTAAGTGGTGGTTTGTTTTCTTATACTAATGGAGCTCATGAGATTTTCTGTTGAGTTTTGTGTTGTGAAGTTTTCAAGTTTTGGGTAAAGATTTGATGGATTATGGAATAAGGAGTGGAAAGAGCCTAATCTTGGGGATTCCCAAGGAACCCCAAGGTAAAATTCAAGGACAACCAAAAGCCTAAGCTTGGGGATGCCCCGGAAGGCATCCCCTCTTTCGTCTTCGTCCATCGGTAACTTTACTTGAGACTATATTTTTATTCACCACATGGTATGTGTTTTGCTTGGAGCGTCTTGTATGATTTGTGTCTTTGCTTTTTATTTTACCACAATCATCCTTTCTGTACACACCTTTTGGGAGAGACACACATGAATCGGAATTTATTAGAATACTCTATGTGCTTCACTTATATCTTTTGAGCTAGATAATTTTGCTCTAGTGCTTTACTTATATCTTTTAGAGCACGGTGGTGGTTTTATTTTATAGAAATTATTGATCTCTCATGCTTCACTTATATTATTTTGAGAGTCCTTTAGAACAGCATGGTAATTTTCTTTGGTTATAAAATTGGTCCTAATATGATAGGCATCCAAGATTGGTATAATAAAAACTTTCATAAAAAGGTGCATTGAATACTATGAGAAGTTTGATACTTGATAATTGTTTTGAGATATAAAGATGGCGATATTAGAGTTGTGCTAGTTGAGTAGTTGTGAATTTGAGAGATACTTGTGTTGAAGATGGAAAGTCCCATAGCATGCACGTATGGTAACCGTTGTGTAACAAATTTGAAACATGAGGTGTTCTTTGATTGTCTTCCTTATGAGTGGCGGTCGGGGACGAGCGATGGTCTTTTCCTACCAATCTATCCCCCTAGGAGCATGCACATAATGCTTGGTTTTTGATGACTTGTAGATTTTTGAAATAATTATGTGAGTTCTTTATTACTAATGTTGAGTCCATGGATTATACACACTCTCACCATTCCATCATTGCTAGCCTCTTCGGTACCGTGCATTGCCCTTTCTCACCTTGAGAGTTGGTGCAAACTTCGCCGGTGCATCCAAACCCCGTGATATGATACGCTCTATCACACATAAACCTCCTTATATCTTCCTCAAAACAGCCACCATACCTACCTATTATGGCATTTCCATAGCCATTCCGAGATATATTGCCATGCAACTTTCCACCATTTCATTTATGACACGCTTCATCATTGTCATATTGCCTTGCATGATCATGTAGTTGACATAGTATTTCTGGCAAAGCCACCATGCATAATTTATCATACATGTCACTCTTGATTCATTGCCCTTCTCGGTACACCACCGCAAGCATTCATATAGAGTCATATTTTGTTCTAGTATCGAGTTGTAAATAAATAGAAGTGTGGTGATCATCAATAATAGAGTATTGTCCCAAATAAAAAAAGGGGGAAGGCCAAATAAAAAAAGAAAGGCCCAAAAAAAGGAAATAAAAAGGGACAATGCTACTATCCTTTTTTCCACACTTGTGCTTCAAAGTAGCACCATGATCTTTATGATAGAGAGTCTCTTGTTTTGTCACTTTCATATACTAGTGGGATTTTTTCATTATAGAACTTGGATTGTATATTCCAACAATGGGCTTCCTCAAATGCCCCAGGTCTTCATGAGCAAGCAAGTTGGATGCACACCCACTTAGTTTCTTTTGTTGAGCTTTCATACATTTATAGCTCCAGTGCATCTGTTGCATGGCAATCCCTACTCCTTGCATTGACATCAATTGATGGGCATCTCCCTAACCCATTGATTAGCCGCGTCGATGTGAGACTTTATCCTTTTTTGTCTTCTCCACATAACCCCATCATTATATTCTATTCCACCCATAGTGCTATATCCATGGCTCACGCTCATCTATTGCGTGAAAATTGAAAAAAAGTTTGAGATTACTAAAGTATGAAACAATTTCTTGGCTTGTCATCGGGGTTGTGCATGATGAGAGCCTTCTTGTGTGAAGAAAATGGAGCATGACGAAACTATATGATTTTGTAGGGATGAACTTTCTTTGGCCATGTTATTTTGAGAAGACATGATTGCTTAGTTAGTATGCTTGAAGTATTATTATTTCTATGTCAATATTAAACTTTTGTCTAGAATCTTTCGGATCTGAATATTCATGCCACAATAAAGAAAACTACATTGAGAATTATGTTAGGTAGCATTCCACATCAAAAATTCTGCTTTTATCATTTACCTACTCGTGGACGAGCAAGAATTAAGCTTGGGGATGCTAGATACGTCTCCAACATATCTATAAATTTTATTTGTTCCATGCTATTATATTATCTGTTTTGGATGTTTAATGGGCTTAATTATACACTTTTATATTATTTTTGGGACTAACCTACTAACCGAAGGCCCAGTGCAAATTGTCGTTTTTTTTGCCTATTTCAGTGTTTCGCAGAAAAGGAATATCAAACGGAATCCAAACGGAATAAAACCTTCGGGAGAGTTATTTTTGGAACAAACGTGATCCAGGGGACTTGGAGTGGACGTCAAGAAACCAACGAGGAGGCCATGAGGCAAGGGGTGCGCCTACCCCCTGGGCCCTCCACCCTTGTCGGCCCCTCGTGGCTCCACCGACCTACTTCTTCCTCCTATATATATATATATATATTCATATACCCCGAAAACATCCAGGAGCACCACGAAAACCTATTTCCACCGCCGCAACCTTCTGTACCCAAGAGATCCCATCTTGGGGCCTTTTCTGGAGCTCCGCCGGAGGGGGAATCGATCACGGAGGGCTTCTACATCAACACCATAGCCTCTCCGATGATGTGTGAGTAGTTTACCACAGACCTTCGGGTCCATAGTTATTAGCTAGATGGCTTCTTCTCTCTCTTTGGATCTCAATACAAAGTTCTCCTCGATCTTCTTGGAGATCTATTCGATGTAATTCTTTTTGCGGTGTGTTTGTCGAGATCCGATGAATTGTGGGTTTATGATCAAGATTATCTATGAACAATATTTGATTCTTCCCTGAAATCTTTTATGTATGATTTGTTATCTTTGCAAGTCTCTTCGAATTATTAGTTTGGTTTGGCCTACTAGATTGATCTTTCTTGCAATGGGAGAAGTGCTTAGCTTTGGTTTCAATCTTGCGGTGTCCTTTCCCAGTGACAGCAGGGGCAGCAAGGCACGTATTGTATTGTTTCCATCGATGATAAAAGGATGGGGTTTATATCATATTGCTTGAGTTTATCCCTCTACATCATTTCATCTTGCCTAATGCGTTACTCTGTTCTTATGAACTTAATACTCTAGATGCATGCTGGATAGCGGACAATGTGTGGAGTAATAGTAGTAGATGTAGAATCGTTTCGGTCTACCTGTCGCGAACATGATGCTTATCACTACAAAAAAATACACTTCCGTGATGATACGTGTTTGTCATAGTAGGTCGCGTTTTTTGTCATGCATGTACATCCATGACGATTTTATGACAGAATCAAGATAGTCATACCTGTGCTGTCATAGAAGTATTCCATGACATTACCAAAATTATCATGACGGAAGTGTCCACTTCCATGACAATAGATCGTGCATCACAGAAGTGCTTTCATCAAGGGTGACCGACACGTGGCATCCACCATAACGGAACACCGTTAAGCTATCAGGTCCGGTTTTGGATCCGATAACCCGTTAACAACCCCGGCCAATGGGGATTTTCCACATGTAAAATCATCATTGGCTGGAGGAAACATGTGTCGGCTCACCGTTGGGACAGATGTCATCCATTTATTGGACCCAAGGCGCCTTGATACGCCGACACATGGCACGACCCAACAGAGGCCCATTCCTGTGAAAAGGCCGGCCCGTTTGACTTGGTCAAAAGGTGGCGGGCCGGCCCACGGAAAGCCTGTTAATGGCATGTTCGCATATAGCCCATTTACAGCCCGCTAACTCATGGCCCGTTATGGCCTATCGGAATTAGGCCCAGTAGCGTCATCTGGGCCGTCCAATATGATTCCAGCCTGTTGTGACTTCCGGCCCATGTATGGCCCATGACGTATTTTGGCCCATATGAGTCCCTTTGTAACTCTTGGCCCATTAACGGCCCGTTGTGAAACCGACCCGTAATGAACAGTGTATCGCTTTATACCCATTAGCGGCCCATTATTCCATTGGGTCGTTTCCAGCCCGTGTTACCTTTCGGCCTTCTCAGGGCCCATTTATTCTTGGGCTCATTTCCAGCATTCGGTTACTTACGGCCCGTTACTAGCCTTTTCTACTTGTGGGCCAAATTCAGCTCGTGGATACAGTCGACCCGTTTGTGGCCCGTTAATCTGCTGGGCCATTTTCATAGCATCATCAAATACGGCCTATTAACAATCCGTTATGGTCATCCCATAAAATGTACGATTTCCACTCTAGCCTGTGTATGACCCCTTATACGGCCCATACAAGGCCCATAGATGAGACGGCTCGTACAAGGCCCATTGATCCAACGGCCCATAGAAGGCCCATTGATCCGACGGCCCATAGAAGGCCCATGGATCCGACAGCCGATAGAAGGCCCATGGATCCGATAGCCCATAGAAGGCCCACGGATCTGACGGCCATAGAAGGCCATGGATCGTCCGTCCCGCAGATGGCCCATGGATCGTACGACCTGTGGAGGGCCATGGTCACTACAACGTTTGGGCGAGTTGGCCCCCGTTTGAACGATATATCATATTCAAAGAATTATCCTACTCTATACTATCACCTCTAAAAAACATACACTGTACAATAAAGAGACTAAGGCATAGATACGTAGAATAATCCTACACTATACAATAAAGAAATTACAGCCGATTATACCCACTAGGCATTATGGTTCGGCACTAGTGATAATAAAGCATACACAAACAGCAAATTACATACACTGGGCAAATACGGCTCCTACATCATGGACGCGCATCAACATGACTTACCATTTGAACTATAATCTCTTCAGAAAATAGGATTGGCCGGATTTAGATAGCAAAAATTTCAGTCTGCAAAATCTCCAATTCCTTCGTTGTTACCTCAGTGTCTTGTTTCATTTTTTTGACTCCTGCATCTAATACCTGCATGTACAGTCTCAACTTGTTGATTGTACGTTGAGAATCATGTACACGTTGTCTTGCCACCTCTAGTTGATGCTTGAGAACATCAGCACATTCCAATTCCAATACATAATCATTCGGTAACGGCCATGCCGCACTACTTGCAGATCTTTGTGTTGATGTCACTTCATCCTAAAATGTTTCTCTAAGTACACATGACTAGGGAAAAAATATAGTTACAACAGTGAAGCGAGCAAGACAGACTATTTTGTACATGGCAAAACAGGACTAACAATAATGTTACACGTCATGAAGCATAAGCAGGTGATATTTTAAAAATTATAAAAAGTTATCCTGTGCAGCCTGCATACAGAAATCTCTCTTAGCTCACCAGAGGAGCATGATGTTGGGGACCAATCCAAAACACAGACAAGTTACAAATTTAGACAACACGTTGCGTAGAAATAAGCAAGCAGTTGGCCATTCTGTAGCTCAATTAAAGTCTTAGGGAGCATAATGAACAACCGAGGGTTTCATACAAACATACTACAACAAGCAAAGCTATGCAATCATTAGCCTAGTATAAACTAGATTGTGAGCCTCATGCAATAACAGTTGGTTAATAGACTTCAAAGCTTCAGGCACACTTTGGTAGAGTAATTAAATGATAAGGCCTTTAATTATGTCAACTAATAGTTATACAAGTACCCAACATCAGGGATCATTCTTTGGGCATCTCATTAACTGAGGGCAAATAAAGCAATTGAAAAGAGCAAATTAACTATGCCTGAAACAAACAAGGAATTGAACTGTTGAG
This sequence comes from Triticum urartu, assembly GCF_056163025.1. NCBI lineage: Eukaryota > Viridiplantae > Streptophyta > Magnoliopsida > Poales > Poaceae > Triticum > Triticum urartu. Next base: position 260,871,331 of record NC_141873.1, read on the forward strand.
TTGGATACAGTGACTTACCTTAACAGGTTGAAGAGGCTCAGCACAACTCCTACTTCTCTTGCAAGGCTCCTTCCTAACATCTTGTACCTGGAAATCCTCAATCTTATCTTCATTGCACCCCCTCTGCAAGGTGACACAAACTAGTTACTCGTCTCCTTGGAAGATAAGTATGCATACTTTCCAGTCTGTGAACACAAAAGGATGAGATTATAACAAAACAACACCACATAATGAAACATGCCGCATCTCTTGCACTTGCACACAATGAAATGAGCATTTACTATGTCTGCACTATGTAAAAACTAGGCATACCTTCGAACTGGATGTCTAGGTACTCTTGGAGAGCCTACTTTAGTGTACAACCAAACCTTTTATGTCACCTATGAGTTAGAAAAGGCCCCACTACAGCAGCCCTTAGTGTTTAAATCATTGACAAGCTCTGTTAGAGTGTTAGGTCAAGAACATCAAGTAATCAAAGAAAACAGTCCTAGTATTGTTGGCTGATGCAAACAAGCAATTGAACAGATGTGTGAGAAAATCTTACATATCAAGAAAAGAAGCAAAGAAGGAGGCTTAAAGACCATCACTTGACTGGCCAGATTTAAGGGACATTTAAACATCATGTGCAACGTATGAACTAACATAAACATTGCATATTCCAGATTCTACAATGGAATGCACATGTATTAGGTTATGCCATGCATGATGATGCCTAAACGTACACTATAGCAGGCAGGAGTGATTCATCATTGCACGCACAATTGAATTGCAGGTTAAGGGCCGGTTCTATTCCGCCTTTTCAGGGCTTATTGTCAAAATAAGCCATAAAAGATGTAAAGAAGTCATTTTTGAGTTATGGGCTTGGGCTTAACTAATTTCACTTTGGAGGGGGGTGTTTCGAGTAGAACCTCACTAAAAATTGAAGGGAAGGGGAATAGTGAAATGACTCTGTTTTCTGCCTATATTACACTCAAAATGCAACTGCTGACGCCCGCGTCACACCTCACCCTCAAGTAAAAACAAACACGCAAGCGTTCATTGCCCTGCCCGCTTGCATCTCCTCTCCCCTTTCCCTCTACCTTGATCCCCTGCCTGCAGCACTAGGGTTCCTCCAGCGAGCCGTCGCCACTGGTCCCATCTTGCCTGGTCCTCGACGATGCTCTGTTCAGCTAGGCTACATGGCCGGTGGGTAGGGGCAAATCTCCCTGGCTGCTCCTCCCTCTGGCGCCGCCCCTCATTCTCATGGTCTCCAGCAGCTACTCCACTGTGGTTCGTCCAACGCACTACTCCGGCAGGCGCTGCAGAACTACGGCTGATGCCACACTGCGGTAGAAGGCACCTTATTCCCCCTACCTCCCAGGCCGTGGCCTTGAGGTGATGTTGAAGGATGAGCTCATCCAACAAGGTGAGGATCTCCTCTGATTTTTTGCAAAATTTTCATTCTGATCCACCATATGATGAATTGCTATGAGCTGCTTCTGTTGTTGCTATATGATGCATTGCCATGAGCTGCTCCTGCTGCTACTATATGATGAATTGCTATGAGCTGTTGCTGCTATATGATGAATTGCTTTGAGCTGCTGATGCTGCTATAGGATGAATTTCTATGAGCTGCTGCTGCTATATGATGAATTGCTATAAGCTGCTCCTCCTGCTGCTGCATGATGAATTGCTATGAGCTGCTCCTGCTAATGCTATATGATGAATTGCTATGAGCTGCTCCTGCTGCTGCTATATGATGAATTGCTATGAGCTGCTCCTGCTCTTGCTATATGATGAATTGCTATGAGCTGCTCCTGGTGCTACTATATGATGAATTGCTATGAGCTGCTACTGGTATATGATGAATTCCACACTGATGTTGTTGCTGCTGTATGATGAGTTGCTATGAGCTGCTGCTGCTGCTATATGATGGTTTCAGGTGGTGCTGCTATATGATAATAACCAGCCACTTGGACCATCGAATTTCAATAAATAATTGTTCTTCATTTAAATGTGGGTCATGCATTCTTCGTTTAAATTAGGCAATGGGATCTCTATGGAAAACATTGGCCAAAGTAGATTGTGCCAAGTAGATGGTATATTTGTATTTGCATTTTGAGCAAATAGTGATGGTCTATTTTCCTACCATATTAATTACTGCACTGGGTTCAATTTGTGATGTTTGCAAGTCAAATTAATTTTCATATGGGCAGCAAAATGAAAATATATAATGCAATCTAGACTTTTCACTGATCATACCAAAGATATACTGAAAACGCAATGAAAAGAACTGGTTGGCTTATTACATGGAGCTTATATTCACAGGTGCTTATTTTCTTAGGATAACTCATAATAACTGTCCCTAAGAAACTTGGCCAATAGAACTGACATACAAATAACATGTCACGATGATTGCAATGGAGGAGTGATGTACCATAGCACACTGTATAGGCTCACCGCTGCCTCTCCTTTTTTGCGATGTTCCATGAAATTGCCACATACATCTTGTACTTTCTCATTGTGTAACCCTATCTGCATGTTGACATGGCTAATTTCAGACATCTCTACATGATAATACATTGCATATCCCTTACGCATATTTAAACCACCAATTAATGATTGTGTTTATAGGATGAACTAGCCATGACTCTGTGTGCTGGACTAGAAGGCACTCTAAGGGAGCCTAATGTAGTGCACTGGAATTCCTACATGCCACCTACGATTTTGTGTAATGTACTGCCTCTGTTCCTAAATATATGTCTTTGTAGAGATTCTAGTATGGACCACATACAGATGTATATAGATGCATTTTTGAGTGTAGATTCACTCATTTTGCTCCGTATGTAGCCTATAGTGGAATCTCTAGAAAGACTTATATTTAGGAACGGAGGTACGAGGTAGTATCATGTGTGACATCTACATATCTAATTTAGCAGCCAGTAGTAGAAATCATTGTCTGCATAAAGGGATTACTGGTCGAAAATCCTTGCAAAGCACACTTGCAGGCATAGAACAATACAAGAGAGAGAGAGAGAGAGAGGGACGCACTTACAAGATCATAGCAATGCCTCAATCCAAGATCTTGGTTGGCCAAGCTGTTAGATCCAGAAGAAACATCATCCTTGTAGTTTTTGCCAACTGCATAGCAGGTAACAGCGACCTGTTAGTATATTTGAAGTACATCGGGCATGTGATGCTGGACAGGTTTAAAGGTGACAAGTACCTAGGCCGTGGTGAGTGCTTGGCATCTTGCTAGACGGTGGGAATCAGGTTAGAAATGTCAAGGGTGATGACGCTGCGCTGGCTGTCGGGGTCCGGTAAGGAGATCTAGAACCATCGAGTAGGGTGTTTGTGGAGTGACTCCGGTAGGGTGGACTACGGTGTGGGTGAAGCGGATCTGTGGCCGTGGACGAGGGCGTAGGTGAAGCTGCTCCGGTGGTTGGGTTAAGGATGGTGTCGATGATGCGGATCTGCGGCCATGGACAGGGCGTCAGAAGCTGCTCCGCTAGGTTGGATGAGGGTGCGAGGAAGCGGATCTAAGGCCGTGGACTTGTGAGTTGGCAAAGCGGCCCCGGTAGGGATGAGAATGGTATAGGCGAAGCTACTCCAGTGGGGTTGACGATGGTTTCGGCGAAGCGGCTCCGGTAGGGTTGAGGAAGTTGTCGGCGAAGAGGATCAGAGGCCGTCGACGGGGGCGTCGGTGGGGCAGCTCCGGGGGGTGTGGACGAAGCGTCTCCGGTGGTGAGTATGAATGAGCCGCTGCAGATGCGCTGCGGTTGACGAGAGTACCGGCGAAGTAGATCCGGCGTCGTGGACAAGGCCGACACCGAATGGGCTGTGGTATAGTGGTGGATGAGCAGTCTACTTGTTTCTAGGGGAGGTGGGAGGGGTAGATGCGGCCGCAGAAGCAGATCCGGCGAGGTGGACGCCGCTGGCAGTGAATGGGCTCTGGTACGCCGGTGTATGACCAGTCTAGGGTTTCGAGAGGGGAGGGGAGAAAGGCCGATGAAGTACGGACGACGTGATGTAAGATGCTCTGGTGCTGTGGAGTTAGTCGTTTTTGCGGGAGGGGAGAGGAAATGGGGGTGCCGTGTAGTGGGGGGAACCGGAAGTTACCAAAGCATCCCCGACCTAGATGAGGGCGGTATTGTAACTGTTGGTCTCCATGCACCAAGGACAAAAGGGGAATTTCGCATGATAAAGACTAAGGTGGCGGAAATTTTAGAAGGAGGCGGGAGATTTTGCCGCCCGCGGGATTGTTCGTATCCAGTTTCAACTAATTTTGGACCGTGCTAGCGGGAAGGTCATGCGAGACTGTGTACACGGGGCACGCGTCAGCAGTTAATAACTAGTGTGAAGTCCACCCCAGAAAAAAAGACAATAACTCAGGATGATGCGCCGATAACTTGGATGTTCACACGGGCGCGGCCAATCGTACGGGTGTAGTGGCGCGTTCACAAAAAAGGGATCAAACGCTCAGCCTATGTATTTCTCATGTAAGTAGATAATTTAGTGCAATTGGTTATTTACTTTAAACATAATGCATTGACGTGTTAGTGTAGAGGCGCATAAAAAGAAATGGATATTGTAGTCCGCTACTTAAAAGTGTTACCTCATATGATTATGTAGCCTCCATTTCATAAATTGCGTACCCGTCGAATTCATATATGAATATTACATATATTACTTCATAATATAACCTTAAATCATCCAAGACTAATGATTTTGAATGCAAGAGTAACAATGGTGCATGTACATGATAGCTACATTGGTTGTTTGAAGAAACATCACTGTAACTTTGGCATGCACAACTGAAAAGGTTTATTTAAATAGAAAAAAATGTGATACGTGAGTGTCCAATCTTTATAGCGTTGAATCAATATTGTACCTTTGGCCATGATATGAAGTAGATATTGATTTATGTTCAAGCTATGCATGTCCACGGTCGCTAGATAGTGATGTGTGAATGAATTGTGCAATCTCTCTCACACGCATACATATCTCATTTCCCTGTGGGCATCGGAATCACACACGCGCACTTCGTGTATTTCTCTCCCTCCGTCAAGGTTAGAATTCGTCTTTCTACCCTGTCCTACAAGTCTCTCACACAGAAACACACACGCTCTCTCTGTCGAACACGCCCACTCCTTTAATTCCGCCCACCCATAGCCACTAATGTCTCAAAGCATAATAATGTCTCTCACACATATGCCTAAGGTTAACTCGAGTTCCAGAACCATATGAATATATACAACGGGATTCCAGCAGAGCACCTTTTGTTTTGAGATTTCGCTATCTCTCTCTCTCACACACACACATGCTTGCATTTGCATGCACACCGTTTTGTTTATCTTCGTGATGCTTTAAGTATGCCTCGCACAAATGCTATCTACCTATCCCTTAATATAGCTAGATATGTGTCACACAAACTCCTTCTCCCTACTAGCAAGATGCCCATGCGTTGCATGGAACATCAAGATGCATTTGTATGAGTAGTTTATCTTGTGGGAGAAAAGGATGAACGAGGGAATGCCTTATTTGCAAATGCGGAGAGGGGTGTGGGTATCTTTTTGCAAAATTGCCATAGTTTCCTTCCTATCCGTCGGATATAAATCGGATGGCCTATATTGCAGGATGGCAGGAACACCATCATCACCAACTTTGTTTTTTATAAGAGCCGAGATATGTAAGTGTCACTGCCCTCCCCCCCGACACCCACACCCACACCCACACAACCACACACACACACTTCCCAACACCGAAGGAGTAGGGTGACACCTCGATCTTTGATACTAATATATCGACTGGCTTCTCTCTTAAACACACACACACACACGCACGCGCGTGCGCACACACTACCCGACACCGAAGGAGTAGGGTGGCACCTCGATCTTGATAGTAATCTATCTACTCCTCTTTCAAACACACACACACACTCGCTAGTTGTGCCTTTGTGCCTACCGTGCACACTCTCGATATGTCTTTCTCTCCCTCCCCCTCCCCCACCCCAACAATGACAGCAGAAGGGTGACAACTTGATCTGATCATAATCTGTCAATTGGTTTCTCTCTCGAACATTGTGTCTCTGTGCCTCACTTAGTAGCCCCCTCGATATGTAGACTTGTCGCGCGCGCACAACTGTAGTGATGATGACGCTGAACCTAGTGTGCCTTGTTTTTACCGGCCTCATGTGATAGTTTTCACCCTGTTTTCTGTTAATTAACAAGGCAACCTTTTCTTTGTTACTACTAGTGAATCTGAAATCATTCGGGGCAGACATAAAATATATCACTTCAACCCAATTATCACAGTAACTATTTTAAAAGAAACTAGCTAGATGCCCGTGCATTGCACGGAACATCAAGATGCATTTGTATGAGTAGTTTATCTTGTGAGAGAAAAGGATGAACGAGGGAAGGACGTATTTGCAAACATGGAGAGGGGTGTGGGTATATTTTTGAAAAATTGCCATAGTTTCCTTCCTATCCGTTAGATATAAATCCGACGGCCTATATTGTAGGATGGCACGCACACCATCATCACCAACTTTGTTTTCTACTCCCTCCGTTCCTAAATATTTGTCTTTTTAGAGATTTCAACAAGTGACTACATATGGAGCAAAATGAGTGAATCTACACTCTAAAATATGCCTACTACACATCCGTATGTGGTAGTCCATTTGAAATCTGAAAAAGACAAATACTCCCTCCGTTCCTAAATATAAGACCTTTTAGAGATTCTACTATAAACTACATACGGATGTATATAGACATACTTTAGAGTGTAGATTCACTCATTTTGCTCCGTATATAGTCTATAGTGGAATCCCTAAAAGGTATTATATTTGCGAATGGAGGGAGTATTTAGGAACGGATGGAGTATAAGAGTAGACATGGAGATATATCTCCAGCATGGTCTACAACAAAAATGTGCTGGACTGGTTAGCGCCGGATGCTCGCAACGCGATGACATGAGTTCGAATTTTGTCTTTAACTTTAGATTTTTATATTATATATTACTTATTTAATATATACTTCTTTCGCTACTGTACTGACAGTGGAACCCACGGAGTACTTAGAATACAAGATTACGGATGGACTTGTTTCTTTTTAACTTTCTGTACGAAGCTGTAGCCACCCTGCAAGTCACGTGTACACTGTACATGCAATTAACTTTTTATAGAGGAAAAATCATACACGCAATTAACTCAAATGGATTGGATGTCACTCTATTATTTCCAGCATAAGAGCATCTCCAACGGCAGCCGTCAAATTTTCCTCCCGCTTCCTTCCGCGGAGGACAACATCAAATGCCAGCGGCATACATTTTCACAACTCTAACCAACCAGATGAAATTCGTGCAAACACGGACTGATTTCATATAAGCATGAAGGATTTCGTATAAAAAAGCCAGATCTTCATATAAACATGATGGATTTCATTACATTTACATGAACTAAGCGGTGCCAATCCGTCTCTCTTGGTATAATTAATACTCCCTCCGTCCGGAAATACTTGTCCTAGAAATGGATGTATCTAAACTTATTTTAGTTATAGATACATACAATTTATCCATTCTTAGAACAAATATGTCCCGCCAGCTGGAGAGGGAGTACATAATCTAAATGGCCGCCCGCGGATCCCTTTGTCTTCCTCATGTCCAGCAGACACTTGCGGGATCGACGAAGGTCCTTGGAAGAGATGAAGCAGCAAAGAAACCACCTGAATACGCAGTCGTCGCCTCGGCGGTGGCCTTCATGGGACCCAAGTGGCGGCAGCCTCCCGTGTTCTACTTCTCCTCGATGATGGCGGTGGACACGGAGAAGCTGGCCACCGACTCATCGCTCTCCACTGATAACCCACAAGTATAGGGGATCGCAACAGTTTTCGAGGGTAGAGTATTCAACCCAAATTTATTGATTTGACACAAGGGGAGCCAAAGAATATTCTCAAGTATTAGCAACTGAGTTGTCAATTCAACCACACTTGGAAACTTAATATCTGCAGCAAAGTATTTAGTAGCAAAGTAATATGATAGTAGTGGTAACGGTAGCAAAAGGTAATGATAGCAAAAGTAATGTTTTTGGTATTTTGTAGTGATTGTAACAATAGCAACGGAAAAGTAAATAAGCGAAGAACAATATATGGAAAGCTCGTAGGCAATGGACCAATGATGGAGAATTATGCCGGATGCGGTTCATCATGTAACAGTCATAACCTAGGGTGACACAGAACCAGCTCCAATTCATCAATGTAATGTAGGCATGTATTCCGAATATAGTCATACGTGCTTATGGAAAAGAACTTGCATGGCATATTTTGTCCTACCCTCCCGTGGCAGCGGGGTCCTAGCGGAAAGTAAGGGATATTAAGGCCTCCTTTTAATAGAGTACCGGACCAAAGCATTAACACATAGTGAATACATGAACTCCTCCAACTACGGTCATCACCGGCAAGTATCCTGATTATTGTCACTTCGGGGTTAACGGATCATAACACATAATAGGTGACTATAGACTTGCAAGATAGGATCAAGACCTCTCATATATTGATGAAAACATAATAGGTTCAGATCTGAAATCATGGCACTCGGGCCCTAGTGACAAGCATTAAGCATAGCAAAGTCATAGCAACATCAATCTCAGAACATGGTGGATACTAGGGATCAAACCCTAACAAAACTAACTCGATTACATGATAAATCTCATCCAACCCATCACCGTCTAGCAAGCCTACGATGGAATTACTCACGCACGGCGGTGAGCATCATGAAATTGGTGATGGAGGAAGGTTGATGATGACGATGGCGACGAATTCCCCTCTCCGGAGCCCCGAACGGACTCCAGGTCAGCCCTCCCGAGAGGTTTTAGGGCTTGGCAGCGGCTCTGTATCGTAAAACGCGATGAATCCTTCTCTCTGATTTTTTTCTCTCCAAAACCAAATATATAGAGTTGGAGTTGAGGTCGGAGGAGCTCCAGGGGCCCACAAGGTAGGGGGCGCGCCCCCACCCTCGTGGCTAGGGTGTGGGCCCCCTACTTCATCTTTTGCAGGGATTTTTTATTATTTCCAAAAAGATGTTCCATGAAGTTTCAGGTCATTCTGAGAACTTTTGTTTCTGCACATAAATAACACCATGGTAATTCTGCTGAAAACTGCGTCAGTCCGGGTTAGTTCCATTCAAATCATGCAAGTTAGAGTCCAAAACAAGGGCAAAAGTGTTTGTAAAAGTAGATACGACGGAGACGTATCAACTCCCCAAGCTTAAACCTTTGCTTGTCCTCAAGCAATTCAGTTGATAAACTGAAAGTGATAAAGAAAAACTTTTACAAACTCTGTTTGCTCTTATTGTTGTAAATATGTAAAGCTAGCATTCAAGTTTGCAACAAAGATTATGAACTAACCATATTCACAATAACGCATAGGTCTCATTTTTACTCATATCAATGGCATAATCAACTAGCAAGCAATAATAATAAATCTCGGATGACAACACTTTCTCAAAACAATCATAATATGATAAAACAGATGGTATCTCGCTAGCCCTTTCTGAGGCCGCAAAACATAAACGCAGAGCACCTTTAAAGATCAAGGACTGACTAGACATTGTACTTCATGGTAAAAGAGATCCAATCAAGTCATACTCAATGTAAATTAATATTAATGAATGCAAATGAGAGCGGTGCTCTCCAACTGGTGCTTTTTAATAAGAGGATGATGACTCAACATGAAAGTAAATGGATAGGCCCTTCGTAGAGGGAAGCAGGGATTTGTAGAGGTGCCAGAGCTCGGTTTTGAAATAGAGGTGAATAATATTTTGAGTGGTATACTTTCATTGTCAACATAACAACCAAGAGATGGCAATATCTTCCATGCTACACACATTATAGGCGGTTCCCAAACAGAATGGTAAAGTTTATACTCCCCCTCCACCAACAAGCATCAATCCATGGCTTGCTCAAAACAACGAGTGCCTCCAACTAACAAGAGTCCTAGAGGGAGTTTTATTTGCAATTATTTTGATTTAGTTTGCATAAAGCCTGGGACTGGGCATCCCGGTGACCAGCCCTTTTCTCGTGAGTGAGGAGTGGAGTCCACTCCTCTTGAGAATAACCCGCCTAACATGGAAGATATGGACAACCCTAGTTGATACATGAGCTATTCGAGCATACAAAACAGGATATTTATTTGAAGGTTTAGGGTTTGGCACATACAAATTTACTTGGAACAGCAGGTAGATACCATATATAGGTAGGTATGGTGGACTCATATGGCATAACTTTGGGGTTTATGGGATTGGATGCACAAGCAGTATTCCTGCTTAGTACAAGTGAAGGCTAGAAAAATACTGGGAATCGACCAGCTAGAGAGCGACAACAGTCATGAACATGCATTAAAATTAATCAACACCGAATGCAAGCATGAGTAGGATATAATCCACCATGAACATAAATATCATGAAGGCTATGTTGATTTTGTTTCAACTACATGCGTGAGCATGCGCCAAGTCAAGTCACTTAAATCATTCAGAGGAGGATACCACCCTATCATACCACATCACAACCATTTTAATAGCATGTTGGCACGCAAGGTAAACCATTATAAGCTCCTAGCTAATCAAGCATGGCACAAGAAACTATGATCTCTAGTTGTCATTGCAAACATATTTATTCATAATAGGCTGAATCAGGAACGATGAACTAATCATATTTACAAAAACAAAAGAGGTCGAGTTCATACCAGCTTTTCTCATCTCAGTTAGTCCATCATATATCGTCATAATTGTCTTTCACTTGCATGACCGAATGATGTGAATAATAATAATAGTGCGCGTGCATTGGACTAAGCTGGAATCTGCAAGCATTCAATAAACAGGAGAAGATAAGGCAATATGGGCTCTTTTGTCATATTAACAATTATGCATATAAGAGCCACTTCAACAATTTAATCATGGTCTTCTCCTATCGACCCGCAAAGAAAAGAAAAGAAATAAAACTATTTACACGGGAAAGCTCCCAACAAGGAAAAGAAGAACATGAAATCTTTTTGGGTTTTCTTTTTAATTACTACTACAAGCATGGAATTAAAACTAGCTAAAACCTACAACTATTTTTTTTGTTTTTCTTAAGGTTTATCCAACACACAAGAAGAAAGCATAAAAAGGAAATAAACTAGCATGGATGATACAATGAAAAAGTATGAGCGCCGACATCTAGCAATGAGTGTGTGAACATAAATGTAATGTCGGTGGGAAATACGTACTCCCCAAAGCTTAGGCTTTTGGCCTAAGTTGGTCTATGGCCACGGCTGGCCTGGCGGATATCCATAATAATAGTTGGGGTCGTACTGCGAAGAAGAAGACTCTGATTGCCACTGGTTGGCAATCATCTCCGGATCCCACTGGTAATTAGACTGTCATGGAGGATCAACTTGTGGTTCCAACTCTGGCTCTGCGGCCGACGCAGGGTTTCGGTAGGCGTGAATATCCTCCGGCGAGACGAGGTACTGGCCTGTAGATAAATCAAACAAGGAAGGAGCAGGCAGGGTAATAGTCTCCGGATGACGTTTATCAAAGAACAATTTGTATTTAAGCTCCCCTTCCCTATTCTTTATAATGAAATCATGTGCTACCATACTCTTATAATCTAAATAAACAGTAGGCAACATTTTTTCTTCTTTTTCATAGTGCCTAATAGGTATGTTATAATATGCAGCAAGGCGTGAAGCATAGATACCACCAAAAATGGGGCCCTTTGTATGGTTCAGACTTAACTGTTTAGCAATAATACTGCCCATACTCACAGAGTTATCACAGAATAAACCGTGGAACAAAATAATAATATCAGGAACACTAAGGTTTCCACAGTTTCCGTGACCAATTAAGCAATGGCTAGCAAATATTGCAAAGTAACGTAAAACAGGAAAATGTATGCTAGTGATTCGTGCATTGGAAACCTTCCTCGTTTCCCCTACAGTGATGGTATCAATAAACCCATCCACATCGTCACGATGTGGTTCCTCTATTTTTCCCTCGAAAGGGATCAAACAAACCCGACAAAAATCATAAAGTGACATCTTCTTAACTACATCATATAAATGAAACTCTACTGAAGGAGGTGATTCCCTAGGATAATAGTAGAAGTTTTGCACAAAAGTATTAGTGAGTAAGAGATACTGTTCGCGTTGGTCGCGGAGGAAGTCGGTGAGGCCTGCATTCTTAGCCAATTCATAAAAATCCTCATAAATCCCGGTTGCTCTCAAGAATTCATCGGAGGGCCATTCACACGGCCTAACCTTCGCGGTGCGAGGCAAATTATATTTGGGCTTCATTGCTTCTTCATTTTGCTTTTCCTTCGAGCTTCGACTCGATGAGCCCCTCAAAAATCTCTTCATTATTCTCTGAAAAATTCTGAAATTTTTTAGTAACTTCAAAATAAAAGTAAGCCAAACTCAATAATATTGATAGCAACTACTCCTACAAGTGCCTAGAGCCTATATCATGCATCAAAACTACTTGGAATCATATAAATTTGACATGCAAGCTCAAGAACATGGTCACCTAGGCAGCACAAATTTGCAATGAATAAAGCACTAGAACAAAAACTAATTGGACCAATGGAGGAGTCACATACCAAGGAACAATCTCCCCAAGCAGTTTTGTGAGAGGTTCTTTGAGCAAGGAGATCGAAAATGGCAGCAAAATGAGCTTGGACTCGGGTTTGAGCTGGATATTCGTGTTTGTGGGAGGAAGAAGGAGTGTGTGGGTGCAAGGATAAGTGGAGGAGGGCCACCGTGGGCCCATGAGGCAGAGGGCGCGCATAGGGGGTAGGGCGCGCCCCTGACCCTCGTGGCCAGGTGCCAGCTCGTCCTGCTGTGTTCTAAGTGCCAAATATTCTCAAATATTCCGGAAAAAAATCATATTTAAATTTCAGGGCATTTGGAGAACTTTCATTTTCGGGGTATTTTTATATTGCACGGATAATTCAGATAACAGACGGAAAATACTATTTTTATTTTATTTAATATAAATAACAGAAAGTAAAAGTAGGGTACAAAAGGTTGTGCCTTCTAGTTTCATCCGCCTCATGCTCATCAAAATGAATCCACTAACAAGGTTGATCAAGTCTTGTTCACGAACTCATTCCGAATAACATGGAACCGGAGAAATTTCGAATAACACTATGTTACCTCAATGGGGATATGCACATCCCCAACAATAAGAATATCATATTTCTTCTTGATAGTAGGAAAAGGAAATTCAAAACCTCCAAAAATAATCGATGGAATTTTTCCAATAGAATTGATACTGTGGACTTGAGGTTGTTTCCTCGGAAAGTGTATCGTATGCTCATTACCATTAACATGAAAAGTGACATTGCCTTTGGTGCAATCAATAACAGCCCCTGCAGTATTCAAAAAGGGTCTTCCAAGAATAATAGACATACTATCATCCTCGGGAATATCAAGAATAACAAAGTCCGTTAAAATAGTAACGTTTGCAACCACAACAGGCACATCCTCACAAATACCGACAGGTATAGCAGTTGATTTATCAGCCATTTGCTTAGATATTTCAGTAGGTGTCAACTTATTCAAATCAAGTCTACGATATAAAGAGAGAGGCATAACACTAACGCCGGCTCCAAGATCACATAAAGCAGTTTTAACATAGTTTATTTTAATGGAGCATGGTATAGTGGGTACTCCTGGATCTCCAAGTTTCTTTGGTATTCCACCCTTAAAAGTATAATTAGCAAGCATGGTGTAAATTTCAGCTTCCGGTATCTTTCTTTTATTTGTAACAATATCTTTCATATACTTAGCATAAGGATTCATTTTGAGCATATCAGTTAATCGCATACGCAAAAAGATAGGTCTAATCATTTCAGCAAAGCGCTCAAAATCCTCATCATCCTTTTTCTTGGATGGTTTGGGAGGAAAAGGCATGGGTTTTTGAACCCAAGGCTCTCTTTCCTTTCCGTGTTTCCTAGCAACAAAGTATTTCTTATCATAACATTGATTCTTTGATTGTGGGTTATCAAGATCAACAGCAGGTTCAATTTCTACATCATTATCATTACTAGGTTGAGCATCATCATGAACATTATTATTAACATTATCACTAGTTTCAGGCTCATTACCAGATTGTGTTTCAGCATCATAAATAGAAATATCATTTGGATTCTCAGGTGTTTCAGCAATAGGTTCACTAGAAGCATGCAAAGTCCTATCATTTTTCTTTTTCTTCCTTTTAGAAGGAGTAGGTGCATCTATATTATTTCTCTGAGAATCTTGCTCAATTCTTTTATGGTGGCCTTCAGGATACAAAGGTTCCTGAGTCATTCTACCAGTTCTAGTAGCCACTCTAACAGCATAATCATTATTCTTACTATTCAATTCATTGAGCAAATCATTTTGAGCTTTAAGTACTTGTTCTACTTGAGTGGTAACCATAGAAGCATGTTTACTAATAAGTTTAAGTTCACCTTTGACATTAGCCATATAATCACCCAAGTGTTCAAGCATATTTTAATTGTATTTCAATTATCTACTAAAATAAGCATTAAAGTTTTCTTGTTTAACAATGAAATTGTCAGACTCATCTAAGCATTGTCTAGCATACTTATAACGAGGGATATCACCTTCATCAAATCTATAGAGAGAATTTACCTTTACTACCTATGTCGGGTTATCAAGACCACGAGTTCCTTCAATAGGTAATGGATTAAGATCATATGTTTCTTCAATAGGCGGTAAATTAAGACCATGTTTTTCTTCAATAGGAGGTAAATTCTTAACATCTTCATCTTTAATACCTTTTTCTTTCATAGATTTCTTTACCTCTTGCATATCTTCAGGACTGAGAAATAGAACACCTCTCTTCTTCGGAGTTGGTTTAGGAATAGGCTCAGGAATTGGCTTAGGAAGTGTCCAATTATTTTCATTTGTCAACATATTATTCAATAGAATTTCAGCTTCATCCGGTGTTCTTTCCCTGAAAACAGAACCAGCACAACTATCCAGGTAATCTCTGGAAGCATCGGTTAGTCTATTATAAAAGATATCAAGTATTTCATTTTTCTTAAGAGGATGATCAGGCAAAGCATTAAGTAATTGGAGAAGCCTACTCCAAGCTTGTGGGAGACTCTCTTCTTCAATTTGCACAAAATTATATATATCCCTCAAAGCATCTTGTTTCTTATGAGCAGGGAAATATTTAGCAGAGAAGTAATAAATCATATCCTGGGGACTACGCACACAACCAGGATCAAGAGAGTTAAACCATATCTTAGCATCACCCTTTAATGAGAACGGAAATATCTTAAGGATATAAAAGTAGCGAGTTATCTCATCATTAGTGAACAGGGTGGCTATATCATTTAATTTAGTAAGATGTGCCACAACAGTTTCAGATTCATAGCCATGAAAAGGATCAGATTCAACCAAAGTAATTATATCAGGATCAACAGAGAATTCATAATCCTTATAAGTAACACAGATAGGTGAAGTAGCAAAAGCAGGGTCAGGTTTCATTCTAGCATTAAGAGATTGCTGCTTCCATTTAGCTAATAATTTCTTAAGATCACTTCTATCATTACAAGCAAGAATAGCTCTAGCAGATTCTTCATCCAGAACATAACCCTCAGGAACAACATGCAATTCATAAGTATTAGGGGGAGAGTCTTCATCATCATCTCTAACCCTAGCAAGTTGTTCATCAAGAAATTCACCAAGTGTCACAGTAGTATCAAGCATAGAAGTAGTTTCATCATAAGTATCATGCATAGCAGAAGTGGCATCATCAATAACATGCGACATATCAGAACGAATAGCAGAAGCAGGTTTAGGTGTCACAAGCTTACTCAAAACAGAAGGTGAATCAAGTGCAGAGCTAGATGGCAGTTCCTTACCTCCCCTCGTAGCTGAGGGATAAATCTTGGTTTTTGGATCTCTCAAGTTCTTCATAATTATAAGTAGATAAAAATCCCAAGTGTCTCGAAGAATAGAGCTATCCTCCCCGGCAACGGCACCAGAAAATAGTCTTGATAACCCACAAGTATTGGGGATTGCAACAGTTTTCGAGGGTAGAGTATTCAACCCAAATTTATTGATTCGACATAAGGGGAGCCAAAGAATATTCTCAAATATTAGCAGCTGAGCTGTCAATTCAACCACACTTGGAAACTGAATATCTGTAGCAAAGTATTTAGTAGCAAAGTAATATGATAGTAGTGGTAACGGTAGCAAAAGGTAATGATAACAAAAGTAATGTTTTTGGTATTTTGTAGTGATTGTAACAATAGCAACGGAAAAGTAAATAAGCGAAGAACAATATATGGAAATCTCGTAGGCAATGGATTAGTGATGGAGAATTATGCCGGATGCGGTTCATCATGTAACAGTCATAACCTAGGGTGACACAGAACTAGCTCCAATTCATCAATATAATGTAGGCATGTATTCCGAATATAATCATACGTGCTTATGGAAAAGAACTTGCATGACATCTTTTGTCCTACCCTCCCATGGCAGCGGGGTCCTAGCGGAAACTAAGGGATATTAAGGCCTCCTTTTAATAGAGTATCGGACCAAAGCATTAACACATAGTGAATACATGAACTCCTCAAACTACGGTCATCACCGGTAAGTATCCCAATTATTGTCACTTCGGGGTTAACGGATCATAACACATAATAGGTGACTATAGACTTGCAAGATAGGATCAAGAACTCTCATATATTGATGAAAACATAATAGGTTCAGATCTGAAATCATGGCACTCGGGCCCTAGTGACAAGCATTAAGCATAGCAAAGTCATAGCAACATCAATCTTAGAACATAGTGGATACTAGGGATCAAACCCTAACAAAACTAACTCGATTACATGATAAATCTCATCCAACCCATCACCGTCCAACAAGCCTATGATGGAATTACTCACGCACGGCGATGAGCATCATGAAATTGGTGATGGAGAAAGGTTGATGATGACGATGGCGACGGATTCCCCTCTCCGGAGCCCCGAACGGACTCCAGATCAGCCCTCCCGAGAGGTTTTAGGGTTTGGCGGCGGCTCCGTATCGTAAAACGTGATGAATCCTTCTCTCTGATTTTTTCTCTCTGAAACCAAATATATAGAGTTGGAGTTGAGGTCGCAGGAGCTCCAGGGGGCCCACGAGGTAGGGGCGCGCCCTAGGGGGGCAGGCGCGCCCCCACCCTCGTGGCTAGGGTGTGGGCCCCCTGGTCTTCATCTTTTGCAGTGATTTTTTATTATTTCCGAAAAGATGTTCCGTGAAGTTTCAGGTCATTCCGAGAACTTCTGTTTCTGCACATAAATAACACCATGGTAATTCTGCTGAAGACAGCGTTAGTCCGGGTTAGTTCCATTCAAATCATGCAAGTTAGAGTCCAAAACAAGGGCAAAAGTGTTTGGAAAAGTAGATACGACAGAGATGTATCATCCACGCACCCGGCTTCTGTCTCTGCCTGCATGGCGCTACCACAGGCATGGGAGGCGCGCCCACAGACACTGGTGGCGCGGTACGACGCGGCAGCGACGACACCCGTACCGGTGTACTCGCCGCCGTGCCGGCGTGGAGCAACTCGCCACTCCTCATCGAGCTGAACTGGAGCGGCGAGTTGCTGAATCATGCGCCTGCTTGGGGCGGCAACTGGCTCCGTCGGACCAAGCGAGGTTGGTGAAGCACCGAGCGGCCTCGCCCGTATCCGAAGGGTTTGGCGGGCCACCCAGCCAGGTAATATGCCGGAGAATGGCTCCTCGGAAGCCATATGAAGAATGGAGAAAATGGTGAAGGAGGAGATGGGAGAGCACCGGAGGGGTGCGATTCTTGCCCGCCATCTGTGTGGCCTCATGTAAATAGAGGGCGGACGGTAGGAGCTAGGCCGGCGTCTGGCCTCGTTTAAACTGAGGGCGGACGGGAGGAGCTCGGCCGGTGTTGCGTTTAATTCTGGCCCGCTCACGAACATACATGTGGTCGGAGTAGGTTTCTCGGTTTGCATGCGGGTTTAATGGAGGCGAGGAGGCGTGTTTTCAGCCGGGCATGCAGCGGGTGGCGCATTACTATTCGATTTGATAGCAGGCGGCACAGTTCCTGATACGGCTTTAATACAGACGAGGGAGGGAGTAGCAGTTCCCGAAATGTTGAACGGCCAATGCATCCTCCTTCAATTAATGCATGAGGGAAGTAATGGGAGGAGGACCGGGAAAAGAGGCTGCATGATGTGAATGCAAAGCAGTTTGCCCTCATATAAAGGCGCCCCTCCATTCCAATGCATCTACCTCATCGTACGCACTTAAGCATTTGCCTAAGCACCTACACTACGCACAAAAGTCCTCGCTCCAGACCCATGGCGGCGAAGCGCGCGAGAGGCCGACGGCTGTGCCAGATGGTCCACAACGCCGGCCTGCGGCATGGCGCCGAAGATCGTCTCCAGACGGTGTTGGCGAGCGGCTGGTGGATGTCCGCCGTCGACGCCAACTACGACTCTCAGTTGGACCAGATGACCGTTGCCACCACCAACAAGTTCACCGTCCTCAAGAAGCTCGCAGACGACATCGCCGTACTCCTCCAGCCCGCGCGCCCGGGCTCCTCATTGCCTGCCACCCTAATCGGCCTCCATGGCCGGAACCTCTTTGAAGCACTGGTGGCCCTACGACTGCCCGCCAACGCCACAAAAAATGTCCACCTGGAGGTCGCGCTCACCGCAAGGCGCCTCGCCCTGCAAGAATTCATCGACCTACACATCCATGTGTATGAGCAAATCGTGTACATAGGTATCTACAAGGCCAGTGAGGACACTACGACATTGGCCTTCCTCAACCGGCTGGAAGCCTTGGATGCCTTTGCTGAGAAGCACCTCGACCTCGCCACAAAAGCCGCTGCTCCTTAGCCACCGGTCGATGGGCCGGCGCACTAAGTTGAGGAGGAGGAGGTCATACATTGATGGATGCATCTTTCTTCTTGCCTTCTGTAACCACCACTACGATCTCATCATCATCGTGGCCTTAATTATTATTGTGTTGTTACATTCTCGTTCCAGTCAATACCGACATGTGCGATCCCTTTGCTTAATTATATGCATCACTATAACTAGTACTCAATCCATCAATTTATAAGTTGTGCTTACCTTTTCCATCGATTTCGTGCAACGCGCGGGCATCTTGCTAGAAACACTAGAACATGTCGGACCACGTGTGACCAAACTGACGATGCGCCAACCTAGCTACTATGTACCCTACTTATCTGGCGGAAATAGCCCCGCCCTAGTGTTTCCAATCGTTATTTCTTTCTATCGATCGTGCCAAGGAGCAGAACGAAAATGTTACAATTTATACATGTTTCACTACTCCTACTCCTATAAAAGACTCAGTTGGTGATGGTGGTGTGTCTTCCATCCATCGTTTCTGACCATTAGATTTGCATCTAACGGCTGTGAGGTAAGTTGTGGCATTTTTGCAACAATAGCCCACTTCTCTGCTCGAATTTGCATAAAATCCCTTATTATCTTGAAAGCAACCACATACCTCCCTCACCTCATCAAAACAGCCTGAGAAATATATTTTGAGTGAAAAGTACTCCCTTTGTTCCTAAATATTTGTCTTTCTAAAGATTCAATAAGTGACTACATACGGAGAAAAATGAGTGAATTTGCACTTCAAAATATGTCTATATAATCCGTATGTGATAGTCCATTTAAAATCTCTAAAAATACAAATATTTAGGAACGGAGGGAGTAATATATTAGGAGTATATCAAAACAAGAGTGATTTCTTTCAATTTTGTGAACAAGTACTACTATTCTACTACTTTGGATCTATCACAACGCACGGGCACATTGCTAGTAAAAGGAAAAGGCCTGCCGCGTTCGCGTCGCACTCCCCCCCGCACACCCGGGAATCGGGAGTACTCCACGGCCCGTCCGGCACGACACATAGCTTAGGCAAGGTATGTTGCCTGATACGTCTCCAACGTATCTATAATTTTTGATTGTTCCATGCTATATTATAGTCTGTTTTGGACATTATTGGGCTTTATTATACACTTTTATATTATTTTTGGGACTAACCTATTAACCGGAGGCCCAGCCCAGAATTGCTGTTTTTTTGCCTATTTTAGGGTTTCATGGAAAAAGAATATCAAACGGAGCCCAAACAGAATGAAACCTTCGGGAACGTGATTTTCGGAATGAACATGATCCAGAGGACTTGGACCCTACGTCAAGACATCAACCAGGAGGCCACGAGGTAGGGGGCCGCGCCCTCCACCCTCGTGGGCCCCATGTTGCTCCACCGACGTACTCCTCCCTCCTATATATACCTACGTACCCCCAAACTACCAGATACGGAGCCAAAACTCTAATTCCACCGCCGTAACTTTCTGTATCCACGAGATCCCATCTTGGGGCCTGTTCCGGAGCTCCGCCGGAGGGGGCATCGATCACGGAGGGCTTCTACATCTACACCATAGCCCTTCCGATGAAGTGTGAGTAGTTTACCTCAGACCTACGGGTCATAGTTATTAGCTAGATGGCTTCCTCTCTCTTTTTGGATCTCAATACAAAGTTCTCCCCCTCTCTTGTGGAGATCTATTCGATGTAATCTTCTTTTGCGGTGTGTTTGTTGAGATCGATGAATTTTGGGTTTATGATCAAGTTTATCTATGAACAATATTTGAATCTTCTCTGAATTCTTTTATGTATGATTGGTTATCTTTGCAAGTCTCTTCGAATTATCAGTTTGGTTTGGCCTAGTAGATTGATCTTTCTTGCAATGGGAGAAGTGCTTAGCTTTGGGTTCAATCTTGCGGTGTCCTTTCCCAGTGACAGTAGGGGCAGCAAGGCACGTATTGTATTGTTGCCATCGAGGATAACAAGATGGGGTTTATTTCATATTGCATGAGTTTATCCCTCTACATCATGTCATCTTGCTTAAAGCGTTACTCTGTTCTCTTGAACTTAATACTCTAGATGCATGATCGATAGCGGTCGATGTGTGGAGTAATAGTAGTAGATGTAGGCAGGAGACGGTCTACTTGTCTCGAACGTGATGCTTATATACATGATCGTACCTAGATATTCTCATAACTATGCTCAATTCTGTCAATTGCTCAACAGTAATTTATTTACCCGCCGTGAATACTTATGCTCTCGAGAGAAGCCACTACTGAAACCTATGCCCCCCGGGTCTATCTTCCATCATATTAATCTTCCAATACTTAGTTATTTTTATTGCCTTTTATTTTACTTTGCATCTTTATCATAAAAATGCCAAAAATATTATCTTATCATATCTATCATATCTCACTCTCGTAAGTGACCATGTAGGGATTGACAACCCCTTATCGCGTTGGTTGCGAGGATTTATTTGTTTGTGTAGGTACGAGGGACTTGTGCGTGGCCTCCTACTGGATTGATACCTTGGTTCTCAAAAACCGAGGTAAATACTTACGCTACTTTGCTGCACCACCCTTTCCTCTTCAAGGGAAAACCAACGCAGGTGCTCAAGAGGTAGCATTGCCTAGCATTTTCACTTTCATGTGGGACCGCTGTTGAGCAAACCGACTATTGGCAAACCGCACCCCGCCCGCCGCCGGGTTGGAAAACAGAAACATGGGGAAGATCTAGCTATAGCACGGAAGCCAAGAAATTTGGTGTCAGATGGGGCTCGTTGGTAGAGTAGGAGCATTCCATACTACTCTACTCCTACTAGTACCAAGTTTGTACTATACGACAAGTACTACCACTGTACAACTAGTAGGTACGTGCACAGCACAACATCGTAGGAACAAAAAACGGGACGATCTTGTTTTGGGTGATTTCTCTTTTTTTCAGTCAACGTAGTATGAATAATATGATGTGGGGGGCACCCATGAAGCTTATGTGGCTTGGTTGCATGGCTACGAAAGGTTAGAGAAAAATAAATAGATAATGTGTTTAGAGTGCACTCCACTAAATAGATATACTTTGGATCCATTGCAACGGGCCAGCACATCTATATCTATACCCCCTATATAGTGTGTGAATAACTTTGAAAGTTGGTCGTTGGATGAAGCCAATCCGACGGTACAAAGATGGCAAATCCGAGCACTACTGGCCGTTGGATATCATCTACATTCCACCAGATTCTGCCACATGTAGAATCTAGAAGACTCCATGGTTGAACTTCATTCATGACTAACTTTGCCACAACTAAGCTGAGGCAAAGTGTGTCTGCCACAAAAATGTGGCTAACAAAATGCCACCACAAGTGTGGCAAGATTTGGCAAGAAGTTGAGTCTATGACATGTGGACCATGCAGCTAGAAAAGTGTGGCAAGCCACAAGTGTAGCAATGAACCAAACACATGACTGGTGTGTTTGGTAGGGTGTATGAAGGCTGCATGATCCCAAGAGTTCCCTTCTCGACCCACTTTTGGGTGTTTGGTAGAGTGTATGGAGGGTGCATGAGTCCACACTAGCTTAGCACAAATACACTAGAAGCATGCATGAAGAGAGCATACATGAAGAGGGGTTTTGAGTTGAGCATGCATGAAGAGGGAACAACTATGCTAAGACGAGAGCGCAACCAAACACACTTGTGGCACGCCTAAGCTTAGGCGTGGCAACCTTAGGCTGCAAAAAAAACATCTATACCCCTATATAGTGTGTGAATAACTTTGAAAGTTGGTCGTTGGATGAAGCCAATCCAACGGTACAAAGATGGCAAATCCGAGCACTACTGGCTGTTGGATATCATCTACATTCCACCAGATTTTGCCACATGTAGAATCTAGAAGACTCCACATGTAGAAGCATAATGCACAAACCACCAGAATCTCATGCGTGCAATGCACGTGTACTGTAGTAGTAGTTGGGAGTAGTAGTAAGAAACAAATTCTGGGTTTGGCACGAGCTCGTACTGCGGGAGCACCACAAGGCCTGCCGCAGGAGTTACATTTCCCTCTCGGGGCCCAAGGGACCGAACTTCAGTGGCTTAGTGCCCGGCCTATGAGTCAATGACATGCACACCTTAAATGTGGCTGGCCCACATGTCATTCTCATGGTGGTGGTGTGGTTGGCGACTCACTCGTTCGAGATGAACCAGCCGGTGGTGGCGTGGCCATGGGGAGGGTGCCACAGCTGGGCGTCGGGGCGTTACGAGGCGTAGATGGCCCCACCGGTGGGTACTACCTGTAGTATAGAAGTACTCCAGCTGAGGATTGATGCCCTGGACGAAATGTGTCACAGCCGTTGGATGAAAATTCGATGGTGTGGGAGTATCGATCGGAGCATAGCAGCGGAGCAGGTAAACCGCGTCCAATCGGGTGTGGCTATGGTAGAAAGTTGATGGTCGCCGCAGTTCAGCTAGCCCGCATGTCATGCACACAAAGGCAGAGGAGCGGTGGGGCCGAGAGGGATGAGGCGCATGTCAGGGGGATGAGGATCCCCTGACGTGAACAATCCTACCATTCTTCCACTGACATGTGGGACCCCCACGTGTGGGTCCCACCTG
Organism: Triticum urartu; assembly: GCF_056163025.1. NCBI lineage: Eukaryota > Viridiplantae > Streptophyta > Magnoliopsida > Poales > Poaceae > Triticum > Triticum urartu. Next base: position 260,894,821 of record NC_141873.1, read on the forward strand.
TCAATGAAGGAAAGGCAGGGTAAGGCAGTGATAGCCATGTCAGAGCATCCATGTCCACGTCGGGGGACGTCGTGCTTACAGGTAAGGTTGGAGCGGCGTCGTGGGAATCGCGTGTGGGTGTGGCAGTGGTAGAAACAAGAAACATGATGGTCGCCGTGGTTCAAATTCCATGGACAAGCTGTCATATCTGCGGACACATGTATATCAAAACTAGAGTGTTTATATTTCAAGCACGTGAACAAGTATTATTCTACTACTTTGGATCCATTGCAACGCACGGGTCAACACATTGACAGTAGTAGTGTCTATCTCTATCCCTAGAGGCCTTCCCTCGTTCACCCTTTTCTCTCACAAGATAAACTACTCATACAAATGCATCTTGATGTTCCGTGGAACGCACAAGGATGTTTCCTTGGGGGTCTCTCCAGCACGGCGTGGCCGTAATTGCAAGTTGACACCCCTTGAGATGCCGACGTTGAGGGGCAGTCGGATTTCCGCCGATGAACAGGTAAGATGAGTTTGATCACGTAGTAAATGCATTCTAAAGACTACTTCTGTGTTCATTTCCTATTTCTCCCCCTGCCCACTGTTTCACAGGTTAGGCTCGGTGCGAGTGGAGATTGGCTTGCATATGTACAGGAGGGTACCAACATCAATTTGCACAACATTTACAACGGTGACACCGTTCCCGTAGATCCTTTGACCAACAATGGGATCAACCATGCAACGGGCCACCGCATGAATTGGTACGATGGAACCACGATGAGATTGAATAAGATAGCATGAACCTTGCACATGGCGGTCAAAGGTGGATCATGCTGTCTGTGGCCGATTTGTTGTCGTACGAGTATGAAGACGCTGTGCTCCTTTCTAACCGCATCTTCGCGGTGACAAACCAGGGGACTTGTTTCGTATGGGACACATCTTACAATATACTCCCTCTCTCCCAGTTTATTTGTTTTGAATTTTTTCGTTTTATAGGTTTCAAATTCAAATTTAGAGCTCCCATCACATGGTGAGATTACAATGTCCATTAAATCATTGCGTGCATGTATAGTAAAGAAACAAATCTCGAGTTTGGCATGAGTTCATGCAGCGGTAGCACCAGCCTGGCGCAGGAGTTACATTTCCCTCTCAGGGCCCTCGGGACTAAGCTTCAACGCCTTACTACACCTTCCTTTGAGTCAATAACATGTGGACCCGATAGTTGGCTGGTCCACATGTAATGCTCCCGAAGGCAGAGGGGCAGTGGGGCCAAGAGGGGTGAGCCGCAGGTCGGGGGACGTGTGGTGTCATGGCTTCGTGCGGCGTCATGGGAAACGTTTGTGGCTGTGGTAGAAACTTGATGCCCGCCGCATTTAAGGTGGCCCACATGTCATGCACACAAAGGCAGAGGGGCGGTGCGGCCGAGAGGGGTGAGGCGCACGTCGGGGGACTTGGTGCCGTGGGTTGGAGCGGCATCGTGGGAATTGCGAGTGATAGTGGATGAAACGTGATGGTCGCCGTAGTTGAACTTCCATAGACAAGCTATCATGTCTATGGACACATGCATTGCATATCGATCACTGGAAGGAGTAGTAGAGAAAGCTAGGCAGATAAATAGTTCCTTATAGTCAAGTGGACCCATGCTACTCCTTGTTCCAAAGACATGCACACCATCGAAATAGTCCATCTATATCAATATACACCGAGAGGGAATAATTTTTTTGTACAAGAGAGGAAATAGTTCATCCATCCATAATGCTCTGCTGCTGGTGCAGCCTTCTTCTCCTTCTCCTTCTTCTTCTTCTTCTTCTTCTTCTTCTTCTTCTTCTCATTTTCTGTGGGAGACGGTTTCGCAACAAGCTCTTTGGACCTTGAAGCTATCTCGAAACTCACACGGGCATCAAGGGCAGCATATTTTATCCGCTCGTACGTCAAGGGATAATTCTCCCATCCAGACGACCTTAATGCCACCGTCTCGTCACCCTTCTGAAGATTTGTACTGAGCACAAAATTTTCTACGTCGAATAGGGATGGTGTCTGTTTATCACAATCTTCCACAGGAATTTTGATTCTGGTTTGTAGGTCAGTGATGCTTTTCAAATCAAGGTTGTACGGCTCCAGCTTCTGTTTGTCCCCTTTGATGGCTGCCCCACAGAAGTATATGTCCTCCCGAGACAACAAATCATGAAGCTCACCTGGTATGGAGGGCACGTGTATGATGTGGTACACCAAAACATCATCTTCGAGGCACAGCTGAAGGACGGCGGCGCGTTGGATCTTCCAAGTGGCACGCTCCGTGTACTATGCGTCGAGACCGATGACCCTCGTCTCTACCTTTTCGAGGGAGTTGGATACATTGTTGATCCACTTCCGAACAACCCTTGGGTGGACGGTGACGGTGGAAACTATGCTCAATGAGCCTTCAACGAGGACATGTTGGACGCTAAAAACCAGCATCTCGATCTCTTTTGCCATTTGGAACCGCTGGAACGGAGGGCTATGGTTTGGAGAATTAGGATTAGATGGCTAGTATAATTGAAGTAGTAGATGATTATTTAAAGAGGCTAAAATAATGTGAACACGGTGGGGTTTGGATGCAAATGAAGATGAAGGGGAGGTGAAGAAGCCGAGGAAAACCGGTTCCCGATGGAGAAGTAAATGGGATAAGTGGTGTGCAGGCATTTGATTAGACGGCTAGGTAGACTAAACGAAAAGGCTATGCGGGTAGACTGAGGAGCCGTACCTATTCGTGTACGTGCCCATCCTTCCTAATAGGTGGGACCTATGCAAACAGATAAAAAAATGTGTCGTAGCTGGTTCAGATGGATATTGGCGCGTGCATGGGAGACACAACATTCTCTAGTTAAGGAATACACAATTATCCTCATCAAAAAAGAAAAGGCTCATCTTCGCGCTTCCTCATGCACGAGAATTTGGTTTTGCTCGGAATATGGATGATACCTGGAGGATGAAGTGAACAGGCATGCTAGCATGGGAGACCTATTTTCGCTATACAGTACTGGAGTACTCATGTTCCTACTACTACTAGTAGTAGTAGTACAACTGTGGTACACTTGATGGTCAAAATACCATTCACCCGGTCCTCACAGTGAAGTGATAACACCCTGTGACTGACACTAGTCCAGGTGGCGTGTTCGGGTTACCAAAGTCAGCCGCACCCTATGCACTGTGCAGTCTGTCACCGCCGCTGTACAGCACATTAGCATGCCTCGCCTCGTCTTCCACTCTCCTCCCATAGCACCACTCCATCGCCATCTCCATCTCACTGTGCCCCCATGTATCGTCGCCTCGCTCGCACCGAAAGCCTTCTCCCCCGTAAGTCAAGCCCCCCAAAACCCTCACCTTCCAAACTCCACCATGTCCGAACGCGAACCGCGCAACATCCATATGAGCCGCGATTGGAGCAGTCTCCCCAGTGACATCCTCGACCTGTGTTGTTCGTATATGGATATGTTGAGCGCCCTGCGGCTGGCTACATGCTCGAGGGACATGCACACGACCATCATCGAAGTGAGGCCTAAGCTTTTTAAGACACCCTGCTTGCTGCTATCTGGTCTTGCGAGATTGGCTTACCATGATACGGAGGCGTACATGATGCCCCTCGACTTCAATCCGATCTCCATTAACCGAAACTTCTTTGCAGGTATGTAGTGGGTCACCGTACATCATTTCCCTCGACTTCGATCCGATCACCATCGCCCGAAATTAGTTGGCAGGTATGTACTGGGTCAGCATGAACTCCCACTAGATGGCTGCCTTCAGAGAAGGGGAAGACGGTAAAAAGTTGGTGCTCATGAACTTCCAGACCTCCCATGAGATTATCCTTCCTCCGTTGGATTATATAGAGTTTTACCATCATGGTCCAAGTCATCTAGATTACCACATCAATTGGACGGACCTTGTTTTGTAGAAGATTGTAATCTGCCAAGTGCCCACACGACATGCGAATTACGCAGACTTCAAGCTAATTGCCTTGTTCGACCGCGGACTTGCCTATCTTTATGCTGGTGCCTTCTTTAGCTAGAGACAACTCAGCTCGCAGTGGATCATCGTCAAAGCTGATACACACTTCTGTGATGCTATTGAACACAATGGCATCATCTACGCGATCGACAAAGCAGATGGCACCACGTATTGCTAGGACGGCGCGTGTAAGTTGTTTCCGTCTCATGTTAATGATGACACCATAACACTGTTTGAACTTTTTGTGATGATTGGCATATCCCTGTTTGAGCTGAATTTGAGTAGAACTATGGCAATGTATTAGAGACGCCGTAAATCAGCTATATTTGGAATAAGTTAATTCATGTGATTGTGACCATGTCATTACAGCCAATTTGTACCCCTGAACAATCAAACAGTTAGGAATATATGGATATTCTCCTTATTTTACTGTAATCTATATACTACTACTAAATATGAGTGTGTATCAATGTCCATGTTAGTTTCCTCATTTTCATGATGTAGAAACATGCACCACATTGTTGGTTTCATCTAACCATACATTAGGGAAGTAAATGTGCATATGGAGAACTCTATATTTGGAAGTAGTGAAATCCTGTAATGCTTACCATGTGTACATACCTATATTCGCCCTTCAACAATCAATGGCTAGAATAATATCCTCACAAAAAATTTGCCCACAGAACATGAGTATATAACAATGCATGGTCTGTTAGTTACCTTGAAGAATTTGTTTGTGAGGACAGAACATGATTACATAACATGAATGACATGGTAGTTTCCTATGAAGAATCGATTGCGAGATAACATGAGTATAACCATGCATGGCACTTCTATATTTTCGAACCTAGTATACATTTCCTTATATTTTCCTCCCAGTTCCAACAGGGACATATCAATGCTTTTTCTTGCATTGTCCTACTCATACTCTGAACTATGTTGATCTTACATTAACAATGCCTGTCCTTTTTGATATGATGCAGTGTCCCTACAGTTACCGCCCTTTGTAAGCACACCACCTTTGCCAAAAACAGGGAAGCACAACTGGTTCCTCGCTCGATCAGACGACGGCAAAAGACTGATGATCATTCGGACACATGAGCCGAAAAAGTTATATTGCAAAAACCCCACTGTATACAAGCACCGTGAAATATGTGAGTATCTGGAAAGTGGCTGTTATGTCTATGAGCAGGATACCAGCTTGTTGGGGCCTTCAAGATTTTTTAGTTGGAGGCGGGTGAACAGCCTTGGTTCACACTCTTTGTTTGTCGGACTCAATTATCCGATTAACCAGGAGATCACCGTTTGCAAGGACCTTGATGGCAGAGAGGCTCTGTTTGCTATGGAAAACTGTGTCTACACGGCGAGCCCTAGGAGTTCGGGAGCAAACTCCCGTGATTGTCAACGATACAGCCTGCAGCCAAAAGAAGGTGAGAATGAAAAAGGCATCCGGATTATCTTTGATCCTTGGATGTCTCAATTACGACAGGCAGTGATGTGGTTCAAGCCTTCAGGTTGATAGGTAATTGGGCTGTTGCGTCGAAAGGGTGGAGTACTGGTGTCTCCGGATCATTGGTCGCTGAAGCGGGGCTGCAAATTATGATGGTGTTGGATCATCTCTTCGAATGACTTTGTTGTCTTTGCTTCTTGTTCTGGATGGGTAGTTCTTTCTTTTGTTATGCATATTCCTTGTCATTTGGTCATCCTCGTCTATCTCACTCTTACTATGTAATAGTTGCCTCTTTCTAGAATGTCATTCTCGTCTGGATCACGAGAGTCTGAGCGCTGCAGATGGGTGCGTTTTGGTGGTGTAGCAAGAGTTCTTATGAACTATCATGTCTTGCTGTTTATATCAGTAGTAGTCACTAGTCAGTGTTTGAATATTGTACATATCGTTGTTTCGAACTGTTTATTGTCTCGAACTACTCGTGGGCTAAATGAGGGCATCACCATTCTCAAGTGTTCAGAGTGTATCTCCTTTTTTCAAGTTATATAATTTGAGCTCAGTGTCTTTTCGATGATGTACGCTTGTTTGGGCTAGTGAGGTGTCGTTGAATATGGGCCGAGTAGTAACGCAATGCCAAACAGGTCAATTATGACTCTCGGGCCGGGCTCTCAAAGTATCCTCAAAAAAAGGGCGGGCTCTCCAAAAAAGAAAGAATAAGGACTCTTAGGCCGACATGTGGGCGCCACCGGTGTTTTTGTGCGCTTGCGCGCCGAGAGCATATTGGCGCGTGTTCGAAATTCATGCTACCTTTTCATCCCCAATCTCCCGCCCCTCCCCCACCTCTCGATTCCTACTCCAGTTCCCCCAAACCCCCCTCCTGTACTCCATGTACTCAAGCGCACTATCATGTCTCCGGTCAACGCGGATCTCCGAGCCGAAGATCCTGAGGTCCGTCCTGCCTTCGGTCGCGGCTCGCTGTCGCTCAACAGTGGCATGGCGGCGCTTGACAACTAGTTTGCTGGAAAAGTGATGATGGTAACCATCAACGGCGACCGGCCTCCCGTCTCGCTGGATGACCTTGTAAAAGCTCTTGGCACTGCACACGACATCCAAATAAGTGACTTTCTTGTCGAAGTCTGTCCGCCACCGGCTGATTTCTTCGTCAGGTTCTGGACAACTTTTGACTGCACTCGTGTGTTCAAATCTTCCTGGCGTTTGTTCTGCGATGGCGCGCTGGTGAGCTTTGATCGGTGGCACCCAGGATGGGTCTCGGTGCCCTCTAAGCTTGAGTTTTTAACAAATCTTACCTTCCACGGCATGCCTCGACGTGCTTGGAACAGCGAGTCCATGAATGAGCTTATCAATGACCTTGGAGGTGAGCTCGTAAGTATGTTTGTTCCTCCAGACAGTTGGGCTCTGACGGTTATGGCATGGATGAGGAAGCCGTCCACCATACCGAATGTGATTGGTGTTGAGATACCGGTGTAGGAACCGGCATTGTACTATTCGTCGCCACCAAGGCTGCCGCGGACCACGTTAGGGATGTACTTGTATCGAGTGTTCGTGCATGTCGAAGAAGTGGTCAATCCATCAATCGAAGTCCTACCACCGCCGCTAGTGCCAGGGTCCGTCGACGTCGTCCATTATAGGAGTCAACGTCAGACTTTCCCCGTGTTGCTCGGAACGATGGATGGCACAGGGCCCACTCCATCACACGACGGAGGCCACTGCTTCTCTGGGAGAAGAGGCAGGGCTGGCTGCCTGGATGTGCTCTAATTTGAGGTAACAACTGAATCTTGTCAGATACTAGTTAAATTTGAGCTATGGGTGTGACGCGCTGATGTGCCAGTACATTTGATTGTGACCTGTTCTAATTTTGTACCTGGACTTTTTTTAGAAAATTATGTACGTCAACTTAATGTGCTAGCTGAACTTATTGTGTTCTCTGTCTGTTTTTTTTGCACAACATTCAAGATATTTCCCTGTCATTGATAAAGACGATGAACAATTATGTATGAGTTCGTTGGTTTCAACATAGCCCTACCCGTAGCGATCCACTGCTTCCATCCTGATTGTGCCGCCTGCGTGAAATTTTTGTATGCAAGTTCAGTTTGCTATGATGTTCTTTATGATTGTGTCAACTATATAAGTTTTTATTGAGCATCAGCAATGCATATGGCTGGAAGATGTATTTACGAGCATCGACCGATGGGTCTCTCTCTCTCTCACACACACACACGTACACACACAAGTGGGACCCGTTGAATTATTTCTTTGCTCGTGACGGCTTTTAATTAGGTTCCACTGTAATCTAACTTTTTTCTTAAGTTATTAATTGAGCTCAGTGAGTTGAAAAAGTTGTACAGAAGCCTTGTTTGGGTCTTTCCGGCGTCGCTAAATGTGGGATGAGTACCCATGTTAGGTTGTACTGTACTACAAAGGCCTTTTTTCAACATCAGCAATGCAACTGGGCTGACAGTTGTACACAATATCCGGGTCAAATTGTTATTCTCCGCCCCGCTAGGCTGCAAACTTTCCTAGGAGGTATGCATTAGGCTTAACAAAAAAATGGACTTTAAGAAATAATAAATGGGATGTAATTATAATAACTGGGAGTAACTATAAAAAATGCACCAAACGTGTAATTAGTTTAAAAAATATATTATTTTTGAAATTTGAAAATTTTAATTTCATTACTTGGTGCGTGCGTAATATTTTGTTGGATTTTAACGCAATACAACTTTATTTTGAAATTATATTTAATCAGACTAGAAATTTCGGATAAAAATATTTCGGATCCCATAAAAATGTGGGAAATTTTTTTGAATTCTGTTTTGAGCAGTCGGTTGAAATTATTAATCTATTTTTTGAGGAATGGTTGAAATTATTAATTGTTGTCCTAGCTAGAAAATGGGTTGTACTTTTAACAAACTGTAAATGAGCTATAGTAAATTCCATTAGAATTAAAAAAAATGGGCCATACATTCTTACAAATCGCAAATGGGCTATATGTTCTCTGCCACACACTTGTGGGCCTTCTAAGTTGACGCGTCCCCTAAAAAAACTAAGTTGACACGTATGCAAGGCTTTTTCAACAACACACGGTTCTGGCAGCTGTGGCCGTTGGATGTCCATGCAACGGATGTCGTGCTTCTTCAATCTCGGATATTCTTGCTTCAGCCGCCCAAAAAATGATATCTCCCCCTGACATCTGGGGCGCACCGTTTCGGAGGCTGACCTGTGGGCCTACTAAGTTGACGCGTACCAAGGGCTTTGTCACTTAGTCAATATAAACGATTCTAACTGTAGTGACCATACGATGTCCATCCAATGCCGTAGTGCTTCTTCAACCTCTGGTCTTCTTGCTCTAGCCGCCCAAAGCAGCGCCCATTGTGTCGCGTGCTCCTGCCTCCCGTGGCCGGCTGTGATGCCGCGGAGGCCTCACCGCCCCCTACTACTCCCACCGCTGGCCAGGACATCCCTCTACTCACCCACACCCCCTGTTATTCTGCGGCGACGGCAGCCTCACAAAGCAGCGAACCAGTGAACCCTCATACTCCTCTATGCGTGGGCATCCACTGCCACGTCTTCCCCGGCTCCGCGTCGTCCCCTTCCTAGGCTTCACCGTCGTCCACCGCCCTGGTGCTCTTGGTGCGGCGTGATCAACGTGGTCAAGGAACGGCTTCCATCGGACGTGGACTATATGTGGAGTGGCTGACAGCTGGGTCCACGACCGCAGCAAGGAAGTGCCTCCTTATTACCCAGAAAATAATGATTCCTCCACCCGACAGCAGGGACCCACCGGACGGGCAACCGTATTTCGCAAAAAAAACATTTCCTCCCTGACTGCTGGGACCTACCAGCTACATCTTCCCACACAAGGAAGTGCGTCCGGGCAAAAAAATGATTCGCCCTGTCGGCGTTCTGGGAACGGGGGTCCCCAAACTTGCCTGCCTGCGGTCCACGGCGTGGCTGGGCTGGCAGGTCTGTACGGCCCATCTTCATCGACAAGGCATTCAAGACCCTCGCGAGGGGCCAAGCCTCGTGAGGCGGACGACGCAAGACCTCCTCAGGAGCGGCCTCGCCAGGTAGGCTCACGAGGGGCGGAGAGATCAATGCAAGGCAAACCTCGCGAGGTCCTCGTGATGTGAGCCATGATGATCGAGACCAGGTGGGCGCCAGCGCGCAGTATCCTTGCTTCCTCTTTAGTGCCAAGGGGGCAAGCGCAGGCGCGGAGTACCGAGGCATCAAGCAAAGGTTTCCATATTGGTGCAACGAGACCAAGACCAGAAGGACGGCAGGATGGAGGTCACCATGGAGCCCAAGATGGCGTCATCACCAGAACCTTTGGCAGGCGAAGACCACCTTTTGTTAGGATAACTTCTACTAGCTATCCCCTTTCGAATTGGTCGTTGTTGGCTCCCTTCTCGCTCAATATTTGGGGAGAGGACTAGGGCCTATATAAGTAGAACTAGCCACCATAGTAGAGAGGATCGACCTCATCACAAATCGAGAGCGGATCCAAGATCATCTCACCCACAGAAGTTCACCAAGCACAAGAACACCTCAACCTCAGGAGGTTGTTCTTCCCTTTGTACTGTTCATCATTCATCCCAAGAGGCAATCCACCACCACCACATTGGAGTAGGGTATTACACCACAACTATGGCCCGAACCAGTATAAATCTTGTGTCTTTCTGTGTTGTGAGTTCGTCGAGTTCGTCCGCGAGATCTTAGAGAACCTTCGCGCGCACCCCATTGTTCGAACCTCAAGGGTTTGCTGGAACCCGTGATCCGTCATTTGGCGCGCCAGGTAGGGGTGCGGCTTAGCTTCTCTTCCATCGATGTGCGCTCCGTGGACACCGCGCTTCGCCCACATGGCAGGCGCCCTGCCGCTGACTCCGACGGCCAGCGTTGACGACGGGGCCAGGGGCTCCGAGCCCTGGCCCCCCGCCCTGTGGCGGGCGCAGTGGCTGCCCAAGTTCAAGCCGGAGATGCCGCCATGCTACAACGGTGCGGCGGACCCATCAGCTTTCCTGCTGGCATACAAGGAGGTCGTCCTCGAAGCCGGGGTGATGACAAGGTCATGGCCAACTGGCTTCCCATGGCCCTCGCTGGCGAGCCGCGCGCCTGGCTTCTCAACCTTCCTGGATCCACGGTGGCATCTTGGGAGGAGCTCCGCGACCTCTTCACTGCTCGCTACTCGGCACCGGCGTACCACGCGGTCGCGGCCCTGCTAGGCGGCTCACAGGCGCCGCCTTCAGAGCGCCACATCAAGCCGTTCCCCCGCCAGATCGGCGCGCTTCCACGTGCTTGGGGGCTCCGCCAGGCTGTGCCGCGCCTAAGGCCGACCTCACCTTCAGCTCAGTAGACCACCCCGTCACCACCACCGGCTGGGGCATGCTTCCGATGCTCTGCACGCCCACCATCTGCAACGTGGCCATAACCAAGACCCTCATCGACGGCGGTGCTGGCCTCAACTTGCTCTCCATGGAGGCCTTCAACCTTCTTCACGTGCCGCTCGAGCGACTCAGCCTCAGCAAGCCTTTCTCAGGAGTTGGTGGTGGCGCTGCTCGCTCCCTGGGGCAGATCCGCCTTCCCGTCACCTTTGGCACGCGAGACAACTACCGCACTGAGCTGGTCGACTTCAACATCGCCCGCATCGGCCTCCCGTACAACGCCATCCTCGGGTACCCAGCTCTGGCCCAGTTCATGGCGGCGACTCATCCAGCCTACAACCTCATGAAAATGCCAGGAAGCAAAGGTGTCCTCACCATGAAGGGGGATACTAAGGAGGCCGTGACGACGCTCAAACTTACCTTCAGGACCGTTGCGGCGGCGCAGCCCGTCGGCACCGGTGCTCCCGAGGCCAAGGAGGCCGCGCCAACCAAGAAGAAGCAGCTGTTCACCCAAGACAAGGTAGAGACAAAGCAGGTGCCGGTCGACGGAGACGGCTCCTCAGGAGCCACCTTCACCATAGGTGCCGGCCTCAACCCCAGCCAAGAGGAAGCATTGATGAAGTTCTTGCACGCGAACAAGGACATATTTGCATGGGAGCCCAATCAGCTGGTGGGGGTCCCGAGAGAGGTGATTCAGCACCACTTAAGGGTGTGCCCAATGTGCGCCCTGTAAAGCAGCGAGCAAGGCGGCAGTCCACGGAGAAGCAGGCCTTCATCGTCCAAGAGACCCGCAAGTTGGAGGTGGTGGGCGCCGTTCGTGAGGTTAGGTACCCCGAATGGGTGGCGAACCCAGTCGTGGTGCCGAAGAAAGGCGGGAAGGAGCGGATGTGTGTCGACTTCACCAACCTCAATAAGGTGTGCCCTCAAGATCTGTTCCCTCTCCCGCGCATCGACCAGATCGTCGACTCCACCGCTGAGTGCGACCTACTATGCTTCCTGGATGCGTTCTCAGGGTATCACCAAATCAAGATGGCGGTGGAAGATGTAGAGAAGACATCCTTCCTGACCCCATGTGGGGTGTACTGCTACACCTGTATGCCCTTCGGACTGCGCAACGCGGGTGCGACCTTTCAGCGGCTGATGCACGTCGCTTTAGGGTGGCAGCTCGGGAGGAACACGGAGGCCTACGTCGACGACATTGTGGTGAAGTCTCTGGAGGCGAGAACCTTGATCCAAGACCTGGAGGAGACCTTCGAAAGCCTGCGCCAGGTGAACTTGCGGCTTAACCCGGAAAGTGTGTGTTCGGTGTCCCTTCCGGCAAGCTGCTGGGATTCCTCGTGTCACACAAAGGGATCGAGGCGAACCCAGAGAAGATCAAGGCCATTGAGGGCATGAGCCCGCCACAGACCCTCAAGGAAATGCAGAAGATGGCTAATGGGGTGACTGCATTGGGGCGCTTCATCTCCAAGCTGGGAGAGCGCACCTTACCCTTTTTCAAGCCGATGAAGAAGAAGGGCCTGTTCGAGTGGACTCCGGAGGCCGACCGAGCCTTCCAAGACCTCAAGAGATACCTGACCAGCCCACCAGTGTTGGTGGCGCCACGACCTCTCGAGCCTCTAGTACTTTACCTTGTCGCCACCCCATACTCCGCCAGTGCTGCGCTAGTGGTGGTTCGGGAGGAGCACCAGGCCAAGAGTGCGCCGCGCCAAGCTACGTCGCCAGCCAAGGTGACGCAAGATCAGGAAGGCGCAGCAAAAGCCATAGCAGCAGCAACAGAAGACCAAGCTTGGCAGGATGACACCGTAGAGATTCTCACAAGCGGCCAGGCGCCAGGGGTCCCACCACCTCAGGAGGCACCCCAGCTTGCACAAGACGCGAGCCTCACCAACACGCTAGTCCTCGTCGAGCACCCGGTGTACTTCGTTAGCACGGTGTTGCGGGACACGAGGGCACGCTATCCCATGCCTCAGAAGCTCCTGCTCGGGCTCCTGGTGGCCTCGCGCAAGTTGCGGCACTACTTCCAGGGCCACCCCATCAAAGTCGTCTTGGCCTACCCGTTGGAGAGGGTGCTCAGGACCCCAACTCTGCTGGAACGGTCGCCGAGCGGAACATCGAGCTGCAGGCATTCCAGTTGGAGTTCAGCACCACCAGGGTCATCAAGGGAGCCGCACTCGCTGACTTCGTGGCGGAATGGACGGATGCCCTGACGCTGGAAGCAGGCGAGGACCGGTCCACCTCGCCAGGAAGTGAGGCGCCAGGCAGATGGGTTATGTATTTCGATGGTGCCTTCGCGCACCAGGGCGCGGGGCTGGAGCAGTACTCATCTCACCCACACAGGACAAGCTCTACTACGCTGTGCAGCTCTGCTTTCAGCAGGGCGAGAAGGTCCCCAACAACATCGCAAAATACGAAGGCCTCATAGCTGGCCTGAAGGCCGCGGCGGCTCTAGGGGTGAAGCGCCTCATCGTTAGGGGCGACTCACAGCTCCTCGTCAACTTCTCCAACAAAGTGTACGAGCCAAAGGACGAGCACATGGAGGCGTACCTCGCGGAAGTACGTAAGATGGAAAAGCAGTTCCTAGGCATGGAGGTGCAGCATGTGCCCCGTGGCACCAACAAGGAAGCCGACGACATCGCCAGGAGGGCATCCAAGCGGCAGCCCCAAGAGCCTGGCGTCTTCGAGGAGCAGCTCTTCAAGCCGTTAGCAGCGCCACCACTTTCAAGCACGACATGGCCTCAGGAGGAGCTCCCACAACCGCCTGCCTCAGGAGCCCCAGCTTGTGGCCCAACCTCAGGAGCTCGCTTGCTCTTGGCGCTCGAGCCTCAAGAGGGATGTTGGACCAAGGAATTCAAGGAATATCTGATACAAGGGGCGCTACCGGAGAAGGAAGAGGACACGGAGCGCGTGGCCTAACAAGCCACGGCATATTGCATCTAGGACGGTGAGTTGTACAGGAAGCGACCAAATGATGTTTTGTTGCGTTGCATTTCCAGGGACCAGGGGAAGGAGTTGCTGATTGACATAGACGACAGGGACTGTGGACACCACTCGTCGTCACGGACTCTTGTCGGCAAGGTGTTTCACAGTGGATTCTACTGGCACACGGCGCTCAACGACGCAGCTGAGCTAGTGAAGTCATGCGATGCTTGCCAGTTCCACGCCAAAAAGATCCATCAGCCAGCTCAGGGCCTCCAGACTATACCGCTCACATGGCCGTTCGCGGTCTGGGGGCTGGATATCTTGGGCCCGTTCCCCCGAGCACTAGGAGGCTACCGCTACCTCTACGTCACCATCGACAAGTTCACCAAATGGGCGGAAGTGGAAGCTGTCCGCACCATCCTAGCTGGTTCCAAAGTTAAGTTCATCAAGGGCCTCATGAGCCGTTTCGGGGTCCCCAACCGCATCATCATCGACAAGGTCTCGCAGTTCACCAGTAACCTCTTTAAAACATACTATGCTAACCTTGGAACGCAGGTCTTCTACGCTTCGGTGGCGCACCCCAGGAGCAATGGCTAGGCTGAACGCGCCAATGCGGAGGTCCTGAGAGGCCTCAAGACCAGGACCTTCAATAAGAAGCTCGAGGCCTGCGGCAGGGGTTGGCACGACGAGCTCCAGTCCGTGCTATGGTCCATCCACACCAATGCCACTAAGCCGATGGGTGAGACCCCATTCTTCCTTGTCTACGGGGCCAAAGCGGTCCTCTCTCACGAGGTCAAGCATCGCTCCGCACGGGTCCTGGCGTTTGATGAAACGCAGCAGGACGCCATGCGGGGGACGGACCTCATACTAGGGGAGGAACTACGCCGCGAAGCTGCACTGAGGGCAGCGAGGTACCAGCAGGCGCTGCGGCGGTACCACTGCCGCAACATCCGCTCCAGGACGCTCGAGGCAAGCAACCTCGTCCTGAGGTGGGTCCTCTCCAGCAAAGAGTTGCGCAGGCTCTCACCCATGTGGGAGGGCCCGTTCAGGGTCGTCCATATCTCCAGGCCTGGCACCGTGCGCCTGGAGACGCAGGACGGGGTGCCCATCCGGAACGCTTGGAACATCCAGCACCTCCGAAAGTTCTACCCATGAAGCAAGGTCCAGTGCCTGTGAAGCAAGGCCCGGTGCCTGTGAAGCAAGGCCCGGTGCCTGTGAAGCAAGGCCCCGTGCCTGTGAAGAAAGGCCCAATGTTTGTGAAGAAGGCCCGGTGCCTATGAAGAATCGCCGCCCGTGACACTCTCACGTAATAATGAGTGGGCCTGTACACGCCCCGGAGTCTCCGGAGAGCCGCCCTCGGGCCTCGGGGGCTCCCTCCCATGCCTAGTGGCAGCACTTAGCTCCGCGCTGGTGAGTAGACGTCGAAGACTAGACTAGGTGCCGGACGCGGCTTTTCATTTGCTTTCCGTAGTTGGCTCGTCTTCTCTTAATCGAAGTTTGCTTCTGGTGTTCCTTGCTGATTTGGTTTCGTCACCTTTTGAGGCCTTTTCTGAATCCAGTTAGCTTGTGTTCTCTCTCTCTCTCTCTCTCGCATACCTCGCGAGCGGGCTAGGCAGGTGCCTTCGTGAGGGTTTCTTCCTCCTGCGTTGGTCCTTCTCTCTGCCTTCGGTCTGCTTTCTCGCGAGGCACCCCCATTCGAGTCCACAACCCGAACATCTCTCCTAATCCGTGCCCCTCGGGTACCGCGATATGAAGCGCTGGGTCAAGGCTCGGGTGAATGATAAGTCTCCTAGTGAGCTCCCTAACAAATGTTTTGTAGTTCCTAAGCAACCACTAAGCCAATACGGGCACGAGGAGACAAGTGCCTCGTGAAGAAGAGGCTGCCCCGAACACACCAGGCTAAGATATCTCCGCATGAAATAATGACACAGCACAGAAATAACAAGCATAGCGTAATGATTGAGGAATCACAGTTCGATACATGCCCCTCCGGGCCCATACTGGTTTCATTTTGATGCAGGAAAGAAAAGAGGAACAAAACAAAAGCGGCGTTGCAGTGAACCACGGGGGTAGGCCTCCAGCGATGTCCCGAGCTTAGCCGGATCTCTCGTCGCGCTTCACGGAGGCGCGGCAACGAGACGACCCGCTACCACCTTCGAAGTGGGTGCGGCGGCAGGGCGGCTAGTCGTAGCCACCAGTTTTGGAGCTTTCGCCAAGAGAAGAGCCACCGTAGCTGGACGAGGTGCGGCCCGCGGGCTCACCCTCGTCGCGGCCATCGCCGAGACCGAGAACCTCCTCGTCGTCATTCGTCTCGGGGCAGCACCCGGCGCGGCGACCATCTTCCCCAAACACCCTCACGTAGAGGGTCGCATCACCGTCATACTTGAAGTGGAGGGTGCACCGCCTGCCCAGGCCGCACGCACGGGCGAACATCTGCCAACCGCGGGCCAGAGCTATGTTGCCCGCAGCGGAGACTTCAACCGTGACCCAGGAAGCCCTGCTGCAGTAGTCGTCCGCCTACAGCCAGAGCCCGCTAGGACCAGAGGCCGGCAGCTCGTCGACGAAGAAGCGCGGAAGCCGAAGCCAGTTGCCGGCCAGATCCTTCGACCAGACAACAAACTCCGGCAGCACCTCCACCGAGTGGAAGCGTGGCCGGGGAGGCCGTGCAACCACGGCGCGTCTCACCTCATCGACGGGGCTGCCGCGACCAAAGTGACCTCCACCATGCGCAGCGGCGCCATCCTTGGAGCGGGGGGCCACGGCGGGAGTCGGGGCGTGCTTGCGGGGATGGCCGCGTCCCCGCGTGGGCGCCAGGGAGCCGGGCCCCTCGCGAGGGGCCTTTGCTTTCTCCGTGGCGGAGAACTTCTTCGACGATGCCATTGGAGTCGGTGGTGGAGCAGAGGAAGAAGAAGCAGGCAGAATAGGAAGAAGTGGGGGACGGGGGCTCTACCCCCCTTCCTCATTTATACCAGGAGAAGGCCAACCAGCACCCCCCCATGATCACAGGTAATGATGGCTTTCCTTGCATGTCGCAGGGATTTGTCAAGTTGGGCAGTTGCCGAGGCAGCATGGCGAAGCAGAGACGCCCACGTCCAATCAACCGCCACGCGTCAACCGAGGCCGTAGGCTTTTGGGGCCCACGGTGCTCCGCGCTTGACCCTTTGGCTTCGCCTCAAAGCCAAGCCCGAGCGCGCCTTGGGCTCGGGGGCTAATGTCGGCATTCTAGGAATGGGGGTCCCCAGACTTGCCTGCCTGCGACCCACGGCGTGGCTGGGCTGGCAGGTCTATACGGCCCATCTTCATCGACAAGGCATTCAAGACCCTCGCGAGGGGCCAAGACTCGCGAGGCGGACGATGCAAGACCTCCTTAGGAGCGGCCTCGCCTGGCAGGCTCATGAGGGGCAGAGAGATCAAGGCAAGGCAAACCTCGCGAGGTCCTCAAGATGTGAGCCATGATGATCGAGACCAGGAGGCGCTAGCGCGCAGTGTCATTGCTTCCTCTTTAGTGCCAACGGGGCAAGTGCAGGCGCGGAGTACCGAGGCATCAAGCAAAGGTTTCCATATTGGTGCAACGAGACCAAGACCAGAAGGACGGCAGGATGGAGGTCACCATGGAGCCCAAGACGGCGTCATCACCAGAACCTTTGGCAGGCGAAGACCACCTTTTGTCAGAATAACTTGTACTAGTTGTCCCCTTTCGAATTGGCCGCTGTTGGCTCCCTTCCCGCTCAATATTTGGGGAGAGGACCAGGGCCAATATAAGTAGAACTAGCCACCATAGTAGAGAGGATCGACCTCATCACAAATCGAGAGGGATCCAAGATCGTCTCACCCACACAAGTTCACCAAGCACAAGAACACCTCAACCTCAGGAGGCTGTTCTTCCCTTTGTACTGTTCATCATTCAGCCCAAGAGGAAATCCACCACCACCACACTAGAGTAGGGTATTACACCACAACGATGGCCCGAACCAGTATAAATCTTGTGTCTTTCTGTGTTATGAGTTCGTCGAGTTCGTCCGCGAGATCTTAGAGAGCTAGGGCGTCGATCAATAGGGAGAAAACCTTCACGCACACCCCAGTGTTCGAACCTCAAGGGTTTGACAAAACCCGTGATTCGTCACGCCCGCTGACTACTGGGACCCACCAGCTACATCTTCGCACGCAAGGAAGTGCCTGACAGTCGGGACCCACCTGGTCAAAGCGTAGATAGCGTTGTCATTCTGGTCACGAATGTGTACGTACATACTGGTCGATGTAGAGGCATGCACGTGTCATAGTAGAGGCGCGCACGTAACATGTACATGTACGTACAACGACCAGTGTGCAAGAAATAAAATACGGCCATGTACGTACATACGGGTGGGGTCTCGAACGCCTACTCGCGCATTCGTACGGTCAGGGCTCGTGTACATGGCTGGGTCGGAACAGAGAAATAGCATCGTCGTCGCCTGCAAAAAAAACAGTGTCGTCGTGTTCATGGGGAGGCAACGGAATGTGTCGTGTTCCTCGGGAGGCAATGGAACGCGTGGGAGCCAACCGGCTTGGACAGAACAGCCGATGGAAATGAGGTCTGGCGTACCGCAGAATGGAGGGAACAACCTTGTGTTCGACCGGCCACGTTCGAAATGGGATCCTGTTCATCTGGAGGGGTCTGGCGTACCGTTAAATGGAGGAAACGAACCTCCTACGGTCGAAACGGGGTCCTGTTGATCGGGAGGGGTGTGGCGTACCGCAAAATGGAGCAAACAGACTTGTGTTGGAGCGCTACGGTCGAAACGGGGGTCCTGTTCATCGGGAGGGGTGTGGCGTACCACAAAACGGGACTCCACGGGATACTGTTCATCTCCACCATCGACCCCATCCAGCCTCCACGAGCTACTATTCATCCATCGTCGACCTCCTCCAGCCTCCACCTGCGACTATTCATCCACGGGCTCCTGTTCATCCAGCCTCCACCACGCGCTACTCCATGGGTTCCTGTTCAACCACCCCTCCATGGGCTACTGTTCATCCAGCCCTCCACCGTCTACTGATCATCCAGCCCTCCACGGGGTGGTCCTGTTCATCCAGCCCAACACGAGGTCCTGTTCATCCATCCCCAATCGGCTCGATCGATCGGGGTCCTGTTCATCTAGAGGCAACACCACGGGGTCCTGTTCATCCACCCCCACTGGTAACTGTTCATCCAACCCCCCCTCCCAGCAACGCTCACTGTTCATCCAGAGGCAGCATCGATCGGCTTTAGTTAGTAGCAGTAGAGAAGGAATCGCTCGATCGGGTTTAGTTAACAGGCATCGATCGATCTGGTTTAGTAACACGTAGCCTGCAGTGCAATCGCTCGGGTTTAGTAGGCGAACCTAAAGGATGTGCAATTTTCGGTCAGACCAAAAACGCATGTGCAATGGCCTAAGCCAAATCGGTGAGACCGATTTCTCTAACTCAAATCTAACCTAAAGGATGTTTTCTCTGGATAGATTGTTTTCATACATGGAAAAGATCAAGGCAATTCAATGTTCTAGGAATCAGAGTAAGGAAATAGCACAAAGAATCGAACCCATACCTAGTTTGGCGGGAGTTCGCTACGACGACAATGGCGGAGCAGAATTGCGTTGATGGTGACGGAGACCAGCGGCGGGAGGTCGCTGGCGGCGAGGAGACGATCTGGAGACCCGAGGAGGCAGAGCAGGACACGCGCGGGATGAAGGGTTTTGGAGGAATTTCCTAAATTCAACCCGCCGGTATATATATCCCAACCCGGTCGGTGTGACCGAGTGGAACAACTCGGTGGCACCGAGATGCAGAATCGCAAGCAGTTATTGCAACTCGGTGTGACCGAAAAGTTCAAATCGGTTGCACCGAGATGGAAAACCTAGATTAACTTGGTGAACTCGGTGTGACCGAAGTGGATGACTCAGTCATACTGAAATGCACAAAGAGGTTTTGGAAGTTTAAGCCTATGACGAATCGGGAACTCCGAGTGCTCCTCACACAGAGTGGTTAGAATCTAACTTGATCAAACTTTGTGATCTAGCATGAAAAGAGTTTGAGACGAGAAAAGCATAGATAGCTAGAGGAGGTTCTTAGGCATTCTTGTCCATCCATTTGGCAAAAGGTAAAAGGCTAAACAATCAAAGCAACAAATGGATGTCCCCGAATGAGTAAAATATGCAATCAACATGCTCACTAAATAAAATGGCAAATGAAATATGTGGCAAAGCATGCACAAACATTCTAGCATCTATCAAGCAATTGGCGATGACTAGGTCATCTATATATGAGTATATTGACTTAGGAGTCAAATGAGAACATTTGATCATAGGTCATACTCATAGTTTAAGCACAAGTGGGGTTACCACTTTTACATAAAGCATTGTTGTGTTCACACCATTAGAGCTGCTTTAGCTCAATTGATTAGAGTAAAGCTCCCCCTAGATGTGATATTCCCCCTAAGAGGGATGAACTAACCTTGGGTTTTGTTGATGATGACTTCATGTAGATGTTGAATATGTGGATGCTCAATCTTGATGTAGATCATTTGGAGCAATCCATTGGAGTGAGTTGCACTTTCAATACCTACACGGGTTAGTCCCACAAGGAACAAACAAGGATATCCATAGACATAGAGTGATGCACACACAAGATGATGTCCATGAAAGCATTAGGTTACCTTGTCCCTTGTATTACCAACAAGAGGGTTTGTGACTCCTTGAACTAGTGCAAGATGTGGAAGTTGTTTGCACTTGTTCTCGCCAAAGTGATATGAGTGAAGTATGTCGGCGGAGTACCCTCAAGAACTTTCTAGTTCTTCTTCTTCGGGATCCATCTCATCTTGATGGTAATCCTTGGAGTTGTAGTCATACTTGATGTAGTAGAACTTGATGTAGTGTTGGGAACCCACTTGACCAAGGCCTTAGGAGCTTCTTCAAATGCATCAATCTCCTCTTGGAGCTTGTCCTTGCCTTTTTTGCTTGTGGTCTTGTGGTGGAAGATCATCTTGAGCTTGTGTTCCTTGGAAAGAAGTAGGATCATACTTCTCTTGTTGAGGAACAAACTTCGTCTTGGGGTATTGATCTTCTTCCCACTCAACTCCATTGGCGTTGAACTTTCGTTCAAAACCAATACCTTGATTCTTCCGGTGCCTTCCTTGCTTGCGTACAGTTTCCTCAAATTGCTTACTTCCAGCAAGACTCTTGTAGACACCTTTCTCTATAATTCCCTTCAAAGGCTATTTTCTTGCTCAAGTGTAACTTGGATAAGAGAATCGTTAGTGGAATCAAGAGAACTACTAGAAGCAACAATATTGGATTTAACATAATTGTTGTTACTACTAGAAGAAGAATCTTTCTTACTCTTGTTGCTAGATTTAACTTGTGGCATGTAAGTAGACAAGAGTAAACGCTTGGCAATGTAAGAAGAACTTTTCTTGTGAAGATCATCATTGATTGCCTTTAAGAACCCATGCTCTTGCTCAAGGTTGAGCTTTTCAAAGCATAACTTCTCATGAGTATTTAAAAGTTCTCGATGATCTTCCAAGGTAGTTTCATGAGCTAACTTAAGAGTGTTTAGTTCTTTAGTTAGACGCTCAATCTCCTTCTTATCATTGTCATTCGTTTTATCTTGATTAGCATGATTAATAGCAAGTTCATCATAGTTTTCATCACTAGAGTTGTCAACAAGTAAATTATCATCACCTAGCAAATCATCTTCATCACTATTGAAATCAACATACTCGGGGTGTGATACCATTGGTACTTTAGCCATGAAGCATCTTCCAATTCCTTGATTTGGTGAGTCAAATATGTCGTAGGAGTTGGTTGACACAAGTGCTAGACTAGCAACACCTTCATCTTGAGTATATTCGGAGTCGGAGTGATAATTTCTCTCGGGGTGATTGCCGGAGTCGGAGCCGGATACCCATTCACCAACATAAGCTTGATGTCTTCATTTTGTGTAGCTCCTTGATGATTTGTCCTTCCTGTCCGAATCCTTGCTTCTCCGTGATGTTCTTTGTTCATAACGGTCATCTCTAATCCTTCTCTCTCTAGATGGTGATTCTTCTCTTCTACTTCTCCTTTTGGATGAACCTTCTCTTCTTTTGTAGGGAGTTGCACACTCATTGGAGTAGTGTCCGGGTCTTCCACAATTGTAGCAATTACGTTCATGACTTGAAGATCTTTTGTCATTGTAGGACCTTGACTTGGAACTCCTTTCCTTGCTTCTACTCTTGTAGAACTTGTTGAAGTTCTTCACCATTAGGCTCAATTCTTTGTTGAAGGCTTGTTTCTCACATGATGATATAGGAGCACCACATGAGGCTTTGTAAGCACCACTTGACTTGTTTTGAAGCTCTTCCTTATCCTTGAGTGACATCTCATGAGCAACAATTCTTCTAATGACTTATGTTGGCTTGAGATCTTTGTAGTTGGGCATCATTTGGATCAATGTGCACACGGTATCATATTTTCCATCTAAGGCTCTTAGGATCTTATTGATGATGAATCTATCAGTCATCTCTTCACTTCCAAAGCTGGCAATCTCATTCACTACTGCAGGATACTACTAACTCGACACTACGATCAGAGACCCTTTGCCGAAACTGTGTGTGATGCAATAATCACAAACGGTGGTGTTAAAAACCATCAAAAATGGTGCAAAACGTTTGCGATGGAGGGTGCATCAAACACGGATCAGATTTTATTTGCGTGTGCGATGCAGGACACACGGTTAATCCATTCAAACTGTCTGCGATGAGGCAGAACAACAGAAACGGGCAGCCATAACAATGTGTGTGCGATGCAGGACACACGGTTAATCCATTTGAACTGCTTGTGATGAGGTAGAACAACGGAAACGGGCAGACATATCAATGTGTGTGCGATATACGACATACGCTTAACTCGGACGAACTGTTTTCGATTAGGGAACACAACAGAAACTGTTCAACTTAACAAGATGTGTGTGATATGCGGCATACAGTTCACATGGATGAACTGTTTGCGATGAGCCAAAAGAACACAAACAAGTCATGTAAACAAGATGTGTGTGATACGTGGCAAACAGGCGACTCGGATAAAATGTTTGCGATGTGAAATTACAACACGGATGGACAATGCTGTTACTTCGTGTGCGATTCTGTGTGTACAAAAAACTTTGAAAAATGCAAACTAGTTGCTTGCGGTGGCGAAGTATCGCACACAATGCGTCTACGAGTACTCGTGTGCGATGATTAGTATGTTACACATACGTTTCCTTATGTTAACATGTGTGTGAATTTGCAATATGGACAGTTAATCTGCAAATGCCTTCTGGTCATCGGGCACACGCTTAAACTCAATGAACTGTGTACGATACTAATACTTTCCATGAAAATGTATGAACTTGGGTAACAACATTTGAGTAACATATATATAGTGATTACACTATTCGACAAAAGGAGGATCTTCCTAACACGGTTTTGACAACCATATGGTACATATCTACATACTTAACATAGTAACAATTATCACATTTTAAGAGGCTAAGGGCCAACAACCATATGGTCCATATCTACATACTTAACATATATAGTAACAGCTAGCACATTTTAAGAGGCTGAGGGCCAACAACCACAACTATCCACTGGAAGCGGCTTGATCACGGCGACTCGGCATCTCGTCAATGAAAAGGAAGAGCCCTCCTATGCCTTGGTAGATCATGAGTAGAATAGTGTCTCCAATTTTCCAATATGGATGCATTGCCACGAGAAGCGAGAACTTGTTAATTTGAATGGTTCCATTTCTGCGGGAAATGCAGTACCTTGCAATCACTTTGGCGTTATTAGCAGGCACAAGTGTAATTCGACCACGCCGGGAAATCGATCCAGGAACTGCTACAGGGGCAATTTCTATTGACATGTAGAATAAAAACAATTGTAACATATCGTTGAAGATATATATAGTTTATGAGCATCAACATTAAAATAAAACTTTTTACCAGCGTTTTGTGCACACAATTGGTCTTGTTCAGTGTGTGCACCATAGGTCTAATTAATCCCATCCAAAATCCAGCGTTCATACACTGTGCTATCTCTGTCAGATTATCAACAAAGTTTATGACATGCTTCAAGTCCTTCCAGTGAAATTTGGTATGCTTAGTAACATACAGATCGTTCACTATGCATCCAACATATCCTGCTTAAAAGGTGGAAAGGTATTATTTATTCAGAACATGGCAGAAGAATATTTAGTGTGCATAAATTGGTAAATAGTATTTGTTACTGTGTAGGAACGGAGTCAGAATATGATATCACAATTGGTTGCTTAAATAGTGATCAATTAGTTCCTTAAATAGTAATATGACAGCAAGGAGAAAGTTGAAAGGATACTAACCTCGATCAGACTTTGATCGGCTGATGACGTTGGGGAAGTAAACATCCATGTTAACTAGACCAGGCTATGGTGGACGCACTAGAATTTTATTGCCAGCTTTCAGTTCATAACACTTAGACATTTTTCTCCAAAGGTCTGCATTAAAATATGAGTGGCCATCTTTATCAAGTTTTACGCTAACCGTCATTGTAAATCCATGTTGCGTTGTCAATATGACATCCTGGGAGTCATCGGCAAAGTAAAGCCCAAGATTTCCTTCTACTCCTGTTCTTGCAAAGCAAGGGATGTACTGCTTGAAATGAAAATTAAGATAGTAAATTAGATATATTGAAATAATAGAGCAAGATGCAAATATGGGAGTAACTGATAGAACATATCAATATATATAGAGGGATGAAATCAAAGTACAAAAATATAGAATTAAAAATAGATAATGTACCAAAGATTTGATGCAAATATATAGATAATGCAGCAACAGACGGTATATGTTCACAAATTTAGGCCATGCCGACCATGGTAGGTTGAGATTGAACATACCGAGCGCTCCCTGAAGTCATTTGGAATGTTGAGATAGAACTTTGTTTCCGATTGGCCACGACCACAGTTACCCGATTTGTGCTCACACTGTGGACACATGAATGAACACCCACGAATCAGCCAGAACAAAAATGATTCCATGGCGATTTCCGCCGGTTGATTAATAGCGATGGACGGACTGCGATAAGAGATGAGTGAATATTTTGCTATTTAAGTTGATTACCTTCTCCATGAGAAAAATCCTCGGCCCAATCCCGTGGAAAACCACAGTCGACTAGAGTCTAGAATGTCGGTGCAGATAGGCAGCAAAAAGCGGTGGAGGCAAAATTCGATGCCGTTTGGAGCGCGACCTACGCCCGTCGCCAGCAGCCAACGAGCTTAGGGTGCAGAGTTGCGGAGGATTCCGTGGCGAGTGAGTGGGGATGAAGTGGGCGAGGGTTTTCTTTTCCTTTTGCATGTGTGAGTGAACACACACGGTTCATAGAGGCGATGGAGATGAATCGTGTGCGATAGTAAATCACCGAGATTGAATGGGAATCCAAATTTCCTTTGTCCTTCACCTGTGAGTTTTTTTCTACGATGAACATAAGCCCTGCTAATCACCGTGTTCAAATTTGACACTTTTTCGGGTTCATTTACAATATTTAGGGGATTATGTGCATTTTGTAGGCATTAATGCACGTAATTCAAATTCATACAATCGGTGCATGAAAGGGTGCACAAGAATGGTCTGGAAAACCATGATCGTGCTATTTAGTACATTCTCCTGCCTTTTACAAGGAATGGGCAGATATTTCAAGGAAATGTGTGGCAATAGTCAACCATAAACGCGTCGTTTACTGGGTTAACAACTATACAAAAATGAAATACATGCTTGGAAAAAACATGACGCCTGGTGTGGTGCCATGGTATGACCTCACCATGGCCTGGTAAAAATGTCATCATGCACGTCTTTCATAAAACAAACCATCACTGAGGAAGTTTCATGGTTTTGAGGCGGAAATCACCAAGATTGAAGGGGGATCCAAATTTCCTTTGTCCTTTGTCCACAAGTTTTTTCTATGATGAACATACAACCTACAAATCACTGTGTTCAAATTTGGCACTTTTCCGGGTTCATTTGCCATATTTAGGGGATTATGTGCATTTCCTAGGCATTAATGCGCATAATTCAAGTTCAAACAATCGATGCATGAAAGGTTCCACAAGAGCGGCCTAGAAAACCATGCTCGTGCCATTTAGTAAATTATCATGCCTTTTACAAGGAATGGACAGATTTTTCGATGAAATGTGTGGCAATAGTCAACCACAAATGTTTGTTTGTTGGGTTTTCAACTATAGAAAAAATGAAATAAATACTTAAAAACATGACGCCTGGCATGGTGCCATGGTATGACCTCACCATGCCCTGGTAAAAATTTGAGAAGGTTTGGCTTATATCGTCATGCACACCCTTGATAAATTTAACCATCACCGAGGAAGTTCCATGCTTTCGAGAGGGAAATCCTCAAGATTGGGGAATCCAATTTTTCTTTGTTCTTTGCCCTGGAGTTTTTTTTCTACGACGAACATATACCGTGCAAATCACCATGTTCAAATTTGGCATTTTTCCAGGCTCATTTACCATATTTAGGGGATTATGTGCATTTTCTAGGCATTTAGCGCATATAAATCCAATCCAACTACAGGTGCACGGGTGTGATGTGAGGGACGTGGATTGTCGTTCGATCGCGGCGCATCCAATGGTGCACACGCGCGATCCGCGTGGCTGGGGTTCCAGCCAATCATAACGCAACACACAATAGGCTCAGCGCACACCTTTTCCGAAAGCGACGAAGATGAACCGTGTGCGATAATGAACGTGCGAAATTGTAAGGGAAGCCAAATTTGTGTTGTCGTTTGTCGTTGAGCTCTTGAATACCACCGCACTGTACGGCTGCATAGCCCCTCTATCCCAGAGCTCTCTCCAGGCGTCGTCCATGGCACCGCGGTGCACAGTAACTGGTAAGGAAGCGATGGCATCCCGTCACGCCGCGTTCCTCGCCGCCCGCGACCGCACACATGGTAAGGAAGCGATGGCATCTCGCCGCGCCGAGTTCATCGCCGCCGGCAGCCAGACAGTTACATGGGCGGACTTTGAGGCTGCCATGGCCGAATGGGTGGTGGATCTAAAGGTGGACAAAGCCGCACAGAAGGAGCGGAAAAGGCAGAAAGCAATCAAGAAAAGAGAGTCCCGCCACCACAAGAAAAAAGAGGTTGCATGCCGTGGTGAGGAGACCTTGGCGGAGATCGAAGCACGGTGGGCTGCCACCTATAAGGCCGGGAAGGAGAACGCCGACGTCTGGCCAGCATGCCCTGATGGCAGCATGTGAGAACTAGTTTAAGTTTGTAGTATTAGAGCAAATTACCAGTAGTACTTTAAGTTTGTAGTATTAATGTACAATGTCGGTAAGAACATCCTTTGAGGGCTTTGAGCGTTGATTAGCAGGTGTGCCCGTGTGCGTTTTTTTTCGCGTTAATCATTAGAAGATCACAAAACACACGGTTTCGATGCCGTACCCATCTGTGTTTTTTGCATTAGTGACCCATAAGTCAGTTACCTATGCGATATTTCCTAATAAACCAGGCGTACCATTGTGCAAAAAAATTCAAGTACACGTGTACATTTTTTTGGAGATGGGATCTGCCAACTTTCTTTTTTCTTGCACACGAGTATTTTACGCGCTTCGTCTGCGTTGTGTGCTTCCCCCGCCCAAGTTTCAAGTTTCACACCGAAATTTTCATTAGGCGCGTGATTTCAGAATTTATTCCTCCAGCCACATCCCCTTCCCCTCAGTATCCCCCTCCCCCGCCCCTCCCCCTACCGGCATCTCAAATCGCCGCCGCTACAACCACAACTTCAACCACATCTACGTTCTGCTCGGATCCAGTCAGGTAACCCACCGATCTCTATCACGTCCCTGGCCTGATTGCTTAAATGGCGCCTGCGAAACATCCTCATGCCTCCAAATCCCCCCTCCCCCCGCCTGGAGCTGATGGCGTCCATGGCGCGATGGCCGATGTGTGTGTTGACCCGGAGGAACACCTCACCTCCGCCGCCGCCGAGGACATGGTGCAGGCTCTGGCCCAGATGAAGTCCCCCAGCGACTACCCCCCAGGACTTAACAGTTAAGATCTGACCAGCTAAATCTTACCAATACCACTTGCAATGGATATGATTTGTACGGTTGATGTATTAAGCATGTGTGTGCCTTGTTTATTTCAGTACTGAACACTGTGTGATGTTCAAATATTACCGTGTCCGGCTCAATTTCACCAATGCCAGCAACAAACTTACAATACATGACTCAAGATATCACTAGAGATGCTGCCCATTTGCTATTTTTAGTGGATGCTAACCCTATTGTGCTTAACATGCATGTCCATGTACTTACGCAGGGTCATAACGGCCAATGCTTTTGTTTGCCATCGAGGTGAGTTGCATCCCATGTCTTACAGTATTTCACATAATTTGTGCAATTGTAGTTTAACTTCTACCATTTACTGGTTGCATGTAGGTACACATGTCAGTGGCACTGATCCACGCTTCGACCCGGAGGAACAGCTCGCCTCCGCCGTCGCTGACTTTGGGCGACCTCTGGCCAAGATGAAGTGCCCCAGCAACTACCTCTCAGGATTTACCAAGTATGTACTCACTAGTTCAATCTTACCAATACCAGTTGCAATTAATGGCTATGTTTTATATGGTCGATGTATTAAGCATGTTCTAGTAAACACGCCTAACACGTTTTGCTACTTTCCCTACCTTTTTATAGACATCTGGCCATTCTCTGCTCTGGCAACACCTGCCTTGTGATGTTTAACTATGCCAATTGCATTTTTATCAGTACCGGTTTCAATGTCTATTAAGCATGTTGCAATTAACAGTTGAATCCATTTTTAAACAGTTGTATTTCAATGGCTACAAACTTACAAAACATGACTTAGGATGCTGTTAAGCCTGTTGCAATTAACAGTTGTATCCATTTTTTAATCTGTCCATTTGCTACCATGCTACTCTCCGCAATGAAGATACACTAGAGATGCTGCCCCATTTGCTATTTTTGGTGGATGCTAACCCTGTTTTACTTAACATGCTTGTCCATGTACTTACGCAGGGTCATAACGACCGATGCTGTTGTTTGCCGTCAAGGTTAGCTGCATCCCATGTCTTACAATATTTCACATCATTTGTGCAATTGCAGTTTAACTTCTACCATTTACTGGTTGCCTGTAGGTACACATGTCAGTGGCACTGATCCACACTTCGACCCAGAGGAATAGCTCGCCTCCGCCGCCGTTGACTTTGGGCGGGCTCTGGCCAAGATGAAGTGCCCCAGCAACTACCTCTCAGGACTTACCAACTATGTACCCACCAGTTCAATCTTACCAATACCAGTTGCAATTAATGGCTATGCTTTGTACTGTCGATGTATTAAGCATGTTATAGTAAACATGCCTAACACGTTTGAGCTATTTTCCCTACCTTTTTATAGACAACTGGTCCATTATCTACTCTGGCAGCACCTGCCCTGTGATGTTTAACTCTGCCAATTGCATTTTTATCAGTACTGGTTTCAATGGCCATTAAGCCTGTTGCAATTAACAGTTGTATCCATTTTTAAAGAGTTGTATTTCAATGCTACAAACTTACAAAACATGAATTAGGATGTTGTCAAGCCTGTTGCAATTAACAGTTGCATCCATTTTTAATCCGTCCCTTTGCTACCGTGCTACTCTTTCGAAATGAAGATATCACTACAGATGCTGCCGTTTTATTACCATTTGCTATTTTTCATGGATGTTAACCATGTTGTAGTTAACATTGGCTTTCGATGTACTTACACAGGGCTACAATGGGTGATGATGTTGTTTGCCGTTGAGGTTAGCTGCATCCCATGTCTTATACACCATCTATTCCTAAATATAAGTATTTTTAGAGATTCCAATATAGACTACATAAGGAGCAAAATGAGTGAATCTAGATTCTAATCTACATTATATCTATAATTCTATATACATCCGTATGTAGTTCATATTGAAATCTAAAAAAAATACTTGTACTTAGGAATATAGGTAGTTGTATTTTACATCATTTGTGCAATCTCAGTTTAGCTTCTAACATTTACTCGTTGCTTGTAGGTACATATATGAGCGGTACAGATCCACACTTTGATCCCTTTTGCGCATGGGGCAATGAGATATTCATGAATAAGCGTCAAGTGAGGAAACTAAGAAAGATTGTTAGGCGAAAGAAATGGGTGATTGGAATTAAGCTCTTTATTAACACTTTGTCGAAGACAACAGTGAACTTTAGGATGGTAAGTAATGTGTTGCCTTTTCCCCTGCCCACAACAAGTTACTCTATTAGACCTCAGTATCTGATATTTTTCTCTTTTTAGTGGTTTCTGAAGCTATTTACTGATGATTACCTTGCAAACTACATGACCGGAGTGGAGGCAAGTAAGGTTAAAGTATATAATTCATGCTACCATGATAATGCTCTAGAAGTCTTCCTGAAGGTGGTGAAGGATGGGCGGGGGATCGTCACAAGGGGTTGGACAAAAGTGGTTCGTGCCTATGGCATGCAGGAAGGCACATTATGGGCATTCCGCTTCTTCAACACTGTCGGCAGTTAAAATGATTTACACTTGTCTCTTCACCTTTACCGCCTTTAAATACTATGGTTCATCATAGCTAATTGTTGCCTAATCCTATAATTACTGAACATATTGTACTAGCAACTTTATTTATGGATTCATTGTTGAACCATTGTGCTGAGAATTTGAATTGCATGTTTCGTATTTCAAAATTTCCAATTAGAATAATAAATTACAGCAAAAATAAAAAGAGAAAGACAGTCATGGAACTTTGCAAACGGTTATGGCAGTAGAAGCACTTGTGATGGATAGCCCAATGCCACACAGTTTCTACATAAAATCGTTTGTGATGTAGTTAATGAATGCAAACAGTTAACCAAGGCAGACCGTGTGTGATAGTTACACCTTTCACACACGAGTGTATACATAAAACCGTGTGGGATGTACATCCGAACGGAAACATTTTGCCTGGATTGACTGTGTGGGATGTACATAAGAACGGAAACGTATTCCTTGGATTGACTGTGTGTGATATACATACGAACGGAGATGATTTTCTGGGATTCACCGTGTGGGATGTACATACCTACGGAAATGATTTTCTCGGATTACCGTGTGGGATGTACATACCTACGGAAATGATTGGGTTTCGATGCCTCGCCTGATCGCACACGACCCCAGCCTGCGTCCTAAGAGGACCTATCCCCGATGATTTCTGGGTCGCGTGGGAAGAACACCCTATCGCACACACTCACATGGCGGCGGTTCCAAATGTCGTTGCGGAAAGGGGTTAAAAACCGTTTGTTTAGGATCGACGCACACCAGTGATTTGTGATGAGAGCGAGCCTAGAGTACATTTTAGTGACACCTTCACCATCCTTCATTTTGAACTTGTCAAGCTAACTTTGAAGCACATTCAATTTGGATTCCTTGACGGAGTCGGTACCCTCGTGCATATCAATCAAAGTATCCCAAATTTCCTTTGCATTCTCAAGACGGTTGATTTTGTTGAATTCTTCGGGGCACAATCCATTGAAGAGAATATCACAAGCTTGAGCATTGTATTGCAGCATCTTTAACTTTTCCGCGGTAGCTTCATGGTTTGGTTCTCTCCCATCAAAGAATTCACCTTGCAAGCCAATACATACAATAGCCCAAACGGCGGGGTTATGTCCAAGAATATGCATTTTCATCCTATGCTTCCAACTAGCAAAATTAGTACCATCGAAGTAAGGACCACTACGGTGGTAATTTCCCTTGCTAGACGCCATACTCTCCTAGGTTGTGAAACCAAGGCTATGATTACCAAAAGCTATGGAAATCAAGGCAAATGGAGACCAAAGCTCTGATACCACTTGTAGGATCGAAAGTATGTCTAGAGGGGGGGTGATTAGACTACTTGACCAAATAAAAATCTAGCCTTTTCCCAATTTTAAGTCTTGGCAGATTTTAACAACTTAGCACAAGTCAAGCAATAAACCTACACATGCAAGTCTAAGAGTATAGCAGCCGAATGTAAAACATTGCACATGAAGGTAAAGGGAGGAGTTTGGAGGGAGCAAACACAATTTAGACATGGAGATATTTGGCGTGGTTCCGATAGAAGGTGCTATCGTACATCCAAGTTGATGGAGACTTCAACCAACGAAGGGTAACGGTTGCGCGAGTCCACGGAGGGCTCCACCCACGAAGGGTCCATGAAGAAGCAACCTTGTCTATCCCACCATGCCCATCGCCCACGAAGGACTTGACTCACTAGGGTAGATCTTCATGAAGTAGGCGATCTCCTTGCCCATACAAACTCCTTGGTTCAACTCCACAATCTTGACGGAGGCTCCCAAGTGAAGCCTAACCAATCTAGGAGACACCACTCTCCAAAAGGTAATAGATGGTGTGTTGATGATGAACTCCTTGCCCTTGTGCTTCAAATGATAGTCTCCCCAACAGTCAACTCTCTCTCACAGATTTGGATTTGGTGGAAAGATGATTTGAGTGGAAAGCAACTTGGGTAAGGCTAGAGATCAAGATTCAAATGGTTGGAATGGAATATCTTGGTCTCAACACATGAGTAGGTGGTTCTCTCTCAGAAAATGAATGCTGAAGTGTAGGCATGTTCTGATGGCTCTCCTTCCTTATGAAGGAAGGGTGGAGGGGTATATATATCCTCCACACAAAATCTAACCATTACACACAATTCACCGAACTCGGTGAGACCGAATCAGAAAACTCGGTGGGACCGATTCAGTTCAAAATGTGAACGTTAGGCTTTTCGGTGGGACCGACATGTCAACGCGGTGGGACCGATTTCATTAGGGTTAAGGCATAACGTAATCTCTATGAGACCGATTACACAAACACAGTGGGACCGATTTTGGTAATAAGATAGCCAGAGAGTTGGTCAAGCAAACTCGGTGGGACCGAATCGCTCATTTCGGTGAGACTGAAATGTTATGGAAGGGAAACAGAGAGTTTGTATTGCGAACACGGTGGGACCGATCGCTCATCTCGGTTGGACCGAAACATTACGAAGGGAAACAAAGAGTTTGAAATCCCATCTCGGTAAGACCGAGATCCCTATCGGTGAGGCCGAAGTGACTAGGGTTTGTGGCAGTTGCTATGTCAAGTGAACTCGGTGGCGCCGGATAGAACTTTTCGGTGGGGCCGAGTTTGACCTTTTGGTTTGGGACATATGTGGATATGAGAAAGTGGTTGAGGGTTTTTGGAGCATATCACTAAGCATTTTGAGCAAGTAAGCCATTAAGCAACACCTCATCCCCTTTTAATAGTATTGGCTTTTCCTATTGACTCAATGTGATCTTGGATCACTAAAAGTAAAATGTAGAGTTGTAACACCCCGGATATGACTTTCCCAATATGTATTCCAACTCTTGCCATTTCCGGCTTTAAGTTATTTTATTTTCTCGGGTTCGGGTCTTTGCCTCCGTGTGTTGTTATCATTGTCATGCATCTCATATCATGTCATCATGTGCATTGCATTTGCATACGTGTTCATCTCTTGCATTCGAGCATTTTCCCCGCTGTCCGTTTTGCATTCCGGCGCTTCGTTCTCCTCCGGTGGTCATTTCTACCTTTCTTTTGTGTGTGGGGATTAAACATTTCCGGATTGGACCGAGACTTGCCAAGCAGCCTTGGTTAACTACCGGTAGACCGCCTGTCAAGTTTCGTACCATTTGGACTTCGTTTGATGCTCCAACGGTTGACCGAGGGACCGAAAAGGCCTCGTGTGTGTTGCACCCCAACACCCCTCCAAGTTGGCCCAAAAACCCACCTAAACCTCCTCCATCACCTAGGCCGTTCGATCACGATCGCGTGGCCGCAAACCGCACCTCATTTGGAGCTTCCTAGCTCCCTCTATCTATAAAACTAGACCTTCCCCGAAAATCCCGGATCTCCTCTCCGCCTAACCCTAAAAATTCAGCTCCGCCGTCATCGGACACGTCCGGCCGCGACCGGATGCGTCCACCCGCCACGCCCAGCCAGCCACAGCGTGCCACGTGGCACCCCGGCGCCCGCCGCCGCCGCGGCCCGCGGAAGCCCGCAGCCGGCCCTCCTCCACCGCCTCCCGGGCCGTGCCTCCACCGCGCCCCGCGCCGCTCCTCTCCTCCGCGCGCCGCCTGAGTCCGCCGGCGCCGCCCTACCTTGCCTCGTTGCCGGTGGCCGCCGACCCCGCCGCCGTTCACCTCTCCGACCGAGCCCCGCCGCCGTTCGGTCGCCCCGCGCTAGAGCCGCACCTCGCCGCCCCGTCCTCGCCGCCCGGTGCCGACTCCGGTCGCCGCCCCGGCAAGTCCTTGCTGCAGTCCGACGACATCCTCAACCCCGGCGAACCTCGAGACTCATGCATCTACAGTAACCGCCGGCTCGGATCTGGATCTGGAGTTGGACGGTTGACTTTTGCCCGAAACCCTAACTTTTCTTGCCTTGTTCATCGCATCGTAACTCCTCATCCGTAGCTCTGTTTTTGGCATATAGCATATCAAAATGTTCATCTCAGAGAGCACATCATTTCATTCCATTATATCATTTTCATTTGAGTTCATCTTGATGCCCGAAATGCTGTTAGAAGAGTGCTACTTGAGATAATTATCATATCTGCTGCTCCATTTAGATTTTTGTCATTTTTGCCATGATTATTGTGTGCATGATATGCACATGAGCTCTACATATGTTTTGTTAAGGGTTTTGCCATCTTTCCAGAGGTGCAACCCATGTATTTTTGTGATGTGTGTGGTGACTAGCACAAGCTTGCAAAGTGAGGCACTTGGTAATGCTGATTTCAGGGACTTAGCATTTCCACTAAGTCCTTGAGCTGTTTATCTCATATGGCCATATGTTCATGTTGTTTCCTAGTGATCCGTGCCTCTTTTGAGGATGATCAGTAAGGGTGTTTTGTTAATCTTGTAGTGCTCTATCCATCCATGTCTTTGTTTGCAATTATGGAGCACCCTAGCTTGAGTCAATCGAGCTCTACTTTTGCTATTTCGTGAATCCGGGCAGATTGTCTACTTGTTAGCGATATTGCCGATGATGTTGTAGTTGATCCGTGCATGCTATGTTATTGTTCTTGCCATGTCTAGCTTGTATTTTGTGTATTCTTGATGGGTGTATGCTTAGTTTGTCATGACTTGCTCCGTAGTGAGTGCATCAAGGTCGTAAACATGCCTACTTGAGATATGTTTCACCATGTGCCAGTTTTCACTAAGTCTGAAAACTGATTATATTTTTGCCATGTTCACATGCTTGCAATTGTATTTTCTGATCCCTTTTGGCTCAAGGTCACTAAGGGACTTTTGTTAATCTCTTTGAGTAGCTCCATGCCATACTTTACTTTTCCATGTTCAGGTCCTGTAGCATGTAGTTTTCATGCTCCGAAGATTGCTACCTGATCTGAAATTCCAGACAAGTGTTAATTTCACTAAGTCTGAGATCTGTTTACCATATGCATTTTTGCCATGCTTGTTTGAACCTGTTAATGGATGAATTGGCCGTAGCTCAGTGCTAGACTTTTGTTAAGAATCATGAATGCATACCTGCCATGTATTTTTGTTGCCATGTTTGGGTGCTGTAGCTTGTTCATCTCTTTGCATTTAGATGGCTACTTGCTGTAAATCGCAGAACGTGGTCATATTTGAATCGCTTGCCATTTCCAAACCGTAACTCCGATTCCGGCGTTCTTTATATCGTTTTCAAGAGATTTCATCTCATCTTTCCAGTGGCACACTTGGATTCCCAAGTTGAGGCCAGGTTCATGCATACCTTGTCAAATCTTGCATATGCATCCCGCATCGCATCCCGCATAGCATACCATCCTTGCATCATATTGTTTGATCCTTGCACGTGGTTGATTGTGTCCTTGTTGCTTGTTTGTCTTGTTTGGGTAGAGCCGGGAGACGAGTTCGCTACCGAGGAGCCCGTTGAGTTTGCTTTCGAGGATCCAGTCAACTCTGACCACTTTGCAGGCAAGATGATCATACCCTCAAAATCACTACTATCTTTGCTTTGCTAGATGCTCGCTCTTTTGCTATGCCAATGCTACGATGCCTACCACTTGATTTCAAGCCTCCCAAATTGCCATGTCAAACCTCTAACCCACCATGTCCTAGCAAACCGTTGATTGGCTATGTTACCGCTTTGCCCAGCCCCTCTTATAGCGTTGCTAGTTGCAGGTGAAGATTGGAGGCCGTTCCTTGTTGGAACATCTATTTACTTGTTGGGATATCATTATATTGCCATGTTATCTTAATGCATCTATATACTTGGTAAAGGGTGGAAGTCTCGGCCTCTCGCCTAGTGTTTTGTTCCACTCTTGCCGCCCTAGTTTCCGTCATATCGGTGTTATGTTCCCGGATTTTGCGTTCCTTACGCGGTTGGGTTATAATGGGAACCCCTTGCTAGTTCGCCTTGATTAAAGCTTTTCCAGCAATGCCCAACCTTGGTTTTACCATTTGCCACCTAGCCTCTTTTCCCTTGGGTTTCTGGAGCCCAAGGGTCATCTTATTTTAGCCCCCCCTGGGCCAGTGCTCCTCTGAGTGTTGGTCCAAACTAGAGTCCTGTGCAGCGCCCCCTCGGGGAAACTCGAGGTTTGGTTTTAGTTGTATGGAGAGCTCATCTGAGTGTGCCCTGAGAACGAGATATGTGCAGCTCCTATCGGGATTTGTCGGCACATTCGGGCGGTGTTGCTGGTCTTGTTTTAACCTATCGAAGTGTCTTGAAGAACCGAGATACCGAGTCTGATCGGAACGTCTCGGGAGGAGGTCTATTCCTTCGTTGACCGTGAGAGCTTGTCATGGGCTAAGTTGGGACTCCCCTGCAGGGATTTGAACTTTCGAAAGCCGTGCCCGCGGTTATGGGCAGATGGGAATTTGTTAATGTCCGGTTGTAGATAACTTGAACCTTAATTTAATTAAAAATGAATCAACTAAGTGTGTTACCGTGATGGCCTCTTCTCGGCGGAGTCCGGAAAGTGGACACGGTGTTGGAGTAATGCTTGCCGCAGGTTTGCCCTCTTTAGTTATGCATTCGCGCTTTGCCTTCTCTTCTCGCTCTCTTTTGCGAACAGGATAGCCACCATATTTGCTAGTCGCTTGCTGCAGTTCCACATATTTACCTTGCCATACCTATAAGCTTAAATAGTCTTGATCGCGAGGGTGCGAGATTGCTGAGTCCCTGTGGCTCACAGATTACTATTACACCAGATGCAAGGCCTGATGATTCCGCTCCAGGTGACGCGCTTGAGCTCAAGTGGGAGTTCAACGAAGACTCTCAGCGTTACTATGTTTCCTTTCCTGATGATCAGTAGTGGTGCCCAGTTGGGGGTGATCGGGACCGTGTCGCATGTTGGGTTATCTTTTATTTTGGCGCCGTAGTCGGGCCATGAGTGTTTGGTTGATGTAATGTTATTTATGTACTTGATTGACGTGGCGGGTGTAAGCCAACTATGTTATCTCCCCTTTTATTATCTATATATTACATGGGATGTTGTGAAAATTGCCTAACTTGCGACATATGCCTTCAATGCGATTATGTCTCTAAGTCATGCCTCGACACGTGGGAGCTATATTCGCATCGAGGGTGTGACAAGAGTCTTAAGCTTGAGACAATATGTATCCTTAGCATTTTGAGCGGTCCACATTCCTAATCCATGCCATGCCAATCATTGAACTTTCTAAAATGATCATCTTGAAATAGTATTAGTTCAATGAGCTATATGTTGTTAGTGATTACCAAAACCACCCAGGGATAGTTGCACTTTCAATACTCGTCCACATGTCCTTCATGCGCGGCCACTACTGGGCGGGCATGAAGGCCAACTGGATCATCCTCATCCACCAATCCGGTAGTCCGTGGCATCTCGTGGATATCTACACCCAGCGAGAGATCACCCTTCCATCGTTGGATACCGCCGCCATCGAGCCTCGCGGCCCACCAGACACTCCTGCCTAGTACACACGAGACGCGTCGAGCTTTTGGCTCGACCTCTGTTTGCTGAAGGTTGTAATCTGTGAAGTGCCCACACCATCAGAAGACTACATGGATTACAATCTCATTGCCGTGTTCAACATAGGATTAGTTTATCTGGAATCCGACCGCCATACATGGTTATGGCTCATCGTCAATCCTCTTCAGCCAACATTTCTTTCTGATGCTATATTGCACGATGGCATCGTTTACGCGGTCGACGCACAGATTGGCTGCCTATACTGGTGGAATCTATCATCGTGTAATTGTTCTATCTCATCTCATCTTTACCTTATGAATTCGACTGCCTGTTCATTGTTACAAATTTAGAATACATATTATGTCTATAACAACATCATTGCTATATGTTCCTCTCATTTCCTAGATTTTCATGACCACACATGTTATTGTTAGAGTTGATATGAGAACAATTGGCATCTAATGATTGTTAGAATAGATATTATGAGTATAACCTCATGATTGCTATATGTTACTCTCATTTTCAGGATTTTTATAACAATGCATGTTATTGCTTAGAGTTGATATGATAATTGTAGTAAGTGCTATGGTAGAATATGAGTAGGCCCTGTCATATCTATTTTCCTCTCATTGTTACATGATGTTTGAACCATGATATATTGCTAGAATATGAAAGCCATTGGCTTATTTTTTTTAACTTGGGTTATGATTATGACCACGGCATTGCAATTCTCTGTCTATGATATGTGTCACTGTTATAATAATCCTAATTCCACACATACTCTGAACATGATTGTTTACTTTTGTCCTTTTGGTCTCCAATTTGAATTGTTGCAGCAGACGCAAATGCGCTGGCCTTCATGATTCCAGGACCTGGAATCATACCAGCCGATGGGTGGTGGTTTATTGCTCGTTCAGCTGACGATGGTCATTTGATGTTCATTTGCACATACCAAATTGACCAAACCATTTCATCAAACCACATGCAGTATAATGCATGGGGCGTTCGTGACATTGATGGCTATGGATCCTTCGTGTTCAAGAAAGATCCCAACTCAGTTGGGCTAGGCGTATTCAACTGGAGGCGGGTTTACAGCCTCGGCAACCACTCCATGTTCCTCGGGCTCAATTATCCGATCATCCAACCAATCATCGATCATATCATCGGTGATGATTACCGTGCTATGCAACTTCCATTCGCCATGGGGAACTGTGTTTACACATCATACCATGGGTTTCATGAATGACCATATCCAGAGATTCATCAACACAACTTGTTGCCAGATAATCTTTAGTGTGTGAAAGGCATCAAGCTTCCATGCGATGGATGGATTTTGCAAACCTGACATGTGGCGATGTGGTTCATGCCAATAGCAAATATGTACAACTTGATTCGTGCTGATATCTAGACTAAGACATGTATCCTGCTGTTTGTAGCATGACCCTCTTTTGTTGGATATTATGTAATGTTGTTAGTTTGAAGTACTCCTCTAGTTTGAAGGATAGATACCTTTCTAGGATCAAGTGCATCCTAACTCACCTGTGTAGGATGTACTGATAATGATGATTGAGATGTTGTGTAGAAGCCATATATCAATTAGGCTTCAAGTGTGTACTTGTTGGTGAAAGTGTTGTCCAATGGGAATTATATTTTGTATTACTCATGTAGCCTACAAAGTCTGTCGCACAGCCTTGTAACTTCTTACCCCATTTCTAAATTTGTACTAGTCCTCTATACCGTATATTGCGCTACTCGTACTACTACCTCCCTCCTGGTTTACTAGTCCCCTTCGTAATTTGTGTCAAATTTTGACCATAAAATTCACTAACTAAATGTTAATGCATGTCACAAAAAATTATAACGTTTTATTCGTATTTGAACATAGTTTCCAATGGAATAATTTTCGATGACAATCATTGAAATTTTGTTAGTTAAACCTATGGTTAAAATGTGACACTAAATACGACTAGTAAGTAGTACAGTAGCAGTACTAGTTGGTTTAAGGGAAAACCAGTGGTAAAAAAATCAGCGCTGTGCGTGAGGTGACACAAGAATCCCGGTGGCGTGTTCGGGTATTGTGGACTTCAGATTTGGAGTACTACCTCTTATCTATCAAAATCTTTCATCATTCACTTAAAACAATCGATTGATCATACATTGAGTACCATATAACTGGAATTAACCGATGCAACTCCAAGAAGGATTGACCACTGCTGCCGACTGGCGTCAAGTTCGATCCCACGGATCAGGAGCTGATCGAGCACCTTGAGGCCAAAGTGAGTGCTGACAGCGCAAGATCTCACCCTCTCATCGATTTGTTCATACCAACCATTGACAGCGAGCACGGCATATGCTACACCCATCCTAAGAAACTTCCAGGTAAGACACCGATCGGCCGTCTATTTGCACAAACATATTCCTTTATTTATAGCTCTATTTTTCCTTTTAGACGCAGACCTAGTGAAGCAATTACAATTTGACAGTTAATAAAAAGTGAAACAAGTGAATACAACATGCCAAAGATGTTATGAAAATGCCAACTACGTACACTAAAACCTGTATTCGACAATACTACATGTATCACACTAAGTGGCCTAAGCAAGCATTTCTTCTAGCGCAATTCCAGGGTGTTCAAAAGGGGCACGTGGACGCATCGCAAGATACAGTCAGAGTGCGGCATGCACGCAATGTGGCACAGGACCGGCAATACCTTGCCAATGATGGTCACCGGACGGCAGACGGGTAGCAAAAAGGTTTTGGTGCTGCACACCAACAAGAACTTCGACCAGCAGAGGACCAACTAGGTGATGCACCAGTACCACCTCGGGGACCTGGAGCAAGAGAAGGAGCGGGAGCTGGTTCTCTGCACGATTTTCTACCAGACGAACACTAGGGCCGGGAGTAAAAAGATTATAAGTTAGTTTGGTATTTGTACTTGTACTACCTTATCGTCCGCAATTTGGTATTGTTGTTAACGATCTTTCGGTATGAACTTAG
Source organism: Triticum urartu (assembly GCF_056163025.1). Taxonomy (NCBI): domain Eukaryota; kingdom Viridiplantae; phylum Streptophyta; class Magnoliopsida; order Poales; family Poaceae; genus Triticum; species Triticum urartu. The sequence goes on from NC_141873.1 coordinate 260,935,554, forward strand.
CATTTGCTTCCAACCATCATGCCGAGGGTCGACGCGGATATAAAGCTGAATCATTTGTTTCGAAATGAATTTTCAGGCACTTGATTTTTATTTGATGGGTAGCATAAGCACCTGCAGTTTGAATTCCCAGTTCTCAATTTTTTTTGAAACAAGTGCATGCACTTATTGTCACGATGAAAAAACAATATACCTGCTACATCCCAGTTATTAGTCTGTACTTGCAAAATTCTCTCATTTATTGAGCAGGTATATTGTTTTTTTTAGGTCGAGCAAGTTTCAACTGGACTGTAGACTGCCCAGGCTTGGTTTTGTTTTTAACAGGCCTAGCCCATGACGACAACAGGGCACAAAGATCCAGCAGGTATCTACTGGCATCTAGCCCGCCAGCGTTAGTTATATTTTGTGTTACAACATCCGCATGCAGTTTTTTTTACTGAATCAAACACATAGCCCAGTTCTATTTTCCTCTAGAAATACCATGTCCTACTTCCGTTTTCTAATCTCTACCTATAGTTTTACTAGTTCATATACACGTATCATTCTATTGAAAATACATTTCCCTTTTCATATTTACATCCTTATTTTTGTTGTTGTCTTCCCTCCTAGCGCTGATTTTTTACCACAGGTTTTCCCTTAAACCAACTCAATTGTCCCACGTCTTATTTGCTTACAAAAACAAAATGATTTTTTTGGCAAATCAATAAGTTCTTAAAAAAATGTTTATCATTTCAGGATTACAACAGTTCGGACTCCACCGAAATTTGCAAAATAAGGTTGAACTTTTTGACCGTGGTCCTAGGCAGAAAATGGGTTGTAATAAATTACTTAACAGTTAGGAAATGGGCTGCAAATTATTAAAAAAATAGAAAATGGGTTCTATGTTGTCTGCCACAGATTTGTAGGCTGACTTGTGGGCCTACTAAGTTCATGCATACACAGGTTTCTCAAAAAAAGAAACTTAGTCAACAATCGACTCTACCAGCGTCAGACCGTTAGGTGTCAATCTAACGGCAATCGTGCTTCTTCGGTCTCTGATCTTCCTGCTCCAGCCGCCCAAACCAGCGCCGGCAGAACCAGCCGCTCCCGCCTCCCATGGTCGGTTGTGCTGCCGGGCAGGCCTCATGGCCCCACCATACTCGCATCCCTGGCCTGGCTATCCCTCTACTCACCCACACCTCCTGTTATTTTCCGGCGACAGCAGCCGAACCAGTCAACCCTCGTACTCCCCACCGTGTGGGCAGCCACTGTCGTGTCTTTCCCGGCTCTGTGTCATTCCCTCCGTAGGCCTCGCCGTCGTCCACCGCCCTGGTGCTCTCGGCGTGGCATGGTCAACGTGGTCAATGAACGACATCCGTCGGAAGTGGACTGTACGTGGAGAGGATGACAGCTGGGTCCATGGCTGCACACAAGGAAATGCCTCCTTATTACACGCAAAATAATGATTCCTCCACCTGACATCTGGGACCAACCGAAAGGTCCTCTGTATTTCGCGAAAAAATGTTCCCGCCGCTGACAGCTCGGACCCACCAGCTATATCTTCGCACGCAAGGAAGTGCTGCCTTATTACGCACAAAAAAATGAATACTCCCTGCTAGCTGGGACCCACCATATGGGAGGCTGACTTGTGGGCCTACTAAGTTGACGCGGACGGAGGGCTTTTTCAACTTAGTCAATATGAATGATTCTAGCTCCAGTGACCGTATGATGTCCATCCAATGGCCGTAGTGCTTCTTCAACCTCTGGACTTCTTGCTCCAGCCGCCCAAACCAACACCGGTCGTGACGCGTGCTCCTACCTCCTATGGCCGGTTGTGATGCTGCGGAGGCCTCACCCCCCCTACTACTCCCACCGCTAGCCTGGCCCTATGGCGACGGCAGGCTCACACCGCAATCGAACCAGTGAACCCTTGTACTCCTGTCCACGTGGGCTTCCACTGCCGCGTCTTCCCCAGCTCCGCGTCGTCCCCTTCCTAGGCCTCGACGTCGTCTACCACCCTGGTGCTCTCGGCGCGGCATGGTCAACGTGGTCAAGGAACAACTTCCATCGGAAGAATACTATACATGGACAGGCTGACAGCTGGGTCCACGGCCGCAGCAAGGAAGTGCCTCCTTATTACGCGGGAAATAATGATTCCTCCACCTGGCAGCAGGGACCCACCAGACGAGCCACCGTATTTCATGAGAAAAAGCATTTCCATGACTGCTGGGACCCACCAACTATATCTTTGCACATAAGGAAGTGCGTCCATATTACGGGCAAAAAAATGATTCGCCCCCTGACTGCTGGGACCCACCAGCTACATCTTCGCACGGAAGGAAGTGCCTGACAGTCGGGACCCACCTGGTCGAAGCGTACGTAGCATTGTCATTCTGGTCGCTAACGTGTACGTACATACTGGTTGATGTAGAGGCGCACACGTGTCGTAGTAGAGGCGCGCACGTAGTATGTACACGTACGTACAACCATGGTGCAAGAAAGTAAATACGGCCACGTACGTACATACAGGCGAGGTCTCGAACGCCTACTCGCGCATACGTACGGCTAGGGCTCGTGTACATGGCTTGGTAGGAATGGAGAAGCTGCGCCGTCGTCGTGTTCATGGGGAGGCAATGAAATGCGTCATTTTCATAGGGAGGCAACGGAATACGTCGTGTTCATCGGGAGCCAACCAGCTTGGACGGAACAGCCGATGGAATTGAGGCCTGGCATACCGCAGAACGGAGAAAACGGCCTTGTGTTCGACTGGCCACGATCGAAACAGGATCATGTTCATCGGGAGGGGTCTGGCGTACCGCAAAATGGTGGAAACAGGCCTCCTACGGTGGGAACGGTGCCCTGTTGATCGGGAGGGGTGTGGCGTATCGCGAAATGGAGGAAACAGACTTCTGTTGGAGCGCTACGGTTGAAACGGGGTCCTGTCCATCGGGAGGGGTGTGGCGTACCGCAAAACGGGACTCCATGGGATATTGTTCATCTCCACCGTCGACTCCCTCAACAGGCTACTATTCATCCACCGTCGACCTCCTCCAGCCTCCACATGCGACTGTTCATCCACGGGCTCCTTTTCATCCAGCCTCCACCACGCGCTCCTCCACCGGCTACTGTTCAACCAGCCCTCTCCATGGGGTCCTGTTCAACCACCCCTCCACGGGCTACTGTTCATCCAGCCCTCCACCGGCTACTATTCAACCAGCCCTCCACGGGGTCCTGTTCATCCAGCCCTCCACGGGGTCCTGTTCATCCACCGGTTCGATCGATCGGAGTCCTGTTCATCCAGCGGCAACGGCCTCTACTACCACGGGGTCTTGTTCATCCAACCCCCACCGGGAACTGTTCATCCCAACACCCCCCCCCAACAACGCTCACTATTCATCAAGGGAAGGAGGCAGCAGTGTTCGATCGGCTTCAGTTAGCAGCAGTAGCGAAGGTATCACTCGGGTTTAGTTAACAGCAAGGGATCGATCGGGGTTCAGTAACATAGTTAGTGCAATCGCTCGGGTTCAGTTAGAGCCCAACGCCTCACTCGGGTTCAGTTAGAGCGCAACACCTCGCACACACGCGTACATGTACGAGAGAAACGCGCATCGCTCGGCCCCCGGCCACCCACCAAAACCGGAACTCCCTAATATTTTCCTTGCCCTCGCTTCTACCACAGTTTTTTCCGTCATGGACGGCCCAAAGAATGTCATGCAGCTGTGTCACCGGCCCGCCCAGGATGAAAAGCCCATTTTCTATCATGATTTTTTGTCATAGAAGTAGGAGCCCACCACATCTATGATGATACCGGGTTTTGTCACAATTATCGTCATAGAAGTGTCATAAGCATCACAGGAAAAAAATTCGTTCGGCCCAAAATGTCACGGATGTGTCTTTTTTTGTAGTGTTGCCTGCTTCTTGTGGTGGCCTTGCCCCTTGCCGGGATCGCCTGCCCGACAAGGGAGGCCCTTCTCTTGCCCATATCTTGCTCCTTAGGCTCGATCTTAGTCTCTCTGGACTGCATGTTGGTTCTTCGAATCTCTTGGTCCTTCAATCTCTGACTTGGGTTGGTGCTTCAATCTCGATCTTGTGCATGTACACAGTTGGGTAATAGACCCAGGGTTTGTTGCACCTACATAATGTTTGATTCTTTGACCGTTTACCACCTTCGGATTTGTGCCTTCGGCGTAGTTGATCTTGATGGCACCGGAACGATAGACCTCCTCGATAATGTAAGGACCTTCCCATTTAGAGAGAAGTTTTCCTGCAAAAAATCTTAAACGAGAGTTGTATAGCAAAACATGATCACGTACATTAAACTCATGCTTTTGTATCCTCTTGTCATGCCATTTTTAACCTTTTCTTTAAACAACTTGGCATTCTCATAGGCTTGGGTTCTCCATTCATCAAGTGAGGTAATGTCAAATAACCTATTTTCACCGGCAAGTTGGAAATCATAGTTGAGCTCTTTGATTGCCCAATAAGATTTATGTTCTAGTTATAGAGGTAAGTGACATGCTTTTCCATAAACCATTTTATACGGAGACATACCCATAGGATTCTTATAAGAAGTTCTATAAGCCTGTAATGCATCATCAAGTTTCTTAGACCAATTCTTTCTAGATCTATTAATAGTCTTTTGCAAAATCAATTTATCTATTGCTCAATTCTACTTGACCACTAGACCGAGAATGACATGGAGATGCAATTCTATGATTAACATCATACTTAGCAAGCAATTTATAGAGAGCACCATGAATAAAATGTGAACCACCATCAGTCATTAAATATCTTGGGACTCCAAACCTCGGAAAAATAACTTCTTTAAGCATCTTAATAGAAGTGTTATGATTAGCACTACTAGTTTGAATAGCGTCTACCCACTTAGTAACATAATCAACAACAACTAGAATATGTGTATACCCATTAGAGGAAGGAAAAGGTCACAAATAATCAAATCCACAAACATCAAATGGTTCAATGACGAGTGAATAATTCATAGGCATTTACTGACGTCTAATAATATTACAAATTCTCTAGCATTCATCACAAGACAAGACATACTTAGGAGCATCCTTGAAGAGAGTAGGCCAATAAAAACCAGATTGCAATACCTTGTGTGCAGTTCTATCTCTAGCATGGTGTCCTTAGTAGGCCTCGGAGTGACACTTGCATAGGATATGTTCCTGTTCATGCTCAGGTACACAACGTCTAATAACACCATCTACTCCTTCTTTATAAAGGTGTGGTCATCCCAAAACTAACGTCTTAAATCATACAAAAACTTTTTCTTTTGCTGGTATGTGAAACTAGGAGGTATAAATTTAACAACAATGTAATTACAATAATCAGCATACCATGGATCATTACAAGAAGCATTTATGACAGCTAGTTGTTCATCAGGAAAGCTATCATTAATAGGTCGTGGGTCATCAAGAACATTTTCTAACCTAAACAAGTTGTCTGCAACGGGGTTCTAAGCTCCCTTTCTATCAATAATATGCAAATCAAATTCTTGTAGCAAGAGAACCCATCTAATAAGTCTAGGTTTAGCATGTTTCTTTTTCATAAGATATTTAATAGCAGCATGATCAGTGTGAACAGTTACTTTGGAATCTACAATATAACATAAGAACTTATCATAAGCAAAAACAACTGCTAAAATTCCTTTTTCAGTAGTTGCATAATTTCTTTGGGCACTGTCCAGAGTTTTACTAGCATAATGAATAACATTCAATTTCTTATCAACTCTTTGTCCTAGAACAACACCAACTGCATAATCACTAGCATCACACATATTTTCAAAGGGTAAATTCCAATCAGGTGGTTGAACAATAGGTGCATAAATCAAGGCTTTCTTAAGTATTTCAAATGCTTCTACACAATCATCATCAAACACAAAAGGAACATCCTTTTGCAAGATATTAGTGAGAGGCCTAGAAATTTTAGAGAAGTCTTTAATAAACCTCCTATAGAAACCAACATGAACAAGGAAACTTATTATACCTTTGATATCTTTAGGACACGACATCTTTTCAATAGCATCTACTTTAGCTTTATCAACTTCAATACCTCTTTCAGAAATTTTATGCCCCAAGACAATACCTTCATTAACCATAAAGTGTCACTTCTCCCAATTCAAGACAAGAATAGCTTCTTCACATCTCTGCAAAACTCGATCTAGGTTGCTTAAGCAATCATCAAAAGAATTACATGAATGGAGAAATCATCCACGAAAACCTCAACAATCTTTTCACATAAGTCAGAGAATATAGCAGTCATGCATCTTTGAAAGCAGGCAGGTGCATTGCATAAACCAAAAGGCATACGTCTATAAGAAAAAGTACCAAAAGGGCAAGTAAAAGTGGTCTTTTCTTAGTCCTCTTTTGACACAAGTATTTGAGAGAAACCAAAATAACCATCTAGAAAGCAAAAATGTGTTTGTTTGGATAGTCTTTCTAGCATTTGATCAATAAAAGGTAGAGGGTAATGATCTTTTCTAGTAGCTTTGTTTAATTTGCGAAAATCAATTACCATTCTATAGCCTGTAACAATTCTTTGTGGAAAGATTCATTCTTATCATTAGGAACAACAGTAATACCTCCCGTCTTAGGGACACAATGAATAGGACTTACCCAGCTACTATCAGTAATAGGATAAATTATACCTGCCTCCAAAAGCTTTAGTATTTCATTTCTTACCACTTCTTTCATCTAAGGATTTAACCGTCATTGATGATCAACAACTGGTTTAGCATCAAGCTCCAATTTAATTTTGCGCTGACGTAGAGTGGGACTAATGCCCTTAAGATCATCAAGAGTATATCCAATAGCTGCACGGTGCTTCTTCAGAGTTTTCAATAATTTCTTTTCTTCATGCTCTAAAAGGTTAGCACTAATAATAACATGATATATCATCTTTTCATCAAGATAAGCATATTTCAAAGTATCAGGTAATTGTTTAGGCTCGAATACGGTATCACCCTTGGGTGGAGGAGGATCGCCAAGGATTTCAACAGGAAATTGTGTTTCAAAATAGGCCCTTGATTAAAGAATATTTCATCTAATTCCTTTCTTTCATTCATAAATATATCATTTTCATGGTCTAGCAAATATTGTTCTAAAGGATCAGTAGGAGGCACGTCAATAGAAGCAAGACCAATATTTCATATTTACTAGGCAATTATTTATCATGGGGTTGTCTATGAAATTTAGAGAAATTAAAATCATGAGACATATCCCCTAAACCTGCGGTAACAATATCATTCTTGCAGTCTAGCTTAACATTAATAGTGTTCAAGAAAGGTCTACCAAATATAAAGGGACAAAAATCATCTTGTGGGCAACCAAGAACAAGAAAATAAATAGGGTTCCCACACAAGACTTCAACATCTCTAACAATCCCAATTGGTGATATAGTATCTCTATTGGCAAGTTTAATTGTGACATCAATATCTTCTATCTCAGCAGGTGCAATATCATTCATAATTCTTTATATAAAGTAAAAGGAATTGCACTCACACTAGCACCCACATCACATAAGCCATGACAACAATGATCTCCTATTTTAATAGAAACAACAGGCATGCCAACAATAGGTCTATGTTTATCTTTAATATCGGGTTTAGAAATTCTAGCAGCTTCAGCACATAAGTAAATAACATGCCCATCAATATTATCAACCAAGAGTTCTTTAACCATAGCAATACTAGGTTCAACCTTAATTTTTTCAGGGGGTGTAGGTGTTCTATTATAACTCTTACGAACCATAGTTGAAGCTTTAGTATGATCCTTTATTCTAATAGGAAAAGGTGGTTTCTCAATATAACAGTACGAACAATAGGATCAACATTATAAGTTATAGCTTCTTCTTCAACTTTAATAGGTTCTACTACTTTCAATTCAATGGGAGGATGATATTTAAACCACTTCTCCTTGGGGAGATAAACATGAGTAGCAAAATATTCACAAAAAGAAGTTACTATCTCAGAGTCAAGTCCATATTAAGTGCTAAAATCGCGAAAAGCGTCGGTATCCATATAAGATTTAACACAATCAAACTTAAGGTTTATACCTGACTCCTCACCTTCATCGAGTTCCCAATCTTCAGAGTTGCGTTTAATTCTTTCCAATAAATCCCATTTGAATTCTATATCATTGTTTATAAAAGAACCAGTACAAGAAGTATCGAGCATGGATCGGTCATTTGAGAAAGCCGAGCATAAATTTTTTGAATAATAATTTATTTTCAGAGCTCGTGATTGGGGCATGAATATAACATTGACTTAAGCCTCCCCCAATCTTGAGCGATACTTTCTCCTTCACGAGGCCAAAAATTATATATGTAATTCCAATCACAATGAACTAGGTGCATAGGATAAAACTTCTAATGAAATTCCAATTTCAATCGGTTGTAGTTCCAAGATCCAATATCATTGCATAGCCTATACCATGTTAATGCCTTCTCCTTCAAAGATAAAGGGAATACCTTCTTCTTGACTTCATCTTCGGGCAAACCTGCAAGTTTAAATAATCCAAAAACTTCATCCACCTAGATTAGATGCATATCAGGGTGTAATGTTCTGTCTCCTGCATAAGGATTAGCCAGAAGTTTCTCTATCATACCCGATGGAATTTCATAATAAATATTTTCAGTAGGTGCGGTAGGTTGAGGGCAACTCTTTGCTCTACCAGTCGGGGTGAAGATACCCCTAACAACCCCCTTAAAGGATTATTTTCCATAGTAACAAGTGATAGTAAATTTCAGCACGTCATATAAATGTTTCCTAACCAAATTCCACTCACCAAAGGCGCTTCACTCCCCGGAAACGGCGCCAGAAAAGAGTCTTGATGACCCAAAAGTATAGGGGATCTATTGTAATCCTTTCAATAAGTAAGAGTGTCGAACCCAATGAGGATCAGAAGGAAATGACAAGCGGTTTTCAGCAAAGTATTCTCTGCAAGCACTGAAATTATCGGTAACAGATAGTTGTGTGATAAGATAATTCATAAAGGGTAATGAGTAACAAAAGTAAATAAAATGCAGCAAGGTGTCCCAATCCTTTTTGTAGCAAAGGACAAGCCTGGACGAACTCTTATATAAAGGAAAGCACTCCCGAGGACACATGGGAATTACTGTCAAGCTAGTTTTCATCATTCTCATATGATTCGTGTTTGTTACTTTGATAGTTTAATATGTGGGTGGACCGGTGCTTGGGTGCTCCCCTTCCTTGGACAAGCCTTCAACTTATGATTAAACCCTCTCACAAGCATCCGCAACTACGAAAGAAGAATTAAGATAAATCTAACCATAGCATGAAACATATGGATCCAAATCAGCCCCTTATGAAGCAATGATAAACTAGGGTTTAAGCTTCTGTCACTCTAGCTACCCATCATCTACTTATTACTTCCCAATGCCTTCCCCTAGGCCCAAATCATGGTGAAGTTTCATGTAGTCGACGTTCAGATAACACCACTAGAGGAAAGACAACATACATCTCATTAAAATATCGAATGAATACCAAATTCACATGATTACTTATAACAAGACTTCTCACATGTCCTCACGAACAAACGTAACTACTCACAAAGCATATTCATGTTCATAATCAGAGGAGTATTAATTATCATTAAGGATATTAACATATGATCTTCCACCAAATAAACCAACTAGCATCAACCACAAGGAGTAATCAACACTACTAGCAAACCACAGGTAACAATCTGAGGTTTTGAGACAAAGATCGAATACAAGAGATGAAGTAGGGTTTGAGAGGAGATGGTGTTGGTGAAGATGTTGATGGAGATTGACCCCCTCTTGATGAGAGGATCATTGGTGAGGACGATGGCTTTCATTTCCTCCTCCGGGAGGTAAGTTTCCCCGGCAGAACAGCTCCGCCGGAGCCCTAGATTGGTTCTACCCAAGTTCCACCTCGAGACGGTGGCGCTTCGTCCCGAAAGATTCCTCTTGATTTTTTCCAGGACAAAACACACCTTATAGAAGAAGATGGGCATCGGGGGCCTGCCAGGTGGCCCACAAGGCAGGGGGCGCGCCCCCACCCTTGTGGATGTAGGTGGCCCCCCTCTGGTGCTTTCTTTGCCCAAATTTTTTTATATATTCCAAAATAATTCTCCCTGAAGTTTCGGGATTTTTGGAGTTGTGCAGAATAGGTCTCTAATATTTGCTCCTTTTCCAGTCCAGAATTCCAGCTGCCTGCATCTCCCTCTTCATGTAAACCTTGTAAAATAAGAGAGAAAAGGCATAAGTATTGTACCATAATGTGTCATAACAACACATAATGCAACAAATATCAATATAAAAGCATGATGCCAAATGGACGTAGCAGACACACCTATTTGAGAAAGCCAAAATTATGCTATGATTTGTTAGAATTGCTCTATATGCTTCACTTAAATTTTTTGAGCTATGGAATTGCTCTAGTGCTTCACTTGTATCTTTTTGAGCACGGTGTGCTGTAATATTTTTGCAGAAATGCTCTCATGCTTCACTTATATTTATTTGAGAGTTAGTGAAATTTTGAAGAAATTCTCTCATGCTTCACTTATATTATTTTGAGAGAAGAAATTTTTATGCTCACGTTTGATGCGTAGAATCCCAAGGTCATCCCCATGGACCTACCTATGTCTCCCACGACACCACTTGGACCAATGACAAGAGCACGAGCCAAGGCTATGAAAGATAAGGTGAACTCACTCCTCTCCGAACTACCACTTTCTATGCATGAGACATGGCTACTACCTCAAGCGGAAACCCTATGTGTGATCAGGTACTTGGAGGAAAGCCATGGCTCAGCTATACCCAACGGACAAGACGGTGAGGACACCAAGCCCAATGGACAAGAAGAAGGACTGCTCGAAACTCCCAGGCACCGGACGACCGGCGAACCCTGGACGTCCGACGAACTCCAGGCTCTAGACGACCGGCCCCCTTCGGACAACCGGCACTACCACTCCCGAGCCAAAACGCCGGATTTCCGAAGACCTCCGGACGACCGGCGCCCCAGACATCCGACCCCGACCGGACGTCCGACTGAAGCACACCTGAGCGGAATCTACGGACGCCCGACGAGCACCGGACGCCTGGACCCTCGCGAGCCTCAGGACGACTGGTAACTACCGGACGTCCGACGCCTGTGTGCTGATTTTGCGTTGGGCTGGAGCCCATGTACCCCTTCAACCTCTAAGACTATATATAGACCCCCACCTCCTCTTTTCTAGGGTTAGCGTTGTGATAGCTCATATTAGAGATAGAGCCTCACTCATCCACATCAGATCTACTCCTCGAGAGAGACCGCGGCCCCTCTATGAAGAAGATCCACTTGGATTCAAGACCCCCTTTTGGGTGGCCCCATTCAAGACCTCCTTTGGAGAAGAACCGGTTACCGTGTATCGTCCCTTGTTGACCGTAGATCATGTGAACTCTTTTGTGTTCAAGAATCTAGCATATATGTGATCATTCTTGTTGGTTTTAGTGTTTCTCTCGTGTTTCCCCTCATGTTCTTCGTGTTCTTCGCGGGATCTGCTCCTTTCATGAAATATCAGCCATATAGGGTTCCACCCTACATCAATGTTCTTCACTTAGAATCTTTTGAGCTTATCAAAAGCAACATATGAAATTAGTCCCAAAGTGATACATATTCAAGAGAGATATAATAAAAACTTTCATGAAGATCATTAGACAAAATAAACTTGATTCTTTGAAATGGTATTGAGATATTATGATAGTGATATGTTAGTCATGTTGGTGAGTAATTATGCTTTAGTAGAATATTGGTGTTAAGGTTTGTGATTCCCTATGCAAGCACGAAAGCCAATAGTTATGCAATGAAATTACATCCTACTTGTGGTGCATTATTCGGTGTTAGTTATGCCTCTTCCATGGTCTCTATATGCCTCTTCCAATTCCGTATCAACCATGGGAAGATATTAGCATCGATTTCGTGCTTGGTTTGCCTAGAACTAGAAATGGGAAGGATTCCGTGTTTGTTGTTGTGGATAGATTCTCTAAAATGGCACATTTCATTCCTTGCAACAAGATAGACGATGCTTCACATGTTGCCAATCTCTTTTGTAGGGAAATATTTCGTCTACATGGAGTGCCAAAGACGATTGTCTCGGACCGCGACGTCAAGTTCTTGAGTTACTTTTGGAAAACCTTATGCGTCAAGCTCGGAATGAAACTACTCTTCTCCACGGTTACCATCTACAAACCGACGGCCAAACGGAGGTGACCAACCGCACACTCTCTCCTCTACTTCGCGTGCTAATCAAGAAGAACATCAAGGAGTGGGAGGAGTGTCTACCTATCACCGAGTTCGCCTACAACTATGCAAGACACTCAACTACCGGCAAGTCCCCCTTCGAGGTCGTCTATGGATTCAACCCATGGTCCCCATTGGACATTCTTCCTCTACCACTACAAGAGCGCATCAATATGGACGCAAGTGCACGTGTGAACCATCTCAAGAAGTTGCATGAAGATACAAGGCACACCATCGAGCGCCAAGTACAACGACTAACAGCCAAGCTCAACATCAACAAGCACCTCATGGTATTCAACATTGGTGATCTTGTGTGGCTACACCTTCGCAAGGACCGCTTCCCCACCGAACGCAAGTCTAAACTCCTACCTCGAGCAGATGGACCCTTCGAGGTGCTTGTACGCTACAACAACAATGCCACCAAGATCAACCTCCCACGCGACAAGTACAACGTGAGCGACGTCTTCAATGTCAAGGTTCTCTCGCCCTACCATGGTGATGAAGAATTCGATCCGAGGTCGGATCTTTCCCAAGGGAGGGGAGATTATGCGGAGCATTCCAAGGTCATCCCCATGGACCTACCTACGTCTCCCACGACACCACTTGGACCAATGACAAGAGCACGAGCCAAGGCTATGAAAGATAAGGTGAACTCACTCCTCTCTGAACTACCACTTTCTATGCATGAGACATGGCTACTACCTCAAGCCGAAACCCTATGTGTGATCAGGTACTTGGAGGAAAGCCACGGCTCAGCTATACCCAACGGACAAGACGGTGAGGACACCAAGACCAATGGACAAGAAGAAGGACTGCTCGAAACTCCTAGGCACCGGACGACCGGCGAACCACGGACGTCCGACGAACTCCAGGCTCTGGATGACCGGCCCCCTTCGGACGACCGGCGCTACCAATCCCGAGCCAAAACACCGGATTTCCGAAGATGTCCGAACGACCAACGCCCCGGTCATCCGACCCTGACCGGACGTCCGACCGAAGCACACCCGAGCCGAATCTACGGACGCCCGACGAGCACCGGACGTTCGGACCCTCGCGAGCCTCTGGACGACCAGTAGCTACCGGACATCCGTTGCATGTGTGCTCATTTCGCATTGGGCCGAAGCCCGTGTACCCATTCGACCTCTGAGACTATATATAGACCCCCACCTCCTCTTTTCTAGGGTTAGCGTTGTGATAGCTCATATTAGAGATAGAGCCTCGCTCATCCACATCGGATCTACTCCTCGAGAGAGACCACGGCCCCTCTATGGAGAAGATCCCCTTGGATTCAAGACCCCCTTTTGGGTGGCCCCATTCAAGACCTCCTTTGGAGAAGAACCGGTTACCGTGTATCGTCCCTTCTTGACCGTGGATCGTATGAACTCTTTTGTGTTCAAGAATCTAGCATATGTGTGATCATTCTTGTTGGTTTTAGTGTTTTTCTCGTGTTTCCCCTTGTGTTCTTCGTGTTCTTCACAGGATCCGCTCCTTTCGTGAAAGATCGGCCATATAGGGTTCCACCCTACATCATCTTGGTATCTAGAGACATGTTGATCACGATTTTGGAGCCTCCCCATTGTGTTTTCTAGCCTTGTTTTGTTGATTTTGTCCCTAATTCGAAAATTCCCCACAAAAGTAGCCCCAAATTCTTTTTTGTGATTTGTTGGTGTGATGAAATTTTGTTGGATTTGATCTGTGGATTTGCTTTGCCTGGAGTGGATCTAGCTTTCCCCCATCATCCCCACCTTTTCTATTCACAAAATCACCTAGATTGGATGGATTTTGACCTCTCCACCTCGAACCCTAGTCGTGCCCGATTTTCGCCCAGGCACTGGACGTCCGACAGCCTCCGAACGTCCGACGACCGGACGACCGTAAACCCCGGACGGCCGTAAAACCCTGACGAAACTGAATCCCCCCCCCCCCGAAATTTTCAGCCACCGCCTCACTTCCGCATACACATCCCCATACCACCATTTCTTACTCGTTTCGCACTCCAATACGCATTTTGGCCACGTTTTGTGCTTTGAGAATTTGAGTTGCGGTTCTGTGTCCTATTGTGTTTCGGCTATTTAGGTACGGTCCGACATCAACATCACCACCGCTCATCTTCGCCATGGACGCGTCATCGACAACAACCACTCCACCATTTTGACACCATACCATAATCAAGAAGCGGTAAACTCATCTTGGTATCGTGATACATCATTCTTGACATTACATTGATAGCCAAAATGGCCTTACTTTTGTGTACCTTACTCATCGAGACTAGCCTTTGAGTATTGCCGGCAACGTGACTTGTGCACATTAGTGATCATACCTCCCATAGCATACATACATATCATTGGTGCATATATCTCTTGTGTCACACAGTTGTCATCGCATACACAATTGCTATATTGGTCCATGAAACATTGCATGAGAAAAGAGCCAAACAGTCTTTTAAGCAAAAGGGAAAGATAAGCAAAGAGCTTTTAAGCAAGAACCATAGCATCATACAACATTAAGATTGTCATACTAGATCATTTTAGATCATATCATCGGAATACCATACATAGAGCATACTTGGGATAGAAGTCGTTGCATTTTTGCTTAGTAGGTTATGCACAAGTCTTCGTATCCGCCTATTGTGCAATCATGCTAGCGTCTCTCTAGTGTTGTTCAACAAGAGCATTTTCGTGGATTTCACATTTTGGCTCATCCTTGGTTGCATGACCCAATTCATCTCTTTGCGTGTGTGTTTCCATGTACCATATTTTGCTATTGGTCTACTTGTTGCATTGTAAATTTGCGAATCTTTTCCAACTTTATTGAAGCTCACTAACAATTGCATCAAATTTTGTGCCTCCATCCTAACCGAGCTCCACCATAAGCTTTTACTTGTGTAGGCGTGAGAAACCGACAAGAATTGGTACCAATTGTGCTATTTCCTTGTTCCACATTGAGTGATTATTGATACACCTTCAACATCGGTCAAGGTACATTTGGTATAAGTTCTTCTCCTTTCTCCCACTCACATATTTGTTTGGAATGATGCATAGGCCAAGTACTTCTACCAATCCACTCTACATCGAGCAAGATGACGACATGACCTCCTATGTCACAAAGAGCCACCTCTTTAGTGCAAAACGTGCATTGCATCAAGAGCAACAACCAATGAGTGAATGCATCGACAACCTCGCCACCGACTTGCGACTCTCCGAGCAACACACAAGAGATTACTTCTACCACAAGCTCGACGACCACAAGCAAGAGAACGATGCAAGAATGGACGAGATTCATGCTTTGTTGCTCAACTGCTCTTCTTCCACTTCGTCCTCATCAAGACGGAGCCGCTCAAGTCGACACTCCAATTACACCATCTCTGGCTCAAGTACACCGACATCCAATACTCTTTGACGTGTCGCGCGCCAAGATCATCAAAAAAACCGCAACCCTCTACACGACAACAACTCTCAAGAACAACGACATCGTCAAAACCAAGCTACCTTTGCGCAAGCACGAGAACAGCAACATCAACGCCAACACGAAGAGGAAGAGCGAGCACGACTACACCAAGAAGCACAAGATGTCGTGGCACAACATCAAGAACAACAATTGCGAGCAGCTCAAGCACTTGAGGCACAAAAAGCCCTCCAAGAATCAAGTCGAGTCGTAGCCAACCGAGGCCTACAAGCTCGTGAGCATCAACACTACAGGAATCAGCTATTTTGCCGTCTGCCACGGCGGACGGCAAAGGCATGAACGGCGGACGGCAAAAGGCTCCGGCAAAGTAGGCTACAGTAAACAGCTACTTTGCCGTCTGCTTCCTAGCGGCTGACGGCAAAGGCCCTTTGCCGTCTGCGGCGGACGGCAAAGAGAGGGGATGGCAATAATTGCGTTGTCAGTCCGTTAAGTGGCTAACGGCAGGCCTTTGCCGTCCGCCGCTGACGGCAAAATTTCTAGTGTCTTTGCCGTCCGCCGTATGATGTCATCTACACGTCACTACATGGCAGGTTCTTTGCCGTCTGCCACTGATGGCAAAGTGCAGGTTCTTTGCCGTCTGCCACTGATGGCAAAGTCTTTGCCGTCTGCCACTGTAGGCAAACTGACCAAATGGGTCAGCTCCCAGGAAGCACAGCTAGATGCCACGTCTCTGCAATAAACAGAGAGGATGTGTACCCAGAGAACAACAGGGGAGGCACTGACGAAATATATGCGTCGGATCCGGAGCAAAGCATATGGGAAAACGAACCCAATCTACACATACTCGGGCTGTCCATGGATAGCGTTGGACAATTCGAAAGAATCAAGGTTATAAGTATGCAAATGCATGCATATTTATAACTATGACGCTTTCGAACGGGAGACACATATTGGTTACGCATACTGATGATTCAAGACACATATATAGCTAGCTATCAAGTTTCATCGGAATAGATCAAATAATTAATGGGGGAGGAGGACTCGTCATTTGTGCTCACCCAGGAACGAAGGGGCAGAGCTCGTCAAACGCACGGCGAGGTCGTCGAACACCAAACCTCGTAGCGATGAAACAACTGCACATTTAAAACTACACGATCAACACAATTATATATGATGTTTTTCATAACAAAATCGAAAAATATATGACCTAACTAATAATTCACAAATATATGACCCCGTCGGCCTCTGGAAGGCCAAAGAACACCTTTTCGGGAGGTGTCGGTGGTCGGGGTGTCCTGTCGGTGTCGGGGTGCCGTGTCGGGGTCGGGGTGCTGTTTCGGGGTCGGGGTCAGGGGGTCAGGGGGGCGGTTGTCGGGGTGTGGTGTCGGGATCGGGGTGTTGGGGTCGAGGTGTCGTGTCGGGGTCGGGTGTCGGGGTATCGGGGTGTCGTGTCGGGGTCGGGGTGTGGTGTCGGGGTGTCGGGGGTCGGGGGTTGGGGTCGGGGTGTCGGGCCGGGGTGTCGGGGTGTCGGGGGTCGGGGTCGGAGTGTCGGGGGTCGGGGTCGGGGTGTCGGGGGTCGGGGTCGGGGTGTCGGGGTCGGGGTGTCGGGGTGGCGCGTCGGGGTCTTCTTCTTCTTATTCTTTCTTCTTCTTTTCTTTCTTCTTCTCCCTCCTCCTCTTCCTCCTCCTCCTCCTCTTCTTTCTTCTTCTTCTTCTTCTTCTTCTTCTTCTCCTTTTTCCACTTTTATATTGTTCTGTTTTTCAACTTTCTTCTTATTCTTCTTCCTTTTTTTTCCTTTTTCCTCTTCTTCAACTTCTTTTTTTTTTCAACTTTCTTCTTCTTCTAATAATCTAAACCTATATCTAGCACTAACCTAAACCAGCCACTAACCTAAACCTATCAATAACCTAATTAAACCTAAACAGCAAAGAAAAACAGTAGAAAAAAACAAAAAAAATGCTCACCTTGGCTCCTCTCGATGAAGGATGGAGGGGGCAGCGCGGGCGCAAGGGCGGCGGCGAGCCTGGCTCCGGGGCGGCGGCGAGCCTGTCTCCGGGGCGGGGGCGCGAGGCGGACGCAGGGGCGGGGGGGGGGGGGCGAGGCAGACGCAGGCCTAGGGGCGAGCCTGCCTCCGGGGGCGGCGCGGGCGCAGGGGCGGCGGCGAGCCTAGCTCCGGGACGGGGGGGCGCGAGGCGGACGCAGGGGGCCCGCGGCGAGCCTGGCTCCGGCGTGGGCGACGGGACGCCGGGGCGGTGACGGGTGGTGGGGGCGACGGGGCGAGGGGCGGTGGGGCCAGGGGCGGCGGCGGGTGGCGGCGGCGGCGAGTGCTTGGGATGGTGGGGCGATGGGGCGAGGGGAGGTGGGGCAAGGGGGCGGCGGTGGGTGGCGCGCGGGGGCGGCGGCGGGTGGCGGTGGTCGTCGGGGAGGAGAGGTGGATAGATCGAACAGAGAGATGGGCGGGGTGGGGCGCTGTTAGTAACCTAAAGGTTTGCCGTCCGCCCCCCTTTGTCGTCCGCTTACTTGCTCTTTGCCGTCGGCTAGCAGACAGCAAAGAGGGGGGCCGTTAAGTTTTTTTAAACCAGCTCGTTAGTGGGGCCCCCTCCCTCTTTGCCGTCCGCTAGCCGACGGCAAATCTTCTTTGCCGTCTGCTAGCGGACGGCAAAGAACTGGCTGATGGCAAAGAAGTACTTTGCCATCAGCCAGTTCTTTGCCGTCTGCTTTTGGGTAGCTGATGGCAAAGAGCTTCTTTGCCATCCGCTAGCAGACGGCAAAGAGCTGGCAGATGGCAAAGTAGCTGATTCCAGTAGTGCAAGAAGCGCTCCGTGATGAAGTTCACGAACGAATATATCAAGCTTGCGTGCATCGTCAAGCTCAACAAGTTCCTCCACAAGCTCGCCAAGAACATCAAGTTCAACAAGAGCAACAAGACATTGGAAATCCTCCACGACAAGACCAAGTTGTGAGAGACGATCCTCCTCATCAAGGACGTCATCATCCCCGACCCGAACACAATGAAGAGCAACGCTATGGCAAGCTAAAGTTCACCATGCACAAGTTCAATGGAAGCAATGATCCCCGAAGAGTACCTTTCATGGGCATTGAAGGTCGACAACATCTTTTATTTGCACAACTATGAAGAAGAGAAGAAGATCGCGATGGCATCCCTTGAGTTCCAAGACTATGTCCTCATTTGGTGGGAACAAGTCATTGAGTGTAGAGAGGCAAAAGGTCAACCACCCATCACTACTACGCTGTGCAGCTCTGCTTTCAGCAGGGCGAGAAGGTCTCCAACAACATCGCAAAATACGAAGGCCTCATAGCTGGCCTGAAGGCCGCGGCGGCTCTAGGGGTGAAGCGCCTCATCGTTAGGGGCGACTCACAGCTCCTCGTCAACTTCTCCAACAAAGTGTACGAGCCAAAGGACGAGAACATGGAGGCGTACCTCGCGGAAGTACGTAAGATGGAAAAGCAGTTCCTAGGCATGGAGGTGCAGCATGTGCCCCGTGGCACCAACAAGGAAGCCGACGACATCGCCAGGAGGGCATCCAAGCGGCAGCCCCAAGAGCCTGGCATCTTCGAGGAGCAGCTCTTCAAGCCGTTAGCAGCGCCACCACTTTCAAGCACGACATGGCCTCAGGAGGAGCTCCCAAAACCGCCTGCCTCAGGAGCCCCGGCTTGTGGCCCAACCTCAGGAGCTCGCTTGCTCTTGGCGCTCGAGCCTCAAGAGGGATGTTGGACCAAGGAATTCAAGGAATATCTGATACAAGGGGCGCTACCGGAGAAGGAAGAGGACGCGGAGCGCGTGGCCTGACAAGCCACGGCATATTGCATCTAGGACGGTGAGTTGTACAGGAAGCGACCAAATGATGTTTTGTTGCGTTGCATTTCCAGGGACCAGGGGAAGGAGTTGCTCATTGACATAGACGACAGGGACTGCGGACACCACTCGTCGTCACGGACTCTTGTCGGCAAGGTGTTTCGCAGTGGATTCTACTGGCCCACGGCGCTCAACGACGCAGCTGAGCTAGTGAAGTCCTGCGATGCTTGCCAGTTCCACGCCAAAAAGATCCATCAGCCAGCTCAGGGCCTCCAGACTATACCGCTCACATGGCCGTTCGCGGTCTGGGGGCTGGATATCTTGGGCCCGTTCCCCCGAGCGCTAGGAGGCTACCGCTACCTCTACGTCACCATCGACAAGTTCACCAAATGGGCGGAAGTGGAAGCTGCCCGCACCATCCTAGCTGGTTCCAAAGTTAAGTTCATCAAGGGCCTCATGAGCCGTTTCGGGGTCCCCAACCGCATCATCATCGACAAGGTCTCGCAGTTCACCAGTAACCTCTTTAAAACATACTATGCTAACCTTGGAACGCAGGTCTTCTACGCTTCGGTGGCGCACCCCAGGAGCAATGGCTAGGCTGAACGGGCCAATGCGGAGGTCCTGAGAGGCCTCAAGACCAGGACCTTCAATAAGAAGCTCGAGGCCTGCGGCAGGGGTTGGCACGACGAGCTCCAGTCCGTGCTATGGTCCATCCGCACCAACGCCACTAAGCCGACGGGTGAGACCCCATTCTTCCTTGTCTACGGGGCCGAAGCGGTCCTCTCTCACGAGGTCAAGCATCGCTCCGCACGGGTCCTGGCGTTTGATGAAACACAGCAGGACGCCATGCGGGGGACGGACCTCATACTAGGGGAGGAACGACGCCGCGAAGCTGCACTGAGGGTAGCGAGGTACCAGCAGGCGCTGCGGCGGTACCACTGCCGCAACATCCGCTCCAGGACGCTCGAGGCAAGTGACCTCATCCTGAGGCGGGTCCTCTCCAGCAAAGAGTTGCGCAGGCTCTCACCCATGTGGGAGGGCCCGTTCAGGGTCGTCCATATCTCCAGGCCTGGCACCGTGCGCCTGGAGACGCAGGACGGGGTGCCCATCCAGAACGCTTGGAACATCCAGCACCTCCGAAAGTTCTACCCATGAAGCAAGGTCCAGTGCCTGTGAAGCAAGGCCCGGTGCCTGTGAAGCAAGGCCCGGTGCCTGTGAAGCAAGGCCCCGTGCCTGTGAAGAAAGGCCCAATGCTTGTGAAGAAGGCCCGGTGCCTGTGAAGAATCACTGCCCGTGACACTCTCACGTAATAATGAGTGGGCCTGTACATGCCCCGGAGTCTCCGGAGAGCCGCCCTCGGGCCTCGGGGGCTCCCTCCCACGCCTAGTGGCAGCACTTAGCTCCGCGCTGGTGAGTAGACGTCGAAGACTAGACTAGGTGCCGGACGCGGCTTTTCATTTGCTTTCCGTAGTTGGCTCGTCTTCTCTTAATCGAAGTTTGCTTCTGGTGTTCCTTGCTGATTTGGTTTCGTCGCCTTTTGAGGCCTTTTCCGAATCCAGTTAGCTTGTGTTCTCTCTCTCTCTCGCATACCTCGCGAGCGGGCTAGGCAGGTGCCTTCGCGAGGGTTTCTTCCTCCTGCGTTGGTCCTTCTCTCTGCCTTCGGTCTGCTTTCTCGCGAGGCACCCCCATTCGAGTCCACAACCCGAACATCTCTCCTAATCCGTTCCCCTCGGGTACCGCGATATGAAGCGCTGGGTCAAGGCTCGGGTGAATGATAAGT
The DNA here is from genome assembly GCF_056163025.1 of Triticum urartu. Lineage (NCBI taxonomy): Eukaryota > Viridiplantae > Streptophyta > Magnoliopsida > Poales > Poaceae > Triticum > Triticum urartu. The sequence goes on from NC_141873.1 coordinate 260,956,815, forward strand.
CTCCTAGTGAGCTCCCTAAAAAATGTTTTGTAGTTCCTGAGCAACCACTAAGCTAATACGGGCACGAGGAGACAAGTGCCTCGTGAAGAAGAGCCTGCCCCGAACACACCAGGCTAAGATATCTCCGCATGAAATAATGACACAGCACAAAAATAACAAGCATAGCGTAATGATTGAGGAATCACGGTTCGATACATGCCCCTCCGGGCCCATACTGGTTTCATTTTGATGCAGGAAAGAAAAGAGGAACAAAACAAAAGCGGCGTTGCAGTGAACCACGGGGGTAGGCCTCCAGCGACGTCCCGAGCGTAGCCGGATCTCTCGTCGCGCTTCACGGAGGTGCGGCAACGAGACGACCCGCTACCACCTTCGAAGTGGGTGCGGCGGCAGGGCGGCTGGTCATAGCCGCCACTTTTGGAGCTTTCGCCAAGAGAAGAGCCACCGTAGCTGGACGAGGTGCGGCTCGCAGGCTCACCCTCGTCGCGGCCATCGCCGAGACCGAGAACCTCCTCGCCGTCATTCGTCTTGGGGCAGCACCCGGCGTGGCGACCATCTTCCCCAAACACCCTCACGTAGAGGGTCGCATCACCGTCATACTTGAAGTGGAGGGTGCACCGCCTGCCCAGGCCGCGCGCACGGGCGAACATCTGCCAACCGCGGGCCAGAGCTATGTTGCCCGCAGCGAAGACTTCAACCGCGACCCAGGAAGCCCTGCTGCAGCAGCCGTCCGCCTGCAGCCAGAGCCCGCTAGGACCAGAGGCCGGCAGCTCGTCGACGAAGAAGCGCGGAAGCCGAAGCCAGTTGCCGGCCAGATCCTTCGACCAGACAACAAACTCCGGCAGCACCTCCACCGAGTGGAAGCATGGCCGGGGAGGCCGTGCAACCACGGCGTGTCTCAACTCATCGACGGGGCTGCTGCGACCAAAGTGACCTCCACCATGCGCAGCGGCGCCATCTTTGGAGCGGGGGGCCACGGCGGGAGTCGGGGCGTGCTTGCGGGGATGGCCGCGTCCCCGCGTGGGCGCCAGGGAGCCGGGCCCCTCGCGAGGGGCCTTTGCTTTCTCCGTGGCGGAGAACTTCTTCGACGATGCCATTGGAGTCGGTGGTGGAGCAGAGGAAGAAGAAGCAGGCGGAATAGGAAGAAGTGGGGGACGGGGGCTCTACCCCCCTTCCTCATTTATACCAGGAGAAGGCCAACCAGCACCCCCCATGATCACAGGTAATGATGGCTTTCCTTGCATGTCGTAGGGATTTGTCAAGTCGGGCAGTTGCCGAGGCAGCATGGCGAAGCAGAGACGCCCACGTCCAATCAACCGCCACGCGTCAACCGAGGCCCTAGGCTTTTGGGGCCCACGGTGCTCTGCGCTTAACCCTTTGGCTTCGCCTCGAAGCCAAGCCCGAGCGCGCCTTGGGCTCGGGGGCTACTGTCGGCGTTCTAGGAATGGGGGTCCCCAGACTTGCCTGCCTGCGACCCACGGCGTGGCTGGGCTGGCAGTTCTATACGGCCCATCTTCATCGACAAGGCATTCAAGACCCTCGCGAGGGGCCAAGCCTCGCGAGGCGGACGATGCAAGACCTCCTTAGGAGCGGCCTCGCCTGGCAGGCTCATGAGGGGCGGAGAGATCAAGGCAAGGCAAACCTCGCGAGGTCCTCGTGATGTGAGCCATGATGATCGAGACCAGGCAGGCGCTAGCGCGCAGTGTCATTGCTTCCTCTTTAGTGCCAACGGGGCAAGTGCAGGCGCGGAGTACCGAGGCATCAAGCAAAGGTTTCCATATTGGTGCAACGAGACCAAGACCAGAAGGACGGCAGGATGGAGGTCACCATGGAGCCCAAGACGGCATCATCACCAGAACCTTTGGCAGGCGAAGACCACCTTTTGTCAGAATAACTTGTACTAGTTGTCCCCTTTCGAATTGGCCGCTGTTGGCTCCCTTCCCGCTCAATATTTGGGGAGAGGACCAGGGCCAATATAAGTAGAACTAGCCACCACAGTAGAGAGGATCGACCTCATCACAAATCGAGAGGGATCCAAGATCGTCTCACCCACACAAGTTCACCAAGCACAAGAACACCTCAACCTCAGGAGGCTGTTCTTCCCTTTGTACTATTCATCATTCAGCCCAAGAGGAAATCCACCACCACCACACTAGAGTAGGGTATTACACCACAACGATGGCCCGAACCAGTATAAATCTTGTGTCTTTCTGTGTTATGAGTTCGTCGAGTTCGTCCGCGAGATCTTAGAGAGCTAGGGCGTCGATCAATAGGGAGAAAACCTTCACGCACACCCCAGTGTTCAAACCTCAAGGGTTTGCCAAAACTCGTGATTCGACACGCCCGCTGACTACTGGGACCCACCAGCTACATCTTCGCACGCAAGGAAGTGCCTGACAGTCGGGACCCACCTGGTCAAAACGTAGATAGCGTTGTCATTCTGATCACGAATGTGTACGTACATACTGGTCGATGTAGAGGCGTGCACGTGTCGTAGTAGAGGCGCGCACGTAGCATGTACATGTACGTACAACGACCAGTGTGCAAGAAATAAAATACGGCCATGTACGTACATACGGGTGGGGTCTCGAACGCCTACTCGCGCATTCGTACGGTCAGGGCTCGTGTACATGGCTGGGTCGGAACAGAGAAATAGCGTCGTCGTCGCCTACAAAAAAAACAGCGTCGTTGTGTTCATGGGGAGGCAACGGAATGTGTCGTGTTCCTCGGGAGGCAATGGAACGCGTGGGAGCCAACCGGCTTGGACAGAACAGCCGATGGAAATGAGGTCTGGCGTACCGCAGAATGGAGGAAACAGCCTTGTGTTCGACCGGCCACGTTCGAAATGGGATCCTGTTCATCGGGAGGGGTCTGGCGTACCGTTAAATGGAGGAAACGAACCTCCTACGGTCGAAACGGGGTCCTGTTGATCGGGAGGGGTGTGGCGTACCGCAAAATGGAGCAAACGGACTTGTGTTTGAGCGCTATGGTCGAAACGGGGGTCCTGTTCATCGGGAGGGGTGTGGCGTACCACAAAACGGGACTCCACGGGATACTGTTCATCTCCACCATCGACCCCATCCAGCCTCCACGAGCTACTATTCATCCATCGTCGACCTCCTCCAGCCTCCACCTGCGACTATTCATCCACGGGCTCCTGTTCATCCAGCCTCCACCACGCGCTACTCCACAGGCTCCTGTTCAACCACCCCTCCATGGGCTACTGTTCATCCAGCCCTCCACCGTCTACTGATCATCCAGCCCTCCACGGGGTGGTCCTGTTCATCCAGCCCTCCACGAGGTCCTGTTCATCCATCCCCAACCGGCTCGATCGATCGGGGTCCTGTTCATCTAGAGGCAACACCACGGGGTCCTGTTCATCCACCCCCACCGGTAACTGTTCATCCAACCCCCCCCCCCTCCCAGCAACGCTCACTGTTCATCCAGAGGCAGCATCGATCGGCTTTAGTTAGTAGCAGTAGCGAAGGAATCGCTCGATCGGGTTTAGTTAACAGGCATCGATCGATCTGGTTCAGTAACGCGTAGCCTGCAGTGCAATCGCTCGGGTTTAGTAGGCGAACGCCTCGCTCGGCTTCAGTTAGAGCCCAATGCCTCACACCCATGCGCGTGCGTGTACAAGAGAAACACGCAAACCTCCATGCATCGCTCGGCCCTGACCACCCACCGTAACCGGGAACACCCCGATATTTTCCTCGCCCTCGCTTCTACCACGGTTTTTTTGTGTCATGGACGGCCCAAAGAATGCCATGCAGCTGCGTCTCCGGCCCACCCAGGATGATAAACCCATTTTCTGTCATGATTTTTCATCATAGAAGTAGGAGCCCACCACATCTATCATGATACCAGGTTTTGTCACAATTATCGTCATAGAAGTGTTATAAGTATGACAGAAAAAATTTCGTTCGGCCCAAAATGTCACGGATGTGTCTTTTTTTTGTAGTGTATATACATGATCATGCCTAGATATTCTAATAATTATGCACTTTTCTATCAATTGGTCGACAGTAATTTGTTTACCCACCGCAATACTTATGCTATCTTGAGAGAAGCCACTAATGAAACCTATGGCCCCCGGGTCTATCTTCTATCATATAAGTTTCCAATCTATTTTACTTTGTAATCTTTACTTTCAATCTATATCATAAAAATACCAAAAATATTTATATTTTTATCTCTATCAAATCTCACTCTCGTAAGTGACCGTGAAGGGATTGACAACCCCTTTATCGCGTTGGTTGCGAGGTTCTTATTTGTTTGTGTACGTGCGAGGTGACTTGCGTGTAGTCTCCTACTGGATTGATACCTTGGTTCTCAAAAACTGAAGGAAATACTTATGCTACTTTGGTGCATCACCCTTTCCTCTTCAAGGGAAAACCAACGCAGTGCTCAAGAGGTAGCACCTCCCCGATATTCTCTTGGAGCAGATCTGTAATCGTATGGACCTCCTCAGCACCATCCGTCTGGCCGCATGCTCGATGTCTTTGTACCGTCTACTCGTCTGCAACCGGCCGGCTCTTTTCAAGACACCCTGCTTGCTGATGCCCGATCCTCACAGGTGGCCCAGACACTGACTTGACGATCCTACGGAGGTTGCCGTGGTGCCCCTCGACATGCTACCACTACTGTAGGATCAGAAGTATGTCTAGAGGGGGGGTGATTAGACTACTTGACCAAATAAAAATCTAGCCTTTTCCCAATTCTAAGTCTTGGCAGATTTTAACAACTTAGCACAAGTCAAGCAATCAACCTACACTTGCAAGTCTAAGAGTATAGCAGTGGAATGTAAAACATTGCACATGAAGGTAAAGGGAGGAGTTCGGAGGGAGCAAACGCAATGTAGACACGGAGATTTTTGGCGTGGTTCCGACAGGTGGTGCTATCGTACATCCACGTTGATGGAGACTTCAACCGACGGAGGGTAATGGTTGCGCGAGTCCACGGAGGGCTCCACCCACGAAGGGTCCACGAAGAAGCAACCTTGTCTATCCCACCATGGCCATCGCCCACGAAGGACTTACCTCACTAGGGTAGATCTTCACGAAGTAGGCGATCTCCTTGCCCATACAAACTCCTTTGTTCAACTCCACAATCTTGACGGAGGCTCCCAAGTGACACCTAACCAATCTAGGAGACACCACTCTCCAACAGGTAATAGACGGTGTGTTGATAATGAAATGCTTGCTCTTGTGGTTCAAATGATAGTCTCCCCAACACTCAACTCTCTCTCAAAGATTTGGATTTGGTGGAAAGATGATTTGAGTGGAAAGCAACTTGGGGAAGGCTAGAGATCAAGATTCAAATGGTTGGAATGGAATATCTTGGTCTCAACACATGAGTAGGTGGTTCTCTCTCAGAAAATGAATGCTGAAGTGTAGGCAAGTTCTGATGGCTCTCCTTCCTTATGAAGGAAGGGTGGAGGGGTATATATAGCCTCCACACAGCATCTAACCGTTACACACAATTCACCAAACTCGGTGAGACCGAATCAGAAAACTCGATGGGACCGATTCAGTTCAAAATGTGAACGTTAGGCATTTCGGTGGGACTGACATGTCAACTTGGTGGGACTAATTTCATTAGGGTTAGGGCATAACGTAATCTCAATGAGACCGATTACACAAACTCGGTGGGACCGATTTTGGTAATAAGCTAACCAGAGAGTTGGTCAGGCAAACTCGGTGGGACCGAATTACTCATTTCGGTGAGACCAAAACGTTAAGAAAGGGAAATAGAGAGTTTGCATTGCGAACTCGGCGGGACCAATCGCTCATCTCGGTTGGACCGAAACGTTACGAAGGGAAACAGAGAGTTTGCAATCCCATCTCGGTAAGATCGAGATCCCTATCGGTGAGACCGAAGTGACTAGGGTTTGTGGAAGTGGCTATGTCAAGTGAACTCGGTGGCGCCGGATAGAAATTTTCGGTGGGGCGGAGTTTGACTTTTTGGTTTGGGACATATGTGGATACGAGAAAGTGGTTGAGGGTTTTTGGAGCATATCACTAAGCATTTTGAGCAAGTAAGCCATTAAGCAACACCTCATCCCCTTTTAATAGTATTGGCTTTTCCTATGGACTCAATGTGATCTTGGATCACTAAAAGTAAAATGTAGAGTCTTGAGCTTGAGCCAATATGTGTCCTTAGTATTTTGAGGGGTCCACATTCCTAACCCATGCCATGCCAATCATTGAACTTTCTGAAATGAACATCTTGAAATAGTATTAGTTCAATGAGCTATATGTTGTTAGTAATTACCAAAACCACCCAGGGATAGTTGCACTTTCAATCTCCCCCTTTTTGGTAATTGATGACAACATATAGATCAAAGCTTCGACAAATGATAATAAGATTTAAATACATCGTCGCTTTGAGAAGTATGTGATAAGCAAGAGCTCCCCCTAAATTTTTGCACTATTTAAGATTTTCTTTTGAATGCAAATGCACAATCGATTAGGATCATGGGTCACTCTTTCATGTCACAAACATCTTGGGGGAGCGCTCAAAATGATATGAATTAAAACATGCACTCATCACCAAGCAAAGCGAATGATCATATAAGGATATAAAGGATAATGTCATCCTAGCAAACATTAAAGTAGCATATGATCAAACACATGATCATACAAGAATCTCACACACACATAGAGTATCAACCAAGCACACAATAAAGTTCAACCAAAAAGCAAGAGAGACAAAGAAGCAAAACACTCTCTCTCGAAGCCTATGATCTATACATTTCTCCCCCTTTGGCAACAAGTTACCAAAAAGTTCGAAAATGCATAGTGTTATCGTCTCTCAGGCTTTGTCTTCGGGAGGTGGTGTAGAGAGAACTCCAAGGACGAAGGAATCAGTGGATGATGTTGGAGCTGGTGGAGCAGGTGCTGGAGGTGGTACTGAAGTTGTCGCTGGTGCAGATGAAGTAGCTCTTGTATCTGATACTGGCATTGCAGGTGACCTCTGACTCCTTGGCACACGTTGAAAAGCATCCGTAGTTTCCTTTCCTCTCCTCTCCTCAGCTTCCTCCTGGAGCTACTCGACTGCAGTCTATATCTCTGTCACCTTAAGGTCAAGATCATAGAACTTGGTCTCTATGATCCTCTCCAAGCTCTCCCGATTTTGAGTCAGGGTGGCCAGGCCCTTCTCAATCCTCAATGTAGCTTGAATTAGATAACCCAATCGATCTTGTTTGCTCTTTAGGAACACCTGAGATGCTTCCTCGGCACTTGGCAGCCTTGTAGCCTTTTCTGCCTTTGCCTTACCTCTCTTCTCTTGTGCTTGTGCTGATGAAGGTTCATCCTCATTCATCACCACTGTGTTATCTTCAAAATCCAGGTACAAAGGTAAATGCTCCTTATCCCACAAGTAAGTACCTGTGCCCATCTTTGAGTTGATGAGCACCTGAATGTGTGGAGCATACCCACAAGATCTCTTCTGGTCAGTAGCTGTCCTCTTCATTGTCTCCACAATCAGACTCATGACCTTGAATTTTTGTGGTACATCAAAGATTTGCAGCAAGTTGATGGAATGTCCCGTTATCATGTTGTTATCTCCGGATTTGGGTAACAGAGTATGCCATAAGATGGTATTGATAGTAGGCAGACCAGACAACAAATAGTGCACATATCCAAGCTTGTGTGTCTCCAAAGCTTTATCGGGGATCTCCTTGTACATATTTGCCATTGAGTTGTGGTCCTTCTTGTTCTTGGCATACACCCAAATCATCTTCATGTTCCACTAGGGCATTAATCCACTTGGCCCATTCATCAACAGTTGATTGGTACCTTGTACCTTTAGACATCCACACTATCCTCCCATCTGGATAGAAATGAGCAGTGGAGTAAAATTGCGTGATTAGCTCATCATTCCATTTTGTGAGCTTCTGTCCAACAAACTTGTCAACTCACAAGCTTTGAAGCTTTCATGTACACCTAGGAAGTGATCTTCATTATCATCAATGAATTCTCAATCGACCCATCTCATATCATAGACAATTGGCTTCTTGTCAAGCAGAATGGTCTCATAGAAGTCTTGTTGCTCTTTGGTGTGGAACCTATAGTCCACTGCAGTTCTCCTTCTTATAGCATATGGATCAGACTGCCTCCAAAGTTTCAATCCTGCATCCTTTCTGATGTTCATGTCCTCAGCCACTGGATGAGTTTCATTGTGATCTGGAATCTTGGGTTTCAGTTTTATCAGCACTTGGGCTTCATCATCTTCTTCTTCAACTTCAGGCACTGGGGCCTTGTTCTTCTCTTCAGTGGGAATGTTTTTGGTGCTTCTCTTGGGCTTAGCAGGCTTCTGAGCTTGAGTTGTTGCTTTGGGAGCAGTTTTGGGCTTTGATGTTGTAGCCCCTGACTTGATTGCATCTCCCATGAGCTTCTGGGACTTGGGTGCTGGTGCAGCATCCTCTTCCTCTTCATCTTCTTCTGGCTCTCTCATTATGGAGGATCTACCAAGGACTCTGTCCAGTCGTCTTCTTGACCCTCTCCTTCCTCTTCTTTCCCTCTCCAGCAGCCTCTCTAGTTGGCTTGGAGATCTCAGCAGATGAGGCCCTGGCCTTAGACATTGGAACTCTTTTTGCAGGTGCCTTCTTATGCAACCCTGGCTTAGTAGTTGCAGCAGTACAATACTCTTTCTTTAGCACCTTCTTCTTGGAGGTGGCTTCCTCCTCAGTGGCCACATAGTCCTCATCTTCAGAATCTGAGGTTTTCTTCTTCCATGAGCTGGTGGCTGCCTTTGGCAAGTTATTGGGAGTGCTCCTGCTGCCATCATCTAAGGTTCTTGAGGGACTAGTGCCCTCACTCAATTGCACTAGCTCTTCAGATCTGTTTTGGTTGTCACTTTGGTCAGACGTCTTGGCAATCACACTGACAGCAAACCCTGTGAATAGATGTAGATGAGGTAGACTGGATGAGCATCAGAACGTGCAGAGTTTTTGCAAAACAAATGAGTCAAAAACTTAGTTTTAGTTCTCCATAGAAAGAATTTCAGAGCTACCGATTTGTTAAACTCGGTGATACCAAAGCAACTTTTGGAACCTAAACTAGTGAACTCGGTCAGACCGAGTCACAGTTTGGTGGCACCGAGATTGCTAGGGTTTCACAGAGAGTCGAACTCGGTCGCACCGATTTGCAATTTTTGGTCAAACCAAAAACGCATGTGCAATGGCCTAAGCCAAATCGGTGAGACCGATTTCTCTAACTCAAATCTAACCTAAAGGATGTTTTCTCTGGATAGATTGTTTTCATACATGGAAAAGATCAAGGCAATTCAATGTTCTAGGAATCAGAGTAAGGAAATAGCACAAAGAATCGAACCCATACCTAGTTTGGCGGGAGTTCGCTACGACGACAATGGCGGAGCAGAATTGCGTTGATGGTGACGGAGACCAGCGGCGGGAGGTCGCTGGCGGCGAGGAGACGATCTGGAGACCCGAGGAGGCAGAGCAGGACACGCGCGGGATGAAGGGTTTTGGAGGAATTTCCTAAATTCAACCCGCCGGTATATATATCCCAACCCGGTCGGTGTGACCGAGTGGAACAACTCGGTGGCACCGAGATGCAGAATCGCAAGCAGTTATTGCAACTCGGTGTGACCGAAAAGTTCAAATCGGTTGCACCGAGATGGAAAACCTAGATTAACTTGGTGAACTCGGTGTGACCGAAGTGGATGACTCAGTCATACTGAAATGCACAAAGAGGTTTTGGAAGTTTAAGCCTATGACGAATCGGGAACTTCGAGTGCTCCTCACACAGAGTGGTTAGAATCTAACTTGATCAAACTTTGTGATCTAGCATGAAAAGAGTTTGAGACGAGAAAAGCATAGATAGCTAGAGGAGGTTCTTAGGCATTCTTGTCCATCCATTTGGCAAAAGGTAAAAGGCTAAACAATCAAAGCAACAAATGGATGTCCCCGAATGAGTAAAATATGCAATCAACATGCTCACTAAATAAAATGGCAAATGAAATATGTGGCAAAGCATGCACAAACATTCTAGCATCTATCAAGCAATTGGCGATGACTAGGTCATCTATATATGAGTATATTGACTTAGGAGTCAAATGAGAACATTTGATCGTAGGTCATACTCATAGTTTAAGCACAAGTGGGGTTACCACTTTTACATAAAGCATTGTTGTGTTCACACCATTATAGCTGCTTTAGCTCAATTGATTAGAGTAAAGCTCCCCCTAGATGTGATATTCCCCCTAAGAGGGATGAACTAACCTTGGGTTTTGTTGATGATGACTTCATGTAGATGTTGAATATGTGGATGCTCAATCTTGATGTAGATCATTTGGAGCAATCCATTGGAGTGAGTTGCACTTTCAATACCTACACGGGTTAGTCCCACAAGGAACAAACAAGGATATCCATAGACATAGAGTGATGCACACACAAGATGATGTCCATGAAAGCATTAGGTTACCTTGTCCCTTGTATTACCAACAAGAGGGTTTGTGACTCCTTGAACTAGTGCAAGATGTGGAAGTTGTTTGCACTTGTTCTCGCCAAAGTGATATGAGTGAAGTATGTCGGCGGAGTACCCTCAAGAACTTTCTAGTTCTTCTTCTTCGGGATCCATCTCATCTTGATGGTAATCCTTGGAGTTGTAATCATACTTGATGTAGTAGAACTTGATGTAGTGTTGGGAACCCACTTGACCAAGGCCTTAGGAGCTTCTTCAAATGCATCAATCTCCTCTTGGAGCTTGTCCTTGCCTTTTTTGCTTGTGGTCTTGTGGTGGAAGATCATCTTGAGCTTGTGTTCCTTGGAAAGAAGTAGGATCATACTTCTCTTGTTGAGGAACAAACTTCGTCTTGGGGTATTGATCTTCTTCCCACTCAACTCCATTGGCGTTGAACTTTCGTTCAAAACCAATACCTTGATTCTTCCGGTGCCTTCCTTGCTTGCGTACAGTTTCCTCAAATTGCTTACTTCCAGCAAGACTCTTGTAGACACCTTTCTCTATAATTCCCTTCAAAGGCTATTTTCTTGCTCAAGTGTAACTTGGATAAGAGAATCGTTAGTGGAATCAAGAGAACTACTAGAAGCAACAATATTGGATTTAACATAATTGTTGTTACTACTATAAGAAGAATCTTTCTTACTCTTGTTGCTAGATTTAACTTGTGGCATGTAAGTAGACAAGAGTAAACGCTTGGCAATGTAAGAAGAACTTTTCTTGTGAAGATCATCATTGATTGCCTTTAAGAACCCATGCTCTTGCTCAAGGTTGAGCTTTTCAAAGCGTAACTTCTCATGAGTATTTAAAATTTCTCGATGATCTTCCAAGGTAGTTTCATGAGCTAACTTAAGAGTGTTTAGTTCTTTAGTTAGACGCTCAATCTCCTTCTTATCATTGTCATTCGTTTTATCTTGATTAGCATGATTAATAGCAAGTTCATCATAGTTTTCATCACTAGAGTTGTCAACAAGTAAATTATCATCACCTAGCAAATCATCTTCATCACTATTGAAATCAACATACTCGGGGTGTGATACCATTGGTACTTTAGCCATGAAGCATCTTCCAATTCCTTGATTTGGTGAGTCAAATATGTCGTAGGAGTTGGTTGACACAAGTGCTAGACTAGCAACACCTTCATCTTGAGTATATTCGGAGTCGGAGTGATAATTTCTCTCGGGGTGATTGCCGGAGTCGGAGCCAGATACCCATTCACCAACATAAGCTTGATGTCTTCATTTTGTGTAGCTCCTTGATGATTTGTCCTTCCTGTCCGAATCCTTGCTTCTCCGTGATGTTCTTTGTTCATAACGGTCATCTCTAATCCTTCTCTCTCTAGATGGTGATTCTTCTCTTCTACTTCTCCTTTTGGATGAATCTTCTCTTCTTTTGTAGGGAGTTGTACACTCATTGGAGTAGTGTCCGGGTCTTCCACAATTGTAGCAATTACGTTCATGACTTGAAGATCTTTTGTCATTGTAGGACCTTGACTTGGAACTCCTTTCCTTGCTTCTACTCTTGTAGAACTTGTTGAAGTTCTTCACCATTAGGCTCAATTCTTCATTGAAGGCTTGTTTCTCACATGATGATATAGGAGCACCACATGAGGCTTTGTAAGCACCACTTGACTTGTTTTGAAGCTCTTCCTTATCCTTGAGTGACATCTCATGAGCAACAATTCTTCCAATGACTTATGTTGGCTTGAGATCTTTGTAGTTGGGCATCATTTGGATCAATGTGCACACGGTATCATATTTTCCATCTAAGGCTCTTAGGATCTTATTGATGATGAATCTATCGGTCATCTCTTCACTTCCAAAGCTGGCAATCTCATTCACTACTGCAGGATACTACTAACTCGACACTACGATCAGAGACCCTTTGCCGAAACTGTGTGTGATGCAATAATCACAAACGGTGGTGTTAAAAACCATCAAAATGGTGCAAAACGTTTGCGATGGAGGGTGCATCAAACACGGATCAGATTTTATTTGCGTGTGTGACGAAGGACACACGGTTAATCCATTCAAACTGTCTGCGATGAGGCAGAACAACAGAAACGGGCAGCCATAACAATGTGTGTGCGATGCAGGACACACGGTTAATCCATTTGAACTGCTTGTGATGAGGTAGAACAACGGAAACGGGCAGACATATCAATGTGTGTGCGATATACGACATACGCTTAACTCGGACGAACTGTTTTCGATTAGGGAACACAACAGAAACTGTTCAACTTAACAAGATGTGTGTGATATGCGGCATACAGTTCACATGGATGAACTGTTTGCGATGAGCCAAAAGAACACAAACAAGTCATGTAAACAAGATGTGTGTGATACGTGGCAAACAGGCGACTCGGATGAAATGTTTGCAATGTGAAATTACAACACGGATGGACAATGCTGTTACTTCGTGTGCGATTCTCTGTGTACAAAAAACTTTGAAAAATGCAAACTAGTTGGACCTACCTATATTATTTTGAAGAAATTTTGAAGAAATTCTCTCATGCTTCACTTAAATTATTTTGAGAGAAGAAATTTTTATGCTCACGTTTGATGCGTAGAATCCCAAGGTCATCCCCATGGACCTACCTATGTCTCCCACGACACCACTTGGACCAATGACAAGAGCACGAGCCAAGGCTATGAAAGATAAGGTGAACTCACTCCTCTCCGAACTACCACTTTCTATGCATGAGACATGGCTACTACCTCAAGCGGAAACCCTATGTGTGATCAGGTACTTGGAGGAAAGCCATGGCTCAGCTATACCCAACGCACAAGACGGTGAGGACACCAAGCCCAATGGACAAGAAGAAGGACTGCTCGAAACTCCCAGGCACCGGACGACCGGCGAACCCTGGACGTCCGACGAACTCCAGGCTCTAGACGACCGGCCCCCTTCGGACAACCGGCACTACCACTCCCGAGCCAAAATGCCGGATTTCCGAAGACCTCCGGACGACCGGCGCCCCAGACATCCGACCCCGACCGGACGTCCGACTGAAGCACACCTGAGCGGAATCTACGGACGCCCGACGAGCACCGGACGCCTGGACCCTCGCGAGCCTCAGGACGACTGGTAACTACCGGACGTCCGACGCCTGTGTGCTGATTTTGCGTTGGGCTGGAGCCCATGTACCCCTTCAACCTCTAAGACTATATACAGATCCCCACCTCCTCTTTTCTAGGGTTAGCGTTGTGATAGCTCATATTAGAGATAGAGCCTCACTCATCCACATCAGATCTACTCCTCGAGAGAGACCGCGGCCCCTCTATGAAGAAGATCCCCTTGGATTCAAGACCCCCTTTTGGGTGGCCCCATTCAAGACCTCCTTTGGAGAAGAACCGGTTACCGTGTATCGTCCCTTGTTGACCGTAGATCATGTGAACTCTTTTGTGTTCAAGAATCTAGCATATATGTGATCATTCTTGTTGGTTTTAGTGTTTCTCTCGTGTTTCCCCTCATGTTCTTCATGTTCTTCGCGGGATCTGCTCCTTTCATGAAATATCAGCCATATAGGGTTCCACCCTACATCAATGTTCTTCACTTAGAATCTTTTGAGCTTATCAAAAGCAACATATGAAATTAGTCCCAAAGTGATAGATATTCAAGAGAGAGATAATAAAAACTTTCATGAAGATCATTAGACAAAATAAACTTGATTCTTTGAAATGGTATTGAGATATTATGATAGTGATATGTTTGTCATGTTGGTGAGTAATTATGCTTTAGTAGAATATTGGTGTTAAGGTTTGTGATTCCCTATGCAAGCACGAAAGCCAATAGTTATGCAATGAAATTACATCCTACTTGTGGTGCATTATTCGGTGTTAGTTATGCCTCTTCCATGGTCTCTATATGCCTCTTCCAATTCCGTATCAACCATGGGAAGATATTAGCATGGATTTCGTGCTTGGTTTTCCTAGAACTAGAAATGGGAAGGATTCCGTGTTTGTTGTTGTGGATAGATTATCTAAAATGGCACATTTCATTCCTTGCAACAAGATAGACGATGCTTCACATGTTGCCAAGCTCTTTTGTAGGGAAATATTTCGTCTACATGGAGTGCCAAAGACGATTGTCTCGGACCGCGACGTCAAGTTCTTGAGTTACTTTTGGAAAACCTTATGCGTCAAGCTCGGAATGAAACTACTCTTCTCCACGGTTACCATCTACAAACCGACGGCCAAACGGAGGTGACCAACCGCACACTCTCTGCTCTACTTCGCATGCTAATCAAGAAGAACATCAAGGAGTGGGAGGAGTGTCTACCTATCACCGAGTTCGCCTACAACTATGCAAGACACTCAACTACCGGCAAGTCCCCCTTCGAGGTCGTCTATGGATTCAACCCATGGTCCCCATTGGACATTCTTCCTCTACCACTATAAGAGCGCATCAATATGGATGCAAGTGCACGTGTGAACCATCTCAAGAAGTTGCATGAAGATACAAGGCACACCATCGAGCGCCAAGTACAACGACTAACAGCCAAGCTCAACATCAACAAGCACCTCATGGTATTCAACATTGGTGATCTTGTGTGGCTACACCTTCGCAAGGACCGCTTCCCCACCGAACGCAAGTCTAAACTCCTACCTCGAGCAGATGGACCCTTCAAGGTGCTTGTACGCTACAACAACAATGCCACCAAGATCAACCTCCCACGCGACAAGTACAACGTGAGCGACGTCTTCAATGTCAAGGTTCTCTCGCCCTACCATGGTGATGAAGAATTCGATCCGAGGTCGGATCTTTCCCAAGGGAGGGGAGATTATGCGGAGCATTCCAAGGTCATCCCCATGGACCTACCTACGTCTCCCACGACACCACTTGGACCAATGACAAGAGCACGAGCCAAGGCTATGAAAGATAAGGTGAACTCACTCCTCTCTGAACTACCACTTTCTATGCATGAGACATGGCTACTACCTCAAGCCGAAACCCTATGTGTGATCAGGTACTTGGAGGAAAGCCACGGCTCAGCTATACCCAACGGACAAGACGGTGAGGACACCAAGACCAATGGACAAGAAGAAGGACTGCTCGAAACTCCTAGGCACCGGACGACCGGCGAACCTCGGACGTCCGACGAACTCCAGGCTCTGGATGACCGGCCCCCTTCGGACGACCGGCGCTACCAATCCCGAGCCAAAACACCGGATTTCCGAAGATGTCCGAACGACCAACGCCCCGGTCATCCGACCCTGACCGGACGTCCGACCGAAGCACACCCGAGCCGAATCTACGGACGCCCGACGAGCACCGGACGTTCGGACCCTCGCGAGCCTCTGGACGACCAGTAGCTACCGGACATCCGTTGCATGTGTGCTCATTTCGCATTGGGCCGAAGCCCGTGTACCCATTCGACCTCTGAGACTATATATAGACCCCCCACCTCCTCTTTTCTAGGGTTAGCGTTGTGATAGCTCATATTAGAGATAGAGCCTCGCTCATCCACGTCGGATCTACTCCTCGAGAGAGACCACGGCCCCTCTATGGAGAAGATCCCCTTGGATTCAAGACCCCCTTTTGGGTGGCCCCATTCAAGACCTCCTTTGGAGAAGAACCGGTTACCGTGTATCGTCCCTTCTTGACCGTGGATCGTATGAACTCTTTTGTGTTCAAGAATCTAGCATATGTGTGATCATTCTTGTTGGTTTTAGTGTTTTTCTCGTGTTTCCCCTTGTGTTCTTCGTGTTCTTCACAGGATCCGCTCCTTTCGTGAAAGATTGGCCATATAGGGTTCCACCCTACATCATCTTGGTATCTAGAGACATGTTGATCACGATTTTGGAGCCTCCCCATTGTGTTTTCTAGCCTTGTTTTGTTGATTTTGTCCCTAATTCAAAAATTCCCCACAAAAGTAGCCCCAAATTCTTTTTTGTGATTTGTTAGTGTGATGAAATTTTGTTGGATTCGATCTGTGGATTTGCTTTGCCTGGAGTGGATCTAGCTTTCCCCCATCATCCCCACCTTTTCTATTCACAAAATCACCTAGATTGGACGGATTTTGACCTCTCCACCTCGAACCCTAGTCGTGCCCGATTTTCGCCCAGGCACTGGACGTCCGAAAGCCTCCGAACGTTCGACGACCGGACGACCGTAAACCCCGGACGGCCGTAAAACCCTGACGAAACTGAATCCCCCCCCCCCCCCGAAATTTTCAGCCACCGCCTCACTTCCGCATACACATCCCCATACCACCATTTCTTACTCGTTTCGCACTCCAATACGCATTTTGGCCATGTTTTGTGCTTTGAGAATTTGAGTTGCGGTTCTGTGTCCTATTGTGTTTCGGCTATTTAGGTACGGTCCGACATCAACATCACCACCGCTCATCTTTGCCATGGACGCGTCATCGACAACAACCACTCCACCATTTTGACACCATACCATAATCAAGAAGCGGTAAATTCATCTTGGTATCGTGATACATCATTCTTGACATTACATTGATAGCCAAAATGGCCTTACTTTTGCGTACCTTACTCATCGAGACTAGCCTTTGAGTATTGCCGGCAACGTGACTTGTGCACATTAGTGATCATACCTCCCATAGCATACATACATATCATTGGTGCATATATCTCTTGTGTCACACAGTTGTCATCGCATACACAATTGCTATATTGGTCCATGAAACATTGCATGAGAAAAGAGCCAAACAGTCTTTTAAGCAAAAGGGAAAGATAAGCAAAGAGCTTTTAAGCAAGAACCATAGCATCATACAACAATAAGATTGTCATACTAGATCATTTTAGATCATATCATCGGAATACCATACATAGAGCATACTTGGGATAGAAGTCGTTGCATTTTTGCTTAGTAGG
This sequence comes from Triticum urartu, assembly GCF_056163025.1. Classification (NCBI taxonomy): domain Eukaryota; kingdom Viridiplantae; phylum Streptophyta; class Magnoliopsida; order Poales; family Poaceae; genus Triticum; species Triticum urartu. The sequence continues at coordinate 260,974,138 of NC_141873.1, forward strand.
TTATGCACAAGTCTTCGTATCCGCCTATTGTGCAATCATGCTAGCGTCTCTCTAGTGTTGTTCAACAAGAGCATTTTCGTGGATTTCACATTTTGGCTCATCCTTGGTTGCATGACCCAATTCATCTCTTTGCGTGTGTGTTTCCATGTACCATATTTTGCTATTGGTCTACTTGTTGCATTGTAAATTTGCGAATCTTTTCCAACTTTATTGAAGCTCACTAACAATTGCATCAAATTTTGTGCCTCCATCCTAACCGAGCTCCACCATAAGCTTTTACTTGTGTAGGCGTGAGAAACCGACAAGAATTGGTACCAATTGTGCTATTTCCTTGTTCCACATTGAGTGATCATTGATACACCTTCAACATCGGTCAACGTACATTTGGTATAAGTTCTTCTCCTTTCTCCCACTCACATATTTGTTTGGAATGATGCATAGGCCAAGTACTTCTACCAATCCACTCTACATCGAGCAAGATGACGACATGACCTCCTATGTCACAAAGAGCCACCTCTTTAGTGCAAAACGTGCATTGCATCAAGAGCAACAACCAATGAGTGAATGCATCGACAACCTCGCCACCGACTTGCGACTCTCCGAGCAACACACAAGAGATTACTTCTACCACAAGCTCGACGACCACAAGCAAGAGAAGAATGCAAGAATGGACGAGATTCGTGCTTTGTTGCTCAACTGCTCTTCTTCCACTTCGTCCTCATCAAGACGGAGCCGCTCAAGTCGACACTCCAATTACACCATCTCCGGCTCAAGTACACCGACATCCAATACTCTTTGACGTGTCGCACGCCAAGATCATCAAAAAAACCGCAACCCTCTACACGACAACAACTCTCAAGAACAACAACATCGTCAAAACCAAGCTACCTTTGCGCAAGCACGAGAACAGCAACGTCAACGCCAACACGAAGAGGAAGAGCGAGCGCGACTACACCAAGAAGCACAAGATGCCGAGGCACAACATCAAGAACAACAATTGCGAGCAGCTCAAGCACTTGAGGCGCAAAAAGCCCTCCAAGAATCAAGTCGAGTCGTAGCCAACCGAGGCCTACAAGCTCGTGAGCATCAACACTACAGGAATCAGCTATTTTGCCGTCTGCCACGGCAGACGGCAAAGGCATGAACGGCGGACGGCAAAGGCCTTTGCCGTCAGCCACGGACGGCAAAAGGCTCCGGCAAAGTAGGCTACGGTAAACAGCTACTTTGCCGTCTGCTTCCTAGCGGCTGACGGCAAAGGCCCTTTGCCGTCTGCGGCGGACGGCAAAGAGAGCGGACGGCAATAATTGCGCTGTCAGTCCGTTAAGTGGCTAACGGCAGGCCTTTGCCGTCCGCCGCTGACGGCAAAATTTCTAGTGTCTTTGCCGTCCGCCGTATGATGTCATCTACACGTCACTACATGGCAGGTTCTTTGCCGTCTGCCACTGATGGCAAAGTGCAGGTTCTTTGCCGTCTGCCACTGATGGCAAAGTCTTTGCCGTCTGCCACTGTAGGCAAACTGACCAAATGGGTCAGCTCCCAGGAAGCATAGCTGGATGCCACGTCTCTGCAATAAACAGAGAGGATGTGTACCCGGAGAACAACAGGGGAGGCACTGACGAAATATATGCGTCGGATCCGGAGCAAAGCATATGGGAAAACGAACCCAATCTACACATACTCGGGCTGTCCATGGATAGCGTTGGACAATTCGAAAGAATCAAGGTTATAAATATGCAAATGCATGCATATTTATAACTATGACGCTTTCGAACGGGAGACACATATTGGTTACGCATACTGATGATTCAAGACACATATATAGCTAGCTATCAAGTTTCATCGGAATAGATCAAATAATTAATGGGGGAGGAGGACTTGTCATTTGTGCTCACCCACGAACGAAGGGGCAGAGCTCGTCAAACGCACGGCGAGGTCGTCGAACACCAAACCTCGCAGCGATGAAACAACTGCACATTTAAAACTACACGATCAACACAATTATATATGATGTTTTTCATAACAAAATCGAAAAATATATGACCTAACTAATAATTCACAAATATATGACCCCGTCGGCCTCTAGAAGGCCAAAGAACACCTTTTCGGGAGGTGTCGGTGGTCGGGGTGTCCTGTCGGTGTCGGGGTGCCGTGTCGGGGTCGGGGTGCTGTTTCGGGGTCGGGGGGTCGGGGTCAGGGGGTCAGGGGGGCGGTTGTCGGGGTGTGGTGTCGGGATCGGGGTGTTGGGGTCGGGGTGTCGTGTCGGGGTCGGGTGTCAGGGTATCGGGGTGTCGTGTCGGGGTCGGGGTGTGGTGTCAGGGTGTCGGGGGTCGGGGGTTGGGGTCGGGGTGTTGGGCCGGGGTGTCGGGGTGTCGGGGGTCGGGGTCGGGGTGTCGGGGTCGGGGTGTCGGGGTGGCGCGTCGGGGTCTTCTTCTTCTTATTCTTTCTTCTTCTTTTCTTTCTTCTTCTCCCTCCTCCTCTTCCTCCTCCTCCTCCTCCTCTTCTTTCTTCTTCTTCTTCTTCTTCTTCTTCTTCTTCTTCTTCTCCTTTTTCCTCTTTTATATTGTTCTGTTTTTCAACTTTCTTCTTATTGTTCTTCCTTTTTTTTCCTTTTTCCTCTTCTTCTACTTCTTCTTTTTTTTCAACTTTCTTCTTCTAATAATAATCTAAACCTATATCTAGCACTAACCTAAACCAGCCACTAACCTAAACCTATCAATAACCTAATTAAACCTAAACAGCAAAGAAAAACAGTAGAAAAAAACAAAAAAATGCTCACCTTGGCTCCTCTCGATGAAGGATGGAGGGGGCAGCACGGGCGCAAGGGCGGCGGCGAGCCTGGCTCCGGGGCGGCGGCGAGCCTAGCTCCGGGGCGGGGGGCCCGAGGCGGACGCAAGGGCGGGGGGGCGAGGCAGACGCAGGCCTAGGGGCGAGCCTGCCTCCGGGGGCGGCGCGGGCGCAGGGGCGGCGGCGAGCCTAGCTCCGGGACGGGGGGCGCGAGGCGGACGCAGGGGGCCCGCGGCGAGCCTGGCTCCGGCGCGGGCGACGGGACGCCGGGGCGGTGGCGGGTGGTGGGGGCGACGGGGCGAGGGGCGGTGAGGCCAGGGGCGGTGGCGGGTGGCGGCGGCGGCGAGTGCTTGGGACGGTGGGGCGACGGGGCGAGGGGAGGTGGGGCAAGGGGGCGGCGGTGGGTGGCGCGCGGGGGCGGCGGCGGGTGGCGGTGTCGTCGGGGAGGAGAGGGGGACAGATCGAACAGAGAGATGGGCGGGGTGGGGCGCTGTTAGTAACCTAAACGTTTGCCGTCCGCCCCCCTTTGTCGTCCGCTTACTTGCTCTTTGCCGTCGGCTAGCAGACGGCAAAGAGGGGGGCCGTTAAGTTTTTTTAAACCAGCTCGTCAGTGGGGCCCCCTCCCTCTTTGCCGTCCGCTAGCCGACGGCAAAGCTTCTTTGCCATCTGCTAGCGGGCGGCAAAGAACTGGCTGATGGCAAAGAAGTACTTTGCCATCAGCCAGTTCTTTGTCGTCTGCTTTTGGGTAGCTGATGGCAAAGAGCTTCTTTGCCATCCGCTAGCAGACGGCAAAGAGCTGGCAGATGGCAAAGTAGCTGATTCCAGTAGTGCAAGAAGCGCTCCGTGATGAAGTTCACGAACGAATATATCAAGCTTGCGTGCATCGTCAAGCTCAACAAGTTCCTCCACAAGCTCGCCAAGAACATCAAGTTCAACAAGAGCAACAAGAGATTGGAAATCCTCCACGACAAGACCAAGTTGTGAGAGACGATCCTCCTCGTCAAGGACGTCATCATCCCCGACCCGAACACAATGAAGAGCAACGCTATGGCAAGCTAAAGTTCACCATGCACAAGTTCAATGGAAGCAATGATCCCCGAAGAGTACCTTTCATGGGCATTGAAGGTCGACAACATCTTCTATTTGCACAACTATGAAGAAGAGAAGAAGATCGCGATGGCATCCCTTGAGTTCCAAGACTATGTCCTCATTTGGTGGGAACAAGTCATTGAGTGTAGAGAGGCAAAAGGTCAACCACCCATCACTACTTGGGCACAAATGAAGGATGTCATGAGAGGACGCTTCGTGCCAACCTACTACAACCGCGACCTCTTCAAGAAACTTAAACTACTCAAGCAAGGAACCAAGAGCGTTGAAGAATACTACAAGGAAATGGAGATTGCCATGATACGAGCCAATGTCACGGAAGATGATGAGCAAACTATGGCACGTTTCTTGAATGGACTCAATCATCCTATCAAGAGGATCGCCGAATTCCAACCACACTCGAACCTCATCGAGCTAGTGGATCAAGCTACCAAAGCGGAACGTCAAGTGCAAGATGACTTCAAGTATGCCAAGTTCTCATCCAAGTCCTATGGTTTCTCCAACACCCAAGCTTCAACGACTCCAACACCTTCTACATCAACCAAGCCTTATACAAGCAACGTCGACAAGTCGAGTTACAAGAAAGCTTCGACAAACTCAAGTCACCCTCCTACAACAAGCAACTTCAAGCCAAGAGCTTCATCGTCATCTACCCCAACCGATGAGACCATCAAGACAAGTTCCTTCAAATGCTTCACATGCGGAGGCCGAGGCCACAGGTCCTTTGAGTGTACCAACAAGCAGACCATGATCCTCAACGACGATGGTACATACGACTCCATGAGTGACAGAGAGACGGAAGCACTTGAGCAAGTCGCCATGCACCGGCAAGTGAATGATGAAGAGGAACAAGTCTTTTGTGATGAAGATTCAAGTCCCACTCTCGTTGTCTCCAAGGTCTTGACCCTTCAACATCACCAAGAAGAAGACCAAAGATGCCACATATTCCATACCAAGTCCGGCATCAATGGAAGGTCCGTCAAGGTCATCATCGATGGAGGGAGTTGTCATAACTTAGCAAGTGAAGAACTTTGCTCCAAGCTCCAATTGCCCAAGACGAAGCACCCACATCCTTACAAAGTTCAATGGCTAAGCGACTCCGGCACCATCCAAGTCGAGCATAGAGTGCAAGTCTCCTTCAAAATCGGAGCTTATGAAGACACTTTGGAGTGTGATGTCGTTCCAATGACTGTTTGCCACCTTCTTCTCAGACGACCATGGCAATTTGATACATGTGTCATCCACAACGGCCAAACGAACCACTACATGTTCAAGATGAAAGGAAAGGAGTACGTACTTCGCCCTATGTCTCCAAACCAAGTGATCGCCGACAAGCAAACCACCCATCATGGAGAGAATGGTGAGAGAGCGAACCACCAAAAAGAGAGTGAGCGCCACAAGCCCAACATGAGTGCCTCCACGATGAGTGAAAAGAAGAACTTAGTTCTATTTTCCACCAAACGTGAGATAAGAGAAGTTTGTGAGAACCCATCTAGGGTCATGCACTATGTCCTTTTGTGCAAGGACGAGTCACCAAAAGCTAACACCTCTCACACCCTACCTTTAGTGTTGTCTTCTCTTTTGCAGGAATTCCAAGATGTTTTCCCCGACGAGCTACCCCCAGGTCTACCTCCACTACGAGGCATCGAGCACCACATCAACCTCATCCCCGGAGCACCACTTCCGAACAAAGCTCCCTACCGCGTCAACCCCGAAGAAACCAAAGAAATACCAAGGCTCTCATAGACCATGGACATGTGCGCGAAAGTTTAAGTCCTTGTGCCGTTCCGGTCATTCTTGTGCCAAAAAGAGACGGTAGTTTTTGCATGTGTTCCGATTGTAGACCTATCAATGCTATCACCGTTCGCTATAGGTACATCATTCCACGCCTTGATGATATGCTTGATGAACTTAGCGGTGCCACTATTTTTTCCAAAATTGATCTTAAAAGTGGTTACTATCAAATCCGCATACAAGAGGGTGATGAATGGAAGACCGCTTTGAATACAATGTTTGGTATGTATGAGTGGTTAGTCGTGCCTATGGGTTTATCGGAAGCACCGGGTACTTTCATGCGTCTTTTGAATTATGTGTTTCGCCCTTTACATTGGTGAGTTTGTTGTGGTCTACTTCGATGATATCCTTGTTTTTAGCAAATCTCTCAAATATCGTGTCACCCATGTTCGAACCGTTTTGCAAACTCTTCGAAAGGAGCGTCTCTATGCTAACATGGAAAAATGCCTTTTTGGCATTGATAAGCTCGTTTTCTTGGGTTTTGTTGTATCCTCTAAGGGTGTTCATCCTGATGACTCTAAGATCAATTCTATTAAAACTTGGCCACAACCAACCAACTTGCAACAAGTGCGTAGCTTCCTTGGTTTAGCCGGTTTCTACCGTAGATTTGTGAAGGACTTTAGCACCATTGCTTCACCTTTGCATGCTTTGAGCAAGAAGAATGCACCTTTTATTTGGGGACCATCCCAAGATACCGCATTCAATGAGCTTAAGAATTTGCTTACTCATGCTCCCGTGCTTGCATTACCCAACTTTGACAAACCCTTTGAGATTCATTGCGATGCTAGTGGTAATGGCATAGGAGGTGTGTTAACGCAAGAGAAGCGCCCCATAGCTTACTTTAGTGAGAAACTTTCCAGAGCGCAACTCAATTACCCCATCTATGACAAAGAGCTTTATGCTTTAGTGCGAGTTTTGCGTGAATGGGAACATTATCTTCGCCCTCATGAATTTGTCATTCATACCGATCATGAAATGCTTAAATACCTTAAGGGTCAAACTAAGTTGAACAAGCGTCATGCTAAGTGGAGTGAATTCATTGAGTCATTTCCTTATATCATCAAGTACATTGACGGTAAGGAAAATGTTGTGGAAGACGCTCTTTCCCACATATGCATGCTTGTTACTCAACTTGAATTGGATGTCATTGGCTTTCAGCACATAAAAGACTTGTATGCACATGATCCTACTTTTGCAATTCCTTATGCCAAGTGTTTGACGCATACCTCTTGGGATCGCTATTATATCAAAGAAGGTTATCTTATGAGAGCTAATAAACTTTGCATCCCCGAGTCTTCTCTTCGTTTGTTGCTTTTGCAGGAATCTCATGGAGCAGGACTAATGGGACATTTTGGACGCGACAAGACTTTTGCTACGCTCTCCAAGAACTATTATTGGCCCAAGATGTTCCGCGATGTCAACCGCTTCACCAACCGATGCTCTACATGTCGCCAAGCTAAGTCTAAAGCTCAATCTCATGGTCTCTATATGTCTCTTCCAATTTCGTATCAACCATGGGAAGATATTAGCATGGATTTCGTGCTTGGTTTGCCTAGAACTAGAAATGGGAAGGATTCCATGTTTGTTGTTGTGGATAGATTCTCCAAAATGGCACATTTCATTCCTTGCAACAAGATAGATGATGCTTCACATGTTACCAATCTCTTTTGTAGGGAAATACTTGGTCTACATGGAGTGCCAAAGACGATTGTCTCGGACCGCGACGTTAAGTTCTTGAGTTACTTTTGGAAAACCTAGTGCGCCAAGCTCGGAATGAAACTACTCTTCTCCACGGCTTACCATCCATAAACCGATGGCCAAACGGAGGTGACCAACCGCACACTCTCCGCTCTACTTCACGTGCTAATCAAGAAGAACATCAAGGAGTGGGAGGAGTGTCTACCTACCACCGAGTTTGCCTACAACCATGCAAGACACTCAACTACCGGCAAGTCCCCCTTCGAGGTCGTCTACGGATTCAACCCATTGTCCCCATTGGATATTCTTCCTCTACCACTACAAGAGAGCATCAATATGGACGCAAGTGCACGTGTGAACCATCTCAAGAAGGTGCATGAAGATACAAGGCACACCATCGAGCGCCAAGTACAACGACTAGCGACCAAGCTCAACATCAACAAGCACCCCATGGTATTCAACAGTGGTGATCTTGTGTGGCTACACCTTCGCAAGGACTGCTTTCCCACCGAATGCAAGTCTAAACTCCTATCTCAAGCGGATGGACCCTTCAAGGTGCTTGCACACTACAACAACAACGCCAACAAGATCGACCTCCCATGCGACAAGTACAACGTGAGCGACGTCTTCAATGTCAAGGTTCTCTCGCCCTACCATGGTGATGAAGAATTCGATCCAAGGTCGGATATTTCCCAAGGGAGGGGAGATGATGCGGAGCATCCCAAGGTCATCCCAATGGACCTACCTACGTCTCCCACGACACCACTTGGACCATTGAAAAGAGCACGAGCCAAGGCTATCGAAGATAGGGTGAACTCACTCTTCTCCGAACTACCACTTTCTATGCATGAGACATGGCTACTACCTCAAGCGGAAACCCTATGTGTGATCAGGTACTTGGAGGAAAGCCACGGCTCAGCTATACCCAACGGACAAGACGGTGAGGACACCAAGCCCAATGGACAAGAAGAAGGACTGCTCAAAACTCCCAGGCACCGGAAGACCGGTGAACCCCGGACGTCCAACGAACTCCAGGCTCCAGACGACCGGCCCCCTTCGGACGACTGGCACTACCACTCCCGAGCCAAAATGCCAGATTTCCGAAGACCTCCGGACAACCGACGCCCCGGACATCTGACCCCAACCGGACGTCCGACCGAAGCACACCCGAGCCGAATCTATGAACGCCCGACAAGCACCGGACGTCCGGACCCCCGCGAACCTCCGGACGTCCGACGCCTGTGTGCCGATTCTGCGTTGGGCCGAAGCCCACGTACCCCTTCGACCTCTAAGACTATATATAGACCCCCACCTCCTCTTTTCTAGGGTTAGCATTGTTGTAAGTGCATCTAGTGCCCCTTAGTGATTTTGGTGTATTGAAGACTTATAGGTTAAGGGACTAATGCATTTGTGAGTGTACACGGGTCTATAAGTCTATCAGGAGTTTGATATTTACAGAGAAAGTCGGCCCCTAAAAATGAAGTTCTTGGACTAAAGACTTCGAATTTCGGAAGACTTTCTGAAAACTTTGAAAGTGAAGAAATTGGTGTGACCTTGAAGACTTGGTATTCATTTGAGTAACATCAAGCGTGAAGACTTTTGTTTTCGTAGTTTCATTTTCTGTTTCTTGAGTCATAGGAAACACCGTACTGTTAAAGGGGGTCAAGGAAATATTTCCATGTGATGCTCAACTCAAAATCCTACACCTACCAATCCCTTTGAGTGAAGCCATTGGAAATCTCATACAGTTCAGTCATATTCTTCAGTGACAGAGACAAAGTTCTTATGGTCTTTGAGGAATCTGTTCTGACTAAGGAGTTAGGAATTCGCCAGTGCGGATTGCCTACACAGTGAGGAACATGATAGCCCTGAGGAATTTGATACTCAAAATTCCGACCGTTGCTGTGCTATGCGCCAGCTGTCCCAAAATATCTATCCATCTAACGGTCATATCATTGAAGGGCATTTATGTCTTATCATGTCAGGCTGCTCCCTAGGCTATAAATAGCCGCCCCTACAACCACTAGATGGTTGGCTACTCCGAGAGAAACTGACACTTGTCATTTGAGAGCATCCCATCCTTCGAGGACTTTGAGTGAAAATCATCAAGTGAGGAAAACCGAAACCCAAACACCTACAAACCCCAAGTGATTGAGCATCACTGAAGAGATTGATCCTGCGTGGATCCGACGCTTGTTACCGTTGAAGACTGTGCATCTTCCAGACGGTTAGGTGTCATGGTCTAGAGCATCCAAGAGTAAATTGTGGATCGCCGAGTGACCAAGTCTGTGAAGGTTTGGAAGTCACCTGAAGACTTACCACGAGTGATTGGGTGAGGTCTGTGTGACCTTAGCTCAAGGGGAATATGGTGAGGACTGAGTGTTCTGAGCTACGTGTTCAGAACTGGGTGTCCGGGACTGTGTGTCCTCAGGTTTAAATACCTAGCCGCCCTAACCAGACGTACAACTGTCACAACAGTTGGAACTGGTCTACCAAATCGTAGTCTTCACCAAGCTACCTAGTTCTATTTCCTCAACCCTCCCATTTCCTCATTTATGTGTTGAGTGCTTGTTCATATCTGTTTGAAGACTTTGACTGAAGACTTTCTCAATTTCCTTAGTTCAATTTCCTCAGTATGTTTGTCTTATCCTGTGTTATCTTGTGTTTACGCTTTCCGTACTCTGTGCTTGTCTTCATTTCATCATGATGACCATGCTTGTGTTTTGTTATGTTTACTTCTGAGTACTTATTCCGCTGCAAGTAGTTCTCCGCTAAGGAATTTCCTCACCCTGAAATTCCTCAGTGAAGAATTCATAAAAATCGCCTATTCACCCCCCCTCTAGTCGATATAACGTACTTTCAATTGGTATCAGAGCAAGGTACTCCCTTGTTTTGTGTGATTTTGGTTTCACCACCTGGAGTTCTTGTTATGTCGCCTACAGGTATGATCAAGGTTTCTGCTGGGTGTCCTACCTTCGATGGGACGGACTACCCCTACTGGAAGAATAAGATGTGCATGCATCTTGAGGCAATTGATAACAATCTCTGGTACGTTGTGGAGAATGGTGTTCCCTCTGTCACTCCCACCATCAATGCTGCTAATGTGAAGAGATTCAAGCAACTCGATTCTCAAGCGAAGAATATCATATGTGGCCATCTGAGCAAAGGACAGTATGGCAGAGTGAGTGCTTTGGAGACAGCCAAGCTTATCTGGGACAGGCTGTCCAAGGTCAATGAGGGAGTCTTAACACAGCGTGACTCTCGGGTTGACGTTCTTCGAAATCTCTTCAACCGCTTCAAAAGACTCGACAATGAAAATATTCAGCAAACCTTCGATCGCCTCACTGACATCTCAAATGAGCTTCAAGCACTTGGTGCCGCCGATATCAGCGGCCATGAGGTGGTGAAGAAATTGCTGAGATCGCTTGATTCCTCATTTGATACCTTGGCATTGATGATACCAGAACATGGAGACTATAAGTCACTTGATCCCGCTGATATCCTCGAGAGACTAAACACTCATGAGTTTCAGCTTGCTGAGAAGAGAGATCTCTATGGACCAAGCTATGGTAGATCACGGGCTCTGAAGGCCAAGGCGGTATCCGAGTCTGATGGTGAAGATTCTGATAGTAGCCTTGGTGACCCTAAAGAACTGAGCCAGGAGCTAGCAATGCTCGTGAGGAAGTTCCAAAAGTTCTCAAAACATGGCCGTTTTGGTAAATCCTCAAGAGGTGGTGACTTGAGATCAGATTCCTCATCCCATGATTACAAGAAGAGACTCTGCCATAAGTGCAAAAAACCTGGACACTACATTCAAGATTGTCCTCAGTGGGAAAAGGAATCAAAGAAGAAGAATAAGTACAAGGATTACAGTTCTGATGATTCAAAGAAGAAGAAGAAATCTTCAAAGTCTTCATCATCAAGACCCTCAAAGTCCTCATCTCACAAGAAGAGCAGCTCCAAGAAGGCTCGAGCATTCATTGGCAAGGAAATGGACTCTGAGGCTGAATCTGAAGAAAATGAGGAAGAGGAGGAATCTGAGGAGTCAGACTCTGGTGTGGCGAGCCTAGCCCTCGCAACTGCTTTCATCGGCAAGTCTATCTTCAACTCTGAAGAAATGGACCTCCTGAACACTACTGATGATGACGACAAGGACTACGCTCCCACCTATTGCTTCATGGCAAAAGGCTCAAAGGTACTCAAATATCCCTCCTCTGAATCTAGTGAGGATGAATCTGATGAGAACCTCAAACCCAGCTACTCTAAACTTGCTAAGATTGCTGTGAAATTGCAAAAGGCTCTTGAAAAGGTTCAAAATATGCTAGATAAAAGCGATGATATGTTGGGTGAGCAAATGGATCGCACTAAAATCTTGACTGAAAATCTTCAAAGACTCCAGTCCAAGTTTGACAATCTTCAAGGTCATCATAACACTCTCCTATCTGATCATGAGAAGCTTTCTTATGAATTTCTTCAAAGAAAGCAAGACCTTGAGCAGTTAAGAGTGAGTTATGAAGATCTTCAGAAGGAGCATGATTCATTACTCGCTCAACAGATCGGCGCTACTCAGGATGAATTTGTTCCTCCATGTTTGAAGTGCATTGAACGTGAAACTGCTAATTCTTCACCTGAATGCTCAAATACTTCCATTGCTGCAAATTCTTCAACTACCTCTGCTATCACTAATTCCTCATCTGAGGACATTGCTAGTATCACTGATGGTGCAGGGCTTAAGGAATTGTATATGACAGGCATGTACAAAAGCCTCAAAGGGCATCAGGCTCTTTGTGACGTGCTTAAAAAATAGATCCTTAATAGGAACCCTAGGAAAGAGGGTATTGCCTTTGAAAGGAAAATCAATGCTGATGGGACCTACTCGAAACCTGAGCAGTATCCCAAAACCTCATGGGTTGCTGCAAAGGGACCTTCAGTGGATCCATCTACCTTATCTGGCTTTACATGTGAATCTTCATATTCTTCTGATGAGTCAATTGACTCCAACTATAAATTGTTCAAAAATCAGGATGGTGAAGTATTTGCTAGATATGTTGGCACTAACTGCAGGAACGGTTCTCCTATGAAGAAAATCTGGGTTTCCAAAAGGTGCCTTAAAAATCTTCAGGTGAATGTCATCATGACACCACCTGTGAAGAATAGGAAACCCAGACCAAATTCTTCATATGGATCCAAGTCCTCATACGGACCAAACTCCTCACGTGGATCAAATTGCTCAAAAGGACCAAAGTCCTCATATGAACATCATTGTGCTAACCCGTCTGTTTCGCGGGGAAGATCTAAGGATTATGGATATGTGCATTATTCTTCAAATCATTATGTTCATAAGTCCTCAAATAATTTCTCTGCTTACTCTTATGCTTACCCTAACTTCTCTTATGTGAAACGAAGTGGATTGGCATCTATGCCACGTTTCTCTTATGGAGCTTGTAGAATGATGAACTCTTTGCCACCCCTTCAGATGCGGGTGGTGAAGAAAAAGAACTAACCTCTTATGCAGGGTCAGGTGTCCAGACGAACTTAATCGTCTGAAGAATTTGCTGGAGACCTGAATATGCTTGAAAGGACGCAAGCTAATCATGAAGAAATGAATTTTCATTTCTCACGTCCTCATACTGTTTTATCTGTTCTATTGTCTGATGAAATTGATATCAAATTCTTCACTGATGAAGTATATGAGTTCGTAAGTTGCACTAATTCATCTGCGGGATGATCAACCCAAAGCCACTGAGTGGGTCCTCGATAGTGGATGTACAAATCACATGACTGATGACAGGAGCTTATTGATGGACACTGCTTTATCTCCATCACATCTGAAGCACATCACCTACACTGACAAAGGCAAAAGCAAGGTATTGGGTCTAGGTAAGGTTGCAATCTCAAAGGATCGACACATGGACAAAGTCATGCTTGTTGAGTCCTTAGGGTTCAACCTCATGTCTGTCTCAATGCTTTGTGATCTTGATATGGTGGTTGTCTTTGGCAAGTATCATTGTGTTGTGATCATGGAAGCTAACAATTCCAAAGTCTTCGAAGGCTTTAGGAGAGGAGATTTGTATATTGTTGATTTCTCTACAGGACCACAAGCTGCTACATGTCTACTTGCAAAAGCTTCAGAAGGCTGGCTATGGCATTGACGACTTGGTCATGCTGGCATGAGGAATCTGCACACGCTCGCGAAGAAGAAGCATGTCATTGGCATTGAAAATGTCAAATTCCTCAAGGATCACTTATGTGGAGCCTGTGAAGCTGAAAAGATGACCAAGGCCAAGCATCCAGCGAAGAATATCATGACTACTACTCGACCATTTGAATTGCTTCACATGGATCTCTTTGGCCCTACCCACTATGCCACATTTACTAATGCTGCATCCTTATATGGATTTGTCATTGTTGATGATTATTCTCGATATACATGCGTCCATATTATCACTTACCAAACTGAAGTGCAGGAAGTCTTCAAACGATTTTCCTCGAGGGCTTCAACCAACTTTGGTGTGAAGATCAAGCACATCAGAAGTGATAATGGAACTGAGTTCAAGAACACTAGCCTTGATGACTATCTTGATGAACTTGGTATCACTCATGAGATATCTGCTCCCTATACTCCTTAGCAAAATGGCATCGTGGAGCGCAAGAACAAGACTCTTGTTGAGATGGCCCGCACTATGCTTGATGAGTACAAGACGCATCATCGCTTCTAGCTTGAGGCAATTGATACTGCGTGCCACATCATCAACAGAGTATATCTTCACAAATTCTTCAAGAAGACTGCCTATGAACTCCTCACTGACAAGAAACCCAATGTGAGTTATTTCAAAGTCTTCGGTGCTAAATGTTGGATTAGATATCCTCATCACAGTTCTAAATTTGCACCGAAAGCACATGAAGGTTTTATGCTTGGTTATGGTAAGGACTCGCACACCTAAAAAGTCTTCAACACATGTCATCACAAGGTTGTTGAAACTGTAGATGTGTGGTTCGATGAGACTAATGGCTTGCAAAGAGAGCACCTACCTCCTGTGACAGATGAAATACCTCATGAGGAATCTATTAAGCTCAAGGCTACAGAGGATGTCATTCCTGCTGAAGAAGTTATTCCAGAACATGAAGAACGTCATGCTGGTGCACCTGAGGAAAATGGTGCTGAAGAAAATGTTGATCAAATTCCTCAATGTCAACCCGCTCATCCTCGTGTCGCAAATGAAGTGCAAATTGAGAAAATCATCAGCGACATCAACATTCCAGGTCCTCTCACACGCTCAAGAGCTTCACATTTAACTTTTGTGGGCACTTTGCTTTCATCTCTATCACAGAGCCCACTAAGGTAGATGAAGCATTTCTGGAGCCTGAGTGGATTCAGGCCATGCAAGAAGAATTACATCAGTCCGAGCTCAACAACGTCTAGGAACAGGTTAAACGTCCAGATCCTCACAAGCACAATATCATCGGCACAAAGTGGATCTACCGGAACAAGCAAGATGAAAATGGCTTTGTGGTGAGGAATAAAGCACGGCTTGTAGCTCAAGGCTACACACGGGTTGAAGGAATTGACTTCGATGAAACTTTTGCACCTGTTGCTAGACTTGAGGCTATTCGCATATTACTTGCTTATGCTAACCATCATGATATCACTTTATATAAAATGGATGTGAAAAGTGCATTCCTCAATGGTAAGCTTGAGGAAGAAGTATATGTTGCTCAACCCCCACGTTTTGAAGATCCAAAGCATCCTGACAAAGTCTTCAAACTCAATAAGACCCTCTATGGCCTCAAGCAGGCCCCTCGGGTGTGGTATGATACTTTTAAGGAATTCCTCATGAAGAAAGGCTTCAAACCTGGTTCACTCGACCCTACTCTTTTCACTAAATCTTATGATGATGAACTATTTGTGTGCCAAATATATGTTGATGATATTATCTTTGAATGTACTGACCAACGTTATAGTGATGAATTTGCCTATATGATGAGTGAAGAATATCAAATGTCTATGATGGGAAAATTGAAATTCTTCTTAGGTCTTCAAATTCGTCAACAATGCAATGGCACATTCATATCTCAGGAGAAATACCTCAAGGATGTACTGAGGAAATTCGGCATGCAAGATTGCAAAGGCGTCAAAATTCCTATGCCCACAAATGGCCATTGATACGCCCATTTTGCATCATGCTTTTATATCGATATTTATTTCGTTATGGGCTGTTATTACACATTATGTCACAATACTTATGCCTATTCTCTCTTATTCTACAAGGTTTGCATAAAGAGGGAGAATGCCGGCAGCTGGGATTCTGGGCTGGATAAGGAGAAAATATAAGAGACCTATTCTGCACAGCTCCAAAAGTCCTGAAACTTCACGGAAGGCATTCTCAGAATATATAATAAATACTGAGTGCAAGAAGTTCACCAAGGGGGCCACACCCTGCCCATGAGGGTGGGGGCGCGCCCTACCCCCCTGGGCGCGCCCCCTACCTCGTGGCCCCCCTGGTGGCCCTCCAGTGGCCATCTTCTGCTATATGGAGTCTTTCGATGAGAAAAAAAAATCATAAGCCATCTTTCCATATGAGACTCCTCCGCCATGAGGCGGAACCAATCTAGGGCTCCAGCGGAGCTGTTCTGCCGGGGAAACTTCCCTCCGGGAGGGGGAAATCATCGCCATCGTCATCACCAATGCTCCTCTAATCGGGAGAGGGCAATCTCCATCAACATCTTCACCAGCACCATCTCCTCTCAAAACCCTAGTTCATCTCTTGTATCCAATTCTTGTCTCCAAGTCTGGGATTGGTACCTGTGGGTTGCTAGTAGTGTTAATTACTCCTTGTAGTTGATGCTAGTTGGTTTATTTGGTGGAAGATCATATGTTCAGATCCTATATGCACATTAATACCCCTATGATTATGAACATGAATATGCTTTGTGAGTAGTTACGTTTGTTCCTGAGGACATGGGAGAAGTCTTGCTATTAGTAGTCATGTGAATTTGGTATTTGTTCGATATTTTGATGAGATGTATGTTGTCTTTCCTCTAGTGGTGTTATGTGAACGTCGACTACATAACACTTCACCACTATTTGGGCCTATAGGAAGGCATTGGGAAGTAATAAGTAGATGATGGGTTGCTAGAGTGACAGAAGCTTAAACCCTAGTTTATGCGTTGCTTCGTAAGGGGCTGATTTGGATCCACATGTTTCATGCTATGGTTAGGTTTACCTTAATACTTTTGTTGCAGTTGTGTATGCTTGCAATAGAGGTTAATCATAAGTGGGATGCTTGTCCAAGTAAGAACAGTACCCAAGCACCGGTCCACCCACATACCAAATTATCAAAGTACCGAACGCGAATCATATGATCGTGATGAAACCTAGCTTGACGATATTCCCATGTGTCCTCGGGAGCGCTTTACATCATATAAGAGTTTGTCCAGGCTTGTCCTGTGCTACAAAAAGGATTGGGCCACCTTGTTGCACTTTATTTACTTTTGTTACTTGTTGCTCGTTACCAATTATCTTATCACAAAACTATCTGTTACCTATTATTTCAGTGCTTGCAGAGAATACCTTGCTGAAAACCGCTTATCATTTCCTTCTGCTCCTCGTTGGGTTCGACACTCTTACTTATCGAAAGGACTACGATAGATCCCCTACACTTGTGGGTCATCAAGACTCTTTTCTGGCGCCGTTGCCGGGGAGTGAAGCGCCTTTGGTAGGTGGAATTTGGTAAGGAAAATTTTATATAGTGTGCTGAAATTTACTGTCACTTGTTACTATGGAAAGTAATCCTCTAAGGGGCTTGTTCGGGGTATCTTCACCCCGACCAGTGGAGCAAAGAGTTGCTCCTCAACCTACTGAACCTACTGAAAATGAAAATGTCTGCTTTGAAATTCCTCTGGGTATGTTAGAAAAACTGCTAGCTAATCCTTTTGCAGGAGATGGAACAAAGCATCCTGATGAGCACCTAATATATGTGGATGAAGTTTGTGGATTATTTAAGCTTGCAGGTGTGCCCGGAGATGTTATTAAGAAGAAGGTCTTCCCTTTATCTTTGAAGGGAGATGCATCGACATGGTATCGGCTATGTGATGATACGGGGTCATGGAACTACAAACGATTGAAATTGGAATTTCATCAGAAGTTTTATCCTATGCATCTTGTTCATCGTTATCGCAATTATATATATAATTTCTGGCCTCGCGAAGGAGAAAGCATCACTCAAGCTTGGGGGATGCTTAAATCAATGTTATATTCATGCCCCAATCATGAGCTCTCAAGAGAAATGATTATTCAAAATTTATATGCTCGGCTTTCTGATAACAATCGCACCATGCTCGATACTTCTTGTGCTGGCTCTTTTATGACGAAGACTATTGAATTCAAATGGGATTTATTGAAAAGAATTAAATGAAACTCTGAAGATTGGGACCTCGACAAAGGTAAGGAGTCAGGTATGACACCTAAGTTTGATTGTGTTAAATCTTTTATGGATACCGATGTTTTCCGTAAATTTAGCACTAAATATGGACTTGACTCTGAGATAGTAGCTTCTTTCTGTGAATCTTTTGCTACTCATGTTGATCTCCCTAGGGAGAAGTGGTTTAAATATCATCCTCCCATAGAAGTAAAAGTAGCTGCACCTATTAAAGATGAAGAACAGGATATCACTTATAATGATCCTATCGTTCCTACTGCTTATGTTGAGAAACCACATTTTCCTGTTAGGATAAAAGATCGTGCTAAAGCTTAAACTGTGGTTCATAGAAGCAATATTAAAACTTATACACCTCGTGAGCAAATTAAAGTTGAACCTGATATTGCTATTGTTAAAGATCTCCTGTCTGATAATATTGATGGGCATGTTATTTATTTCTGTGGTGAAACTGCTAGAATTGCTAAACCTTGTGCTAAAGATAAACCTAGATCTTTGGTAGGCATGCCTATTATTTCTGTTAAAATAGGAGGTCATTGTTATCATGGCTTATGTGATATGGGTGCTAGTGCTAGTGCAATACCTATTGATTTATACAAAGAAATTATGCATGACATTGCACCCGCTGAGTTAGAAGATATTGATGTCATAATTAAACTTGCCAATAGAGATACTATTTCACCAATGGAAATTGTTAGAGATGTTGAAGTCTTGTGTGGGAAAACTAAATATCCTGCTGATTTTCTTGTTCTTGGTTCCCCACAAGATTGCTTTTGTCCCATTATATTTGGTAGACCCTTCTTGAACACAGTTAATGCTAAGATAGATTGCAAAAAGGATGTTGTTACTATTGGCTTAGATGATATGTCTCATGAATTTAATTTCTCTAAATTTCGTAGACAACACCGTGAAGAGGAATTGCATAGTAAAGATGAAATTATTGGTCTTGCTTCTATTGTTGTGCCTCCTAGTGATCCTTTAGAACAATATTTGCTAGACCATGAAAATGATATGTTTATGAATGAAAGAAGGGAAATAGATGAAGTATTCTTTAAACAGGAACCCATCCTGAAACACAATTTGCCTGTTCAAATCCTAGGGGATCCTCCTCCACCCAAGGGTGATCCCATGTTTGAACTTAAACCATTACCTGATACTATTAAATATGCTTATCTTGATGAGGAAAAGATATATCATGTTATTATTAGTGCTAACCTTTCAGAGCATGAAGAAGAAAGATTATTGAAAACTCTGAAGAAGCACTGTGCTGCTATTGGATATACTCTTGATGATCTTAAGGGCATTAGTCCCACTCTGTGTGAACACAAAATAAATTTGAAGGAAGATGCCAAACCAGTTCATGATAATCAACGACGGCTGAATCCTAAGATGAAGGAAGTGGTAAGAAAGGAAATACTAAAGCTTCTTGAGGCAGGTATAATTTATCTCGTTGCTGATAGTCAGTGGGTAAGTCATGTCCATTGTGTCCCTAAAAAGGGAGGTATTACTGTCATTCCTAATGATAAAGATGAATTGATTCCGCAAAGAATTATTACAGGTTATAGGATGGTAATTGATTTCCGCAAATTAAATAAAGCTACTAAAAAAGATCATTACTCCTTACCTTTTATCGATCAAATGCTAGAAATATTATCCAAACATACACATTTTTGCTTTCTAGATGGTTATTCTGGTTTCTCTCAAATACCTGCGTCAGCCAATGATCAATCAAAGACTACTTTTACTTGCCCATTCGGTACTTTTGCTTATAGACGTATGCCTTTTGGTTTATGTAATGCACCTTCTACCTTTCAAAGATGCATGATGGCTATATTCTCTGACTTTTGTGAAAAGATTTGTGAGGTGTTCATGGACGATTTTTTCGTCTATGGATCCTCTTTTGATGATTGCTTGAGCAACCTTGATCGAGTTTTGCAGAGATGTGAAGAAACTAATCTTTTCTTGAATCGGGAAAAGTGCCACTTTATGGTTAATGAAGGTATTTTCTTGGGCATAAAGTTTCTGAAAGAGGCCTTGAAGTTGATAAAGCCAAGGTTGATGCTATTGAAAAGATGCCATGTCCCAAGGACATCAAAGGTATAAGAAGTTTCCTTGGTCATGCTGGGTTTTATAGGAGGTTCATTAAGGACTTCTCCAAAATTTCTCGGCCTCTGACTAATTTATTACAAAAAGATATACCCTTTGTTTTTTATGATGATTGTGTAGAAGCATTTGAAATACTTAAGAAAGCATTGATCTCTGCACCTATTGTTCAGCCACCTGATTGGAATTTACCTTTTGAAATCATGTGTGATGCTAGTGATTATGCTATAGGTTCTGTTCTAGGGCAAAGAGTTGATAAAAATTAAATGTTATTCAATATGCTAGTAAAACTCTAGAAAATGCGCAGAGAAATTATGCTACAACTGAAAAAGAATTCTTAGCAGTCGTATTTGCTTGTGATAAGTTCAGACCCTATATTGTTCATTCTAAAGTAACTATTCACACGGATCATGCTGCTATTAAATATCTTATGGAAAAGAAAGATGCTAAACCTAGACTTATTAGATGGGTTCTCTTGCTACAAGAATTTGATTTGCATATTATTAATAGAAAGGGAGCTGAGAACCCCGTCGCAGATAACTTGTCTAGGTTAGAAAATGTTCTTGATGACCCACTACCTATTGATGATAGCTTTCCTGATGAACAACTAAATGTCATAAATGCTTCCCACAATGCTCCATGGTATGCTGATTATGCTAATTACTTGTTGCTAAATTTATACCACCTAGTTTCACATACCAGCAAAAGAAAAAGTTCTTCTATGATTTGAGACATTACTTTTGGGGTGACCCACATCTTTATAAAGAAGGAGTAGATGGTGTTATTGGACGTTGTGTACCTAAGCATGAATAGGAACAGATCCTACGCAAGTGTCACTCCAAGGCTTATGGAGGACACGTCGCTGGAGACAGAACTGCACATAAGGTATTGCAATCCGGTTTTTATTGGCCTACTCTCTTCAAGGATGCCCGTAAGTTTGTCTTGTCTTGTGATGAATGTCAAAGAATTGGTAATATTAGTAGACGTCAAGAAATGCCTATGAATTATTCACTTGTTATTGAACGATTTGATGTTTGGGGCTATGATTATATGGGACCTTTTCCTGCCTCTAACGGATATACACATATTTTAGTTGCTGTTGATTACGTTACTAAGTGGGTAGAAGTTATTCCAACTAGTAGTGCTAATCATAACACCTCTATTAAAATGCTTAAAGAAGTTATTTTTCCAAGGTTTGGAGCCCCTAGATATTTAATGACTGATGGTGGTTCACATTTTATTCATGGTGCTTTCCGTAAAATGCTTGCTAAGTATGATGTTAATCATAGAATTGCATCTCCTTATCACCCACAGTCTAGTTGTCAAGTAGAATTGAGCAATAGAGAACTCAAATTACTTTTGCAAAAGACTATTAATAGATCTAGGAAGAATTGGTCCAGAGACTTGATGATGCATTATGGGCCTATAGAACTGCATATAAAAATCCAATGGGTATGTCTCCGTATAAAATGGTTTATGGAAAAGCATGTCACTTACCTCTCGAACTAGAACATAAGGCTTATTGGGCTATTAAAGAGCTCAATTATGATCTCAAACTTGCCGGTGAGAAGAGGTTTTATACGTCTCCAACGTATCTATAATTTTTGATTGCTCCATGCTATATTATCTACTGTTTTGGACATTATTGGGCTTTATTATCCACTTTTATATTATTTTTGGGACTAAACTATTAACCGGAGGCCCAGCCCAGAATTGATGTTTTTTTGCCTGTTTTAGGGTTTAGAAGAAAAGGAATATCAAACGTAGTCCAAACGGAATGAAACCTCCGGGAACGTGATTTTCTCAACAAACAAGACCCGAGAAACTTGGACCCTACATCAAGACACAAAAGAGGAGGCCACGAGGTAGGGGGCGCGCCTACCCCCTCCCCCAGGCGCGCCCTCCACCCTCGTGGGCCCCCTGTTGCTTCACCGACGTACTCTTTCCTCCTATATATACCTACGTACCCCCAAACGATCCGGTACGGAGCCAAAACCCTAATTCCACCGCCGCAACTTTCTGTATCCATGAGATCCCATCTTGGGGCCTGTTCCGGAGCTCCGCCGGAGGGGGCATCGATCACAGAGGGCTTCTACATCAACACCATAGCCTCTCCAATGAAGTGTGAGTAGTTTACCTCAGACCTACGGGTCCATAGTTATTAGCTAGATGGCTTCTTCTCTATTTTTGGATCTCAATACAATGTTCTCCCCCTCTCTTGTGGAGAACTATTCGATGTAATCTTCTTTTTTCGGTGTGTTTGTTGAGACCGATGAATTGTGGGTTTATGATCAAGTCTATCTCTGAACAATATTTGAATCTTCGATAAATTATTTTATGTATGATTGGTTATCTTTGCAAGTCTCTTCGAATTATCAGTTTGGTTTGGCCTAGTAGATTGATCTTTCTTGCAATGGGAGAAGTGCTTGGCTTTGGGTTCAATCTTGTGGTGTCCTTTCCCAGCGACAGTAGGGGCAGCAAGGCACGTATTGTATTGTTGCCATCGAGGATAACAAGATGGGGTTTTTATCATATTGCATGATCCTATCCCTCTACATCATGTCATCTTGCTTAAGGCGTTACTCTATTTTTAACTTAATACTCTAGATGCATGCTGGATAGCGGTCGATGAGTGGAGTAATAGTAGTAGATGCAGGCAGGAGTCGGTCTACTTGTCTCGAACGTGATGCCTATATACATGATCATACCTAGATATTCTCATAACTATGCTCAATTCTGTCAATTGCTCAACAGTAATTTGTTCACCCACTGTAGAATACTTATGCTCTCGAGAGAAGCCACTAGTGAAACCTATGGCCCCCGGGTCTATCTTTATCATATTAATCTCCTACTACTTAGTTATTTCCTTTGCTTTTTACTTTGCCTTTATTTTACTTTGCATATTTATCACAAAAATACCAAAAATATTATCTTATCATATCTACCAGATCTCACCCTCGTAAGTGGCCGTGTAGGGATTGACAACCCCTATTCGCGTTGGTTGCGAGCATTTATTTGTTTTGTGCAGGTACGAGGGGCTCGCGTGTAGCCTCCTACTGGATTGATACCTTGGTTCTCAAAAACTGAGGGAAATACTTACACTACTTTGCTGCATCATCCCTTCCTCTTCGGGAAAAACCAACGCAGTGCTCAAGAGGTAGCAAGAAGGATTTCTGGCGCCGTTGCCGGGGAGGTCTACGCAAAAGTCAACATACCAAGTACCCATCACATACCCTTATCTCATGCATTACATTATTTGCCATTTGCCTCTTGTTTTCCTCTTCCCCCACTTCACCCTTGCCATTTTACTCGCCCTCTCTCTCTCTATCCTCCCTCTCTTTCTCTATTTGCCTCTTTTTGCCCGCTTGCTTTTTGTTTGCTTGTGTGTTAGTTTGCTTGCTTGTCACGATGGCTCAAGATAATAGTAAATTACGTGACTTCACCAATACCAACAACAATGATTTTATTAGCACTCCGATTGCTCCTCTTACCGATGCTGAATCTTGTGAAATTAATACTGCTTTGCTGAATCTTGTCATGAAAGATCCGTTTTCCGGCCTTCCTAGTGAAGATGCCGCTACCCATCTAAATAGCTTCGTTGATTTGTGTGATATGCAAAAGAAGAAAGATGTGGATAATGATATTGTTAAATTGAAGCTATTTCCTTTTTCGCTTAGAGATCGTGCTAAAGCTTGGTTTTCGTCTTTGCCTAAAAATAGTATTGATTCATGGAACAAGTGCAAAGATGCTTTTATCTCTAAGTATTTTCCTCCCACTAAGATCATCTCTCTTAGAAACGATATCATGAATTTTAAGCAACTTGATCATGAACATGTTGCACAAGCTTGGGAGAGAATGAAACTAATGATACGTAATTGCCCTACTCATGGTTTAAATTTGTGGATGATTATACAAAAAATTTATGCCGGATTGAATTTTGCTTCTAGAAATCTTTTAGATTCGGCCGCGGGAGGCACTTTTATGGAAATCACTTTAGGAGAAGCTACTAAACTCCTAGATAATATTATGGTTAATTATTCTCAATGGCATACTGAAAGATCTACTAATAAAAAGGTGCATGCGATAGAAGAAATTAATGTTTTGAGTGGAAAGATGGATGAACTTATGAAATTATTTGCTAATAAGAGTGTTTCTTCTGATCCTAATGATATGCCCTTGTCTACTTTGATTGAGAATAATAATGAATCTATGGATGTGAATTTTGTTGGTAGGAACAATTTTGGTAACAACGCGTATAGAGGAAATTTTAATCCTAGGCCTCATCCTAGTAATCCCTCTAATAATTATGGTAATTCCTAAAACAATTCTTATGGAAATTATAATAATATGACCTCTGATTTTGAATCTAATATTAAAGAATTTATTACTTCGCAAAAGAATTTTAATGCTTTGATTGAAGAAAAATTGCTTAAGACTGATGAGTTGGCTAGGAACGTTGATGGAATTTCTCTTGATGTTGATTCTTTGAAACTTAGATCTATTCCACCTAAGCATGATGTCAATGAGTCTCTCAAAGCCATGAGAATTTCCATTGATGAGTGCAAAGAAAGAACCGCTAGGATGCGTGCTAAGAAAGATGCCTTTATAAGAGCTTGTTCTTCTAGTTCCTATGAAAATAATGATGAAGATATGAAAGTTATTGATGTGTCCCCTATTCAATCTTTGTTTTGAAATATGAATCTTGATAATGATGGGACTGAATATGATCCACCTTTACCTAGAAGGCGTTACAAGAATTCGGAATTTGTTGATCTTGATGCTAAAATTGATAAAAGTGGGATTGAAGAAATTAAAACCCTAGATGTTGCTAAACCCACTATTATGGATTTCAAGGAATTTAACTATGAAAATTGCTCTTTGATTGATTGTATTTCCTTGTTGCAATCCGTGCTAAATTCTCCTCATGCTTATAGTCAAAATAAAGCATTTACTAAACATATCGTTGATGCCTTGATGCAATCTTATGAAGAAAAACTTGAATTGGAAGTTTCTATCGCTAGAAAACTTTATGATGAGTGGGAACCAACTATTAAAATTAAAATTAAAGATCATGAATTCTATGCTTTATGTGATTTGGGTGCTAGTGTTTCCACGATTCCAAAGGCTTTGTGTGATTTGTTAGGTTTCCGTGATTTTGATGATTGCTCTCTAAACTTGCACCTTGCGGATTCCACTATTAAGAAACCTATGGGAAGAATTAATGATGTTCTTATTGTTGCAAATAGGAATTATGTACCTATAGATTTTATTATTCTTGACATAGATTGCAATCCTTCATGTCCTATTATTCTTGGTAGACCTTTCCTTAGAACGATTGGTGCAATTACTGATATGAAGGAAGGAAATATTAGATTCCAATTTCCATTAAGGAAAGGCATGGAACACTTTCGTAGAAAGAAAATTAAATTACCTTATGAATCTATTATGAGAGCCACTTATGGATTGCCTACCAAAGATGGCAATACCTAGATTTATCCTTGCTTGTTATGCCTAGCTAGGGGCGTTAAACGATAGCGCTTGTTGGGAGGCAACCCAATTTTATTTTTATTCCTTGATTTTTGCCCCTGTTTAGTAATAAATAATTTATCTAGCCTCTGTTTTGGTTGTCTTTTTTGTGTTTAATTAGTGTTTGTTCCAAGTAGAACCGTTGGGAAGACTTGGGGAAAGTCTTCTTAAACTTGCTGTAAAAAATAGAAACTTTAGCGCTCACGAGAACTGCTACCATTTTTATTTGGAGAGTGATATTTAGTTAATTATTTTTCAGATGATTAATAGATAAATTCCTCACGTCTAGAAATTTATTTTAGAATTTTTGGCGTTCCAGATCTTGTGCTAGCTACAGATTACTACAGACTGTTCTGTTTTTGACAGATTCTGTTTTTCGTGTGTTGTTTGCTTATTTTGATGAATCTATGGCTAGTAAAATAGTTTATAAACCATAGAGAAGTTGGAATACAGTAGGTATAACATCAATATAAATAAAGAATGAGTTCATTACAGTACCTTGAAGTGGTCTTTTATTTTCTTTCGCTAACGGAGCTCACGAGATTTTCTACTTTAAGTTTTGTGTTGTGAAGTTTTCAAGTTTTGGGTAAAGATTTGATGGATTATGGAACAAGGAGTGACAAGAGCCTAAGCTTGGGGATGCCCATGGAACCCCCAAGATAATCTAAGGACACCTAAAAGCCAAAGCTTGGGGATGCCCCGGAAGGCATCCCCTCTTTCGTCTACTTCTATCGGTAACTTTACTTGGAGCTATATTTTTATTCGCCACATGATATGTGTTTTGCTTGGAGCGTCTTGTATGATTTGAGTATTTACTTTTTATTTTACCACAATCATCCTTGCTGTACACACCTTTTGAGAGAGCCATACATGATTTGGAATTTGTTAGAACACTCTATGTGCTTCGCTTATATCTTTTGAGTTATGTAGTTTTGCTCTAGTACTTCACTTATATCTTTTAGAGCACGGTGGTGGATTTGTTTTATAGAAACTATTGATCTCTCATGCTTCACTTAGATTATTTTGATATTCTTAAATATCATGGTAATTTGCTTAAAATCATAATATGCTTGGTATACAAGATTAATAATAAAACTTTCTTATGAGTGTTTTGAATACTATGAGAAGTTTGATGCTTGATAATTGTTTCGAGATATGAAGATGGTGATATTAAAGTTGTGCTAGTTGAGTAGTTGTGGATTTGAGAAATACTTGTGTTAAAGTTTGTGATTCCTTTAGCATGCACGTATGGTGAACCGTTATGTGACGAAGTCAGACCATGATTTATTTTTTGATTGTCTTCCTTATGAGTGGAGATCGGGGACGAGCGATGGTGTTTTCCTACCAATCTATCCCCCTAGGAGCATGCACGTAATACTTTGCTTTGATAACTTGTAGATTTTTGCAATAAGTATATGAGTTCTTTATGACTAATGTTGAGTCCACGGATTATACGCACTCTCACCCTTCCACCTTTGCTAGCCTCTCTCATACCCCGCACCT
The DNA here is from genome assembly GCF_056163025.1 of Triticum urartu. Classification (NCBI taxonomy): domain Eukaryota; kingdom Viridiplantae; phylum Streptophyta; class Magnoliopsida; order Poales; family Poaceae; genus Triticum; species Triticum urartu. Next base: position 261,001,089 of record NC_141873.1, read on the forward strand.
TTCGCCAGTATCATACACCCACCATATACCTTCCTCAAAACAGCCACCATACCTACCTATTATGGCATTTCCATAGCCCTTCCGAGATATATTGCCATGCAACTTTCCACCATTCCGTTTATTATGGCACGCTTCATCATTGTCATATTGCTTAGCATGATCATGTAGTCGACATCGTATTTGTGGCAAAGCCACCGTTCATAATTCTTTCATACATGTCACTCATAAGTCATTGCATATCCCAGTACACCGCCAGAGGCATTCATATAGAGTCATATTTTGTTCTAAGTATCGAGTTGTAATTGTTGAGTTGTAAACAAATAAAAGTGTGATGATCATCATTATTAGAGCATTGTCCCAGTGAGGAAAGGATGATGGAGACTATGATTCCCCCACAAGTCGGGATGAGACTCTGGACGAAAAATAAAAAAAGAGAAAAAAAGAGGCCATAAAAAAAGAGAAAAGTCCCAAATAAAAAAATATAAAAAAATGAGAGAAAAAGAGAGAAGGGACAATGCTACTATCCTTTTACCACACTTGTGCTTCAAAGTAGCACCATGATATTCATGATAGAGAGTCTCCTATGTTATCACTTTCATATACTAGTGGGAACTTTTCATTATAGAACTTGGCTTGTATATTCCAATGATGGGCTTCCTCAAATTGCCCTAGGTCTTCATGAACAAGCAAGTTGGATGCACACCCACTTAGTTTCTTTTTGAGCTTTCATATACTTATAGCTCTAGTGCATCCGTTGCATGGCAATCCCTACTCACTCACATTGATATCTATTGATGGGCATCTCCATAGCCCGTTGATACACCTAGTTGATGTGAGACTATCTTCTCCCTTTTTTTGTCTTCTCCACAACCACCATTCTATTCCACCTATAGTGCTATGTCCATGGCTCACGCTCATGTATTGCGTGAAAATTGAAAAAGTTCTAAGAATGTCAAAAGTATGAAACAATTGCTTGGCTTGTCATCGGGGTTGTGCATGATTTAAATATTTTGTGTGGTGAAGATGGAGCATAGCCAAACTATATGATTTTGTAGGAATAACTTTCTTTGGCCATGTTATTTTGAGAAGACATAATTGCTTTGTTAGTATGTTGAAGTATTATTATTTTTATGTCCATATTAAACTTTTGTCTTGAATCTTTCGGATCTGAACATTCATACCACAATTAAGAAGAATTACATTAAAATTATGCCAAGTAGCACTCTGCATCAAAAATTCTGTTTTTATCATTTACCTACTCGAGGACGAGCGGGAATTAAGCATAGGGATGCTTGATACGTCTCCAACGTATCTATAATTTCTGATTGCTCCATGCTAGATTATCTACTGTTTTGGACATTATTGGGCTTTATTATCCACTTTTATATTATTTTTGGGACTAACCTATTAACCGTAGGCCCAGCCCAGAATTGCTGTTTTTTGCCTGTTTTAGGGTTTCGAAGAAAAGGAATATCAAACAAAGTCCAAACGGAATGAAACCTTCGGGAACGTGATTTTCTCAACAAACAAGACCAGGGAGACTTGGACCCTACGTCAAGACACAAAAGAGGAGGCCACGAGGTAGGGGGCGCCTACCCCCCCCCCAGGCGCGCCCTCCACCCTCGTGGGCCCCCTGTTGCTCCACCGACGTACTCCTTCCTCCTATATATACCTACGTACCCCCAAACGATCAGATACGGAGCCAAAACCCTAATTCCACCGCCGCAACTTTCTGTATCCACGAGATCCCATCTTGGGGTCTGTTCCGGAGCTCCGCCGGAGGGGGCATCAATCACAGAGGGCTTCTACATCAACACCATAGCCTCTTCGATGAAGTGTGAGTAGTTTACCTCAGACCTACGGGTCCATAGTTATTAGCTAGATGCCTTCTTCTCTCTTTTTGGATCTCAATACAATGTTCTCCCCCTCTCTTGTGGAGAACTATTTGATGTAATCCTCTTTTTGCGGTGTGTTTGTTGAGACCGATGAATTGTGGGTTGATGATCAAGTCTATCTATGAGCAATATCTGAATCTTCTCTGAATTCTTTTATGTATGATTGGTTATCTTTGCAAGTCTCTTCGAATTATCAGTTTGGTTTGGCCTACTAGATTGATGTTTCTTGCAATGGGAGAAGTGCTTGGCTTTGGGTTCAATCTTGTGGTGTCCTTTCCCAGTGACAGTAGGGCTAGCAAGGCACATATTGTATTGTTGCCATCGAGGATAACAAGATGGGGTTTTCATCATATTGCATGAGTCTATCCCTCTACATCATGTCATCTTGCTTAAGGCGTTACTCTGTTTTTAACTTAATACTCTAGATGCATGCTGGATAGCGGTCGATGAGTGGAGTAATAGTAGTAGATGTAGGCAGGAGTCGGTCTACTTGTCTCGGACGTGATGCCTATATACATGATCGTACCTAGATATTCTCATAACTATGCTCAATTCTGTCAATTGCTCAACAGTAATTTGTTCACCCACCGTAGAATACTTATGCTCTCGAGAGAAGCCACTAGTGAAACCTATGGCCCCCGGGTCTATCTTTATCATATTAATCTCCTACTACTTAGTTATTTCCTTTGCTTTTTTACTTTGCCTTTATTTTACTTTGCATCTTTATCACAAAAATACCAAAAATATTATCTTATCATATATATCAGATCTCACTCTCGTAAGTGGCCGTGTAGGGATTGACAACCCCTATTCGCGTTGGTTGCGAGGATTTATTTGTTTTGTGCAGGTACAAGGGACTCGCGTGTAGCCTCCTACTGGATTGATACCTTGGTTCTCAAAAACTGAGGGAAATACTTATGCTACTTTGCTGCATCATCCCTTCCTCTTCGGGGAAAACCAATGCAGTGCTCAAGAGGTAGCAAGGTTGTTTGACATTATCTCACTTGATGAATGGAGAACCCAAGCCTATGAGAATGCCAAATTGTTTAAAGAAAAAGTTAAAAGATGGCATGACAAAAGAATACAAAAGCGTGAATTTAATGTATGTGATTATGTATTGCTATAAACTCTCGTTTAAGGTTTTTTGCAGGAAAACTTCTCTCTAAGTGGGAAGGTCCTTACATTATCGAGGAGGTCTATCGTTCCGGTGCCATAAAAATCAACAATTTCGAAGGCACAAATCCGAAGGTGGTGAACGGTCAAAGAATTAAACACTATATCTTAGGTAATCCTATAAATGTTGAAACCAATGTTATTGAAATTGTAACCCTGGAGGAATACATAAGGGACACTTTCCAGAACGTTTCAGACTCTGAAAAGGAATAGGTATGTGGTACGGTAAGTAAACCGACTCCAAAACAGTTCTAATGGCAATTTTCTTCCGTTTTGGAATATTTAGAAAAGTAGAAAATTAAGAAGCAGTCCGGAAAGGACACGAGGGCCCCACGAGGGTGGAGGGTGCGCCCTACCCCCTGGGCGCGCTCCCCTACCTTGTAGGCACCTCGTGTGCTCTCCGGACTCCGTTTTCTTACACGATATGTATTTTGGTCGGTAAAAATTCATTATATAATCTCCCGGAGGTTTTGAACTCTGTATCACGCAAACATCTCTTGTCTTTGTTTCGAGTTGTTTTCTGTCAGGGTTGTCGAGGCCAGGCACTATGTCGTCTCCCTCCTCCAACCATGAGGGCAACGATGCTTGGCTAATGAAGATAGAGCTGAAGAGAGAAGAACCCATGGAGATCAACAAGGATGAAGGGATCAAGAAGGCCATGGAGGACCAAGTTCCGGCAACAGAAGACACCCTTCAACTTGATCACAATATTCTTATTCCAACTGAGATCGAAGCTTTCAAGATGATTGAGTTAGCTCGTATACAAAATAAGTATCTCACACGTGAAAATATTTTGTTGAAGGAGCATATCATCGCACTCAAAGGCATTATCCGCAAGTTAGAAGACCTCCTACGCTCGATGTGCGACTATCCATCATCAACAACTCCACCTTCTTCACCAACAAAGGAGACATAATCACATGGGTATGGGCACTCCCCTTGGCAACTGCCAAGCTTGGGGGAGTGCCTCGGTATCGTATCACCATCACTTTTATCTTTACCGCTTTTCTAGTTCAATCCTTTTGGTAATATTTTGATCTAGTAGAATAAAAGCTTTTAGTATGATCTACTTGTGAGTTTTGCTTTATGATCCTTCTATGTAATCGAGTCCGTGAGCTGTATATAATAAAGATTAGTGTTGAGTCAAGGGCTTGATTATCTTGCCATGATCTTGAGGGAATAGAATAAAAGAAAAAGAATAAAAAGAATAAAAGAGATCATATGGATCTTATGGAGAGTAATGAGCTCACATAGAAAGGTATGATGAATAACAGTTGTTGAGAGTTGACAAGCATATTTTTGGTCATCATTGCAATTTATAGGAAGTAATAAAGAAAGAGAGGTCTTCACATATAAATATACTATCTTGGACATCTTTTATGATTGTGAGCACTCATTAAAATATGACATGCTAAAGAGTTGACGTTGGACAAGGAAGACAACGTAATGGGTTATGTTTTCTTACATCTGAGATAAATTATATTGTCTTGGATCATCCAACATGATTGAGCTTGCCTTTCCCCCTCATGCTAGCCAAATTCATGGCACCAAGTAGAGATACTACTTGTGCTTCCAAATACCCTTAAACCAGTTTTGCCATGAGAGTCCACCATACCTACCTATGGATTGAATAAGATCCTTCAAGTAAGTTGTCATCGGTGCAAAGCAATAAAATTTCTCTTTAAATATGTATCAATTATTAGTGTGGGAGAAAATAAGCTTTATACGATCGTGTGATATGGAAGAAATAAAAGCGATGGACTGCATAATAAAGGTCCATATCACAAGTGGCAATATAAAGTGACGTTCTTTCGCATTAAGATTTTGTGCATCTAACCATAAAAGCGCATGACAACCTCTGCTTCCCTCTGTGAAGGGCATATCTTTTACTTTTATCTCCTACCTTACATAAGAGTCATGGTGATCTTCACCCTTCCTTTTTACATTTTATCTTTTTGTCAAGCACAACATGATGGAAAGATCCTGGTATATATGGCTAATTGGATGTGAGTTTTCATGAATTATTATTGTTGACATTACCCTTGAGGTAAAACGTTGGGAGGCAAAACTAGAAGCCCCTATCTTTCTCTGTGTCCGATTAAAACTCCATACCCATAAGTATTGCATGAGTGTTAGCAATTGTGAAAGACTATATGATAGTTGAGTATGTGGACTTGCTGAAAAGCTCTTATATTGACTCTTTCTTATGTTATGATAAATTGCAATTGCTCCTATGACTGAGATTATAGTTTGTTAGTTTTCAATGAAGTTTATGATTCATACCTGAAATTGTGATTGAATTATTACTCTAGCATAAGAGATCATATGACAAGAATTATATAAGTTGTTGTTCTAAGAATGATCATGATGCCCTCATGTCCGTATTTTATTTTTATCAACACCTCTATCTCTAAACATGTGGACATATTTTTCGATTTCGGCTTTCGCTTGAGGACAAGCAAGGTCTAAGCTTGGGGGAGTTGATACGTCCATTTTGCATCATGCTTTTATATCGATATTTATTGCATTATGGGCTGTTATTACACATTATGTCACAATACTTATGTCTATTCTCTCTTATTCTACAAGGTTTACATAAAGAGGGAGAATGTCGGCAACTGGGATTCTGGGCTGGAAAAGGAGCAAATATTAGAGACATATTCTGCACAGCTCCAAAAGTCCTGAAACTTCACGGAAGGCATTTTCGGAATATATAATAAATACTGAGCGCAAGAAGTTCACCAGGGGGGCCACACCCTGCCCATGAGGGTGGGGGCGCGCCCTACTCCCCTGGGCGCGCCCCCTACCTCGTGGCCCCCCTGGTGGCCCTCCGGTGGCCATCTTCTGCTATATGGAGTCTTTCGATGAGAAAAAAATCATAAGCCATCTTTCCATACGAGACTCCGCCGCCACGAGGCGGAACCTTGGCGGAACCAATCTACGGCTCTAGCGTAGTTGTTCTATCGAGGAAACTTCCCTCCGGGAGGGGGAAATCATCGTCATCACCAACGCTCCTCTCATCGGGAGAGGGCAATCTCCATCAACATCTTCACCAGCACCATCTCCTCTCAAAACCCTAGTTCATCTCTTGTATCCAATTCTTGTCTCCAAGTCTGGGATTGGTACCTGTGGGTTGCTAGTAGTGTTAATTACTCCTTGTAGTTGATGCTAGTTGGTTCATTTGGTAGAAGATCATATGTCCAGATCCTATATGCACATTAATACCCCTCTGATTATGAACATGAATATGCTTTGTGAGTAGTTATGTTTGTTCCTGAGGACATGGGAGAAGTCTTGCTATTAGTAGTCATGTGAATTTGGTATTCGTTCGATATTTTGATGAGATATATGTTGTCTTTCCTCTAGTGGTGTTATGTGAACGTCGACTACATAACACTTCACCACTATTTGGGCCTAGAGGAAGGCATTGGGAAGTAATAAGTAGATGATGGGTTGCTAGAGTGACAGAAGCTTAAACCCTAGTTTATGTGTTGCTTCGTAAGGGGCTGATTTGTATCCATATGTTTCTTGCTATGGTTAGGTTTACCTTAATACCTTTGTTGTAGTTGCGGATGCTTGCAATAGAGGTTAATCATAAGTGGGATGCTTGTCCAACTAAGGACAGTACCCAAGCACTGGTCCACCCACATACCAAATTATCAAAGTACCAAACGAGAATCATATGATCGTGATGAAACCTAGCTTGGCGATATTCCCATGTGTCCTCGGGAGCGCTTTACATCATATAAGAGTTTGTCCAGGCTTGTCCTTTGCTACAAAAAGGATTGGGCCACCTTGCTACACTTTATTTACTTTTGTTACTTATTGCTCGTTACCAATTATCTTATCACAAAACTATCTGTTACCTATTATTTCAGTGCTTGCAGAGAATACCTTGCTAAAACCGCTTATCATTTCCTTCTACTCCTCATTGGGTTTGACACTCTTACTTATCGAAAGGACTGCGATAGACCCCCTATACTTGTGGGTCATCAGCCATCTGTGCACTGATGAAAATGGTATTGACTTCGATCATAAGGTATACCGCTCCATGATTGGTTCCTTATTGTACTTATGTGCATCTAGGCCAGATATAATGCTTAGTGTTTGCATGTGTGCCCGATTTCAAGCTGCACCGAAGGAATCACACCATAAGGCTGTGAAACATATTCTTTGATATCTAGCTCACACACCAACACTTGGATTATGGTACCCCAAGGGCTCGGCTTTTGATCTCATTGGATATTCTGACTATGACTATGCTGGTGACCGTGTGGATCGCAAGTCAACATATGGTACATGTCATTTCCTCAGACGATCCTTGGTCTGTTGGTCCTCGAAGAAACAGAACTGCGTATCCTATCTACTGCTGAATCTGAGTACATTTCTGCTGGTTCTTGCTGTGCTCAATTGCTGTGGATGAAGCAAACTCTCAAGGACTATGGCGTCAACGTAAAGAATGTGCCTCTCTTCTGTGACAATGAGAGTGCCATCAAGATTGCTCACAACCCAGTTCAGTACTCGAAGACAAAGCACATACAGATTCGTCATCATTTTCTTCATGATCATGTGTTGAAGGGCGACATTTCTATTAAGCATGTGAAGACTGAAGAATAGCTAGCCGATATCTTCACAAAGCCCTTGGATGAGAAGAGATTTAGCAAGTTGCGGTGTGAGCTAAATATCTTAGAATCTTCGAATGTTCTTTGAAAAAGACACTCAAAATAACACTTATGCAAAATTGATGACTTAGATGTGCAACACATGAAGAAACGTTTTTCTTCAATCAATGAAGACTAACACTCTAAGTGTGAAGAAATTAACAAAGAATTTGATTCTCAGAACCCTACGACAATTGTACGCGGTGTGTGAAATAATCATTCTTATACGGTGGGTCACGCCACCACCAAAAGTTGAAAATCTTCAATTGAGCTTTTCCTCGGTTCTTTGAAATTCCTCATTTGTTTTTCAACTTTGTAGTGTCTTCACTGTTTCCGACGTTTTTCTTCATTGGCTATATATATATATGAGTTTCTGTCCTCTACAGCATTCACTTATGGCTAATTCTTCAAGTTGCTTTTTCTGCTAAGTGAATGTGATCGGACCCTACCCCCTCTATGCTAAACTCAACCGATTCTATTCACAAATTCTTCATATGCGTTCTATTTGAAACTCGTTCAAAATCTTCACTGTGTCCTTGTCGGCTGAAGAAATTGCGAACGGAACTTTAAAACCTATCTTATCTAAATTTTCGGCTTTGCCGCTCAAACCTTTCCACATCCCACGACAACACTTATCCATTCACCCACGATCTCACATGATTTCCACTTCTCAGTATGTGGGTGACACGTGTCAAGCGAATGAGAAGGGTCAGGGGCACGTTCATCCAAATTCTTAGGGCTAACGGTTTTTCACCATGGCTATAAATACCCCCTCCCCTTCCTCACTTCTCTTTTACTCTACTTGACCTCACTCTAGCTCGAGCTTCTCAAACCCTAGCGCCGCCGCTACTTCATCGTCGCCGGTGAGGAAGAGCTTCACTGCCTCGACCTCATTGCCGTCGTACTCGCGCCGGCCGCAGATTTCTTCGCTCCGCCATCGCCTTAGCTGTCTTCCTCTGTCGAGTTAGGGCATGGAAGATCTGCACTGACGAACTTCACATCTCCACTTCCCAGTTCGTCGTGTTCTTCGTATAGGGTAATTAAAAGTTACTTGTATTGCCCTCTTTGATTCAAATGATTTCTACAAAATCCTCAAAGGTGTTTTTCTTCATATCTTCACACACTAAAACACCTCACATGTCATCTGTTCTTGTTTCGTTTCTCTAAGCTATATTTTTCTTCAAGATTCCTCAAATGTGTGGATTTTCGATCTATACATCTCTGGAACCTAAGACAAAGAACACTTACAGAAATTCTTCAAGACTCATCTGGTCAAATTCCTCAAACTTGTTCTTTTTGAAAAACCTCTGAGAACGCATATGACCTCTCCAAATTCCTCGCAACTATACTCTGTTCACAGGTACTCATGTCAGCTGCTGAATCACTAGGTTCTCATCAACTTAACTCATTTGCAGCGTTCCTCGAAGACAAGTTACATACATCTTCAGAGAATTCCATTGTTCAAATTCCTCAACTGAAGAAAAAGGATGACGGTAAGAAGCCACAGAAAGGAGGAAAGAGGTCTGAGATCAATACTGCTTTTGAGATCCCTGATGACATATATAAGGACTATTGCACTCCTGATGAGGCCACTCATGGCATTGAAACCAAGAATGAGCGCAGAGTGCGCATTCAAAGAATAGAGAGGAGATGGGCAAGAGAGTGGAGGGAGTACAGATATGTTACTCCAAAATACATGAAGAAATTCGCTCTAAATCCTCCATGCCCAAGACCTCTGTTGGCACCTGGCCAAGAAGCAGATCCCACCAGCCTTAAGCACGGTGAGGATTATCCTGATGAATGGGCCAAGCGCCAGGCCAAGTTGGCCAGACAAGCAAGAGAAGCAGTGAGGAAATTCAATGAAGACTCTGTTGCTGCTACTGCCACTGCTGAGGCCTCTGCAAGCAAGCCAAAGAAGGTCATGCCAAAGAAGCCTACTCACAAGCCAAGTGCTTCTCCATCAATGCCCTCATGGCCAAGTTCCTCGGCAATTCCCTCACGGCCAGACTCTTCAAAGCCCTCACGACCGACTCCTCATGCTGCTCCTAAGTCCTCAGCTCCTCCACCAAAGTCCTCAGCTGCTCCGACAAAATCCTCAGCACCTGCGCATCTCGCCACGTGCCAAAGGACGAAGGGCATTTCTATTGCCTCAGGAGCATCTGTTAGTTCCTCAGCACCACTGCATTCCTCAACTGGTCCCACTCTGTTGAAGACCAAGGAAATTTCTGGATGAGGCTCTCGACCAAGTCCTCAGAAGAAGCAAGTCGCCTTCAAAGTGTCGTCTAATGAAGACGAAGCTGATGATGAGGAACTTACCGAAATCATCAGAGACAGGCAAGTCAGGGCCGCTAGAGCCAAGGGCACAAGTGTGCCTCTGCTTTTGGATCCAAAGTTGATCCTTGAGTATATTGACCTATGGCACAAGGACCCAAATACTCCTATGCCTGATTTCAAGCTGACTCCTGGCCAAAGTCATATGTTGACTCACTTCATACAAGAAGAGAAATGCAAGTATGAGAAGGCTAGGCAGATCAAGAAGGCACAATGCAAAAAGGAGCGCTTCCTGAAGAAGAACGTTGTCTCTATGACAACTGAAGAACTTGTCACAATTCAATCTGAGATCAAGAAACTCAATGATGAATTTGACGCATACCACGCTGACTGGCTGGGAGCCAAGGTTCGTTTTGTGAAACTCGCTGACAACTTCACTTCAAATGTTGCAGTCCCAACACAACCGGAAATTCCTTAAGCTGAAGCATCTGCTCAGCCGACTGAAGAAAATGCCAGCACCGCTGATGACAATCAGGCTGCTGAAGAAAATGTGAGTTCCAGGGCTGATGATTGCATTCCAGCCGCTGATGAAATTGCCAGGGCATCCACTAGTGGTGCGCGTGAAGAAAGTGAAGACGTCAGGGCAACTGCATCAGTTGTGCCTGAAGAAACTCAACCAAATTCCTCTGCTCCTCCTGCGCCAACCCAAACTCCGATCCTTCCATCTGCATCAGATGTGAAGAAGACTAAGGCTGCAGAGCGTGTAGCAGTGAAGAAAAGGAAGGCATCAACTGCATCAGATTCTTCCACTCAGAAGAAGATGAAGCCACTGGCAAGCTCGTTTGCAAACCCAATTGATGGTGTTCCTATCTCAACCATGCCATCAAAGGACCTTGTTCCTTTTGATGAAGAATATGTGATTCCAAGTGAATCCGATGAAGAGAATCCCTCTACTGCTTCGTCAGAGCAGATGGATGAAGAAATTGAAGTGGATACAATCCCTTCAACACCAGTTGTCTCCTCGCCTATGCCTCAATTTACTGCTGAAGAGGCCGGCGTTGAAGAAATGGAAGATGAAGATGTGGACATTGGCTGTACCACACCCGTGCTAAGTGATGAATTTTGGGAAAGTCAGCACCCCAACTCTCCACTCTTCACACCATTGCAACAAATTCCTCTGTCCCTAGTAACTACTGTACATATGGGATCTGATGAACCACATGCCACACCGTCCGTCCATGAAGAAATTCCAGCCACTAGTGCTGAAGATCATGTAAATGAAGAATTGAAGTCCCAGGCTGCCACTGAAGAAGCACCTGAAATTCCTCAGCCTATGGAACCTGAGATCAAGATCCCGGAGGTTGTGATGCAATTGACTGACACTCCTCACCCTAAGCCAAAGGATCCATTCTCAAAGAAGCAGAAATTCAAGGCTGATGATTTCTTCGGCGAGCACATGTTCTTCACTGACTACAATCCCTATGATTCTTCTCGTCTTAGAAGGAAGCGCTTCTGGACTGCCAGCCAGGCCAACTTCTATTCTTCACTGCTTTTCAACAAGGACAAAATCTCCTACCATGAGCATATTCCTCATGTGGACATGGAATCATTGCCTTGTTTCACTCCTGTGCTTAGTCTGCTTCATGACGCAGGCCTCCTCAACTTTTGCACTGACATCGTTGATTGGAATGAAGAGCTCATTCTTCAGTTCTACGCTACACTGCATATCACAGGTGATCTTGAAGATATCAACACCTGGGTCTTGGACTGGATGACCGATAATACTCACTATAAGGCACCGGCCTTTGAATTGCTTCACGCCCTGCCCATCAGTCCACCCAGTGAAGGAGCTCGATGCTTGTACCATGAACCTGAACTCACTGCTCATTACATGCAAGTGATAATGAAGCCTCTGAAGCCCGGTCAAGCCCCAAGGACCAAATTCCTCGTAAAGGATTTACTCTATGTGCCCAGAACCGTCTATCGCATTCTGACGAGGACAATGAGTCCCATCAAAGGCCACGACTCATCTGATGAGGAAAAGTTGGCATCATGAAGAATCTGCTATTCAACATCGTTCATAGCATTCCTATCAACTATCACAATTTCTTCATGAGGACTCTGGCAAATGCTGCACTTTCTCCGTTTGAGCTGAAGCCTTATGCACCTTGGATTATGAGATTCCTCAGGACAAGGACTTCACTCAACTTCAAGGCTGATTTTCAGAATCACCTCAGCTACTTGCCCCCGATTGAAGTCCTCAAGAAGACTTTTACTTCAATTGATGAAAAGGGCAAGGCTCCTGCTGTCATTGATGAAGGTATTCGTTCATTGGATGGTCAGTTTCGCAAAGCTGCATCTTATTCCACCAATGATGACTCTGCCACTCATGATTCTGCTGCCCATGCCTCCAAGCCAAATCCTCAAGCCACTGCTCCTAGTGTGATGACTGACCGTGAGCTTCTTCTTAGTCTTCATCAGAAGGTGGATCGAAACCATAAATGGGTTAAGCATCAGTTTGCTTCATTTCTTCACAACATGACCGCTACACACAATGCAGTGAAGAAAAACCACTACTACCTCCATGAGGTTTTCAGCCGCACCTGGGCTATTTTGTCCCATGTCTATAGTGAAGAAGATCTGAAGAAAATGGGTCTCAAGGAAGATTTTGACTGGCCTGCACCTCCACTGAAGAAATTCAAGAAGGTCAAGGTCCCTTCCTTGGTGGCCAGCTCTTATTCTTCATCGTGTGACACCGATGAGCATGAAGACTTGGACGACACTGCGGCAGGACCTACATCAACACACGACCCCAACAACGCTGGCGCTCCTTCATCAACTTGATATTCCTCAGGGGCGTTAGTCCTCATTTTCGATCCTTTTGGTCATTTGATGACAAAGGGGGATTTGAGTTAGTCTTCAAGCGGGTCTATCTTATATGGGCGTTCTTTTGCTCAGTTACAACTCTCGTTCTTCTGACACTTTATTGGATCGAGTTGTAAACTTAAACCCGATGGTGCTCTGATACTTTTGATGCGTTTTTCTGCATGCTTATTCCTCATATATGTTAATGCATGCATGCTGAATTACTCAGTCACCATATTTCATCATGCATTTCAAATTCTTCATATTATGTCAAATGCGTGTATGAATTACAAGATATAGGGGGAGATCTCCATGATTCTATTCTTCAAAGTGTGCAATGCTTCAAAAGCAAATTCCTCACTATGCACTTCTTCAGGGGGAGTTCTTCTATATCTTGCAATCAAATTCCTCAATATCAGTATTTACACTTCATGTGTTTATCCCCGTTGAAAACTTAACCTATATTGTCATCAATCACCAAAAGGGGGGAGACTGTAAATGCATCTAGTGCCCCTTAGTGATTTTGGTGTATTGAAGACTTATAGGTTAAGGGACTAATGCGTTTGTGAGTGTACACAGGTCTATAAGTCTATGAGGAGTTTGATATTTACAGAGAAAGTCGACCCCTAAAAATGAAGTTCTTGGACTGAAGACTTTGGATTTCTGAAGACTTTGAAAGTGAAGAAATTGGTGTGACCTTGAAGACTTGGTATTCATTTGAGGAACATGAAGCGTGAAGACTTTTGTTTTCGTAGTTTCATTTTCTCTTTCTTGAGTCATAGGAAACACCGTACTGTTAAAGGGGGTCGAGGAAATACTAAGGAAATATTTCCATGTTATGCTCAACTCAAAATCCTACACCTACCAATCCCTTCGAGTGAAGCCATTGGAAATCTCATACAGTTCAGTCATATTCTTCAGTGACAGAGACAAAGTTCTTCTAGTCTCTGAGGAATCTATTCTGACTGAGGAGTTAGGAATTCGCCAGTGCGGATTGCCTACACAGTGAGGAACATGATAGCCCTAATGAATTTGATACTAAAAATTCCGACCGTTGCTGTGCTATGCGCCAGCTGTCCCAAAATATCTATCCATCTAACGGTCATATCATTGAAGGGCATTTATGTCTTATCATGCCGGGCTTCTCCCTAGGCTATAAATAGCCCCCCCCCCTACAACCACTAGCTGGTTGGCTGCTCTGAGAGAAACTGACACTTGTCATTTGAGAGCATCCCATCCTCCGAGGACTTTGAGTGAAAATCATCAAGTGAGGAAAACCCAAACCCAAACACCTACAAATCCCAAGTGATTGAGCATCACTGAAGAGATTGATCCTGCATGGATCCGACGCTTGTTACCTTTGAAGATTGTGAATCTTCCAGACGGTTAGGCGTCATGGTCTAGAGCATTCAATAGGAAATTGTGGATCGCCGACTGACCAAGTCTGTGAAGGTTTGGAAGTCACCTGAAGACTTACCACGAGTGATTGGGTGAGGTCTGTGTGACCTTAGCTCAAGGGGAATACGGTGATGACTGAGTGTTCTGAACTGCGTGTTCAGAACTGGGTGTCTGGGACTGTGTGTCATCAGGTTTAAATACCTAGCCGCCCTAACCAGACGTACAATTGTCACAGCAGTTGGAACTGATCTACCAAATCATTGTCTTCACCAAGCTACCTGGTTCCATTTCCTCAACCCTTCCATTTCCTCATTTATGTGTTGAGTGCTTGTTCATATCTGTTTGAAGACTTTGACTAAAGACTTTCTCAATTTCCTCGGTTCAATTTCCTTAGTCTGTTTGTCTTATCCTGTGTTATCCTGTGTTTACGCTTTCCGTACTCTATGCTTGTCTTCATTTCATCATGATGACCATGCTTGTGTTCTGTTATGTTTACTTCTGAGTACTTATTCCACTGCAAGTAGTCCTCCGCTAAGGAATTTCCTCACCCTGAAATTCCTCAATGAATGATTCATAAAAATTGCCTATTCACCCCCCTCTTGTCGATATAACGCACTTTCAGCTGTGATAGCTCATATTATAGATAGAGCCTCGCTCATCCACATCGGATCTACTCCTCGAGAGAGACCGCGGCCCCTCTACGGGGAAGATCCCCTTGGATTCAAGACCCCCTTTTGGGTGGCCCCATTCAAGACCTCCTTTGGAGAAGAACCGGTTACCATGTATCGTCCCTTGTTGACCGTGGATCGTGTGAATTCTTTTGTGTTCGAGAATCTAGCATATGTGTGATCATTCTTGTTGGTTTTAGTGTTTCTCTTGTGTTTCCCTTCGTGTTCTTCGCGGGATCCCCTCCTTTCGTGAAAGATCGGCCATATAGGGTTCCACCCTACATCAATGTTCTTCACTTAGAATCATTTGAGCTTATCAAAAGCAACATATGAAATTAGTCCCAAAGTGATAGATATTCAAGAGAGATATAATAAAAACTTTCATGAATATCATTAGATAAAATAAACTTCATTCTTTGTAATGGTTTTGAGATATGATGATAGTGATATGTGAGTCATGTTGGTGAGTAATTATGCTTTAGTAAGAATATTGGGGTTAAGGTTTGTGATTCCCTATGCAAGCACGAAAGCCAATAGTTATGCAATGAAATTACATCCTACTTGTGGTGCATTATTCGGTGTTAGTTATGCTTAATGCTCGCTTATGTGATTTTTTGTTTCTTGGTTGGTTGCTTCTCAATCTTTTGCTAGCCTCCACTTGTACTAAGCGGGAATACTACTTGTGCATCCAAAATCCTTTAAACTAGTTTTGCCATATGAGTCCCCCATACCTACCTATATGCGGTATTTCTATGCCATTCAAAGCAAATTTGTATGTGCCATCTCTAATTTTCAAAATGAATTTCCTTTTTGTGTGCTCGTACCACTCATGAAGCGGTAGGGGGTGGCCAATATTTTCCCTGCTAGATGTGTTATTCTCAAGATGAGTGTTTATTCACTTGTCATTGCACGAGAGTGTGGCAAAGGTATTAGGGATGCCCAGTCCCGAAATGAAAAAGAAATTTACTTTATGTTGTAAAATAATAAATTCCTTGAGAAGTGTTGGTATGGAAGGCACCTGTGGATACGGCTAGCCATTGAATGTGAAAGAATGGTGGAAAAAGGAATAAACTTTATTTTCTGTTTGGGAACCGCCTATGATATATCTAGCATGGAAAGTGTTGGGAATTAGTCCATCATTTTCGTTGACGGGAAAAGTATGCCACCCAAAAATTTTACCTCTCACTTTTTTTCCTTTGAGCTCTCGCACCTCTACAAATCCCTACTTCCTCTGCGAAGGGCCTTTATATTTACTTTATGCAATTTTTATTTTTATTTTTGAGTCTCCATCTTCTCTTATAAAGCACCAACTAAGGGGCACTATGATCGTGCTTGAGCATTGGAGGTAGCTAATATGCGAGTGTGTTTCATGAATGGATCAATGATTGAGCATGATGGGCTAGGGATAACTTTCTCTACAATTGATATTTTGAAAGACATGGTTGCTTGTTGATATGCTTGAGTACTAAAATCTTCATGTCAAAACTAGACTATTGCTTTGAATCATATAAAAGTCCATATGTCCATGATACAAAAGAAAATAATATGTGATGAACATGTTAGGCAACATTTCACATCAAAAATTATGTTTTTATCATTTACCTACTCGAGGACGAGCAGGAATTAAGCTTGGGGATGCTGATACGTCTCCGACGTATCTATAATTTTGATTGTTTCATGTTGTTATATTATCAACCTTGGATGTTTTACAATCATTTTATAGCAACTTTATATCATTTTTTGGGACTAACCTATTGACATAGTGCCCAGTGCCAGTTGTTGTTTTTTGCTTGTTTTTTACTTCACAGAAAATCAATACCAAACGGAGTCCAAACGCAGCGAAACTTTTTGGAAAAAATTTCTGGACCAGAAGACACATGTTGGGCCAAAGAAGTACTAGAGGGGGCTCCGAGGGGAGCACAACCCACCTGGGCGCGCTTGGGGGCCCAGGCGCTCCCTGGTGGGTTGTGCCTACCTCAGTGGCCTCCCGCACCGTCTCTTCACCCTATAAATACCCAAATATTCCAAAAACCCTAGGGGAGTCGACGAAACACAATTCCAGTCGCCGCAAGTTCCAGAACCACGAGATCCAATCTAGACACCATCACGGAGGGGTTCATCATCCTCATTAGTGCCTCTCCGATGATGAGTGAGTAGTTCATTGTAGACCTATGGGTCCGTAGGCAGTAGCTACATGGCTTCTTCTCTCTTTTTGATTCTCAATACAATGGTCTCTTGGAGATCTATTTGATGTAAATCTTTTTGCGGTGTGTTTGTTGGGATCCGATGAACTTTGAGTTTATGATCAGATCTATTTTATCCATGTAAGTTATTTGAGTTTTGATATCTTATATGCATGGTTACTTATAGTCTCTTATTTCTTATTCAAATCTTTGGTTTAGTTAGGCCGACTAGATCAATTTTCTTGCCATGTGAAGAGGTGCTTTGTGATGGCTTCGATCGTGCGGTGTTCTTTCCCAGTGACAGAAGGGGCAGCAAAACACGTATTGATCGTTGCTATATATTAAGGATAACAAGATGGGGTCTATTCCTACATGAATAGATCTTGTCTACATCATGTCATCATTCTTATTGCATTACTCCGTTTCTCCATGAACTTAATACACTAGATGCATGCTGGATAGCGGTTGATGTGTGGAGTAATAGTAGTAGATGCAGGCAGGAGTCGGTCTACTAATCTTGGACGTGATGCCTATATAATGATCATTGCCTGGATATCGCCATAATTATTTGAGTTTCTACCAATTGCCCAATAGTAATTTGTTTACCCACCATATGCTATTTTCTCGAGAGAATCCACTAGTGAAATCTACGGCCCCCGGGTCTATTTTCTCATCATATATTTTCAGATCTATATTGTTATTTGCCTTTTCCTTTATTTGCATCTTTTATTTTCATATCTATATTATTAAAAACCCAAAAATATCTCACTGAATTTTATTTGCTGTTATTTTATTTGCATCTACCAATCTATATTTTACCAATCTTTTACACGAGAGGGGTTGACAACCCCTCTTACGCGTCGGGTTGCAAGTATTTGTTCTTTGTGTGCAGGTACTATTTACATAGTGTTGCTTGGTTCTCCTAGTGGTTCGATAGCCTTGGTTTCATCACTGAGGGAAATACCTACCGTAGTTGTGCTGCATCATCCCTCCCTCTTCAGGGAAATACTGACGCGGACACGAGCCATCAACCGATAGACCCAACCAAATTCTGGAGGACATGTTCAGAGCTTGTGCGCTAGATTATGGATCTAGTTGGGATGATAATTTACCTATGTAGATTTCTCATACAACAACAGCTACCAAACCAGTTTGAAGATGGCTCCTTTCGAAGCCTTGTACAGAAGGAAATGCAGGACACCATTGATGTGGGATGGTATTGGAGACCGTAATTTATTCGGTCCATATCTGATTAGAGACTTCGAAGAGAAAGTCAAGTTGATTCGCGATAGACTCAAGATAGCCTAGTCCACGCAGAAGAGTTATGCTGATACTAAACGCTAGGAAGTAACCTACAAAGTCAGAGAATGAGCATATCTCCGTCTGCCCCGACTTTGATGAGTCAAGAGGTTTGGAGTTAAAGGAAAGTTAGCACCAAGATTTGTTGGGAATTACAAAATTCTTGAACGCAAAGGAGAAGTCGCATACAAGTTGGAACTACCAGAAGGTTTGTCAGGAGTTCATGATGTATTTCATGTTTCCCAGCTGAAGAAGTGTCATGCAGAGATGGTTGATATTCCTTTTAGAGACACAGTGCCACTAGAGTCCATACAACTTGATAGTGATCCGACATATGAGGAGAAGCCCGTCAAGATTCTTGATACCGCGAACAGAGTTACAGTCGTGGAAGTGTCACGGCAAATGTCCTCGTAGAAGGACTTAGTTGTGGAGCCATTGCGACGAGGTTAGCTTAAAGGGGTTAAAAGGGACAAAGGAGACAGAGAGTTTATACTGGTTCGGCCCCTTGCGGTGAAGGTAAAGGCCTACTCCAGTTTGAGGTGGTATTGCTAGGGTTTCGATTACCAGGGAGCAAACACGCTTTGCCTGGCTTTCGATTTGTTGTTTCTTGCCCTAAGCCGCTGCCGGGTCATCCCCTTATATACATGGGTTGACGCCCTGCGGCCTACAGAGTCCCGGCCGGCTCATACAAACGTGTTCGACTCCATGACTTATCTTACATACCTTACAATACAAGTTTAGATATACATGGCAGTTTACACTTATGGGCCTTAAGCCGCCCCCAGACTTGGGCCTTTTAACAAGCCTAACTATGAACTGCCATCTTCAGTGTATTCTTGGGCTTCATTTAGATGAACCGTCATAATGGATGACCCAACCCCTCCTGGGCGGGTCATATCTGATAGTCATATACCCAACATTAGGCCCCAGGTTGATTTGAACTTTTTCATGTCAATCTTCAACATTTAGAAAAAAATCCTTCTTCATCTTCATGTGCCATGCTGTAACCCGCCATGACATCATCTCCGTGAATTGTGGTAACCCGCAGTGACGTCACCTGTAATTAATACGACGCACGGCCCAAATAAATCTTTTTCTTAACTGGCCCTTCCAAAAATCGAGGCACTCACGCCGTCACATATCCACCTTTATGTCTCCTCAATTCCCGCATATGCCCCTTATCCTTCCGGCCTTATAAATAGGGCCATGAGCTCACTTTTCATTCTCCCCCTTTGCCTTCTCTCCTTCTTCTTCCTCCTCGCGACGTCTCAGTGCACCCGAGCTCCGCTGCCGTCGACCTTCGTCCTCTTCATCAGCTCCGGCCGCTGCATCACCCTGAACTGACCAGAACACCGCAGCGTCTCTCCGCTGTCTCATCATCATCAGTAAGTCTTCCCTTTCCTCGCAATAGATCTGTCATTAGGGTTTCTCTGTTCGTAGGTGTTCATCACCGTTCTTCTCTTTCTCCATCCCAGATCGCACAGTTTTGATCTGAAAGTGGCATAAATATCGCGTGGTAACAGTTTTAGCACTTATTTTTATATCCGACCATATCTTTCTTATAACAGATCTCATCTGAACATCCTCGCTCTTCTGTTGCCGCCACCTTTAGGTTTAGATTTTATTCCATTTTTCTGAATAACTGCATATCCAATCTTATAAGTTCAATCTGCGAAACCTGTTTGTCCCAACACTTAGTAAAATTTTGCTCTTGTCAGATCTTGAATATCACTACGTGTCATGGCGGCTTACATATCCGGTTTACAATTAATCATATATCATTAGTCCTCACTTAAGCCGCCATTCTGAACATATACTGCAACTGTTAACTTGTGATTTCACCAACTGACTTGAACTGGCAAATTATTCCCTTCCTTTAGGTTTTCTTTCTTTCACAATGCCGCCAAAGACAGTCTATACATGCGATTGGGTCCCCTCCATCGTCACTGAGGGCACATTCCTTTGTCAAAGTCAGGTACTTGCCCGCAAAGAGTGTTATGCATTACCGCGCCCCTGAACCGGACGAGAAAAGACCTCAGCCAAAGGATGACGAAGTCATTGTATTTACTGATCTCATGAACCGGGGCTTCTCACCGCCCGGCTCTAAATTTTTCCGACATGTTCTGCACTTCTTCCAACTCCATCATCAAGACATCGGACCCAACTCCGTGTCAAATATCTGTAACTTTCAAGTCTTCTGCGAAGTGTACCTTCAAGAGGAGCCCATCATCGACCTCTTTAGAGAATATTTTTATTTGAACCGCCAGAATGAGTTCACCAACGGGCCCAGCTTGGAACTTGGCGGAATCTCGATTCAACGCAGAAGAGACACCATCTTCCCTTATGCACTCCTGCCGAGTCACCCAAAGGATTGGAATCAGACGTGGTTTTACTACAAAGGTACCTCTCCGGCTGATGAGAATCCACTGCCAGGTTACCGTGCCGAGCGCCTGGACTCAAAGCACAATCTTCCTAAGAAACTTACCACCGCTGAGTGGGCAAAACTTGCTCCTACCATTTCAAAGGTTACAGCTCTGCTAGGAAATGGTTTAACCGGCGTTGACCTGGTCAGGTGTTGGGTTTCTTGGTGGATCATACCTTTGAGTCGTCGCTTCGGCTTAATGTGCATTCACACTTGTGGTGTGAAGGATCCACTGTGCCACAGCTCTGCACCATTAACTGACGAGGCAGTAAACAAAATGGTTAAGTCCCTTCTGAATGAAGATCCAGAAGATTGCATTAAAATGGGTCTGGCCCCTTTCTGCAAGCTTAACCCGCCACCGGATGTGAGTCTCTGAACTTATTTACCTTTACCTCATTATTCAAACTTTTAACTCAACCTTTGATGACTTTTACAAGCTAAGTCTGATTTTTGGAAGAAGACATATGATCATGAAGCTGCCAAGAAGGCCAGGGCTGCCAAGAAAGACGCCAAGAAAACTGTCAAGAAGACAACCAAGAAAAAGAAGAAACCAAGCGCCTCTGATCTGCTTAATCTGGATGAAACCTCTGAGTCGAACGTAGCCCTTGACTCTCTTGGCTTGTTTTTCAATCATCTTATTGACACTAACTATTATCAGGATGACACGGGAGCCAGCCAAGCAGTTGAAGAAGAGGTAACTATTATTTCCTCCGGCTCAGAACCTTTGCCAAGACATAAACTTCGGCAAGTAACCCGGAAAGTAAGGTTTTCACACCCCTTGGCTTATTTAGATCCTCACTTTGTTTTGAAACGACAGCAACACGAGAATCGACGTCAGACCCGGACTAGTGGAGGTGAAGAATTGTCCTCCGGTTTACCGAACACTCCCGCTCCTCGAAAATGGAAAAACAAGGTTCTTTTTTACCTTACTCCTTTAACCCGCTGGTGGGTCTTATTTGCCTATTACTTAACTCTGTTGATGACTATTATCCAGGAACTTGCCCGTTCTTCCTCTGATGACTCATCGCAAACTGAGTTGTCATGTTTTAAAACTGCCCTGGGTAATAGCAAGTAATTTTATTCTGTAACTCTTTATACTCTTATATTTATACTAACTTGTCATAACGTGTGCAGTGGTCAAGCAAATCCTAACAAGAAGGCGAAGGTGACCAAGCCAACTGAGGCACCTGAAGTTGCTGAGCCGGAGCGGCAAGTCCCTGTACCTGAAGCTTCTGACAAACAGCCAGAAGAACCTGCCACTGACGCTCTGACTGAGATTCCTGACCTCTCCCGTGATCATACGGATGCCAATCATGTGCTCACCGAGTCATCCAATCCACTTAAGCCGCTAGAAGAACATGGTGAAGATGTTATCATTACTGGCACCAGCTTCATAGAACTGGGACGCCCAACCATCTTGGCCAAGCACTCCGCTAAAGACGAGTTCATTAAGAGACGAAAAATGAAATTTGACATCGCTGACTACTCTCAACTGACTGTCAATGAAGTATTCTCTGGTTATCTTAACCAAGTTCATTCCAGTCGCGACCTTGAGATTGATATGGTGAAACAGATGCACCAGAAATATGAGGTACGATTGCTGGCTTTTAAATAAATTATGTACATCTTGCCAGCCCCCAAGTCTACTGGCTATGATAAGATTGAATAGGCTGTAGACTTAGAAGAATCCATAAGCTTCTGTCATAGACTCCCTTTAAGTCCAGTTTAAAATTAAACCGGATTTTGAAGCAGTTTAACTTTGCATCCGTAGCCCCCAAGGGCTGGTTTAATCAGCATAAATGAGCCGGTCCTTTTTATCATTGTGTAAGAAAGTAGAGCTTAACTGCATAGCCCCCATGAGTCGGCTGAGACTGTTTACAGCACACTCGGCTCATCATTAATAAGACACAAGCAATATGCATTAGCCCCCAAGTGCCAACTAGTGTTGCTTGCAAAGTGCTTGGGACTTTATTCATAAGAGCCGTTTCCCTGAAAAATTGCTTTGACAGACATTAGCCCCCAAGTGCCAAGTGTTGTTGCTTGCAAAGGACTTGGGACTTATATTGTTGTAATCCACCAAGAATGTGTTTGACAAGTCTGCGCTTCATGCAGGCTGCTACTGCTGAACTGGAATCTCAATTAAATGATGCAAAGACCTGGATGGCGACTCAGGAAACTGAGACCCGGAAAACTAAGTCAAAGTTCCAGTTTAGCGTGGCTGAGTCGGAAAAGCTGAAGACCCGTTTTGCGGCGAAGAAAAAGACTTGGGCTGAAGAGAAGACTGCGTTAACGCAGCGGGCTGAAAGAGCCGAGGCAGCTCTTCAAGAAGTAACCACTGAACTCTCCAGTTTAAAACACCGTGTCTCTTAGATGGTTTCTGCTATCTTTGGTGAGTTGTTTTGCTAGTCATCAAAAAGTGAATCCTTGTCATGATAATATAAACCGTCATTAACCAATTTGTGAGTTCTTAGGTCCTAGGAGCAACAACCTTAACCAAGATGTGCTTGTGAAGCTCAAAGTTGTTTATACTCTTGTTGAACAACTGTACACTAGAGCTCAGCGCACTTTAGCCACTATCTCACCAACCAACCAAGGACCCAACCTGCTAAGCGGTGTGTTGAAAAAATTGTCAATCCTTCCTACAAGAATCCAAGAGATAAAACGGTCTTGTGCAAGAGCCGATGCTGTAACAGCTTTGAGTCGTGCCAAGACATGGGTACCAGAGTTAGACCCGGCCGATGTAGCTAGTGGGTATCCAAGTCTGAAGGAAAATGGCACTTCTTTTTATCAACAAGACTTCGCCGCTTGTGTTAAAGCAATCCGTCCTCATGCGACAGTCATTGCTGAAGAAACCAATCTCTCCAAATATCAGCCGGCTTACGACGCAGAGAACCAGAAGATGCATACTCCTTCATATAAAGTGATGGACTTGATTCCTCCGATTCATAAGCACACCTTCGCCCCTGAAATTGACCCATCCAATCTTATTGATGAAGAAGCTGAATTCCACGCCTTGCATGGCTTTGATTGGTCAAAACCAAACTTCCAGACGGCGGAGGAGGACGAAGAACCGACAAGGGATGACCCAGAGCTAGGCCAAGAAGAATGAACCGTCGGGCGAGTGATACCTTTGATTTTTTTAAAACACTTGATCTCATTCGGCTCATGAAGCGATGTAATAGGGTAGCAAAAACTTGAATTTGTCATGCCACCATGCACGTTTCTGCCTTTTGCTTAATACTGCTGATCTGCCGGTTTAAAAACCATTATGGGTATGATACCCTTTCACTTATGCAGATGTGAATGATAATCCTGTACACAAAGAAAGTACAAGCGCCCTGGCGGCTTACCGTCGGGTGGGTCATGATACCCAATTGAAGCCGCTGGGGACGAATAGTCCATAACCAGGGCCGGTCTGACAATTGTTAAATAAAATGTCATACCTGTAAAACATGCTTAGACTATCGGCTCATTAGCTTCGCACAGTGAAAAGTGTTAGAGCTGTAACTGTAAACATAAGAGTATGATACTCTGGCGACTTAGAGTCTGCCCTCCTAACGGGTTGTAGAAACCCAAAGTATGCTTCAAATATGAGCCGTAAACAGGGCAGCTGGGCCTGACTTGTAAAAAACCAGAAGTCAAAGAAGAAATCATAGAATACAAATAAGAAATCAAAACAAATTCGAGGCTTTTGTAGGCTGCCACGCCAAAGTGTCTTCTTCAATGAAACTAGTCGGAGCCACTGGATTGTTTGTGCGTTCCATGAGCCTGACTCACAATACCCAATCGACATTTGAACCTAGAAAAAGTCGTATCTTGCTTTATAGACTTATCAGGAGTACGCGGGGTCAGAGTAACAGCATACATCATGGGCCGATTTATCCAAGTTTCAAGGAAGGTGGCTTATGAAGCCTAGATCTATCCTAACTATCTATAAACTGCGCTCTCACATGACAAGCCGCAGTTTGAACCTTAACGAGCTTAGATCTTGGTCGAATACATCGTAAAGACTGATCGTTTAAGAGTTCGATGGGTCAATCAGGATGACCTGATGGAGTTGAAGCAGCTGGCTACAGGTAGGATGACCCGAATATGTTTGAACAAACCTAGTCAAGAGGGTAGTAACGTTGTGTTCTCTTTGGTCGAATACGCCTATGTTTGAACAGGAAGCCCCCAAGTGACATACTGACAAATCGTGCTCGTGAGGGACCTATGTTTGAGATGTGCCATGCATCCAACCCTCTTTGGTCCCTGAAGTTGGGCGTTGAGCCTCTCTAACAAATATGATGATAAAGACTCAGCTTCGAGGAAGTGAAACGACAGAGGCCCTGAATTATCAGGGATGCCGGCTTCATTATTCTGCTTATAATATATAAATCATCAGACTGTGTACATCATGAGAGCCGGTGGCTCAGGTATAGTAGGGCCGAAGATGAGCAATGTTCCACGGCCGACGGGTCTCCTCCTCCGATGTGTGTGAGTCCTTGTTGTCTCGAACGTCGATAAGGTAGTATGACACATTATGTAAATTATTGCTGTCCACAAAAGGTCCTTCCCAAGGCGGTGATAACTTGTGCATATCTGTCTGATCTTGGATGAGCCGGAGCACTAAGTCGCCTTCTTGAAAGGTTCTGGTTATGATGCGGCGGCTGTGATAACGACATAGGTCTTGCTGATAAATCGTCGAACGAGCCGCCACGAGATGACGCTCCTCATACAATAAGTCAAGTGCATCTTGACGCACCTTTTCATTTTTAGCCTCAACATAAGCCGCCACCTGGGGTGAATCATGACGGATGTCACTAGGGAGAACCGCCTCTGCCCCATAAACCATGAAAAAGGTGTGTAACCCGTAGACCTGTTGGGGTCGTATTGATGCTCCATAACACTGAGGGTAACTCCTCCACCAAACAACCCGATGTTCTCTGCAAAGGAACCATAAAACGGGGCTTCATACCTCGCAGAATCTCCTGATTTGCTCGTTCTGCCTGACCATTGGATTGAGGGCGAGCCACAGAGGAAACGTCAAGACGGATATGCTCCCGTTGACAAAACTCTTCCATAGCGCCTTTAGAGAGATTAGTACCATTATCTGTTATAATGTTGTGTGGAAAGCCAAAACGGAAGATCGCCTTCTTCATGAATTGAACCGCCATTGTTGCATCACATTTACTAACCAGCTCTGCTTCAACCCACTTAGTAAACTTATCAACTGCCACCAAGAGGTGGGTCTTCTTATCCTTAGACCACTTAAACGGCCCAACCATATCAAGCCCCCAAGTTGCAAACGGCCAAGTAATTGGGATCATCCTTAATTCTTGAGCCGGCACATGAGCTCATCGTGAAAATTTCTGACAGCCGTCACATCTGCTTACCAAATCCTTAGCATCAGCATGGGCCGTCAACCAATAGAACCCATGACGAAAAGCCTAGGCTACAAGAGATTTAGAGTCGGCATGATGACCACAATCTCCTTCGTGGATCTCACGTAAAATCTCACAGCCTTCTTCAGGAGAAACGCAATGTTGAAACGCCCCTGTGACACTGCGATGGTGCAACTCCCCATTGACAATTGACATTGACTTAGACCGTCGGGTTATCTGTCTGGCCAAAACCTCATCCTCCGGCAACTCACCACGGGTCATGTAAGCCAAATACGGAACCGTCCAATCAGGAATAGCATGAAGAGCCGCCACCAATTGCGCCTCCGGGTCAGGGACAGCAAGATCCTCCTCTGTAGGCAATTTAACAGATGGGTTAAGCAAAATATCCAGAAATGTGTTAGGTGGCACCGGCTTACGTTGAGACGCTAGCCGGCTTAAAGTATCAGCCGCCTCATTCTTCCTGCGATCAATATGCTCAACTTGATAACCCTTAAAATGCCCCGCAATAGCATCAACCTCTCAGCGATAAGCTGCCATGAGCGGATCCTTAGAATCCCAAGTACCGGAAACTTGCTAAGCTACCAGATCTGAATCGCCAAAACACCTCACCCGGCTCAGATTCATCTCTTTAGCCATCCGAAGACCGTGGAGCAAGGCCTCATACTCAGCTGCATTGTTAGTACAAGGGAACATTAGCCGGAGAACATAAGAAAATTTATCACCTCGTGGGAAAGTCAAGACAACTCCAGCCCCCGAGCCCTCCAACTGCCTGGATCCATCAAAGTGAATAGTCCAATATGTGTTATCCAGCTTTTCCTCAGGCACCTGCAACTCTGTCCATTCATTGATGAAATCCACAAGTGCTTGGGACTTGATGGCTGTACGAGGCACATATTTTAAACCGTGAGGTCCAAGCTGAATGGCCCATTTAGCAACCCGGCATGTGGCTTCCCTGTTTTGAATGATGTCTCCTAAAGGAGTAGAGCTAACCACAGTAATGGGATGATCCTAAAAATATTGTTTGAGCTTCCGGCTTGCCATAAAAACCCCATACACAAGCTTCTGCCAGTGTGGATATCTCTGCTTGGATTCAATAAGTACCTCACTAATGTAGTAAACCGGCCGTTGAACCGAGTCTCCTTGCATGCCTCTTTCCTTTCCACCACAATAGCTACACTGACGTACCGGCTGTTAGCAGCCACATATAACAACATAGGCTCTTTATCAATAGGGGCAGCAAGCACGAGCGGCTCAACCAACTATTTTTTTCAGATCCACAAATCGTTGATTAGCAGCATAACTCCAAACAAAGTGATCTGTCTTCTTCATCATCTCATAAAGAGGAATAGCCTTCTCACCTAACCGGCTTATGAACCGGCTCAGAGCTACAATACGACCCGCCAGACGCTGAACATCATTGACACACGTCGGTTTTGATCTTCTCCGAGTTAGCTTCAATGCCTCTGTTAGAAACCAGAAATCCCAAGAGCTTGCATGCTGGTACACCAAAGACACATTTGGCTGGGTTAAGCATCATCTTGTAGACCCGAAGATTATCAAACGTCTCCTTCAAATCATCAATTAGGGTATCCTTCTTTCTGGATTTTACCACAATGTCATCCACATAAGCATGAACATTATGCTCGATCTGATTATGAAGGAAATTCTGTACACACCGCTGATAAGTCGCTTGGGCACTCTTGAGCCCAAAAGGCATAGACGCATAGCAGAAGGCTCCAAACGGAGTAATGAAAGTTGTTTTCTCCTGGTCCTTAACTGCCATCTTGATCTGATGATAACCTGAATAAGCATCCAAAAAACTCAAACGCTCACAACCCGCCGTAGCATCAATGATTTGATCAATACGAGGGAGAGCAAATGGATCAGTCAGACAAGCCTTGTTTAAGTCCATGTAATCCACACACATTCGCCAAGTGTTGTTCCTCTTAAGCACCAGCACCGGGTTAGCCAACCACTCAGGATGGAAAACTTCACCGATAAACCCGGCCGCTAAGAGCCGGGCCGCCTCCTCACCAATGGCCTTCCGCCTCTCCTTGTTAAATTGGCGAAGAAATTGCTTGACCGGCTTAAACTTCAGATCAATATTAAGAGTGTGCTCAGCGAGTTCCCTCGGTACACCCGGCATGTCTGAAGGCTTCCATGCAAAGATGTCCCAGTTCTCACGGATGAACTCGATGAGCGTGCCTTCCTATTTCGGATCCAGATTAACGCTGATGCTGAACTGCTTAGATGAGTCGCCAGGGACAAAGTCAACCAATTTAGTATCATCTTCCGATTTAAATTTTAACGAAGGATCATGCTTTGTGGTTGGCTTTTTCAAGGACGTCATATCTGATGGGTCAACATTATCCTTGTAAAATTTCAGCTCCTTTGTTGCACAAACTGATTCAGCATCAGCCGCATCACCTTCCTCGCACTCCAAGGCCACCTTGCGACTCCCATGCACTGTGATGGTGCCCTTATGACCCGACATTTTAAGCTGCAAGTAAACATAACAAGGCCTTGCCATGAACTTAGCATAAGCCGGCCGCCCAAACAGAGCATGATAAGGGCTCTTGATCTTGACCACTTCGAAGGTTAAAGTCTCAGACCTGGAATCATGCTCACCTCCAAAGGCAACCTCTAAAGATATCTTACCCACCGGGTAGGCCGACTTACCCGATACCACACCATGGAAAACAGTGTTTGACGGTTTAAGATTCTTATCCGTCAGTTCCATGCGACGGAAGGTCTCATAATAAAGTATGTTAATGTTGCTACCTCCATCCATGAGTACCTTAGGAAATTTATAGCCCCCAACCTGAGGTGCCACCACCAGAGCCAGGTGTCCCAGATTATCAACCCGGGGCAGATGATCCTCACGACTCTGCACAATAGGCTGCTCTGACCACCGTAAATAGCGAGGCACCACCGGCTCAACAGCGTTCACAGCTCTCTTGTGAAGCTTCTGATCCCGTTTACACAAACTGGTGGTGAAAACATGGTACTGCCCACTATTCAACTGCTTTGGATTGCTTTGATAACCAGACTGCTGTTGTTGTTGATTCCCCTAGTTATTCTGCTGATTGTAACCACCTTGATTGCCTTGGCTGTGAAACCTGGAATTTGAGCCGCTGCCACCATGACCCAGACCATGAGAGCCGGATCTTGACCCATCGTTCGGGCCACAGTTGTGTTGGATTGACTCCCTAAAGCTTCTCATTATGCTGCAATCTTTCCATGAATGAGTAGCCGGCTTCTGATCCATTCCGTGTTTTGGACATGGCTGATTTAATATTGTGTCAAGGTCAAATCTTGCCCCTTGAGTCGGCGGTCCCTTACGACGCTGGTTATAATTGCGCACACCGGTCTTAGCCACAAAATCATCAGCCTTGTGCTTACCCTTGCCGCCCTGATTGGTAGTGTTATACTGATGTCCCTTCATGTTGTTACTCTTCTTTCCATTTCCCGATCTTTCATCCTCAGAGTCGGGGTCCTTGGTACGGCATACTTTACAAGAGCCGCCATTAGCTCCCCCATGTCATTGCAATGACACTTGAGCCGCCCAAGTTTCTGCTTGAGTGGAATGAACCGGCAATTTTTCTCCAACATTAGAACCGCTGAACCGACGTTGATATTATCTAAAGAATGTATGATGGTCGAGACCCGGCGCACCCAGCTGGTTGTTGACTTGCCCTCGGCCTAAACACAAGAAACCAAATCCACGATCGACATAGGCTACTTACATGTGTCTTTGAAATTCTGGATAAACCGGGCCTTCAGCTCCGCCCATGACCCGATGGAGTTAGCCGGCAACCCCTTCAACCAGGTACGAGTCGTCCCCTCCAGCATGATTGTGAAGTACTTAGCGTACGCAGCCTCGCTAACATCCAACATCTCCATAGCCATCTCATAACTCTCCACCCACGCCTCAGGGGGTTGATCGGCTGTGTAATTAGGCATCTTACGAGGGCCTTTGAAGTCCTTGGGCGGACGCCCATTTCGTAGAGCCATCGTTAGACACGGCACACCGAAAGCTTTGGAAGTTACACCAGCCTCAATTCAAGCTGTCGGGTAAACTGGCGCATGCTGATGAGCTGCCAGCTCGGCCTCCCGACGTGCTCTGCCCTGATCCACTAAATCCTGTGCATTGGCACCATCGCACGCCGGGTTATGCCTATGAGGTCGGTTACGGTGCTGCTCCGTACTCGAGACTGTCGGTGAGTCAATGTGTCTACTGTAGCTCCGGCTTGGATGAGGGGTTGAATGGATCCGGTCACAGCTATAAAAGTAAGCCTATTGCTGCACTAAAGCTGTTTGAAGGAGCTCCCTAGCCCTTCGGGTTTCAACCGCCGCCGGAGTCTCACCCTCAACTGGTAAAGCTGACAATCGCATTGTCACAGCAATCATGTTGTCCAAAGGGGTGGAATAGTGACCCAGTGGTGTTACCACGTGTTGAGGCGAGGTGTTGTTCATATACGAAGAACTTGTCACGCGCGGCTGACCCGGCACCCCACCGCCTGGCGCTTCAGTCATCCGATTTACCACCGGCGGGTTACTAGCCCCAGCTCCAGGGGTGTTGAAGAGGTCCCTTGACTCATAAATTGAGGGCAGACGACTACGGTATTTTCTCCTCAAAACTTCGTTCGACGCGTTCTGAACCACCGTGAGCTGGTATGAATCTGCTTGAATTCGCTGTGCTTGGGCACTTAAAACGGCCGGCTCTGTAGCCATCCTGGCGTTTTCTGCTGCTAATTCGGCCTTAGCTTGCGCTATCTCATTACGCAACTTATCTATCTCTGCCTTGTGCTGCTCCTGGTTGTTTGGGGTTACCTCAACCTCCATCAGAGTCGCTAGAGCATCCAACGGATCTGTTAAGACTTGAGTCGGTGGGCGCGCTGAACCGCCAGCCCCGGCTGCCGTTACCGCTGCTGCACTAAAAGTCATAGCCGCAGCGGCTGTCGAACCAAGAACCGGCTAGGTGCCAGCCATGAACATCGCCACCCTGTTCGGCAGCTCACGGGGATCCGGAATACTGTCGCCATCGGAACAACCCCCAAGCCGCCCGTCTTGTAGCTGATACATTGAGTTGGTCTCGCCTATGGACGACTCATCATCATAGCAGATGGCCGTCTCACCGCCAGAGACAGAGCCTTCCAACTCAGCCCCATGGGTGAACCCAACGAAGACATGCCTTATGGCGGGTTGAGCCCGGGTGGGTCGTGGACGCTGAGCCGTCTCGATGATGTCGGTGCAGATGTCTGGCTCAAGGCCCGGCTCACCAATCTTGCCGATGAAGACATGGATTTCGCCAAAGGGGACCCAATACCCGTATTCAATTGAGCCGGCCTCTGGGCCCCAGCCTGCATCGTCGATGTAGAGCTTGTCACGACGACTCTTGGTCATCCGGCCCACAGCGTATCCCTTGAGCCCTTCGAAGCTACCCTTTAAGAACTCAAAACCACCGTGCGTTGGCCCCACAGTGGGCGCCAACTATCGTGGATGTGTCACGGCAGATGTCCTCGTAGAAGGACATAGTTGTGGAGCCATTGCTAAGAGGTTAGCTTAAAGGGGTTAAACGGGACAAAGGACGCTGAGAGTTTATACTGGTTCGGCCCCTTGCGGTGAATGTAAAGGCCTACTCAAGTTTGAGGTGGTATTGCTAGGGTTTCGATTACCAGGGAGCAAACACGCTTTGCCTGGCTTTCAATTTGTTGTTTCTTGCCCTAAGCCATTGTCAGATCGTCCCATTATATACATGGGTTGACGCCCTGCGTCCTACAGAGTCCCGGCCGGCTCATACAAACTTGTCCGGCTCGGTGACTTATCTTACATGCCTTACAATACAAGTTTACATATACATGGTGGTTTACACTTATGGGCCTCAAGCCGCCCCCAGACTTGGGCCTTTTAACAACCCTATCTATGAACCACCATCTTCAGTATATTCTTGGGCTTCATTTAGATGAACTGTCATAATGGATGACCCGGCCCCTCCTGGGCGGGTCATATCTGATAGTCATATCCCCAACAGTTACCCACATCATGATCCTTGAGTTTTGCAAGGTTCAGTGGAGTCACCACACCGAGGAGGAAGCCACCTCGGAACGAGAAGAAGACCTCCGATGAGACCACCTGCACCTTTTTGCTAACCATCCCGAATCTCAAGGGCTAGATTCATCTTAAAGTGGGTAGGTTTGTAACATCCCAAATTTGCATTTGGAATGTTTTACAAATAGTTAAGAATCTATCATCATCATCCTTTGCATTGAGTGCCTTTTGAATTTTAAGTTCATTGAATTTCATTTGAATCCTTTTCAAATTTGAGTGTGAATCTAGTCAAAATTCCCTGGCCCAAATAATAGAGGAGGAACATGACCCTTCAAAAGTTGGAGGAAATTTGGAAATACATTTGGAAATGGAATTTGGAATAGGTTTCAAAAATCAAATTGCCCTTTTATTTGGAATTCCCCCCAAAAATATATTTTTGTAAAGTATTTTATTTGCCTATGAAAAAAGTTCATGTTTTTCTTTGATTTATTCTAAGAATATATGTATATATTGCCTATGGCAAATTTATTTTATTGTCTTCTATTTTACTTGTTGTTTTATCTTTATTATAAAACAAAAAGGCCTTTTTCTTTTTTTAGAATGACTGAAGCCCACTTAGCGCCTGCCGGCCCAGCTAGCCCTCGCCCCACCGAATCCTTTCAGATCTAGCCACCTGATCCCCTTACCGACCCCTTTCTCTGGCATGTGGACCCCACCGACCGATCATATCACCCCTTGCTCTCCTTCCCTTTCATCATGGGAGCATCACCGGAACCGGAACCCGCCGCGCTTCCCTTCCATTTTGAGCTCGCCCCCTCCTCCACGGCACACCCCCTATATAAACCGTCCCTCCCTTGCCCATTCCACCCTAAATCCCCAAACCTGACCCCCTTATCTCGCGGTAATCACTCGTCATAGTTCCCGAATGTCGCAGCACCCTGTCGCCATCATTGAGCTCGCCCACCCCTTCTAGCCACCCCCGAGCCTCGCCGTTGTTACCATCATCACTGCCGTCGTCGACTATGCTTCCCCGATGTCTTCCTTAACCCCTAACGACACCGGAGCCGCCGCCGGCTCCACCACCCGAACACTGTCGCCGGATATCTCCACTGCCGCTGCAAGCCACCAGAGCCCCACCACAGTTAGATCCAAACCGTACAACCAAGATTAGATTGTTTTGTTTTATTTTCCCCAAAACATTTTCTGTTATGCATAGGTCGTCCGCTCGTTTAGCTCCGCAACGCACACCCGTTAGCCAATCTAATCGCACCACGTGTCCCTTGGCGGTCCGTAGCATTTTAGATTTTTTTTCAGTTTCTGTTTTAAAACAGATTTAGTTTCAGTTTTAGTTTCTTCATATCTTTTAGAGTTTTAAATATTTTTGAATAATTCTTTTTTGCATTACCTTCAGGAAATTATGTAGTTTCTGTAGATCCAAAAATATTTCATGTTTTAACTTTTTCAATTTGAAATTGAACAGATTTGCTTTAAACCTTAATTTGCTAATGACTTTTATTTAAAAATAGGGGTTTGAGTAATTCTTTTTGCAATTTGTCACTAGATCTATTGCCTATCCACTAAGGTGTCACAAATTATGTTTGGAATAATTTAAAAATGATCTAAATAAAAAAAGTACTATTTTGACTGTGGATTTGTTTTATTCATAAACTATTTGTTTTAATTTTTTTTAATATTTTCTTTTTGTCAGTTTTTAAAAATTATAATATGTTTTTGTTAGACTACAGTAGACAATTTTATTATTAATTAAAATCATTTTTGATATTGTTTTGTATTAAACTTGTATAGATCATAACTAGGGTTTTATAATAGCAATTAAATTGATTCTTTTTGCTAATAGAACTTTGAGTGAAATTCTTTCTGTTTAATTAATATAATTTTAGTCTTATTTCTCTTAAAAATAGATTTACTACAGAAAACTATTTTTTTGCAACTATTGAAGTTTTCCAAAGTGTTTTCTAGAGATTACTTTGAATTGGTCTTTGTGTTTATTTTGGATTTACTTTTGGTTTTCTCCATGTAATGCATGTTAAATTACTTGTTGATGCCCTGGTATGAGTGTTTGCTTATGTATGCAATTGTTTGCTTCGTTAGATTATCCAGAGTGCGAAGCTTGCTATTACCACTCCCTAGAATTTGAAGGACATCATCAAGGCAAGTCAAGTTGATCATATTTTTAGCAATACCCATGATTTTTATTGCATTAGATTCAACTTTTCACCATGCATGAAAGTAGGTAACATTGAAATTGGTTCTTGAGTAGTATCATGAGGTAGGAAAACCCCACACCCATGTTAACAATGTCCGGGAAACGATGATTTATTATATTGATATGCTCTAGTAGACGGGGATTGGTTAAGTCATACATGGGAGTTGTGATAGTGTTATAAATTTAGAAACATTCAAGACTACACCTCAAGACTTCAATGTACCTCTCGCTGGAATGGTTGAAAGGCACCCTCGAGAAACCACTGGATTCGCCTAGTGAGCTGGAGTAGGCTAGTTATCATGAGGAAAGCTCCACCCAGGCTCAAAGAGAAAAATGGATAATGATACGTCTCTGGAGTATCTATAATTTTTTATTGTTTCATGCCAATATTCTACAACTTTCATATACTTTTGGCAACATTTTATATTATTTTTGGGACTAACATATTGATCCAGTGCCCAGTGTCAGTTTCTGTTTGTTGCATGTTTTTTGTTTCGCGGAATATCCATATCAAACGTAGTCCAAACGCGATAAAAATTTACGGAGATTTATTTTGGAATATATGTGATTTTGGGGAATTAGAATCAACGCGAGACGATGCCTTAGGGGAGCACAAGCCCATGGGGCGCGCACCCCTACCCAAGGCGCGCAGGGCGCGTCTAGTGAGCTTGTGGCCCTCACGTAGCTCCCCTCTTGTCCTCCCTAGTCTCTTAGGATCCCTTCTGGTTCAGAAAAAATCATCATAAAGTTTTATCGTGTTTGGACTTCGTTTGGTATTGATTTCCTGAAAAGCCAAAAACAGGCAGAAAACAGGAATTGACCCTGAGCACTGAGTTAATAGATTAGTTCTAAAAATAATATAAAATTGCACACAAAACTTCTAAAATCAATAATATAATAACGTGAAACAAAAAAATAAATATGTGTTGGAGACGTATCAGCTTTTTTTTGAGACGTGGGGGTTGGTGGGCTTGTATAGACCCAAGGACTAAGTTGAGGTCAGGAAGTCCATTGAAATGTCTTGGGCCTGGCGACGTTCAATAAATAGTCGTCATGTGTTAGGGTTTAGACTCAGGTTTTGTTTAGAGAAGTTTAGCTATTGCTACTTTCATCTGTCTTCGCTCATAGCGGCAAGTGCAACCGTCAAGATATCCTATCGGAACCCCATCTTGTGAGATTTATTCCAGGTAGCATATTCGTAATTTCAAATTGCTTGGCTATTATTTTCTTGCGTGTTTTTCGATTAGCCTGTAGGAAAAATCCTTCATGGATAGGTCGATTGCGTCGTTGGCTCGGTCGATAACACCTTGGAGTTGGTTCAAGGATTGCCATGGATATCAGTCGTCTATGTTTCCCCTGTATGGTTGGTAGCCTGATCGTGAGGGTCAAATCCTCTAAAATCATAGTTACCTCATCTCATCGAAAGATCGGGACCCCAGTTCACATCACTGATCGAGACCAACGTAAAGAAGAAACTGTCGGTAATAATTTATTTGTTTCACCGTTCATAGTACAACTGTTGTTATTCAAAATATGCCATCATACCATGTAACAGTTGTGTTTTTGCAACAGAGACTCCCCAGCCGTGTTCTGCCTGATCAGATGGATCGATATGTTGAAATGAGAATTATTATCTATCCTGATACTGGCATATAGTCGATATACTCGACGCCAAAAAAAGATGGATGCCTCATCGTACCGGATGACCGAAAGGATTTACTTTCCTTGTACAAATTGGCAGTTGGAGATAGGCTGCTCTTCGTGATCCACCATGGAGGTGGTGAGGTTATCCTCTTCGTCAAACCCATGCGTGAACAATTTGTGTTATCTAAAAAATCTGATGAAGAGTAGTTTATGTTGTTGAAGCACTTCATGTTGATGCTCGAACCCTCCTACTCATGATGTGCGATACTTTTGGAAATGACGTTGTTGATGTACCAAATGTTTGTTGATTGTTCGATGCCTGAACTGTTAATGTTATATTATGCTTTGTGATCATATTTTCATGTTCATGCTTTATTTGAGAATTAATATTTCATCTTATAGTTCAGTAAAATGATAGCATGACGAAAAAATTAATGGATTTCACCACAATCATCTCAACTAATGTCCATTATATAAAACTCAAAACTTTGTTTTCACTGCCATCGAACATTTTTTAACCTTCCCCAACCCACCGATCATTTTCTGTTACGCCATAAATCAGCGTAGAATATGAACATGCATAGTGACTGTCAAATGTGTCGCCTAAAACAAGGCCAAAACATCACCAACGCATCCAAGGGGCTACCCAGGAGGGAAAAGGCTGATGACGGTTGGCCGCCATAGAAAATTATTTTAGGCGACGTGTTTTGATTCGTCACCAGGGTTTTTGTTACTAAAACGAGCAGATTTTGTAGTGAAAGCAACTGAGCGAAAGCTCTGTGCTTCGGCGCCGACAACAACAACGCCCGTGGGTGCCGCTTTCCTCATGAGGACGTTGCCGTATCTCGCTTCCCCTGCCAGAGTTCCAGGTGAAAACCTTTGTCCACTCTGTCGGACGCGGCACTGACCATGCTTTGCGTCGTTTTACTTCTTGAGGGCATTGCCAGGGAGTCCATGTGTTGTTGGTAGTTGCTAGTGTGGTCTTAGTTCTTCCTATTTTCTGCTCGACGTAGTTGTGTTTCGACCTATGTATATTGTCCATTTTTTTTAAGTCTTATTTTGTTTGAAAAATTTTCATCACTATGTATTTATGATCTTTGCTTTATACATAAAGCAGAGCGGAAGTCTATTTCGAAAGAACAATTGTAGAATGAGCGAGGGACAGAAAAATCTGAAGAAGCCGCCCACGTACGTGGCCCTGCCAGACTCTTGGCGTCCGTGGGAGCGACCTGCCGGCGAAGCACGAGGCCGGTCGGCCGATCATTTCCCTAGCATTTTTTTCGTGCTCAAACAAAGTTGCGTGAAATATATGGTTGCTCTCTTGTGGAATTTTTTGTGCAAAGTTGCTTGACAAGCATTTTTTGTATGATGACCATATGTGTAATCTCTGTGAACAGTCTAATGAAATATATGGTTGCTTAAAAAAAAGCTTCGCTGATTACACGGTAACGACCCGATCCGGAACTCCAGGCACGAAACCAGAAAGGGAAAAGTCGTTCCACTAGCGCACGTAATCCTGAAATTGTTGGACTCAATTCAGCACGGCACAATAGCGTGCACAACCGTCGATGGCGACTAGTGCCACTTCTACCGGCCGGCGGCCTCGCCCCGCCGCCGCTTCGCCACCCGACCGATGACGGCCTCCAGCGCGACATCGAACGCGTCCCTGAAGCCCACGCGCCGGGACCTGGGGTCCGCGTACACCACCCTCGGGATGAGCCGGACCACCTCCTCCCGCATCCTCCTCACCTCCTCCGGCGGGATCTTCCTCAGGGTCTCCTCGATGCTCACGTTCCCCGCGGCAACGCCGGCGTGCGGGATGAGCACCGAGTACCTCCCGTGGTCCCTCGGAAAGTGCAGCGTGTACTGAGTGTACGCCGACCCGGGGTGGAAGAAGACCGGGATGCAGCCGGCAAGGATGGCGTCGAACGTTGACCGCCGCGTCGCCGTGTCCCCGCGCGGCTCCAGGCAGAAATCCGACGTCTCGAAGACGCGCATGACGCCTGCTGGCGAGTTGCAGTCGGCCGCACCGCCACCGATGACGCCGCCGCAGTGGAAGAGGTTGCACAGGCTGGACGCGCGGCACTGCCTGATGATCTGCGCGCGGACGGTTTTCTTGCTGCCGGGGCGTGGGGCGCCGGCGAAGGAGAAGAGCCACCTCCGCCTCACCTTCCGAAGTCTCTCTTGCCAGGCGAGCACATCGGCGGCGGCCTCAGGATGGAAGTACGTCGGGTAGGGTACCGCGAAGTTGCTCCGAGTCAACGGGGATGTCTCCAGGACGAAGGCCGTCATGTTCTCGACGGCCGGGTACGTGAGCAGCTTGGTGCCCCACAGCTCGTCGACGTCGGCCTCCCGCCGGAATTCCCACGTGGTCCGGCCAGCCACCAAGAAGTGGTCACGGCCCCCCATGGCCCGCCACTCGGGGCGACGCACCAGCCAGTCGATGGCGTCGAGCTGGAGCGCGTCTCGCGTCGAGATGCTGTAATTATAGAGGTACCTCCCGGATTCGAGGCCGGCGTAGAAGGGGACGAAGACGGCGGCGGCGAGGGAGGGATCCTTGGTCAGGCACTCGTAGCGCTTCATCCGCGCGTGGAAGATGAGGTCGAGCATGAACTGGTCGGTGGAGTACCAGCCACGGCCGGGGAAGACGCCCCCGTCGTCCGCCAGCGGCTGGCCCATGCCGTCGTTGGCCACGTACGGGCACATGTCCAACCACGGGTGGAGCCTGCCCTTGCCGCAGTCTCGGAGGAGGTCGACGTTGAAGCGCGGCGGCATGTCGTACATGTAGATGTACCGCCCATCGCAATGGTCGGACGGCGTCCGCGTCGGCGCCGGCACCGCCGTGCTCCGAGTGGCCTGGAGCACTGTCGCCTGAGGAGTGAGCGGTGCATGTCCCTCACTCACCATCACCGGCTGCTCCGCCCGTCCGGAGTTTTGGTCGATGGTGATGCTGGCTAGCGAGGGAAGGGATGAAACGGTGACGGGTGGCTTAAACAGGGCGGACGCCATGCTGCCTGGTACGCCGTAGTGCGCGTAGAAGACCAGTGCGCAGAAGGTGGCGGTGAGAAGAGCGAGATGGCGGACCCGAGACGGCCGGGGCACGCCGCCATCCGGCTTGTCGGCGGCGTCCACGGCATCTTGCTGGATCTCTACTGCGAAGGTGGTGCTAGACTTCATCGGCGATTTGGCATCTCGGACTAGCACGCAGACTTTGCCCTTAAAAGAAGCAAAATGCTACAGAAATATAATAACGGATTAGTCAGTTGATCAGGAACGTCGTCGTGCGACCCTAGGTGACATACGCCCACCATTGATTGGCTCGCAAACAAAATAAGCACTCCAGTCCGGACCCTCCATACATACAGAAGGTAAAAGCAGTGGACCAAACAGCCGATCTGCTGTGCACAATTTTTTTTTTTGACATGTGCTGTACACAATTGGTTCTTATATTTAATCAAATGGGACCGAGTAATTTGCACATACGTAGTAGTACACCTTAACTGGTTCCTCCCTAAACTAAGGCCACGCACTTCTCTCCCTCTCACTCTCTAGACAAGGAAACCACATAAACCGGCACCAAACGAATTATCATCTCTTTCCTACTGTAAAAAAAAGGAGAATCTGATATCTTGTAGACCGTGCTTCAAATATCTCCTGAATTTATTCCAGAAATCTCTCCAGGATATTTTTGATATGGATAGCGTTTGATATTAGAGATATTCATAAATGTCCTTCATTAATTAGTGTTTATAACAAATCATATCAATTACCCCCCTCCCCGCGCGTTTTGACTCCGCTGCGGTGCTATTATTACTGCATTTTCAATGTCAGTCATTTCAAGCTCACGGCTCCTATCCCCCCCCCCCCCCCCCCCACACACACACACCAATCCATCCCCAAAGAAAAGAAACGAGGCTGACTACTCGCTCGCTCCCCGGGTGAAGGTGTGGCCGCTGGATCTCCGTGCGCAGCGGCGTTGTCCCTGGCCTTCCCAGGGTTTGCCACAAGACACCGTCGATGGCAGCGGTTTGAGAACCCTCCTAGGGTCTGTCGAACCGCCTTCCTCGGGCTGCGACACCCGAGGTCGCATGCCCTTGACCTCAACAGACGCTGCACAATGTCCTCCCTAGGCTGCGAGCCCGACACTCTCGATCTGTGTAGGTCAGATTGCCTACTCATTCCTCAAGACAACCACAATACTAGAGTTTGGTCCCTCTTGAAGACCAGATAGATATATCTCGGACAATCTTTATGTAACCCCCAACCTGTGATCCTAGTCTCAATGAAGAGTTTGCAATCCTCACTAATAAGGCTAGAAGTGCATATTGGTCGCCTCGGCATGTGGCTCCATAACATACACGCACTATCATATGCCGGTGAACAATGATAGAACATCACAACAAGTACAACTAAACAAGATAGATTGAATATGAATGAACAATAGGGCAAATATTTGTCAATATGATAACATAGTTGTACACCAAACAGAGGTTACATGACCCAACATTACAACATGCAGCGGAAGAATAAGAACACGGGTTCGAATACGAATAAGAGTCAATGTTGCTTAACGAGGCTAGAACATAAGCAAACGTCACATAACTAACGGGTTCCAGGCTATCGGTCAGGATCCTCATCTCTACAAGTCTTCATCGAAGAAGAAATCCATGTAAAACGTTTCGTGCTCTCGACTTAGAGCAAAGCTTTACCTGAACATGTACTTGCACCTAGGGTTATTGTGGCACGGGTAAGTCTTTTGGACTCAGCAAGTACATCACCATAAGCAAATCCCTACACCCCTCTACGAAGGGCCTATCTTTTAATTTATTAATGATTCATTACCTTCTCATTCAAGCAGCAACTTTGAGAGCGCTGTTGTCATTCTTATTTTGGCATGAATTTGGTATAATTAATGTTGGGTGTGAACATGATTGGATGTCTTCTACCCTAAATTATAATGTTTAATCGCTGCTTGAGCTTCAGAGGTGTTTTGCATTTATGTTTTACGGTCTCCGAAAATGCTAGCGAGATACCACCCTATCATATTGTATCATGATTACTTTGACAAAGTGTTGATACTTGAGATATAGTATTATTGCTCGCTAGTCAATTGTTTATTGATATGAGTAAATATGGGTTCTAGTGTTATCATATATTTGTTTACTTCATTATCTTTGCTGAAAACTTGATTACTAGTTAAGCTTATATACATCAACAAAATCAAATGAGTTTGTAAAAAAATTATTTATCACTTTCAGTTTGTCAACTGAATTGTTTAAGGACAAGCAATGAGTTAAGCTTGGGGGGTTGATACGTCTCCATCATATCTACTTTTTCAAACACTTTTTCTCTTGTTTTGATCTCTAATTTACATGATTTGAATGAAACTAATCTGTTCTGACGTTGTTTTCGACACAACTACCATGGTGTTATTTTTTTGTAGAAATAAAAGGTTATCGGAATTGGACAAAACTTTACATAGAATTTTTGTGGAATATATAAATAAATATCAATGTCAAGAAATACCAGAGGTGAGCCACCCAGGGCCCACAACCCCGGGGCGCCCCCTAGGGCACGCCGGTCCATCCTGTGGACCCATAGCAGTACTTTATGACCCACAAGTATAGGGGATCTATCGTAGTCCTTTCGATAAGTAAGAGTGTCAAACCCAACGAGGAGCAGAAGGAAATGATAAGCAGTTTTTAGTAAGGTATTCTCTGCAAGCACTGAAATTATCGGTAACAGATAGTTTTGTGATAAGGTAATTTGTAACGGGTAACAAGTAATAAAGGTAAATAAGGTGCAACAAGATGGCCCAATCCTTTTTGTAGCAAAGGATAAGCCTGGACAAACTCTTATATAAAGGAAAGCGCTCCCGAGGACACATGGGAATTATCGTCAAGCTAGTTTTCATCACACTCATATGATTCGCGTTCGTTACTTTGATAATTTGATATGTGGGTGGACCGGTGCTTGGGTACTGCTCTTACTTGGACAAGCATCCCACTTATGATTACCCTCTTGCAAGAATCCGCAACTACAAAAAAGTATTAAGGTAAATCTAACCATAGCATGAAACATATGGATCCAAATCAGCCCCTTACGAAGCAACACATAAACTAGGGTTTAAACTTCTGTCACTCTAGCAACCCATCATCTACTTATTACTCCCCAATGCCTTCCCCTAGGCCCCAACAATGGTGAAGTGTCATGTAGTCGACGTTCACATGACACCACTAGAGGAGAGACAATATACATCTCATCAAAATATCGAACGAGTACCAAATTCACATGACTACTTATAGCAAGACTTCTCCCATGTCCTCAGGAACAAACGTAACTACTCACAAATCATATTCATGTTCATAATCATAGGGGTATTAATATGCATAAAGGATCTGAACATATGATCTTCCACCGAATAAACTAACTAGCATCAACTACAAGGAGTAATCAACACTACTGGCAACCCACAGGTACCAATCTGAGGTTTTGGGACAAAGATTGGATACAAGAGATGAACTAGGGTTTGAGATGAGATGGTGCTAATGAAGTTATTGATGGAGATTGACCCACTCCCGATGAGAGGATCGATGGTGACGATTTCCCCCTCCTGGAGGGATGTTTCCTCGGCAGAACAGCCCCACCGAAGCCCTAGATTGGTTCCGCCAAGGTTTCGCCTCGTGGCGGCGGATTTTTGTCCCGAGAGCTTGCTTATGATTTTTCCAGGGCAAAAGACTTCATATAGCCAAAGATGGGCACCGAAGGCCTGCTAGGGGGCCCACGAGACAGGGGGCGCGCCCCCACCCTCGTGGATGGTGGGTGGCCCCCCTCTGGTGCTTCCTTCGCCCAATATTTTTTAAATATTCTAAAATTTGACTCCCGTGGAGTTTCAAGACTTTTGGAGTTGTGCAGAATAGGTCTCTATTATTTGCTCCTTTTCCAGCCCAGAATTCCAGCTGTCGGCATTCTCCCTCTTCGTGTAAACCTTGTAAAATAAGGGAGAATAGGCATAAGTATTGTGACATAATGTGTAATAACAGCCCATAATGCAATAAATATCGATATAAAAGCATGATGCAAAAAGGACGTATCAACTCCCCCAAGCTTAGACCTCTCTTGTCCTCAAGCAGAAGCCGATATCGAAAAATATGTGCACGTGTTTAGAGATCAAGGTGTCGATAAAATAAAATACGGACATGAGGGCATCATGATCATTCTTAGAACAACAATATATATATATATATATTGTCATATGATTTCTTATGCTAAAGTAACAATTCATTAACAATTTCAAGTATGAAACAGAAACTTCATTGAAAACTAACAAACTATAATCTCAGTCATGAAAGCAATTGCAATTTATCATAACATCGTAAAGATTCAATATAAGAGCTTTTCAGCAAGTCCGCATACTCAACTATCATTTAGTCTTTCACAATTGCTAACACTCACGCTATATTTATGGGTATGAAGTTTTAATCGGACACAGAGAAAGATAGGGGCTTATAGTTTTGCCTCCCAACCTTTTACCTCAAGGGTAATGTCAACAATAATAGTTCATGAAAGCTCACATCTAATTAGCTATATATATCAGGATCTTTCCAACACATAGTTCTTGCTGAAGGAGAAAATGTAAGAAGAAAAGGTGAAGATCACCATGAC
The DNA here is from genome assembly GCF_056163025.1 of Triticum urartu. Lineage (NCBI taxonomy): Eukaryota > Viridiplantae > Streptophyta > Magnoliopsida > Poales > Poaceae > Triticum > Triticum urartu. The sequence goes on from NC_141873.1 coordinate 261,044,895, forward strand.
TCTTGTATGAAGTTGTAGGATCGAAAGTATGTCTAGAGGGGGGGTGATTAGACTACTTGACCAAATAAAAACTTAACCTTTTCCCAATTTTAGTTCTTGGCAGATTTTAGCTAATTTAGGACAAGTCAAGCAATCATCACACAATTCAAGCAAGCATGCAAAGAGTATATAGGCAGCGGAAAGTAAAGCATGCAACTTGCAAGAATGTAAAGGGAAGGGTTTGGAGAATTCAAACGCTATTGGAGACACGGATGTTTTTCCCGTGGTTCGGATAGGTGGTGCTATCCTACATCCACGTTGATGGAGACTTCAACCCACGAAGGGTAACGGTTGCGCGAGTCCACACAGGGATCCACCCAAGGGCAACGGTTGCGCGAGTCCGCACAGGGCTCCACCCACGAAGGGTCCATGAAGAAGCAACCACCCACAAAGGGTCCATGAAGAAGCAACCTTGTCTATCCCACCATGGCCATCGCCCACACAGGACTTGCCTCACTAGCGGTAGATCTTCACGAAGTAGGCGATCTCCTTGCCCTTACAAACTCCTTGGTTCAACTCCACAATCTTGTCGGAGGCTCCCAAGTGACACCTAGCCAATCTAGGAGACACCACTCTCCAAGAAGTAACAAATGGTGTGTAGGTAATGAACTCCTTGCTCTTGTGCTTCAAATGATAGTCTCCCCAACACTCAACTCTCTCTCATAGGATTTGGATTTGGTGGAAAGAAGGTTTGAGTGGAAAGCAACTTGGGAAGGCTAGAGATCAAGATTCATATGGTAGGAATGGAATGTCTTGGTCTCAACACATGAGTAGGTGGTTCTTTCTCAGAACATATGAGTTGGAATGGTGTGTGTGTTCTGATGGCTCTCTCATCGAATGAGGAGGAGGTGGAGGGGTATATATAGCCTCCACACAAAAATCCAACCGTTACACAATTTTCCAATCTCGGTGGGACCGAATCAATAAACTCGGTCGGACCGAAAATGTAAACCTAGTGACCGTTAGTGATTTTCGGTGGGACTGACATGCAACTCGGTAGGACCGATATGGTTAGGGTTTGGGCATAACGTAATCTCGGTGAGACCGATTACACAAACTCGGTGAGACCGAATTTGGTAATTAGCTAACCAGAGAGTTGGTCAGGCAAACTCGGTGGGACCGATTTGCTCTTTCGGTGAGACCGAGTGGAACTCGGTGAGACCGAAAAGTTACAAAGGGGAAACACTGAGTTTACATTGCAATCTCGGTGGGACCGATTCGCTCTTTCGGTAAGACCGAAAAGTTACGAAAGGGAAACGGAGAGTTTGCAACCCCATCTCGTTGAGACCGAGATCCTTATCGGTAGAACCGAATTGCTAGGGTTTGGCAGTGGCTAATGACAAGTGAAACTCGGTGGCGCCGGATAGGAAGAATCGGTAGGACCGAGTTTCGCTTAGGGTTTAGGTCATATGTGGATATGGGAAAGTAGTTGAGGGTTTTGGAGCATATCACTAAGCACATGAAGCAAGAGGCTCATTAAGCAACACCTCATCCCTCCTTAATAGTATTGGCTTTTCCTAAAGACTCAATGTGATCTTGGATCACTAAAATATAAAATGAAGAGTCTTGAGCTTTTGAGCTTGAGCCAATCCTTTGTCCTTAGCATTTTGAGGGTTCCACTTTCACATCCATGCCATGCCAATCATTGAGCTTTCCTGAAATAATCATCTTGGAATAGCATTAGCTCAATGAGCTATATGTTGTTATGAATTACCAAAACCACCTAGGGATAGTTGCACTTTCAATCTCCCCCTTTTTGGTAATTGATGACAACATATAGATCAAAGCTTCGACAAAAGATAATAATCATGAAATATATCGTCGCTTTGAGAAGTATGTGATAAGTAAGAGCTCCCCCTAAATTTGTGCATATTTAAAATTTGCTTTGGACTGCAAATGCACAAAGAGTTAGAGTCATGGGTTACTCTTCCATGTCACATACATCTTGGTGGAGCGCTTAAAATGATAAGAATGAAATACATGCACTCATCACCAAGAATAATGAATGATCACATAAGATAGATAAGATAATAGCATTAAGCAAGCATTAAGTGTAGCTTATGATCAAACACATGATCATCAATGTCTCACAAATAATGACGTAGTATCTCAAGCACTCAAAAGCAAACAAGTTCGAAAAACCACCAAATAAAGCAAGAGAGAAAAGCAACACTCTCTCTCTCGAAGCCTATGATCTATACATCTTCTCCCCCTTTGGCAACAAGTTACCAAAAAGTTCCTAGAAAATGCATAGCACTAGATCGACGCTCAGGCTTGATCTTCAGGTGATGGTGGAGTCCGGATCACTCCAAGGACGAAGGCTTCGATAGATGCCGAAGTAGACGCTGGAGTTGGAGCTGAAGTAGACGCTGGAGCTGAGGCTGTAGCTGGTGCTGAAGTGGTGGCTCTGGTGTCAGCTACTGGCACGGCAGATGACCTCGGGCCTCGTGGCACTCTGGAAAAGGCATGAGTGGTAGTCCTGCCTCTCCTCTCCTGCATGTCCTCCTGGAGCTGCTCCACTGCAGACTGAACTTCCGTTACTTTGACATCCAAGTCATAGAACTTTTGTTCCATGATTCTCTCTAGGCTCTGCTGATTCTGAGTGAGGGTGGCCAGACTTTGCTCAATCCTCAGCGTGGATGCAATCAAGTAACCAAGCTGCTCTTGTTTGGTCTTCATGAAGTATTCAGATGCCTCCTCTTGAGTAGGCATCTTGGCAGCTTTCTCCTTCCTTGCCTTCTCCTTCTTTGCATATGCTTGTGCAGACGATGGCTCGTTCTCAGTCATCACAATTTCATTGTTCTCAAAATCTGGACGGATGGGCAAATGTTCCTTGTCCAATAAATATATGCCCATGCCCATCTTGGAGTTGATGAGCTCCTGAATCTGAGGGGCATATCCGCAGCTCCTCTTCTGGTCTGCTGCAGTCCTCTTGATTGTTTCCACTATGAGGCTCATCACCTTGAACTTCTGAGGCACATCAAACACATGTAGCAAGTTGATAGCATGGCCTCTGATCATCTTGTGATCTCCAGACTTGGGCAGTAAGGTGTGCCTTAGTATCCAATTGATCGTAGGCAGTCCTGACAGAAGGTAATGCACAGACCCAAATTTGAAGGTGTCAAGAGCTTCATTGGGAATTTCCTTGTACATATTGGACATGGAGTTATGGTCCATCTTCTTCTTGGCATAGATATCCAAGTCATCATCTTGCTCCTCTGGGGCATTAATGATCTGTGCCCACTCAGCCATTGTGGATTGGTACCTTGTACCCTCAGACATCCATGTGATCCTCCCATCTGGATAAAAGTGTGCCGTGGAGTAGAATTGCATGATCAGTTCCTCATTCCACTTTGTGAGCTTCTGCCCAACAAAGTCAGCTACTCCACAAGCTATGAAGCTATCTTGCACTCCAGGATAGTGCTCCTCATTGTCCTTGATGTACTGCCAGTCAACCCATCTCATATCACAAACTATTGGCTTCTTATCAAGCAAAACAGTCTCATAGAAATCTTGCTGCTCCTTGGTGTGAAATCTGTAGTCCACAGCAGTCCTTCTCCTTGAAGCATATGGGTCTGCTTCTCTCCACTTTCTCAGCCCTGAATCTCTCCTGAGCTTCATATCCTCAGCCACAGGATGAGCATCGTTGTGGTCTGGGATATTGGGCTTTAGCTTTCTCAGGACATTCTCTTCCTCTTCTTCAGCAACAGTCTCAGGCACTGGGGCCTTGTTCTTCTCAGCTGCAGGAATGCTCCTTGTATTCCTCTTTGGTTTTGGCTTGGAGGCAGCTTTGGGCTTAGATGCAGTAGCCCCTGACCTTATGGCATCACCCATCAGCTTGGGTGCCTTGGGTGCTGGTGCAGCTACCTCTTCTTCCTCTTCCTCTTCCATGATGGAAGCTTTGCCAAGCACTCTAGCCACAGTCTTCTTCACCCTTTTCTTTCTTTTCTTGCCTTCTGCAGCAACTGGCTCTTGAGGAGTGGGCTTCTCAGTTGAGGCTCTTGCTTTTGACATGGGCTGCCTGCCTGCTGGCCTTTTGATTTTCAGGCCTGGCTTAGTGCCTTGAGCTGGCTCAACTCTCTTGGAAGTGGCCTCTTCCTCTGCCACATAGTCTTCATCTTCGGAATCTGAAGTCCTCTTCTTCCTTTGTCTCGTGGCAGCCTTTGGCAAGTTACTAGGAGTGCTCCTGCTGCCTTCATCAGATGAACTGGAGGGACTAGTGCCCTCACTCATCACTACTTGCTGCTCTGACATGTTTTGGCTATCACTTTGATCAGACATGCTACAAACTGACTGCAGACCCTGTGAATAGATTATAGATGAGATAGAAAAGATGAGCATCACAAAATGCAGAGATTTTTGCAAAAGAATGATCCAAAAACTTAGTTTTAGTTTCCCACTGAAATCATCTCGGATCTACCGATTTTCAAACTCGGTGATACCGAAGCAGTTTTGGAACCTAAACTAGTGAACTCGGTAGGACCGAGTCAAATTCAGTGGCACCGAGACTGCTAGGGTTTCACTGAGTTCAAAAATTGGTCACACCGATAAGTAATTCTCGGTCAGACCGAGTCTCACTTGTGCAATGGCATAAGCCAAATCGGTGGGACCGAGTTTTTCAACTCGGTGGGTCCGAGATAGTTTCGGCGGAAACCTAAACCTAGAATTTTCGAATCAAACCTAATCTATGAGCGTTTTGACTGGATAGAAGTTTATCAAACGTGGCTAGAATCAATATGATCACAATGTGCTAGGAATCAGATTGAGGAATAGCACAAAGATCAAGTCCATACCTAGTTCGGCGGGGACTTGCTACGGCGGCAACGGTGGGGCAGAATTCCCGTTGACGGCGACGGAGACCAGCGACTGGAGGCGGCTGGCGGCGAGAAGACGATCCGGAGACCACGAGGGCAGAGCAGGCTATCGCGTGGGCGAAGGGGTTCGGAGAAATTTCCAAATTTTGCCCGTGACTATATATAGCCCGACCCTGTCGGTGTGACCGAGTGGAACGACTCGGTGGCACCGAGATTCATAACTGCGTGCAGTTACTGAAACTCGGTGTGACCGAAAGGTTCAAATCGGTTGCACCGAGATCGAAAACCTAGATCAACTTAATGATCTCGGTAGGACCGAAAGTGGAGTATCGGTCAGACCGAGAATCATAAAGAGGTTTTGGAAGTTTAAGTCTATGACGAATCGGGGACTCCGAGCGCTCCTCACACAGAGTGGTTCGAATCTGACTTGATCAAATTTTGTGATGCAGCATGAATAGAGTTTGAGACGAGAAAAGCATAGATAGCTAGAGGAGGTTCTTAGGCATTCTTGTCCATCCACTTGGCAAAAGAAGATAAAAACAAACAATCAAAACAACAAGTGGATGTCCTCGAATGAGTAAAATATGCAATCCAGCATGCTCACACAATAAGATGGCAAATGAATGTGACAAGGCATGCACAACCAATTCTAGCATCTATCAAGCAATTTGCGATGACTAGGTCATCTATATATGAGTATATTGACTTAGGAGTCAAGTGAGAACACTTGATCATAGGTCATACTCATCGTTTAAGCTCAAGTGGGGTTACCACTTTTACATAACGCATTGTTGTGTTCACATCTTTAGAGTTGCTTTAGCTCAAGTCTTAGAGTAAAGCTCCCCCTAGATGTGATATCCCCCCTAAGAGGGATGAACTAACCTTGAGTTTTGTCGATGATGACTTCATGTAGATATTGAAGATGTGGATGCTCAATGTTGATGTAGATCTCTTGGAGCTATCCATTTGAGTGAATTGCACTTTCAATACCTACATGGGTTAGTCCCACAAGGAACAAACAAGGATATCCATAGACATAGAGTGATGCACACAAAAGATGATGTCCATGAAAACTTTTAGGTTACCTTGTCCCTTGTCTTACCAACAAGAGGGTTTGTGACTCCTTGAACTAGTGCAAGATGTGGAAGTTGATTGCACTTGTTCTTGCCAAAATGATAAGAGTGAAGTATGTTGGCGGAGTCACCCTCAAGAACTCTCTAGTTCTTCTTCTTTTGGATCCACATCATCTTGATGGGAATCCTTGGAGTTGTAGTCGTACTTGATGAAGTGGAGCTTGAAGTAGTCTTGGGAATCCACTTGACTAAGGTCTTCGGAGCTTCTTCAAATGCATCAATTTCCTCTTGAAGCTTGTCCTTGCCTTTTTGCTTGTAGTATTGTGGTGGAAGATCATCTTGAGCTTGTGTCCCCTTGAAAGAAGCATACTTCTCTTGTTGAGGGACAAACTTTGTCTTGGGGTATTGATCTTATTCCCACTCAACTCCATTGGCATTGAACTTTCGTTCAAAACCAACACCTTGATTCTTCCGGTGCATTCCTTGCTTGCGCACAATTTCCTCGAATTGCTTACTCCCGGCAAGGCTTTTGTACACTCCTTTCTCTATAATTCCCTTCAATAAGCTATTTTCTTGCTCAAGTGTAACTTGGCTAAGAGAATCATTAGTGGAATCAAGAGAACTACTAGAAGCAACAATATTGGATTTAACATGATCATTGTTACTGCTAGAGGAAGAATCTTTCTTGTTACTAGACTTGACTTGAGGCATGTAAGTGGATACGAGTAAACGCTTGGCAATGTAAGAAGAACTTTTCTTGCGGAGATCATCATTGATTGCCTTTAAGAACTCATGCTCTTGCTCAAGATTGAGCTTTTCAAAGCGTAATTTCTCATGAGCTCTTAAAAGTTCTCGATGATCTTCGAAGATAGTGTCATGAGCTAACTTAAGATTTTTTAGTTCTTTAGTTAGGTCCTCAATTTTCTCCTTATCATTGTCATTCGTTTTATCTTGATTAGCATGTTTAATTGACATTTCATCATAGTATTCATCACTAGAGTTGTCAACAAGCAAATCATCACCTAACAAGTCATCTTCATCACTATTGAAATCAACATACTCGGGGTGTGTTACCTTAGGACCTTTGGCCATGAAGCATCTTCCAATTCCTTCATTTGGTGAGTCAAATATGTCGTAGGAGTTGGTTGACACAAGTGCTAGACCGGCAACACCTTCATCTTGAGTATCTTCGGAGTCGGAGTGATAACTTCTCTCGGAGTGGCTGTCGGAGTCGGAGCCGGATACCCATTCACCAACATGAGCTTGATGTCTTTGTCTTGTGTAGCTCCTTGATGATTTTTCCTTCCTTTCCGAATCCTTGCTTCTCCGTGAGTATCTTCTTTCATAACGATCATCTCTACTCCTTCTCTCTCTTGGTGGTGATCCTTTGCTTCTTCTTTTTGGAGAATCTTCTCTTCTCTTGTAGGGAGCCGTACACTCATTGGAATAGTGTCCGGGTCTTCCACAATTGTAGCAGTTTCGCTCTGGACTAGAAGATCTTTTGTCATTGTAGGACCTTGACTTGGAGCTTCTATATTTGCTTCTACTCTTGTAGAACTTGTTGAAGTTCTTCACCATTAAGCTCAATTCTTCATTGAAGTCTTGTTTCTCACTTGATGATGTAGGGGCTTCACATGAGGCTTTATAGGCACCACTTGATTTGTTGTGAAGTTCCTCTTTATCCTTAAGTGACATCTCATGAGCAACAATTCTTCCAATCACCTTCGTTGGCTTGAGATCTTTGTAATTTGGCATCATTTGGATCAATGTGCACACGGTATCATATTTTCCATCCAAGGCTCTTAGAATCTTCTTGATGATGAATTTATCGGTCATCTCTTCACTTCCTAAGCCGGCAATCTCATTTGTGATGAGAGCAAGCCTAGAGTACATTTCAGCGACACCTTCACCATCCTTCATCTTGAACTTGTCAAGTTGGCTTTGAAGCACATCCAACTTGGATTCCTTGACGGAGTCGGTACCTTCGTGCATATCAATCAAAGTGTCCCAAATTTCCTTCGCATTCTCAAGGCGGCTGATTTTGTTGAATTCTTCGGGGCACAATCCGTTGAAGAGAATATCACAAGCTTGAGCATTGTATTGCAACATCTTCAACTCGTCCGCGGTAGCTTCACGGTTTGGTTCTCTCCCATCAAAGAAGTCACCTTGCAAACCAACACACACAATAGCCCAAACGGCGGGGTTATGTCCAAGAATATGCATTTTCATTTTATGCTTCCAACTAGCAAAATTAGTACCATCAAAGTAAGGACCTCTACGGTGATAATTTCCCTCACTAGACGCCATACTCTCCTAGGTTGTGAAACCAAGGCTATGACCACCAAAAGCTATGGAGATCAAGCAAATGGAGACCAAAGCTCTGATACCACTTGTCGGATCGAAAGTATGTCTAGAGGGGGGTGATTAGACTACTTGACCAAATAAAAACTTAACCTTTTCCCAATTTTAGTTCTTGGCAGATTTTAGCTAATTTAGGACAAGTCAAGCAATCATCACACAATTCAAGCAAGCATGCAAAGAGTATATAGGCAGCGGAAAGTAAAGCATGCAACTTGCAAGAATGTAAAGGGAAGGGTTTGGAGAATTCAAACGCTATTGGAGACACGGATGTTTTTCCCGTGGTTCGGATAGGTGGTGCTATCCTACATCCACGTTGATGGAGACTTCAACCCATGAAGGGTAACGGTTGCGCGAGTCCACACAGGGCTCCACCCAAGGGCAACAGTTGCGCGAGTCCACACAGGGCCACCCACGAAGGGTCCACGAAGAAGCAACCACCCACAAAGGGTCCACGAAGAAGCAACCTTGTCTATCCCACCATGGCCATCGCCCACACAGGACTTGCCTCACTAGCGGTAGATCTTCACGAAGTAGGCGATCTCCTTGCCCTTACAAACTCCTTGGTTCAACTCCACAATCTTGTCGGAGGCTCCCAAGTGACACCTAGCCAATCTAGGAGACACCACTCTCCAAGAAGTAACAAATGGTGTGTAGGTAATGAACTCCTTGCTCTTGTGCTTCAAATGATAATCTCCCCAACACTCAACTCTCTCTCATAGGATTTGGATTTGGTGGAAAGAAGGTTTGAGTGGAAAGCAACTTGGGAAGGCTAGAGATCAAGATTCATATGGTAGGAATGGAATGTCTTGGTCTCAACACATGAGTAGGTGGTTCTTTCTCAGAACATATGAGGATGAATGGTGTGTGTGTTCTGATGGCTCTCTCATCGAATGAGGAGGAGGTGGAGGGGTATATATAGCCTCCACACAAAAATCCAACCGTTACACAATTTTCCAATCTCGGTGGGACCGAATCAATAAACTCGGTCGGACCGAAAATGTAAACCTAGTGACCGTTAGTGATTTTCGGTGGGACTGACATGCAACTCGGTAGGACCGATATGGTTAGGGTTTGGGCATAACGTAATCTCGGTGAGACCGATTACACAAACTCGGTGAGACCGAATTTGGTAATTAGCTAACCAGAGAGTTGGTCAGGCAAACTCAGTGGGACCGATTTGCTCTTTCGGTGAGACCGAGTGGAACTCGGTGAGACCGAAAAGTTACAAAGGGGAAACACTGAGTTTACATTGCAATCTCGGTGGGACCGATTCGCTCTTTCGGTAAGACCGAAAAGTTACGAAAGGGAAACAGAGAGTTTGCAACCCCATCTCGTTGAGACCGAGATCCTTATCGGTAGGACCGAATTGCTAGGGTTTGGCAATGGCTAATGACAAGTGAAAATCGGTGGCGCCGGATAGGAAGAATCGGTAGGACTGAGTTTGGCTTAGGGTTTAGGTCATATGTGGATATGGGAAAGTAGTTGAGGGTTTTGGAGCATATCACTAAGCACATGAAGCAAGAGGCTCATTAAGCAACACCGCATCCCTCCTTAATAGTATTGGCTTTTCCTAAAGACTCAATGTGATCTTGGATCACTAAAATATAAAATGAAGAGTCTTGAGCTTTTGAGTTTGAGCCAATCCTTTGTCCTTAGCATTTTGAGGGTTCCACTTTCACATCCATGCCATGCCAATCATTGAGCTTTCTTGAAATAATCATCTTGGAATAGCATTAGCTCAATTAGCTATATGTTGTTATGAATTACCAAAACCACCTAGGGATAGTTGCACTTTCATAAGTATAAGACAAGAATAAAAGATAGACCCTTCGCAGAGGGAGGCAGAGGTTGTCATGTGTTTTCATGGTTGGATGCACGAAATCTTAATGCAAAAGAACATTACTTTATATTGCCACTTGTGATATGGACCTTTATTATGCAGTCCGTCACTTTTATTTCTTCCACATCACAAGATCGTATAAAGCTTATTTTCTCTACACTAATAAATCACACATATTTAGAGAGCAATTTTTATTGCTTGCAACAATGACAACTTACTTGAAGGATCTTACTCAATCCATAGGTAGATATGGTGGACTCTCATGGCAAAACTAGTTTCAAGGATATTTGGAAGCACAAGTAGTATCTCTACTTGGTGCAAGGAATTTGGCTAGCATGAGGGGGAAAGGCAATCTCAACATGTTGGATGATCCATGACAATATTTATTTCGGATGTAAGAAAGCATAACCCATTACATTGTCTTCCTTGTCCAACATCAACTTTTTAGCATGTCATATTTTAATGAGTGCTCACAATCATAAAAGATATCCAAGATAGTATATTTATATGTGAAAATCTCTCTTTCTTTATTACTTCATATTAATTGCAACGATGACCAAAACTATGTTTGTTAACTCTCAACAACTTTTATTCATCATACTCTTTATAGGTGAAGTCATTACTCTCCATAAGATCCATATGATCTCTTTATTTCTTTTTATTCTTCCTTTTATTCCCTCAAGACCATAGAAAGATGGCAAAGCCCTTGACTCAACACTAATCTTTATTATATATAGCTCACAGACTCGATTACATAGAAGGACTCCCCCAAGCTAAAACTTTATTCTACTAGATCAAGATATTACCAAAAGAATCGAACTAAGAAAAACGGTAAAGATAAAAGTGTGATTGTGATACGATATCGGGGCACTCCCCCAAGCTTGGCAGTTGCCAAGGGGAGTGCCCATACCCGTGTGTTTATGTCTCTTTCTTCGGAGGTGGTGATGTGATATTCTTGGCGATGATGCCCCTCAAGATACGATTCTCCTCCTCGAGCTTGTTGACTTGCTGCTTGAGGTCCATTATTTCCTTACGGAGCTTGCCCGTGACGGCTAAAGATCCTTTCACCCATGGATGTTGCATAGCTGCGGGAGAACAAGTAACACTCTTTTTCATATTTTCATAAGAAAGAAATCTAAAATTGGAAGGGATGACCGAGTTTGGAATAGTTGAGCTCTGTACTTCCCCCATCGTGAATCCGGCTTGGAAACGAGAAGTAACTTCTTGATCCTCTTCCATGGCATCTATCCTTTTCAAGTCGGCCTCCATCTCTTCCTTCGTTGATGGCCCAAAGTGGTCAGCATCACTGTTTGCTCCTGGTCCCAGTGTCGTGTGGGATACCCGGCTCTCCCCAACTGACTCTTGAGAAGAAATCTCGATCTAAATCTGCAGCAGAAACAGCTCGAAACAAAGACGGGAGATATTTGTGTGGTACGGTGGTCAAAACCTCCGGGAGATTACATAATGAATTTTTACTGACCAAAAGAAGTATCGTGTAAGAAAATAGAGTCCGAAGGGCACACGAGGTGCCCACGAGGCAGGGGGTGTGCCCAGGGGGTAGGGCACGCCCTCCACCCTCGTGGACGCCTCGTGTCCTTTCCGGACTGCTTCTTATTTTCCTATTTTCTTAAATATTCCAAAACAGAGAAAAATTGCTATTAGAACTGTTTTGGAGTCGGTTTAGTTACCGTACCACAAACCTCTTCCTTTTCGGAGGCTGAAACATTCTGGAAGGTGTCCCTTATATACTCCTCCGGGGTTACGGTTTCAATAACATTAGTTTCAACATTTATAGGATTACCTGAGATATAATGTTTGATTCTTTGACCGTTCACCACCCTCGGATTTGTGCCTTCGAAGTTGTTGATTTTTATGGCACCAAAACGATAGACCTCCTCGATTACATAAGGACCTTCCCATTTAGAGAGGAGTTTTCCTGCAAAAAATCTTAAACGAGAGTTGTATAACAATACATAATCACCTACATTAAACTCATGTTTTTGTATCCTTTTGTCATGCCATATTTTAACTTTTTCTTTAAACAGTTTGGCATTCTCATAGGCCCGGGTTCTCCATTCATCAAGTGAGCTAATGTCAAATAGTCTCTTCTCACCAGCAAGTTTGAAATCATAACTGAGCTTTTTAATGGCCCAATATGCCTTATGTTCTAGTTCGAGAGGTAAGTGACATGCTTTTCCATAAACCATCTTATACGGAGACATACCCATAGGATTTTTATATGCACTTCTATAGGCCCATAGTGCACCGTCAAGTTTCTTGGACCAATTCTTTCTAGATCTATTAACAGTCTTTTGCAAAATTAATTTAAGCTCTATATTACTCAGTTCTACTCGACCACTAGACTGTGGATGATATGGAGATGCAATTCTATGATTAACATCATACTTGGCAAGAATTTTACGAAAAGCACCATGAATAAAGTGTGAACCACCATCAGTCATTAAGTATCTAGGGACTCCAAACCTCGGAAAAAAAACTTCTTTAAGTATCTTAATAGAGGTGTTATGATCAGCACTACTAGTTGGAATAGCTTCTACCCACTTAGTAACATAATCAACAGCAACTAAAATATGTGTATACCCATTAGACGAAGGAAACGGTCCCATATAATCAAAGCCCCAAACATCAAATGGTTCGATAACAAGTGAATAATTCATAGGCATTTCTTGACGTCTACTAATATTACCAATTCTTTGGCATTCATCTCAAGACAAGACAAACTTACGGTCATCCTTGAAGAGAGTAGGCCAATAAAAACTGGATTGCAATACCTTATGTGCAGTTCTATCTCCAGCATGGTGTCCTCCGTAAGCCTCGGAGTGGCACTTGCGGAAGATATGTTCCTCTTCATGCTCAGGTACACAACGTCTAATAACACCATCTACTCCTTTATAAAGATGTGGGTCATCCCAAAAGTAATGTCTTAAATCACAGAAAAACTTTTTCTTCTGTTGGTATGTGAAACTAGGTCGTATAAATTTAGCAACAATGTAATTGGCATAATCAGCATACCATGGAGCAGTACGAGAAGCATTTATGATAGCTAATTGTTCATTAGGAAAGCTATCATCTATAGGTAGTAGGTCATTAAGAACATTCTCTAACCTAGACAAGTTGTCTGCGACGGGGTTCTCAGCTCCCTTTCTATCAATAATATGCAAATCAAATTCTTGTAGTAGAAGAACCCATCTAATAAGTCTAGGTTTAGCATCTTTCTTTTCCATAAGATATTTAATAGCAACATGGTCAGTGTGAACAGTTACTTTAGAATCAACAATATAAGGTCTGAACTTATCACAAGCAAACACAACTGCTAAAAATTCCTTTTCAGTAGTAGCATAATTTCTCTGGGCACCGTCTAGAGTTTTACTAGCATATTGGATAACATTTAATTTCTTATCAACTCTTTGTCCTAGATCATCACCTACAGCATAATCACTAGCATCACACATAATTTCAAAGGGTAAATTCCAATCAGGAGGCTGAACAATAGGTGCAGAAATCAAGGCTTTCTTAAGTATTTCAAGTGCTTCTACACAATCATCATCAAAGACAAAAGGAACATCTTTTTGTAAAAGATTAGTCAAAGGCTGGAAATTTTTGAGAAGTCTTTAATGAACCTCCTATAAAAACCGGCATGACCAAGGAAACTTCTTATACCTTTAATGTCTTTAGGACACGACATCTTTTCAATAACATCAACTTTAGCTTTATCAACTTCAATACCTCTTTCAGAAATTTTATGCCCCAAGACAATACCTTCATTAACCATAAGGTGACACTTCTCCCAATTCAAGACAAGATTAGTTTCTTCACGTCTCTGCAAAACTCGGTCAAGGTTGCTTAAGCAATCATCAAAAGAAGTTCCATATACAGAAAAATCATCCATGAATACCTCAACAATCTTTTCACAAAAGTCAGAGAATATAGAAGTCATACATCTTTGAAAGGTAGCAGGTGCATTACATAAACCAAAAGACATATGTCTATAAGCAAAGGTACCAAAAGGACAAGTAAAAGTGGTCTTTTCCTGATCCTCTTTTGACAAAGGTATTTGAGAGAAACCAGAATAACCATCTAGAAAGCAAAAATGTGCATGTTTGGATAATCTTTCTAGCATTTGATCAATAAAAGGTAAAGGGTAATGATCCTTTTTAGTAGCTTTGTTTAGTTTGCGGAAATTGATTGCCATTCTATAACCTGTAACAATTCTTTGTGGGATCAATTCATCTTTATCATTAGGAACAACAGTAATACCTCCCTTCTTAGGGACACAATGGACATGACTTACCCACTAACTATCAGCAACATGATAAATTATATCTGCCTCCAGGAGCTTTAGTATTTCTTTTCTTGCCACTTCTTTCATCTTAGGATTTAACCGTCGTTGGTGATCAACAACCGGTTTAGCGTCCTTCTCCAATTTTATTTTGTGCTGGCATAGAGTGGGACTAATGCCCTTAAGATCATCAAGAGTATATCCAATAGTAGCACGGTGCTTCTTCAGAGTTTTCAATAATTTCTCTTCTTCCTGCTCTGAAAGGTTAGCACTAATAATAACATGATATATCTTCTTTTCATCAAGATAAGCATATTTAAGAGTATCGGGTAATGTTTTAAGCTCAAACATGGGGTCACTCTTGGGTGGAGGAGGATCCCCTAGAATTTCAACAGGCAAGTTGTGCTTCAAAATAGGTCCCTGTTTAAAGAATACTTCATCTATTTCCCTTCTTTCATTCATAAACATAACATTTTCATGATCTAGCAAATATTGTTCTAAAGGATCATTAGGAGGCACGGCAATAGAAGCAAGACCAATAATTTCATCTTTACTAGGAAATTCTTTATCATGGGGTTGTCTACGAAATTTAGCAAAATTAAAATCATGAGACATATCCCCTAAACCAACAGAAACAATATCCTTTTTGCAATCTATCTTAGCACTAACAGTATTCAAGAAGGGTCTACCAAATATAATGGGACAAAAGTCATCTTGTGGGGAACCAAGAACAAGAAAATTAGCAGTATATTTAACTTTCCCACACAAGACTTCAACATCTCTAACAATCCCAACCGGTGAAATAGTATCTCTATTGGCAAGCTTAATTGTAACATCAATACCTTCTAACTCAGCAAGTGCAATAGCATGCATAATTTCTTCATATAAAGAATGAGGTATTGCACTCGCACTAGCCCCATATCACATAAGCCATGATAGCAATGATCTCCTATTTTAACAGAAATAACAGACATGCCTACAACAGGTCTATGTTTATTTTTAGTATCGGGTCTAGCAATTCTAGCAGCTTCATCACAAAAGCATGCCCATCAATATTATCGGACAAGAGATCTTTAACAATAGCAATACTAGGTTCAACTTTAATTTGCTCAAAGGGTGTAGGTGTTCTAGTATTATTCTTATGAACCACAGTTGAAGCTTTAGCATGATCCTTTTGAAGGAAATATGCCCTAGAGGCAATAATAAAGTTGTTATTTATATTTCCTTATATCATGATAAATGTTTATTATTCATGCTAGAATTGTATTAACCGGAAACTTAGTACATGTGTGAATACATAGACAAACAGAGTGTCACTAGTTTTCCTCTACTTGACTAGCTCGTTGAATCAATGATGGTTATGTTTCCTAACCATAGACATGAGTTGTCATTTGATTAACGGGATCACATCATTAGAGAATGATGTAATTGACTTGACCTATCCGTTAGCTTAGCACGATGATCATTTACTTTGTTGCTATTGCTTTCTCCATAACTATAAATGTTCCTATGACTATGAGATCATGCAACTCCCGAATACCGGAGGAACACATTGTGTGCTACCAAACGTCACAACGTAACTGGGTGATTATAAAGGTGCTCTAGAGGTGTCTCTGATGGTGTTTGTTGAGTTGGCATGGATCAAGATTAGGATTTGTCACTTCGATTGTCAGAGAGGTATCTCTGGGCCCTCTCGGTAATGCACATCACTATAAGCCTTGCAAGCAATGTGACTAGTGAGTTATTTACGGGATGAGGCATTATGGAACGAGTAAAGAGACTTGCCGGTAATGAGATTGAACTAGGTATTGAGATATCGACGATCGAATCTCGGGCAAGTAACATACCGATGACAAAGGGAACAATGTATGTTGTTATGCGGTTTGACCGATAAAGATTTTCGTAGAATATGTAGGAACCAATATGAGCATCTAGGTTCCGCTATTGGTTACTAACCGGAGACGTGTCTCGGTCATGTCTACATAGTTCTTGAACCCGTAGGGTCCGCACGCTTAAAGTTCTGTGACGATCGGTATTATGAGTTTTTGTGTTTTGATGTACCGAAGGTAGTTCGGAGTCCCGGATATGATCACGGACATGATGAAGAGTCTCGAAATGGTCGAGACGTAAAGATCGATATATTGGACGACTATGTTCGGACACCGGAAGTGTTTCGGGAGGTTTTGGACATATACCGGAGTACCGGGGGGTTACCGGAACCCCCCGGGGAGTATATTGGGCCTAATGGACCTTAGTGGGAGAAGAGGAGGGGCGGCCAGGGCAGCTGCGCGCCCCCTCCCCCTCTAGTCCGAATTGGACAAGGAGGGGGCGGCGCCTGTCGTGGATCTAAGACTGACAGTAGAATGGGGGGTAGGTATGAGGAGGCAAGATCCTAGCTATGGTGAAGTTGTACACACGAGTTTTACGAGTTCAGACCCTTCGCGGAGGAAGTAACAGCCCTATGTCTCGGTGCCCGGAGGCGGTCGACTGGATTATGTACGTGTGTGTTTACAGGGGGTGCGAACCCTTGTGCTAGTGGAGGGGGTGGCTTATATAGAGTGCGCCAGGACCCCAGCCAGCCCACGTTACAAGGGGTTTAAGGTACATCAAGAGGGGGGCATTACTGGTAATGCTAGCAATTAAGTGACAGAAATTCTTATTAAGTCTATGGAGTAAACGTCCGACCGTTGTCGTGCAGAGTGACTTTAGGTCTTCTGTCTATCGAGTGATAATTGTTGTGGTCGAGTGACTTTGAATCTTCCGAGTGGATGATGCTATCCTTTGAATGCTTCTGGTTTTAAGATGGTGTCCTAGGGGAGCGTGTCTAGGTCAGGCCTATGACCCTACCCTAGGTACATAGCTTCATCATTAGCCCCCGAATGGTTCAGGGTTTGAGTGGAGAAGGTGTTGAGGACACCTCCGATTCAATTTTCGCGCTTCAGAAGCGTCTTATTGGAACCAAATGAGCAATCATGATGACTTCAACTTCTTTTTTAGTCGCCTTGATCTATTCTTGGTTCTGCCGAGTGAGCTTTTACTGCGATGCTTCGAGTACTGATATGGGAAAAAACTTACGTCTGACAGGTTGCTCTGCTAGTCGTGGATATTGTGGGATTCGAATTTTGGGGAAGCGCGCGGGCTGGAGGAGGCCGCAGTAATCGGGCAGGATTAGGCAGGGCCGCCTTGATCACCGCGCCACCTTTTTCGCCATGTATCTCGCGCGCGACTGTTGTGGGATTTGACAGGATCGTCCGGACCCACAGGTCAGCCACTCGGAAACGGCCTCATATAAGGTGTCGGATTGGTTTTTTTTTGCATAGTACGTTCCCATTCTTCTTCTTCCTCCCCCGCTTTCTCCACCATATCCACCTCTGCTCCTGGCGCCACTGCTCCGTTCGAGCTTCGCCCGCGACAATGGGGAAGGAGAAGACGGTGGCTTTGGAGCGCGCGCAGAAGGCGACGGCGAAGGCGAAGGGGAAGAAGTCCAGCCGGGGCGGATCTTCGTCGAGGTCCGGCCTGCCGCGCGGCTGGATCCAGGGCGACTGGATTCGGTCGACGATTCATCAAGACGACATAGACGACCTGGTCGAGGGGGGACTGATTCCCCACGAATCTGCACGGCTCTAGGAGGGCGAGACCGAACCGCATCCGCGGGAGGGTGAGTGCGTTCTCCTCGCCACCCATGTTGATCACGGATTTTCTTTGCCTCCCCATCCTTTTTTCCGAGGATTCTTGAACTTCTTTCGAGCACAACTCCACCACTTTTCTCCCAACACCATCGTGTACCTCGCTGCCTACGTGTCCATGTGCGAGAACTTCTTAGGTTGTAGGGCACACTGGGGCCTTTTCAAGCACATTTTCACGTGTCGTTCCCAGTCGGTCAAGAAGGCCAACCCGAGTGATGAGAGGACGCACGTGATCCAGCTGTGCGGGGGTCTTGGGATTCAAATGAGAGGTAAAAGCACTTTCCCAGCCATGATCCTTCCTGAGTCAGTCCGAGGATGGCAGTTGACCTGGTTCTATTGCAAAGACCAGCCGACTCCAGGTCAGTCAACCGGACTTCCTCCCTTCTCCATGGCTCGGGTCAAGAAGTCCTCCGCCTTGAAAGTGATCCCAGAGGAGAAAGCGCAGGTGGAGGTGTTGGTCGAGTGGGTGGTCCAACTCGTCCGTGATGGCGTGACTGGTATGGATCTGTTGGAGGTCTTCCTTAAGCGACGCATTCAGCCGCTTCAAGCCCGTGACCATCCGATGTGCATGTATTCGGGTATTGAGGATTCCACTCGGATCCACCCAGAAGAGGTTGACGAGGACACGGTGGAGAAGTGGCTGAGAGGTATGACTAGCAACAAATATAACCCCAGGGGGTCTAGGAGAGTCCCTCCATTCGACAACTCGCGCCAACCAGACAAGGTCCAACTCTGAACTGCCGAGTGTTCTCTTGATTTGCATGTGACTGCTTGTTGTCAACCGACTGATTTCTGCTTCACTTGTTGTCTTTTAGGCCCTTACTGAGATGTACTCGATGCCCAACGGAGAGCACGAGCAGGATCCGGAGGGGGAGGCGGACGGAGGCGAGAGCGGCGAGTGGCAATCTGATGAAGAGGAGGACGAGGAGAGCGATGACCCGAGTGATGAAGAAGAGGTCGACTCACCTCCCCGCAGGGAAAACGATCCAAGCAGGCTCACGACCCAGCAAGCATCCATGACAAAGCGACCGTACCAACTGGACAGTCGTCGAAGCGCCCTCGGACGTCTTCTCCACTGCCGACTGAGAGGACACCAAAGCAACCGAAAGCTGCACCGTCTCCAGCGCCGACTGAAAAGGCATCGAAACAACTGAAAGTTGCGTCGTCAAAACCGCCGAAGGCCTTGCCCAAGATCAAAGTGGCCATTCCTACTGTTTCCGGGTAATAATCAGACCTGATTTCTTGGTTTAGTATGAGTCGAATTTTGGTCGACCCACCATGATAGGCATGACCGACTGAATCTTGAAATTTGCAGTGCTGCTACCTCTGGGACTTCCACCCACAAGTATGAAGATGAAGAAATGGATGACGCAGTCACTTCCAACCCGAGTATAACTTCTCGTAATCCTGTCTTCAGTTACTCAGTCGATTGAATTCTGACGATTAATCTGGAGTCGACTGATCTTTTTGCAGCTCCTCCCAATGTCATTGAGCTTCCAAATGACGACAAGGACGTGCCACTGAGGGCCAGGAGGAACAAAAAGGCATAAGTTGGCAAGACATCCCAATCGGTGCTGGCGGCAGAGCCAGCGGTTCAACGGCCTGAAGATGTGACTCGGGCTTCTGTTACTTTTGCTGATCCAGTATCGAGTGAACGCCCCACATCGTCGACTGTGCCAGTGCTTGCTTCCATCATCCAGCTTCATGCCTCGGAACTTCCAGCTGCTGCGTCTGGACCGTCAGTCACATTCTTCACTACTCATCATGTTCCGGAGAGCCAGGTGGACGCTGCTGCAGAAGCCATTCACCAAGCTGGCCTAATGATGGAGCGAGTGAAGGTGGTGCACGAAAATAGTCAGGCTGCTTACGCCGCCAGCGCGGCCCTTTGAGCCAATGTCCAGGTAAGTTGGCTTCTGACTGAACTTGTTATGTTAGGATATGCTCCCTGAAAACTTTTCTCCGTGCAATCTCTTGTTATTCTGCACTTCGCATCTGCGCACCCAGTGGGTGTTTGGCATCTTTGTTGTTTTCACTCTTCTACTCGGTCTGGGCGGACCATGTCGAGCGGAATCTGAACCAGTGGGAGCACGCTAAGTGCACCCACTGGGTGTAGTCCCCGAGACCGCAGTCGACTGCTGGCAGTCGGTTGGGGTCTGAGTATCTCTTTCTCTCTTTCTTTTCTTCTTTCACTTGGTCTAGGCGGACCATGTCGAGTGGAATCTGAATCAGTGGGGGCACAATAAGTGCACCCATTGGGTGTAGTCCCCGAGACTACTGTAGAATGTTTGATTCTGCAGTAGTCTTAAAGTTTTATTCACTCGGAAGTAAATAATCTTTGATCTTCGAGTACATGTCTTTTGCTCATTGTAGAAATCCTGTGCACTTATCTCCAAGTTCACTGAATTCAAGGAAAAACAGAGAAAACTCAACCTTGACTTGGAGCTGGCCCATTAGAACTTGAAAAAGGCTAAAGATGAAGTGGTTGGTACGGAAGGTAACGACTTGTCGACTGTTTATTTTGACTTTCGTTATTTCTTCGTTCTTCTGTCTGACCCAAGTGTATATCTTGTAGAGAAAATGAGGCTGGCTCTGGCGAAGAAGGACCTCGATCTTGCAGCTGCGCAAAAGGAGACTCAGGAGAAGACTACACTTGCTGACAAAAGGCTGGCTTCGGTCGGCGCGTTAGAGGAAGAAATCACCAAGCTGAAGACGTCTCTTACCGAGTCCAACCGAGAGGCGACTCATCTAAAGAAGGATAAGGTGACTCTGAACGAGCAACTGGAAAGCATGTCTCGTAGGAGAAACGACCTGGAAGCTTATCTGAAAGCACTCGCCAAGAAGCTCTTCCTTATGCTCGAAGGTACTTTTCTTTATCCGACTGATTCACTGTTTGCAAGTCATCATGAATTGGTCGACTCACTAACTCCTTGAATCTGCAGAATTCTGCCAAAACTTTGAAGAAGAAACCGGACTGATCGAGATAGGCTTGGACCCTATCCTTTCTCCATTCGGCGATGAGGCTGCCATGAACGTGCTCTGACTGGAATCTCGTGTTGCCAGCGTTACAAGCTATCTTGCTCGCCTGAAGGTGGCGGTGTCGCGCATTGATACATCACTCTGGCCAAGGGCAACGTTTCAAAATGACCTCGAGTCTCTGATCACTCGACTCAATGAGGTTCCTGGTCGAGTGAGGGAATGGAAGAAGTCTTCTGCCCGATGTGGTGCTGATGTGGCTCTGTCACTGGTTATGGTCCACTGCAAAGAAGCTCGAGAAGAGAAGCTGGCGGCGATCAAGGTTGCCAACACCAAAAGGCATGACTTCCAATCCTTCATGGAAACCTTCATTGCTGCTGCCACTCGGATCGCTGACGGAATTGATCTGGACGAGTTCGTCGAGCCTGCAAGCCCTCCTCCTACGGAGTGAACAAACTTCATATCTCGCCTTAAATTTGCCTCGGAATGCCGAGTGATTTTGTAACCGTTAAGCTCCTTCGGGCTTGATGCCCGAGTACTTTTATCTTTGTTCTGGAACTTTAGCATTTATCTGAACTTGGTTTATCTTCTGAATGTGCTTGCGTTTGCCTTCGAGTGGAACTTGTTCTTCACTCGGAATATTCTTTGTACTTGAGATGCAGTTCTGAGGAGGATGTCCCAGTCGACCTGCACTTCGTCGTCCTTGCGGATGAGGATGGAGCGCACATTGTATTTGTGGCGCAGTCCGAGGAGAAGGTTGCAGTCGACCTGCACCTCATCGTCCTTGCGGATGGGGATGGAGCACACATTGCATTTGTGGCGCAGCTCCGAAGAGAAGGTTGCAGTCGACCTGCACCTCATCGTCCTTGCGGATGGGGATGGAGCGCACATTGTATTTGTGGCGCAGCTCCGAAGAGAAGGTTCCAGTAGACCTGCACCTCATCGTCCTTGCGGATGGGGATGTGTTTCAAACTTAGGCGAGTACTGGACTACAGCTAAGCCCCCGAGTGTGAGGGTTGCTCATCACTCGGTAGGATTTTCTAAACTTAGGCGAGTACTGGACTGCAGCTAAGCATCTGAGTGAGAGGGTTGCTCATCACTCGTTAGGATTTTCTAAACTTAGGCGAGTACTGGGCTGCAGCTAAGCCTCTGAGTGAGAGGGTTGCTCACCACTCGGTAGGATTTTTTAAACTTAGGCGAGTACTAGACTGCAGCTAAGCATCTGAGTGAGAGGGTTGCTCACCACTCGGTAGGATTTTTTAAACTTAGACGAGTACTGGACTGCAACTAAGCCCCTGAGTGAGAGGTTTGCTCAACACTCGGTAGGATTTTTTAAACTTAGGCGAGTACTGGACTGTAGCTAAGCCTCTGAGTGAGAGGGTTGCTCACTACTTAGTAGGATTTTTCAAACTTAGGCGAGTACTGGACTGCAGCTAAGCCCCTGAGTGAGAGGCTTGCTCACCCCTCGGTAGGATTTTTCAAACTTAGGCGAGTACTGGACTGCAGCTAAGCCTCTGAGTGAGAGGGTTGCTTGCCACTTAGTAGGATTTTTCAAACTTAGGCGAGTACTGGACTGCAGCTAAGCCCCCGATGAGAGGCTTGCTCACCACTCGGTAGGATTTTTCAAACTTAGGCGAAACGGATTCGCAGCTAAGCCTCCGAGTGAGAGGCTTGCTCACCACTCGGTAGGATTTTTCAAACTTAGGCGAAACGGATTCGCATCTAAGGCACCCACTGGGGTATTTAGAACATATAAAAAAGAACAACAATCATTTAAGAGACTGTAAAACTGTGTCTTTGATAATCAAACTAAAGGGTATTTCTTATTACATCTCAACAGTCTGAATGCTTAAGTGTAAAAGGGGCGGAGCAGATCCGCACTCCAAGCGCGTGGCACGTCTTTCTTGTGCTCGACGTTGTATAAGTGGTATGCTCCGTTGTGGAGCACTCTGGTGATAATGAAGGGGCCTTCCCAAGTAGGAGCGAGCTTGTGTGGTTTCTGCTGATCCACTCGAAGAACCAAGTCTCCTTCTTGAAATGCTTGACCCCTCATGTTTCTGGCGTGGAATCGACGCAGGTCTTGCTGATAAATGGTCGTCTGGATCAGGGCCATCTCTCTTTCCTCTTCCAGGAGATCAACTACATCTTGCCGAGTTTGTTCTGCTTCATCTTCTGAGAAAAGCTCGACTTTGGGTGCGTTGTGAAGCAAGTCACTCGGAAGAACGACTTCAGCTCCATAAACCAAGAAGAATGGGGTTCGGCCAGTCGACCGATTAGGAGTTGTCCTCAAGCCCCAAAGCACTGACGGAAGTTCATCGACCCAGGCGCCTGCCGCGTGCTTGAGATCACGCATCAGTTGGGGTTTCAGTCCTTTGAGAATCAATCTATTTGCTCTTTCAGCTTGTCCATTCGACTGGGGATGGGCGACTGAAGCGTAGTCGACCCAAGTGCCTTGGGAAGCGCAGAAGGCTCTGAACTCATCAGAATCGAAGTTTGACCCATTGTTAGTGATGATGCTGTGCGGAACACCATATCTGAATGTTAACTCTCTGATGAAACTGACTGCAGTACTGGCTTCAAGACTTTTGATGGGTTTGGCTTCAATCCATTTGGTGAACTTGTCGACTGCCACGAGTACATGAGTGAAGCCGCTCCTACCCGTTCTCAGAGGTCCCACCATGTCCAAACCCCAAACAGCGAAGGGCCAGACGAGTGGAATGGTCTTCAGGGCTGACGCAGGCTTGTGAGACATGTTGGAGTAAAACTGGCAACCTTCACATTTGTCGACTATTTCTTGTGCCATCTCATTTGCCCGTGGCCAATAAAATCCTGCTCGGTATGCTTTGGCCACAATGGTCCGAGAGGATGCATGGTGACCACAGGTCCCCGAGTGGATGTCATTGAGGATCACTCGACCTTCCTCTGGTGTTATGCATTTCAGGCTGACTCCAATTACAATTTCTCTGAACAGCTGCCCTCTTATCACAGTAAAAGCTTTGGATCGGCGGACGATCTGTCGGGCCTCTTCTTCGTCCTCTGGGAGTTCCTTCCTAAGGATGTACGCGATGTACGACACTGTCCAGTCGAGAGTGATGACCAAAACCTCCATGATCAAGTCGACCACGGCCGGGACTTCGACTTCAGTCGGATCAGCGACGCTCTTTGGTTGCGGGGGCTCTTCAGTGAAAGGATCTTCCTAGACTGAAGGTGTATGAATATGTTCCAAAAACACATTACTGGGAATGGCTTCCCTCTTGGAACCTATCTTCGCCAAATCATCCGCTGCTTGATTTTTCAGTCGGGGTATGTGATGGAGTTCTAAACCCTCAAACTTCTTCTCTAACTTCCTCACTGCATTGCAGTAGCCAGTCATAGTCGGGCTTCTGACGTCCCACTCTTTCATCACTTGATTCACCACCAAATCTGAGTCACCGTAGACCATGAGGCGACGGACGCTGAGTGAAATGGCCATACGCAACCCGTACAAAAGTGCCTCATATTCAGCTTCGTTGTTGGAGGAATCGAAATGAATTTGGAGAACATAGCGGAGCTTGTCACCCCGGGGGGATACCAATACTATCCCAGCACCAGAACCATTCAGCATCTTAGATCCATCAAAGAACATGGTCCAATGGTCCGAGTGAATCTGAGTCGGTTGTTGCTGTTTGATCCACTCGGCGAGGAAATCCGCTATTGCCTGGGACTTGATAGCTTTCTTTGCCTCAAACTTGATATCCAAGGGAAGGAGTTAAATCATCCATTTTGCCACTCGACCAGTTGCATCTCTGTTGTTCAGAATTTCTGACAATGGTGCGTCGCTGACGACTGTAATGGAGTGATCAGAGAAATAATGTGCAACCTTCTTCGTGGTCATGTAAATCCCATAAACAAGCTTCTGATAATGTGGATATATTTGCTTGGATGGAGTTAAAACTTCAGGAACTTAGTATATTGGGCACTAAACTTTATAGGCTTTTCCTTCTTCTTCCCGCTCGACCGTGAGTACTGTACTGACAACTTGTCCAGTGGCTGCAATGAAAAGCAGTAAAAGCTCTTTGCTGATTGGGGCAGCAAGCACCGGCTGGGTGGAAAGCAGGGCTTTGAGATCTGCAAACGCTGCATCAGCTTCAGGAGTCCACTCGAACTTGTCAGATTTCTTCATCGGTCGGTAAAGAGGCAATGTCTTTTCACCGAGGCGAGAAATGAATCTACTCAAGGTGGCCAAACAACCAGTAAGCTTCTGGACATCATGCACGCGCACAGGGCGCTTCATCCGGAGTATGGCACCAACTTTCTCTGGGTTCGCGTCGATCCCTCGTTCGGAAACAAGGAAGCCGAGTAACTTTCCGCCAGGAACTCCGAATGTGCACTTTGATGGGTTAAGCTTGATATCATATCTTCTCAGGTTGGCAAAGGTTTCAGCAAGGTCAGTCAGTAGGTCGGAACCTTTACGCGACTTGACCACAATGTCATCCATGTATGCTTTCACATTCCGACTGATTTGAGTGAGCAGACACTTCTGAATCATCCTCATGAATGTGGCCCCAGCGTTCTTGAGACCGAATGGCATGATTACATAACAAAAGCACCCGAATGGAGTGATGAAAGCTGTTTTTATCTCGTCGGGTCCATACAGTCGGATATGATGGTACCCGGAATAGGCGTCTAGCAAAGACAAACGCTCACACCCTGCAGTTGAATTGACAATTTGGTCAATGCGGGGGAGAGGAAAATGATCTTTCGGGCAGGCCCGATTGATATGCTTGAAGTCAATGCACATGCGAAGTGAGTCGTCCTTCTTGGGGACCATAACAACATTGGCGAGCCACTCGGAGAGGTAAATCTCTCGGATGAACTCAGCTGCCAGGAGCCGAGCCACTTCCTCACCAATTGCCTTTCTCTTTTGTACGGCGAACTGTCGGAGATGTTCCTTGACTGGTTTTACTTTCGGGTCGACTCGCAAACGATGCTCAGCCAGTCCCCTGGGTACACCCGGCATGTCAGAAGGTTTCCATGCAAAGATTTCCCAGTTCTCACGGAGGAACTGGATGAGCGCTTCTTCCTATTTGCTATCGAGTGAAGTTGAGATATGAGTAGGAGCAGCATTAGGATCGGTCGGGTGAATATGAATCGGCTTGGTTTCACCGGACAACTGAAATGCAGAATCAGTGGCAGGCTTCTTGGAGCGCAGCAAATCACTCGGATCTGCATTTTTCTGGTATTCTTGCATTTCAACTGCTGCCATTTGTGCATCAGTGATTTTGAGCCCTTCTGGAAGCACTCTTCTGCTTTCTGCTGATTGCCAGTGATAGTGATCACTCCTCTGGGACCATGCATTTTCAATTTGAGGTACACGCAACACGGTCGAGCCATGAAACGTGCATAGGCAGGCCTACCCACAATGGCATGATAAGCACTCTTGAAATCCACTACTTCGAATGTCAACTTTTCTTTGCGGTAATTCTTGGAATCACCGAAAAACACATCAAGGGCGATTTGGCCGAGTGATTCAGCCTTCTTGCCAGGTATAACGCCATGGAAACTCATATTACCTTCGCTGAGCTTGGACATCGGAATCCCCATTCCCTTCAAGGTTTCAGCATAAAGGATATTCAGGCCGCTACCACCATCCATCAGCACTTTAGTCAGTCGAGTGCCTTCAACAACTGGGTCGACCACCAACGCTTGCCTCCCAGGGGTGGCTATACGTGCTGGATGGTCAGACTGGTCGAATGTGATGGCAGTCTGGGACCACTTCAAATAACTTGGTGTTGTCTGAGCAACCATGTGTCACTTCTCTGCTGATAACTTTCAATCGACTTTTTCTCTCAACATCAGCAAAAATCATCAGAGTGGATTTGACATTGGGAAAACCATCATCATCCTCTTCCTTATCCTCATCCTTGTCCAACTCCTTTTCCTTCTCCTTGGGTTGTTTCTCTCGGAACTACTGGATCAGGAGTCGACACTACCGAGTGGTGTGCTTGGGATAAATCAGATTACCCTCTTCATCTTTCTTGGTGTGAATGTTACATGGCAAATCGAACACATCATTTCCGTCTTGATCTTTCACTTTCTTGGGATTCCAGGGCCCTTTGGACTTCCCCTTGAACTTTCCTTGAGCCACAACTAAAGCCTCACCAAGAGCAACTGGATCGGCCTTACGCTTCTGTTTCCGATTGGAAGTACCTCCACCGGTGTCCTGGGCGATTGTTTTGTGTTTGCCACCCCGGAGTCGGTCTTCCTCTTCGCCGTTAGCGTATTTGGCGGCAATCTACATCATCCGAGTCAGGGACATAGCTCCCATCCGACCGAATTTCAGATTCAACTCCCGACACTTGACGCCTTCCTTGAAGGCACAAACTGCTTGGTGATGTGACACATTCTCCACTGTATGGTGTAACGTGATCCATCTTTGGATATAGTCTCTCAGGGTTTCATTCGGTTTTTGTACACAACTCTGCAATTCATTCAACCTCGCTGGTCGCTTGCAAGTACCTTCAAAAGTCCTAACAAACACTCGAGCGAGTTCCTCTCAACTGAATATATTGTCGGGTGCCAACTGGTTCAGCCATGCCCTGGCCGAGCCTTCCAACATCAGAGGAAGGTGCTTCATGGCGACGTCATCATTGCCACAACCAATCTGTACAGCTACTCGGTAGTCTTCAAGCCATGTGTCAGGCTTAGACTCACCCATAAATTTGCTGACTCCAGTCGCCAACCTGAAATTGGGAGGAATCACTGCAGCCCTGATGGCTCTGCTGAAACACTTGGGACCTGAAACATGCACTCTACTGCTAGTCGGATAATCTCTGTCATGGCCTTCTCTATGTGCTCTATTCCTGTCAACCAGACCTTGAACGAGAATAGATCTCGCATCGAAGCCTGGCTCCCTTGGGTCGACTGGTATTCTTCGCTCGCCGCTGTGAGGGCGTTCGTCATCATGCCAACGAGGCACATATGACCCACTCCTCGGAGGAGGCGTGGGCACTCGACGTCGGTCATCGCGGCCGAGGTGGTGATCATATTACTCATGGTTTCTGTACTGATCTTGCCTGTGACCATGTCCTTCATGCCGCGGGGGCGATCTTGGGTTGTGGGCCGACTGTACTGTATCTGCTACCACAGACCTGCTATGAATCCTATTCCGCGACTGAAACACTACTGTGTTCTGTTCTCCGGCTGCTCGGAGCAAGGCCCAGATCTGCATCAAACCCCTGCCTGCCTCAGATTGGGAAGGCTGGATTGACTCTGCTATTTGAGCTGCGGCTGTGAGATTTTGAATCGGAGTGCGGTATACCTGAGTTTGAGGCGGAATAAGCTGTCGTCGACTGGATTCAGGGATCCACTGCCGAGCACGCTCGTCGAGTGCATGCTGCAGGTTCTCCAGTCGAGTGCGCTCAGCCAAGTTGTCCAGGCGCGCTTCCTCCAAGGCCCGGGCCTTGGGAGTTTCTCCAACGATAGGAGTGTGAAGTGCATCCATGTTGCGGCGGCGAAGCTCTTCCCTTCGTTGCGAAGAAAGGGGCTCGGGGCGGTACTCCTCATGAATGCGCGACCGATCGCCGCCGCCATCACCACCGTCGTTGCGGGGGAAGCCAAGAGGACTGGGTGGTCCCTTGACCATCAAGACTTCTGCCGTGGATTGCTGATGTCGCACTCGGATGCGATCTCGATGGAGCCAGTCGATAGGTCGAACGGGCCGTAGAGAGTTTCATCGGGCTCGATTTTCGTGACTTGAGAGGTGGCCGACTGGCGGGCCACCGCGTGTCTCACCCACCGCTAGAGCCGCGACCGACCGGAACGCTTGTGCTGGCGAGCGGCAGGGGATGAGGACGCCATAGGAACCGACCGATACTGGGTCGACGGTTGCCGGAGAAGGACGCCTCAGACGCACGCGCGAAAGTGCGTCGCCCCGCGGACGGGGAGCGCATTGACGTTGAGTGGAGCTTCCTGGAGCCAGGCGGAGTCGTCAGCGATGAACACGAGCGCGCCGAGACGGATCTCGTAGCCCTCAACCAGTCCGCCGGCGGAAACCATGATGATGAGAATCGGAAAAATCGTAACTCCACCAAAAAGTCGCTAAGACACCTGCCCCACGGTGGGCGCCAACTGTCGTGGATCTAAGACTGACAGTAGAATGGGGGTAGGTATGAGGAGGCAAGATCCTAGCTATGGCGAAGTTGTACACACGAGTTTTATGAGTTCAGACCCTTCGTGGAGGAAGTAACGGCCCTACGTATCGGTTCCCGGAGGCGGTCGACTGGATTATGTATGTGTGTGTTTACAGGGGGTGCGAACCCTTGTGCCATTGGAGGGGGGTGGCTTATAGAGTACGCTAGGACCCTAGCCAGCCTACGTTACAAGGGGTTTAAGGTACATCAAGAGGGGGGCGTTACTGGTAATGCTAGCAATTAAGTGACATAAATGCTTATTAAGTCTATGGAGTAAACGTCCGACCGTTGTCGTGCAAAGTGACTTTAGGTCTTCTGTCTGTCGAGTGATAATTGTTGTGGTCGAGTGACTTTCTTCCGAGTGGAATGCCTTGTAGTCGAGTGGATTATGCTATCCTTTGAATGCTTCTGGTTTTAAGATGGTGTCCTAGGGGAGGGTGTCTAGGTCAGGCCTATGACCCTACCGTAGGTGCATAGCTTCATCAGCGCCCCCTTTCCTTCTCTTCTTCTCCCCCTTCCTCTCCTACTCCCACTCCTACTTGGAAGGGGGGAGTCCTACTCCTGGTAGGAGTAGGACTCCTCATGGGGCGGGCCATAGGAGGCCGGTCCCCTCCCCCTCCTCCACTCCTTTATATACCGAGAGGGGGCACCCCTTGGAGACACAACAATTGATCATTGATCTTTTAGCCGTGTGCGGTGCCCCCCTCCACCATAATCCACCTTGGTCATATCGTAGCAGTGCTTAGGCGAAGCCCTGCATCGGTAGCTTCATCAACACCGTCACCACACCGTCATGCTGACGAAGCTCTTCCCGGAAGCTCTACTGGATCGTGAGTTCGCGGGATGATACGTCTCCAACGTATCTATACTTTTTGATTGCTCCATGCTATACTATCTACTGTTTTGGACATTATTGGGCTTTATTATCCACTTTTATATTATTTTTGGGACTAACCTATTAACTGTAGGCCCAACCCAGAATTGCCGTTTTTGCCTGTTTTAGGGTTTCGAAGAAAAGGAATATCAAACGGAGTCCAAACGGAATGAAACCTTCGGGAACTTGATTTTCTCACCGAATACAACTCAGGAGACTTGGACCCTACGTCAAGCCAACTAACAGGAGGCCACGAGGTAGGGGGCGCGCCTGCCCCCCCTCCCAGGCGCGCCCTCCACCCTCATGGGCCCCCTGTTGCTCCACCGACGTACTTCTTCCTCCTATATATATCCACGTACCCCCAAACGATCAGAACAGGAGCCAAAACCCTAATTCCACCGCCGTAACTTTCTGTATCCACGAGATCCCATCTTGGGGCCTGTTCCGGAGCTTCGCCGGAGGGGGCATCGATCACGGAGGGCTTCTACATCAACACCATAGCATCTCCGATGAAGTGTGAGTAGTTTACTTCAGACCTACGGGTCCATAGTTAGTAGCTAGATGGCTTCTTCTCTCTTTTTGGATCTCAATACAATGTTCTCCCCCTCTCTTGTGGAGATCTATTCGATGTAATTTTCTTTTTGTGATGTGTTTGTTGAGACCGATGAATTGTGGGTTTATGATCAAGTCTATCTATGAATAATATTTGAATCTTCTCTGAATTCTTTTATGTATGATTGGTTATCTTTGCAAGTCTCTTCCAATTATCAGTTTGGTTTGGCCTACTCGATAGACCTTTCTTGCAATGGGAGAAGTGCTTAGCTTTGGGTTCAATCTTGCGGTGTCCTTTCCCGGTGACAGTAAGGGCAGCAAGGCACGTATTGTATTGTTGCCATCGAGGATAACAAGATGGGGTTTTCTTCATATTGCATGAGTCTATCCCTCTACATCATGTCATCTTGCTTAAGGCGTTACTCTGTTTTTAACTTAATACTCTAGATGCATGCTGGAGAGCGGTCAATGAGTGGAGTAATAGTAGTAGATGCAGGAAGGAGTCGGTCTACTTGTCTCGGACGTGATGCCTATATACATGATCATACCTAGATATTCTCATAACTATGCTCAGTTCTGTCAATTGCTCAACAGTAATTTGGTCGCCCACCGTAGAATACTTATGCTCTCAAGAGAAGCCACTAGTGAAACCTATGGCCCCCGGGTCTATCTTTATCATATTAATCTCCTACTACTTAGTTATTTACTTTGCTATTTACTTTGCCTTTATTTTACTTTGCATCTTTATCATAAAAATACCAAAAATATTATCTTATCATATCTATCAGATCTCACTCTCGTAAGTGGCCCTATAGGGATTGACAACCCCTATTTGCGTTGGTTGCGAGGATTTATTTGTTTTTTGCAGGTACGAGGGACTCGCGCGTAGCCTCCTACTCGATCGATACCTTGGTTCTCAAAAACTGAGGAAAATACTTACGCTACTTTGCTGCATCATCCCTTCCTCTTCGGGGAAAACCAACGCAGTGCTAAAAGAGGTAGCAAGAAGGATTTCTGGCACCGTTGCCGGGGAGGTCTACGCAAAAGTCAACATACCAAGTACCCATCACATACCCTTATCTCCCGCATTACATTATTTGCCATTTGCCTCTCGTTTTCCTCTCCCCCCAATTCACCCTTGTCATTTTATTCGCCCTCTCTCTCTCTATCCCCCTCTCTTTCTCTATTTGTCCCTTTTTGTCCGCTTGCTTTTTGTTTGCTTGTGTGTTAGTTTGCTTGCTTGTCGTTATGGCTAGTCCCTTATCTTCTCCGTTGTCTCCCGAGAATGAAATTCTGAATTTTAAGCAAAGGGAGGGTGAAAATCTAAAAGATGCTTTGTATAGAATTTGCAATGCTCAAAATAAATCTGCTAGGAAGCAATCTACTACCATTCTCCTTTGCAATTTTTATGTAGGCATTACTCCTTGGCACCGTTATGTTCTTGATACTATTACCGGAGGGAATTTTTTGGGTAGCCATACTTTTGATTCTTATAATGCTATGTTAGATTTATTTGGCTCCCCCCCTCTTTTGGTTAATGGAACTATATTAACTTTGGAGCATGTAATGCAAAGGCTTGAAATTATTGAAAATAAGGTTGCTACCGTAGAGTTAATTGAAAATTTGGATAAAAAGATCCACATCCGAATCTCTCAATATGGATCTAAAGTAGGAGTTACTTTGAAAGATATTAAAGAAAAGGAACCATAGTTAATGAGAAAATAAATCACGATTCCGTTAGGATCGATAAACTTGAGAATATTATTACCAATTTGGGAACCGCTTTTTCTTCCATAAAGAATACGCCAAGTTCCTCCACTAATGTTGCCAAGCTTATGTATGTTCCTAAAAATAAGGGTGAATCATCTAGTAAGGAAAATGCGGATCTTAGATCTATACGTGTTCATCCCAATCTTTTTGCTATCATTAAGGAACCATTTGTTACAAATGAATTTTTCGATCTTGTGCCTAAAAGTTTGACAATTAATAAAAATAAAGAAACTCCTAAAGATGGTAGATGCCTCATTGAAGAATTGCCTACCAAAGATGGCAATACCTAGATCTATTCTTGCTTGTTATGCCTAGCTAGGGGCGTTAAACGATAGCGCTTGTTGGGAGGCAACCCAATTTTATTTTTATTCCTTACTTTTTGCTCCTGATTAGTAATAAATAAATTATTTAGACTCTGTTTTGGTTGTGTTTTTTGTGTTTAATTAGTGTTTGTGCCAAGTAGAACCGTTGGGAAGACTTGGGGAAAGTCTTATTGAACTTGCTGTAAAAAACAGAAACTTTAGCACTCACGAGAACTGATGTCATTTTTATTTGGAAAGTTCTATTTAGTTAATTCTTTTTGAAGATGATTAATAGATAAATTCCTCACGTCCAGAAATTTATTTTAGAATTTTTGGGGTTCCAGATCTTGCGCTAGCTACGGATTACTACAGACTGTTCTGTTTTTGACAGATTCTGTTTTGCTTGTGTTGTTTGCTTATTTTGATGAATCTATGGCTAGTAAATTAGTTTATAAATCATAGAGAAGTTGGAATACAGTAGGTATAACACCCATATAAATAAATAATGATTTCATTACAGTACGTTGAAGTGGTCTTTTGTTTTCTTTCGCTAACGGAGCTCATGAGATTTTCTACTTTAAGTTTTGTGTTGTGAAGTTTTCAAGTTTTGGGTAAAGATTTGATGGATTAGGGAACAAGGAGTGGAAAGAGCCTAAGCTTGGGGATTCCCATGGCACCCCCAAAATAATCTAAGGACACCTAAAAGCCAAAGCTTGGGGATGCCCCGGAAGGCATCCCCTCTTTCGTCTACTTCTATCGGTAACTTTACTTGGAGCTATATTTTTATTTACCACATGATATGTGTTTTGCTTGGAGCGTCTTGTATGATTTTAGTCTTTGCTTATTAGTTTACCACAATCATCCTTGCTGTACACATCTTTTGAGAGAGCCATACATGATTTGGAATTTGTTAGAATACTCTATGTGCTTCGCTTATATCTTTTGAGTTATATAATTTTGCTCTAGTGCTTCACTTATATCTTTTAGAGCACGGTGGTGGATTTGTTTTATAGAAACTATTGATCTCTCATGCTTCATTTAGATTATTTTGGGAGTCTTAATAGTATGGTAATTTTCTTAAAATCCTAATATGCTTGGTATGCAAGATTAATAATAAAACTCTCTTATGAGTGTGTTGAATACTATGAGAAGTTTGATACTTGATAATTGTTTTGAGATATGGAGATGGTGATATTAAATTCATGCTAGTTGAGTAATTGTGAATTTAAGAGATACTTGTGTTGAAGCTTGTGATTCCCGTAGCATGCACGTATGGTGAACCGTTATGTGATGAAGTCGGAGCATGATTTATTTATTGATTATCTTCCTTATGAGTGGCGGTCGGGGACGAGCGATGGTCTTTTCCTACCAATCTATCCCCCTAGGAGCATGCGCGTAATACTTTGCTTTTATAACTTGTAGATTTTTGCAATAAGTATATGAGTTCTTTATGACTAATGTTGAGTCCATGGATTATACGCACGCTCACCCTTCCACCTTTGCTAGCCTCTCTAATACCGCGCACCTTTTCGCCGGTATCATACACCCACCATATACCTTCCTCAAAATAGCCACCATACCTACCTATTATGGCATTTCCATAGCCATTCCGAGATATATTGCCATGCAACTTTCCACCGTTCCGTTTATGACACACTCCATCATTGTCATATTGCTTAGCATGATCATGTAGTTGACATAGTATTTGTGGCAAAGCCACCATTCATAATTCTTTCATACTTGTCACTCATGCATCATTACATATCCCGGTACACCGCCGGAGGCATTCATATAGAGTCATATCTTGTTCTAAGTATCGAGTTGTAATTATTGAGTTGTAAGAAAAATAAAAGTGTGATGATCATCATTATTAGAGCATTGTCCCAAGTGAGGAAAGGATGATGGAGACTATGATTCCCCCACAAGTCGGGATGAGACTCCGGACGAAAAATAAATAAAAGAGGCCAAAGAAGCCAAAATAAAAAAAGAGAAAGAAAAGAGGACATAAAAAGGAGAAAAGGCCCAAATAAATAAAAAAATGAGAGAAAAAGAGAGAAGGGACAATGTTACTATCCTTTTACCACACTTGTGCTTCAAAGTAGCACCATGATCTTCATAATAGAGAGTCTCTCATGTTATCACTTTCATATACTAGTGGGAATTTTTCATTATAGAACTTGGCTTGTATATTCCAATGATGGGCTTCCTCAAAATTTCCCTAGGTCTTCATGAGCAAGCAAGTTGGATGCACACCCACTTAGTTTCTTTTTGAGCTTTCATACACTTATAGCTCTAGTGCATCTGTTGCATGGCAATCCCTACTCACTCACATTGATATCTATTGATGGGCATCTCCATAGCCCGTTGATACGCCTAGTTGATGTGAGACAATCTTCCCCTTTTTGTCTTCTCCACAACCACCACTCTATTCCACCTATAGTGTTATATCCATGGCTCACACTCATGTATTGCGTGAAGATTGAAAAAGTTTTGAGAATGTCAAAAGTATGAAACAATTGCTTGGCTTGTCATCGGGGTCGTGCATGATTTAAATATTTTGTGTGGTGAAGATAGAGCATAGCCAGACTATATGATTTTGTAGGGATAACTTTCTTTAGCCATGTTATTTTGAGAAGACATAATTGCTTTGTTAGTATGCTTGAATTATTATTATTATCTATGTCAATATAAACTTTTGTCTTGAATCTTTTGGTTCTGAATATTCATACCACAATTAAGAATAATTACATTAAAATTATGCCAAGTAGCACTCCGCATCAAAAATTCTGTTTTTATCATTTACCTACTCAAGGACGAGCAGGAATTAAGCTTGGGGATGCTTGATACGTCTCCAACGTATCTATAATTTTTGATTGCTCCATGCTATATTATCTACTGTTTTGGACATTATTGGGCTTTATTATCCACTTTTATATTATTTTTGGAACTAACCTATTAACCGGAGGCCCAGCCCAGAATTGTTATTTTTTGCCTGTTTTAGGGTTTCGAAGAAAAGGAATATCAAACGGAGTCCAAACGGAATGAAACCTTCGGGAACGTGATTTTCTCACCGAATACAACTCAGGAGACTTGAAACCTACGTCAAGCCAACTAACAAGAGGCCACGAGGTAGGGGGCGCGCCTGCCACCCCCCCAGGCGCGCCCTCCACCCTTGTGGGCCCCTGTTGCTCCACCGACGTACTTCTTCCTCCTATATATCCATGTACCCCCAAACGATCAGAACAGGAGCCAAAACCCTAATTCCACCGCCGTAACTTTCTGTATCCATGAGATCCCATCTTGGGGCCTGTTCCGGAGCTCCGCCGGAGGGGGCATCGATCACAGAGGGCTTCTACATCAACACCATAGCCTCTCCGATGAAGTGTGAGTAGTTTACTTCAAACCTACGGGTCCATAGTTAGTAGCTAGATGGCTTCTTCTCTCTTTTTGGATCTCAATACAATGTTCTCCCCCTCTCTTGTGGAGATCTATTCGATGTAATTTTCTTTTTGCGGTGTGTTTGTTGAGACCGATGAATTGTGGGTTTATGATCAAGTCTATCTATGAATAATATTTGAATCTTCTCTGAATTCTTTTATGTATGATTGGTTATCTTTGCAAGTCTCTTCGAATTATCAGTTTGGTTTGGCCTACTAGATTAATCTTTCTTGAAATGGGAGAAGTGCTTACCTTTGGGTTCAATCTTGCGGTGTCCTTTCCCGGTGACAGTAAGGGCAGCAAGGCACGTATTGTATTGTTTCCATCGAGGATAACAAGATGGGGTTTTCTTCATATTGCATGAGTCTATCCCTCTACATCATGTCATCTTGCTTAAGGCGTTACTCTGTTTTTAACTTAATACTCTAGATGCATATTGGATAGCGGTCGATGAGTGGAGTAATAGTAGTAGATGCAGGCAGGAGTCGGTCTACTTGTCTCGGACGTGATGCCTATATACATGATCATACCTAGATATTCTCATAACTATACTCAATTCTGTCAATTGCCCAACAGTAATTTATTCACCCACCGTAGAATACTTATGCTCTCGAGAGAAGCCACTAGTGAAACCTATGGCCCCCGGGTCTATCTTTATCAGATTAATCTCCTACTACTTAGTTATTTACTTTGCTATTTACTTTGCCTTTATTTTACTTTGCATCTTTATCATAAACATACCAAAAATATTATCTTATCATATCTATCAGATCTCACTCTCGTAAGTGGCCCTATAGGGATTGACAACCCCTATTTGCGTTGGTTGCGAGGATTTATTTATTTTGTGCAGGTACAAGGGACTCGCGCGTAGCCTCCTACTGGATTGATACCTTTGTTCTCAAAAACTGAGGGAAATACTTACGCTACTTTGCTGCATCATCCCTTCCTCTTCGGGGAAAACCAACGCAGTGCTAAAAGAGGAAGCACGGGACGTCACCGAGCTAAACGTGTGCTGAACTCGGAGGTGCCGTACGTTCGGTAGTGAGGATCGATCGATCGTGGAGACGTACGACTACATCAACCGCATTATCATAACGCTTTCGCTTACGGTCTACGAGGTTACGTAGATGACACTCTCCCCTCTCGTTGCTATGCATCACCATGATCTTGCGTGTGCGTAGGAATTTTTTTGAAATTACTACGTTCCCCAACACCTTTATTCTAGTAGGGAAAGATGGTTTCTCAATATAAGCGGTAGGAACAATAGGATCAGCATTATAAGTGATAGTCTTTTCTTCAACTTTAGTAGGTTCAACTACTTTTACTTCAATGGGAGGATGATATTTAAGCCACTTCTCCTTAGGGAGATCAACATGAGTAGCAAAGGATTCACAAAAAGAAGCTACTATCTCAGAGTCAAGTCCATATTTAGTGCTAAATTCACGAAAAGCATCGGTATCCATAAAAGATTTAACACAATCAAAGTTAGGTGTTATACCTGACTCCTTACCTTCGTTGATTTCCCAATCTTCAGAGTTGCGTTTAATTCTTTCCAGTAAATCCCATTTAAATTCAATAGTCTTCATCATAAAAGAACCAGTACAAGAAGTATCGAGCATGGAGCGATTATTGAGAGAAAGCCGAGCATAAAAATTTTGAATAATAATTTCTCTTGAGAGGTCATGATTGGGGCATGAATATAACATTGACTTAAGCCTCCCCCAAGCCTGAGCGATGCTTTCTCCTTCGTGAGGCCAAAAATTATATATATAATTATGATCACAATGAACCAGATGCATAGGATAAAACTTCTGATGAAATTCCAATTTCAAGCGGTTGTAATTCCATGATCCAATATCATCACACAGCCTAAACCATGTCAATGTCTTCCCTTCAAATATAAAGGGAAGACCTTCTTCGTGATAACATCCTCGGGCATACCTGCAAGCTTAAATAATCCACAAACTTCATCCACATAGATTAGGTGTAAATCGGGATGCAATATTCCATCTCCTGTAAAAGGATTAGCTAGCAGTTTCTCTATCATACCCGAAGGAATTTCAAAATAAACATTTTCAGTAGGTTGAGGAGCAACTCTTTGCCCTACTGGTTGGGGTGAAGATACCCCGAACAAGCCCCTCAAAGGATTACTTTCCATAGTAACAAGTGATAGTAAATTTCAGCACACCATATCAATTTTTCCTTACCAAATTCCACCTACCAAAGGCGCTTCACTCCCCAGCAACGGCCCCAGAAAAGAGTCTTGATGGCCCACAAGTATAGGGGATCTATCGTAGTCCTTTCGATAAGTAAGAGTGTCGAACCCAACGAGGAGCAGAAGGAAATGATAAGCAGTTTTCAGTAAGGTATTCTCTGCAAGCACTGAAATTATCAGTAACAGATAGTTTTCTGATAAGGTAATTTGTAACGGGTAACAAGTAATAAAGGTAAATAAGGTGCAGCAAGATGGCCCAATCCTTTTTGTAGAAAAGGACAAGCCTGGACAAACTCTTATATAAAGGAAAGCGCTCCCGAGGACACATGGGAATTATCGTCAAGCTAGTTTTCATCACGCTCATATGATTTGCGTTCGTTACTTTAATAGTTTGATATGTGGGTGGACCGGTGCTTGGGTACTGCCCTTACTTGGACAAGCATCTCACTTATGATTAACCTCTCTTGCAAGCATCCGCAACTATAAAAGAAGTATTAAGGTAAACCTAACCATAGTATGAAACATATGGATCCAAATCAACCCCTTACGAAGCAACACATAAACTAGGGTTTAAGCTTCTGTCACTCTAGCAACCCATCATCTACTTATTACTCCCCAATGCCTTCCCCTAGGCCCAAACAATGGTGAAGTGTCATGTAATCGATGTTCACATGACACCACTAGAGGAGATACAACATACATCTCATCAAAATATCGAACGAGTACCAAATTCACATGACTACTTATAGCAAGACTTCTCCCATGTCCTCAGGAACAAACGTAACTACTCACAAATCATATCATGTTCATAATCAGAGGGGTATTAATATGCATAAAGGATCTGAACATATGATCTTCCACCGAATAAACCACTAGCATCAAGTACAAGGAGTGATCAACACTACTGGCAACCCACACGTACCAATCTGAGGTTTTGGGAGAAAGATTGGATACAAGAGATGAACTAGGGTTTGAGATGAGATGGTGTTGGTGAAGATGTTGATGGAGATTGACCCCCTCCCTATGAGAGGATCAATGGTGATGACGATGGTGACGATTTCCCTCTCCCGGAGGGATGTTTCCCCGGCAGAACAGCTCCGCTGGAGCCCTAGATTGGTTCCACCAGGGTTTCGCCTCGTGGCGGCGGAGTTTCATCCCGAGAGCTTGCTTATAATTTTTCCAGGGCAAAAGACTTCATATAGCCAAAGATGGGCACCGTAGGCCTGCCAGGGGGCCCACGAGACAGGGGGCGCCCCCACCCTCGTGGATGGTGGGTGGCCCCCTGTGGTGCTTCCTTCGCCCAATATTTTTTATATATATTCTAAAAATGACTCCCGTGGAGTTTCATGACTTTTGGAATTGTGCATAATAGGTCTCTAATATTTGCTCCTTTTCCAGCCCAGAATTCCAGCTGCCGGCATTCTCCCGCTTCGTGTAAACCTTGTAAAATAAGAGAGAATAGGCATAAGTATTATGACATAATGTGTAATAACAGCCCATAATGCAATAAATATCGATATAAAAGCATGATGCAAAATGGACGTATCAGTACTCCTGACATAATTCCAGCTCTATAAGTTTCATCTCCTCGAGAAAAATATCAGAGAGAAAGTTTCATTTTGGTCTACGATACGGAGCCGCTTCCACCTAGTGTTCTTCTTCGGGAGTCATGATTTGGAGTATGTTCGTGGCTCAGGAGAGAGGGATTTGTCACCGTCGTCATCACCAACCCTTCTCCATCAACATTTTCATGATGCTCACAATCATGAGTAAGTAATTCCTTTGTAGGCATACTGATGGAGATGGATGAGATTTCATATGTAGTCGTGTCAATTTGTTAGGGCTTGATCCCTAGTATTCATTATGTTCTGAGGTTGATGTTGCTATGACTTTGCTATGCTTAATGCCTGTCACTAGGGTCCGAGTGCCATGATTTCAGATCTGAACATATATGCTTTCATGAATATATTTGAGATGTTGATCTTAACTGCAAGTTTTGTGCACCTGTTATCGTTCTGAACCCTAGACCCCCAAGGTGACCATGAATTAGGATATTGACAGGGATGACTTTATCTTGAGGAGTTCATTAATTAATTATGTGCTAATGCTTTGTTTTGGTTCTCTATTAAAAGGAACACCTTGATTACCGTTAGTTTCCATTAGGACCCCGATGTCGCGGGAGGATAGGGCAAAAGATGTTATGCAAGTTCTTATCGCAACCTGAGCAAAGACAATCGTATTAAAACATAGGCATGAAGTAGCGACGGATATTTGAATAGGTATTGTACAATGAGCATCGTATGACTGAAGTACCCCTCCCGCGTCCCACAAGCAACCGGGAGGGCCAACCCCAGCGCCGCCGAGGGTCTTCCCTTACTCCAATCTACCCCCTCACCACCGCCGGGCAAAGACCGGCCGGAGGCGGAAGGGTCTCATCTTTCCTCGTTTGTGGGTTGCTGGCACGGGCGGACGACCTTGGGCAATGGCGGCGTGCTGACAGCGGGGCGTTTTGGCGCACCAGCGAGTGGTGGCGGAGTTGCGCGCAACGCGTGCGACCATGTTGCTCCATCTCGGATATGTGGTGGGATGCTTGTTCTATGCATCCGTGGCAAGCTAGCTGCTCGATGTGGATAGGCATGATCCAGGCGCATGTGTAGCGGGTTGCACTAGCGTCCACCAGTGGCTACACCTTGTATTAGAGGATGCTCTGTGTTTGGCGGGGCGTGCCTGGTCTGGAGGCTACAACGGTTGTGGTCTTCTGGCGGTGCCTGATTTTGGATCAGATCGCATTTGCTTCCCCCTACTCGATGTGCTCCGCCATACGGATCTAGGTCATGAGACTTGCTGGTCCTCGATGCGGTTGGAGCTGGAGGTGGGGGATTTAGATCGAGAGAAATCCCTATTCAGCTCTGGTCTGCCGCGGCATTCGTCAAATCTCCTTCTACCTCCACCAAGCCATCGTTCTTCCGGGTGAAAGCCCTAACTTCAGTGGGCGATGATGGTGCCTTCGGCGTCATTCCCTTCTTGAAGGCGCCTCCTTGAGAGATAGCTGGCTGGTGGACATCATTGGGTTGGCGTTGAGGTGGTGCGGTGTGGTGTCTACCGTGTTAGTGATGACGGGTCTCGGTGGCGTGGCGTAACGGGTTCTCGGCAATGGACGTGTGTTGATGGATGCACACAGGATGGTGACGTTGTCTGGTATCGTGGTGGCGTCGATGGTAGTTGGGCCTGACAAGGTCAATGCGCTGATTTCTCCTAAAGTTGGGACGGTGGAAGATGGCGGCGGCGGATTCTGGAGCGTGTGCATGCAGTGCGCGCTCATGGTCGGTTGGTGCTCTCGGCTTGTCGGCGGGCAGTTTAGTGAGGCCACCAGATTAGATGGTGTGTGTTGGTGCGAGGTTAAGGGCATACCATGAAGTTAGTAGGCGTAGCGACATAGATCAGAAAGGTGGCTTCGTAATTATCCATGTATTTATTTTCTTCGGTCTCTGTTGAATAAGATAATAAAGATGGTTGTATGCATCGCTTAATGCAGAGGCCCATGATCATCCTTCTTTTACAAAAAAAGTTACTACTGCCGATCTGTTTGCTACAAAATTGCTAATACTGTAATTTTTTTGCCACAGCTATCACTATTATCATACTACTGTGTTACTAATAAATAGTTGTAAGAAAGTTATTCTTAGACATAATTGAATTGACAACTTAACTATTAAGGTTTATAAATACTTTTTGATTTCACTTGTGTCGAATCAATAAATTTAGATGAAATAATACTTTCAAAGACTATTACGATCTCCTACACTTATAGATCATCACCATGCAGGCCTACTAATGTTTGGAAACAACCAAACAACCCAAATCAAGAAAACCTGCATCCAGTGGGTCTGACGGGACTTAGGTGCAGGTAACTAAACACCTCCTATGATGCATGACCGTGCATGCAATACACACAGATAAGTCAACCGTACATGCATATCAGAACTAGCACTTCACTCCGCTCCATTGTGAGAGCACGTACGACAAAAATCACAGCAACAAGGAAAAAGGCTAGCGAAATGGACAAAATGATCATGACATCACCTTTTAGATGTGTTAGAAGGAAGAGAGATTGGTGGAATAATTGTTGTATTGCTTGAGCCTCGTGAGTGTATATATATATATATATATATATATATATATATATATATATATATATATATATATACAAGA
Source organism: Triticum urartu (assembly GCF_056163025.1). NCBI lineage: Eukaryota > Viridiplantae > Streptophyta > Magnoliopsida > Poales > Poaceae > Triticum > Triticum urartu. Next base: position 261,087,515 of record NC_141873.1, read on the forward strand.
CAAGTCAGAACAAATCTTAGTCTATCTCGTCTTTCCTAATAATTAATATACTCAACATCCCTCCGCAGTCACTACACGCGGTAACGACGCAGACGGTGAGACTGGAGAAGAATCCGAAGGCAAGCCGACGGACACCCTCCCACAGTCGTAACGGTCGACGCATCACGCAAGTCGTGCCTGGAGTGGAAACCGACGAGGTTGCTCAAGCAAGGCGGTAGCCCTTTGTGCCGTTTGTCGAGGTAGCCGAGAGCGTAGGTGGTGTAGCCGTAGTCGAGGTAGCCGTGCGAAGAACACCGTGGTCGGTGCCGACTCGGGGGTCACCGGTGTCGAGGTAGTCGCTGTGGAGCCGTGGAAGAAGAGCAGCGGCGGCGGTGCTCGAAGTAGGCGATAATGAACCCGACAGCGTGACGAAGACCGGCGCGGTCGGTGAAGTTCCCGCGCGAAGGGAGGCGGCGCGACACATATCACGTGGAGGTCAACGCGCGTGGACGGCGGTGGACCGCGGGCCGCGGCGTTACGGCTCGAAGGAGCGACGCAACGGCGGCGGGCAGGTCGGTGCGATGGCGGGGAAGACCTCGGGACGGTTGCAGAGATCGTGTGCCACGCTCGCTACAGCCCGACGAGGCGACAGTCATGGAGACCGACCGTCCCGGGGCGGCGCGCGGGTGCAGAAGTGGCTAGGGTTTAGAACCCGGAAACTGATACCATGTTAGAAGGGAGAGAGAGATTAGTGGAATAGTTGTTGTATTGCTTGAGCCTTGTGGAAGTATAGCGATCTACTTGAAGTACAAGATAAGCTAAAACAAATCCTAGTTTATCTCATATTTCCTAATAATTAATATACTGAACAAGATGAGACTCAATTAAGTCTCATCGACATGTGCCGTAGATAGACCCATTTTTGTTGTAATGTGTTTTAGATTACATTCATGGAAAACACTTATGGTGAAGCATCGTGAAGGATCACTTGACATGCAACGAGCAGCCAGCAAGCCACGAAACTTGCACGGCCGGTCAACATGCATAACACGACCACGCGGCCTGGCTGCATTGGCAGGCGGCCAGCGCGCTAATCACGCCCGCACGGGACGTGCGAGTGGCCGCACGCGAAGCGGCCAGCCCAACGAGCCAGCGCAAGACTGCGCGAGCCATCGCCGTACCAGCGCCCGCAATATACGTCCGAAGGACCGTGTGACAGTCTATCCCGTCGGAGCTGATGAAGATGATGACGAAGTAGCGTGCGTCGTAGATGACAAACGGCGGCGGCCGACGGAAGCCGATCTAAGATTAAAAAACCAAAAAAAATCGTCGATTAAGACAACCGACGAGAGAGAAAAAATTTCAGATAAGCGATCGGTGAAAAAGACTCTCTAGGGCAGCCGGTCAACACGACCGACGGATGAATCCTAGATACGGGCGGCGCGGCCCCGGGCGACAGTCATGGAGACCGACCGTCCCGGGGCGGCGCGCGGGTGCAGAAGTGGCTAGGGTTTAGAACCCGGAAACTGATACCATGTTAGAAGGGAGAGAGAGATTAGTGGAATAGTTGTTGTATTGCTTGAGCCTTGTGGAAGTATAGCGATCTACTTGAAGTACAAGATAAGCTAAAACAAATCCTAGTTTATCTCATATTTCCTAATAATTAATATACTGAACAAGATGAGACTCAATTAAGTCTCATCGACATGTGCCGTAGATAGACCCATTTTTGTTGTAATGTGTTTTAGATTACATTCATGGAAAAACTCTCACACAGAGGATAGCAAAAATTAGTATACATCTCCCATGGTAATTGTGGCATTTTTACCCAATTTGTTTGTGTACTGTTCATTTCTATTTTGTACATGTTTTTTAATGGCATTTCCCAATCATAATTAGTTGCCATGGCAATTCTCGAAATATGCCATGTGTGCATTATCATACTTCATCCGTCTCAAAATAAATGTCCCAACTTTACATCAACTTTAGTTTAAAGTTGTATTAAGGTTTCAAAAGAGACGAAAATTCCTACACAAACGTACTAGTAGCTTGATTATTGGAGTAGATTTCCAACGTAGCCAGCCGGCGCCTTCCAAAACTAGGGTTCTTTGCCTCCCACCGACGCCGGCGCCGGTCCGTCCCGTCTCCGGTGGCCTTAGGGCCATGGAGGCGGAGTGGATCTCGGGCCTTGCCGGTGGGAGGGCTCCGTTTTCATATCTTTTTTCGAGCTTTGTTAGGGTTTGTGTCCTGGTCAGGAAGGCGAGACGACGACGGCTCCCTGAAGATGAAATAAAGGTCTCCCGTCTAGTACCTGTTCCGGTGATGCGTGTAGTATCATCGGTGGGCGTGTGGAGGTGTGTCTCTGACGGATTTGTCTTTGGTTGATTTGCTCGGATCTGTTCGTCGTTCGTCTTCGTTCATGTGTCTTCAGGTTGGATCCTTTTGATCTACACTCTTCATCCGCGGAGTTTGCTATTCTGGTGCATTGATTCTATGGGACCTTAGCACGACGACTTTCCGACTGTCTACTACAACAAGGTTTGCCCGGCTCCGGTGAGGGAGGGGCGATGACAGCGGCGCGCCTTCGGCTCGCTTCAGTGTTTGTAGTCGTCGCTAGATGGTCTACGGATCTGGATGTAATTTTTATTATTTCTAGAGTTCGCTGTACTATCATGATTGAAGATGAATAGATTAAAAGCTTTTTCGCAAAAAAGACACTTATTTTGGGACAGAGGGAGTATATATTAAGAGTATTTTTTGCCATTCTTCTTTAGGAATCAAAATATTATTAAAACATACCATTTATTAAAAAATAACACCATGCCGAATTGTAAAATAGTTTGTTCTACTCCAATGGAAATTTTTTGTTTTCATTACTTTTTTCTCAGTTTCTTTTTGCCATCGTCTTATACAAAACAATGGCAATTTAGGATCTGATGGCAAATTAGTAACATATTTTTTTTGTAAAGTGACATGCAAATTTTTGACAAAACCACATGGCAAATTTCTTAGGTAATTTTTTGAAAAGTGAAATAAAAAATGTCAAAATTGTATTTGCCATGTCATTGTTACAACTTTTGCCATGCCACAACCACACTTTTTGCCGTGGAAAATTCGTTAAACTTTTCGCCATGGCAAAAAGCTAAAACCTGTTGCCATGCAAACCTACAAATAGTTTTTGTAAAATCGTTTTTGCCATGATCTCTTTTCTCATGGTCACATGAAAAAATCATAATATTTTTTTGTTTGTAAAGATGGCAAATTTAGGTCTTTCAAAACACTTTTTCCCAAAACATGGCAAATTGTTTAAAAATAAGAATAGAGAAACTACTCCATATAAGATTTCATGCCACACACGTGGCAACTTTTAAGTTTTTTTTCTTCTTATGGTCACATGGTAATTTCAAAGCACCATTCTACAAACACATGGAAATTCTCATGAATTTGTTTTCTATGTGATGAGGCAACGATATGAACTTTTTGATCTGCACATATGGCATTTTTTAAAACCATTGTATTTTTTTACAATGCCAATTTCAGGTATACAAAAAAGAGGCCACATGGCAAAAAAAAATAACACGCAAAGGTTGTGTCAACAAAACTATGATATGTTCTTTTCTGTTCTCTTGTTTGTTGTGTTTGGAACATTTTTTAGTGCACATTATGCCTTGCTATTTTTCTATTTCGCTCTTGCTTTATTTTGAAAGAAAAACAGTTACCTGGGTTTCTGGCCCAACAACGGAGATCACGCTGGGTTTGCGCTGGAGCGAAGCACTCCCTATAAGCTACTAGTAGACTGCCCGTGCGTTATCACAGGCCAAAAATATATATGTAAACAATGCTCATTTTTCTTCCTACGAACAAGCACATTGCACACGATGTCCAACCACCCCACAAACACAACTACACAAGCATGTTCTTCTCTCTATTCCGACAAACACCACACACCCTTTTAGCCGCTCTTTTCCATCCAACTTTTTGTCCATCACCTTATGTGTCCATACATCATTCATTATCTTAATCTATTGCCCCTTGAATCATGCATTTAGCTTTCATGTCGTTATTTTATTGTCTCACTTTACTATGTACGTCGTGCAACATGGTACACCCCAATGGTGAGATATTAAATAAGGTGCCACATATGGACATAGAAACATTATTTCCACCATATGTTCATTCAGAAGTTGATTATGAATAATGTTGTGTTTGCTTCCAGCCTCCACACGGGCTCTTCTTCCATCTCCATCAAAGATGTATCTCCATCACTTCACCTCCCCAAGACTTCTTATGTAACTCAAATATACATACAACAATGTTGGATATCCATTTCGTATTCCATGAGCCCTCCTGCTTCTCTTTTGTCATTGTGTCACCGTTCTGCCATGTCAGCACTGTGACGCCCGGATAATTAAGCTACAATGATCTCATGCTAATGGTGCCACGTCACCACGGATTCTGCTGCTAATCTATTGTTAGATCAAAACCGGTCCAAAATTCAAATTCAAAGTTTGGTAAATAATAAGAATTTTCAAACATTAAAATAAAAATGTTCGGGTTGTACTAAATATTACATAGACAAATATGGTGTAGTAAGCACATTTTTATAAAAAAAAAGGCCTAAATAATTTAAAATGATTTAAAACAGAAAAGTAAATAAATAAAAGAAAAGAAAATACAAAAGAGAAAAACTAAACTAACAAAAAAAACAAAGAGAAAGCCCCCCCCCCTGCTGGGCTAAGTGGCCCAGTTGGTCCTCCGTCGTCCGAACGGGCCGGCCCACTCCCCGCACGCCCGCCTGGCCTATAGGCCACGCCCCGCTAACCCTAACCCCATCCCACGACCCCCACTTCCCCCCACTCGTCTCCCCTCTCCCTCCCTCGTCCTCCCACACCGCCGCCACCAGACAGCGCACACACAGGGGAGAGGAGCTCCTCGTCCCGATCCCCATGGCCACTAGCGACCGCCTCGGGCCTCCTCGCGCACGCCCCTCCGACCGCTGGCGGGCCAAGCTGGCCTAGTGGATCCCGAAGCCTACCTCGCCGGGCCGCCCCATTCCCCCGCCCGTCGCCGGATCTCCCTCGTCGGACCTCCCCGAACTCCGTCGAGCCCAGTGCCTAGTCCCTACCACTCCCCGTGAGCTTCCCCCTCTCCCCCCGTCCCCGCCGCCCGCATCGCGGCACCTCCCCGCGCGCGCCCGCACGCTGCCTCCGCGGCCGCCTCTGTGCGCCCGCGCCGCATCGCCACCTCCCCTCCTTCCTCTCTCTTCTCACCGCGCACACACCCCGGCCCCTGCCGCTCCCCACCGCGCGGCCTCACTCACGCGCTAGCACTGTCCCGTCGTCGTGCGCCGCTCCCCTGCTCCCCGCGTCGCGAGCTCCCGCCCCTGGCCTGGCCTCCACTCGCCGGCGGCCGCGCTCGGGTCATACGCCCGCGCCCTGGCTACTCCGGCGCTCGCGCCGCCCCTGCCCTTGCTGTCCGCCACCGCCGCCCATCGCAGCGCCCGCGACCCCCCTGGACGCGCGCTTGCCTCGCTGTTGTGTCCCGCCTGCTGGTCGTCGCTTCGCTCGGCGCCGCCTCCTCTGCCGCGCCACCGCGGCCCCTCCCGTCTCCGGCCGCTGCAAGCCCTGTCCCGCCGAGCCTTGCTCGCTGGCGGCGCGCCTTGGCCGCGGCCACGCCTTGGGCGTGTGCGCGCGAGCCCTGGAGGGTCCGTCCCGCCCCACCGCCCGTTACGTCCGCCCGTTAAGGCTCCCTCTGAGCCACTGACCTTGGGGGGCCACCCCACAGAACGTTTAAAAAAAAGAGAGGATTTATAAAAAAATTAATATAAAAATATTAAATATAATTAATTAATTAATTACAGGAATAATTAACTTAATTAATTTTGATTAATTAAACTAATTAAACATTAGTTATCTAATTAACCTGGTTAGTTAATTAGCTAATTAATTAGTATGACAGTGGGGCCCACCCCCTAATTAATACTAATTAGGTTAATTAAATTGATTAATTAAAATGTGTCACTGACCAGTGGGACCCACTGGTCAGGTTGACCAGTCAACCCCCGTTGACTGCTGACGTTAGCATGACATCATGCTGATGTCATAAATCCATTTCGAAGTAATTTAAATAATTAATTAAATTCTAGAAATTAATAAAATCTTTAGAAAAACATATCTTTTAATCCGTAACTCGGATTAAATTATTTTCAACATGAAAGTTGCTCAAAACGACGAGACGAACCCGGATACGCAACCCGTTCGTCCGCCACGCATCCCTAGCATACCGAACTCGCAACTTTCCCCCTCCGGTTCATCTGTCCGAAAATGCGAAACACCGGGAATACTTTCCCGGATGTTTTCCCCCTTCACCAGGTACCACCTCGTACCGCGTTAGGGCACACCTAGCATCACGCTTTGTCATGTCATGCATCGTCATGCATTTGTTTGCAATATATTTATTGTTTCTTCCCCTCTTCTCTCGCTAGACACCGAGACCGACGCCGTTGCTACCCAGTACGACTACGGTGTTGACGACCCCTCTCTCTTGCCAGAGCAACCAGGCAAGCCCCCCCCTTTGATCACCAGATATCGCCTACTCTTCTCTCTACTGCTTGCATTAGAGTAGTGTAACATGTTACTGCTTTCCGTTAATCCTATTCTGATGCATAGCCTGTCCTCGCCACTACTGTTGATACCCTTACCTGCAATCCTAATGCTTAGTATAGGATGCTAGTTTATCATCAGTGGCCCTACATTCTTGTCCGCCTGCCATGCTATACTATCGGGCCGTGATCACTCGGGAGGTGATCACGGATATATACTATATACTTTATACATGATACATGTGGTGACTAAAGTCGGGTCGGCTTGTGGAGCACCCGCGAGTGATTCACGGATTGGGGGCTGAAAGGACCTTTGTCCCAACGGCCCTCTGTGTGGATCTTTGTGGCGAAGCGACAGGGTAGGTTGTGACCACCTAGGAGAGAGGTGGGCCTGGCCCTGGTCGGCGTTCGCGGATACTTAACACGTTTAACGAGATCTTGGTATTTGATCTGAGTCTGGCCATTTGGTCTATACGCACTAACCATCTACGCGGGAGTAGTTATGGGTATCCCGGCGTCGTGGTATCAGCCGAAGCCTTCGTGACGTCAGCGACTGAGTGGCGCGCGCCGGATTGGACTGGAACGCCACTAGGCTAGGTCTGCTTTCGGCCGCGTACGCAACGTGCAGGTGTGCTAAGGGCGATGGGCCCAGACCCCTGTGCGCTTAGGTTTAGACCGGCGTGCTGACCTCTCTGTTGTGCCTAGGTGGGGCTGCGACGTGTTGATCTTCCGAGGCCGGGCATGACCCAGGAAAGTGTGTCCGGCCAAATGAGATCGAGCGTGTTGGGGAATGTGGTGCACCCCTGCAGGGAAGTTAATCTATTCGAATAGCCGTGATCTTCGGTAACAGGACGATTTGGAGTTGTACCTTGACCTTATGACAACTAGAACCGGATACTTAATAAAACACACCCTTCCAAGTGCCAGATACAACCGGTGGTCGCTCTCTCACAGGGCGACGAGGGGAGGATCATCGGTTAGGATTATGCTATACGATGCTGCTTGGAGGACTTCAGTCTACTCTCTTCTACATGCTGCAAGACAGAGGCTGCCAGAAGCGTAGTCTTCGAAAGGATTAGTTATCCCCCTCTTATTCTGGCATTCTGCAGTTCAGTCCACATATGATACCCTTATTCCATTTGATACCCATGCATATGTATTGTAGCTCCTTGCTTGCGAGTACTTTGGATGAGTACTCACGGTTGCTTTCTCCCCCTTTTTCCCCCTTTCCTTTCTTTCTGGTTGTCGCAACCAGATGCTGGAGTCCAGGAGCCAGACGCCACCGTCGACGACGACTCCTACTTCACCGGAGGCGCCTACTACTACGTGCTGCCCGCTGACGACGACCAGGAGTAGTTAGGAGGATCCCAGGCAGGAGGCCTGCGCCTCTTTCGATCTGTATCCCAGTTTGTGCTAGCCTTCTTAAGGCAAACTTGTTTAACTTATGTCTGTACTCAGATATTGTTGCTTCCGCTGACTCGTCTATGATCGAGCTCTTGTATTCGAGCCCTCGAGGCCCCTGGCTTGTAATATGATGCTTGTATGACTTATTTTATTTGTAGAGTTGTGTTGTGATATCTTTCCGTGAGTCCCTGATCTTGATCGTACACGTTTGCGTGTATGAATAGTGTACGGTCAAATCGGGGGAGTCACAAGTTGGTATCAGAGCCGACTGCCTGTAGGAATCCCCCTTCCACACTCCTTGGCCGAAGTCGACTCTAGACATTGCAAAAACTTTTACTAACATGGCTGTGTGCCTTACGGGCCCACGTCGCCATTGGGTGGTATTAGGATATTTTACTCCTTGTCTATACTCTGGGACTCTGATCTCTCTTCTATTCGGGTTAAACGAATTTTGCTAAATCTAACATTAGGATCTCGTTATCACTTTCACCCGGAGAGCCCCCTTTTACTGTTGATCGCCTGCTACACGTGAAGACCCTGAAGATACTCTCCGCTATTAACCCGAGAACTTGTGTTCATCGCGTTTGCAATTCCCCTTCCACCGTCAACCCTTATGGATGACTACTTGCAGTTGTTATTCTTACATTCATCCCCAGTTGGTCTTGTTATTACAAGATACCCCGAAATACTCGTCGATGTTTGGATAATCCTTTGAGCCTACTGCGTTGCTGTTCTTTGTCACCTGAATACCCCTACGGATAATTCTCGCACTTATCGAGTATCCGCTCATCCCCCAGTTGTTCATGTGTTACACAATGGTCTTCGAAATACTATTCGATCCTCCAAAAATCCTTAGTAGCTTATTGCTGTGCAATAATTGTCTGCTTGCATGATGGATGCTTTCCATATGTCTGGCAGTATTCATTAGTATCCTTAGACACCGTCATTTTGATCCTTTTGATTCAACATAAGTGCGAATGCACGCAATCATCAGTTGATCCTTTTAAATTATCTTTCCGGCTCAGACGTCATTTTAAACATGAGCTGGTTCTCAACCAATCCAATTGTCGTCGATTGTACCCCTAAGGCTATTCAACTTATCCATCCCTAATCAGAACATTGCTTCTGATCCCTTGATTTGAAAATCATAATTCCTTTGCATTTGAGCTCTGGATTAGTCAGTTATTTCTATAATCCAATGCCTTTGCATGGTTTCTTCCTCTGGTTGAATACTGATGCTTACATCAGATCCCTTGAGGACCATCGGATCCTATTTGGATTTTATCCGACAACGTCCTTCATATTCAACCACTTTGGAAGTTCTTTCCCTGATACATAATGCCATTGGAAAATCCTATTCCTTGATTTGGCCTACCATGCTCTGCTTTCGAGCTGGTGATATTTACTCTTGAAGCTTGTGGTATATGTTTCTAAGATGCCCCGATGGGTTGAACCTATACCTTCTCTAAAACCATGTGAACCCGAAAGTTTTCACGAGTCATACTCTTCTGGTGCTTCGCCGGATAAAATTTCAACACTACAACTTTTTTGAAGACAAGAAGTGAATGAAATGTTATGCATTAACGAAGTGGGAGTCGACCTTGAACTTAGTGTTCATGCCCATGGACCCGATGTGGAACTTATCATGGAAGCTTCTTGCAAAACTTTAATCAGTTGGATAATTCTTTCGGTGTCTTTGAATTGGATCCCTTGCAACTATGGTTTCGACCATATTGATATTCCTTGATTCCTTTTCTCGGACAAGTTAAAGTACTTGTCTTTTGCAAGATCAATACACTTGTCAACCCTCTATGTTGCTCTACATCCGAGTATTACCCATCTGGTATCTCGATAATATCACCGAACCATGTTGCTTATTATGAGCCTTCATTAAGTATTATTCCTCACCGATTCCAATGTTTGCCGGTTCCGAGTTGTTAGTCACTCGAGGACACCGATAACTAAATCGGGTCCGCACCACGATTAAACAACTCTTAGTAATCTCCTTTACTCATGAGTTTGTACTCGAGCATGTCGATCCTAGCCTGATCGACTATCATCATAGTGCTAATTTTCACTATGCTACCTGGCCCTTCTCCCGGTAGCAAAATTTTCGACGATGAGCTAAGATTATGTCCATCTTCCTCGTCATATCATTTCTCCTTGAACAACAAACTTGATTTCGAGTTTATGTCATACCCTTGGTTCAAATAACCTTCCGCTTCACCATTCCCTTGACATGATGTCATCGCCGACCGATTACATCTTGAAATCTCTCGACTGCTATGTCGTGATCATCATCAGCATTCTGAGCTCTTCCAGGATATCAATTGAAATTATGTTGAGAAAGACCATCCTTGCCCTCGATGATTGGTGTTATCATCGACCACTCTACTGCCTTCCCTCCAACACAAACTTGTTTGTGTTTCGTGTTATACCTTGAGTTCCTTGCTATCCAGCAATTGTTCTTGTTTACTCGGAACATTACCATCTCTTATGTCATCAATATTGTGAGAATTACACCACCTCTTAAGAATTTGTGATATAGTGATGCTTCTCACCATCACCATTCTTTTCTCGGTCCCCGTGTTGAGTGAACTCTATTGTGCAAATTTAATATCTCTAGCAACCCTATTGCTTCAGAGTTATTGGACAATAATTCCCATTTAGTGTGTTGGTTGCTCAATCGCCATTCCGACGTTGGGCGTGCAACCCAAACCATATTTCGAGTGCACCTTTCAACCCTTGTTTAATTGTGTATGTTCTCCTGCAGCATACATCATTAAGTCATTTGATCTGGCTAATGCTATCTCCTTGTTCACATAGTTGTGGAAATCCATCCTTTTTGGAAATGTCAATGGATTGTCGCTGAGTCAATCAGTCACCTCCTCACCACTCCTTGATTTAATGATGAACTCTTGTTTCGGAACTCGCTACCATAGTACATTTCTCGAGAATCTTACAATGTCGTCTCGTCAATTGTGTTGCACCTTTTCTTCTCAGGCATCCTGAGTCTGAGGTATCCTGACACCAATCAGATCTAAATTTCGGACAGATATGATGGTTGGAACATATTTCCAAGAGTTATAAATGTTGGTCTTTATACGGCCCGGTAAGGTGATGTCCTGCTTAGCACACCTGGCCGAATGAACTAGTTTCCTTTTTAGCAAGGTTAGCGATTCTTCCATGAGGAAATCGTAAGACTTATTCTATAAGTTGTTTCTGATGGATCCTTTGTGTGTCCAAAAATCTGACCCTTACTTGATGACCATGTCAATGCTATCTCGAAGCATGCCTGTGGTACTCCGATTTTCAATAAGAGCATTTTAAGCACAATGCTAAATTCTCTTTATCAATTATCCAAACACCGTTGTATGGGTAATTTCATGAAATTTCTCTCCCCTTTCCTAAAGGGTTTTCTACGTTATATCCTGTCATGGCTATCATGCTCTGTTTGTCCTTAGTGAAGGATATACCCCTGAAATGTGTGTTTAAACACATTTTCCCCTTCCATTGTTCTGTTTAACCTGATGATCACGTTTTCCTTTCCATTGGTTTGTTTGACCTTTCTTGTGATCTATATAATCTAAGCAGTAATAATTCACTGCTTATGTAAACACCTCGGTGTACACCTCTGTTATGGAGACCCTGTTTCTATTGTTGATGACATTCCGGTAACCACCGATGGATGAGAACTTTGCCTATTGGTCTGCCTCGTTCAACGAGCAGGAAAAATGGTTCTCTTCGTCCCTCGCCCTTGGTACCGATGTGGTTGTTGACATAACCGACAGACTAACCACTGACATGCCTTGCTTACATGACTGTGCAAGATGTCAACACCCTTCCTACTTTTAACCCACATGGTGGGCCCATAACCCACAGTTACACAGGATCAAAACCTGACTCTCCTGTACACCCCTGTTTCTAAAGTCATTCCTCACGCTTGGCTTCGTATGAAAGATCACGAGCCACCTTCCTAGTGATCTATTCTGGTATCAAACACAATACTTATTCTCATTGCTCTGGACCCCTTTCACACTTTGTTTCAGGCATCGAACGATTGCCTGGCACTTGAAACTTCTTATTGCACCTTCGAACTTAACTCTCGATGTGTTTTAATTGTTCAACTCGAGAGGTACTCATAGGCTCATTCATGGGTTAATCCCAGATTATTACCCTATAACATTCTGTTGTTGCCAATCTGCCCCGTTACCTATTCGTAAGTACGATGGAGCCCCCGAAGAAAGGATGACGACTTCATAATGATGACCTGAAGCAGTGGAATGAAGACGTCAGTGTAATGGATCGACCTCTTCGAGAAGAGCAACCAAGAAACGAGAAGATTCGTTAGAATATCGTAACCAAATCCCTTCCCCCTTACTCCCGCTCCTAAATCTCGGGACGAGATTTCTTGTAGTGGAGGAGAATTGTGACGCCCGGATAATTAAGCTACAATGATCCCACGCTAATGGTGCCACGTCACCACGGATTCTGCTGCTAATCTATTGTTAGATCAAAACCGGTCCAAAATTCAAATTCAAAGTTTGATAAATAGTAAGAGTTTTCAAACATTAAAATAAAAATGTTCGGGTTGTACTAAATATTACATAGACAAATATGGTGTAGTAAGCACATTTTTATAAAAAAAGGGGCCTAAATAATTTAAAATGATTTAAAACAGAAAAGTAAATAAATAAAAGAAAAGAAAATACAAAAGAGAAAAACTAAACTAACAAAAAAACAAAGAGAAAGCCCCCCCCCCCCCCGCTGGGCTAAGTGGCCCAGTTGGTCCTCCGCCGTCCGAACGGGCCGGCCCACTCCCCGCACGCCCGCCTGGCCTATAGGCCACGCCCCGCTAACCCTAACCCCATCCCACGACCCCCACTTCCCCCCACTCGTCTCCCCTCTCCCTCCCTCGTCCTCCCACACCGCCGCTACCACACAGCGCACACACAGGGGAGAGGAGCTCCTCGTCCCGATCCCCATGGCCGCTAGCGACCGCCTCGGGCCTCCTCGCGCACGCCCCTCCGACCGCTGGCGGGCCAAGCTGGCCTAGTGGATCCCGAAGCCCACCTCGCCGGGCCGCCCCATTCCCCCGCCCGTCGCCGGATCTCCCTCGTCGGACCTCCTCGAACTCCGTCGAGCCCACTGCCTAGTCCCTACCACTCCCCGTGAGCTTCCCCCTCTCCCCCCGTCCCCGTCGCCCGCATCGCGGCACCTCCCCGCGCGCGCCCGCACGCTGCCTCCGCGGCCGCCTCTGCGCGCCCGCGCCGCATCGCCACCTCCCCTCCTTCCTCTCTCTTCTCACCGCGCGCACACCCCGGCCCCTGCCGCTCCCCACCGCGCGGCCTCACTCACGCGCTAGCACCGTCCCGTCGCCGTGCGCCGCTCCCCTACTCCCCGCGTCGCGAGCTCCCGCCCCTGGCCTGGCCCCCACTCGCTGGCGGCCGCGCTCGGGTCATACGCCCGCGCCCTGGCTACTCCGGCGCTCGCGCCGCCCCTGCCCTTGCTGTCCGCCACCGCCGCCCATCGCAACGCCCGCGACCCCCCTGGACGCGCGCTTGCCTCGCTGCTGTGTCCCGCCTGCTGGTCGTCGCTTCGCTCGGCGCCGCCTCCTCTGCCGCGCCACCGCGGCCCCTCCCGTCTCCGGCCGCTGCAGGCCCTGTCCCGCCGAGCCTTGCTCGCTGGCGGCGCGCCTTGGCCGCGGCCACGCCTTGGGCGTGTGCGCGCGAGCCCTGGAGGGTCCGTCCCGCCCCACCGCCCGTTACGTCCGCCCGTTAAGGCTCCCTCTGAGCCACTGACCTTGGGGGGCCACCCCACAGAACGTTTCCAAAAAAAAGAGGATTTATAAAAAAATTAATATAAAAATATTAAATATAATTAATTAATTAATTACAGGAATAATTAATTTAATTAATTTTGATTAATTAAACTAAACAAATAATTAAACTAATTAAACATTAGTTATCTAATTAACCTGGTTAGTTAATTAGCTAATTAATTAGTATGACAGTGGGGCCCACCCCCTAATTAATACTAATTAGGTTAATTAAATTGATTAATTAAAATGTGTCACTGACCAGTGGGACCCACTGGTCAGGTTGACCAGTCAACCCCCGTTGACTGCTGACGTTAGCATGACATCATGCTGATGTCATAAATCCATTTCGAAGTAATTTAAATAATTAATTAAATTCTAGAAATTAATAAAATCTTTAGAAAAACATATCTTTTAATCCGTAACTCGGATTAAATTATTTTCAACATGAAAGTTGCTCAGAACGACGAGACGAACCCGGATACGCAATCCGTTCGTCCGCCACGCATCCCTAGCATACCGAACTCGCAACTTTCCCCCTCCGGTTCATCTGTCCGAAAACGCGAAACACCGGGAATACTTTCCCGGATGTTTTCCCCCTTCACCAGGTACCACCTCGTACCGCGTTAGGGCACACCTAGCATCACGCTTTGTCATGTCATGCATCGTCATGCATTTTTTTGCAATATATTTATTGTTTCTTCCCCTCTTCTCTCGCTAGACACCGAGACCGACGCCGTTGCTACCCAGTACGACTACGGTGTTGACGACCCCTCTCTCTTGCCAGAGCAACCAGGCAAGCCCCCCCCTTTGATCACCAGATATCGCCTACTCTTCTCTCTACTGCTTGCATTAGAGTAGTGTAACATGTTACTGCTTTCCGTTAATCCTATTCTGATGCATAGCCTGTCCTCGCCACTACTGTTGATACCCTTACCTGCAATCCTAATGCTTAGTATAGGATGCTAGTTTATCATCAGTGGCCCTACATTCTTGTCCGCCTGCCATGCTATACTATCGGGCCGTGATCACTCGGGAGGTGATCACGGATATATACTATATACTTTATACATGATACATGTGGTGACTAAAGTCGGGTCGGCTTGTGGAGCACCCGCGAGTGATTCACGGATTGGGGGCTGAAAGGACCTTTGTCCCAACGGCCCTCTGTGTGGATCTTTGTGGCGAAGCGACAGGGTAGGTTGTGACCACCTAGGAGAGAGGTGGGCCTGGCCCTGGTCGGCGTTCGCGGATACTTAACACGTTTAACGAGATCTTGGTATTTGATCTGAGTCTGGCCATTTGGTCTATACGCACTAACCATCTACGCGGGAGTAGTTATGGGTATCCCGGCGTCGTGGTATCAGCCGAAGCCTTCGTGACGTCAGCGACTGAGTGGCGCGCGCCGGATTGGACTGGAACGCCACTAGGCTAGGTCTGCTTTCGGCCGCGTACGCAACGTGCAGGTGTGCTAAGGGCGATGGGCCCAGACCCCTGTGCGCTTAGGTTTAGACCGGCGTGCTGACCTCTCTGTTGTGCCTAGGTGGGGCTGCGACGTGTTGATCTTCCGAGGCCGGGCATGACCCAGGAAAGTGTGTCCGGCCAAATGAGATCGAGCGTGTTGGGGAATGTGGTGCACCCCTGCAGGGAAGTTAATCTATTCGAATAGCCGTGATCTTCGGTAACAGGACGATTTGGAGTTGTACCTTGACCTTATGACAACTAGAACCGGATACTTAATAAAACACACCCTTCCAAGTGCCAGATACAACCGGTGGTCGCTCTCTCACAGGGCGACGAGGGGAGGATCATCGGTTAGGATTATGCTATACGATGCTGCTTGGAGGACTTCAGTCTACTCTCTTCTACATGCTGCAAGACAGAGGCTGCCAGAAGCGTAGTCTTCGAAAGGATTAGTTATCCCCCTCTTATTCTGGCATTCTGCAGTTCAGTCCACATATGATACCCTTATTCCATTTGATACCCATGCATATGTATTGTAGCTCCTTGCTTGCGAGTACTTTGGATGAGTACTCACGGTTGCTTTCTCCCCCTTTTTCCCCCTTTCCTTTCTTTCTGGTTGTCGCAACCAGATGCTGGAGTCCAGGAGCCAGACGCCACCGTCGACGACGACTCCTACTTCACCGGAGGCGCCTACTACTACGTGCTGCCCGCTGACGACGACCAGGAGTAGTTAGGAGGATCCCAGGCAGGAGGCCTGCGCCTCTTTCGATCTGTATCCCAGTTTGTGCTAGCCTTCTTAAGGCAAACTTGTTTAACTTATGTCTGTACTCAGATATTGTTGCTTCCGCTGACTCGTCTATGATCGAGCTCTTGTATTCGAGCCCTCGAGGCCCCTGGCTTGTAATATGATGCTTGTATGACTTATTTTATTTGTAGAGTTGTGTTGTGATATCTTTCCGTGAGTCCCTGATCTTGATCGTACACGTTTGCGTGTATGAATAGTGTACGGTCAAATCGGGGGAGTCACAAGCACCCTACTCCAAAATCCGCCTATGTTTCACTCTGCTCCAAATACTCCTGTGTGTTCTCCTCCTGCCATTACCCCCTACCACCATCGATCCAACAGTGTCTCCTCACACAACGGGCGAGGGCTATGGTGCCTCCACTTGCATGAGGCAAACTCTGGCGGGCATGAAAATGTATCCAACATGCCTATGCATCTCGGTCGTCGGATAGCAAAAAATAATCATGTATTTCATCCACGAATTAATACAACAAATAAGAAACTATCCGAGGTAACCACAACAAGGTCCTAAGTTTTCCCCATGGACATAGTGAAAGAATCTAATCACTTGAAACCTAGACCATACGATAAACCACCACCTACAACAAACTGGGGAATCATTTGTATAGCCCTCTTATAGTAATAGTTGGATGCCCATGCATTGCCACAGAACACGAAACTTAAAACATCAAAACCAATGATCAAACAACATGTATGTCACATGCGACCTATGACCGTTGTGATAAATATCACCTTGAAGCACATCCTTGCTAGTACATCCTTTTCTATATGAACTCTGTTGTGATACATTACTAAGATGTCGTCCTTTTCATTACCTCTCTATGCCTCTCAACTCCCCATCTGGGTCCATCGATGTTTTTTTCTCATCATATGCTTCACCCTGCCTAACATTGCCATCTTAACCAACAAGAATTGTATATGATAACGGATGTTAGTGCATCAAGTGGCATAATCCCACAAGGTATTTGCTAGGGTGGCACTTCCAACAAAACACATGGCACATTATAAATTAATGTCAAATAATTGTAGTTATATATTCACCTAGTCACTTATGCTATCAGACAACTATGATCAACAAGGAATGTGCATGGTTAGTGCTACAGATAATAAAATGATAAACGTTGGACACATACACAGAAAATTTATATCGTTTGAGGAAGGCAAAGGTTGTTTAAGTATCGTCAAGCATGTCAAGATGACATCAATACAAATATCCATAATTTGGTCCCAACACCCAATATCTTTCACACATAGGTGTATCATTCCATTTATAGATAGGAGAGAATACAGGTTTTTGTGTGGTTACCCCAAAGACGTGCACAACGAGAATGGCGCCTTCAGGGTTACCGATGAGCATATGAGAGGGGGTTGCTCAGCCCCACCAGAAGATGATCAGGTTACAGGGATAATTCTATCTAGTCCCTTGACGCCATCGCGTGCCCAACGCATGGCTTCGTCCTTGATGGTGCTAAGAAGGTGTGAGTTGGACGGTTGCAAGCCATCGAAGATGGCTGCATTCCTGTGCTTCCAAATGAACCAAGCTGTGATGATCACGAGAGAGGCAAAGCCCTTGCGCTGCTGAGGCGGGGCCACGGCGGGCCACTCCAGCCACCAGTCGAAGAAGGTGGTCTGGACGTCCGGGATGGGCGGCGGTAGTCGACACCAAGACTTGACCTCGTGCCAGGTGATCCTCGAGAAGACAAAATCAATGAGGAGGTATTGCAGGGATTCTTCTTCCTTAGAGCATAAGCAACAGACGGGTGGGTGCTGAAGACCATGCTTGGCCAAGCGGTCCGCCGCCCGACAACAGTTTTGCGATGCAAGCCAGAACTTCACATTTAGCGGAGCCTAGCTGCGCCAAATGATCTTCCAGAATGACGCCGTCGTGGATCCAAGGATGACGAATATTATGAGACTTTAGCCAGAATATTAAGAAAATTTTAATTGATCATTACATATCATTTTCCAATAGGCCCTATTTTCAAGAAGCACTGTGGCTGTTTACACTGAGATAATATCTGGATACTATAACAATGTACAAAGCAGACCTCAAACTTAATGTAAGTTAAATATAGTATTAAAAACACAAGAAATAGTGATAGAAATTATACTCTTGTTTACCTGAGGTATTAATAAGCAATTGGAAGTTGGATTTCTAGAGCCTACATTCACAATTCTAACCTCGAAAGAAAGAACAAAGAAGAAACCAATGGGTGGACCATGAGAGAGTAACATAAAAGATTTGTACCACAACTTTCAAACATGATATGTTAGTTTCTCACAAAGGCAAACTCAGTAGTGTACAGAAATGGTCAAATGACCATAATCAACTAATCAATAACCAAGACAAAAGAACAAAGTAAATCAGTTACAAACTTCCTAATTATTACTGTATGAATTATGTTTGGTTAAAGCTCATGGTCCTGTGTGCTGCAAATAATGACATGTAAGAGACCATTAAAAAAACACAAATACTTAAAAGATCGTAATCAACCTGTGTACGAGTGCAACCGGTCTGTCTTGTCCCAAAGAGATGCCCATGCGCGTACCCAGCTCAATAGAGTTTTCCAGAGAAAATATTGTACACGAAGACAGCTACTTCTACTTGGTCCAGTCAGTCATGTGTTGTTGGGTATAGTCAGTACTCAATAATCATTTGAAAAGAAAAAGATAACAATCAGGCGCTGTAATGGCCGATGGGACTTTCTTCTATCATAAGACTAACTTTCTTGTATGAAGTTGATATGCGTTTGAATTTTCATGGCGTACCATAGAAGATCAGATAGCTAGTTCTCAGAAAATAAGAATGACAAAACATATACTCAGTTTATTTGTTTATTTATTAAGGAAGCTAAGATGCTACTACATGAGTAATTACTGAAATAATCAAGCTGCTACTAAAAGTTCAATTGCAAACGTATGACAATCTGCTTTTGGGTCACTCTTCTTTGTGAGACTTTTTTTCATGCTAAATTTTCTATGTCTGCCGCTTCAGGCCAAGGTGCTATCCTTCAAACTTGGGTTTGCCGTGTGGCTAAGTATCTTGTCCAGCGGCTCGGCCGCATAGGAGGGCATTCTTGGGGATAAGGAACTTGTCATCCTCTCATTATCAGGAGGTATGCCAATTTTTATTGTAGTATTTCCCAAAGCCGTATTGTAATTTTAACAAATTAAACACAACCCAATCTTCTTGATTGTCAAGCGTTTTCATAAGAGAACATAGTACCCATACCTGAACATTATACCGTGAAACGCCATCCCTCAAGTTGTAGATTTGTCTACTTGCCAGCAACCATTTTCCTCCATTTAGTCTGCACAAAATTTAGGATTCGCTCAGATTCAAATCACGGAAAGTAAAGCCACAAAGACAGGAAATCGCTCCCATATACTTGAAACAAAGGTCGCGCATATGCATACCCAACGCTACCACAGGGAATCAAATTCAGTTGCTCACGAACTTCATAAGATGGCTAGAATGTATGGTAGTTGTGAGTGGGTGGAAGTACTCCTAGTGAGCTGCTTCCCCTCCTTTCATCTGATCTGATATTAAATAAAGAGGGGTTTCAATTTCAAAAAGTAAAAAATAACAGGGTACTAATTGTTGGGCGGGCGGGGGATGTGGAGGCGGTGTAAACTAACTGTCGGTGCTCTCAAATGATATTTTTTAACTTTGAGCTGATGATCATTTTTTTGTGGGAACTAATAATAGTAGTTTACACAAAAAATAGTAGTTTACACATCAAACAGAATCTGAGCCAAAATCATAAAGTCCCTGCTGAACCCTGTGTTCAAATCAGAACTGACACCAGACATCAATGATCTGAAAATACCTATGAGACGCCATGGCATGGCTTAGCCTAACGGTTCTAGATACTATCAGTAAGAAAAGAGATGTATTATAACATTACCTGACCAACAGTTCCACAAATAAGCTGTACATGACTGACAGGTGCAAATATACTACCTCTTATATTTAGGAACAGAGGGTGTACAATAAAATAGTAAGAAACAACCTTCTTTTACGCCCAATATACTACTCCCTCCGGTCCTTTTTACTCTGCATATTAGAATTCTCTGAAGTCAAACTTCACAAAGTTTGACCATATTTATATGAAAAAATATCAACATCTGCCATGCTAAAGTTATACAATATGAAACTTTAAGTCATGACACATCTATTGATATTGATTTCATATTGTGAATGTTGGTACTTTTTTCTATAAAGTTGGTCAAACTTTACGAGGCTTGACTTCAGTCAAATCTTATATGCAAACTAAAAAGGACCGGAGGGAGTATCGTTTTAGAAATGCACTCCATATTGTGAGTTGAATCACCTTTTAAACATGCAGAGATCATAAATGCTAGTAGGCTAATATTTCCTTGCGACTCGGCTTCTGTTGTTTTAAATGACAAATATGTAGTCATTTTATTGGCTGGGAAATTTTATGGCAGTCTGAAATGACTCATTTTACATCATCCCTTTATCTGCAATGATCTAAACTCCTTTTGCTGAAACTCGTAGCAAGATGGTAGTCTGGAATTCATATGAATAAGGCAATGCTCTAAACTCTATTTGCTGAAATTCATAGGAACATGTGTATGCCTCTGCTTACCTTTCATGCATTAAAATAAAGGAGGCTCGTCCAGACGCGGAGGTGATTCTTCCTTACTTCTCGCGACGGTCTACTGCCAGCCACTTGATTCCTTCTTGCCGTAATACTTACTATATATGCACGCACGCGGTGGTTCTTCCTTACTTCTCGCAATTCAAATGTTTGGACGAGAGATTTCAGCGCAAGGCAGTGAGATACGCCAAGGCACGCATGCAAGATGTTCGACAGAAAGTGAAGTTAACGGAACAGAGTGAGTAAATTGCAAAAAACCACCACATTTGGAGACGCTAAAACAGAAAGCCACCAGGTTTCGTAATTTTTTCAAAAAACCACCACGTTTGCGCTGACAGTTTTCAAAAAACGCTGATCGCACGGTTTGGCGCGTCTGAGTGGAAAACTGACCGGTTGGGCCCGCTGTCAGGCGCCACGTGGCCAGGAGGAGACGGCGCCCGTGACGCGCGCCGTTAGACGGCGCCCGTGACCTAACGAGCGGCCCAACCCATCCATCCATTTCCCTCATATCCCATCTAGTCGTCCTAGGTCACTTCCCGCATGGCGACCGGTGGTGGTGGCGGCGGCGTTGACGACGGCGGCGGTGTTGACGAAGGAGGCGCATCCGGTGACGGTAGGGACGACCGCGACCTCGCCATCGCCGATGCTGGTGGCCGCCCCGTCCTTCCTGGCTCTCCGACGACGCTCCCTGGTATGTTTGGCGCCTCTCGATCCGCCGGCGTCGGCGGAGATGAGCGCGTTGGAGACGAGCGCAACATCTTCAACTCCGACGACGTGGAGGCACGTGCGGCCGCCAAACTGGCCCAGGTCTGGAAGGCCAATCCAGGGCGGAGCCACCACTTCACATCCGGCCTCGGCGGTGTGGAGTGAGTGTTTCCAAAATTCTCTTTTTGATTATGCCTGTGTAGTTGAACAATTTGAGTGATTATGCTACTGTAGTTGCACAGTTTGAGTGATTTTGCTAGTGTAGCTAGACTCTTTCCTCTATATGAATCTCAATTTAGGGATTAGGGTTCATCTTAGCTGAATTAAGTTTTATCTTACTTTGAGTGAATGTACTGTTAAGTGAATATGAGCTGTTAAGTGAATATGAGCTTATTTGTGGATAACTGAATTTAGTTTTATCTTAGCTCAGTTGTGTTTACATAGCTCAATTGTAACTGAATTGTGGATAACTGAATTTACTGAATTTCATTGTTAATGTAGTTTTAACTTAGCTCAGTTTTAACTTAAAGCAGATTTTGACTGTTAACTGAATACGAGCTTAATTGTGGTTAACTGAATTGACTGTTAACTGAATTTACTGTTATCTGAATTGACTGTTATCTGAATTTACTGTTAACTGAATTTACTGTTAACTGAATTTTCTCTTCACTTTGTTGTTTCTCTGAATGTAATCTTGACTGTTATCTGAATCTGTTGTTCAGTTAATGGTGTTAACTGAATGTAATGCTAACTGAACTTGCAGTTTGGATGATGATGAACCATGGGATATGAGGTTTATTTCCAAGGCTGTGACAATCTGGAAAGGACCTTATGTGAATCAGATATCACATATATCAACATGTTAGCTATTATTGGGATAGAGGGGTATGATCAAAAGGATTCAATGTACTATGTGAAGCAAGAGGGTGTAGGAATGGCAGGCATGCAGCTAATTAGATCTGAGGAAGATGTAGAAGAAATGTTGGAATTGTATGAGGAGAAGAGGTGTGTTACTATCACAGTAATGAAAGGAAGAGAGTCAGAGATGGCAAAGTTGTAGATCAACATTGGAGATGGATGTGAAAAGCAGATTCCAATATCTGAGATTGGTTCTCCAAAGGTGTACAATATAGATGATGCAGGTGTGCTCTACCAAAGTCAGACCAGTGGACATGAAGCAGATATATGTGCTCCAGTTGTTAGTGTTCACACAGAGGACTCCTATGGACAATATCTCTTCACTCAGGAGAGTTGCAATGTTAAAAAGGGGAGGGACATAGCTGGTGTGAAAGAGTTAGATGATTTTCTTAAAGAGTTTGCAGATGATAGTCCAGTAGTACAAGGAGAAGAAAGAATGGAAGAGGATGAGTTGATGGTGACAGAGGACATTGATGTGGATAGCTCTGAAGAGGAGGAAGAGGAGCAGAGTGATGATGCAGATTTGCACCAGAAATTAAAAGATCTCAAGAGGAAGACGGTATATGAAGGTGATTCAGAGCCAAAAGATCTGTTTTGTGAGGCTGAGGAGGAGGATGAAGTAGAGGGGTTTGTTGATGCACCACTAGTGGAGAAATTACCTGTTAGAAGAGGTCCAACAAGTAGATCACACTGCAGTTCCAAGGCCAAACTTGAGGCAGACTACATTCCCTTATCTGGTGAAGATATAGATGATGAACTTCAAAATGATTCTGATGAAGAAGTAGTGTTGTATTGTTCCTCATCTGGGAGAAAGTCCAGGGCAAAAAAGAAGAAAGCCAGGATATGGTATGATGAAAATAGGCTTATGCCACAGGAACAAATTTGCTGGCACATGTGTTTTGTTGATGTTTACCAGTTCAGAAGAGCATTGGTTAACTTGCATGTGACACAGAGAAGGAACTTCCATTACCACAGAAACAACAAAGATAGGATCATTGTTGATTGTGTGGAGAAAGGTTGCCCCTTTCTCATGAGTGCATCTGTAGTTGGGCAAGAAAAAACATTCTGTATTAGGAAGCTGCAATTAGAGCATACATGTGTTCCAAGTGGTGAGAACTGCAAGGTTCCTGCTAGGTTTGTGGCCAAAGCAGTTGAAGAATGCTTCAGGACAGATCCTAAAGCAGGAATTCAGACACTCATAGACAAGACAAAGGAGAAGTATGGTGTGGAGGTTGGTAAGATGATGGCATACAGGGCAAGGCAGCAAGCTCTTAGTGTTGTTCAGGGTGATCAGGAAGCCCAGTACACTAGGATTAGAGACTATCTTCAAGCTGTTTTGGACACAAACCCTGGTAGCAGATGCATTGTAACAACTAGAGTTGTTAGAGAGCATCCCAGCAAAAATCCCAGATTTCATAGACTCTTCATTTGTCTTGCAACCCAAAGGGAGGGTTTTCTTAAAGGATGTAGACCATTCATAGGTATGTCTTTCTCTACAGAAATTTTACACTCACATATACATTGTTGCATCTCTTATGAAGTACTTGTTTCAGGTCTAGATGGGTGTTTTGTGAAACTAAACACAGGGCAACAAATCTTAGCTGCAACTGGCAGAGATGGAAACAATAATATATACCCTCTGGCCTTTGGAGTTGTAGAGAAGGAGGATACACCAACTTGGTGCTGGTTTTTAACACAACTGAAGATAGTTCTTGGTGGAGAATCAGGACAATTTGGAAAGTACACAATAATTTCAGACAGGCAGAAGGTATGTAATGTTGATATTTGTTTCTTTAGTTTCCTTAGTAGTGTATTGCATAACATAGATGTAGTGTATTGCACAACATAGATGTACCAATCTAAATTAGGTGTATCATACATGTAACCAGGGTCTGCTAAATGCCATTGACCTAGTATTTCCCAATTGTCCTCAAAGATATTGTTTAAGGCATATATATGCAAATTTCCAAAGTGCTGGATTTAGAGGAGAAGAACTTAAGCAATATATGGATGCAGCAGCTTATTCATACACAAAGTATGGGTTTGATGAGGCAATGGAAGAAATAAGAAAGGAAAGTGAGGATGCTTGGGTCTGGCTTAAGAAAATACCTGTAGAAACATGGGCTAGATATGCTATGGATACCACTTGTAAAACTGACTTAGTAGTCAACAACATAAGTGAGGTGTTCAATAGGATGATCTTGGATATTAGGGGCAAATCCATTAAAACTATGGTTGAAGGGGCTAGGTCCAAATTAATGGTGAAGTTCAATGAAAAAAGAACTGGAGGGGAATCAGCCAGATGGACAATTACCCCAACATATATGGAGATGCTAGAGGAGTCAAAGGAATGGGCTAGGAATTGCAGAGCGTTGATGGCAGGGCCTGATCTATATCAAGTGAATAGTGGTGAGAAATCATATGCTGTGAACTTGGAGTGGACATGTGGTTGCAGAAAATGGGACATGAGAGGTGTACCATGTAACCATGTTGTATGTGCAATCTATAAGTCAAAACAACAACCCGAAGATTTTGTCCATGAGTTCTTTAAGAAGCCTATGTACCTAGAAGCTTACAAGCCAATGATATACCCAGTTCCTGGACCTGACCTATGGACAAGAACAGACACTAGAGACATAGATCCCCCTGTGTTCCATAAGAAAAAGGGTAGAAACCAAACTCAAAGAAGGAAGGGCCAATTTGAAGTGCCAAAACCCAAGGATACTTCAAGAGTTGGAACCATCACATGCAGCAACTGTGGGAAGCAAGGGCATAGATACACAAACTATGGTGATCAATTGAAACCATCCCTTGCTGCTAGGAAGAACAATCACAAGGTATTACAATGCAAATCCTTGACATGTTTTCTTTGCAATGTTTAGTTTTGTACTATAAAAGTAATGCAAATAATTTACATGTGTAGGAAACAAGAACTGCCCCTCCATCAACACCTAATGCTGCAGCTAGTGGTACCAGAAAAGCAGCAGCATCATCATCTGGTGCAAGAGCTATTGGTGCAGCTAGTGGTACCAGAAAAGCAGCAGCAGCATCATCTGGTGCAAGAGCTACAGCTGCAGTCTCTGAAGCTTCTGGTGCAAGAGCTGCTGCTGCTTCTGCTGGAAGAACTGTTACTTCCTCATATGCTCCAGGAAGAGGTGCTTCCTCATCTGCTCCAAGAAGAGGTGCTTCCTCATCTGCTCCAAGAAGAGGTGCTACTTCTTCATTTGCTCCTCCAAGGCCTGCTGCTGCTAGTGCTTCTGGTTCTACAAGGGTCAGGAAGAAGCCAAGCAAGTTCAAAGACTATTTCTATGCTAGTGGCAATTAGTCAGACCATTAGTTCAGAGACTAATTCTGTATTTTGGGCAAAACTGCTGTGATGTTGGCAAAACTGCTGTGATGTTGGCAAAACTTGCTGTATTTTGTACTTGCTGTGGTAGCAAGATAACTTGCTGTGGTAGCAAGATAACTTGCTGTGATGTTGGCAAGCTATGGTAACTTGATATGATGAACTTGCTGTGATAACTTGATATGTTGGCAAGTTAATTTTAGTGTCTACATGGGTTATGATAACTTGCTGTTTGACAACTTCTAGCCTATGGTTAGCCCATAAAGTTGTTGGTTCATCTTGTCGACGGTTGTCGATAGGCTAGGTTAGCCCATAAAGTTGTTGTTCATCTTGTCGACGGTTGTCGATAGGCTGGGTTAGCCAATAAAGTTGTTGGTTCATTTTGTCGACGGTTGTCGATAGGCTAGGTTAGTATCCTACCTATCTAGCCTAACCGTAGCCTCTCGACAACCGTCGATGAAAGGAACCTACCTCTCTAGCCTAACTGTAGCCTCTCGACAACCGTCGACGAAAGGAACCTACCTATCTAGCCTAACCGTAGCCTCTCGACAACCGTCGACGAAAGGAACCTACCTCTCTAGCCTAACCGTAGCCTCTCGACAACCGTCGACGAAAGGAACCTACCTATCTAGCCTAACCGTAGCCTCTCGACAACCGTCGACAAAAGGAACCTACCTCTCTAGCCTAACAATAGTATTACAAACTTTTGCTCCTCTATCAATATGAGAAACCTAGAACACAGTTCATATGATCAACATAAATCCATATGCTCACATCCAACAAACATCTTAGTGTTCAAATATGACATAATAATCCATTACAACTAAACATCACATGACTAAGGTTCAGAAACAGCATAGTTCAACCTTGTTGGCCTCATACATTGTGCCAACAGAAACATTTTAGGATACTTAGTTCAACAGATTAGGATACTTAGTTCAACAGAAACAACATAATTTGCTAACAAGTTCACAACAGATTTGCCTCACAGGAACAACATAATAATCACTCATCACAGAGTTCTTTGATTTTCCTCAACTTAACCTTGTTTGCCTCCCCATCCTTCAGCAAATCAGCTATGATATACTCTAACTTTTTCTTCTCCTTCTTCATCTGTTCAATCTGTTGAAGACCTTCATCTGCTACATGTTTCTTCCAATTGCTAACAAGTTCATCATTGCTCTGCTTAATGACTTGTAGTGATGTCCTCAGCTCAATATTGTCTTTCTCAAGCTTAGCCTTCTCTTCCTGGGCTTGAAGTACAGCATTCTCTACATCACCATCCTGCATAATCTTCTGATAGTTCTCCCTCATCACATTCTTGTGAATTGTTGAAAAAAAATTGCTTGTTTCTTTGATGTGGTTGTGGTGCTTCTCTTGGATTAGCTTCTTCTCTTCTCCAAGCTTGACTATGAGCTTTTCTTTAGCATCATTCTCTTTGCTACTCTGCTCATACATGTCCCAAAGTTTGCGTAGTGCATTTTTCATGGGTTCTGGCCATTCTGGGTCAATCCATTGAACCAGACCACAATTGTCACCTTCCTATAATAATTCAGACAAAACAAAAGTTAACAGCAGCACCACAGATTCAGATAAGTCAGTTAACACCTATATTCAGTTAACAGCTACATATATTCAGTTAACAGCTATATATATTCAGTTAACTTAGCTCATTTAACAGCATACACATTCAGATAAGCATTGACACATTGTTTCCTCAAAACACCTGATAAAACAACATCTTCACAAAACTATATATAGAACTATATTCAGTTAACAGGCAAAAATACATATATTCAGTTCACTGAGCACCATACAAGGATCTGTATAATTTATGACTACCAAAGAGGACCTGCAACTAACCTGATTAGCGCATCCATAAAACCTACGGCCAGTGTTGATTCCTTGAAACACAACAGCCCTATGAACAGGAAGGTTGTGACAGCACATCGGTCCTCCGGCAACAATACCGCACCACTCCGGGTCAACAATGGTTCGTGGGATCTACATTAGTGGAACAGTGCTCAATATCCCAACTCAAATTCGTGAAAACTAAGCTCAAATCGAAGAAAACCCTAACCCTAAGTCAAAGAGAAATGATACTCACATAGGTCTCCTCCTCGTGCGAGTTGAAGAGGGGGGACACAGAATCTTCGCTACTAGTTTCGCCATCCTTCCAGGACACCATCGCTACGGCGGCCGGCGGCGACAAATGGATGGCGGAGGCGGCGGCGGAGGCAGGCAGAGAAGAAGGCGAGACAGAGGGGAATGGACGAAAGGGTCGGGCTGGGTCGGGCCGGCTCGTTAAGACAGGTGCGGCGCCGTCTAACGGCGCGCGTCACGGGCGCCGTCTCCCCATGGCCACGTGGCGCCTGACAGCGGGCCCAACCGGTCAGTTTTCCACTCAGACGCGCCAAACCGTGCGATCAGCATTTTTTGAAAACTGTCAGCGCAAACGTGGTGGTTTTTTGAAAAAATTACGAAACCTGGTGGCTTTCTGTTTTAGCGTCCCCAAATGTGGTGGTTTTTTGCAATTTACTCGAACAGAGTAGAAGATGCACCTTGATACCGGGGAATGACATGCCGAGCTCCTCCTCGGGGATGACGACGGGCCACTTCTCCCCGGCCTCGCGGAAGACCTGCTCGGTCTCGAGGAGGCGGCCGCGGGCGAGGATCTGGTCGCGCATGCCCTGCGCAGTGGCGCCGTCGGCGGCGACGAAGGCCTCCTCGGCTCCGTTGAGCTAGGTGACGTGGATGCGCGGGGGCGGCTGGGCCTTGGGGTCCTTGGCTGCGGCCCTGATGGCGCGCGTTGCTACGCCCGTCTATTTTGAATGTTTTATGATAGAAAGAGATGATTTTTCTGTAAATACATGGAGACAAGATAAACTATAGAAAATGCTAAAATAGACTAAAATGGTTTGTTTCATGAATGTTTCCCTTTTTATGAAATATACTCCTGTGAGTAATAAGTAATAACCTGAATTTGTCAGGATGCTCCTTAAGTTAGGATGAAAATTCTTCATCAAAAAGGTTGTCGGTATTAACCACACCAAGAGCCACAATAGGCCACAAACTCTGTAATTTGGTAAGATCTCCGCTGAACATATATTCTTAGGTATCCATGGTAGGGAGCAACACAGTGTGCCAGTGGCAATCATAATAAGGGCTCCATTTGGATCATTCTCAGATAGGAGCATTATTGGGACCTGATTACACACAAGAACTACCATGTTGGCGCGCGGTGCGACGCTTGTCGTTTTTTGGGTTAAATGGTAGAATATTCTCTAATTATATGAAGTCATAATGCAATGAAGTTAAATTCGTATAGATTGACTTGAAAAGCTTAACTAAAGGTCAATTTAAATTTACAGCAGGGCCATGCAATGACATATGTCATGGACATGCACACAAATTTAATCTTTACATGCACCCTTAATCATACAATGAGGCTTCAACGATTGAGGGCACCCAATTTAATTTATCTGGTCAGAGAAAAACTATAATTTTTTTAATGGGTACAACAAACAGACCATCGTCTGATTCTATTTTCTTGCTATTAATTTGGATCAACTAATTTGTGAATCAGGCTTCAACCAAGTATACTGATAAAGTGATTTCATAAATGCTACATGTATATTAATTCAAACAACAATGTTTAAAAGGACAAGATTTAATAGAGAACACATTTATGCTATAAATTCTTCTTTTTTGCTTTCTAAGAGGATTAAGTAATTCTAGTATAGTCATGAACCATGTGACAGAATTTGAAAACATGTATGTCAGAAAGCACCTAGAGCTTGGAATCAAAACAAGGATAGGAGTTGTGCTTCCTGAAGACTCGGGAGATTATGGTTGATGAGTATATGAACCGCAGTCCCACTTAGCTTGTCGAAGATATGCACCTTGTATTCCTTGGATCTGACCATCATTAAAACACAATAATGGGAAAGCACTTCAGAAAATGTAGTAGCAGTTTTGGTGCTCTCACTCTGTAGCGACCAGACCTCAAACGGTCCAATCTCTATGCTCCGGTGTCATCCCTGGATCAGTAATGCTGACACCACACAGTACTCGGAGGATTTATAACAGAGTAGCAATCACACACTTATTACATCGAGTGTCTCAATAGAGAACTTATTACAATAAATATGGCTTAAGGCCATCTAATAACGATAACAGCGGAAGGCTTGGAAGATAAGTGAGTCCATCAACTCCAACGGCATCACTAAGTATAGAACCCTAAAAACTCCTTAATCGTCGTCTGAAAAGTATGCAACATTAACGTTGCAGCCCGAAACGGGTCAGCACATAGAATATGCTGGCAATGTAACACATAGAGAGTAATGGAATGAAACAGCTATACTATATGCATATTTGGCTGGTGGAAAGCTCTATGGTTACAGTTTTGCGTAAAGCCAATTTTTCCCTACTACAAAGGAATAAATTTATTTAACTATCATGGTAGTTGTTAAACATTGAGAATGGTTGACAACATCCTCAATCCCAATTAAACATCTTCATTAACAAAACCCAACAAAATTAATTTAGAGTAACATGTTGAGATTCACATGATAATCCAGGTACTAGATACTCAAGATGTCCATAACCGGGGACACGGCTAACCATGATTAGTTTAATACACTCTGTAGAGGTTTGTGCACTTTTCCCCACAAGACTCGATCGCCTCCGTTTGATTTCTCGCACTACATGGTATTTGAGAAGACGGATGACCGAGACATAGTCTTTCAGAAGCGCTAGCACCTTACGATGGATAGACCGTTACACCTACTTTCCCCTACATCTACTAGTCTACCATGTAAGAGTTCGCATGACTTAATCAACTATGCCAGAGCTCATAATGGCTTGTGGCTGCACACGGAAGTTTCTAGTATGAATAATCTCATGATCCCTTTGAGCCTGGGTGGCGGTCCATAAAGAAAAACAGGCAATCCTGGAATATCCAGGTACCTCAATCCACGCAGATGTGTGTTTAAGTTACCACCTTAGATAAACCATTAATTAACAAACTCATATCTGTCATGAATATCACTCACCCAATCCACGTCTACTAGCATAGCATGGCATAACAGGCAAACGTAGAAGTAACTCCCAAGGCTTGATAATATAACGGGTAATAGGTACTACCTCAACTACTTCCCATCCCATAATTTAATTAGATCCTAATCATGCAATGTTTGAGGATTGATCTAATGCAATAAAAACTGGGTAGTAGAAAAGGTATGATCAAAGTGTTACTTGCCTTGTTGATGATCCGCGAAACCTAGCGATTCGAAGTAACAGGCGGCGCACTCCGGGTATTCTATCGCAGACAAACAAACAAGCATACAATAAGCACTCATCTAATGCACAGGTAAAAGTCAAATAAGAGAACTAACCAGAAAGTTCAACTTAAGAACTCCGGTTTGCAAAAAGAATCAAATCGAACGAAACAACGAAAGTCAAACGGCGAAAGAAAACAACTTCATTCTACTAATCTGGATCTAAGTCAAATTTTACAGTAGCAAAAACTTGTTTAGGTTGGTTAAACGGATAGAGGGTTTCGAGACGAAACTCCAGGCGCTTGAATCGCCCGATTCCGATAAACAAGCGAAAAGTTATACTAAAACGAAATCGGATCAGAAATCGCGATCAGAGAAAATCGCGGATTTAATCCGAGAAAAAGAAAAACGACGAACGTTCGCTAGAACGAACGAACGCTCGCTAATTAAATAAATCGAAAAAACCGATCTATTAAAAAACCGAAACTAAAAAAATCGACGGGAAAAACCGAACGGTTTTTCGAAAAAAACGGCGGCACAAATTTTGAGGCGACCTCGAGCGGCGAGGTGGCGGGCGGCGGCTCCGGCGACGGCACGGCGGGCGGCGGCGCGAGCGGGCGGCGAGGCGGCGGGCGGCGGCTCCGGCGACGGCGCGGCGGGCGGCGGCGCTGGCGGCGGCGGGCGCGGGCTAGGGTTTGGGCGGCGGCGGCTGGGCTGGCTTCGGCCTCAGGCGCCCCGGCTTATAAAGCCTGCCGGGCCAGAGTCCCAGGCGGACACGGCCCGGTTAGGTCGGTTGCCTTTTTTTTAATTATTACGCGTAGAAGAAAAATAAAAAGAAATACTAAACGGACTTCAAAAATCCCGAAATAAATTTTTCCGGGGCTTCTAAAATCAAGCCGCACAAGGTGAATATTTATTTGGGGCCTAAATGCAATTTTGAAAACCGCACATTTTTTCTAAATTCAAATAAAATAACAAAAAACTCCGAAATAAAATCTTATATGAAATTATTAAATCCTTAATATTTTTTTATTTTGGAAAAGTAATTTTATTCCCTCTCTCATATTTTTGTAATAGAAATAACTGATGATAAAATAATTAAAATCAAATGATCCTATTCTCAAAATTTGAGAAAACTCAAATTTGAAAATAATGAATTCCCCAACTCTCTTCGTGGGTCCTTGAGTTGCATAGAAATTTTCTAGGATCAAACCAAAAGCAAAATAAAATATGATATGCAATGATGATCTAGTATATAACATTTCAAATTGAAAATTTGGGATGTTACAAACCTACCCCCTTAAGATGAATCTCGCCCTCGAAATTCGGATTGGCTAGAAAATAGGTGAGGGTGGTCATTGAGCAAATCTTCCTCTCGTTCCCAGGTGGCTTCAATCCTCCGCGTGGTTGCTCCATTGAACTTTGCAAAACTTGATAACCTTGCTGCAAGTGACTCGGCTGGCAAACTCGAGAATCTTAATTGGTTTCTCCTCATAGGTCAAATCGTTATCCAACTGAATTGTTTCTAATGGCACTGTGTCTCTCAAGGGTATGTCAGCCATCTCCGCGTGGCACTTCTTCAACTGAGAAACGTGGAACACATCATGAACTCCTGACAATCCTTCGGGCAATTCCAACTTGTAGGCCACTTCTTCCATACGCTCCAAAACTTGATATGGTCCTACAAATTGTGGCGCTAACTTTCCCTTAACACCAAAACGCTTTGTTCCCCGAAATGGGGATACTCGAAGATAAGCTCTATCTCCAACTTCGTAAACAGTCTCCTTGCGTTTAGAATCTGCATAACTCTTCTGTCTAGACTGAGCTACCTTGAGCCTATTGCGAATCAATTTCACCTTCTGTTCAGACTCTTTAATCAAACCAGGCCCAACCAACTGGCGGTCTCCAACTTCGTCCCACGACAACGGTGTCCTGCACCTCCTTCCGTACAAAGCTTCGAAAGGGGCCATCTTTAAACTGGTTTGGTAACTGTTGTTGTAAGAGAACTCTGCATATGGCAAATTGTCGTCCCAACTAGATCCGTAATCTAGCGCACAAGCTCTCAGCATTTAGGGCTGGAATTCGAGCCGAGTCGAGTCAGCTCGGCTCGACTCGCTAGAGCTCGTTTCGTTAACGAGCTAGCTCGACTCGACTCATTACTATAACAAGCTCAAACCCAAGATTGGCTCGACTCGTATAACTCGCGAGCTGACTCGTTTAGCTTGTTAAGCTCGTTTAAGATATAAACATAAAGCCCTCAAATATGATAAAATGATTATGTATATATTAAACATATATATATCGCTATACAGTTGCAATTTTCTTGTAACGCATGAGTCTCCTAGGAGGCTAGGCCTTCAACTGCTCGGCCTTGGGTTGTGCGACTGGGACGTAGGCTGTTTAGTGGCTGATCTTTCTTTGTATTGGGAGTGGCTGATCTATTGTATCGAGCCTAACAAGTTACACGAGTACTCGTGAGATTGACTCGTTTAACTTGGTCTATAAACGATCTTAAACTAAAGCTCGGTTTGACTCGTTATTCTTCGAATTCGAGTCGATTCGAGCCGAGTCACGAGCTACTTGTTTAGCTCGCGAGCTTCAAGCTTTTTTCCAGCCCTATCAGCATATCCTCCAAATCTGATTGACTCTTTCGGTCTCTGTCTGTGGATAAAAAGCTGTACTGAATTCTAGCCTAGTACCCAAAGTTTCATGCAACTGCTTCCAGAACTTTGAGGTAAACTGGGTTCCTCTATCTGATACGATACTCCTCGAAACTCCATGCAAACATACGATCTTGGTCATGTATATCTTTGCCAACTTAGCGCTGGTGTACGTGGTCTTTACCGAGATGAAATGAGCTACTTTCGTCAACCGATCGACTACAACCCAAATCGAGTCATAGCCTGAACGAGTCCTGGATAATCCCGTGATAAAATCCATGCCTAACTTATCCCACTTCCATTCGGGTATCGGCAATGGTTGTAGCAATCCTGCTGGCTTCTGATGCTCTGCCTTTACTCTCTGACATACATCACAAACTGCTACATACTCCGCAATATCTTTCTTCATTCCGGTCCACCAGAAAATATCCTTCAAATCTAAATACATCTTGGTATTTCCTGGGTGAATCGAATATGGTGAATCATGTGCCTCTTGCAGAATTAGCTTCCTAATCTCCGAGTCATTGGGCACATAAACACGGTCTTCAAACCATAGGGTGTCGTGCTCATCCTCACGAAATCCTTTAGCCTTTCCTTCGATTATTTTCTCCTTTATAGAGGCAATCTCCTTGTCGGTATTCTGAGCTTCTCTGATTTTATCCATCAATGTAGACTGAATCTTCAATGCCGCTACATAGCCTCTCGGAACTATTTCCAAACATAACTCTCGAAGATTTTCGGCTAACTCCTTTGGTATTTCTCCCGTCATTAATGTATTGACATGACTCTTGAGGCTTAATGCGTCAGCTACTATATTAGCCTTTCCGGGATGGTAATGCAATCTCATATCATAATCCTTGATGAGCTCCAACCATCTCCTTTGTCTGAGGTTTAACTCCTTCTGTGTGAAAATGTATTTCAAACTCTTATGATCCGTGTACACCTCACAATGGTTTCCAATGAGGAAATGTCTCCATGTTTTCAATGCATGCACTACGGCTGCTAATTCCAAATCATGCGTAGCATAATTCAACTCATGAGGTTTTAGTTGTCTTGAGGCATATGAAACAACTCTCCCTTCCTGCATAAGCACTGCTCCAAGTCCTCGACGTGAAGCGTCACAATACACCTCATAGTCCTTGGTCTGATCTGGCAAAATCAACACTGGTGAAGTAACCAAGCGTTTCTTCAACTCCTGAAAACTAGCCTCACATTCCTCAGTCCATTTGAACTTGGTATCCTTCTTTAATAACTCCGTCATAGGCTTTGCAATCTTGGAGAAATTCTCAATGAATCTTCGGTAGTATCCTACGAGTCCAAGAAAACTCTGTATCTCTCCAACCGTGGTTGGTGCTTCCCACTTGGTCACGGTATCAACTTTAGTGGGATCAACTGTTATTCCTTCTCCGGATATAACGTGTCCGAGGAATCCTACTTCCTTCAACCAAAACTCACATTTGCTGAACTTGGCATACAACTGATGTTCTCTGAGCTTCTCAAGTACCAATCGCAAATGTTCCTTATGCTCCTCTTCATTCTTCAAGTAAACCAGGATATCATCAATGAACACCACGACAAACTTATCCAAGAACTCCATAAACACTTTGTTCATCATGTTCATAAAATATGCAGGTGCGTTAGTCAGACCAAATGACATAACGGTATACTCGTACAGCCCATACCTGGTGGTAAAAGCTGTCTTAGGAATATCCTGTTCTCGAATCTTCAACTGGTGGTATCCTGATCGCAGATCGGTCTTGGAAAATACCTTAGCTCCTTGCAATCGATCAAACAGATCATTGATCATTGGTAGTGGGTACTTGTTCTTGATGGTTACTTCATTCAATCCTCGGTAATCAACAACCATCCTTAACGATCCATCCTTCTTCTCCACTAGAAGTACTGGCGATCCCCATGGCGAAGAACTTGGGCGAATATATCCCTTATCCAGTAACTCTTTAATATGCTTCTTAATTTCCACCAAATCCTTTGCAGGCATCCTGTATGGTCTCTTTGATATTGGCCCTGTGCCTGGCAATAGCTCAATCAAAAACTCAATATCTCTATCCGGTGGCATGCCTGGTAACTCCTCTGGAAATACTTCAGGGAAATCCCTTACCACTGGTACTTCCTCCTGCACAACTCTTGTTAAACAATTTACTTGAGTCTCTTTTGGCACATGTCGGGATACATACTTGATCCTTCTCCCTTCTGGGGTAGTAAGCAAAATTGTCTTACTGGCACAATCGATGTTTCCTCCATACATCGACAGCCAATCCATACCCAGAATTACATCCAATCCTTGTGATTCCAAAATGATTAAATCCGAGGGAAACACATGCCTACCTATACTCAATGGCACTTGAAAACATCCTTGACTGGCCATATACTCCGCTCCTGGTGAGCTTACTAGCATGGGTGTTCTAAGAACCTTAGTGGGCAGGTTATACTTATTCACAAATCCCCTTGATATGTATGAATGCGATGCACCAGTATAAAAAAGAACGAGTGCAGTAAATGACTTAACAAAAACTTACCGATTACGGCATCCGGCTGCTCTTCAACCTCCTCCACGTTAACGTGGTTCACCTGTCCCCTGTTGAAAGGGTTCGGCTTCTTCCCAGAACTTCCATTGCCATTCTGGCCTTCAGGACATTCATTGGCATAATGTCCGGTCTTCTGACACTTAAAGCAAGTGACTTGGCTCAGGTCCTTCTTGGCTGGGGTTGATGGGTTGGTGCGATTCTAGCCATTGCTTCCTCCATTCCCATTACCATTCTTGGTGCCATTGTGATTGTGCGAGCTACCTCCTCCATGGGTATGCTGAAAATGTCCTCCCGATCTAGGGGTAAAACATGGCTTCTGCTGAGCTCCTGAATTGTACTTTCCTTGTCCATACTTCCTCTCGCGGTTCTCAATTTGCTGCTGCTTGCCTTCAATCATAAGAGCACGGTCTACCAACTCCTGATAGTTGTTGAAGGTTGCTACCATCAACTGCATGCTCAACTCATCATTCAGTCCTTCCAGAAACTTCTCCTGCTTAGTTGCATCCGTAGCAACGTCATCTGGGGCATAACGTGCTAATTTACTAAAGTCCTCCACATACTGGCCAACCGTCCGTCCTCCTTGGCGCAAGTTGCGAAACTCACGCTTTTTCATGGTCATAGCTCCTGCTGAAACATGGGCAGTACGAAAGGCCTGCTGAAACTGGTCCCATGTGACAGTGTCGACAGGGAAAGTGGCTGTGAAATTCTCCCACCATGATGTTGCGGGTCCTTCAAGCTGATGTGCGGCAAACTTCACCTTCTCCGCATCTGTGCATCCTGCTGTGGTCAACTCTCTAGCTGTCTTGCGGAGCCAATCATCTGCTACTATCGGCTCGGTGCTACTGGAAAACACCGGCGGATTCAGCCTAAGAAAACGGGCTAAGTGATCAACAGGTGGTGGTGGTGGTGGTGGGTTTTTCCCCTGATTTTGATTCTGGACTAGCAACTGCATCAATGTGTTCTGCTGCTGGATCAACTGGGTGAGCTCCGGTGGAAAGGTAAATCCGGGGTCACGTCTCGGAGGCATCTGAGGGTTTAGAAAAGATGAGATGTAAGAATAGAGGGGGTCTAAAGACAAAACACTACCCATATGCACATGAGGCAAAAACAAACAATTCACTTCATTCAATCAAACAAGGGCATACAATCGATCTAACTATCGCAAAAGTGCTCGGACTACTATATTTACATGGTGGACTACTACTACTGATGAGGTGGTCTACTAGAAATATTCTTCGGTTGCAGACTCCATGATATCTGCTCCGGCTTCATCAAAATAGTCATCATCGCTATCATCTGGGTCCGAGTCGGTGTCGTCGATGATGATGTAGTCTTCCGGGCGAATCTCTTTGGGTTCTTCGCCTTCATCTACTGGTGTAGGGCCTCTCATAAATATTACTAGCTTCATTGTTAGGTCGGCATTCTTATCCACTAGAACTTCAATTTCCTCTTCATAATCTTCACGTGTAGCCTTGAGTTCTTCCTCCAGTTCCTTGATTCTTGTCTTAGCCTTCTTCAGATCTATCATGTCGGCACACATCTGGTTCTCCTGTCGTCGAATGTGCTGGTTTAATTCCTGGATAAAAGCTGCAATGGATCTATCCTTTCTGGTGCTGATCATCTCCCAGTGCTCATCTCGACGCCCACAAATCTGGTAGATAGTATCCTGGAGATCATTGCGGTAGACTTCTCCAATGCGTCCCATGGCGATGTGAGCTGCCATGCTCTTTCCTAGACTCCAAGTTGGTGCATCAAAAGAAAACTCTATGGGCTCAGTGACTGGCATGAACGTCCTTCCTGGAACTTGAACTTGAATCATCCAGCGCTCTTCTTCAGGTAAAGTGGCGTTGTAGGTTCCGGTGAAGCTTGGTACTCCCGTGTTCAGGTATCTAGTGACTTCCTTCAAGTGACGTCTAAAGAGTAGAAAAGATGAGAGATCAGAAAAGAAGAGAGTAAATAATAATCTAGGTCTTTAGCTTAGTGGTCGTGTCCTACAATCAGCGTGTGCTCTGATACCATCTCTGTAGCGACCAGACCTCAAATGGTCCAATCTCTGTGCTCCAGTGTCATCCCTGGATTAGTAATGCTGACACCACACAGTACTCGGAGGATTTATAACAGAGTAGCAATCACACACTTATTACATCGAGTGTCTCAATAGAGAACTTATTACAATAAATATGGCTTAAGGCCATCTAATAACGATAACAGCGGAAGGCTTGGAAGATAAGTGAGTCCATCAACTCCAACGGCATCACTGAGTATAGAACCATGACCTAAAAACTCCGTCTGAAAAGTCTGCAACATTAACGTTGCAGCCCGAAACGGGTCAGCACATGAAATATGCTGGCAAGGTAACACATAGAGAGTAATGGAATGAAACAGCTATACTATATGCATATTTGGCTGGTGGAAAGCTCTATGGTTACAGTTTTGCGTAAAGCCAATTTTTCCCTACTGCAAAGAAATAAATTTTATTTAACTATCATGGTGGTTGTTAAACATAGAATGGTTGACAGCATTCTCAATCCCAATTAAGCATCATCATTAAACAAAACCCAACAAAATTATTTTAGAGTAACATGTTGAGATTCACATGATAATCCAAGTACTAGATACTCAAGTTGTCCATAACCGGGGACACGGCTAACCATGTAGCGACCAGACCTCAAACGGTCCAATCTCTGTGCTCCGGTGTCATCCCTGGATCAGTAATGCTGACACCACACAGTACTCGGAGGATTTATAACAGAGTAGCAATCACACACTTATTACATCAAGTGTCTCAATAGAGAACTTATTACAATAAATATGGCTTAAGGCCATCTAATAACGATAACAGCGGAAGGCTTGGAAGATAAGTGAGTCCATCAACTCCAACGGCATCACTAAGTATAGAACCCTAAAAACTCCTTAATCGTCGTGTGAAAAGTATGCAACATTAACGTTGCAGCCCGAAACGGGTCAGCACATAGAATATGCTGGCAATGTAACACATAGAGAGTAATGGAATGAAACAGCTATACTATATGCATATTTGGCTGATGGAAAGCTCTATGGTTACAGTTTTGCGTAAAGCCAATTTTTCCCTACTACAAAGGAATAAATTTATTTAACTATCATGGTAGTTGTTAAACATTGAGAATGGTTGACAACATCCTCAATCCCAATTAAACATCTTCATTAACAAAACCCAACAAAATTAATTTAGAGTAACATGTTGAGATTCACATGATAATCCAGGTACTAGATACTCAAGATGTCCATAACCGGGGACACGGCTAACCATGATTAGTTTAATACACTCTGTAGAGGTTTGTGCACTTTTCCCCACAAGACTCGATCGCCTCCGTTTGATTTCTCGCACTACATGGTATTTGAGAAGACGGATGACCGAGACATAGTCTTTCAGAAGCGCTAGCACCTTACGATGGATAGACCGTTACACCTACTTTCCCCTACATCTACTAGTCTACCATGTAAGAGTTCGCATGACTTAATCAACTATGCCAGAGCTCATAATGGCTTGTGGCTGCACACGGAAGTTTCTAGTATGAATAATCTCATGATCCCTTTGAGCCTGGGTGGCGGTCCATAAAGAAAAACAGGCAATCCTGGAATATCCAGGTACCTCAATCCACGCAGATGTGTGTTTAAGTTACCACCTTAGATAAACCATTAATTAACAAACTCACATCTGTCATGAATATCACTCACCCAATCCACGTCTACTAGCATAGCATGGCATAACAGGCAAACGTAGAAGTAACTCCCAAGGCTTGATAATATAACGGGTAATAGGTACTACCTCAACTACTTCTCATCCCATAATTTAATTAGATCCTAATCATGCAATGTTTGAGGATTGATCTAATGCAATAAAAACTGGGTAGTAGAAAAGGTATGATCAAAGTGTTACTTGCCTTGTTGATGATCCGCGAAACCTAGCGATTCGAAGTAACAGGCGGCGCATTCCGGGTATTCTATCGCAGACAAACAAACAAGCATACAATAAGCACTCATCTAATGCACAGGTAAAAGTCAAATAAGAGAACTAACCAGAAAGTTCAACTTAAGAACTCCGGTTTGCAAAAAGAATCAAATCGAACGAAGCAACGAAAGTCAAACGGCGAAAGAAAACAACTTCGTTCTACTAATCTGGATCTAAGTCAAATTTTACAGTAGCAAAAACTTGTTTAGGTTGGTTAAACGGATAGAGGGTTTCGAGACGAAACTCCAGGCGCTTGAATCGCCTGATTCCGATAAACGAGCGAAAAGTTATACTAAAACGAAAATCGGATGAGAAACCGCGATCAGAAAAAATCACGGATTTAATCCGAGAAAAAGAAAAACGACGAACGTTCGCTAGAATGAACGAACGTACGAACGCTCGCTAATTAAATAAATCGGAAAAACCGATCTATTTAAAAAAAATCAAAACTAAAAAAACCGATGAAAAAACCGAACGATTTCTTGAAAAAAAATGGTGGCACAGATTTCGAGGCGACCTCGGGCGGCGGGTCGGCGAGGCGGCGGGCGGCGGCTCCGGCGACGGCGCGGCGGGCGGCAGCTCCGGCGACGGCCCGGCGTGCGGCGGCGACGCAAGCGGGCGGCGCTGGCGGCGGCGGCGGCGGGCGCGGGCTAGGGTTTGGGCGGCGGCGGCTGGGCTGGCTTCGGCCTCGGGCGCCCCGGCTTATAAAGCCTGCCGGGCCAGAGTCCCAGGCGGACATGGCCCGGTTAGGTCGGTTGCCTTTTTTAATTATTACGCGCAGAAGAAAAAGAAAAAAAATACTAAACGGACTCCAAAAATCCTGAAATAAATTTTTCCGGGCTTCTAAAATCAAGCCGCACAAGGTGAACATTTATTTGGGACCTAAATGCAATTTTGAAAAACGCACATTTTTCCTAAATTTAAATAAAATAACGAAAAACTCCGAAATAAAATCTTATTTGATTTTATTATTAAATCTTCAATATTTCTTTATTTTGGGAAAGTCATTTTATCCCTCTCTCATATTTTTTTAATAGAAATAATTGATGATAAAATAATTAAAATCAAATGATCCTATTCTCAAAATTTTAGAAAACTCAAATTTGAAAATAATGAATTCCTCAACTCTCTCCGTGGGTCCTTAAGTTGCGTAGAAATTTCTAGAATCAAACCAAAAGCAAAATATAATATAATATGCAATGATGATATAGTGTATAACATTTCAAATTGAAAATTTGAGATGTTACACACTCACTGAAAGTTGTTTGATTTTTATATTTCGCTAAGCCCAATACGACCAAAAAATGAAAGAATGGCAAGAGCTGCAAGTGCACAAGTTTAGCAATGCCACTATACCTTGAAAGAGGAGCTTCAAATTTTCCATGGTGCGCCAACATTTATGCTGAACCAAACCATTAAAGGAAGGCTATACAGAGGTAAAACATGTGGATTTCATTGCAAATATATTGTGCAAAATAGCAACTATTTTTATTATCAGGATGGGTAAGCCCACCATCAAAGGAAGCACATGTGGGGATCCTGACTCATAAGTCGTGATCACCGAATGCACGTGTACAATGATCCCAGAGATCAATGCTCACTGAACACACAGAAGCTGAATAACAAAAGTCTTACATCCATATGTACCGTATTACACAAGTAGGACCATTATGGTTGAATCTTGAGTGTAACATCGCAGCGGAAATATTCGTCAATAACTTGGACCCATGCCATCTGCCTTAACCCTACAGGCATTCTGACTGGGAAGCGTCCTAGCTCACATGTTCGTCACCAAGGTACTCTTCATTATATCTTGTTCTTTCATGCCTGGCCAATAAAATAACCAGTGGCAAACCAATGAGTACTTTGAATGTACTCGCAAGCAACCCATGTTTTGGTTCAAGATACAACAATGCATGATATAGGTAAATTTTTGCAGAAAGCTAGTTTTGAGTGCAATGACATGCTCAACAACTTGTAAGACATGCATCAGGAGAATTCAAGTAACCATGAGGACAGGTTACAGATATCAACATAAATAGAGTGGGCATCAACCCAACTCAATCATGTCAAGTCCTTTGACTTGACCCAAGTAATTCTTCCCACTTACACACTGGTTTGTAAATATGTGGACGTAGTTTAAGCAGCAGCGCCCAACTGTTCTTGACCGTGGACACGGCTATTCGAATAGTTTTACACTCTGCAGAGGTTGCACACTTTACCCACAAGATCCGGGGAACTTCCGTGTCATCCACGACCCGCGGTACCTCAAGTACCCGGGGTAAGCACCCGATCACTATCTTTCCCTAGACGATACTAACATAGAGTCCACTCGATTGGTAGTAACCCCTGTGCTCAACATTTCACAACTTAAAATTGTGGAGCCTCGCTCCCATATTCATCACATACCACTGGCACGGGGTACCAACGGTGTGTCCGGTGCCCCATAAAAATGTTCTTGGCCGCCCTACCTGGCACGACCCCGTCCCGAGAGAGAGCACCAACTCTCCCCCGTCACTAGTAATGCGGGCTCCAAGCTAGTATCGGCCTAGGTAATCAATAATGCCCTTTCCCATACAAGGGTAGAGTGGTTGCGCATGTAAGGTTGGGACAGTCGACAAATCTTAAATCTAATCCGTTTTCGAAAACAACACACACACTTGCCTCGGTACACCACTTCGTCATCAAGTGGTTACCCATCTCATTGTCTCCCTCCGGCATAAGTGGCACCCTACGGGGTTTTCGAAAAGTCTTTTGAAAGTACTTTGTCTCCATCACCATGCATATTCCCGTCCCTTTAGCGTAGCACTACTTAGCATCCTATCTACTCCGACCGGCATAACCCTCATAAGAAGGTAGGGTCATGCTCAATGCAAGTATCAACAAGGGGAAAATGAAGGCAACCTACCAAAGTGGCTACCATCTTATCATGATTCCTTTGCAACAATAATAAAGTGCTATATGAAGTGCATAAAAAGGGTTTCATAGACATGGTCAAAGGGCTGCTTGCCTGTTTTAACAAAGTCTTCGAGGTCTTCAAATAGCTCTGGTCCAACTCCAAGCATTTCGTCTACTTCGTCAACTATCGTTGAAAGCAACCATAATAAGCAACACAACAAGGCAGAAATAAAAATGCTCCAAAAATATTGATTTGACTTTTCTAGGATACCTCTGGTCATGTGAGGAATGACCAAAGTGATTTCATTGGAATTGGATCAATGGATATTTCTAAACATTTTGATATGATGGAATCAAGGGGTTTATGGATTTGCAAGAAGTGTAGAGAAACATATTTTTGAAAAATGAGCAAAGGCACCCATTTAACAAAACATGATTTTAGAACCATCTAGGAGTTGGTTTCACTGGACTTGGAGTTCAAATGATTTTTCTATGAATTTACAAATTGACAAATATGAAGAAATGTCTCATTATCTTGTGTGGTACAGAAAGTATTAATAAAAATGTTCATAAACTAAGTTATGAACTTAGAAGTATCTAGGATCTTGAATCATGGCATTTGGATCAATTTTAGGCTCTCTGTGATTTTCTAAAGTTCAGCACAGAAATAAGAAAATAGGATTTATTTAATATGTGTGAAGGGAAATGTGCTAGAAAAATGTGCAAAAAGCACCATGTGATAGGGCATGATTTTAGGAACTACTAGAAATTTGAATCATCCAATTTGGAGTTAATTTGAACTATGTATGGATTTTACAAATTGTTCAGAAAAGAAAAGGGAAAAGGGCTATGTGCCTGCTGGGCCAGCCAGCGACGCGGCCCAGCCGAGCCGGCGCGCGCGCGCGCGTCAGGTTTGAACCTGACGGGCGGGGCCCAGCTGCCAGTGGGAGAGAGAGGGGGCGAGAGAGAGGTGAGGATGACAGGCGGGGCCCGCCTGTCATCTCTGACCTCGCGACCAGAGGGTCGGCGTGCTCACCGGCGACGTTTCCGGGCACGGCAGGGTGAGCTGATGGCACCGTTGGACTCCTCATCGTGTCGCCGTTCGGGTGGTGCCGGAGTTGGTCGCCGGGGTGGCCTGGTTCGCCGGCGATGAGGAGGCACGGC
Source organism: Triticum urartu (assembly GCF_056163025.1). Classification (NCBI taxonomy): domain Eukaryota; kingdom Viridiplantae; phylum Streptophyta; class Magnoliopsida; order Poales; family Poaceae; genus Triticum; species Triticum urartu. Next base: position 261,131,718 of record NC_141873.1, read on the forward strand.
GGAGGAGCTTCGGGAGGTGGACAGACTGCTCCGTTCGGCCTGCAACCGATGCGGAAGAGGGAGGGGAAATGATCAGTGGGCTCCTACGGCTCCAGATCGAGCGAGAGTGGGGACGGAGAGGGCCCGTACCTCTGGATCGACGGCGACCCGAGGTGGCGGAGCTCCGGTCGATCCCGAGCACAGAAGCCCCTTGAGGACGTTTTGGTGGTGCGAGCGTGTTCTTGGGGGTGTGAGGAGGAGGCGAATGCCACCGGAGCGGCCCGGGGCGGGCTTATATAGTCGCGCGATGGTCCACCGTGGACTTGTGCGCCGGCGAGCTCGTTGCCGTCGCCACAGGTCACGGGGGCCTGTTTGAGTGTGTCTGGGGTGCTCGTGGGGTTGGTCCAGAGTGAGCGGGTGAAGGAAGAGAGCAGGAGGAGGGCCAGGGGCACCGCGCGTGTGAGGCCGCTCATTGGAGCTCTCGGGCGGCCGACGCGCGTGCAAGCAAGGGCAGCAGGAGGGAGAGGGAGGGGGACAAAGGCGTGGCGTGATGAGGACGTCGAGACACCTCGACTGGCGCAAGGGCCAGGCCCGAGGTGGCCAGACGCTGCGGATTGGGGATGGCTACAGTGCGGGTGTGCACTGTAGCGCGCTCTGGAGCACGCCAATTGCATGCCAGGGCATGCCTTTGGCTTGTAGGGTGCGGCCACTTGTGTCTAGGTTGTTTAGGGAGGAGTAAACAAAGGGGAGAGGGCCTTGAATGCCCTGGACAGCCAGTAGGAGAGGAGAGAGGTTGAGGGAGAGAGGGAAAGGGGCTGTCCAGAGAAAGTGGGGTTTTACCCCTCCAATAATTGAGCTATGGATTTTCCATTGCTACTGGAGGTGCAAGGGGACTAGGAGGGACTGTGATAAAAAGTTGAGGCCATGGAGAAGAGTGGAAGTGGTCAAAACAGGGGTTTTAGTAAAATGGCAGAAGGTGTTTGTTGTTGGTTTGGGCAATAAAATTAATTCCACTTGCCATGAGAATTAACAGGATGGAATGGCACATAGAAGTAGGATGTTCCACCAAGTTTTAGCTCATTTGGGCAAAGTAGCCAATGTAACTTTGGTAAACCCTAGAAATCAACAGAAATGGCTTTACCAAGATTTAGTCATGCAAATCTATTCTCCTTGATGCACCACTTGGGGTAGTGTCATCATTTGAGGTTATGAACATGTCCACAAAAGTTGAGATCAAAAGGAGAAAGTTGCCAGTGTAGAGTTGTTCAAATTTGGTTCTGAACAGGAAGGGTTTTGGGGCACTTTGAGCAAGATAACATTCTCTCCAACTTGTGCCATTTGGTCTAGATGAATAATTAGACCATTTGAGCATGTTCACAAGGTTTGAAAACATTTGGACATGTTTGGCAATGTAAAATTGCTCAAACTTTAAAATGGACAGAAATGGTTTTGAGGAGATTTCATGGAGTTATACTATTCTCCATGACATGATACTTGGCAAGATCATCAAACATGTCATATGTGACATGCTAGAATTTTCTTGAAATTTCTGGGGAATATTTCCTGTAGAAATATTTCAAATCCTTGAAATGGGCAGAAATGGTTTTTGAGGGATTTGACCAATATTTTGAACATGAACATGTGTTGAAACTCTTATATGTGGACAATATATGTCCATTGAGTTTCCCTGATTTTTTTCAAATCAAATAGGAAAATAACTTTTAAAATTATATTTTTGTGGTTTCTGGGTATCCTATATCTAATAGGAGTCAAACATATTTTTGGAAAGATTTTTACTGCCCTGAATTAAGTACTTGCAGTACAAATCTTAATTCAGGGGTTTTTGGAAAACTAATTTTTGAAAATACTTTTTGGCCAAATTATTTTTGTAAGAAAATACTATATTGCTCTATACACATGGCATGATCATTGGTTCAAGAGTTTGGAGCAAGGAGATGAAGTATAAGAGTTGGAGGATTTATTTAATTTTAGAGCACTTGCAAACAACAGACAAAAATCCAATCAAGGCAAGGTCCAAAACACTCAAAAGTTTTTGTCAAACCACATTTTATCATGATTGTTAGCTTAAGTGTTGTGGCATGAAAATCAGGGTGTGACAGCACATCACCATACTAACAATATTTTTAAAAATATAGATCCTAGTAGTGGCTGCGGGATGGCACAAATCATTCCATTATCCGATGCATACTGAAATAATCTTCTTCGTCACAATTCCAGTAGCTTTTAGAAGTGCCCCTGGGACCTGACTGCATTTGGAAAAGGTCAAATCTTTCATGATAAGCTGAAGACAATATTTAAATTGGAAGGTTATGCTGGAATCAAGATGCCTCCACAAGACGAGGCGCAGAACATACAGAAGGTCAGACAATTTTATGTGTAACCAATTGAAGATCCAAGTCAAATCACTGGCATCAACTTGGTTGCATATTCCAATCTCTCACCAAATGGTGTGGACACAAAGAGAGAACTCATCCTTGCTATGAAGCATTTGAAAATAGCAAATTCAGGATATAGAAGGCACTGTCTTGCTCCTACTACTAAACGTGACATAGAATGCATAAGAAGAAATGGATGCTTGTGCTATGAAAGATTCAGAAGTACCACTAAATATATAGAAAAAAATAAATGTGATTATTGGAAATTAATTTATAAGTGCGATTACTGTTGTTTCTGGATATAGAAGGTACTGTACAACTCTGTTGTATACTGGAAATTAATTTATAAGTGCGATCACTATTGTTTCTGGAGATGTAGTGGAGCATGATGGCAAAGGGCCTGAAGGGCAGGAGCAGCGTTGATCTTGGCCGTGAAGATGATGATATGACTGATGTTGCTCGTGGGAATAATAATATGTCTTACAACACAATGAAGTTTCTTATAAAAATAGACACAATGAAGTGCAAGCAGGCTCTAACCATGATACTGGCAGCATCGGAGGAGGACCATCAGAACTTTGAGGCACATAGGGTCATCGTCGACGGCCAGGACCCGCATGCCGATTGGGAGCTGATCCCTCTCCCTCTCCCTCTCCCTATCCATCAAACCCTTCCTGGTCTCCATCATCATGGCGGCCAAAAGCATCCCAATTTACACTAATTGAGAGCAACCTAATAATTAAGAGCAAGAAAAGTCAAGCACTGGACATCAACACCACCTGGACAAAAAACCTAAATTACTCACGGAAGACGAGAAAATCAGGGGCAAAAAATTGTAGGTGGGTTTGGATTTCGGCGCACCGTTGGAGAAGACTCATCCACCATGCAAGCAAGTCGATATGCTCGAAGCAGAGTGCCCGCGTCTTCCTGGCCGGAGGAGCCGTGCTGGTCACCATCTCTTCCTTCCCCTCCTAGAGCCCTCGCTCATCCTTTTCCGCCACCTCCCCCATCTGCACAAATCCTAACCTATATGAATCAAGAGGAGGCACCTATTTGTTCACAAATCTGAGACGAAGCACAATTCGTACCTCTAGCGCGAGATGAATGGATCATGGAAGATCTTGCCGACGACTTGGTGAATTGCCTGCACTGTTGGCTCGTGATGGGGAGGTGAGATACCCTCTGTGGTCGGCGAATCACGGATCAGGAGGTGAGATACCCTTTGTGGTCGGAGGCGGGGGCGTCGCTTCTGGGAGGTCGCGGCGGAGATCCCGGACTTCGGCGGCGACGTCTCCTCTCGAAGGTCAGCGGCGGCGCCGCCCCTCAGTTTGTCTCCACCGTGCTCGCTCGAGGGCACAATGGACCAGCCGCGCCGCAGTCTTGCTTCGATGTTCCTGCGGCACACGTCGGCGGTGGCGGTCCTGTACGTTGACGCGATCCCGGCGGTGTCTTCTATGTGACGGCGGCGGCGTCTTATGTCTGACGGCGGCGGCGATCCAGACGGCGGTGGCGGAGATTCGGAGAAACGGCGGAGGCGGCGATCCGGAGAAACGGCGGAGGCGGCCATCCGGAGAGGGGATCGATGGAGTGACGTGCGTTGGTCTCGGGGCGGCGGCGAGGGGATCGACAGACGTGCGGGTGGGGGGCCGGGGGTTTATTTTCGTAGGTTAATTTTCATAGATTTTTTTCACTCCGGTTCTATGGCGACCGTAAAACCAACGAAGGGGAGTTGGTGGACGGAACGAAAAAAATCTACGAAAGTTAACTTTAAAAAAAACCCGGATAAAAGTGGTGAGACAAAAATTGATCGGCGGAGACTATCAACTATTTCATTAAAAGTAGAGATAAGCTAGGGGCTCCTATTGGCGAGTTGTGCGCTGTAGGACGCGCGAAATCACCAATTAAGAAATATTCTTTACAAAGGTCAATCCCACTTCTTTTTAGGTTGTGACAAGTGGCACACTGGATATGCGTCAGTTGTCGCAGCATGAGAGTTTCTTTTTTTCTGTAGACCCGTTTATTCAAAACGTTGTATTTCTTAAAATGTGTGTCCAAATTTTAAACCATTTTCACCGTTGGATTTCTCACGTCGAGACTTTCAGAACTATATCCTATGTTGATAGGTATGAAAAAAAAATTCACGAAAAAAATGACCCAGGAGCACATTTTTCCCCTTTTCAAAAAGAGGCATGATTGTGCCTTTTACAGAAGCAAACTCATGCCTTCAAACCCATGCCTCTCGCGAAAGGGAAAAAAGAAAACATATTTTGTTTTTCGTTTTCGAGAGGCACGACCGTGCCTCTCGCGGAAGCTTGCCTCTATGAGAAGCAAATCCGTGCCTCTTGCGGAAGGAAAAAATGCGTCATTTCCCGTTTCCGAAAGGCATGGTCATGCCTCTCGCGAAAGCAAATCCGTACCTCTCATGAAAGAAAGAAAAATGCATTTTTTTTCATTTCTGAGAGGCACGATCATACCTCTCACAGAAGCAAATTTGTGCCTCTCGCGAAAGGAACAAAGAATACATGTTTCTCTTTCGTTTCCGAGAGGCACCGCCATGCCTCTCGCGGAAGGAAAAAAGAGAAAACATTTTTTTTCATTTCCGGAAGACGCGGTTGTGCCTCTCGCGGAAGTATAGAAACAGAAAACATATTTTTCCCTGTTAGAGAGACGCAGCCGTACCTCCCGCAGAAGAAGGAAAATGTGTCTTTGCGCACCAAATTTTTTTACCTCGATTTTTTTGTTCAAGAACTAAGAATGACCCGTGGAAAATAAAAAGTCGAAAAACCCAAAAAATATATTTAAAAAGCCGAAAGCGCGCGTGAAAAAATAAAATAAAAACAAAAATTCGAGGGAGCTCACAGATCATGGCACGTCGCGGCAGCTGAGAGCGCGCCAAGTGGCGTGCTCTCAGGACACCACACTAGACCCTTGTGGGGCTCCAAACGAGTACTCGTTCGTTAGTTACTCCCCAAATGCGGTAACTCCCACAACCGCTCCCCCCCCCCCTTGTGCACCCTGTTGGGCCGGCCCACTTTCGGAGAAGGACGCCCCCCTCCCCACACCCTTGTTTTTCTTATTTTCTGTTTTTCATTTTTTTCCCTCACTCCCCAAAAGTGTCCATCCGGGCTCGCCCATGCACGGGGCAGGATGGCACCTTTTTATTTTTCTTTTTTCTTTAAAATTATTCAGGATTTCACAAAAGTCCAAATTTCTAAATAATTAAGAACTTTGGAAAAATACTGTTCAAGAAATAATAAAATTATATCGAATTAAAAAATTCACTATTTTCAAAAAAGTACAAGAAATCATAAAATGTTCAAAAATTGAAAAAAATGTTAATGATTTTGGAAAACTGTTCGATCATTCAAAACAGTTCATGAATTTGAAAAAAATTCTGTGATTTCAAATAATCAAACTGAACAAAAATTGTTCATGATTTTATAAAAATGTTCCCAAATTTCTAAAAAAACGTCATTGGTTCAAAAAAATCGCTGATTCAAAAAATATTCATGAATTGGAAAAAATTCGTGCATTTAAGAAAAATTGTTTGTCAATTTCAAAAAATGTTCGTAAATTCCAAAAATTGTTCCTGAATATAAAAAATGTTCATTGATTGAAAAAAATCTTCATGAGTTCCGGAAAATGTTCACAATTTGAAAAAATGTTCACTAATATGTGAAAAATATCGTGAATTTTTTAAAAATGTTCATGATTTAGAAAAAAAAATATTTTTTATAAAATGTTCCTCGGCTTGAAAATGTTCATGATTTCTAAAATTTGATACCTTAATCCATTTTATAGGCCGTTATATTTGGCATTGAGGCCTTGATCCTCGCCTCAACAGAAAAAAAAATGATGCATGCATAGCCTGGCGCTGAATCAAACTTGAAACTTGCACTGTCTGAAAACGAAATGGTACATGTGCTACATAAAGTTTAAATGAAAATCAATGATTACCACCTGACCTAAGTTCTAAAAAAGTATTCCCTTCATTCCATATTTTTTGTCGTGATTTTATTTTGAATTTGAACTAAAACCACGAGAAATATTATGGAACGGAAGGAGTACATCAATAGTACATAATCCAACAACGAGATAAGCTAGTGGAAGGCAAACAAGGGATCCCATTCATGGGGATCCTCAGCCTTCTGCCCTTCTCCCAACAATGGGTACTTCCAACTATACATCTCTGGCTTCTCATCCTCCGTACGGCCCTCGGCGATGCGTTTCTTCATCTTCGCCACCTTCCGAATGACGCCCCACAGCGCCAGGTCGAACGCGTCATTCACGGTCGACTCAAGCTTCGTTGACGTGTCGCTGTAGGTCACCGCCGGGATGAGGCCCACGATCGCGCCCCTCATCCTCTCGACTGCGTCCGGCGGTATCTGCCGCAGCCTCTCCTCCACGCTCACGTTCCTCCGCACGTCCTCCTCCGAGATGTACACCGAGTAATCGGTGTGGTTCTTGGGCAGGTGCCAGGTGTACTGCACGTACGCCGTGCCGGGGTGGAAGAAGACCGGGATGCAACCGGCGAGCACGGCATCGAAGGCCAGCCTGCGCGTGTACCTGTCGCCCCGCGGCTGGAGGCAGAACGTCGAGCTCTGGAAGAGTTTCATGACGCTGGCCGGGGAGTCGCATTGGTTGCTCGGCCCCTTCGTGCACTCCATCAGCGAGCAGGCGGCGGACGCCCTGCACTGCTCGAAGAGGTTGCTTGCGATGGACTTGCTGTCCTCGGCGTGGGCGCCGGCGAAGGAGAAGAGCCACTGGCGCTCCAGCCCGCGCACCCGGTCCTGCCAGAAGAAGGTGGCCTCGTCGGTCGCCGGGTGGAATGCAGTGGGGTACGGAATGGCGGCGTCGTTCCGGTCCCACGGGCTGGCCTCCACGACGATGGCGGTCATGTTCCGGACGGCTGGCAGGCGGAAAAGCTTGTTTCCCCACTCAGCGTCGACGTCGACCTGCCGCCGGAAGTCCCACGTGGTGCGGCCGGCAACGAAGAAATGGTCTCGACCGCCCATGGCGCGCCACTCGGGGCGCGCCGTGACCAGATCCACCATCTCCAGCGCCATCGCGTCCCGCGTGGAGACGTTGTGCCCCCAGAGGTGCCGCGCCACGTCGAGGCCGGCGTAGAACGGGACGAAGACGGCGGACGCGAGGGAGGAGTCGTTGGTAAGGCAGTCGTACCGCTTGATCCAGTCGTGGAAGATGACGTCCAGGGCGAGCTCGTCGGAGTCGTACCACCCGGTCTTCTGGAGCACGCCACCCTCGCCGCCGCTGAGCCGCGGGCCGAAGCCACCGTTGGCCGTGTACTTGCACTTGTCCTTGGACGGGGAGAGGTCCTCGCAGTCCCAGACCATGTCCGTGTTGAAGCGGGAAGGCAGCTCCTGGACGTAGATGTACTGGCCGGTGCACAGCTCTCGCCTCCGCCTCTCGTCCGCCACGGCGAGCGCGCGCGCTTCGTTGTCGGCCGAAACCTTCCGGTCGCCGGTGTCACGCCGAGGCGGGACGGCAGGGTCGGAGAACGGCGACCCGCCGCTGCGTCGCGAGGACGCACGGCCGTGCTCGACGCGCGCGACGCCGCCGTGGGCGTAGTCGTAGCAGTGGCATGCCAGCATCGAGAAGGCGGTGGCGATGATGAGGAAGGAACAGAGGCGGGAGCAGCGGCTAGGCCGCTTGTATGACTTGTCCGCCTTGCCCGTGGTCTGCTCGTGCATCTCGCCGCCCGTCGACGGCGGCAGGGTGGCAGAGCTGTGTCGCTTCATCATACCCGGGGAGGCGCGAGAGCATGAAAAGAAGAGCCTTGGCTCCACAAAGCAGCGAGCGGGCAGCTAGTTATAGCTGCAGTCTTGGTGTTCACTCCTCGGTGATCAGTGTCTCAGTGACGACAAACACAGTGGGGATCTTAAGTCAATTTTTGTGCACTCTACGGTCTGCGATGGGATCAAGCAAAGCAAGTGTAAATTAGTAGTAATTTATAAGCCAAGAAGCAAGGAACGTGCACATGAGATGAGTAATCTCAAGGATTCAGAAGTCAGCTTGTGGCCATGTCAGAAAAGATGCATCCACCCAGTTGATAGGATGGCAGAATGCTTCTTACTTCTAATTATGACAGAGATTACAAGTCCAAGTGGCACATCAGAAACTGTGCATGTCAACAAACTGTTCACAGAGGAGTATACTATTTGCAAACTGGCTTGAATATGGCATAGCCATTCGTGGTTATCTTTGGATTTGAATGGCGAGGTTCTATTCAGTCTTCTGTCCCCGTCTCAGTTTCAGAGAAACGACATCTACTGCCACTCGCCCCTCGAGTGCATAATCAGATCAACCATCCACGTCTTTGAGATGCCCGGCGATCAATCTCTGACAAGATCAGTTGATCGCGCGATTTGAATCGACTTACCTGAATTGAGTGACCCGTATTGCCCCATTCATCCAAGACCAAGAGAACGGGGGCGTGAGTGGTGAGATTCTTTTTCTGAAGCTTCTTGTCAGATTCATGGCAGACTCTCGCGCTGCTGACCGTCCCTATTACTCTTGGACAGCTTGGTTATGCGCGTGATTCGCTTGCATGTCTAGAACTACTGGATCTAGCCAAACTGGCATAGGAGTTCCTTGATAAAATAAGTCAAGTCAGCCATCTTTGAGAAATACTGTACTGGGACAAGTCAGTCAGACGCAGGTTTTTTGCGAGTAAACTGTCAGACAGCACTTGGCCAATGAAACCGAGATCAAGGATTCCTCCTTCTGCCAATGAAACCAACGTTAGGGGGACTGTTTACTGATCTCCACTTCAGCTCCACTCCATTCCCTTTGTTTGCTTGCTAATATTGGCACGTTTACTATTTGATGTCGCTACTGTCCACTAATTAGGATTAGGACCAGGGGTAATAAGAAGATTACATATATCATCAGCTCCACACGAAAAAATCTGACACACAACAAATCAGCAGATATGTTCTAGGATGAGCACCGGCGTGTTTGGTTCCTCGCGTCCATGTTGGCTCCTTGCACTTGTGACCCGGTAGAATCTGACGAGTAAATTGCACAATTAAATCAATCACATTAAAGGCTAGGTTAGCAGAAAACATGCATTTGAAGGATTATACTTGTGCTTTATGTGCTGAATCCACAGAAGAGACATTGATCCATCTCTTTTGGAACTGACCATTTTCACTTAACTGCTGGTCCAACCTTCTTTCTACCAAACAAAGAGGCATTTCTACATACGATGAGATTCATCTCACTTTGAACAGGCTCCCTAAGGACATTGCTATGGAAATCACTATCGTGGGATGTTGGAGTACCTGGATGGTCAGGAACAACAAAATTTTCAGAATGGCAGCTCCACACTTCAATTCCTGGAAACACTACCTGAAAGAAGGGCTTAAGAGTACCAAACTTAGAGCCAAGCAAACCAAGGTGGAACAGATTGAAGTTTCAATAGCACAGAACTTATAATTAATTTTTATGTTTCCTAGAATTGGTATTGGGTGACACTAGTTGTATTATCTGCTTGTACATATTTGTTTATTAATGAAAATACCATAGAACAATCGTTCTATAGTTTCGGCTAAAAAAATAGGTTGGCAGAAAATACAAGTTTACATTTTATTTTATTTTTGCAGAAAACACCATGTCTACGGTATTTTATTTTATTTGTGCAAATAATGCTAATCGGTGGCCTTGGCTCGGTTGAATGCGTTTATGACAGATGGGGCCGCGTCGCCAGTCAGGCTGACGTGGCACCGGTTAACACCTCGCATGTAACGGCAGCGTTCGTTAACATTGTCATCATATGTGGAGCCCTGTGGGGTTCACCTGTCACTGGAAGAAAAAAGAAAAACTATCTATCTTTTTTTTTTGCACTGCGTTAGAACACCCCTAACTCTGTTGTGCTTTGTATTTACTGTTTCTTCCCCCTCTTCTCTCCGACAGACCCCGAGACCGCTGCTGATGCCACTGTGATCGACTACGTCATCGACGACCCTTCTTCCCTTTCACCAGAGCTTCCAGGCAAGCAAACCCCCCTCCCCCCCGGTGATCATTCCGATATCGCCCATTCCATTTCTCTCTCATGCTTGGATTAGATTTTGCTACTGTTATTGTTTGCTCCTATTCTGATGCATAGCCTGCTTTTGTAACCTGCTCATTGTACCTTACCTGCTTATCCTAAATTGTTTAGTATAGGTTGTTTAGTGATCCATCAGTGACCCCTCTCCTTGTCCCAGTTGCCCCGGCTTGTTGACCGATGACTCGATCAATGTGATTGATGCGTCTCCGTCGTATCTACTTTTCCAAACACTTTTGCCCTTGTTTTGGACTCTAACTTGCATGATTTGGATGGAACTAACCCGGACTGACGCTGTTTTCAATAGAATTGCCGTGGTGTTATTTTTGTGCATAAATAAAAGTTCTCGGAATGACTTGAAAATCAATGGAGAATTATTTTGGAATATATAAAAAATACTGGAAGAAGAATCCACATCAGGGGGGCCTCCACCTGTCCACGAGGGTGGGGGGCGTGCCCCCTGCCTCGTGGCCCCCCTGATGCTCCACCGACCTCAACATTGACTCCATATATTCATTTTCGGGGAAAAAAAATCAGAGAGAAGGATTCATCGCGTTTTACGATATGGAGCCGCCGCCAAGCCCTAAACTCTCTCAAGAGGGCTGATCTGGAGTCCGTTCGGGGCTCCGGAGAGGGGAATCCGTCCCGTCGTCATCATCAACCATCCTCCATCACCAATTTCATGATGTTCACCGCCGTGCGTGAGTAATTTCATCGTAGGCTTGCTGGACGGTGATGGGTTGGATGAGATTTATCATGTAATCGAGTTAGTTTTGTTAGGGTTTGATCCCTAGTATCCACTATGTTTTGAGATTGATGTTGCTATGACTTTGCTATGCTTAATGTTTGTCACTAGGGCCCGAGTGCCATGATTTCAGATCTGAACCTATTATGTTTTCATCAATATATGAGAGTTCTTGATCCTATCTTGCAAGTCTATAGTCACTTACTATGTGTTATGATCTGGCAACCCCGAAGTGACAATAATCGGGACCACTCCCGGTGATGACCGTAGTTTGAGGAGTTCATGTATTCACTATGTGTTAATGCTTTGGTCCGGTACTCTACTAAAATGAGGCCTTAATATCCCTTAGTTTCCAATAGGACCTCGCTGCCACGGGAGGGTAGGACAAAAGATGGCATGCAAGTTCTTTCCATAAGCACGTATGACTATATTCGGAATACATGCCTACATTACATTGATGAACTGGAGCTAGTTCTGTGTCACCCTAGGTTATGACTGTTACATGATCGATCGCATCCGGCATAATTCTGTTGGAAATATGCCCTAGAGGCAATAATAAAATGGTCATTATTATATTTTCTTGTTCATGATAATTGTCTATTGTTCATGCTATAATTGTGTTATCCAGAAATCGTAATACATGTGTGAATACTAGACCACAACATGTCCCTAGTAAGCCTCTAGTTGGCTAGCTCGTTGATCAATAGATGGTTACGATTTTCTGACCATGGACATTGGATGTCATTGATAATGGGATCACGTCATTAGGAGAATGATGTGATGGACAAGACCCAATGCTAAGCATAGCACAAGATCGTGTAGTTCGTTTGCTAAAGCTTTTCTAATGTCAAGTATCATTTCCTTAGACCATGTGATTGTGCAAATCCCGGATACCGTAGGAATGCTTTGGGTGTGCCAAACGTCACAACGTAACTGGGTGGCTATAAAGGTGCACTACGGGTATCTCCGAAAGTGTCTGTTGGGTTGGCACGAATCGAGACTGTGATTTGTCGCTTTGTGTGACGGAGAGGTATCTCTGGGCCCACTCGGTAGGACATCATCATAATGAGCTCAATGTGATCAAGGAGTTGATCACGGGATGATGTGTTATAGATCGAGTAAAAGAGACTTTCCGGTAACGAGGTTGAACAAGGTATAGGGATACCAACGATTGAATCTCGGGCAAGTATCATACCGGTAGACAAAGGGAATTGTATACGAGATTGATTGAATCCTCGACATTGTGGTTCATCCGATAAGATCATCATGGAACATGTAGGAGCCAACATGGGTATCCAGATCCCGCTGTTGGTTATTGACCAGAGAGATGTCTCGGTCATGTCTGCATGCCTCCCGAACCCGCAGGGTCTACACACTTAAGGTTCGATGACACTAGGGTTATAGGGAAAGTTTGTACGTGGTTACTGAATGTTGTTCGGAGTCCCGGATGAGATCCCGGACGTCACGAGGAGTTCCGGAATGGTCCGTAGGTAAAGAATAATATATAGGAAGTGAGGTTTTGTGATGTAGACCGAACCTCGATGGCGAGATCCAATCTGTTGTTGCGGCCCGATCTTTCATGACACACCACCACCACCAGCAGCAACCTCTCGCCCGCGCACGCGATGTACACGAAATAGAGGGTTTGAACCTTGCGGCTCAACACGAGAAAACCAATCTCAACGACAGTACTCCCGCGCAAAACAATTTCCTCACCGAGAAATCGCAATATAGAGGTTTTTTAAAGCTTCCTCCAAAACTTAGGGATTTTTAGACAGCTTCCCCCAAAACTCGATACGGATATTTACCCTAAAAACACATCGTGTTTATTATCAAAATATAGCCTCCCCCTTTACATTGCCGCACCATGGCTATTAATAGCCCACGTCTAGACTTGCAAAAATAAGGACACGACCCTATCTCTGACTCAAATAAAATATGGACTCTCCTAAAACGTAAAGGTATTTGACTTTTACATCTCAATAGATAGCTTTGTCTATTACTTCTAAAACTAACATACGGACTTAAACTTGATCCCTTTAAAAATAGGTGCACCATCTCCTCGTACGTGATCTGCTTGTACGGTGGACCCCATCCACATCCTCTCAAGCAAAGCACGTCTCTAATCTTGCATGGTCTGTTGATGCGATTGACAATCTTTTCTTTACGTGCAAGTGGCAAGAAATCTCTGCATCTTATATTTTTGATTGGACCAAATAAATCACAAATCCAAAGGTCCCTTGCATCAACGTAGGCTCCACACTCTTTCCAGAAATTAGTGAACTCCTTGCCAAACTGAGTCTGATCAGTTTTGGAAGCAAACTCCTTGCCTTGATTTAATACCCTTTCACCTTGCATGCAAATATGCACGTCTAGGGAATTCTCTTCCTTTAATCCATCGGCATGCGGCAATAATTCATGAACACCAGCATTAGTTGTGGCCATATCATCCTCTCTCCCTTGAAACGAAACCGTCCTCGGTTTCGGGTCGATCTCAACAATATTTTTATTTGTAGACTGAACAACGACCGTAAAATTTTTAGCAACTTTGGCCTCCCTTTTCTTTGCTTTTTCCTGCTCTTTTATCTTCTCGAGATGTTCTTTCCTTCAAGAAATAAAACGATCCTGGCCCATGGGCACCAGGTCGTAGTTCTTACCCTTCTTAACGGTATATATGTGTGTTTGAGAATCGTAGGCAACATCGTGCTCTTTGTACCATGGCTTACCCAACAATAAGTGACATGAAACCATCGGTGTCGGAATCACGTCACACAAAACCGTGCAATAATATTTTCCCAAAAAAAACGGCACCTTGGTTTGATGTGTTACACTGAGCTCTTCATGACCCCAACGGAATGAGTATGGTTGTGGCCGTGGTGTCATCGGTAGTTCCAACTTCTCCACCATCTCGATGCTTGCCGCGTTTATCAAACTCATGTGGTCGATTGTCATAGAACATGATCTCTCTTGTACCACAACACGAGTATGAAAAAGTCCATCCCGTCGGCCTTCCTCCTCCAACTGAAATCCATAGCTTAGCTTCCATGATAGACCAGTCATCTTCTGCACAGTGTCGTGAACAACCTTGCTCTGATACCACCTGATGTAGACCAAACCTCGATGGCGAGATCCAATCTGTTGTTGCGGCCCGATCTTTCACGACACACCACCACCAACAGCAGCAACCTCTCGCCCGCGCACGCGATGTACATGAAATAGAGGGTTTGAACCTTGCGGCTCAACACGAGAAAACCAATCTCAACGACAGTACTCCCGCGCAAAACAATTTCCTCACTGAGAAATCGCAACACAGAGGTTTTTTAAAGCTTCCTCCAAAACTTAGGGATTTTTAGACAGCTTCCCCCAAAACTCGATACGGATATTTACCCGAAAAACACATCGTGTTTATTATCAAAATATAGCCTCCCCCTTTACATTGCCGCACCATGGCTATTAATAGCCCACGTCTAGACTTGCAAAAATAAGGACACGACCCTATCTCTGACTCAAATAAAATATGGACTCTCCTAAAACGTAAAGGTATTTGACTTTTACATCTCAATAGATAGCTTTGTCTATTACTTCTAAAACTAACATACGGACTTAAACTTGATCCCTTTAAAAAAGGTGCACCATCTCCTCGTACGTGATCTGCTTGTACGGTGGACCCCATCCACATCCTCTCAAGCAAAGCACGTCTCTAATCTTGCATGGTCTGTTGATGCGATTGATAATCTTTTCTTTACGTGCGAGTGGCAAGAAATCTCTGCATCTTATATTTTTGATTGGACCAAATAAATCACAAATCCAAAGGTCCCTTGCATCAACGTAGGCTCCACACTCTTTCCAGAAATTAGTGAACTCCTTACCAAACTGAGTCTGATCAGTTTTGGAAGCAAACTCCTTGCCTTGATTTAATACCCTTTCACCTTGCATGCAAATATGCACGTCTAGGGAATTCTCTTCCTTTAATCCATCGGCATGCGGCAATAATTCATGAACACCAGCATTAGTTGTGGCCATATCATTTTGACCACCGGAAGTGTTTCGGGCGTCACCGGTAATGTACCGGGACCACCGGAGGGTTTCAGAGGTCCACCGGGAGGGGCCACCAGCCCCGGAGGCTTGCACGGGCCAAGAGTGGAAAGGGACCAGCCCCTGAGTAGGCTGGTGCGCCTCCCACCAGGGCCCAAGGTGCAGCTAGGAGGAGAAGGGGGGAAACCCTAGGCGCAGATGGGCCTAAGGCCCACCCTAGGGCGCGCCCCCCCTCTCCCCCTCTTGGTCGCCCTTTCCATCCCATCTAGGGCTGCCGCCCCCCTAGGGGTGGGAACCCTAGAGGGGGCGCACCCTCCTCCCCTCCTCCTATAAATAGTGGGGGTTTTGGGGCTGCCAAAGACACGAGTCTCTCTATCTCTCGGTGCAGCCCTACCTTTCTTCATCCTCATTCTCCGTAGTGCTTGGCGAAGCCCTGCTGGAAACCACGCTGCTCCACCACCACCATGTCGTCATGCTGCTGCTGGAGTTGTCTTCCCCAACCTCTCCCTCCTCCTTGCTAGATCAAGGCACGGGAGACGTCACTGGGCTGCACGTGTGTTGAACGTAGAGGCGCCGTTGTTCGACGCTTAGATCGGAACCGACCGCGATCTGAATTGCTGCGTGTATGACTCCTCCAATCGCGTTCTTGCAACGCTTCCGCATCGCGATCTTCAAGGGTATGAAGATGCACTCCCCTCTCTCTCGTTTCTAGTTTCTCCATAGATTGATCATGGTGATGCGTAGAAATTTTTTAATTTCTGCAACAATCCCCAACAGTGGCATCATGAGCTAGGTCTATGCATAGTTTCTATGCACGAGTAGAACACAAGTTGTTGTGGGCGTCGATTTTGTCAATTTACTTGCCGTTACTAGTCTTGTCTTGATTCGGTGGCATCGTGGGATGAAGCAGCCTAGACTGACCTTACACGTAAGCTTACGTGAGACAGGTTCCACCGACTGACATGCACTAGTTACATAAGGTGGCTAGCGGGTGTATGTCTCTCCCACTTTAGTCGGATCGGATTCAATGAAAAGGGTCCTTATGAAGGGTAAATCGAAATTGGCATATCACGTTGTGATTTTGGCGTAGGTAAGAAACGTTCTTGCTAGAAACCTATAGCGGCCACATAAAAATTTGCAACAACAATTAGAGGACGTCTAACTTGTTCTTGCAGCATATGTCGTGTGATGTGATATGGCCAAAAGGATGTGATGAATAATATATGTGATGTATGAGATTGATCATGTTCTTGTAATAGGAATCACGACTTGCATGTCGATGAGTATGACAACCGGCAGGAGCCATAGGAGTTGTCTTAATTTATTATATGACCCACGTGTCAATGAAAACGCCATGTAATTACTTTACTTTATTGCTAACCGTTAGCCATAGTAGTAGAAGTAATAGTTGGCGACGCAACTTCATGAAGACACGATGATGGAGATCATGATGATGGAGATCATGGTGTCATGCCAGTGACGATGATGATCGTGGCACCCCGAAGATGGAGATCAAAAGGAGCAAAATGATATTGGCCATTGTAGGATCGAAAGTATGTCTAGAGGGGGGGGTGATTAGACTACTTGACCAAATAAAAACTTAACCTTTTCCCAATTTTAGTTCTTGGCAGATTTTAGCTAATTTAGGACAAGTCAAGCAATCATCACATAATTCAAGCAAGCATTCAAAGAGTATATAGGCAGCGGAAAGTAAAGCATGTAACTTGCAAGAATGTAAAGGGAAGGGTTTGGAGAATTCAAACGCTATTGGAGACACAGATGTTTTTCCCGTGGTTCGGATAGGTGGTGCTATCCTACATCCACGTTGATGGAGACTTCAACCCACGAAGGGTAACGGTTGCGCGAGTCCACACAGGGCTCCACCCACGAAGGGTCCATGAAGAAGCAACCACCCACAAAGGGTCCACGAAGAAGCAACCTTGCCTATCCCACCATGGCCATCGCCCACACAGGACTTGCCTCACTAGCGGTAGATCTTCACGAAGTAGGCGATCTCCTTGCCCTTACAAACTCCTTGGTTCAACTCCACAATCTTGTCGGAGGCTCCCAAGTGACACCTAGCCAATCTAGGAGACACCACTCTCCAAGAAGTAACAAATGGTGTGTAGGTAATGAACTCCTTGCTCTTGTGCTTCAAATGATAGTCTCCCAACACTCAACTCTCTCTCATAGGATTTGGATTTGGTGGAAAGAGGGTTTGAGTGGAAAGCAACTTGGGAAGGCTAGAGATCAAGATTCATATGGTAGGAATGGAATGTCTTGGTCTCAACACATGAGTAGGTGGTTCTCTCTCAAAACATATGAGTTGGAATGGTGTGTGTGTTCTGATAGCTCTCTCTCTGAATGAGAAGGGGGTGGAGGGGTATATATATCCTCCACACAAAATCCAACCGTTACACAGTTTTCCAATCTCGGTGGGACCGAATCAATAAGCTCGGTCGGACCGAAAATGTAAACCTAGTGACCGTTAGTGATTTTCAGTGGGACTGATATGCAACTCGATAGGACCGATGTGGTTAGGGTTTGGGCATAAAGTAATCTCGGTGAGACCGATTACACAAACTCGGTGAGACCGAATTTGGTAATTAGCTAACCAGAGAGTTGGTCAGGCAAACTCGGTGGGACCGATTTGCTCTTTCGGTGAGACCGAGTGGAACTCGGTGAGACCGAAAAGTTACAAAGGGGAAACACTGAGTTTACATTGCAATCTCGGTGGGACCGATTCGCTCTTTCGGTGAGACCGAAAAGTTATGAAAGGGAAATAGAGAGTTTGCAACCCCATCTCGGTGAGACCGAGATCCCTATCGGTAGGACCGAATTGCTAGGGTTTGGCAGTGGCTAATGACAAGTGAAACTCGGTGGCGCCGGATAGGAAGAATCGGTAGGACCGAGTTTGGCTTAGGGTTTAGGTCATATGTGGATATGGGAAAGTAGTTGAGGGTTTTGGAGCATATCACTAAGCACATGAAGCAAGAGGCTCATTAAGCAACACCTCATCCCTCCTTGATAGTATTGGCTTTTCCTAAAGACTCAATGTGATCTTGGATCACTAAAATATAAAATGAAGAGTCTTGAGCTTTTGAGCTTGAGCCAATCCTTTGTCCTTAGCATTTTGAGGGTTCCACTTTCACATCCATGCCATGCCAATCATTGAGCTTTTCTGAAATAATCATCTTGGAATAGTATTAGCTCAATGAGCTATATGTTGTTATGAATTACCAAAACCACCTAGGGATAGTTGCACTTTCAATCTCTCCCTTTTTGGTAATTGATGACAACATATAGATCAAAGCTTCGACAAATGATAATAAGCATGAAATATATCGTCGCTTTGAGAAGTATGTGATAAGTAAGAGCTCCCCCTAAATTTGTGCATATTTAAAATTTGCTTTGGACTGCAAATGCACAAAGAGTTAGAGTCATGGGTTACTCTTCCATGTCACATATATCTTGGTGGAGCGCTTAAAATGATAAGAATGAAATACATGCACTCATCACCAAGAAAAGTGAATGATCACACAAGATAGATAAGATGATAATATTAAGCAAACATTAAGTGTAGCTTATGATCAAACACATGATCATCAATGTCTCACAAATAATGACGTAGTATCCCAAACACTCAAAAGCAAACAAGTTCGAAAAACCACCAAATAAAGCAAGAGAGAAAAGCAACACACTCTCTCTCGAAGCCTATGATCTATACATCTTCTCCCCCTTTGGCAACAAGTTACCAAAAAGTTCCTAGAAAATGCATAGCACTAGATCGACGCTCAGGCTTGATCTTCAGGTGGTGGTGGAGTCCGGATCACTCCAAGGACGAAGGCTTCGGTAGATGCTGAAGTAGTCGCTGGAGTTGGAGCTGAAGTAGATGCTGGAGCTGGTGGAACTGAGGCTGTAGCTGGTGCTGAAGTGGTGGCTCTGGTGTCAGCCACTGGCACGGCAGATGACCTCGGGCCTCGTGGCACTCTGGCAAAGGTATGAGTGGTAGTCCTGCCTCTCCTCTCCTGCATGTCCTCCTGGAGCTGCTCCACTGCAGACTGAACTTCCGTTACCTTGACATCCAGGTCATAGAATTTCTGTTCCATGATTCTCTCTAGGCTATGCTGATTCTGAGTGAGGGTGGCCAGACTTTGCTCAATCCTCAGCGTGGATGCAATCAAGTAACCAAGCTGCTCTTGTTTGGTCTTCAAGAAGTATTCAGATGCCTCCTCTTGGGTAGGCATCTTGGCAGCTTTCTCCTTCCTCGCCTTCTACTTCTTTGCAAATGCTTGGGCAGATGATGGCTCGTTCTCAGTCATGACAACTTGATTGTCCTCGAAATCTGGACGGATGGGCAGGTGTTCCTTGTCCAATAGATATATGCCCATGCCCATCTTGGAGTTGATGAGCTCCTGAATCTGAGGGGCATATCCGCAACTCCTCTTCTGATCTGCTGCAGTCCTCTTGATAGTTTCCACTATGAGGCTCATCACCTTAAACTTCTGAGGCACATCAAACACATGTAGCAAGTTGATAGCATGGCCTCTGATCATCTTGTGATCTCCAGACTTAGGCAATAAGGTGTGCCTTAGTATCCAATTGATCGTCGAGAGCCCTGACAGAAGGTAATGCACAGAGCCAAACTTGAAGGTGTCAAGAGCTTCATTGGGAATTTCCTTGTACATATTGGACATGGAGTTATGGTCCATCTTCTTCTTGACATAGATATCCAAGTCATCATCTTGCTCCTCTGGGGCATTAATGATCTGTGCCCACTCAGCCACTGTGGATTGGTACCTTGTACCCTCAGACATCCATGTGATCCTCCCATCTGGATAAAAGTGAGCTGTGGAGTAGAACTGCATGATAAGCTTCTCATTCCACTTTGTGAGCTTCTGCCCAACAAAGTCAGCTACTCCACAATCATGAAAGCTGTCATATACTCCTGGGTAGTGTTCCTCCTTCTCCCTCATGTAGGTCCAGTCAACCCATCTCATGTCACAGACAATTGGCTTCTTATCTAGCAAAACAGTCTCATAGAAATCCTGCTGCTCCTTGGTGTGAAACCTGTAGTCCAATGCTCTCCTTCTCCTTGAAGCATACGGGTCTGCTTCTCTCCATTTCCTCAGCGCTGAATCTCTCCTGAGCTTCATATCCTCAACCACAGGATGAGCATCATTGTGGTCTGGGATCTTGGGCTTTAGCTTTCTCAGGACATTCTCCTCCTCATCCTCAGCAACAGTCTCAGGCACTGGGGCCTTGTTCTTCTCAGCTGTAGGAATGCTCCTTGTATTTCTCTTAGGTTTTGGCTTGGAGGCAGCTTTGGGCTTAGATGCAGTAGCCCCTGACCTTATGGCATCACCCATCAGCTTGGGTGCCTTGGGTGCTGGTGCAACTACCTCTTCTTCCTCTTCTTCTTCCATGATGGAAGCTTTTCCAAGCACTCTAGCCACAGTCTTCTTCACCCTCTCCTTCCTTTTCTTGCCCTCAGCTACAACTGGCTCTTGGGGAGTGGGCTTCTCAGTTGAGGCTCTTGCCTTTGACATGGGCTGCCTGCCTGCTGGCCTTTTGATTTTCAGACCTGGCTTAGTGCCTTGAGCTGGCTCAACTCTCTTGGAAGTGGCCTCTTCCTCTGCCACATAGTCCTCATCTTCGGAATCTGAAGTCCTCTTCTTCCTTTGTCTCGTGGCAGCCTTTGGCAAGTTACTAGGAGTGCTCCTGCTGCCTTCATCAGATGAACTGGAGGGACTAGTGCCCTCACTCATCACCACTTGCTGTTCTGACAGATTCTGGCTATCACTCTGGTCTGACATGTTGCAAACTGACTGCTGACCCTGTGAATAGATTATAGATGAGATAGAAAAGATGAGCATCACAAAATGCAGAGATTTTTGCAAAAGAATGATCCAAAAACTTAGTTTTAGTTTCCCGCTGAAATCATCTCAGATCTACCGATTTTCAAACTCGGTGATACCGAAGCAGTTTTGGAACCTAAACTAGTGAACTCGGTAGGACCGAGTCACAGTTCGGTGGCACCAAGACTGCTAGGGTTTCACTGAGTTCAAAAATCGGTCACACCGATAAGTAATTCTCGGTCAGACCGAGTCTCACTTGTGCAATGGCATAAGCCAAATCGGTGGGACCGAGTTTTTCAACTCGGTGGGTCCGAGATGGTTTCGGCGGAAACCTAAACCTAGAATTTTCGAATCAAACCTAATCTACGGGCATTTTGACTGGATAGAAGTTTCTCAAACGTGGCAAGAATCAATATGATCACAATGTGCTAGGAATCAGATTGAGGAATAGCACAAAGATCAAGTCCATACCCTAGTTCGGCGGGGACTTGCTACGGCGGCAACGGCGGGGCAGAATTCCCGTTGACAGCGACGGAGACCAGCGACTGGAGGCTGCTGGCGGCGAGAAGACGATCCGGAGACCTCGAGGGCAGAGCAGGCTATCGCGCGGGCGAAGGGGTTCGGAGAAATTTCCAAATTTTGCCCGTGACTATATATAGCCCGACCCTGCCGGTGTGACCGAGTGGAACGACTCGGTGGCACTGAGATTCATAACTGCGTGCAGTTACTGAAACTCGGTGTGACCGAAAGGTTCAAATCGGTTGCACCGAGATCGAAAACTTAGATCAACTTAATGATCTCGGTAGGACCGAAAGTGGAGTATCGGTCAGACCGAGAATCATAAAGAGGTTTTGGAAGTTTAAGTCTATGACGAATTGGGGACTCCGAGCGCTCCTCACACAGAGTGGTTCGAATATGACTTGATCAAATTTTGTGATGCAGCATGAATAGAGTTTGAGACGAGAAAAGCATAGATAGCTAGAGGGGTTCTTAGGCATTCTTGTCCATCCACTTGGCAAAAGAAGATAAAAACAAACAATCAAAACAACAAGTGGATGTCCTCGAATGAGTAAAATATGCAATCCAGCATGCTCACACAATAAGATGGCAAATGAAATATGTGGCAAGGCATGCACAACCAATTCTAGCATCTATCAAGCAATTTGCGATGACTAGGTCATCTATATATGAGTATATTGACTTAGGAGTCAAGTGAGAACACTTGATCATAGGTCATACTCATCGTTTAATCTCAAGTGGGGTTACCACTTTTACATAAAGCATTGTTTTGTTCACATCTTTAGAGTTGCTTTAGCTCAAGTCTTAGAGTAAAGCTCCCCCTAGATGTGATATCCCCCCTAAGAGGGATGAACTAACCTTGGGTTTTGTCGATGATGAATTCATGTAGATGTTGAAGATGTGGATGCTCAATGTTGATGTAGATCACTTGGAGCTATCCATTTGAGTGAATTGCACTTTCAATACCTACATGGCTTAGTCCCACAAGGAACAAACAAGGATATCCATAGACATAGAGTGATGCACACAAAAGATGATGTCCATGAAAACTTTTAGGTTACCTTGTCCCTTGTCTTACCAACAAGAGGGTTTGTGACTCCTTGAACTAGTGCAAGATGTGGAAGTTGATTGCACTTGTTCTTGCCAAAATGATAAGAGTGAGGTATGTTGGCGGAGTCACCCTCAAGAACTCTCTAGTTCTTCTTTTTTTGGATCCACATCATCTTGATGGGAATCCTTGGAGTTGTAGTCGTACTTGATGAAGTGGAACTTGAAGTAGTCTTGGGAATCCACTTGACTAAGGTCTTTGGAGCTTCTTCAAATGCATCAATTTCCTCTTGAAGCTTGTCCTTGCCTTTTTGCTTGTAGTCTTGTGGTGGAAGATCATCTTGAGCTTGTGTCCCCTTGAAAGAAGTATACTTCTCTTGTTGAGGGACAAACTTTGTCTTGGGGTATTGGTCTTCTTCCCACTCAACTCCATTGGCATTGAACTTTCGTTCAAAACCAACACCTTGATTCCTCCGGTGCATTCCTTGCTTGCGCACAATTTCCTCGAATTGCTTACTCCCGGCAAGGCTTTTGTACACTCCTTTCTCTATAATTCCCTTCAATAAGCTATTTTCTTGCTCAAGTGTAACTTGGCTAGGAGAATCATTAGTGGAATCAAGAGAACTACTAGAAGCAACAATATTGGATTTAACATGATCATTGTTACTACTAGAGGAAGAATCTTTCTTGTTAGACTTGACTTGAGGCATGTAAGTGGATAAGAGTAAACGCTTGGCAATGTAAGAACTTTTCTTGCGAAGATCATCATTGATTGCTTTTAAGAACTCATGCTCTTGCTTAAGATTGAGCTTTTCAAAGCGTAATTTCTCATGAGCTCTTAAAAGTTCTCGATGATCTTCGAAGATAGTGTCATGAGCTAACTTAAGAGTTTTTAGTTCTTTAGTTAGGGCCTCAATCTTCTCCTTATCATTGTCATTCGTTTTATCTTGATTAGCATGTTTAATTGACATTTCATCATAGTATTCATCACTAGAGTTGTCACCAAGCAAATCATCACCTAACAAGTCATCTTCATCACTATTGAAGTCAACATACTCGGGGTGTGTTACCTTAGGACCTTTGGCCATGAAGCATCTTCCAATTCCTTCATTTGGTGAGTCAAATATGTCGTAGGAGTTGGTTGACACAAGTGCTAGACCGGCAACACCTTCATCTTGAGTATCTTCGGAGCCGGAGTAATAACTTCTCTCGGAGTGGCTGTCGGAGTCGGAGCCGGATACCCATTCACCAACATGAGCTTGATGTCTTCGTCTTGTGTAGCTCCTTGATGATTTTTCCTTCCTTTCCAAATCCTTGCTTCTCCGTGAGTATCTCCGTTCATAACGATCATCTCTACTCCTTCTCTCTCTTGGTGGTGATCCTTTGCTTCTTCTTTTTGGAGAATCTTCTCTTCTCTTGTAGGGAGCCATACACTCATTGGAATAGTGTCCGGGTCTTCCACAATTGTAACGGTTTCGCTCTCGACTAGAAGATCTTTTGTCATTGTAGGACCTTGACTTGGAGCTTCTATCTTTGCTTCTACTCTTGTAGAACTTGTTGAAGTTCTTCACCATTAAGCTCAATTCTTCATTGAAGTCTTGTTTCTCACTCGATGATGTAGGGGCTTCACATGAGGCTTTATAGGCACCACTTGATTTGTTGTGAAGTTCCTCTTTATCCTTAAGTGACATCTCATGAGCAACAATTCTTCCAATCACCTCCGTTGGCTTGAGATCTTTGTAATTGGGCATCATTTGGATCAATGTGCACACGGTATCATATTTTCCATCCAAGGCTCTTAGAATCTTCTTAATGATGAATTTATCGGTCATCTCTTCACTTCCTAAGCCGGCAATCTCATTTGTGATGAGAGCAAGCCTAGAGTACATTTCGGCGACACCTTCACCATCCTTCATATTGAACTTGTCAAGTTGGCTTTGAAGCACATCCAACTTGGATTCCTTGACGGAGTCGGTACCTTCGTGCATATCAATCAAAGTGTCCCAAATTTCCTTTGCATTCTCAAGACGGCTGATTTTGTTGAATTCTTCGGGGCACAATCCGTTGAAGAGAATATCACAAGCTTGAGCATTGTATTGCAACATCTTCAACTCATCCGCGGTAGCTTCACGGTTCGGTTCTCTCCCATCAAAGAAGTCACCTTGCAAACCAACACACACAATAGCCCAAACGGCAGGGTTATGTCCAAGAATATGCATTTTCATTTTATGCTTCCAACTAGCAAAATTAGTACCATCAAAGTAAGGACCTCTACGGTGATAATTTCCCTCGCTAGACGCCATACTCTCCTAGGTTGTGAAACCAAGGCTATGACCACCAAAAGCTATGGAGATCAAGCAAATGGAGACCAAAGCTCTGATACCACTTGTAGGATCGAAAGTATGTCTAGAGGGGGGGTGATTAGACTACTTGACCAAATAAAAACTTAATATTTTCCCAATTTTAGTTCTTGGCAGATTTTAGCTAATTTAGGACAAGTCAAGCAATCATCACATAATTCAAGCAAGAATGCAAAGAGTATATAGGCAGCGGAAAGTAAAGCATGCAACTTGCAAGAATGTAAAGGGAAGGGTTTGGAGAATTCAAACGCTATTGGAGACACAGATGTTTTTCCCGTGGTTCGGATAGGTGGTGCTATCCTACATCCACGTTGATGGAGACTTCAACCCACGAAGGGTAACGGTTGCGCGAGTCCACACAGGGCTCCACCCACGAAGGGTCCACGAAGAAGCAACCACCCACAAAGGGTCCACAAAGAAGCAACCTTGACTATCCCACCATGGCCATCGCCCACACAGGACTTGCCTCACTAGCGGTAGATCTTCACGAAGTAGGCGATCTCCTTGCCCTTACAAACTCCTTGGTTCAACTCCACAATCTTGTCGGAGGCTCCCAAGTGACACCTAGCCAATCTAGGAGACACCACTCTCCAAGAAGTAACAAATGGTGTGTAGGTAATGAACTCCTTGCTCTTGTGCTTCAAATGATAGTCTCCCAACACTCAACTCTCTCTCATAGGATTTGGATTTGGTGGAAAGAGGGTTTGAGTGGAAAGCAACTTGGGAAGGCTAGAGATCAAGATTCATATGGTAGGAATGGAATGTCTTGGTCTCAACACATGAGTAGGTGGTTCTCTCTCAAAACATATGAGTTGGAATGGTGTGTGTGTTCTGATAGCTCTCTCTCTGAATGAGAAGGGGGTGGAGGGGTATATATATCCTCCACACAAAATCCAACCGTTACACAGTTTTCCAATCTCGGTGGGACCGAATCAATAAGCTCGGTCGGACCGAAAATGTAAACCTAGTGACCGTTAGTGATTTTCAGTGGGACTGATATGCAACTCGATAGGACCGATGTGGTTAGGGTTTGGGCATAAAGTAATCTCGGTGAGACCGATTACACAAACTCGGTGAGACCGAATTTGGTAATTAGCTAACCAGAGAGTTGGTCAGGCAAACTTGGTGGGACCGATTTGCTCTTTCGGTGAGACCGAGTGGAACTCGGTGAGACCGAAAAGTTACAAAGGGGAAACACTGAGTTTACATTGCAATCTCGGTGGGACCGATTCGCTCTTTCGGTGAGACCGAAAAGTTACGAAAGGGAAACAGAGAGTTTGCACCCCCATCTCGGTGAGACCGAGATACCTATCGGTAGGACCGAATTGCTAGGGTTTGGTAGTGGCTAATGACAAGTGAAACTCGGTGGCGCCGGATAGGAAGAATCGGTAGGACCGAGTTTGGCTTAGGGTTTAGGTCATATGTGGATATGGGAAAGTAGTTGAGGGTTTTGGAGCATATCACTAAGCACATGAAGCAAGAGGCTCATTAAGCAACACCTCATCCCTCCTTGATAGTATTGGCTTTTCCTAAAGACTCAATGTGATCTTGGATCACTAAAGTATAAAATGAAGAGTCTTGAGCTTTTGAGCTTGAGCCAATCCTTTGTCCTTAGCATTTTGAGGGTTCCACTTTCACATCCATGCCATGCCAATCATTGAGCTTTCCTGAAATAATCATCTTGGGATAGTATTAGCTCAATGAGCTATATGTTGTTATGAATTACCAAAACCACCTAGGGATAGTTGCACTTTCAGCCATATCATGTCACTATTTGATTGCATGTGATGTTTATCATGTTTTTACATCTTATTTGCTTAAAACGACGATAGATTAAATAAGATGATCCCTCACTATAATTTCAAGAAAGTGTTCCCCCTAACTGTGCACCGTTGCGAAGGTTCGTTGTTTTGAAGCACCACGTGATGATCGGGTGTGATAAATTCTAACGTTCGCATACAACGGGTGTAAGCCAAATTTACACACGCAATACACTTAGGTTGACTTGACGAGCGTAGCATGTACAGACATGGCCTCGAAACACGGAAGACCGAAAGGTCGAGCATGAGTCGTATAGAAGATATGACCAACATGAAGATGTTCACCGATGATGACTAGTCCGTCTCACATGATGATTGGACACGGTCTAGTTGACTCGGATCATGTATCACTTAGATGACTAGAGGGATGTCTATCTGAGTAGGAGTTCATTGAATAATTTGATTAGATGAACTTAATTATCATGAACTTAGTCTAAAATCTTTACAATATGTCTTGTAGATCAAATGGCCCACGCTAATGTTGCCCTCAACTTCAACGCGTTCCTAGAGAAAACCAAGCTGAAAGACGATGGCAGCAACTACACGGACTAGGTCCGTAACCTGAGGATTATCCTCATAGCTGCCAAGAAAGCATATGTCCTTGAAGCACCGCTAGGTGACGCACCTGTTTTCCCAGCAACTCAAGACGTTATGAACGCCTGGCAGTCGCGTAGTGATGATTAGTACCTGGTTCAGTGCGGCATGCTTTACAGCTTATAACCGGGGCTCCAAAAGCGTTTTGAGCAACACGGAGCATATGAGATGTTCCAAGAGTTGAAAATGGTTTTCCAAGCTCACGCCCGGGTCGAGAGATATGAAGTCTCCGACAAGTTCTACAGTTGTAAGATGGAGGAGAACAGTGCTGTTAGTGAGCACATACTCAAAATGTCTGGGTTACACAACCGCTTGTCTCAGCTGGGAGTCAATCTCCCGGATGACGCGGTCGTTGATAGAATCCTTCAGTCGCTTCCACCTAGCTACAAGAGCTTTGTGATGAACTTCAATATGCAGGGGATGGAAAAGACCATTCCTAAGGTATATTCAATGCTAAAATCAGCGGAGGTGGAGATCAAAGAGGAACATCAAGTGTTCATGGTGAATAAAACCACTAAGTTCAAGAAAGGCAAGGGTAAAAAGAACTTCAAGAAGGACGGCAAGGGAGTTGCCGCGCCCGGTAAGCAAGCTGCCGGGAAGAAGCCAAAGAATGGACCCAAGCCTGAGAGTGAGTGCTTTCATTGCAAGGGAAATGGTCACTTGAAGCGGAACTGCCCCAAGTATTTAGCGGATAAGAAGGCCGACAATACCAAAGGTATATGTGATATACATGTTATTGATGTGTACCTAACCAGTGCTCGTAGTAGCTGCTGGGTATTTGATACCGATGCAGTTGCTCATATTTGTAACTCAAAACAGGAGCTGTGGAATAAGCGGAGACTGGCAAAGGATGAGGTGACGATGCACGTCGAGAATGGTTCCAAGGTCGATGTGATCACCGTCGGCACGCTACCTCTACATTTACCTACGGGATTAGTTTTAAACCTCAATAATTGTTATTTAGTGCCAGCTTTGAGCATGAACATTGTATCTGGATCTCGTTTAATGGGAGATGACTACTCATTTAAATCTGAGAATAATGGTTGTTCTATTTATATGAGAGATATGTTTTATGGTCATGCCCCGCAGGTCAATGGTTTATTCTTATTGAATCTCGAACGTGATGTTACACATATTCATAGTGGAAAAGAAGGCCGGCAATACCAAAGGTATATGTGATATACATGTTTTTGATGTGTACCTTACCAGCGCTCGTAGTAGCTCCCGGGTATTTGATACCGGTGCAGTTGCTCATATTTGTAACTCAAAACAGGAACTGCGGAATAAACGGAGACTGGCGAAGGACGAGGTGACGATGTGCGTCGGGAATGGTTCCAAGGTCAATGTGATCGCCGTCGGCACACTACCTCTGCATTTACCTACGGGATTAGTTTTAAACCTCAATAATTGTTATTTAGTAGCAGCTTTGAGCATGAACATTGTATCTGGATATCGTTTAATGCAAGATGGCTACTCATTTAAATCTAAGAATAATGGTTGTTCTATTTATATGAGAGACATGTTTTATGGTCATGCCCCGCAGGTCAATGGTTTATTCTTATTGAATCTCGAACGTGATGTTACACATATTCATAGTGTGAATGCCAAGAAGTGTAAGGTTGATAATGATAGTCCCACATACTTGTGGTACTGCCGCCTTGGTCACATTGGTGTCAAACGCATGAAGAAACTCCATGCAGATGGACTTTTCGAGTCTCTTGATTATGAATCATTTGACACGTGCGAACCATGCCTCATGGGTAAAATGACCAAGACTCCGTTCTCCGGAACAATGGAATGAGCAACCAACTTATTGGAAATCATACATACTGATGTGTGCGGTCCAATGAACGTTGAGGCTCGCGGTGGCTATCGTTATGTTCTCACCCTCACTAATGACTTGAGTAGATATGGGTATGTCTACTTAATGAAACATAAGTCTGAGACCTTTGAAAAGTTCAAGGAATTTCAGAATGAGGTAGAGAATCAACATGACAGGAAAATAAAGTTCTTACGATCAGATCGTGGGGGACAATATTTGAGTCACGAATTTGACATGCACTTAAGGAAATGTGGAATTGTTTCACAACTCACACCGCCTGGAACACCTCAGCATAATGGTGTGTCCAAACATGGCAATCACACTCTATTGGATATGGTGCAATCTATGATGTCTCTTACCGATCTACCGCTATCATTTTGGGGTTATGCTTTAGAGACTACCGCATTCACTTTAAATAGGGCTCCATCGAAATCCGTTGAGACAACACCGTATGAATTATGGTTTGGAAAGAAACCTAAGCTGTCGTTTATGAAAGTTTGGGGATGCGATGCTTATGTCAAGAAACTTCAACCTGAAAAGCTCGAACCCAAGTCGGAAAAATGCGTCTTCATAGGATACCCTAAGGAAACTATTGGGTATACCTTCTACCTCAGATCCGAAGGCAAGATCTTTGTTGCCAAGAATGGATCCTTTCTAGAGAAAGAGTTTCTCTTGAAAGAAGTAAGTGGGAGGAAAGTAGAACTTGATGAGGTATTGCCTCTTAAACCGGAAAGTAGCGCAGCTCAAGAAAATGTTTCTGTGATGCCTGCATCGATTAGAGAGGGAGTTAATGATAATGATCATGAAACTTCGGATCAAGGTACTACTGAACTTCATAGGTCCACGAGGACACGTTCCGCACCAGAGTGGTACGGTAACCCTGTTCTGGAAATCATGTTGTTAGGCAACGGTGAACCTTCGAACTATGAAGAAGCGATGGCGGGCCCGGATTCCAACAAATGGATTGAAGCCATGAAGTCCGAGATAGGATCCATGTATGAAAACGAAGTGTGGACTTTGACTGACTTGCCCAATGATCGGCGAGCCATAGAGAATAAATGGATCTTTAAGAAGAAGACATACGCGGATGGTAATGTGACCATCTATAAGGCTCGGCTTGTTGCTAAGGGTTACCCACAAGTTCAAGGGGTTGACTACGATGAGACCTTCTCACCCATAGCGAAGCTGAAGTCTGTCTGAATCATGTTAGCGATTGCCGCATTTTATGATTATGAGATATGGCAAATGGATGTCAAAACGGCATTCCTTAATGGTTTTCTTAAGGAAGAATTGTATATGATGCAGCCAGAAGGTTTTGTCGATCCTAAGAATGCTGACAAGGTATGCCAGCTCCAACGCTCAATCTATGGGCTGGTGCAAGCATCTCGAACTTAGAACATTCGCTTTGGTGAGATGATCAAAGCGTTTGGGTTTACGCAGACTTATGGAGAAGCCTATGTTTACAAGAAAGTGAGTGGAAGCTCTATGGCATTTCTCATATTATATGTGGATGACATACTATTGATGAGAAATGATATAGAATTCTCGGAAAGCATAAAGGCCTACTTGAATAAGTGTTTTTCAATGAAGGACCTTGGAGAAGCTGCTTACATATTAGGCATCAAGATCTATAGAGATAGATCGAGACGCCTCATTGGTCTTTCACAAAGCACATACCTTGACAAGATATTGAAAAAGTTCAATATGGATCAGTCCAAGAAGGGGTTCTTGCATGTGTTCCAAGGTGTGAGATTGAGCATGGCTCAATACCCGACCATGGCAGAAGATAGAGAAAAGATGAGTGTCATCCCCTATGCCTCGGCCATAGGGTCTATTATGTATGCCATGCTGTGTACCAGACCTGATGTGAACCTCGCCATAAGTTTGGTAGGAAGGTACCATAGTAATCCCGGATGGAACACTGGACAGCGGTCAAGAACATCCTAAAGTACCTGAAAAGGACTAAGGATATGTTTCTCGTTTATGGAGGTGACAAAGAGCTCGTCGTAAAGGGTTACGTTGATGCTAGCTTCGACACAGATCTGGATGACTCCAAGTCACAAACCGGATACATGTATATTTTGAATGGTGGGGCAGTCAGCTGGTGCAGTTGCAAGCAAAGTGTCATGGCGGGACCTACATGTGAAGCGAGTACATGGCAGCCTCAGAGGCAGCACATGAAGCAATCTGGATGAAGCAGTTCATTACCGACCTAGGAGTTATTCCCAATGCATCGGGCCTGATGACTCTCTTCTGTGACAAAACTGGAGCCATTGCCCTTGCCAAGGAGCCCAGGTTTCACAAGAAGACCAGGCATATCAAGCGTCGCTTCAACTCCATTCGTGAAAATGTTCAAGATGGAGACATAGATATTTGTAAAGTGCATATGGACCTGAATGTCGCAGATCCGTTGACTAAACCTCTTCCACGAGCAAAACATGATCAACACCTGAACTCTATGGGTGTTCGATTCATCACAATGTAACTAGATTATTGACTCTAGTGCAAGTGGGAGACTGTTGGAAATATGCCCTAGAGGCAATAATAAAATGGTTATTATTATATTTTCTTGTTCATGATAATTGTCCATTGTTCATGCTATAATTGTGTTATCCGGAAATCGTAATACATGTGTGAATACATAGACCACAACATGTCCCTAGTGAGCCTCTAGTTGGCTAGATCGTTGATCAATAGATGGTTACGGTTTCCTGACCATGGACATTGGATGTCATTGATAACGGGATCACATCATTAGGAGAATGATGTGATGGACAAGACCCAATCCTAAGCATAGCACAAGATTGTGTAGTTCGTCTGCTAAAGCTTTTGTAATGTCATGTATCATTTTGTTAGACCATGAGATTGTGCAACTCTCGGATACCGTGGGAATGCTTTGGTTGTGCCAAACGTCATAACGTAACTGGGTGGCTATAAAGGTGCACTACGGATATCTCCGAAAGTGTCTGTTGGGTTGGCACGAATCGAGACTGGGATTTGTCACTCCGTGTGACGGAGAGGTATCTCTGGGCCCACTCGATAGGACATCATCATAATGAGCTCAATGTGATCAAGGAGTTGATCACGAGATGATGTGTTACGGATCGAGTAAAAGAGACTTGCTAGTAACGAGATTGAACAAGGTATAGGGATACCGACGATCGAATCTCGGGCAAGTATCATACTGGTAGACAAAGGGAATTGTATATGGGATTGATTGAATCCTCGACATCGTGGCTCATCCAATAAGATCATCATGGAACATGTAGGAGCCAACATGGGTATCTAGATCCCGCTGTTGGTTATTGACCAGAGAGATGTCTCAGTCATGTCTGCATGCCTCCCGAACCCGTAGGGTCTACACACTTAAGGTTCGATGACGCTAGGGTTATAGGGAAAGTTTGTACGTGGTTACCGAATGTTGTTCGGAGTCTTGGGTGAGATCCCGGGCATCACGAGGAGTTCCGGAATGGTCCGTAGGTAAAGAATAATATATAGGAAGTGAGGTTTTGACCATCGGAAGTGTTTCAGGCGTCACCGGTAATGTACCGGGACCACCGGAGGGTTCCGGAGGTCCACCGGGAGGGGCCACTAGCCCCGGAGGCTTGCATGGGCCAAGAGTGGAAAGGGACCAGCCCCTGAGTGGGCTGGTGCGCCTCCCACCAGGGCCCAAGGTGCAGCTAGGAGGAGAAGGGGGGAAAACCCTAGGCGCAGATGGGCCTAAGGCCCACCCTAGGGCGCGCCCCCTCTCCCCATCTTGGCCGCCCCCTCCATCCCATCTAGGGCTGCCGCCCCCTAGGGGTGGGAACCCTAGAGGGGGCGCACCCTCCTCCCCTCCTCCTATAAATAGTGGGGGTTTTGGGGCTGCCAAAGACACGAGTCTCTCTCTCTCTCTCAGCGCAGCCCTACCTCTCTACTTCCTCGTTCTCCGTAGTGCTTGGCGAAGCCCTGCTGGAAACCACGCAGCTCCACCACCACCACGCCGTCGTGCTGCTGCTGGAGTTTTCTTCCCCAACCTCTCCCTCCTCCTTGCTGGATCAAGGCACGGGAGATGTCACTGGGTTGCACGTGTGTTGGACGCGGAGGCGCCGTTGTTCGGCACTTAGATCGGAATCGACCGCGATCTGAATTGTTGCGTGTATGACTCCTCCAACCACGTTCTTGCAACGCTTCCGCATCATGATCTTCAAGGGTATGAAGATGCATTCCCCTCTCTCTCGTTGCTAGTTTCTCCATAGATTGATCTTGGTGATGCATAGAAATTTTTTAATTTCTGCAATGATCCCCAACAAATTCTCCATCACCGATCCATTGCCTACGAGCTTTTCCTATATTGTTCTTCGCTTATTTACTTTTCCACTGCTACTGTTACAATCACTATAAAACACCAAAAATATTACTTTTGCTACCGTTACCACTACTATCATATTATTTTGCTACTAAATACTTTGCTACATATATTAAGTTATCCAGGTGTGGTTGAATTGAAAACTCAGCTGCTAATACTTGAGAATATTCTTTGGCTCCCCTTGTGTCGAATCAATAAATTTGGGTTGAATACTCTACCCTCGAAAACTATTGCAGTCCCCTATACTTATGGGTTATCAGTGATCGACGTCCAGAGCCCGACACATCACTTCACCCCCTTTAGTTGTACGACTCTGTAGAGCTACTATCGTGTGCCGAGGGTGATACCTCGAATAGCACTCCTAATGATATCTCTGTAGTGTAGCTAATCGGTCATGGATTATGGAGGGTGATTCCTCCTTCATCACTCCCGATATGACTTTGTCTTACAACCCCTCAAGTGTAAACCTTGAGGGTGATTCCTCCTACGTTCACCTTGATGATTACCTCGAGTGGGATCCATCGAGGGTGATTCCATGGGTTCCCCCCTTGATGTTTTGGACACACGGTTACCTTGACTTTACTTCAGACCTTTGTTAAAGTCGGGCGGGCCTAGTGAGCACCCGCGAGAGATACTTTGTGAAAGTCGGGCGGGCCTGGAGAGCACCCGTAAGATGTTACAGTGGCAGCTAGCTGTTTAGTGATATCACCCAAGAGGGGGTGGTAGCTCCGAACTTGTCCCGATAGCCGTCACTTCTTTTTAATTGTTAATGCACTAACATGTTTGGGTATTTGTTCTGAGTTGGCCACTGGGCTATACGCACTAACCACCACCCGGGAATAGTTATGGGCACTCGGCGTCGCGGTATCAACCGAAGCTTTGTTAGACAACATTGCGGCACGACTGGGCTGGCACCATCCATGTAGTGGTGGAGCCTGGATCCGCCCTATGCGCAACGACCCAGAGTGCAAGGGGCGATGGGCCCAAGACCCCGGAGCGCTTAGGCTGTAGATCGACGAGGACCTCTCTGCTGAGCCTAGGTAAGGCTACGATGTGTTGATCTTCCGAGGCCGGGCATTGACCCAGGAAAGTGTGTCCGGCCAGAGTAATCAAGCGTGTTGGGAAATGTGGTGCACCCTTGCAGGGAAGATTATCTATTCGAATAGCCGTGTCCACGGTAACGGACGTTCATACTTGTATCTTGATCTATTACAACTAGAAATGGATACTTGAGATATGTGATGGATATGTGGCTCCGAGATTGCTTTCTCGCAGGGAGTCGAGGAAGGATCTTTGGGAGTTATTACTACAAAATGTTTGTTAATTATAAACTGCTATTATGTACTCATCTGAATGCTTGAAGATGCTAGTGTTAGATAGGCTAGACTTTCCCCCTCTCTTCTGGCATTCTATAGTTCAGTCCATAGATACAACCAATTCCTTTGATAACGATTCATACTTAGTGTAGTTATGATGTAAGTCTTGCGAGTACTTTGGATGAGTACCCACGGTTGCTTCGCTACCTCTTTTCCCCTATACCCGGTTGCTGTGATCAGATGGTGGAGCCCAGGAGCCAGATGCCACCCCTGTCGACTACTACTACTACCCGAAGGGTGCCTACTACTACGTGGAGACCGCCGATGACCATGAGTAGTTAGGAGGTCCCAGGCAGGAGGCCTTGCCTCTTCGATCGTTGATGTTTGTGCTAGCCTTCTTAAGGCAAAACTTGTTGAACTTATGTCTGTACTCAGATATTGTTGCTTCCGCTGACTCTCTTGTGTTTTCAGCTTTTATATTCGAGCCCTCGAGGCCCCTGGCTTGTAATATAAAGCTTGTATTATTTTATTTGTGTCTAGAGTTGTGTTGTGATATCTTCCCGTGAGTCCCTGATCTTGATAGTACACATTGCGTGTATGATTAGTGTAAGGTCAAATCGGGGGCGTCACATAATGATAATTATAACAATTCGGAAGTAATGATCTTTCACCAATGAAACACAAGGCATCAACTACTAGGATAGAAATTGTCAACAGCAAGTGCAACCGGTGATCAAACTACAAATGATTGGTACAAACTTTGGTGCGATGGGAATGGAGATGATGGTGCTGATGATGGATATGGTGAAGATGGCTTGGATGAAGATGATCCACTTGATGTGCTGAAGTTGGTGATGATGATGGCTTCAAATTACCCCCGCCAGAGGGGCAGATCGAGCCAAAAACAGCCATCTAGAAAAAGAACTAGGTTTCCACCTCGCAACGGCGGCGGAAAAAATCAATAGAAAATGGATATCATCAAAACTCCTGGGGGTGGACCTAAAAAGGTTTGGGAGGTTATCAGGGGGCGCATGGCCCTAGGTGGCACCTCTAGGCGCCTTGGAGCAGGCCCCTAGCCCCCCAGGGCCCACCCGACTACCTCCTTCTCGCCCTTGGCCTCAGTTGGTCCAAATCTCTAAGAACTACTTTTATTTTACTATTTTGGGGATCTAGGAGTGCACTTTATGCACAAAGGTCCAATTTCCATCCTGACAACATCTC
Source organism: Triticum urartu (assembly GCF_056163025.1). Lineage (NCBI taxonomy): Eukaryota > Viridiplantae > Streptophyta > Magnoliopsida > Poales > Poaceae > Triticum > Triticum urartu. The sequence continues at coordinate 261,167,846 of NC_141873.1, forward strand.
CGAGAATTAAATCTTCATTTGTCTGCATTTTAAGATAAACCATAATTAAATTAATGCAAAGACGGTTGAAAAGTCATGAAAGTAGAATATTTATCCTCTAAAATTGTGATGCAAAATGAACGCATCACATACCAAATTCTTGGAGGTTGCTTGTTAGCTTTGCTAAAAGTGACATGGGCTCATTGCCATCTTCATCTTCTTCATCCAACCACCATATGTCCATTTCCTCTTCTAAAGATGGAAATTAGTTCTCTTGACCACTTGAAGATGGTCCTGAGTGGGACCTGGTTGTTCACACTGACCTCTTTTCCTTCTTGAGAGCAAGCTTGGGCTTTGGTTGCTCTAGTCCCTCAGCTGCATCATCTTCTTCTTCATCTGGAATATCATAAAATATATGCAGGCCATGTGTCACCCTCACAATGTGCATTCTTGAGGGCCTTCTCTCTCTTCCTCTTAATGTAAGCTATTGTTTATGAAAGCTCAGCTTCCTTTGCTTATTATCCACCTGTTGCATTGTACTCTTCTTCTTCTGCATAATCTTCCTCTGAATCATTAGCTTATTTCTATGAGTTGTCCTCATTAGCAACATAGTCATCATCATCAACTGAATCCATTCCTCTTACTCTTCAACACCATTCTCTTCCTCTTCACCAACATTCTCGTTCTCTTCATCAACATGATGCTCCTCTTCCTCATCAAACTGAACATCTGCATATTTCGCACTTATTTGAGTGTTAATTATGTGCTCGGGTTGCACTGCTACATTTGGCTCTAACAATAGTTCTGCATACTCTGCTGAGTAAGAATGTTCCACTCATCAACTAGAGGAGGCATTGATCTCACTGGCAGAAATTTAACACTCTGTTGTGTGCCAAGCACATTGGATGATCCAACATAATCATCAAATGTTTTGTGCGAAACAGCTACATCATTAACAACAAACACAGCAGGGAGTCCACATTATTTTAGAATCATCTGCAACTTCAGTGTGACATACTAACATGGGCCTTGCTCAATCTCTATTGTTTTCTTAATGAGAGAAATAATTAGTGGTCGTTTTCTCTTGCCTTTCTTAGCAGTCAAATACAGAATTTGTGTGGGCTCACACTTCATAATCATTGCGTCCACCTTCATAATGTTGTCCAACAGAGCCAATCCTTCTAACCCTATCACTTCCCCTCTCACGTAATACAGAGAATCGGACGGTCCATAACCATTTCGCAGCATTATCGACTTCAAAGTCATATATGTGACATCTTTCTAGGCCATCTTGGTGTGTATGGATTTTTTGCCATCAAATTGGATGTAAATTTCCAAATATGTTCTAACCTACAGTACGAACAGAAACTAAATCTAGGCAGATTTCAAATCCAGCAGTAGTGCATTCAAATCCAGTAACACTAATTTTCAAATAATTTAAATCCAGTAGCCCTAGCCTTCATATCAGTGTGAACAGAAAGGGAAGAGATGTACCAAGTTTCCAGCGATGATTGGAGCCAATCATCGATGCCCAATCGAGCCTATGTTGTTGCTGCACAAGCCTTGTGCATTCTGCATGGCAATGACGATGCCTTCTCCTCCACATATTTAGAATCTAGGCCGCAGCCGCCGTCGAGGCCGGGACCAAATAGTCCTATCTTTCTGAACTGAGGGCGCTTGCGGGAGTCGCCACCGCCGACGACGGATCCAACATTGTCGCCGCTGGGGGCATAGCTGCATTCACCTCCTGATGTCACCCTAGAAATGCTCGAGCGCGGGAAAGGGGAAGAAGTTAAGGGTGAGAAGGAGGGGCGGTTGTGCGTGACCTAAAAAGTCAATGACCTGACTTCATCTAATGATGCACGCCACATCAGCCTGATAGGTGGGCCATACATGCAGATTCGCTGTTTTCGTAAACTCAAACAATCATCAGTGCTATTTGTTACTCATTAGATGAAAAATGGTGGTTCGCTTTGAGGTGTCGAGAAAGTGGTACCAATCAGTTAGCATAGCCCAATATGTAGTGGTTTTGGTAATCCACTCGGCGTATTTATTCTAACATACTCCCTCTGTTCCATAATGTAGCATATGTAGATTTTTAAAAAGTCAAACCTCATAAATTTTGACTAAGTTTATAAAGAAAAACATTTATATTTAGAATTTCAAACACATATCATTAGATTCATCATAAGATGAGTTGCATACTTCATATAATTGGTATTGTAAGGCCCCGTTCGGATCTTCTCCTGCTCCTAGCTTCCTCGGCTCCGCGCTGGAGCCAGCCCGAACGGCACGGCTCCGAGAAGACCGCTTCGCGGAGCGAAGTCCCCTCGTAGTGCAAAAAAGAGAAGCTGGTCGAGCCCTGCTCTCAAAAATCGAAGGAGCTGGAGTTGGGGATTATTACACGGTATGCCGCCGCCAAGTGACCAGGGGGCAGCGTACCGGTTCGCTCGACTTGTTCTTTCTCCTCGATGCGTTGCTATTCCATCAAAACCTGGCATGCCTTTCCTTCGAACGGGCCTAAAGCAAGTTTATTGGGCTATCAGCCCAACTAACCAACTGGAAGTGGAAGTTGGCCTCCCGAATGGTTTCTCGTGAGCCAGGTTTTGTACGAGAAGTAGGATTTGGTAGGAGGAGCGGAAGCTGGCTATCTTCTATATCTAAATAGCTAGCCCCCACTAACCTATTTCTCTCAACATGCGAGCATGACACCTCATCAAGCAACATGCATTAGAAAAGATCCATTTCAACATCCAATGAGTCATAGGAAAAGATTCACTTCAACATGCAAACATGCATGATATATTTAATAAATTTTTTACAAAAATACAATAATCAAACACAAATAACAATATGTATTTTTAGTTTTAGCTCACATATTATTTCTTCGAATATTCTTATTTCCATAAAATTATTAATAGCTTAGAAATGTATTACAAAATATTCCCGCAACAACGTGCGGGGCATTGTCTAGTTTGGAGAAGTTGGACAACATCCGAACGGGGCTTAAATATAAATAGTTTTTTTTATAAATTTGATCAAAATTTGTAAGGTTTGATATTCAAAAAAATCTACGTGCACTACATTATTATAAAACAATGAGAGTATATATCTAGACATTTATCTTCATGACGGCTCACCTTATCGAGGGGTACGATAAAAGAGCTCTGATGTGGAGCCCGAATGGATCCATGGCAGAAGTTTCGGTAGCATTTCTAGAAGCTGAAGAAGCATGTGAGAAGTTTGGAAGTATCCAATATATGCTCTAGGAGAATCTTGGAGTCACCCTGACTTCCGAGTTAAGCTTTTTTTTTAATCCGAGTTAAGCTTTTGGCATGAAGAGCCCTTACCTCAGAACAACCATCCTGACTTGTGAGTTGTGACTTGCGAGTTAAGGTTTCCGTGAAAGATCCACCGCACATCTCCACAGATCGACAACGCCGCAGCATGCAAAGCTCTGACGTGGCCTGTTTGACACGCTAGCCGCCACATAGCCGAGCCGGGGCTCTGCACCAGCCACTGACTGTTGCTCCGTGGAGGTCGCGCCCTTATCCGGCCGTCCATCGCCGATAAAGCCGGGACGCGGGCGCCTGCCTAAAACAGCAACGTACTAAACGCCGCCGGCACGGCCCCACCGGTCCAGCTGAGTAGATCACCACCTGTGCATCGTTCATCGCTCACTCACGCACTTCCCCCGCGGCGCCGAGCGACCGGCGCGGAAATGGCGGAGGCGGAGGAGTGGGAGAGGCGGAAGAGGGGGAGGAGGAGGCGGCGGCGGGGCAGGAGGGAGAGCGACGGCAGCGACCCCGTGGAGGTGCTGGGGGAGGAGGTGATGGGGCTGGTGATGGAGCTCCTGGACGCGCGCAGCGCCGCACGATGCACGGCGGTCTCCCGCGCCTGGTTCGGGGTCGCCGCCGACAACCGCCTCTGGGCACCCAAGGTACATCCGATTCCCGCCCCGTCGGTCTCTCGCCTCGGCCCTCGCTCTTTGCCCTCCCTCGCCATCTGCTGCAGCCTGAATGGCATGCGTGATTCGTGGTTTGCGCGATGTGCCATGTGAGCTGCACCTGTTCGATGAATTTCAGGCATGGGGGTTTCAGACTTTGTGTGGTATACGACGGGAGTCCGCGACATGTGGCGTAGTAGTATGTGACAAACTTCATGTGGCGCTATAGTTTGAGCAAATATTTTTTTAATATGACGTTCACATGCTGCAAAAATAAATAGTACTATCATTTTTACAAAGGATGAACATGTTCCCTTTATCTCAGAAATAGTTGCTTGGAAGAAAAAAAAAGTCAGAAACAATATACATTTTGGGAGAAAAAAAAAAGCATATCTTAATTTTACTTCTGGATTCTCAGTGTGATGTTTTAGTTTTGTTTTTCTCCCTATTTTTCAGTTCTGGAAAGTACTTTCAAATTTCTTAGTTTTCAAACGAAGTTCAGCGTTCTTAGTGTTTTCTTTCTGCAGTATATATGGATAATGCAACTTATTCTTTCATGAGATGTTATTCATTTTAGTATTTGCTATATTGATCAAACACAAAAGCATTGCGATTACATACGTTGGCAGAAAAAAAAATTGTGTACAAGTCTAAGAGGACCAACGGTGCCAGATGGTTTGGTTCCTTGTGGTGGAATCCGCACATGCGGCTTCGAGTCTCAAGTCCTAGACTTGGTAAAGATGGCTGCATTTTCTTGGATTTATTCCTGTATTTTCAGCATGCTTGCGTCTGCGTCTACTGTGTTTCTAATAAAAACAATCCAACCCCCCACCCTACGGACGCAAGTATAGAACGCAAGAACGCAACACCCTAAGCAAACGGTAACCATGAAAGCAAGGTGGTTCATGGTCTCCATGGATTGATTGCAAAGTGGGAAGCACGGAGGCTGCTGCAGACCCCGCCTAGCAAGTTATTCAGTTGTCCAGCAGTGATCATGACATGCCAACCAACTGAAGAACTTCACCCAGGATCTCGAGGTAACCGCCCCCTCAAAGAAGATGCGGAAAATTTTGTATATCAGAATCCAATGTTTCTAAATTTTCTTGAATTTTTTCATGGCTACCGATGAAAATAAGGCCAATCAGGTCAACGCTAGGTAAATGCCTCATGTTCACGTCACCATGAATTTAAATGAAAATAACTTGATCAGACCCCTCCATTAGCATATGTAATTAACCGAGGCCCAACAAAGTTGATAAACATGAGTTTATTTTATTTTCTTTTAAATCAGAGGAAATTCCAAATTTAAACTGGGGAGACTTGATTGAACAGAGAGGTGTGAGGGAAAAACCTATGACAAAAAATACTCTTTTTATATAAGGCCATTCCAATGTTTCTTTTGCAGTGTGCTGAACTGATGGCCGGAAAGGCACATATTCCTCGTCTGACAATGATCCGTACTGCATCAAAGTTGTCTACCTATTCAATGGCCATCATGGATGGCAAGCGGGTGAGTTCCAGAAATATTTTCTCTTAGGGTTAAAAGAATGCAATAGATCAACAGCGAAATATAATTAATTGTTCTCATGTGCTAGCAGTACTATTACCACAATCACTCCAAAAGATAATAATGCCTATCACAATCTTCTGTTAAGGTTTTCTTATTTTAGTTTCCCCTCCACAATAATTCCAAATTTTTCCATATAATTTTCCTTCTTTTGCTCCATACAGTGTGTGTAAATTAATGTTGAACATTGGAACCTGGGGGCATTCTTTCTGGTTATCAGTTTTTTTTTATCTTCTGACATAGAGGAAACATGAGTATGTTCAATTCATCATTGTCCTCGAGACATATTATATTATCGTGACTTATTTTCTTGCGCAGAATCGGATCACAAAAGAGGATCTCTGTGATCATGCATGGGAATATCGTTTCACTATTGTAAGTTTTCTCAATTTGTCATCCTTTTGCATGTTTTGAAGTATGAATTTATACATGATTACAAATCTTAATGCTAGTGGCTGCTAAGCCTACCGCATAACTGACTTGCTAGTTTCGAGTTCAACTGGTTGTAGTCAACCATGCCGAGAGGAATGCTGGGATTATGAGAACTTTCTGCATCTCTCTAGTTTCTTCGGGTGTCTTAGCTTCCAACCGCACTGAGGAAGATTGAGGCATATATCTTCATGGTGGTAATTAAAGTTAAGTATATGAAATGTGGCAAAAATATATCATGGTGGTAACTGGATGCCCGAGGATTTGCTGGATGCAGTTATATGCAGTTTAAAATCCATAATAACTCCCAACATATTAGGTGCACTTTTCAAATGAAATATATGGAGTATGGTTGCTTGACTAATGGGGGAAAGTCATGATATATTTTTCTTTTACTATCAAAGGCAACACCAGAGTTGCTTGACTAATGGGGGAAAGTCATGATATATTTTTCTTTTACTATCACAGGCAGCACCAGAGTACTGGAGGAATCTCGATCCGTCCTGGAAGCGCACTGGTCCACCCATGCGACGATACTTCCACCATGATGGTTACCACAGTGCAGATCCTCATGACGCTGTCTGGGGTGGCCATGAGTGTGAGTACACGATCATAACAAGCTTTGTCGGTGATGGAAGAATCAGAGATCATCATGTGAGGATCAACCGGTGGCCACCGATGAAAGTGTCGAGAAAGGAAGATTGGAGCTGGGAGCTATCCAACCACCTCTACCGCTACAACAGCATCCCTGATGCTGAAAAGGAAGGATGTACAGGTCCGCTCTTCCCGGTTTGGTGAGTTCACTTCTATGGTAGCAGATCGGTCCGTCTGCGGTGTGATCCTGCAATCTTCTGGTCGTCGAAATCAAGCCTTGATCTTCCATCTCGTTGAATGTTGCAGCAGGAGACTTTGTTTTGCAGCAATTAATGAGCTATGAACTTTTGTGGATGTACTTAGTTCTTTTAGAGAGAATGGATAACTTAGCTAAGCTCAGGCGTGTGAGCTAACATGTATGGTAATACAGTAGTTGCAGCTAGCCTATGATGATACTATGTGTTCGTCTCGGTAGTTTGGTCTTTTGTCACGTAGTATGTGATCTGTAAAATACCCTGAACTACTAGAAATGGTATGGTGTGTGTAAACCTTCTTTGATGTGTACCTTATGTAATGAATGCTATGTGTGCTATGATATACAGTACATGCGATTGGTAGCTCAATGCTGAAGGTCCGTCAAAGGGACTCTCTGGCTAACAGTAGCCTCCTCCCGTCCCCGCGCCGCGTGCCACTCCGGCCGCAGCCGCCACCTCCTCGCCGCTGCGCGCCCGGCAGCGCCGCCCCTCCAGCCCTCATGGGGCGCTCCAGCCGCAGCCGCTCGCGCTCCCCATCCTGTTTGGTGGACAGCACGGGTTGGGGACAGCCTGTGTCCGTGCCGTGCGTGGCCAGATCCGCCGGTCCGCCCGGGGCTTCGGTCCCCTAGCTGCTCCAGGCCGCCGCGTCAACGGCTGCCCTGCTTCTCCGCCGCGTTTGCTGCTCCGAGGCGAGCGCTCCCGCCCGGCCGCAGGGGCCTTCCACGCCGGGTTCTGCTGCGACTCCCCTTTTGGGGAACGGTCGTCTTAGTGCCTTCTCCCACCTCGCAAAATTCCTCTTCGGGCGATGACGACGGATGGACGGCGGTTAGATCCCGTAAAGACAGACGCGCGGGGAGATCCCCGCCGTTCCGTAGCGGTCGCCACCCCCCGCGTCGCCCTGGCCGGCGCCCCGCCTTCAATGCTGACCTGGGATGCAGGGCCTTCTTAAACCGCTTCAAGTGCCTCTGCCTCCGGTGCCATAGCCCTCATCACCGCTGCATCGACAGTAGAGATCCCTTGCACTGCATCGAGTGCAAACTGTCGGGCCATTTCGCCAAGGAGTGCGCCTCGATCCCTCGCAACCGGTGCGGCGGAGGCCCTGCCCCCGAGCGGTCGGGTCCTGCTGCTGGGAGGGGGGCCGTTAGGGAGCGGTTGCGCTTCCCCTCGCCTCCCGTCGCCATGACGCACGCGCACCACACCGACCCTCCCGCCGGCCGAGGTCAAGCCACAACGTCCTCATCGAGTCCCCGGCCATGGAGCACCAGACCACCCTGCTGCGCCGCCACCTCGTAGTGCTCTATGCAGCTACCAAGAACCACGTGGCCAGCCCGATGTCAATGGGGGCGCCATCGACGCGCAGCTCCACACCCGTCCCCACCTACTGCGGGTGACCAGCCACGACCCAGAATATTTCCCGGTTCACTTCGAGTTCCCCGCGCATCACGACAAAGCGGTGCGCCTCAACGCGCTTGATGAACCACATGTATAGGGGATCCGTTGTAGTCCTATCGATAAGTAAGAGTGTCGAATCCAACGAGGAACAGAAGAAAATGACAAGCGGTTTTTAGTAAGATATTCTCTGCAAGCACTGAAATTATTGGTAACAGATAGTTTTGTGATAAGATAATTCGTAACGGGTAACAAGTAACAAGTATAACAAAGGTGCGGCAAGGTGGCCCAATTCTTTTTATAGCAAAGGAGAAGCCTGAACGGACTCTTATATAAAGCAAAGCGCTCGCGAGGACACATGTGAATTACTGTCAAGTTAGTTTTCATCATGCTCATATGATTCGTTTTCGTTACTTTTGATAATTTGATATGTGGGTGGACCGGTGCTTGGGTGCTGTCCTTACTTGGACAAGCCTCCCACTTATGATTAACCCCTCTCGCAAGTATCCGCAACTACGAAAAAAGAATTAAGATAAATCTAACCATAGCATGAAACATGTGGGTCCAAATCAGTCCTTTACAAAGCAACGCGTAAACTAGGGTTTAAGTGTTGGGAAACGTAGCAGAATTTTAAAATTTTCTACGCATCACCAAGATAAATCTATGGAGTCATCTAGCAACGAGGGAGAAAGGAGTGCATCTACATACCCTTGTAGATCGCGCGCGGAAGCGTTCAAGAGAACGGGGTTGATGGAGTCGTACTCGACGTGATCCAAATCACCGATGACCAAGTGCCGAACGGACGTCACCTCCGCGTTCAACACACGTACGGTTGGGAAGACGTCTCCTTCAACTTGATCCAGTAAGGGGGAAGGAGAGGTTGATGAAGATCCAGCAGCACGACGGCGTGGTGGTGGAAGCAACGGTGATCTCGGCAGGGCTTCGCCAAGCGCAGGGAGACGGAGGAGTGTCACGGGAGGGAGAGGGAGAGGCCAGGGGCTTGTGTGCGGCTGCCCTCCCTCCCCCCACTATATATAGGGTGCCTAGGGGGGCGGCCAAGGGAGTGCCTTGCCCCCCAAGGCAAGGGTGGCGCCCCCCACCCCTAGGGTTTCCAACCCTAGGCGCAGGGGGAGGCCCAAGGGGGGCGCACCAGCCCACTAGGGGTTGGTTCCCCTCCCACTTCAGCCCATGGGGCCCTCCGAGATAGGTGGCCCCACCCGGTGGACCCCCGGGACCCTTCCGGTGGTCCCGGTACAATACCGATTACCCTCGAAACTTTCCCGATGGCCGAAACTTGACTTCCTATATATAAATCTTCACCTCCGGACCATTCCGGAACTCCTCGTGACGTCCGGGATCTCATCTGGGACTCCGAACAACTTTCGGGTTACCGTATGCTAATATCTCTACAACCCTAGCGTCACCGAACCTTAAGTGTGTAGACCCTACGGGTTCGGGAGACACGTAGACATGACCGAGACGCCTCTCCGGTCAATAACCAACAGCAGGATCTGGATACCCATGTTGGCTCCCACATGCTCCACGATGATCTCATCGGATGAACCACGATGTCGAGGATTCAATCAATCCGTATACAATTCCCTTTGTCAATCGGTACGTTACTTGCCCGAGACTCGATCGTCGGTATCCCAATACCTAGTTCAATCTCGTTACCGGCAAGTCAATTTACTCGTGCCGTAATGCATGATCCCGTGATCAACCACTTGGTCACATTGAGCTTGTTATGATGATGCATTACCGAGTGGGCCCAGAGATACCTCTCCGTCATACGGAGTGACAAATCCCAGTCTCGATTCGTGCCAACCCAAAAAACACTTTCGGAGATACCTGTAATGTACCTTTATAGTACCCAGTTATGTTGTGACGTTTGGCACACCCAAGGCACTCCTACGGTATCCGAGAGTTGCACAATCTCATGGTCTAAGGAAATGATACTTGACATTCAGAAAAGCTACAGCGAACGAACTACACGATCTTTGAGCTAAGCTTAGGATTGGGTCTTGTCCATCACATCATTCTCCTAATGATGTGATCCCGTTATCAATGACATCCAATGTCCATAGTCAGGAAACCATGACTATCCTTTGATCAACGAGCTAGTCAACTAGAGGCTCACTAGGGACGTGTTGTGGTCTATGTATTCACACATGTATTACGATTTTCGGATAACATAATTATAGCATGAACAATAGACAATTATCATGAACAAAGAAATATAATAATAACCATTTTATTATTGCCTCTAGGGCATATTTCCAACAGTCTCCCACTTGCACTAGAGTCAATAGTCTAGTTACATTGTGATGAATCGAACACCCATGCAGTTCTGGTGTTGATCATGATTTGCTCTAGGGAGAGGTTTAGTCAACGGATCTGCCACATTCAGGTCCGTATGTACTTTACAAATCTCTATGTATCCATTTTGAACACTTTCACGAATGGAGTTGAAGCGACGCTTGATATGCCTGGTCTTCCTGTGAAACCTGGGCTCCTTTGCAAGGGCAATAGCTCCAGTGTTGTCACATAAGAGAGTCATCGGGCCCGACGCATTGGGTATGACTCCTAGGTCGGTAATGAACTCCTTCACCCAGACTGCTTCTTGTGCTGCCTCCGAGGCTGCCATGTACTCCGCTTCACATGTAGATCCCGCCACAACGCTCTGCTTGCAACTGCACCAGCTTACTGCACCACCATTCAAAATATACACGTATCCGGTTTGTGACTTAGAGTCATCCAGATCTGTGTCGAAGCTAGCATCGACGTAACCCTTTACGACGAGCTCTTCGTCACCTCCATAAACGAGAAACATATCCTTAGTCCTTTTCATGTACTTCAGGATATTCTTGACCGCTGTCCAGTGTTCCATGCCGGGATTACTTTGGTACCTTCCTACCAAACTTACGGCAAGGTTTACATCAGGTTTGGTACACAGCATAGTATACATGATAGACCCTATGGCCGAGGCATAGGGGACGACACTCATATTTTCTCTATCTTCTGCCGTGGTCGGGCATTGAGCCGTGATCAAGCTCATACCTTGCAATACAGGCAAGAACCCCTTCTTTGACTGATCCATTTTGAACTTCTTCAATATCTTGTCAAGGTACGTACTCTGTGAAAGAACAATGAGGCGTCTCGATCTATCTCTATAGATCTTGATGCCTAATATATAAGCAGCTTCTCCAAGGTCCTTCATTGAAAAACACTTGTTCAAGTAGGCCTTTATGCTTTCCAAGAATTCTATATCATTTCCCATCAACAGTATGTCATCCACATACAATATGAGAAATGCTACGGAGCTCCCACTCACTTTCTTGTAAACGCAGGCTTCTCCATAAGTCTGCGTAAACCCAAACGCTTTGATCATCTCATCAAAACGAATGTTCCAACTCCGAGATGCTTGCACCAGCCCATAGATTGAGCGTTGGAGCTTGCACACCTTGTCAGCATTCTTAGGATCGACAAAACCTTCTGGCTGCATCATATACAATTCTTCCTTAAGATAACCATTAAGGAATGCTGTTTTGACGTCCATTTGCCATATCTCATAATCATAGAATGCGGCAATTACTAACATGATTCGGACGGACTTCAGCTTCGCTGCGGGTGAGAAAGTCTCATCGTAGTCAACCCCTTGAACTTGTCGATAACCCTTAGCGACAAGCCGAGCTTTATAGATGGTCACATTACCATTCGCGTGTGTCTTCTTCTTAAAGATCCATTTATTTTCTATGGCTCACCGTTCAACGGGCAAGTCAGTAAAAGTCCATACTTCGTTCTCATACATGGATCCTATCTCGGATTTCATGGCTTCCAGCCATTTGTCGGAATCCGGGCCCGCCATCGCTTCTTCATAGTTCGAAGGTTCACCGTTGTCTAACAACATGATCTCCAGGACAGGGTTGCCGTACCACTCTGGTGCGGAACATGTCCTTGTGGACCTATGAAGTTCAGTAGCTACTTGATCTGAAGTTTCATGATCATCATCATTAACTTCCTCTCTAGTCGGTGTAGGCACCTCAGGAACATTTTCTTGAGTTGCGCCACTTACCGGTTCAAGAGGTAATACTTCATCAAGTTCTACTTTCCTCCCACTTATTTCTTTCGAGAGAAACTCTTTCTCTAGAAAGGACCCATTCTTGGAAACAAAGATCTTGCCTTCGGATCTGAGGTAGAAGGTATACCCAATAGTTTCTTTAGGGTATCCTATGAAGACGCATTTTTTCGATTTGGGTTTGAGCTTTTCAGGTTGAAGTTTCTTGACATAAGCATCGCATCCCCAAACTTTTAGAAACGACAGCTTAGGTTTCTTTCCAAACCATAATTCATACGGTGTTGTCTCAACGGATTTCGACGGAGCCCTATTTAAAGTGAATGTGGCAGTCTCTAAAGCATAGCCCCAAAATGACAGCGGTAAATCTGTAAGAGACATCATAGATCGCACCATATCCAATAGAGTGCGATTATGACGTTCGGACACACCATTACGCTGAGGTGTTCCAGGCGGCGTGATTTGTGAAACTATTCCACATTTTCTTAAGTGTGTGCCAAATTCGTGACTCAAGTATTCTCCCCCACGATCTGATCACAAGAACTTGATTTTCTTGTCACGTTGATTCTCAACCTCACTCTGAAATTCCTTGAACTTTTCAAAGGTCTCAGACTTGTGTTTCATTAAGTAGACATACCCATATCTACTCAAGTCATCAGTGAGGGTGAGAACATAACGATAGCCACCGCGAGCCTCAACACTCATTGGACCGCACACATCAGTATATATGATTTCCAATAAGTTGGTTGCTCGCTCCATTGTTCCTGAGAACGGAGTCTTGGTCATTTTACCCATGAGGCATGGTTCGCACGTGTCAAATGATTCGTAATCAAGAGACTCTAAAAGTCCATCTGCATGGAGCTTCTTCATGCGTTTGACACCTATGTGACCAAGGCGGCAGTGCCACAAGTATGTGGAACTATCATTATCAACCTTACATCTTTTGGTATTCACACTCTGAATATGTGTAACATTACGCTCGAGATTCATTAAGAATAAACCATTCACCAACGGAGCATGACCATAAAACATATCTCTCGTATAAATAGAACAACCATTATTCTCGGATTTAAATGAGTAGCCATCTCGAATTAAACGAGATCCTGATACAATGTTCATGCTCAAAGCTGGCACTAAATAACAATTATTGAGGTTTAAAACTAATACCGTAGGTAAATGTAGAGGCAGCGTGCCGACAGCGATCACATCGACCTTGGAACCATTCCCGACACGCATCGTCACCTCGTCCTTCGCCAGTCTCCGCTTATTCCGCAGCTCCTGCTTTGAGTTACAAATGTGAGCAACCGCACCGGTATCAAATACCCAGGAGCTACTACGAGTACTGGTAAGGTACACATCAATTACATGTATATCACATATACCTTTAGTGTTGCCGGCCTTCTTGTCCGCTAAGTATTTGGGGCAGTTCCGCTTCCAGTGACCACTTCCCTTGCAATAAGAACACTCAGTCTCGGGCTTGGGTCCATTCTTTGGCTTCTTCCCGACAGCTCGCTGTCGGATTTCGGGTTCCGGCAGACCCTTGAGGTTCGAACACTGGGGTGCACGCGGAGATCTCGCTTCCTACCTACCTGCACCCCTCCGCCTCGCTGAGATCTAAACTATGGAAAGAACAACACAAGAGACACAGGGTTTATACTGGTTCGGGCCACCGTTGTGGTGTAATACCCTACTCCAGTGTGTGGTGTGGTGGATTGACTCTTGGGATAATGATGATGAATGATACAAGGAAGAACAGCCTCGCGAGGTCTGTTCTTGGCTGGGGCGATGAACTGATGGGAGGAGTTTAGCCACCCTTCTTTCTCTCTCTGATTGTCTTTCTCTAAAGAACCTCCTCTCTCGAACCCCTCCCTAAAGAACCTCCTCTCTTGAAAAACCCCCTTTGCTCTGTGGGTGGCTGGTCCTATTTATAGAGGCCCTGGTCCTCTTCCCAAATATCGAGCGGGAAGGGAGCCAACAATGGCGGGCTAATTTGAAGGGGGACAGCTAGTACTAGCTACCCTGACAAAAGTAGTCTTTGCCTGCACAAAGCTCTGGTGGTGACATCGTCTTGGGCTCCACGATGACCTTCGTCTTGCAGTCTTCCTGGTCTTGGTCTCGTTGCACCGAAATGGCAACCTTTGCCTGATGCCTCGGTACTCCGCGGCTGCGCTTGCCCCCTTTGCACCAAAGAGGAAAGGAGGACACTGGGCGGGCTGGCACTCGCCTGGCGCCCTTGGTCGTCATGGCTTGCGTCACGGGCACCTCGTGAGGTACCCCGCCTTGATCTCTCCGCCTCCTCGCGAGCCAGCCTGATGAGGCCGTGCCTGAGGAAGCTCCGTGTCGTCCACCCCGCGAGGCTTGGCCCCTCGCGAGGGTCTTGTGTCTGTGTTGATGAAGATGGGTCGTGCTGGGCCCCCCTTTGAGCCACGCCGCAGGCCGTAGGCAGGCAAGTCTGGGGACCCCCGTTCCCAGAACGCCGACAGTAGCCCCCGCGCCCAAGGCGCGCCCGGACTTGGCCGTGCAGGGAGGCGGAAGGGCAAGAGCGAAGCGCCGTGGGCCCTAACAGCCTGCGGCCTTGGGCGCCATGTGGCGGTTGACTGGACATGGGCGTCTCCACTTCCCCATGGCGCCTCGGCAACTGCACGGATTGGACAAGTCCCTGCATGCAAAGCGGGTCATGATTACCTGTGATCGTGGAGGTCGGCGGTTGGCTTTCGCCGGCTATAAGTACGGAATGGCGCGCGCCCTTCCAGTCCATCCCTTCTTGCTTCTCCTTCTTCCCGATCCTTGCTCCGTCTTGCTGCGATGGCTCCGATCCGCCGGTTCTCGACGGTAGAGAAGGGAAAGGCTCCCCGAGAGGAACCAGACCCACTCCCGCCGAAGAAACGGCTCGTCCCCCGTGGCCCGGACGAGGGGGCCCTTCAGGTGGTGTCGAGGCCTTGGTGCGAGCGGGCGCCGCCGGGGTGCTGCCCCGGGAGAGGTGGCCGGGGCCCTGCTGCGGCGAGGACTGGGCCCGCCGACCACTCCCTTGGCGGCTCCTCAGGCGGAGGAGGCGAAGGAGGTTCCAGCGACTCTGGCGAGCTCTTTGCGACTCCGGAGACGAGCGACGACAGGTACGAGCCCCCGAGCCGGCTCCGCTCCTGGAGCAAGGCGGGCTCGTCAGGCCGCCGCCGACTCTGATCTGGATGGGGTTGGCACCGGTGCTTGACGACCCACTGTTGATGATGGCATTTTTTGCTGGGGCGCGCGTAGTTAGTGTCCCTTTAGGATCTGTTCCCTGCGAGGAATCAAAAACGCGTCCCGTGGGGGCTTGTAAGGTGCCTATGATCCTGTTTTGTTAATATAACCCTTGTCGTAGAATTGTGCGAGTTGCTCATTCCGTCTTAGCTCAGTCCTCCCTTTCGAACCTCACGAGGGCTTGGTGCTCTGCGCCGACAGGTCCCAGTCCCAAGGCGGCTTCAATCATCGCTGGTATGCCAGGTCGCGATGCCGTGGTCAAGGCCAGGAGGTGAGCGACCCGGAGTCCGGTAAGAGCCCCTGAGTTGAGATGCTCAGGAGGTCCCCTTTGGCGCCCAAGCAGCCGTCGTTTGGTGAGAAAGGAGAGCGGCGTCGCTAACACAGGATAGCATTAGGTGCGGGGATGGTGCCATGGTAGCTGGCGCTTCCGGGTGATAACTTATCTCGAGAATCAGGGGCCGCTCTCTGGTGTGTCGCCGGGTCCGTGCATCGGCAGGCGCGAGGTTGCTCGGCGAGGTCCTCGTGTGTCTCTCCCCTCTTGCCTTTGCTCCCCTTTCTGCTCTACGTCCTCGGGTCCCGGCCCTCGAGCGAGTCTCAGCCATCGCTGGTATGCCAGGTCGCGATGCCGTGGTCAAGGCCAGAGGGTGAGGGCTGGAGAGCCAGTAGGAGCCCTGAGTCGCGATGCTCAGGCACCCCCCTTTAATGTGCAAGCAGTTCACGCGGACGAGAGTGGAGGAGACACCGCAAGGGTCTCGCCTGACGCAGCTCCTTTAAGAGATCCTGTAGACCCATCATAGAAAAAACGAGGGGTTGCCATGACAATTGACAGTCAGCCGTTGGTTGCTTCCAAGGGGTAGTGAGGCACTGAAGGCTTGATGAGGTGACGCTATGCGGGGCTGCCGCGGCCAGAGCTCATCCATCCAGGTTTGTCGACGTTGCAGGGATGGACCCATGCGCAAGCGTCGTGCCGTTTGGGAGCAGCTCCGTTAGTAGGTGTCAGCTGAGCAGGCAACTAGGTAAAACACATTAGCCGCGAAGGAGTGGATTCGTTCAAATAGATGCTGGGAAGGCGGACATCACTGGGTCAGGCCCGAGCGACTTGGGGATCATGCAGCCCGAGGGGCGCCCCCAATAAGGTAAACTAACAACATGAAATAAAAGGGATACATGCCGCAGGGACGGACCCACGCGGCCTGGGAATAATGCAGCCCTGGGGGGCGCTCCCAGCTGGAAGTGAAACTTGAAAGATGTCACCTGATGACGTTGAGGATGAAGGGGTGTTGGTGTAGCAGACTCGGTGGGCTACAGAAGCCGATCCTCACGAGCCCTCAGGCCCGGGGGCCTCGGGAGGCTCCGGAGGTGCTGGCGGCTCCCCGCGGACCATCTCCATCTCCGCCAGGGCAGCGGAACGCCTAGCCTCTTGTGCCTCCATGATGCCCCTCATGAGGCGCTGGTACGTGGCAGCCGCGTTCGGCAAGCCGTAAGGCATGCAAATGTAGCTGTGGGGTGGACCTCCACAGCGCCCCACTCGCGAGTGCCAGAGGCGCTCCAGAGAGGCGACTTAGTTGAGCCCTGGTATGTCGATGCAGATGCGCAGCCCACCATCCTCGCCTGGATGGGGAGCCACTGCTGGTAGATGGCGGCCGCCTTTCATGACTCTTGACTCCTGTAGCTCCTGAATGGCCTTGCTGACGAGCTCCTGAGGGTCTGGCTCTCCTTGCCTTACTCCTTCTTGAGGAAAACGTGCTTCGAAACACGCCTCCATGTGGTGCCCAAGCGCCTCCCTCGTGACCCTAGCCAGGTCGGTGGCCCTCCAGGGGAGAGTGTAGGATCGAAAGTATGTCTAGAGGGGGGTGATTAGACTACTTGACCAAATAAAAACTTAACCTTTTCCCAATTTTAGTTCTTGGCAGATTTTAGCTATTTTAGGACAAGTCAAGCAATCATCACACAGTTCAAGCAAGCATGCAAAGAGTATATTGGCATCGGAAAGTAAAGCATGCAACTTGCAAGAATGTAAAGGGAAGGGTTTGGAGAATTCAAACGCAATTGGAGACACGGATGTTTTCCCGTGGTTCGGATAGGTGGTGCTATCCTACATCCATGTTGATGGAGACTTCAACCCACAAAGGGTAACGGTTGCGAGAGTCCACACAGGGATCCACCCACAAAGGGTAATGGTTGCGCGAGTCCACACAGGGCTCCATCCACGAAGGGTCCACGAAGAAGCAACCACCCACAAAGGGTCCACGAAGAAGCAACCTTGTCTATCCCACCATGGCCATCGCCCACACAGGACTTGCCTCACTAGCGGTAGATCTTCATGAAGTAGGCGATCTCCTTGCCCTTACAAACTCCTTGGTTCAACTCCACAATCTTGTCGGAGGCTCCCAAGTGACACCTAGCCAATCTAGGAGACACCACTCTCCAAGAAGTAACAAATGGTGTGTAGGTAATGAACTCCTTGCTCTTGTGCTTCAAATGATAGTCTCCCCAACACTCAACTCTCTCTCATAGGATTTGGATTTGGTGGAAAGAAGATTTGAGTGGAAAGCAACTTGGGAAGGCTAGAGATCAAGATTCATATGGTAGGAATTGAATATCTTGGTCTCAACACATGAGTAGGTGGTTCTCTCTCAGAACATACGAGTTGGAATGGTGTATGTGTTCTGATGGCTCTCTCCTCGAATGAAGAGGAGGTGGAGGGGTATATATAGCCTCCACACAAAATCCAACCGTTACACAGTTTTCCAATCTCGGTGGGACCGAATCAACAAACTCGGTCGGACCGAAAATGTAAACCTAGTGACCGTTAGAGATTTTCGGTGGGACTGACATGTAACTCGGTAGGACCGATATGGTTAGGGTTTGGGCATAACGTAATCTCGGTGAGACCGATTACACAAACTCGGTGAGACCGAATTTGGTAATTAGCTAACCAGAGAGTTGGTCAGGCAAACTCGGTGAGACCGATTTGCTCTTTCGGTGAGACCGAAAAGTTACAAAGGGGAAACACTGAATTTACATTGCAATCTCGGTGGGACCGATTCGCTCTTTCAGTGAGACCGAAAAGTTACGAAAGGGAAACAGAGAGTTTGCAATCCCATCTCGGTGAGACCGAGATCCCTATCGGTAGAACCGAATTGCTAGGGTTTGGCAGTGGCTAATGACAAGTGAAACTCGGTGGCGCCGGATAGGAAGAATCGGTAGGACCGAGTTTGGCTTAGGGTTTAGGTCATATGTGGATATGGGAAAGTAGTTGAGGGTTTTTGGGGCATATCACTAAGCACATGAAGCAAGAGGCTCATTAAGCAACACCTCATCCCTCCTTGATAGTATTGGCTTTTCCTAAAGACTCAATGTGATCTTGGATCACTAAAATATAAAATGAAGAGTCTTGAGCTTTTGAGCTTGAGCCAATCCTTTTTCCTTAGCATTTTGAGGGTTCCACTTTCACATCCATGCCATGCCAATCATTGAGCTTTCCTGAAATAATCATCTTGGAATAGCATTAGCTCAATGAGCTATATGTTGTTATGAATTACCAAAACCACCTAGGGATAGTTGCACTTTCAGAGAGCCCCCGAGCCCTGCCTGAGGAGGGCGCCGGGTGCGCTTTCCTATGCGATGGAAGGAGGTTCCCCCTGGGCAGGCACGGGCTCAGAGGGGCCTGCCTCCTGAGGAGCCGGGCCGAACGATGTCTTCTTCTTCTTGGGGGCGGTCTCGGGAAGCCTCCTGCTTCCGTGATCCGGGTCTTCTAGTGACGTGGCCTGAAAGGCTCGTTCCAGGGAACACACCGCATCCTTCTCTTCACAGGGCACCGTGATGACTCCGCCACTTCCTGGCATCTTGAGGACGTTGTAGCCGTGGTGAGTTACGACCATGAACTTGGCCAGCGCTGGGTACCCGAGGATGGCGTTGTACGGTAGGCGAATGTGAGCGACGTCGAAGTCGATGAGCTCGGTGCGGTAGTTGTCGCGTGCCCCGAAGGTGACAGGGAGGCGGACCTGCCCAATCGGGACCGTGGAGCCATCGGTGACTCCGGAGAAAGGCTTGGTTGGCTGAAGCTGGCTGTAGGGCACTTGAAGATTGTTGAATGTTTCCACGAACAGGACGTTGAGCCCTGCCTCACCATTGATGAGGGTCCTGGTGACCACCACGTTGCTGATGATTGGGGAACAAAGCATCGGGAGGACTCCGGCTGTAGCCGCACACTTGAGCTGATCTGCCGAGCTGAACGTGATGGCGCACGCCGACCACCTGAGAGGGCGCGTGGCTTCGAGCTTGGGGAGGACTGCATTCACTTCGCGGGCGAACTGCTTGAAGATGCATTGAGAGGCTGGGGCTTGAGCCCCACCCAGGATGCAGGCGATCGCGCGTGGCTCCTGGAAGCCCCCAGCCTCATCGTCCTGCTGGCGGTCCTCGTTTCTCCTTGGTTGCGGCGGCAGTGGAGGGAGGCCTGCGTTGCCTTGCTGGCGATCCTCGCGAGGCCGACCCCTCCAGTCTTCCTCGTGAGGCAGGTCTTGCCAGCGATCCTCGTGAGGTTGATCGCGCCACGCTTGGCGCGGGCCACGGTTTTCCCAGTGTCCTGCGTTCCTTCCTCCTCCTCGACCGTAGCCCCGGTCACCGCGATCGGGGCGACGGCCGATCCTTCCTTCTCGCACGGCTCGGAGCTCTTGACATTCGTTGGTGTTGTGGGTGTGGAGGTCATGGTACACGCAGTACCGGCTGCCCTTGGAAGGCTCGGGCTGATCTCTGCCCCGCTTGGTGTCTGGTTCTGCCGCGAGCACGGCAGCCCCCTTGCGCTTTACATCCTTGGCCTTGGGCTTCTTCTCTTCCGGGTCCGCGGCAGGCAGCTCGAGGAGGGAGAGACGCCCTTCCTCAGCCCTGGCGCACTTGGTTGCCAAGTTGAACAGCACCAAAAAAGTGCACAGGTCTTCATGCATCGCCAGCTCCTCCTTCATCTTGACATCGCGCACGCCGTCGGAGAAAGCTGAGATGATGGCCTCTTCAGTCACCCTGGGAATCTTGAGGCGTGCGTTGTTGAAGCGCTGGATGTACTTCTGCAGGGTCTCCCCGGGTTGTTGCTTGATGCGGCGCATGTCGCTCACGGCGGGTGGCCGGTCGCGAGTACCTTGGAAGTTGGCGATGAAGCGGGTGCGCATCTCGTCCCAGGAGGAGATCGTGCCTGGAGCTAGGTTCAAGAGCCAGGTGCGTGCCCCGTCCTTGAGCGCCATGGGAAACCAGTTCGCCATGACCTTCTCATCTCCGTTGGCAGCTTCGATGCCCAGCTCGTAGAGCTGGAGGAACTCCGCAGGGTCAACCGTTCTGTCGTAGCGAGGAGGCAGGTCTGGCTTGAACTTGCCGGGCCACGCGACTGCGTAGCTCGGCGGTGAAGGCACGACAGCCTGCTGTGGCCACGGGAGGCCTTGGGTGACGGAGAGCTTGGTCTTGCATGTCCCCACGCGCTGCAGCTAGGTCTTGACGTGCGGGAGCAGGAGCATGGTCGCGACGTGCTGGAGCAGGGAGCGCCCGGGCAGCTTCTTGCGGGCGAGGGACTTCCTGGCAGCTCTGCTCTTGCTGCGCTGGCACCTGACGGAGCGGGTTCCACCCAGGGGCCACGCGCCTTGGAGCCATGGCGCCTTCTTGAGGAGGAGGCGGCCGGGGCGCCGCCGGAGCTTCGTCGCCCGCGCGGGGCGGGGTGCGGTGCAGCGGAACGGACGGCGCAAGAGAGCCCCCTACGGCGCGGACGAGCTCGGCGACGCGGTCGAGCCATTCTTCGTAGACGTCGTCGACGGGGCGGTAGCGCAGGAGCTCGTTTGCCGCGATGAGCGCAGCTCGAGCCTCCATGGGTGCGCGGAGCGCGCGGGACGAAGAACCAGCTGGGGGGAGCGAGGGAGTTGCGGTGCGGCCGTCTTGCCGCACGGACGGATGCTGAGACGATGCTTGCTGCTCGTCCCCCGCCGGGCCGGTGGCGGCGTTGACGGCAGGTGTCGGGAAACGGTGAGGACGCCCGCCGACAGGAGCCGTCTGGGCGACGCGGGAGGCAAGAGCGGCCCGGCGCTCGGCACGGGCCCGACGAGTGTCAGACATGGGTGCGATGGTCGGAGGAGAACGGGGTGGTGGAAGACGAATTCCGGTGCACCCCTACCTGGCGCGCCAAATGTCGGATTTCGGGTTCCGGTAGACCCTTGAGGTTCGAACACTGGGGTGCGCACGGAGATCTCGCTTCCTACCTACCTACACCCCTCCGCCTCGCTGAGATCTAAACTATGGAAAGAACAACACAAGAGACACAGGGTTTATACTGGTTTGGGGCACCGTTGTGGTGTAATACCCTACTCCAGTGTGTGGTGTGGTGGATTGCCTCTTGGGATGATGATGATGAAAGATACAAGGAAGAACAGCCTCGCGAGGGTCTGTTCTTGGCTGGGGCGATGAACTGCTGGGAGGAGTTCAGCCACCCTTCTTTCTCTCTCTGATTGTCTTTCTCTAAAGAACCTCCTCTCTCGAACCCCTCCCTAAAGAACCTCCTCTCTCGAAAAAAACCCTTTGCTCTGTGGGTGGCTGGTCCTATTTATAGAGGCCCTGGTCCTCTTCCCAAATATCGAGCGGGAAGGGAGCCAACAATGGCGGGCTAATTTGAAGGGGGACAGCTAGTACTAGCTACCCTGACAAAAGTAGTCTTCGCCTGCACAAAGCTCTGGTGGTGACGTCGTCTTGGGCTCCATGATGACCTCCGTCTTGCAGTCTTCCTGGTCTTGGTCTCGTTGCACCGAAATGGCAACCTTTGCGTGATGCCTCGGTACTCCGCGGCTGCGCTTGCCCCCTTTGCACCAAAGAGGAAAGGAGGACACTGGGCGGGCTGGCACCCGCCTAGCGCCCTTGGTCGTCATGGCTTGCGTCACGGGCACCTCGTGAGGTACCCCGCCTTGATATCTCCGCCTCCTTGCGAGCCAGCCTGATGAGGCCGTGCCTGAGGAAGCTCCGTGTCGTCTGCCCCGCGAGGCTTGGCCCCTCGCGAGGGTCTTGTGTCTGTGTTGATGAAGATGGGCCGTGCTAGGCCCCCCTTTGAGCCACGCTGCAGGCCGCATGCAGGCAAGTC
The DNA here is from genome assembly GCF_056163025.1 of Triticum urartu. NCBI lineage: Eukaryota > Viridiplantae > Streptophyta > Magnoliopsida > Poales > Poaceae > Triticum > Triticum urartu. The sequence goes on from NC_141873.1 coordinate 261,190,418, forward strand.
TGGGGACCCCCGTTCCCAGAACGCCGACACTTGCTTAACGAGCACGGCAACTCCCTTGCCATCCTTCTTGAAGTTCTTTTTACCCTTGCCTTTCTTGAACTAATGGTTTTATTCACCATCAACACTTGATGTTCCTTTTTGATTTCCACCTATGCTGATTTCAGCATTGAATATACCTCAGGAATGGTCTTTTCCATCCCCTGCATATTGAAGTTCATCACAAAGCTCTTGTAGCTTGGTGGAAGCGACTGAAGGATTCTGTCAATGACCGCGTCATCCAGGAGATTAACTCCCAGCTGAGTCAAGCGGTTATGCAACCCAGACATTTTGAGTATGTGCTCACTGACAGAAATATTTTCCTCCATCTTACAGCTGAAGAACTTGTCGGAGACTTCATATCTCTCGACCCGGGCATGAGCTTGAAAAACCATTTTCAGCTCTTCGAACATCTCACATGCTCCGTGTCTCTCAAAATGCTTTTGGAACCCCGGTTCTAAGCTGTAAAGCATGCCGCACTGAACGAGGGAGTAATCATCAGCACGTGACTGCCAAGCGTTCATAACGTCTTGGTTCTCCGGGACAGGTGCGTCACCTAGCGGTGCTTCTAGGACATAATCTTTCTTGGCAGCTATGAGGATGATCCTCAGGTTCCGGACCCAGTCCGTATAGTTGCTGCCATCGTCTTTCAACTTGGTTTTCTCTAGGAACGCGTTGAAGTTGAGGACAACATGGGCCATTTGATCTACAAGACATATTGTAATGATTTTAGACTAAGTTCATGATAATTAAGTTCATCTAATCAAATTACTTAATGAACTCCCACTTAGATAGACATCCCTCCAGTCATCTAAGTGAAACATGATCCGAGTTAACTAGGTCGTGTCCGATCATCACGTGAGACGGACTAGCCAACATCGGTGAACATCTTCATGTTGATCGTATCTTCTATACGACTCATGCTCGACCTTTCGGTCTTCTGTGTTCCGAGGCCATGTCTGTACATGCTAGGCTCGTCAAGTCAACCTAAGTGTATTGCGTGTGTAAATCTGGCTTACACCCGTTGTATTCGAACGTTAGAATCTATCACACCCGATCATCACGCGGTGCTTCGAAACAACGAACCTTCACAACGGTGCACAGTTAGGGGGAACACTTTCTTGAAATTATTACGAGGGATCATCTTATTTAAGCTACCGTCGTTCTAAGCAAATAAGATGTAAAACATGATAAACATCACATGCAATCAAATAGTGACATGATATGGCCAATATCATTTGCTCCTTTTGATCTCCATCTTCGGGGCTTCATGATCATCGTTGTCACCGGCATGACACCATGATCTCCATCATAATGATCTCCATCATCGTGTCTTCTTGAAGTTGTCTCGTCATCTATTACTTCTACTACTATGGCTAACGCTTTAGCAATAAAGTAAAGTAATTACATGACGTTTATGTTGACACGCAGGTCATAAATAAATAAAGACAACTCCTATGGCTCCTGCCGGTTGTCATACTCATCGACATGCAAGTCGTGATTCCTATTACAAGAACATGATCATCTCATACATCACATATATCATTCATCACATCCTTTGGCCATATCACATCACAAAACACTTGCTGCAAAAACAAGTTAGACGTCCTCTAATTGTTGTTGCAAGTTTTTACGTGGCTGCTATAGGTTTCTAGCAAGAACGTTTCTTACCTACGCCAAAACCACAACGTGAATTGCCAATTTCTATTTACCCTTCATAAGGACCCTGTTCATCGAATCCGATCCGATTAAAGTGGGAGAGACAGACACCCGCCAGCCACCTTATGCAACTAGTGCATGTCAGTCGATGGAACCAGTCTCACGTAAGCGTACGTGTAAGGTCGGTCCGGTCCGCTTCATCCCACGATGCCGCCAAATCAAGATAAGACTAGTAATGGCAAGCAAATTGACAATATCGACGCCCACAACTGCTTTGTGTTCTACTCGTGCATAGTAACTATGCATAGACCTGGCTCATGATGCCACTGTTGGGGAACGTAGCAGAATTTTAAAATTTTCTACGCATCACCAAGATCAATATATGGAGTCATCTAGCAACGAGGGAGAAAGGAGTGCATCTACATACCCTTGTAGATCGCGCGCGGAAGCGTTCAAGAGAACGGGGTTGATGGAGTCGTACTCGACGTGATCCAAATCACCGATGACCAAGTGCCGAACGGACGGCACCTCCGCGTTCAACACACGTACGGTTGGGAAGACGTCTCCTCCAAATTGATCCAGCAAGGGGGAAGGAGAGGTTGATGAAGATCCAGCAGCACGACGGCGTGGTGGTGGAAGCAACGGTGATCTCGGCAGGGCTTCGCCAAGCGCAGGGAGACGGAGGAGTGTCACGGGAGGGAGAGGGAGAGGCCAGGGGCTTGTGTGCGGCTGCCCTCCCTCCCCCCACTATATATAGGGTGCCTAGGGGGGGGGCGCCTGCCCTAGGAGATCCAATCTCCTAGGGGGGTGTGGCCAAGGGAGTGCCTTGCCCCCCAAGGCAAGGGTGGCGCCCCCCACCCCTAGGGTTTCCAACCCTAGGTGCAGGGGGAGACCCAAGGGGGGCGCACCAGCCCACTAGGGGCTGGTTCCCCTCTCACTTCAGCCCATGGGGCCCTCCGGGATAGGTGGCCCCACCCGGTGGACCCCCGGGACCCTTCCGGTGGTCCCGGTACAATACTGATTACCCCCGAAACTTTCCCGATGGCTGAAACTTGACTTCCTATATATAAATCTTCACCTCCAGACCATTCCGGAACTCCTCGTGACGTCCGAGATCTCATCCGGGACTCCGAACAACTTTCGGGTTACCGTATGCTAATATCTTTACAACCCTAGCGTCACCGAACCTTAAGTGTGTAGACCCTACGGGTTCGGGAGACACGTAGACATGACTGAGACGCCTCTCCGGTCAATAACCAACAGCAGGATCTGGATACCCATGTTGGCTCCCACATGCTCCACGATGATCTCATCGGATGAACCACGATGTCGAGGATTCAATCAATCCGTATACAATTCCCTTTGTCAATCGGTACGTTACTTGCCCGAGACTCGATCGTCGGTATCCCAATACCTAGTTCAATATCGTTACCGGCAAGTCAATTTACTCGTGCCGTAATGCATGATCCCGTGATCAACCACTTGGTCACATTGAGCTCGTTATGATGATGCATTACCGAGTGGGCCCAGAGATACCTCTCCGTCATACGGAGTGACAAATCCCAGTCTCGATTCGTGCCAACCCAAAAAACACTTTCGGAGATACCTGTAATGTACCTTTATAGTACCCAGTTACGTTGTGACATTTGGCACACCCAAGGCACTCCTACGGTATCCGGGAGTTGCACAATCTCATGGTCTAAGGAAATGATACTTGACATTCAGAAAAGCTACAGCGAACGAACTACACGATATTTGAGCTAAGCTTAGGATTGGGTCTTGTCCATCACATCATTCTCCTAATGATGTGATCCTGTTATCAATGACATCCAATGTCCATAGTCAGGAAACCATGACTATCCTTTGATCAACGAGCTAGTCAACTAGAGGCTCACTAGGGACGTGTTGTGGTCTATGTATTCACACATGTATTATGATTTCCGGATAACGCAATTATAGCATGAACAATAGACAATTATCATGAACAAAGAAATATAATAATAGCCATTTTATTATTGCCTCTAGGGCATATTTCCAACATTAAGCTTCTGTCACTCTAGCAACCCATCATCTACTTATTACTTCCCAATGCCTTCCCCTAGGCCCAAATCATGGTGAAGTGTTATGTAGTCGATATTCACATAATGTCACTAGAGGAAAGACAACATACATCTCATCAAAATATTGAACGAATACCAAATTCACATAATTACTTATAGCAAGATCTCTCCTATGTCCTCAGGAATAAACGTAACTACTCACAAAGCATTTTCATGTTCATAATCAGAGGGGTATTGAATATCATTAAGGATCTGAACATATGATCTTTCACCAAATAAACCAACTAGCATCAACTACAAGGAGTAATCAACACTACTAGCAACCCACAGGTACCAGTCTGAGGTTTTGAGACAAAGATCAGATACAAGATATGAACTAGGGTTTAAGAGGAGATGGTGTTGGTGAAGATGTTGATGGAGATTGACCCCCTCTCGATGAGAGGATCGTTGGTGATGACGATGGCTTCGATTTCCCCCTCCTAGAGGGAAGTTTCCCCGGTAAAATAGCTCCGCCGGAGCCCTAGATTGCTTCTGCCCAGGTTCCGCCTCGAGATGGCGACACTTCGTCCTGAAAACCTTTCTTATGATTTTTTTCCAGGTTAAAACCCTCCATATAGCAGAAGATGGGCACAGGAGACCTGCCAGGGGCCCGGCAAGCCCTAGGGGCGCGCCCAGGGGGTAGGATGCGCCCCCAGGCTTGTGACCACCTAGTGGGTCCCCTCTGGTATTTTCTTCGCCAGTATTTTTTATGTATTTCAAAATAATTCTCCGTAAATTTTCAGGACTTTTGAAGTTGTGCAGAATAGGTCTCTCAGATTTGCTCCTTTCCGGTCCAGAATTCCAGCTACCGGCATTCTCCCTCTTTGTGTAAACCTTGTAAAATAAGAGAGAAAAGGCATAAGTATTGTGTCATAATGTGTAATGACATCCCATAATGCAATAAATATCAATATAAAAGCATGATGTAAAATGGACGTATCAACTCCTCCAAGCTTAGATCTCGCTTGTCCTCAAGCGGAAGCCGAAATCAATAATCATGTCCACATGTTTAGAGATAGAGATGTCGATAAAATAAAATATGGACAAGAAGGCATCATGATCATCTTTAGAACAACAACATATCTTGTCATATAATTTCTTGTGCTAAATTAACAATTCGTTCACAAGGTAAAGTATGAAACAAGAACTTTATTGAAAACTAACAAACTATGATCTCAGTCATTGAAGCAATTGCAATTTATTATAATATCAGAAAGAGTCAAATGTAAGAGCTTTTCAACAAGTTCACATACTCAACTATCATTTAGTCTTTTATAATTGCTAACACTCACGTGATACTTATGAGATCAAAGTTTCAATCGGACACAAAGAAAGATAGGGGCTTATAACTTCACCTCTGATTAACCTTTTACCTCAATGGTAATGTCAACAATAATAGTTTATGAATGTCTACTACAGAGTGGATATATATATACACATAAACACTATTCTGATCACGGGATTAGAATAATATTCTGATCACAACCTGAACTTCCCGTGTAACGCGCCTGAAATTCCCTCTCTACGAACCCGACCTTCGGGCTATCTTCACAACCGTGGCTTCCCCCGCGAATTATTCCGGCCGGTAGTGTTGTCTGGGATGTGACTGTAATCCATATACTCATACTTGCATCTAAATGCTCGTTTTGATTCGTAATTTTGCATTTTGGCGGATTCACTCTCGGGACGGATGAACTTGTGTCTGTTTATAAGTTTAATGCATTCACTGGATGTTCTAGAACCTCCAACATGATGGGAATTTGGTTTAAGTACGAGTTTCATGGACAATTTGTCGTTAATTTCAGCGGATTTGATTTCGGGCTGTGTGTTCTTCGTCCGCGGGAGTGGTTCCGCGGCTTCTTTGGATTTGTTATTTTTATTTGAATATAGAGGGCGGATTTGATTGCAGCAGTGAGATTGGACCGTTCATGCGTTGTTAATATGATCGGGCAGGCGAATACACCCCTGAAATCGGGCGATTGGATCTTGTGTCGGCCTGTGCTGGTTTCGGTTCTTCAATGAGACGGCTTGGTTGATTTATCGTTTTGATGTCAGGGCGCAATAGGATATCGTTCAAGGTCGCGGACTGAGAAGGTGTAGTCACCCAAGTGATTAAATCTAAAAAACAAATTCGATAATGCGTTTTATTCAGTGATTCTACTGTCTGTGTTACAGAGTTGGACTTCTGCACCTTTTGTGCTTGAACTTCCCTTGTTTTAATTCATGTTTTTTGGGTGATGCTGCAATATGATCTGTTCGGTTGGTGTTGTTATAAAATTTTTGTGTCTTTTTGTTTTTCAGAGTACTCATATACGTAAATGTGGAGCTGGTCCATAGATACACAAATCATCCTTTTTATATTTATTCTATCTTCGGGACTAGTTTTTTGGTTCATCCACATTCTGTGGTAGTAGTTGGACTTCTATGGTACCAGTGATTGAACTTCCTGATTTCCACATTGCAAGGTGGTGCAACATCACGCTCTATTTTTTCTTTTTTCTTTTTTGTAATTTTCAATTTTCTAATTTGGGTTTTAGTTTGTTCTGTGGCAACTATGGGATTATTCCCAAATATGCATGCATACCTTACTTATTTTTTTGTAACATGTTTGCATACTTCAAATAGTGGTAGAACTTCAGTATGTGTTTAACGTGAACTTACAAGATTTTTGCTTCTTTGTAATTTGTCTTTCTACATGTTCATTTGATGTTTTTTCAAAACACCGAACCTGTGTGTTTTTATAACTTGAACTTACCTTTATTTAGAACATTTGATTAGTTAACTTACGCCTTGTGCATTTTGTTTCTTCAACACTAAACATTATTATTCCTAAGGTGCTTCTTTCTTGGTTTTTTATGTCACAACAAAACTTTTCATGGATGCAGGTCCATCCTTTTGACATTGATATTCCAGGACAGATTACATTCCAAAAATCAAAAACCCTTACTAGATTTCTTCTGCAATTTTTTGTAACTAGTGTGTAAGTGTGGGGCTGGATCACAGGCACATGCATCCTCTTTTCCCTTAGTCTATGTTTCGGTATAGTTTTTTGATCATCCACTATCTTCAATAGGATCTGGACTTCTTTTTTATTAATGGTTGAACTTCTGGTTTTGGAGATTGCACTCCACATTTTGCAAGGCGAAGGTGCATAATGCTCTATTTTTTCTTTGTTTGGTTTTCTTTGTAATTTTAATTCTCCAGATGTTTTTTGTAGACTTTTGTCTCGCGAGCAATCATGGGATTAGCCCAAGTATGGGCCGAGACAGGAACGAGACGGAGCAGGCGACGACGCGGCGTGCCGCGTCGTCGCATGCGGAGGCGAGTCCGTCACATCCGTGACCCCACTATCTATCTTAGGGTTTTTAGGGTTTAGGGTGCATGTGGTGGGGGTGGAAATAGAATAACCGCACTGCGTCGTGTCAAATCCTAGTGCGCAGCAATGCGGTAGCGCGAGGCCGAGCAGGGGGGAGGAGGGGAGGGACCCCCTCCCCTCCCCCTGCGAGGCTGAGACAGGAACGAGTCAGAGCAGGCGACGACGCGGCGTGCCGCGTCATCGCATGCGGAGGCGAGTCCATCACATCCGTGACCCCACTATCTATCTTAGGGTTTTTAGGGTTTAGGGTGCGTGCGGTGGGGGTGGAAACAGAATAACCGCACTGCATCTTGTCAAATCCTAGCGTGCAGCAATGCGGTAGCGCGAGGCCGAGCAGGGGGGAGGGGGGTCGGGACCCCCCCTCCCCTCCCCCTGCGTGGCCGAGACAGGAACGAGCCGGAGCAGGCGACGACGCGGCGTGCCGCGTCGTCGCATGCGGAGGCGAGTCCGTCACATCCATGACCCCACTATCTATCTTAGGGTTTTTAGGGTTTAGGGTGCATGCGGTGGGGGTGGAAACAGAATAACCGCATGTTGGAAATATGCCCTAGAGGCAATAATAAAATGATTATTATTATATTTCCTTGTTCATGATAATTGTCTATTGTTCATGCTATAATTGTGTTATCCGGAAATCATAATGCATGTGTGAATACATAGACCATAACATGTCCCTAGTAAGCCTCTAGTTAACTAGCTCGTTGATCAATAGATAGTCACGGTTTCCTGACTATGGACATTGGATGTCATTGATAACGGGATCACATCATTAGGAGACTGATGTGATGGACAAGACCCAATCCTAAGCATAGCACAAGATCGTGTAGTTCGTTTGCTAGAGCTTTTCCAGTGCCAAGTATCATTTCCTTAGACCATGAGATCGTGTAACTCCCGGATGCCGTAGGAGTGCTTTGGGTGTACCAAACGTCACAACGTAACTAGGTGACTATAAATGTATACTACAGGTATCCCCGAAAGTATCTGTTGGGTTGACACGGATCGAGACTGGAATTTGTCACTCCGTATGACGGAGAGGTATCTCTGGGCCCACTCCATAATGCATCATCATAATGAGCTCAATGTGACCAAGTGTTTGGTCACGGGATCACGCATTACGGTACGAGTAAAGTGACTTGCCGGTAACGAGATTGAACGAGGTATTGGGATACCGACGATCGAATCTCGGGCAAGTAACGTACCGATTGACAAAGGGAATTGTATACGGGATTGATTGAATCCTCGACATCGTGGTTCATCCGATGAGATCATCGTGGAACATGTGGGAGCCAACATGGGTATCCAGATCCCGCTGTTGGTTATTGACCGGAGAGTCGTCTCGGTCATGTCTACGTGTCTCCCGAACCCGTAGGGTCTACACACTTAAGGTTCGGTGACGCTAGGGTTGTAGAGATATTAGTATGCGGTAACCCAAAAGTTGTTCGGAGTCCCGGATGAGATCCCGTACGTCACGAGGAGTTCCGGAATGGTCCGGAGGTGAAGATTTATATATAGGAAGTCCAGTTTCGGCCATTGGGAAAGTTTCGGGGGTAATCGGTATTGTACCGGGACCACCGGAAGGGTCCCGGGGGTCCACCGGGTGGGGCCACCTATCCCGGAGGCCCCCATGGGCTGAAGTGGGAGGGGAACCAGCCCCTGGTGGGCTGGTGCGCCCCCCATGGGCCTCCCCCTACGCCTAGGGTTGGAAACCCTAGGGGTGGGGGCGCCCCACTTGGATTGGGGGGCAAGTCCCCCCCCTTGGCCGCCGCCCCCCCTTGGAGATCCCATCTCCTAGGGCCGGCGCCCCCCTAGGGGACCTATATATAGTGGGGGGAGGGAGGGCAGCCGCACCAAGTCTCTGGCGCCTCCCTCTCGCTTCGTAACACCTCTCTCTGTCTCTCGTTGGAGCTTGGCGAAGCCCTGCCGAGATCACCGTTGCTTCCACCACCACGCCGTCATGCAGCTGGATCTCCATCAACCTCTCCTTCCCCTTGCTATATCAAGAAGGAGGAGACGTCTTCCCAACCGTACGTGTGTTGAACGCGGAGGTGCCGTCCGTTCAGCGCTAGGTCATCGGTGATTTGGATCACGACGAGTACGACTCCATCAACCCCGTTCTCTTGAACGCTTCCGCTCGCGATCTACAAGGGTATGTAGATGCACTCCCCTCTACCTCGTTGCTAGATGACTCCATATATTGATCTTGGTGATGCGTAGAAAATTTTAAAATTATGCTACGTTCCCCAATAGTGGCATCATGAGCTAGGTCTATGCGTAGTTTCTATGCACGAGTATAACAAAAGTTTTTGTGGGCGTTGATATTGTTAATTTACGTGCCGTTACTAGTCTTATCTTTATTCGACGGCATCGTGGGATGAAGCGGCCCGGACCGACCTTACACGTACGCTTACGTGAGACTGGTTCCACCGACTGACATGCACTAGTTGCATAACGTGGCTAGCGGGTGTCTGTCTCTCCCACTTTAGTCAGATCGGATTCGATGAAAAGGGTCCTTATGAAGGGTAAATAGAAATTGGCATATCACATTGTGGTTTTGGCGTAGGTAAGAAACGTTCTTGCTAGAAACCTATAGCAGCCACGTAAAAACTTGCAACAACAATTAGAGGACGTCTAACTTGTTTTTGCAGCATGTGCCATGTGATGTTATATGGCCAAAAGGATGTGATGAATGATATATGTGATGTATGAGATTGATCATGTTCTTGTAATAGGAATCACGACTTGCATGTCGATGAGTATGACAACCGGCAGGAGCCATAGGAGTTGTCTTAATTTATTTATGACCTGCGTGTCAACATAAACGTCATGTAATTACTTTACTTTATTGCTAAACCGTTAGCCATAGTAGTAGAAGTAATAGATGACGAGATAACTTCATGAAGACACGATGATGGAGATCATGGTGTCATGCTGGTGACGATGATGATCATGGCGCCCCGAAGATGGAGATCAAAAGGAGCAAATGATATTGGCCATATCATGTCACTATTTGATTGCAGGTGATGTTTATCATGTTTTTGCTTCTTATTTTCTTAGAACGACGGTAGTAAATAAGATGATCCCTCACAATAATTTCAAGAAAGTGTTCCCCCTAACTGTGCACCGTTGCTAAGGTCCGTTGTTCCGAAGCACCACGTGATGATCGGGTGTGATAGGCTCTAACGTTCGCATACAACGGGTGTAAGCCAGATTTACACACGCAATACACTTATGTTGACTTGATGAGCCTAACATGTACAGACATGGCCTCGGAACACGGAAGACCGAAAGGTCGAACATGAGTCGTATAGAAGATACGATCAACATGAAGATGTTCACCGATGATGACTAGTCCGTCTCACGTGATGATCGGACACGACCTAGTTGAATCGGATCATGTATCACTTAAATGACTAGAGGGATGTCTATCTGAGTGGGAGTTCATTAAATCATTTGATTAGATGAACTTAATTATCATGAACTTAGTCTAAAATCTTTGCAATATGTCTTGTAGATCAAATGGCCCACGCTAATGTTGCCCTCAACTTCAACGCGTTCCTAGAGAAAACCAAGCTGAAAGACGATGGCAGCAACTACATGGACTGGGTCGTAACCTGAGGATTATCCTCATAGCTGCCAGGAAAGCATATGTCCTTGATGCACCGCTAGGTGAAGCACCTGTTTTCCCTGCAGAACAAGACGTTATGAACGCTTGGCAGACACGTAGTGATGGTTACTCCCTGGTTCAGTGTGGCATGCTTTACAGCTTATAACCCGGGCTCCAAAAGCGTTTTGAGCAACACGGAGCATATGAGATGTTCCAAGAGTTGAAAATGGTTTTCCAAGCTCACGCCCGGGTCGAGAGATATGAAGTCTCCGACAAGTTCTATAGTTGTAAGATGGAGGAGAACAGTTCTGTCAGTGAGCACATACTCAAAATGTCTGGGCTGCATAACTGCTTGTCTCAGCTAGGAGTTAATCTCCCGGATGATGCGGTCATTGACAGAATCCTTCAGTCGCTCCCACCTAGCTACAAGAGCTTTGTGATGAACTTCAATATGCAGGGGATGGAAAAGACCATTCCTGAGGTATATTCAATGCTGAAATCAGCGGAGGTGGAAATCAAAAAGGAACATCAAGTGTTGATGGTGAATAAAACCACTAAGTTCAAGAAAGGCAAGGGTAAAAAGAACTTCAAGAAGGACGGAAAGGGAGTTGCCGCGCCCAGTAAGCAAGCTGACAGGAAGAAGTCAAAGAATGGACCCAAGCCTGAGACTGAGTGCTTTTATTGCAAGGGAAACGATCACTGGAAGCGGAATTGCCCCCAAGTACTTAGTGGAAAAGAAGGCCGGCAATACCAAAGGTATATGTGATATACATGTTTTTGATGTGTACCTTACCAGCGCTCGTAGTAGCTCCCGGGTATTTGATACCGGTGCAGTTGCTCATATTTGTAACTCAAAACAGGAACTGCGGAATAAACGGAGACTGGCGAAGGACGAGGTGACGATGTGCGTCGGGAATGGTTCCAAGGTCAATGTGATCGCCGTCGGCACACTACCTCTACATTTACCTACGGGATTAGTTTTAAACCTCAATAATTGTTATTTAGTAGCAGCTTCTAGCATGAACATTGTATCTGGATATCGTTTAATGCAAGATGGCTACTCATTTAAATCTGAGAATAATGGTTGTTCTATTTATATGAGAGACATGTTTTATGGTCATGCCCCGCTGGTCAATGGTTTATTCTTATTTAATCTTGAACGTGATGTTACACACATTCATAGTGTGAATGCCAAAAGATGTAAGGTTGATAATCATAGTCCCACATACTTGTGGCACTGCCGCCTTGGTCACATTGATCTCAAACGCATGAAGAAACTCCATGCATATGGACTTTTGGAGTCTCTTGATTATGAATCATTTGACACGTGCGAACCATGCCTCATGGGTAAAATGACCAAGACTCCGTTCTCTGGAACAATGGAGCGAGCAACCAACTTATTGGAAATCATACATACTGATGTGTGCGGTTCAATGAGCGTTGAGGCTCGCGGTGGCTATCATTATGTCCTCACCCTCACTGATGACTTAAGTAGATATGGGTATGTCTACTTAATGAAACACAAGTCTGAGACCTTTGAAAAGTTCAAGGAATTTCAGAGTGAGGTTGAGAATCAACGTGACAGGAAAATCAAGTTCTTACGATCAGATCGTGGGGCAGAATATTTGAGTCACGAATTTGGCACGCACTTAAGGAAATGTGGAATAGTTTCACAACTCACGCCGCCTAGAACACCACAGCGTAATGGTGTGTCCAAACGTCGTAATCACACCCTATTGGATATGGTACGATCTATGATGTCTCTTACCGATCTAGCGATATCATTTTGGGGTTATGCTATAGAGATTGCCGCATTCACTTTAAATAGGGCTCCGTCAAAATCCGTTGAGGCGACACCGTATAAATTGTGGTTTGGCAAGAAACCTAAGCTATCGTTTCTGAAAGTTTGGGGATGCGATGCTTATGTCAAGAAACTTCAACCTGAAAAGCTCGAACCCAAATCGGAAAAATGCGTCTTCATAGGATACCCTAAAGAAACTATTGGGTATACCTTCTATCTTAGATCCGAAGGCAAGACATTTGTTGCCAAGAATGGATCCTTTCTAGAGAAAGAGTTTCTCTCGAAAGAAGTAAGTGGGAGGAAAGTAGAACTTGATGAAGTATTGCCTCTTGAACTGGAGAGTGGCGCAGCTCAAGAAATTGTTCCCGAGGTGTCTGCACCGACTAGGGAGGAAGTTAATGATGATGATCATGAAACTTCAGATCAAGTTGCTACTGAACTTCGGAGGTCCACAAGGATGCGTTCCGCACCAGAGTGGTACGACAACCCTGTCCTGGAAATCATGTTGTTGGACAATGGTGAACCTTCGAACTATGAAGAAGCGATGGCGGGCCCAGATTCCGACAAATGGCTGGAAGCCATGGAATCCGAGATAGGATCCATGTATGAAAATGAAGTATGGACTTTGACTGACTTGCCCGTTGATCGGCGAGCCATAGAAAATAAATGGATCTTTAACAAGAAGACAGACGCAGATGGTAATGTGACCATCTATAAAGCTCGGCTTGTCGCTAAGGGTTATCGACAAGTTCAAGGGGTTGACTACGATGAGACTTTCTCACCCGTAGCAAAGCTGAAGTCCGTCCGAATCATGTTAGCAATTGCCGCATTCTATGATTATGAGATATGGCAAATGGACGTCAAAACAGCATTCCTTAATGGTTATCTTAAGGAAGAATTGTATATGATGTAGCCAGAAGGTTTTGTCGATCCTAAGAATGCTGACAAGGTGTGCAAGCTCCAACGCTCAATCTATGGGCTGGTGCAAGCATCTCGGAGTTGGAACATTCGTTTTGATGAGATGATCAAAGCGTTTGGGTTTACGCAGACTTATGGAGAAGCCTGCGTTTACAAGAAAGTGAGTGGGAGCTCCGTAGCATTTCTCATATTGTATGTGGATGACATACTATTGATGGGAAATGATATAGAATTCTTGGAAAGCATAAAGGCCTACTTGAACAAGTGTTTTTCAATGAAGGACCTTGGAGAAGCTGCTTATATATTAGGCATCAAGATCTATAGAGATAGATCGAGACGCCTCATTGGTCTTTCACGAAGTACAAACCTTGACAAGATATTGAAGAAGTTCAATATGGATCAGTCCAAGAAGGGTTTCTTGCCTGCATTGCAAGGTATGAGATTGAGCACAGCTCAATGCCCGACCACGGCAGAATATAGAGAAAAGATGAGTGTCGTCTCCTATGCCTCGGCCATAGGGTCTATCATGTATGCCATGCTGTGTACCAGACCTGATGTAAACCTTGCCGTAAGTTTGGTAGGAAGGTACCAAAGTAATCCCGGCATGGAACACTGGACATCGGTCAAGAATATCCTGAAGTACTTGAAAAGGACTAAGGATATGTTTCTCGTGTATGGAGGTGATGAAGAGCTCGTCGTAAAGGGTTATGTTGATGCTAGCTTCGACACAGATCTAGATGACTCTAAGTCACAAAACGGATACGTGTATATTTTGAATGGTGGGGCAATCAGCTGGTGCAGTTGCAAGCAAAGCGTTGTGGCGGGATCTACATGTGAAGCGGAGTACATGGCAGCCTCGGAGGCAGCACAAGAAGCAATCTGGGTGAAGGAGTCCATTACCGACCTAGGAGTTATTCCCAATGCGTCGGGCCCGATGACTCTCTTCTGTGACAACACTGGAGCTATTGCCCTTGCCAAGGAGCCCAGGTTTCATAGGAAGACCAGGCATATCAAACGTCGCTTCAACTCCATTCGTGAAAATGTTCAAAATGGAGACATAGATATTTGCAAAGTGCATACGGACCTGAATGTCGCAGATCCGTTGACTAAACCTCTTCCTCAAGCAAAACATGATCAACACCAGAACTCTATGGGTGTTTGATTCATCACAATGTAACTAGATTATTGACTCTAGTGCAAGTGGGAGACTGTTGGAAATATGCCCTAGAGGCAATAATAAAATGATTATTATTATATTTCCTTGTTCATGATAATTGTCTATTGTTCATGCTATAATTGTGTTATCCGGAAATCATAATGCATGTGTGAATACATAGATCATAACATGTCCCTAGTAAGCCTCTAGTTAACTAGCTCGTTGATCAATAGATAGTCACGGTTTCCTGACTATGGACATTGGATGTCATTGATAACGGGATCACACCATTAGGAGAATGATGTGATGGACAAGACCCAATCCTAAGCACAGCACAAGATCGTGTAGTTCGTTTGCTAGAGCTTTTCCAATGTCAAGTATCATTTCCTTAGACCATGAGATCGTGTAACTCCCGGATGCCGTAGGAGTGCTTTGGGTGTACCAAATGTCACAACGTAACTGCGTGACTATAAAGGTATACTACAGGTATCCCCGAAAGTATCTGTTGGGTTGACACATATCGAGATTGGAATTTGTCACTCCGTATGACGGAGAGGTATCTTTGGGCCCACTCGGTAATGCATCATCATAATGAGCTCAATGTGACCAAGTGTTTGGTCATGGGATCATGCATTACGGTATGAGTAAAGTGACTTGCCGGTAAAGAGATTGAACGAGGTATTGGGATACCGACGATCGAATCTCGGGCAAGTAACGTACCGATTGACAAAGGGAATTGTATACGGGATTGATTGAATCCTCGACATCGTGGTTCATCCGATGAGATCATCGTGGAACATGTGGGAGCCAACATGGGTATCCAGATCCCGCTGTTGGTTATTGACCGGAGAGTCATCTCGGTCATGTCTACGTGTCTCCCGAACCCGTAGGGTCTACACACTTAAGGTTCAGTGACACTAGGGTTGTAGAGATATTAGTATGCGGTAACCCGAAAGTTGTTTGGAGTCCCGGATGAGATCCCGGACATCACGAGGAGTTCCGGAATGGTCCGGAGGTGAAGATTTATGTATATAGGAAGTCCAGTTTCGACCATCGGGAAAGTTTCAGGGGTAATCGGTATTGTACAGGGACCACCGGAAGGGTCCCGGGGGTCCACCGGGTGGGGCGACCTATCCCGGAGGCCCCCATGGGCTGAAGTGGGAGGGGAACCAGCCCCTGGTGGGCTGGTGCGCCCCCCATGGGCCTCCACCCGCGCCTAGGGTTGGAAACCCTAGGAGTGGGGGCGCCCCACTTGGCTTGGGGGGCAAGTCCCCCCCTTGCCCGCCGCCCCCCTTGGAGATCCCATCTCCTAGGGCCGGCGCCCCTAGGGGCCCTATATATAGTGGGGGGGAGGGAGGGCAGCCGCACCAAGTCTCTGGCGCCTCCCTCTCCCTACGTAACACCTCTCTCTCTCTCTCTCGTTGGAGCTTGGCGAAGCCCTGCCGAGATCACCGTTGCTTCCACCATCACGCCGTCGTGCTGCTGGATCTCCATCAACCTCTCCTTCCCCTTGTTGGATCAAGAAGGAGGAGACGTCTTCCCAACCGTACGTGTGTTGAACGCGGAGGTGACCCCACTATCTATCTTAGGGTTTTCAGGGTTTAGGGTGCGTGCAGTGGGGGTGGAAACAGAATAACCGCATTGCGTCCTGTCAAATCCTAGCGCGCAGCAATGCGGTAGCGCGAGGCCGAGCAGGGGGGAAGGACCCCCCCTCCCCTCCCCCTACGAGGCCGAGTCAGGAATGAGCCGGAGCAGGCGACGATGCGGTGTGCCGCGTCGTCGCATGCAGAGGCGAGTCCATCACATCCGTGACCCCACTATCTATCTTAGGGTTTTTAGGGTTTAGGGTGCGTGCGGTGGGGGTGGAAACAGAATAACTGCATTGCGTCCTATCAAATCCTAGCACGCAGCAATGCGGTAGCGCGAGGCCGAGCAGGGGGGTAGGGGGGTCGGGACCCCCCTCCCCTCCCCCTGTGAGGCCGAGACAGGAACGAGCTGGAGCAGGCGACGACGCGGCGTGCCGCGTCGTCGCATGCGGAGGCGAGTCCATCACTTCCGTGACCCCACTATCTATCTTAGGATTTTTAGGGTTAGATATGAACTTCATCTGTTTTTGTACTTGAACTTCTTCTTTTTTGTTTCTTTAGGGTTTATTTATTCTAATTCCTTTACTTCTTTTATTAGAGTACTTGAACTTCTGTTCTTTATTTTTTGAACTTCTTTTTCTCTTGTTTTTTTAGGGGCATATTTATGTATGTATGTTTCTTCCTTTAGTAGTGTATTTGCCATCTATTTTTGGTTTTGAGGATATCAGTTGTGTTGTTTTGTGATCTTATCTCGTTATAATAGATGCATTCAAATGGTGCATTTATTTATCTACACATGTATTTACTATTTTAGCTGTTGGGGGGGGGGTAAAATTGTAAATTCAGTGGCGCTGCAATTCCCACGAGAGAGATGCATTAAGTGAGTATCTCCCATCGCCACCATCTGTCAGAAAACCCCTCTGCCCCTCCCCGTGTCGCTCGCACTCTCTCCCCTCTCCGTCGCTCCGCTGTCTTCCTCGCCTCCAACTCCCCCCGATTTCTCCGCCTCTGTCCCCTGCCCTCATGCTGGAGTAACCGGCGCATGCCCCCGCTCCTATTTCTCCCCCACGCCCCACTCTCTCTCGCCCAGCCCGCTCACTTATACTCTGAAGCGAGGGCGGCAACTGCCTGCGCGGTTGCAAGGTGCGTGTGGCGTCATGGGGAGTGGAAGAAACCGGCGCGGATTCGTGCATGCGGGGGTCGTCTGGAGAGGTACAAGTGATGCCCCCCTCCTAATGCTTGCTTCTAGTTTCGCCAGATATATCGAGTCCGCCTCCTGTGTGCTCTCACGTCCACGTCCTACCCCCTTCTTCTGATGGTTTGGTGGGAGATTAGGTAGGGTTCTTGTGCGTGTGGTGGTTGGATTCCATTCCCCCGTGGTCAGATTTGTCTATGAGATGCTTGTGTGTGCTATTCTATCCGTTCAGAGATGAGTGGATTTCATTTCCCCTTTGGTGATTTCAGCATTCAGATGCATGTAAGAGAGGGTGTGGTGTGATGGTTGATGGCAAATCTGATGTATATAATTGTCTTAGTATTGTTGATTTCGAAGTCTAGATTGTGTCTGTCACATGCTATTTAGTTTATGGATTCTTTTTTTGTTTGTGCTTGCATATATGTGCTACTGTTCATGTTTTCATACTTGTTGATATGTTCTAGTTGTTTCATCCTAGGGTTTCATTTAGTTGTTTTTTGTATTTGTTGTATTATTTTCTACCTGCTAACTATATGCAATCAATCCCCTGTTTTTAGCAGGTTGTTCTAGTGTTTGGAGTTGCATTCGTCAAGGCGGTTGTGTTGTCATGGCTTCAAAACCTTCTCCAGGTATCTTAATGTAGTTGTATCTTGTATTTTAAATAGCATTATTCTCATATATGTCTGCCCATATCTTCACTTTGTATTCATGTTGGACTGCCATTCTTAATAGTGTGAACTTCTAGGAATGGTTATGTGTATGCTTTTTACCATTAGTTTGAGTTAGTAGAGTGTTTGCTTACTTTGTAGTTGAGGATTTTGCAGGTGAAACTTTTTCACCAAGTGTTGTTGGACTTCCCAGATGTTTCATTTTTGTAGTGTATATCTTTTTTTGTTATCATGTTGATGGTATTGATATTTAGTTTGCCTGTGAAATACTGTTTGTGGTCATGCTACATCTTTTTTATGTGCTACTTGCTTGGGTCACATAGTTGAACTTCTGGTTTTAATTATTGTTTGATTGTAATGAAATTTGGTTGAACTTCTGTTATGCACATTTTGTTTTACTGCTTTGTTATGTATCGTTGAACTTCTGGACATTCATGATATATGTAGTAGCCCCTCTGGTGTAGATTGTTTTTATATTTAGTTTGTAGATTTTTAGTTTGTTTCTTGTGTTTACTACTTTGTTAGGTATTGCTGAACTTCTGGGTATTGGACATTGTTGTAAAAGTAGAAGTTCCTTTGGTGTAGGATTGCGGATTAGAACTCAGCTGCCTTTTTACTTGCATTTTTAGTAGTTGGTGATGAGTTGAATAGTTCTAAAAAAATGCCTGCGATCAAGATGGAGCTTCAGAGGTTAATACTGATGCTCCAATATCTGATGCGGCTAAATCACCTATTATCCCTTTGACTGTGATTGCCGAGGTTGCTTCGAGCCTTGAGAATTTTTCAAGCCTCGAGGATCTTGCTTCTGCAACTCTTGCTTCACCTAGTAGGTGAAACCCCTTTTATTTTCATTTTAAAGTTTTGAGCCATGTTTTTTTAGCTTGTTCATGTCGTTTGTTTTTGTTTTTGTTCCTGACTTTTTTTATTTTTTGCTTTGATTTTTTGTGTTCTTTACAGATGTGTCCACAGAGGAGGAAGCTGTGAACACCATCAACGATGTTTTATCTGAGTTGGGTTTATCAGAAACCCCTGCTGCTACTGAGGAGGGGGCTCCGTCAGTCAAAAGTTGTGATTCCGTTCCGTATCCTTTGTGCTCTCTTCAGATGTCAGAGACGCAGTCGCAGTCTATTGATGGCACTGAACCTGTCACGCAACCCGAGGATGTGCCTCTTCAGCTTCTCCTAGAGGACCAACGTAAGAGGAAGAAGCAAGAAGATTTTGACAAGAAGAGGGCGGACCGCCTTGAGAAAGGTTCTGATGTTCCTGGATTTGTTCATGCGGCTGAGCTCACTATTGAGGAAGACGTGTCGTGTGGCAGTGATGGCACATTTGTCCCTGTTAAGAAGAAAATCAAGAAGATTGCTGCGAGGAAGCTAGTAGTTGGTGACGTTACTCCTCGGAGGAGCCCACGTGTTTCAAGGCCTGCAGAAGTTGTTGAAGATGAATTGTTAGGCCTTGGTGGTACGCCACGCCGTAGTCCTCATGTGCTTGCCACTACCGCGCCTACACCTTCTCCGCTTGGTGCTGGTGCATCTGGTAGGGGAAGAAATGCGGCGTGAAGCGCAAGGTTCCACTTGCAAAGGTCAACAAGGGTGTGAAGAAGCTTTCTCGTGTTAATCCAGATGACAAGGATGATGCTGATTTCAATGCTGATGATGAGGACGACGACAATGATGATGCTGCCGCTAATCAGGTATGAATGTCTCATGTTTACTCTTTTTTAGAGCATTTGTTGCTATTGCTGTAGTTTTATTGTTTTTAGCACTGCCTTGGCATACATAGCTGGCCTTCTGCTCCATATAGACGAATAAATTAGCCGACGTGCTTTGCGTTTATGGTATTTATGCCTTTGTGTACATAGTTGGACTTCTGGGTATATACATGAAGAAATTAGCTTAACTTGTTGGTATACATGTTTGATTACTGCCTTGGTATAGATGGTTGAACTTCTGCTTTGTAAATTTCCAACATTTTGAAAGCATCTTAACTTCTGGTCATACATGGTTGTACTGCCTATGTATAGATAGTTGGACTTCTCAGATGTAGTGCATATGTAGTCATTAGTGGAATTTTGGTGAAGGTTGTGTGTCTCATTGTTCTTCCTTTTTTCCTTGTCAATGTATGTTTTTTTCAGTATCAGCTTGTGCAGCGGCCTGAGAGGAGGAAGAGAGGAGGCAAAGCGCATGAAGAAGTTGGCCAAGGAGGAGTTGAGGCGAAACATTTTAACAAGACGGTTCGCTGCTCACTGAAAGAGGTCAAGACGTGTGCAGAAATGCTACAACTTAGGCACAAGATGAGGGTTATCAATGCTGGTTTTAGTTGTGTGTTTGACTTGAAGGTTGATTCCAACATTTCTCGTCCTTTAATGGGCAACATCTACACGAGGATTGACCCTTCAACCATGATTTTGGACATGGGTGAGGTGAACAAGGTTATACGTATTACAAGTGATGCTATTCACCATCTCTTTGGGTTCCCTCAAGGTAATCGTACCCCCCTAGGCCCTCGAATGATGGTTTCGATGATGCTCTTATGAGGTTGAAGGGAAATCTTGGGTATGCTAGGAGTGATGACATCAAGACAAAGGATTTGCGGAATATCCTCGCTGAACTTGTGAAGGATGAGACGAAGGATGATCTTGCTCTGCAGGTGTTTTACCTTATTGTTTTTATGAAGGTGGTTATCCCTGGAACGTCTACACGAGTGTCCAGGGAGGCAGCAATGGCCGAGAACCTTGTGTTTGAGGACATGGCAGACATGGACTACTGCCAGTTGGTTGTTGACGATATTCGAAGTGCTGTTGTTAGGTATCAGCAAGGTACTAGCAGAGGAAAAGCTGTCACAGGCTGTGCCATCTTGCCGCTTCTTATGTACCTGGACTGCCTTATCATTGGCAAGACGCCTAATATTGACTTGAGGACCCCTCGCATCAATTTCATGGATCAGGCCAAGCTTCTTGAGCTTGCTGCTTCTGACTTGGTCATGAAGGGTGATGATGACCCAGCCAACTGGGTGTTTGGGAGATTGCCTGTGAGTGTTTCTATGCATTATTCTTTCCTGTGTAGTTTAACTTGAACTTCTGGTATTGTCATGTATATTTTTTGTTCCCATGTTCCTTCATTTGTTTTCTGACGCGTTGACTTCTGTTTTTGTATGCAGTGGAAGACACAGGCTGAGGTTGTGTTCTTTAGGGTTATTGAACATCCTGTTCTAACTATGCCTCGTTCTGCCGGCCTAGGGAGTGGAACTTCCCCAAGATTTGAATTCTGCCGGGATGTTAATACCGGTGCCCCCCCTGTAGATCCAGGAGGTTCTTCTGCCCGTGTGAGTGTTGCAGGTGGCGTTTCTTCCGAGAATTTGTTTGAAGCTGCCAATGTTTCTCTGGTTAGGATTGACAGTCTTCTTGAAACTGTTTGTGGGGAGTTGACTCGTGTTCCTTCAACTGCTGAGCGTCTTAGTCGCATTGATGGGATTCTTCCTCCCGGACACGGATTTGATGTTGAGTCTTCGAAGGGGGTCTTATCTATTGAAGCTAAATTTCTTGAAGAGCTTCATCAGAGCACTTCCCACCTCCGGACTAGCGTTGGGCTGTTCAAGGAAATGCATGATGCTCATTGCAAGCCTTTTGAAGATGAGGCAAGTGTTGTTGTGAGATAGATCCAGAGGTAGGATTCTGTTCGTTCGGGTCATGAAGGAGGCCACGTGGAGCGTACCAAAGAGGTTTGTTTAGGTTGGCTTTTGATATTTCTTTGCAGTAATGTTTAATGTTAGCTTTCAGTTATTACTGTTTGTAGTCATAGGTGACCGTTATTGATTTCATGTGTCGTAAACCGTTTCTTTTTAGCACTAGTGTTCCTATGTGACCTTCTCTGTTTATATAACCTGAAACTTCAACTGCTACAACACCTGAACTTCCATGACTGGCCCTTTTTTGTTCCCTTCTGTATCATAGAGTAGTTTGATATCTGACCTGCTATTTTTACTGTATTTGGACTTCCATTATATGTCAATTGTGATAGCTGACCTTCTCTGATTATGTAATCTGAACTTCTTTTGACTAGGTATTTGTTTTCTACATGATTTTTTTGTAGGCTGTTGATGATGATGCTAGGGTTGAGGAGGATGTTTTACCTGTGCATGAAGCTGCTCCTGTGCATGAGGCTGCCCCTGTGCATGAACCAGCTCCCGCTAGTGGCGTAATAGTTGATGAGGTTCATGGAAGTGAAAATAAGGTACCATTTTTCTTGTCCATTTGTCTTGTTGCCCCTGAGACGGACTTGCTACCCCTGTGCATGAGGTTCAGTTAGCCCTTTGTAATGACTTCCTGTTTCTTTTTGCAGCAGGAGAATGATGATGTTAGTGTTCCTCCAGAGAAGTTTGCAGACATGTCCGTCTCAGGCACCAGCTGCTCCGACGGGGTGGTCCTGACTGAACCTCAGTCGTCCATTGGCGCTGAGGTTTCTGATGCTGAGCAGGGCAAGACAGCTGGATACATCATTTTGGAGAAAGATCATGTTGAGTCTGCTGTTGAAACTGGTGGTAGTGCTGCTGCAAGCCCGGAGAAGTCTCGTGCAATAGAGCCATCAGTTGATGTTGATGCTGTACAGGCACAACCAAAAGTTTTTCTTGTTTCAGATTCTCTAGTTGCTCCAGCTGCTGCTGGTGTCCTTCCCGACGACGCTGCAATGTCTACTGGAGACGACGATGAAGATACTGAAAGCAGTAGCTATGGAGAGGAGGTTGATCATTCCAGTGCTGCCACTGGTCTAGGCAAGGATCCATGAAGAGAGGAGGATGTTTTTCTCTTCTTTCCCCATCCCCCCCTCTTTGTTGTTTGGTTTAGTATATGATATCCCCTGTGAACTGCCTGTGTGGTCTAAGTTGAACTTCTGGTTTTGTTGTTTGTCGTGTGAGTTGTAAAGAATGTTAAGTGAACCTGTTTTCTATGTGGGTGAATGTTTGTAATGAATGGGTTGTGATGTGTATGATACTGTGGTTTTATCTTTTCTGATGTAGCAGCTGAGATGTGCTTATGTTTTGAATGTTTGTGCTTGAATGTTGGTCTTAATTGAAACTGTCGTGAATCTATGTGCTTTGAGTGTTGCTGTTAATTGCTATTTTCTTTTTGGTGAGTAGATAGCGACCTTGCTGTCGTCCGAAAGAAGGTTGATGACTTTTATTATAGTGTAACTAGGCTTAGGAATGATCATTCCAAGAGGTGAGTGCAGCTGTTCAATATTTACATCATTCAGGCCCCCCCTGTGAATTGCTTGTGTTTTCATACCTGAACTTCTCAACTATATGTACCTGAACTTCTTATTTTTCACTTCTCTGGTGCTGAACTTCTGGCCTCTTTTTATACCGTACTGTCTGTTTGTGATATAGTTGAACTTTTGTGCTAACATGTGTTATGAACTTCCTGAGTTCCTGCTGCTGAACTTGTTTTACTTTCTATTTGCTTGTTTTAGATCAATGATTATGCTCCAAAACAAGGAGTGTGAAACTTCTGTTGAAGATGTTGCAATATCTTTTGGTCCTTGTGGAATGCTTTGATCTAATGTGGCTGAGTGTGCCCTCTACTGTCTACGTGCGAAGTACCAGGGATCGGATAAACTCATCGTGCCGTATTGGGTTTGTGTAAGTCAACCATACAGTGATTTTTGTTCTGTTTTGTTCGTTACCATTTTAGGTAAAACTTGTTTGTCTCATTTTTGTATTTATTTCATATGTTGGTGTTGTCTGCATTATTTTAGGACAAGATTTTCAGAGGTCAATTTGATTCCTGTGTGAGGAAGTACTTCATGGCGAGTGGTCCAGATAGCATGGATGCACATGATTCGGTATGCAATATCTTGTTCTTTGCCTCTGTATTAGTTTTGCAGTGTGATCCACTGTGTTAATATTTGTTTTATTTTTCTTTTTACCGTTCTGATATTAATTATCAGTTTTTAATGATTCATGTGTTTATGATGCTTCAGGTTGTTTTCCCCACTTTTGACCCGCCTGAAATTCCTGCTTCCATGGGTGGTGTTGGTCATTGGGTTTCAATATTTCTTGACCTGAAGAATTCAAGGTTCAGCTTCTCAACTCCTATTATGGACCAGGAGATGAATGTGCGGTACACCTGTTTCGGCGGATGACCGACAACATCAAGAAGCTTTGGAAGGATGCCAGCAACGACAGGGAGACACCCTTCAGTCCTCTTACCATCGACCATTTCCCTCTGGATTGGTTTGATGTCCCCCAGCAGCAAAACAAGTATGAGTTCCACTTTTTCTCCTTATCACATCTGTTTCACTGTAGTTGTACTTAAGCTGCGACGTGTTTAATTCGTTGGCTTTTTTCTGTTCTAACACTATTCTTTTACTTCATTTGATGGCAGTATCGACTGCGGATTCTTCATGCTTACGAATGTTAATTCGTATCATGACGGGGTTATTGCAAATTATTCCCATGAGAATATCAGGGATATCAGGAAGACGTGGCTGTACTCAATCACTTCTTCTAACCTGTTTGAGACAAACTTCCAAGCTCTGTTTGGCCACTACACATGTAAGTATTTGGAACTTGGACTGCTTACCTGCACTGCATCATTTATTCTACGTGAACTTCAATTTTTTCTCTGAACTTGGACTTCTGCTTGAGATCTGGCTAGGCTGCTGGTTTCGGAAGGAGAGGAGCATTTTATTTGTACATGAAATTCATTTCTATCTTTTTTTTAATTTTGCTTGTGTGTTTTGTTTCAGTAATTTCTGTCCTTTTCCATTGCTTAAATGGACATGAGCATTTTCTTTTCTAATTGAACTTCAGAGATGATGCCTTTCTATGGTTTTTGTTAGCTGTAGTTGAATGATTTCCAGTTCATCGGTTTATCTTGAACTGTGCCTCTGGTTGTGCCTGAACTTCATTTAGTTTTTTTACTGCAACTAATTTTTTAGGTCAGCTTGAGTAGTAACCATGTCATCTTTATTAGTTGGACTGCACATTGTGATGTTCCTGAACTTCAGTTGTTTTTAATGGTGATGTTTTCTCTTCCTTTTTTCTTTGACAGTGGAACCGTTGGAGTTGACCGATTACCACTACTCATTCCTCGGGTCACAGGAATACCAGCCTAGGGAGGAACCAATGAGTATAGCTCCGGTAGAAGATGATAGACCTCGGACCCTTATTCCTTCCAAGTTGGGGAAGCAGGCTGGTGGTATTCGTGGTACTCCAAAAACCCCTTGCTACAGGAAGGCTGATGTAGTCGAAGCAGCCGAAGCAGAAGTGATTTCGTCCGATGATGATTTTGAGAAGATTTCTTACCCGAAGAATGGTAAATCTGCTGCTGGTGCTGTTGCTGGTAGAGGTGGGAAGAATGTCGTCATCACCAGGAGGAAACCGGCAGTTGAGTCTGGGAACATAACTTCCTCCAAGAGAGCATCAAGATTGCCCTTGAAGTGGCGTTCTCCTGTCGCTCCCCTGAAAAAATACAGTTACCCTCATCTATCCGAGGCCCGGAAGTTGAAACCATATGTGCTGAGTAAAGACGGTCTGGAGAAGTATTCTGAGTGAGTTTTCTTCTTCTTTAACTTTGTTGCTGCCAGAGATGCTACTTTGTGTCTGAAACTTCTGTTGTTGTATAGTTTGTGGGCTTCTCTTCATTTCTCCCTTGCCTTGGAGTTATAGTGTCTGAACTTCTGTTGTTGTATTGTCTGAACTGCCGTTGTTGTAGTATCTGAACTTCTGTTTTATGTCTCCTCTTTGCCTTTTGAGTTATAGTGTCTGAACTTCTGTTTGTTGTTGTATCTGAACTTCTAATATATTTTTACCATCCTTTTGTATTCTGCAGGACAAGCTACTGCATGTTTACCATCCCTGCGAATGTGATTGACCTCACAGGACGTGTCCTTTATACGCTTTTCAGTGAAGGGCAGCAGATGGAAGGAGACATAATGGATTATCTCATAAATTTGTGGAAGGATAAGCCGAAGACCTCTGAGATATTCACTAGTGTTGATAGGGTTGTACTTAGTCCCTACTTCATACAGGTTTTAGTTCTTTGCACCCTTATATCCTTCTTTTTGCCTTAGTTTTGTTGTAGTGGCATTTGGGAGGTGTTTTAATTATGTTTTTGTGAATGCACAGTACTGCATGGAGTATGATTTCTTCGGTGCAACAGTTCCAAAGTTTGATGCAAAAAAATCTGCTGGTCTCCTCCCAATGTTTGTTCGCAAGGAAGAAGACCTTCTTAACGCAAAGCTGGTTAGTTTTTCATAACTCTTGCTTTTTTTAATTCCATGTGCATCCTTTTGCTGAGTTTGTCAGGAAGTTTTTGTTCATGCCGGTTCTTCAGTACATATGCTTTTATAGTTTGTGTTCACTGGTCCTTTCATTCTTGGTAGGTTTTCTTGATTCTATTCAAGCCAATTGGCACAATGGCGCACTACAGTGTGTACGTGGTGAATAGATATCGTGGGAGCATTGACATCCTTGATTCACTTCCTTACGATAATATGAAAACGTCGCGAACGAGTTTCCACGAGGACTGCCAAAATATCGTGAGTGTTTCTTAGCCTGAACCTCCTTTCACATTCTCTTGTTTGACACGAAGTTTATTATGCCTTGTGTTGACAAAATATGTTGCTGTCTCTGTTTTGGTAATACTGGTTGAACTAACTATCATTTAGAAGTTGAACTTCTGCTATTTTGTTTAGGTGGATCTTATGCAAGTGTCGCTTTTTTATGTACCTGAACTTAACTATTTTGGTTAACATGTTTTTGACTTCATCTAATTTTGTTATTTCTGACAGATCAAGAGATTTGTTGGGTTGCTCAAGGAGGTGTACGGCAAGGCTGCGTACAAGGCGAGCAAGCAGCCTAACTAGGTGACTATTGCAAAGAGGCCGACTTTCATTGATGTTTCGAAGCAGAAGAGTAATGATTGTGGTTTCTTTGCTGTGAAGTTCAGCTCTTCGTATGATGGCGATGAGATCGTTGAAGATTTTGGTGATGTGGAAGTATGTTCTGTCTTTTGTTCTTGTCTCATCATCCTTTGATTTTTCTTGTGTGTTTTTGCTGAGACGATCCTGCTGTGTCTTCAGATATCCGCTACTGAACCATCGTTTCACCTTTCTTTTGTTTGCAGGCTGCTGCAGATGACTGGAAGGCTGAGTTCATGCACACTCTGATTTTTAGCGAGAAGAATGAAGTCATGCGTTCAGAGCTCCCTAAAGAGATCCAGTCCTTTGGCCCGTGAATTCGAAGCATTAGTTTCATTGTAGATTTGATTTCACACAAATTTTTAGGTTTGATAATGATTGGAACAATTCTGTAAAGATTTGGTTGTAAGAATGTTTTAGTGATTTGTGTATCTATAGGTGCAGCAGCACTATTTACTTATGATATTGTGGACAAATGTATTTGGTGTGAAGAATGATTTGGTTTTTGTAAATTTCAATGTACTGCGTCATTTTTTCAGTATCCATGTGTTGAATGTTTTTTGCCCCAACAGATGTACCTGAACTTTTGCCTCGGTTTTGGTTGAACTGCTTGATTTTTTGTGTTGTTTATTTTTGGCCCCCCCAACATATGATCGTAGACTTGAACTTCTGCTTTGAGATGTGGCTATGCTGTTGGTTTCAGATGGAGAGGATATTCTGTGTTGTGTAATGTATTGGTAATTTTCAACCCAACCAATATGTATGCTTTTGCGTAGAATCTATATTTGTTTTTTTTGTGTTTTTTCAAGTGCGAATGTATTTCATATGTAACTTTGTGCAGAAATATTGTTGACGTTTCTTTATCTTTTGTCGGCATTGTACATGAACTTCTACACTTATCCAAGCAGAACTTCACATTTGAACGTGTTGTCTTAGGCTTGCTAACCTTAATTTATGCGGCGAAACTTTATTTTTTAAGCATATTTTTTCCTACATCGATTTTACATACCAGAACTTCTTCTGTAAGCTGACCTGAACTTCAAAACTGTATGACTATTTGTTGGTTGCTCTTTTATGGAATACAACACGAGCACCTCCTGCCATAACATACCAGGACTTCTGCAGTAATATAACTTGAACTTCACAATGTATGTTTTTCATGTTTGTTCTTGCTTGCAGTTTCATGCAATACATCACCAGCACATCACTTCCTGCCATAACATACCAGAACTTCTGCAGTAATATTACTTGAACTTCACAGTGTATGTTTTTTCAATTTATTACTTCTTGCACTTTCATGCAATATAACACCAGCACATCACTTCCTCTCATAACATACCAGGACTTCTGCAGTAATATTACTTGAACTTCACAGTGTATATTACCAGGGGATGACATAATGTTCTGTACATTGACATGACATAAGTTTGCATTGTGTTAATTGACCTATTCTAACTGTTCATGAGCCTTGCGCTCCTCCTAGGCTTTGGTGGTAGAGGTTTTTGCTTGACATGTACCTCTTTCTCTTCATCGTCCTCTTCCTCTTCATCGTCGTCTTCCTCTTCATCGTCGCATTCCACTTCCTCTTCTTCTTCCTCTTCTTTGACGGTGTCTTCATCTTCGTCTTCCTCTTCATATTCCACCACTTTCTTGTTGTTGGCTCTAGGTCTTGCTTTCTGTTTCTTCCCTGGCATTTTGCTCGTCTTTTCAGCATCTGCGCGCTTCGGGCATGTTCTTGCATTATGTGGTTCATACTCCTTGCATATGCTACAAAGTCAGCTGCTTGCTTTCTTTGGGTGTGGTCCCTTCTTTTGTTCCCTAACTCTGGGCTGCTGTTTTTGAGATTTGGGTTGCTCGACCTCCTCAACATTGTTTCTTTCCAAGAGTGTTGGACATGTCAGCTTGTTGTGTTCCGCAACCTGGTTGCACACACTGCATTTCCTGTGTCCAAGTGGCACTCCGTTCTCATCGAGCACGACGACTCTTCATGCAGGTGGTGCCTTTATTTGAGCTCTCTTGTCACTTTTCTTTGCTGCAGTAATTTTCTTCCTACCCTTTGTTTGAGAATACAGCGGCAATTTCATCGTCTCTTACTATCGCTGCTCCATTGATTGGCCATCACCCTGCTTGCATTGGTTGGCTTCAGCGGCGGCGTTGAGCATTTCAGCTGCATAATAATGAAGGTCATGTTCAATTTCAGTGTCCTCTTCAGCCATCCTTTCGTCAGCATCCGCTTGATTTGCTGAATGTATTGCATCAAGCTCTTCCACAAGCCTCTTGAGAACATAGTAGGCTCTGTCATATTGCTGGTCACATCTCATCGCTTTCTTGTTAACCATCAAATTCAGCTGCAGCAAGATGTCTTGCTTCGATAGCCTTGAGCTGCCATCCGATTCGGTTGTGTTGTAGTCCCTTGTATCAAAGGTTGGTTGTGATCTTGCAGTCTTTGTGTACCGTTTGAGGATATACTTGTTTGAAAAAATTTCAGGCTTGAGGTAGTCCAGTATGTTCATGGTGTGAAGGAAGAACAAGCCTGCATTTTGTGATGAATGTAGAATAAATAGTTTGTGAGCCAGCAATGAGTTTCATAATTTTTGATATGATACTACTAGTCTAGCTATTTAATGAGTTTGTTTTTTTGCTCACATGTGTGTGTCCAGAGCTTGCATTCACACTCGTATATTTCATTCTCTGGGTCAGCTACAACATGGAATTCATGCTTTGACCAGGAAAATATTTCTTCATCATCATGGCCAGGCTTGTTGTGGTAGTACACAAGGTACTTAGTGGGCTCTGCTGTACGCTTTGCGCGAAATAGCGTGGCCTTTCTCATCCTATTCCTCATCTTGGTGTACACGGCTCTCGTGTACTTGATAGACATGTCTTCCTCGTAGCCGTAAGTTGTTTTTGTCACAGGATTGGTCTGCACATGTCAAAAAGTGAGATATTAGTCGAAGCAGAGTCATGGGTTTCATTCTTTTAAATTCAAAGTGCACATGTTGAAGGTAAAACAGAACATGATGGGGGTGTTTTGTACTTGTCATCATACCATGCTGGTCATTATTTGCTCATTCTCCTTCTGCATCCGAGTTTGTATGCAAGCATTGACCCGCCTAGCAAACTTGTGTAGGTTATGGGTCCCCTTGACAAAACGTTTCTTTAGCACGTGGTTCATGCTCTCGCTTCATTGTGTGGAAGTCATTCTAGCACAGAAAATGTTCTTGTAATATGCTGAAATCCACATCTTCCTATCACTCCAGAGCTGCATCATCATCTGGTCGTTCTCCAGGTTGTATTTGTGCACGAGTTTAGCCCAGGCATCTTCAAACTCCGTTGGCATCAGCGGCCAGTTTAAAATAGCTGTGAACTCCTCTTTGAATGTTTTATACTTTTTATACAGCAACGCGAGGTATTCCCTGTACTTCTTCATGATGTGCCAACAACATATCTTGTGGACGGTGTTTGGAAATGATTGTGGTATAGCTTTCGCCATCGATGGGCATTAGTCTGCATGAATTAAAAAAAATGAAACTTGATTCTTTTTTTGTACAAGTACATGGTGAACTTATGTTGTACAAGTACTTGAACTACACATCTTGGTAGTATGGTATCTAAGAATGTCACATGTATTTTTTCTTTACAGCAGTGTTGCTGAACTTCTGTGGTACCAGTGCTTGAACTTCACAGTTAGTAGTAGGACAAGCTAGTAGTGTCACAATCAAAATTTTTCTTAAAGCATTGTTGTTGAACTTCTGTGGTAGCAGTGCTTGAACTTCACGTAAATAACTATATTTTTTTGAACATGCTACATATATTTATCTTACAGCTTTGTCCTTGAACTTCTATGATTCATGTATTTGAACTTCACATTCATAACTAATTTTTTTCTAAGCATGCGACAGATAATTTTGCTTTCTTTGTACTGCTAGTTGGACTTCTGTGCTAACAGTGGTTGAACTACATTCTTTACATTATTTTCAGACAAAACCAATGTACCCAACACAGACCCATAGACTGAAAAGATGATGAAACTTGAAGAGTTTTTTTAACTCACCTGTTAGAATGCAAGTTGGGTGCTTGTTGTTCATGCACCGTAGAAATGTATCGAACAACCACTTGAATGACTTTGCATCTTCGTCTCTTATCAGGGCAACAACAAATATCGTTGACTGCAAGTGATGGTTTGTTCCAACAAACACTCCCAGGGGCATATGAAATTTGTTGGTCTTGTAAGTTGTGTCAAATGTTATGCAATCACCAAAGTCTTGATAGGCTCCTCGGCAGCTTGCATTGGACCAGAAAATGTTTTTAATTGACTTGTCCTTGTCCACTTGGATGTCATAGAAAAACTCATCATCTATTGCCTTCATGTCTTTGAAGAATGAAACAAGTTTCAATACATCATCCAAATCATCTTTCCTTGCATTCATGGCTTTCCTGCAAATCACATGCAAACATGCATTTTGTTTATTTTTTGCTAGCAAAGGGTTGTGAGCTAGGATGCTATTTTACATTGCAGTATGTGGGTGTTTGAATACTTACTGGTTTAGCAGGTCTCGTCTGGTCATGCTTAGGAAGTAGCTTCCATCTTCATTTTTAGATAGCATGGACATGATTGTTGTGTGCTTGACATCATGGTACTGCAGGAGCTTTACGTACTCCAAAATAGTGGGGTCATAATTCTTGTGTGAGTGCAAGAATACCAACATGTCATCAGTTTGCATGAGTTCATGATTATGATTGTACTCAATGTCCACTGCCACGCATGTGTCATCCTCCTGCACCTTCACCCTCATTCTTGCATCGCAGCCCGTCCTATGGGATGTTTTGTTTCGCTTCCTGTTGGCCTCTGAAACAGAAGATGTATGTATCCCTTGGATGGCACAAACAAAATACTTGTGGTTGTCATTTCCTCCCGTCTTCTTGATTCCAAAACCAGCGTGTCTGGCGTATCTATTATAAAATTCCCTTGCTTTCTCTACATCTTTGAATCGCATCTTTAGTCTTGGTATTAGATAATTGGGTAGATCTGGCGTCTGCAGAAAAAGAAAAATAATAATCCAAACAACACGTTAAAATGCATTTTATGAACTTGTTATCCTGGAGGGAGCAGAAATTTTGCAGATAAATCAAGATGCGTATATAAATATTTTTTGTTTCACTTACGTGCATGTATGATCGCAACTCCGCCCGTGTCGGCTGCTGTCCCTCTGGGATGGGGCATGGCAGAGTAATCATAGCAGGATGCAGCAGTGGATCACGAGGAGGAAGGAGGGCTGAAGATGGCCTCTCTCTTGTTTGCGTCCTTTTTGCTTGAGGTGGTTCTGGAGGTATTGCGATCCTGGTCTTGGTTTGCTCTTTTGTTTTGTGAAGTGATCCATCTACCTTATGCCCCGTACAATTCTGACTTGTAGCAGTAGCAGGATCCAACGGTGGTAGTGTGCAGAGCACTCTCCTCTCTGTGTGTGTTGCTGTTGAATTTGTCCTGGGATCCGGTTTAGTTGCTTCGCTTTGGCATTGATGAGGCACACCAGGATAACCTCCAGAGTTACACGCAGGACTTGAGCTAACCCCCCCTCCATCGGCGTGCTTGGGAGTCTGCTGGTGGATACAAAGAATCCGCGGGGGATTTTCGGCGTCACCCAATTAGGTGGAGGCGCAAACTTGTGCGGATAGGGTTGTGACCCAGCATCTTGTAAGTATCCGTGTGTTTCGGGTGTCATCAATTTTTGGTCTGGAGCAGGTTGGTAATGCTGTTGGTGCGTTTGAGGTATGACCCATTGAGGGGGTGGTGCAACGCGTACAGGCTTTGGATTGTGTACTTGTTGCTGGGAACTTCTAAGCTTCTTCATGCGTCTCTCGTCTTGCTGACATAAAAGAAAAAAATGTCTATTAGCACACAAGTTATATATGCCTATACCTTTGTAACTGAACTTAGCATTATTCACAGCCTGAACTTCTCATATAAAAGTGGTGAGAGCCATCACACTATGCACTGAGCTGAGCATCTGCCAATACCTTTGTACCTGAACTGAGCACCCTTCACAAAATGAACTTCACACATCCTGTTTTTTAATTCAACAATATTTGATTACTTATATGTACTTGAACTGAGCACTGTCCACAACCTGAACTTCTCGTTTTGCAAAGGGGAAATACTGTCTACAGTTAAAAAACCTGAACCTTCATGAGTTTTGAATGGTTGGACTGCTAGTGCATACCAACCTGACCTTCATGTCATATCACATGCATGTTCTATTTTCCTTTTATTTTTTTTGCACAGAACCAGATACATACCAATCTGAACTCTAGCACACTTACTAGTTGAACTTCACATGGCTTTTCCACATGTGAATGTGAATGCAGGCAGATTTTATAGTGTTTGTAGCCTGGACTGAGGCTCACACACTACCAGAACTTCACATGGCTGTAAGCAAATAACAAACCAAAGGAAGGAAGAAGTTCAACCATACCCTGGCTAGAAGTTCGGCCAACCTTTTTCCAGCAGTTGATAGGCCACCTTGAGAAAAATTCATCGTGGAGGTAGGAGAGGAACCGCATGGCAATCCATGTCTTGCAGGGGGCGCGAAGTTCATCTGCACGAAGCAAGAAGGTCAGAGAAGGCAAGATTGAAGAAGAAGGCAAGATCAGGGAGGAAATTCATATACTGTTCTTAGATTTGAAGGTGCCGCCGATGCAGCCTCCGCCGCCGAGATGCTTCCTTGGGTGCGCTGTTCGCCGTAGGTTGCGCCTTGGCCGTCACGAGCACTGCCAAGACATCTGCCGGTGACGATGGACCGAGGATGAGGCTTCCGAAAGTCCATGGCGGCCGTTCGCCACAAAAATCCGGCGGCTTCACCGGCTTCGCCGGCTCCAAGCGACGCAGTCTCCCTCGCGCCGGCATCCGCCGTCGCTCGCTCGCCCGCGTCGACGGTCGGGCAGGAGGTGGAGTCGGAGGGGGCGGAACTCGATCCGGTCGGCCAGGATCTGGAGAAGGAAGGGAGGCGCTGGATCCGGCGGATTTTTGGCGGCGAATCACGACGGAGATCGAGGGGAGGAGCGGCGAGGAGGGGGGTTGGGGAGGGGCGGCTCGATCGGGATCGGGGTCCATGTGGGATTCTGTCGGGATCGAGGTCCAGGTGGGATTCTGTCAGGCTAGGCTGGCAGTCCAGGGAAGTTCGGGAACCTGTCTTCGGGCCCTATATAGGGCTGCTGTGATCCAAACAAATAACTATTCTATAGACATATATATATATAGACACACACACACATAAACACTATTCTGATCACGGGATCAGAATAATATTCTGATCACAACATGAACTTCCTGAGTAACGCGCCTGACCTTCCCCGAATACTAGGTTGAACTTCAGCTAAAAGGTGTCCAAATGGGGCTTGCGATATACCGCTGGAAAGCTATGGACATCAGTATCATGACCCAAGTTAAATTTTTGGCAAAATGTAAGCGGTTTAAGAGCAGTTTTGAAAACCGTTTTTTCTTTCATACAAAAAATGTGAATCGTATTTTCGATCACATTTTTAAACCGTTTATCAGAATGAGGCAAATAATATGGCGTTGGAAAGCTGCTGCAAAACCGCTCCTTCCATATGTTGAAAGTTTTCTCTAATTCCCTACGGTTAAAGAGTAATTCAGAAAATCATAGAATTTCGCAAACCAAACAGCCGAGTTCATTTTTTCGATGCCATTTCTAAACGGCTAATCCAATTGAGGCAAATAATATGGCGTTGGAAAGCTTATGAAAATGCGCTACTTTTTCATGTTAAAAGTTTTTTCTAACTTTGAACAGTTTAAAAGTAATTTAGAAAACGGTACAACTTCCACCGAGTTCGTATTTTTGAGCTAATTTTTTAACCGTACGTCCAAATGCAGCAAATGATATGGCGTTGGAAATCTTGAAGAAATGCAAAACTTTTTTGTATATATTGTTTCTCCTAATTCATTACGGTTTTATGTCAGTTTTGAAAATGGCTAAAAACGTATTTTTGCCGTAATTTATACAAACTTTATCGGAATGGGGCAAATAATATATACCGCTGAAAAGCTACGGAAAATTTGAAACTTTTTCATGTTGATGGTTTTCTCTGATTCCTAGCCGTTTTCAAGTAATTACGAAAATGGCGAGATCATTCGTTCTGCCTTTATCGCGAAACAGATTCTTCGAAAATGCACCGCGTGAAGAACCTGAACTTCTCGGCGCGTGTACCTGAACTTCACTCTGTTTTTCACGTGATTTTTTTTGCTCGTAGCTCTCCATCCACTGCTCGTAGCTCTCCATCCACTCACCAGACTTGAGCAAGTGATATACCGGTGGAAAGCTGCCGTAAACACGCAACTTTCCCGTGTTAATCGTTTTTTCATACTTGCGACGATTTTAAAAGTTTTTCATCTCCAATTCATTCACTATAGTAGTTGAACTTCCTACTGTTTTCACGTTGAACTTCTATGATGTATTTTCGTTTGTAATTTTCTCATCCATTTTCATCAGTGTTACACAAATGATATTTCTTTTGTACAAACCTCTCTCACAATAATTTTTTATATTTTCTCTGAGGGAGGCCTTGAACTTACACAAATGATATTCCTGTCGTTTTGAAGTAAATTAGAGAAATGACGAGATCATGATTTCTGACTTCATTGCGAATGGAAACGCACTGCGTGAAGTAGTTGAACTTCTCGGACATGTTTGTTTGAACCTCACTCTGTTTTTGACGTGCTGATTTTTGCACTACGTGAAGTAGTTGAACTTCTGAGGCATGTTTGTTTGAACTTCACTCTGTTTCACTTTAATTTTTTTATTCTTATATGAAATACACACCATGTACTACGTGAACTTCTGGTTATTATCACTTTGAACTTCTCTCTAGTTTGAGATAATTATTTTAAAACACAAAAAACAACATTTTTTGTATTTTTGGACATCTAAATACACGGTGAACCTCTCTCACAAGAATTTTTTGAACTTTCCCTCGCCGAGCACTTGAACTTCTAGCAACCATTTTTTTGGGTTATGAGTTGTTTTTAAAAATGGAAAAAATGGCGTTGTGTTTTTTTATTTTTTGAACCGGTAAATCCTAGGTTTCAATAAACTCCAAACTTCTCTGTTATTTCAATTTGAACTTCACCTTTTATATTTTGAGTAAAGAATTGTATTCGATTTTTATACGGCAAAAATCGAACATGGAAATACGCTGTGAACCTCTCTCTTAAGAATTTTTGAACTTCACCGGACAGAGCATTTGAACTTCTTTCAACAAACCTTTTAAGCTTTTATTTTTTCTATACTTTTATTCTCACCTGAAATGCATTTCTTGCAGTGCTTGAACTTCTCGTTGTTTTCACTATGAACTTCTATCACATTTTTGTGTATATGTGCAATTACACGCAATTAAATGTCGAACGCCATTTTTTGCCATTTTAAAACATGTAATTGGAGGTCGGACGTCCCGCAATATAAATTCTGAACAGTGCACGGAGATGCACGTGAACTTCTTGCAACAAACCTCAGTTTTTTTAATATACATTGAACTACTCCGTTAATTTAGTTTGAACTTCTTGGTTTTATTCTTTTAATAATGAGAAAAATCTGAGGTTTTAATATACATCAAACCATTCTATTATTTAAAATTGAACTTCCTAGTTTTTATTTTTGCTAGGAGTTTTTTTAATAAACATCCAACTGTTGTGGTATTTGAACTTGAACGTTTTATTTTATTTTTTAGAAACAAATACTTTTTTATTTTTTAATAAACTTCATACTTCTCTATTTTTAAAATTTGAACTTCATGGATTTTTTGTATGTTCGCCTCTTTATTTTTGGATACCCAATGTGTGTGTTTTTGCCGTAAGCCAACATATCGGCAGAGAATATGAACTTCACATCAACCTTTTTTTTGTCTTCAAGAAATGCTTGCTTGTTTTTTGCTGTTAATTTTGAACATCTATGCTCTATTTTTTTGTAATGCAGTAATAGTAAAATTAAATTGTGATTGCTGATCAAGGACCGTAAACAAGATCACTGGAT
The DNA here is from genome assembly GCF_056163025.1 of Triticum urartu. Lineage (NCBI taxonomy): Eukaryota > Viridiplantae > Streptophyta > Magnoliopsida > Poales > Poaceae > Triticum > Triticum urartu. Next base: position 261,227,480 of record NC_141873.1, read on the forward strand.
GAAACAAGATCAGATTTTGTTCAAAGACTATTGAACGTCAAAAAAGTGAATACTTGGAAATAAAAATCAAAGTGTGTGTAGAGGAGAGTTAAACTTGAACTTCTCATCCACCCATACTGTTCCTTCCTTTTTTCATACAATTACACATGGATGCATCCCGGGCCTACAGATGTTGGTGCACTTCATCTTTTTTTACTGAAGAAGAATACAAGTGGACTGATGAGATATAGTTCTTTTAAAATCAAATGTCGTTAAAAGGAACACCATGTTCAGAATTACAATTGTCTTCCCGAAGAAAAGTGTAAATGTCTTACTCTTTTTTTAATAAACATTGAGCCCTACTGGAAACACTCGTGGAAGAAGATGCGGAGGAGGCCGGTGGCGAGCGTGGCCTCTTGCCGGAGCGCCGCCTGTACGTTCTAGCCTTCGTCATCGTCATCGTGCTTCTCTCCCCGGCGTTGTCCCTCCCTCTAGACATCGATGGCTTCCACTTGGCGATGTGCCCGCAGCTGGAGAGCATCATGTCGTCCTCTAAACTTCACAAAATTTATCTTTTCCATCAAATTTTCTGAATCCGCAGACACACATGCCCGCATTATTTCCATATTTGTGTGCTGCCATAGTGCTTGCTCCACAGCCCCTGCAACTCAATCAGTCAACACAGTGAAGTTCAGTTAACAAGCCCATTGTATACATGAAGCATCAACTTACCTGATTAATGGACGTGACTATTGGCCCTTTGTAGCTCAAGAATAGTTGGTTGATTCGTCAACATAGTTATTCATCAATCTAATCAAACAACTTCACTAGTTAGATGAAGATGGGGATAGGTTTCATGAACATCAAAAGAAAACTGCTCTGAAGGACAAAACAAACACATGAGAATAACTGCACATTAGGATTCTGAATGCTCCTCTATTTGTAGACCAAAGGAAGTTCATAAAAATCCCTAGACGGACGCACACACACCAGTGCATGAACACACTTATTAGCACGTACATCTCAGTTCATCACACAGTTAATTCTTTCTAACAATATATTGACTGAATTATCGAATCAAAGCTCAGAATGGGATTCTCTTGATGCAGGTACAGACCCAAATGTTCATGCTTTTCTTTAAGACACTAAGTTAAATAGCAGAGAAGCATCCATACCAACAATATTGAATTGCAAACAATATTGTAGAAACAGACATGAGAGTTACCTGTCGCTTGAAGGAGTAGAGTTGATCCGGAAACAGTGATTCACAGGTTCAAGCAAGAGACGATGGGAAGGTCGATCAGAAGCCCTGAAGAAGGTCACGCACGAGGGATGCCAACGCAGGAGGTGAAGATGCCAGAGTTGAGGAGCATGGTGTGCTGTGCTACAGGCCCTGCCGATGGCGCAATGCCCCTAGGCGATGGCTTCGGGGAGCAGGGGTGCTGGTGCAGTGGGCGGCGGATTATGGGGAGAAGGGCGGTGGAGCTCGGGAAGAGTCCGACGGAGTTCGCTCGGGGCCGAGACAGTCAGGCAGTGGTTGGTTTGATTTGGCCAGGAAGAAGATCAGGCTGACCAGGGCGGCGCGGTGGAAGAAACAGGGGCAGAGGGAAGGCCGCGTCGGAGGGGAGGGAAGGTCGCGATGGAGTGCATGGAAAGTCAGGCCGGAGGGGAAGTTTGGGGCGGGTGGAAGGGAGGTACTCCGGGCAGAGGGCAGGCGAGGTGGTCAGGGCGGAGGGTGGTGGTGGAGGTGGTCGGGGGAAGACGGCGGCGGCAGAAATGACTGGGGGGACGATGGCGGCGGCGGATGTGGTCGCGGCAGATCGTAGTGGCGGAGGATGACGGCATGGGTGTCGTCGAAAGCAGCGGCGGCAGGTGGAGGGGACTGGGAACCTCGGCGGCGGCGGAGGCGAGCCGGGACGATGCGGGGGCGGCGGCTAGCCGGGAGGAGGAGGCCCTGTGCTGGAAGGAGGCGGCAACGGTGGGGGCGGCAGCTCCGTTGTCCGGTAGTGGGTGGGCATTAGGGTAGGATGGCCGACGACAGGAGGTGTGTCGGGGTCGGGGGGGGCGGCGGCCGGAGCCGCACCGGAGCCAGGGGCGGCGGCGGAAGGTGGTTGGGGGATCCGATAGAGGTGATGCGGGAGGTGTGGGGTGGGGGATGGGAATGGGCCGATCGGGTTTTTTCTTTCGCTCGTGCGATCTTAGTAACATCCGGTCGGGCCCTTATAGGGCTGGCTATGATCCAAATAGTTATTCTAATCCCGGGATTAGAATAGTGCCACCCTATATATATAGTTTGGGGCACCTAGGTGCCTGAGCACCTAGACCCATTATATGACAACTCACATTTGTAGTGCATGATGTAGAATGCACGTCAAAATGACTTTCTAAATTTGTTTGCATGCACTACAACCATCAGCGGTCATTGATTGCTTTCCAAGAAACAAATATACTATTGTTTCCTAGCAATGATTTCTTTCCAAACAAAGATGGTATGTATGTACGCTTTTATTTTTAAGGTATCAGATACAACCAAATAATATAAGGTCGGGTCACACTTTTTAACGCCTAATGTTTCTATACAAATTAAGATGACCATATAATATAAAATGTGACCCAAATTATTATTTTACTTTTAGGAAAATATGATGCATGCTGATATGCACATATGATTTTTTTCATGCGTACAAATATCCATACACGATTCTTTTTAGTTTTAGGAATGCACATTGCGTGCCAATACCCACACATAATCTTTCTCATGTGTATGTGGACCTAGGATATTATACCCGCGTACCCTTTTTCATTATACGCATGCTTTGTGGATATAAACAAAATTGATATACTTTGGACGGTACATACCCGAACACTATTTTTTATCACGTATGGTCTGTTGAGACATGCCTGTAACTGATACTGGAGATACACCCAAAATTTGTATAATTTACATATACCTAATATATAGGGTATGTACATATACCTAAGATATTGTACACACAAACTCCTTTTTTAGTACATGTATATGCCTTGAAGACATATATCCAAAAATAATATAGTTTTAATGGGGACATACATAATAATGATATACTCTTTTTTTGGTATGTATATGTACCTAAGATATTATACGCACAAACTATTTTCTTCAAAAGTATAATATGAATATGGTGCCATGTGACATACGTTCCTTCAAAAAGGTATACAACATCAATAAAATATGAATTCTTGTTCTTTGTAGAATAGTGCACGTACCATGCATGTGACCATTAATTGTTCATTCTCGTTTTCCATTATAATGTGGGCATTTAAGTATCCATATCAATCAATAATTAGCAATAAATATTTCTTAATGAAACGCTCTAGTACTAGTACAAGTGCACATATCTCAGCGTAATTTGACGGTTTGTAGGCAAGGTGCCCAGGCACCTAGGTGTCCCAAATTCTCATCACAGGATCAGAATGATCACAACATGAACATCCTGAGTTACACACCTGAACTTCCCTATGTAGGAACCCGACCTTCGGGCTATCTTCGCAATGTGTCTTCCCGCGTGAATTATTCTGTTTAGTCGTGTTCTATATGATGTAAGTGTAGTGTAACGCCCGGATAATCATGCTACAATAATCCCACGTTAACGAGGCCATGTCACCTATGTTACTGTTGCTAATCTTTCGTTAGTTCGAAACCGATTCAAAAATCAATTCAAAATATGGCAAGCAAACAAATGTCTTTAAACTTTGAAACAAAAATGTTCGGTGGATGCCAAATATTGCACTGGTAATTATTGTGGAGAAAACATTTTATAGAAGATGTCTAAATATTTTAAAGTGAATTAAAACAGGAAAGAGAAAGAAATAAAAGAAAATGCAAAACAGAAAACAAAATAAAATAAGAGAGAGAACCCCCCTCCCCGCTGGGCCGTGGCCCAGCTGGCCTCCAGGCCGCCCGACCGGCCCACTTGGCCCAACCGGCCGCGCCCCACCCCCACTCCCTTATCCTCACACCCACTCCCCCGAACCCTAGCCCACTCCCCACTCGCCTCACGTCTCCCTTTCGTTCCCCTCTCCCCTCTCTCGTTGGATCTGGATCGGGAGGGCCCGATCCTGTCCCCGACGCCACCGCCCGGATCGAACCCCGTCGTCGCCGCCGCCCGGAGCTCCCCTGCCGGACTGCCTCCTCCTCACCGGCCTGCCTCCTCTTCGCCGCATCGTCTCCGACCTCCACCTCGCACCCCGCTGCCACTTCCCTACGGCCCTAGTGAGCCTCGCCCCTCCCCCCTTTGCATCTCTGCCCGCCCGTGCTTGGCCTCACCCCCGCCTGCCCGCCTGCAGCGCCACCGTTGCCGTCTCGTGCGCTCGCAGGCGCCGCCTCCGGCGCTCCGCCTGACTGCAGCCACTGCTTGCCGCTCCTGCCCGCCGCCTGGCGCCCACGCGGCTCCGCCCCTCTCCTGCTCTGGCCGCGCGCAGCGTGCGCGCTCGGTCACCGCGACCGTGACCGCGCCTAGCCCCTGTCGCCGCTACCCTGCCTAGCTCGCCATGCTCCCCTCGTCCCGCTCGCCGCCTGCGCCCAGTGCATGCCCGCACCGTTCGTTGTCCCGCTGCGCCCGCCACGCCCCGCGCCACCGGACCGCGCTCGCTGCAAGACGCCCGCAATAGCCACACGCTCCCCACTCCCCCATCTGCTGCTTCCACCGGCCGCGTCCGCGCGCTAGGCCCCCCGCTCGCCGGCGCCCTCCATCGCGCACCACGGCCATTCCCGCAGCGCCCCCACAGCTGCACCGTCGACGCCCCTGCCACAGGCCTCCGGCGGCCGCCCTCGCATCGCCGCGGCCAAGCCGCGCCTCGCCAATCCCGCGTCTGGCCCGGGCGAGCGCTTTAACGGGCTGGCGCCCGCTCCCGTAACCGTTGTGGCCCTCTGGGCCTTTGACATGTGGGGCCGCCAGAACATTTTTATAAAAAAAGGGAATTAAAAAATATAATAATAAAAATAAATAAATAATTAAAGAATTAATCAACTTAATTAATTTTGATTAATTAAACTAAACTACTAATTAAACTAATTAATCATGTTTAGTTAGTCTAGTCAATGACGAACGGGTCCCACATGTCAGGTTGACCAGGTCAACTGCTGATGTCATGCTGACATCAGCATGCACTGTTCTGGATAATGTTGGTTTAAATTAATTAAATAAATTCTAAAATTAATTTAAATCTTTTAAAATTAATATAAAATAAACCGTAGCTCGGATGGAAAAACTTTGTACATGAAAGTTGCTCAGAATGACGAGACGAATCCGAATACGCAGCCCGTTCGTCCGCCATGCACCCCTAGCATAGCGAACATGCAACTTTTCCCCTCCGATTCATCTATCCGAAAACGCGAAACACCGGAGATATTTTCCCGGATGTTTCCCCCTTCACCGGTACCACCTCATACCACATTAGGGCACCCCTAGTACCACTACTTGTCATGACATGCATCGCTATGCATCTATTTGCTTAATATTTATTGTTTCTTCCCCCTGTTCTCTCGCTAGACACCGAGACCGACGCCGCTGCTACCCAGTACGACTATGGTGTTGATGACCCCTCTCTCTTGCCAGAGCAACCAGGCAAGCCCCCCCTGATCACCAAGTATCGCCCACTCGTCTCTATACTTCTTGCATTAGAGTAGTGTAGCATGTTACTGCTTTCCGTTAATCTTATTCTGATGCATAGCCTGTCATTGTTGCTATAGCTGTTGATACCTTAGCTGCAATCCTAACTGCTTAGTATAGGATGCTAATTTATCATCAGTGGCCCTGCATTCTTGTCACTCTGCCATGCTATACTATCGAGCCGTGATCACTCGGGAGGTGATCACGGGTATATACTTATACATTATATATGATACTTGTGGTGCCAAAAGACGGGTCGGCTCGAGGAGTACCCACGAGTGATTCACGGATTGGGGGCTGAAAGGACCTTTGTCCCGACGGCCCTCTGGGTGGATCATTGTGGCGGAGCGACAGGGCAGGTTGAGACCACCCAGGGGAGAGGTGGGCCTGGCCCTGGTCGGCGTCCGTGGTTATTTCAAAATAGCACGCTTAACGAGATCTTGGTATTTGATCTGAGTCTGGCTACTGGCCTATACGCACTAACCAACTATGCGGGAATAGTTATGGGCACTCGACGTCATGGTATCAGCTGAAGCCTTCGTGACATCAGCGACTGAGCGGCGCGCGCCGGGTTGTACCGCGTAACGCAACTTCCTTTGTAATGGAGGTTGCTAGGTCTGCTCTCCGACTGCCCTCGCAACATGCAGGTGTGCAATGGGCGATGGGCCCAGACCCCTGCGCGCATAGGATTTAGACCGGCATGCGGACCTCTCTGTTGTGCCTAGGTAGGGCTGCGACGTGTTGATCTTCCGAGGCCGGGCATGACCCAGAAAAGTGTGTCCGGACAAAGGGGATAGAGCGTTTGGGAAATGTGGTGCACCCCTGAAGGGAAGTTAATCTGTTCAAATAGCCGTGATCTTCGGTAACAGGATGACTTGGAGTTGTACCTTGACCTTATGACAACTAGAACCAGATACTTAATAAAACACACCCTTCCAAGTGCCAGATACAACCCGGTGATTGCTCTCTAACAGGGCGACGAGGAGGGGATCGCCGGGTAGGATTATGCTATGTGATGCTACTTGGTGAACTTACCTTCTGCTCTCTTCTACATGTTGCAAGATGGAGGTGGCCAGAAGCGTAGTCTTCAACAGGACTAGCTATCGCCCTCTTATTCCTGCATTCTGCAATTCAGTCCACATATGATACCCTTATTCCGTTTGATACCAATGCATACATATGTAGTGTAGCTCCTTGCTTGCGAGTACTTTGGATGAGTACCCACGGTTGCTTTGCTCCCCCTTTTCTCCCTTCCTATACCCGATTGCTGCGACCAGACGATGGAGCCCAGGAGCCAGACGTCACCCTCGACGACGACTCCTACTACACTGGAGGTGCCTACTACTACGTGCACCCCGCTGTCGACGACCAGGAGTAGTTTAGGAGGATCCCAGGCAGGAGGCCTGCGCCTCTTTTGATCTGTATCCCAGTTTGTGCTAGCCTTCTTAAGGCAAACTTGTTTAACTTATGTTTGTACTCAGATATTGTTGCTTTCGCTGACTCGTCTATGATCGAGCTCTTGTATTCGAGCCCTCGAGGCCCCTGGCTTGTAATATGATGCTTGTATGACTTATTTTATTTGTAGAGTTGTGTTGTGATATCTTCCCGTGAGTCCCTGATCTTGATCATACACGTTTGCGTGTATGATTAGTGTACGATTGAATCGGGGGCGTCACAAGTTGGTATCAGAGCCGACTGCCTATAGGAATCCCCCTTCCACACTCCCTGGCCGAATTCAAGTCTAGACATTACAAAACTTTTTACTAACCTGGTTGTGTGCCTTACGGGCCCACGTCGCCATTTGGGTGGTATTAGGATCTTTTACTCCTCGATCCTTACTCTGGGACTCTGAACTCTCTTCTACTCGGGTTAAACAACCTTACTAACTCTAACATTAAGATCCCGTGACCACATTCACCCCAAAGTTGGATAAGCCCTAGTTATTCTTTAGATTAGTATTTGAACATTATCCACATTGTCATTTGACTCCTTTGAAAACATCTTTGTTTTCAGATGGAACCCACGAGGCAGGTCATGCGCCACACGACGGCCATTGGTGCCTCGGGATCACCTGTTGCGCTAGCTGAGATGATGACCTATCTCGGTTATCGCTGGCACCCTAAGTACACCATCTACAAGGAGTACCAGGACTTCAATTAGGAGTAGTACCGTGCCATCGTCCACCTCTACTCTCGGGAGTATGACTCCACTACCGTGCTGCACACTGCTCATGGTGTTGGAGTGACTATCGACATGGCGGTTGACGATGCTGCTTATGCTGCTCTGACACGTCTTCGTGGAGAGTATCGGGAGTTGGACACCTCCCCTTTCAGGCACATTGATATCGCATCCGATGTTGGTGCGGAGGGATACTACACTGCTGCCTACTCCACTGTCACCCGAGAGCCCTTCTACCATCGGAACCTGGTTCTGCATGCTGATGGGCTAGATAGAGCTAATCGCTCTTCGCCACGAGTTGTACACCACCCGTCAGCACTTGTACTGTGCTCTGACGCTGTTGCACCCCTCTGTCTGATCTGGTGATCTGTCGCGTTCTGTGATCTACCCTGCCAGGACCGTGATGCCCCAGGGCGTCGGATGGCCAGATGTGGGAGGCTACTCTCCCACACTTGGTCCTCTTCTGCCACCTGCGCGTCGGGTTCCGCACCAGTGTATCCGCGGACCCCAAGCTACTCACATGGAGGACTTCCCTTCGCGTCACGACCAGCTGTCAAGCTACACCTACCTCCACAGTTCCTCCTGGGACTGATGTAGGCTTGCTTGTTAGTGTTAGATGCATTCATCGCGAGCCTGTGTGACGCCTATGATGTTCTTAGCCTATGTACTGAACTCTGTGTACCGAACTCTATGCATGATCCCTTTTGTAAGATATGCCAACTACTATGTAGTATCTATCATGTTCCTTTCGTTATGCATGTTTCATCATGAATGATTTTTGTCCTTGCAAATTCTCAATGCTGAACTACCCCTGTTATATATTAGCAGGATGGTTAGGCCAGGTGGTCGTGGTCGTGGTGGCCATGCCCCACCACCGCCTGAGTACATGGCTGGTATGATCTAGCAGTTCGAGCTGAACCGCCAATTCATGGAAAATATGATGGCTCAGTTTCCTCGCCCCAATATGAACCAGCAGCCAGCCCAAGTGACTCTGCAGGATTTCATGCGTCTCAACCCAACTGTGTACCGCAGCTCAACTCAGCCTCTGGATGCTGATGACTGGCTCCGTGACATCACCTATGAGATGGAGTCTGCTGATGTAGCCCCTGCCAGCTATGTCACCTTTGCTTCCTTCTTCTTGAAGGGACCCGCTGCTCAATGGTGGGACAGTCATAGGCGTACTCTGCTAGTTGGAACAATCATCACCTGGCCAGACTTCCAAGCTGCTTTCCGTGCTCGCTTCATTCCTCGGGAAGTCATGGACCGTAAGAAGCGTGAATTCCGCAACCTAACCCAAGGCAACAAAACTGTTGAAGCTTATCAGTGGGAGTTTCTGGACTTGTCCCGCTATGCTGAAGAAGACATTGCAACTGATGCACGCAGACAGGAGAAGTTCCGTGATGGCCTTCAAGCTGACATCAAGCTCGCACTTCTAGCGCATGACTTTGCTGATTTTGCCACCTTGGTGAACAAGGCCATCAATGTCGAAACTGGCCTGCAGGAACACCAGAGCTCTCATAGGCGCAACCGTGACACAGGCTCATCTTTGGGCCCGTCCTCGCAGAAGCATAGGATATGGATACCCAACAGCATGTACCAGCCAATTGCACCTGCTCCAAGGCAGTTGCTACCTCTTGATCTTGCGTTGGATTTCCCTGAAGAGGAAGGGATGATGCAGCAGAGTAGCGTAAGTATTTCCCTCAGTTTTTGAGAACCAAGGTATCAATCCAGTAGGAGGCCACGCTCAAGTCCCTCGTACCTGCACAAAACGATAGCTACTCGCAACCAACGCGATTAGGGGTTGTCAATCCCTTCACGGTCACTTACGAGAGTGAGATATGATAGATATAATATTTTTGGTATTTTTGGTATAGAGATGCAAAGTGAAAAGTAAAAGGCAAAGTAAAAAAGCAAAGCAAGATTAAAGTGATGGAGATTAATATGATGAGAATAGACCCGGGGGCCATAGGTTTCACTAGTGGCTTCTCTCACGAGCATAAGTATTCTACGGTGGGTGAACAAACTATTGTTGAGCAATTGACAGAATTGAGCACAGTTATGAGAATATCTAGGCATGATCATGTATATAGGCATCACATACGTGACAAGTAGACCGAAACGATTCTGCATCTACTACTATTACTCCACTCATCGACCGCTATCCAGCATGCATCTAGAGTATTAAGTTAAAAACAGAGTAATGCTTTAAGCAAGATGACATGATGTAGAGAGATAAATTCATGCAATATGAAATAAACCCCATCTTGTTATCCTCGATGGCAACGATACAATACGTGCCTTGCTGCCCCTTCTGTCACTGGGAAAGGACACCGCAAGATCGAACCCAAAGCTAAGCACTTCTCCCATGGCAAGAACTACCAATCTAGTTGGCCAAACCAAACGGATAATTCGAAGAGACTTGCAAAGATAACCAATCATACATAAAGAATTCAGAGAAGATTCAAATATTATTCATAGATAGACTTGATAAACCCACAATTCATCGGTCTCAACAAACACATCGCAAAAAGAAGAAGATTACATCGAATAGATCTCCACAAGAGAGGGGGAGAACTTTGTATTGAGATCCAAAAAGAGAGAAGAAGCCATCTAGCTACTAACTATGGACCCAAAGGTCTTAGGTAAACTACTCACACTTCATCGGAGAGGCTATGATGATGTAGAAGCCCTCCGTGATGACGGCCCTCTCCGGCGGAGCTCCGGAACAGGCCCCAAGATGGGATCTCATGGATACAGAAAGTTGCGGCGGTGGAATTAGGTTTTTGGCTCCCGTTCTGATCGTTTGGGGATATGTAGGTATATATAGGAGGAAGGAGTATGTCGGTGGAGCACCGAGGGGCCCACGAGGCAGGGGGCGCGCCCTAGGGGGGCGCCCACCACCCTCGTGACCGCCTCTTTTACTCCTTGGAGTAGGGTCCACTACTAGGAAAGGCCTACTAATGGCGCATCAGTTTTTCCTACTAATGGCGCATCACTGGTGCGCCATTAGTATCACGCCACTAGTATTTATTACTAATGGCGCACCACCCAGTGCGCCATTAGTATATAACACCATGCGCCATTAGTATGCCTCCCAGGGCCATATTTAACCATGTGCTTTGGCACACTAATGGCGCACTGCGGATGGATGCGCCATTAGTATACTTGGCATACTAATGGCGCACTCTGTAGTGATGCGCCATTAGTATGAATATTAGGTTTTTTTTCTTTTCTAATTTTTGCACAAGTTACAAAATATATTATTTGACAGAATATAGACAGTAGCACACAGCAATAGCAGATTCATCGAATACAATAGAAGATTAGTCTCCGAATACAATTCATCATATTAGTCTCCGAATTCAAAAGACTGAACAAAGATAAAACGTTACAAGTCTCGAGACCGCGAGTATCGAGTTTGTCGGAAGTAATACTGATCCTAACAAGTCCTACTAATCATCATCATACAACTTCTACTCGTTATTCATAACAATTCATACGATCATCATCTTGATAGTCATCGAACCAACCCTACTTAATTGTTCTTAGCACATGATCATCAGTATTAGGCAGGACCTAAATACCCTATTTAAGCTAAAATAGCATAAAACAATATAGACCCTGACTCTCCATTATGGAGAATGGAGAACATCCTGTCTCCAATTCTTGCGCTTCGCTTCCTTTTGCTTCCAAGAAGCTCCTTACGACCGTCCATACATTTTTTCCATCCTTTGATTTTCATGTCTCCACTTCTTTTAGAAATCTCGTATGGACAGTTGAGATTCGTAGGACGACCTGGCTGTATGTTCAAAACATTAACACTACCTTTCTGATACATCATATGAGGCACACAATTCTCTGGGATTATCTGTTGAAAAACATAGTAATAACTTCATAGTTAGCAATGATGTACTAGTTTTAGAAGTATGCAAAAGATGCACGGATGTCGTAATAGTAAAAATCTTACCAGGGTATCTCCATGGTAGTTACCGTAGTTGAACACATGCACTAGTGGCACGTATTTACCATAATGTTGAGGAGTTTGTTTGTGGATAATGTAATTCTCAATGTCAGTACAAAATCCGACCAGATGATTTTTCTCCTTGCAAGTTGTTAATTCGGAGCCATCGGTGTAGTGGGTTTTGTCTACCATCTCTCGCACATTCTTTGAACAATAAAAATAAGCTGTCAATGGAAATAAGCTGTCAACTATTTTGAAATAAACAATATAAATTAGCTAATAACTATGTTTGAGAAACTCACATAGCGGTAGAACTGGAGGCGTTTCAACAAGGACCCAAATGTCCATATTGTCTTGGTTGATGTCAGGATTACCAAGATCCATGGTGATAAGCATACCCTCATCAAAACCATACATCTTGCAAAATGCTTCCCAATTTTTGCAACCAAAATGGGTTACACTCTCAGAATTATACAGATTTACTTCAAAGTCCACATCGTGATGAGTCCTTAGGTGAATTTTCTTTGTTTCAGAAATTTCATGGGCTTCAAAATCCATCCTCTCCAAGACATAGCGTACTGCATGGCATGGGATAAGCTATACTCGAATTGTAAAAGATGAAAATTACATGTTGAAATAGTTGAAGTCATGCTTAATTATGAACATAACACTTGTCGTCATTGTGTACCGTTTCAACTTCGAAGGTCTCCTCGAGCTTAATGCTGAAGCGCCGATCATCGTCCAGGTGAGGCATGTCGCACAGACCTCGATCATCGTGGCACCAGTCGCACTCCGCCGGGAGACTTTCGTCGTCCGATGATGATGACGACATATCCTACGTTCATAATTCAAAACTACATCATTTAGGGTTTGTCGACACCAAGGAATCCTAAAAGCTAAGCTTTTATCATTTAGGGTTTGTCGACGCTGAGGCACCCTAAAAGCCTAAGCTTTCATCATTTAGGTTCTTATCGACACCGAGGCACCCTAAAAGCCAAGGTTTTATCATTTAGGGTTTGTCGACGTCGAGGCACCCTAAAAGCCTAAGCTTTCATCATTTAGGTTTTGTCGACGCCGAGGCACCCTAAAAGCCTAAGCGTACATCATTTAGGTTCTCATCGACACTGAGGCACCCTATAGAAGCGAAGTTAAGTTTTCATCATTTAGGGTTTATCGATGCCGAGGCACCCTAGGTTGGGCCTAATCACTTGGCACTAATCACTTGGCTCTATTGCCACCTATGTTGGGTTTATCATCTAGGGTTTATCGATGCTAAGGAGAATTCTAAGTTGGTCCTAATCACTTGGCTCTATTGCCACCTATGGTTTAATGCAGCAAGAATGGCGGGGCAGTTGATCCTACTTAACTAAGTACTACGATACCCCGGCCCATGCATTAGTCGCAAGTACCCCATATGTCCTTTTTTTTAGCAAAGTCATGCTAAAATTCATGGAAAATTTCAGCATGACCTTTGCTGAAAATAGGACATATGGAGTACTCGAATTTGCCGGAACGGAAGTTAATCGACATTCTGGCAGACTCAAGGGCCTCTCGGGGTACCTGCAAATTCATCACGACACATTTCTGTTTGATTTTCAAACCACACACTTACTTTCAACTATAAACAAAACTGACTTGCTATTAATGAAACTCATGGTGGAAGTAACTACTAGCAGCATGTCATTATCATGGCGGTCCACTATATATTTTTATGACAAAATACATCATTATCAGGGAACATTATGGCCATTTTCTTACATGATGCTAAGTGTACCTAACTGATTTTTTGACAGTAGCTCAAGTTTTTGACAATAGCTCCTAACTATACCTAACTGAATTTTTTGACAGTAGCTCAAGTTTTTGACAGTAGCTCAAGTTTTTGACAGTAGCTCCTAACTATAGCTCCTAACTGAATTTTCTGCTTAAGGGAAGGCTGACTTAAGTGGCAAGATGATACAATTTGCATAACATAACAATATATGCATCTTAATATAACACCATCTCCTAACAGAAATAGTATCTAGATCTACTAGGGGGCAAAGTAGAACTGATATTCTTTTGCTGACCTCTAGTACAAGGTATAGAAGAGGAGGTAAGAGAAGAAATAGTGAAATTTCTCTTAGCAGGAGACTTTTTCTCTCTTCTAGAAACAATAGTAAATTTCTCCTCCTCTTCCACTACAGTATCATGCCAACTTAGACACGGGGAGGCGACATTTCCATTCGAGTCATGAATATCTAAATAGTGTTCAGTTTTCTTACTAATTTGTTCCCTGGATAATTCCAATTCCTTGAGAACATGAATAAAATCAAAATTATCCAGAGGTTTATCAACACCCATCATTGATGCTCTAAACATAATCTCCTTAGCTACTTAATTCCCCAACCCTAGCTACTTAATTCTCCAACCCCTTTTCTTGTCCAAAATTCTCCAACCCCTAACCCTAGAACACATCAGAAGGAAATCAAGAGGGGGAAGAGGGGGAAGCGGCTCGGGTGCTCACTGGGGAGGTCGAGGGCGACTCGGGGTACCCGGAGCTAGTCGAGGCGGCGCGAATTCGGCGTCGAGCGGTGGCGATGGTGGCCGAGGCAGAGGAAATCGGCGGGCGTCCGAGGAGGCGCGGGGCGGCGGCGGCGTGGGGGCGGCGACGGAGATGGAGGCGCGGGGGCGGCGGCGGCGTGGGGGCGGTGACGGAGACGGAGGCGCGGGAGCGGCGGCGGCGTGGGGGCGGCGACGGAGACGGAGGCGCGGGGGCAGCGGCGGCGTGGGGGCGGCGACGGAGACGAAGGCGCGGGGGCGGCGGCGGCGTGGGGGCGGCGACGGAGACGGAGGCGCGGGGGCGGCGGCGGCGTGGGTCGGGGCAGCGGGGGGAATTAGCTAGGGGGCGAGGGAGAGGGAGGAAGGGGATCTAGCGAGAGGGAGGGAATTAGCTAGGGGGGAATCTTACTAATGGCGCACCCGCGGTCGGTGCGCCATTAGTAATCTTTTTTTACATAGCAATGGCGCACCAGGCAAAGGTGCGCCATTAGTAATCTTTTAGCAATGGCGCACCAGGCAGAGGTGCGTCATTAGTAATCTTTTTTTATATATAGCAATGGCGCACCAGCCAGAGGTGCGCATAAGTAATTTTTTTTGTTGCATGTAATAATTTTTTAGAAAATGAATATGAATATGAAACAGTAATATTTTTTATAAAAACAGTAATAATTGTTGTTTAACAACAATTGTAGTCTACACTTTTTTATTATTATTTTTTAAAAAATGAAGAGGGGAGAGGAGGCGGAGCTCACCGGGGAGCGAGGGAGCGTGCGGGGGGTGCGGATGTAACTTTTCGGGTAGATGATTTTTCATATAAAAAACTTTTTCATCCGAGTTCGTACGCAAAAGTTATGCCCATTTTACAAATTCTCGAGAGATTTCGCAAATAAAGTCGAAATTCATATTTGTAAATTTTCACAACAACTAGACCACATATCACATGGGAAACTTATTTTCTTTTATTTTTTGACATTTCCATCATTTTTGTTTATTTTTTTAAACTGAAAAGGCGGTCCAAGGGGGGGTGCATTCGGTGGAAGTGGTGGCCAAGTTACTAATGGCGCACCGTGGGAGTGGTGCGCCATTACTAGTTAAAAAATTAAAAAAAGTTTTTTTTTACTAATGGCACACCGTGGATGTGGTGCGCCATTAGTATTTGGACACTAATGGCGCACCAACACATGGTGCGCCATTAGTATATAGTAATGGCGCACCACATGTCTGGTGCACCATTAGTGTCAATTCCATCTATAGCCCTTTTCCTAGTAGTGGTCCAAGTCTCCTGGATCACGTTCGGTGACAAAATCACGTTCACGAAGGTTTTATTCCGTTTGGACTCCGTTTGATATTCTGTTTCTCCGAAATACTAAAATAGGCAAAAAAACAACAATTCTGGGCTGGGCTCCGGTTAATAGGTTAGTCCCAAAAATAATATAAAAGTGGAAAATAAAGCCCAATATAGTCCAAAACAGTAGATAATATAGCATGGAGCAATTAAAAATTATAGATACGTTGGAGACGTATCAGGCATCCCCAAGCTTAATTCCTGCTCGTCCTCGAGTAGGTAAATGATAAAAAGAGAATTTTTGATGCGGAGTGCTACTTGGCATAATTTCAATGCAAATCTTCTTAATTGTGATATGAATATTCAGATTCGAAAGATTCAAGACAAAAGTTTATATTGACATAAAAATAATAATACTTCAAGCATACTAACAAAGCAATTATGTCTTCTCAAAATATCATGGCCAAAGAAAGTTATCCCTACAAAATCATATAGTCTGGCTATGCTCTATCTTCACCACACAAAGTATTTAAATCATGCACAACCCCGATGATAAGCCAAGCAATTGTTTCATACTCTAACTTTTTCAAAACTTTTTCAATCTTCACGCAATACATGAGCGTGAGCCATGGATATATCACTATAGGTGGAACAGAATGGTGGTTTTGGAGAAGACAAAAAGGAGAATATAGTCTCACATCAACTAGGCGTATCAACGGGCTAGGGAGATGCCCATCAATAGATATCAATTTGAGTGAGTAGGGATTGCCATGCAACGGATGCACTAGAGCTATAAGTATATGAAAGCTCAAAAAGAAACTAAGTGGGTGTGCATCCAACTTGCTTGCTCATGAAGACCTAGGGCAATTTGAGGAAGCCCATCATTGGAATATACAAGCGAAGTTCTATAATGAAAGATTCCCACTAGTATATGAAAATGATAACATGAGAGACTCTCTACTATGAAGATCATGGTGCTACTTTGAAGCACAAGTGTGGTAAAAGGATAGTAACATTGTCCCTTCTCTCTTTTTCTCTCATTTTTTTATTTGGGCCTTTTCTCTTTTTTATGGCCTCTTTTCTTTCTCTTTTTATTTGGGCTTCTTTGGCCTCTTTTATTTATTTTTCGTCCGGAGTCTCATCCCGACTTATGGGGGAATCATAGTCTCCATCATTCTTTCCTCACTTGGGACAATGCTCTAAAAATGATGATCATCACACTTTTATTTTTCTTACAACTTAACAATTACAACTCAATACTTAGAACAAAATATGACTCTATATGAATGCCTCCGGCGGTGTACCGGGATATGCAATATGACAATGATGAATGTGTCATGATAAACGGAACGGTGGAAAGTTGCATGGCAATATATCTCGGAATGGCTATGGAAATGCCATAATAGGTAGGTATGGTGGCTGTTTTGAGGAAGGTATATGGTGGGTGTATGATACCGGCGAAAGGTGCGCGGTATTAGAGAGGCTAGCAAAGGTGGAAGGGTGAGAGTGCGCATAATCCATGTACTCAACATTAGTCATAAAGAACCCATATACTTATTGCAAAAATCTAGAAGTTATCAAAGCAAAGTATTATGCGCATGCTCCTAGGAGGATAGATTGGTAGGAAAAGACCATCGCTCGTCCCCGACCGCCACTCATAAGGAAGACAATCAATAAATAAATCATGCTCCGACTTCATCACATAACGGTTCACCATACGTGCATGCTACGGGAATCACAAACTTTAACACAAGTATTCTTTAAATTCACAACTACTCAACTAGCATGACTCTAATATTATCACCTCCATATCTCAAAACAATTATCATGCTTCAATCTTTTCTTAGTATTCAACACACTCAAAAGAAAGTTTCACAAATCTTGAATACCAAGCATATTATTATTAAGCAAATTACCATGCTATTAACAGACTCTCAAAATAATTTAAGTGAAGCATGAGAGATCGATAGTTTCTTTTAAAACGAATCCACCACCGTGCTCTAAAAGATCTAAGTGAATCACATAGAGCAAAATTATAACGCTCAAAAGATATAAGTGAAGCACATAGAGTATTCTATCAAATTTTAATTCATGTATGGCTCTCTCAAAAGGTGTGTACAGCAAGGATGATTGTGGCATACTAAAACACAAAGACACAAATAATACAAGACGCTCCAAGCAAAACACATATCATGTTGGTGAATAAAAATATAGCTCCAAGTAAATTACCGATGGAAGTGGACGAAAGAGGGGATGCCTTCCGGGGCATCCCCAAGCTTTGACTTTTTGGTGTCCTTGGATTATCTTGGGGGTGCCATGGGCATCCCCAAGCTTAGGCTCTTGCCACTCCTTGTTCCATAATCCATCAAAAGAATTCACCCAAAACTTGAAAACTTCACAACACAAAACTTAAAGTAGAAAACTCGTGAGCTCCGTTAGCGAAAGAAAACAAAAAAAAACCACTTCAAGGTACTGTAATGAACTCACTATTTATTTATATCGGTGTTAAACCTACTGTATTCTAACTTCTCTATGGATTATAAACTATTTTACTAGCCATAGATTCATCAAAATAAGCAAACAACACACGAAAAACAGAATCTGTCAAAAACAGAACAGTCTGTAGTAATCTGTAGCTAGTGCAAGATCTGGAACTCCAAAAATTCTAAAATAAATTGCTTGATGTGAGGAATTTATCTATTAATCATCTGCAAAAATAATTAACTAAATAGCACTCTTCAAATAAAAATGACAGCCGTTCTCATGAGTGCTAAAGTTTCTGTTTTTTACAACAAGTTCAACAAGACTTTCCCCAAGTCTTCCCAACGGTTCTACTTGGCACAAACACTAATTAAACAAAAAAACACAACCAAAACAGAGGCTAAATAAATTATTTATTACTAAACAGGAGAAAAAAGCAAGAAATAAAAGTAAAATTGGGTTGCCTCCCAGCAAGCGCTATCGTTTAACGCCCCTAGCTAGGCATAAAAACGAGGATAGATCTAGGTATTGCCATCTTTGGTAGGCAATCCATAAGTGGCTCTCATGATAGTTTCATATGGCAATTTTATTTTCTTTCTAGGAAAGTGTTCCATGCCCTTTTTAATGGAAATTGAAATCTAATATTCCCTTCCTTCATATCAATAATCACACCAAACGGTTCTAAGGAAAGGTCTACCAAGAATAATAGGGCAAGAAGGATTGCAATATATATCAAGAACAATGAAATCTACGGGAACATAATTCCTATTTGCAACAATAAGAACATCATTAATCCTTCCCATAGGTTTCTTAATAGTAGAATCTGCAAGATGCAAGTTTAGAGAGCAATCATCAAAATTACGGAAATCTAGCAAATCACACAAAGTGTTGGGAATAGTAGAGACACTAGCACCCAAATCACACAAAGCATAAAACTCATGATCTTTAATTTTAATTTTAATAGTTGGTTCCCACTCATCATAGAGTTTTCTAGGGATAGAAACTTTCAACTGAAGTTTTTCTTCATAAGATTGCATCAAGGCATCAACAATATGTTCGGTGAAGGCTTTCTTTTGACCATAAGCATGTGGAGAATTTAGCACAGATTGCAACAAGGAAATAAAATCACTTAAAGAGCAACTTTCAAAATTAAATTCCTTGAAATCCAATATAGTGGGTTTAGCAACATCTAGATTCTTATTTCTTTCAATCCCACTTTCATCAATTTCATCATAAAGATCTAAATACTCCGAATTTTTAGAACGCCTTCTAGGTAAAGGAAGATCATATTCAGTTTAATCAAGATTCATATTGCAACACAAAGATTTAATAGGAGACACATCAATAACTTTCAGATCTTCATCTTGATTTTCATAGGAATTGGAAGAACACGCTTTAATAAAGGCATCTTTGGAAGCACGCATCCTGGCGGTTCTTTCCTTGCACTCATCAATGGAAATTCTCATGGCTTTGAGAGACTCGTTGATATCATGCTTAGGAGGAATAGATCTAAGCTTTAAAGAATCAACCTCAAGAGAAATTATATCAACGTTCCTAGCCAAATCATCAACTTTAAGCAATTTCTCTTCAAGCAAAGCATTAAAATTCTTTTGTGAATTCATAAACTCTTTAACACTATTCTCAAATTCAGAGGGCATCTTATTATAATTTCCATAAGAGTTGTTGTAGGAATTCCCATAATTATTAGAAGGATTACTAGGATATGGCCTAGGATTAAAATTCCCTCTATAAGCGTTGTTACCAAAATTATTCCTACCAACAAAATTCACATCCATAGATTCATTGTTATTCTCAATCAAAGTAGACAAAGGCATATCATTAGGATCAGAAGAAACACTCTTAGTAGCAAATAATTTCATAAGTTCATCCATCTTTCCACTCAAAACATTGATTTCTTCTATCGCATGCACTTTTTTATTAGAAGATCTTTCAGTATGCCATTGAGAATAATTAACCATAATATTATCTAGGAGTTTAGTAGCATCTCCTAAAGTGATTTCCATAAAAGTGCCTCCTGCGGCCGAATCTAAAAGATTTCTAGAAGCAAAATTCAATCCGGCATAAAAATTTTGTATAATCATCCACAAATTCAAACCATGAGTAGGGCAATTGCGTATCATTAATTTCATTCTCTCCCAAGCTTGTGCAACATGTTCATGATCAAGTTGCTTAAAGTTCATAATATCGTTTCTAAGAGAGATGATCTTAGCGGGAGGGAAATACTTAGAGATAAAAGCATCTTTGCACTTGTTCCAAGAATCAATACTATTTTTAGGCAAAGACGAAAACCAAGCTTTAGCACGATCTCTAAGTGAA
Source organism: Triticum urartu (assembly GCF_056163025.1). Classification (NCBI taxonomy): domain Eukaryota; kingdom Viridiplantae; phylum Streptophyta; class Magnoliopsida; order Poales; family Poaceae; genus Triticum; species Triticum urartu. The sequence continues at coordinate 261,247,890 of NC_141873.1, forward strand.
AAAGGAAATAGCTTCAATTTAAAGACATCATTATCGACATCTTTTTTCTTTTGCATATCACATAAATCAACGAAGCTATTCAGATGAGTAGCGGCATCTTCACTAGGAAGGTCGGCGAATTGATCTTTCATAACAAGATTCAACAAAGCAGTATTAATTTCACAAGATTCAGTATTGGCAAGAGGAGCAATCGGAGTGCTAAGGAAATCATTATTATTGGTATTGGTGAAGTCACACAATTTGGTAGTATCTTGAGCCATCGTGACAAACAAGCAATCCAACACACGAGCAAACAAAAAGGCAAGCGGAAAAGAGAGGGAAGGAAAAGGAGGATAGAGAGAGAGAGAGAGCGAATAAAACGGCAAGGGTGAAGTGGGGGAGAGGAAAACGAGAGGCAAATGGCAAATAATGTAATGCGAGAGATAGGTATTGTGATGGGTACTTGGTATGTTGACTTTTGCGTAGACTCCCCAGCAACGGCGCCAGAAATTCTTCTTGCTACCTCTTGAGCTTGCGTTGGATTTCCCTGAAGAGGAAGGGATGATGCAGCAGAGTAGCGTAAGTATTTCCCTCAGTTTTTGAGAACCAAGGTATCAATCCAGTAGGAGGCCACACTCAAGTCCCTCGTACCTGCACAAAACAATAGCTACTCGCAACCAACACGATTAGGGGTTTTCAATCCCTTTACGTTCACTTACAAGAGTGAGATCTGATAGATATAATATTTTTGGTATTTTTGGTATAGAGATGCAAAGTGAAAAGTAAAAGGCAAAGTAAAAAAGCAAAGCAAGATTAAAGTGATGGAGATTAATATGATGAGAATAGACCCGGGGGCCATAGGTTTCACTAGTGGCTTCTCTCAAGAGCATAAGTATTCTACGGTGGGTGAACAAATTACTGTTGAGCAATTGACAAAATTGAGCATAGTTATGAGAATATCTAGGCATGATCATGTATATAGGCATCACGTCCGTGACAAGTAGACCAAAACGATTCTGCGTCTACTACTATTACTCCACTCATCGACCGCTATCCAGCATGCATCTAGAGTATTAAGTTAAAAACAGAGTAGCACTTTAAGCAAGATGACATGATGTATAGAGATAAATTCATGCAATATGAAATAAACCCCATCTTGTTATCCTCGATGGCAATGATACAATATGTGCCTTGCTGCCCCTTCTGTCACTGGGAAAGGACACCGCAAGATCGAACCCAAAGCTAAGCACTTCTCCCATGGCAAGAACTATCAATCTAGTTGGCCAAACCAAACGGATAATTCGAAGAGACTTGCAAAGATAACCAATCATACATAAAAGAATTCAGAGAAGATTCAAATATTATTCATAGATAGACTTGATAAACCCACAATTCATCGGTCTCAACAAACACACCGCAAAAAGAAGAAGATTACATCGAATAGATCTCCACAAGAGAGGGGGAGAATTTTGTATTGAGATCCAAAAAGAGAGAAGAAGCCATCTAGCTACTAACTATGGACCCGAAGGTCTGAGGTAAACTACTCACACTTCATCGGAGAGGCTATGATGATGTAGAAGCCCTCCATGATGACGGCCCTCTTCGGCGGAGCTCCGAAACAGGCCCCAAGATGGGATCTCGTGGATACAGAAAGTTGCGGCGGTGGAATTAGGTTTTTGGCTCCTGTTCTGGTCGTTTGGGGATACGTAGGTATATATAGGAGGAAGGAGTACGTCGGTGGAGCACCGAGGGGCCCACGAGGCAGGGGGCGCGCCCACCACCCTCGTGACCGCCTCTTTTACTCCTTGGAGTAGGGTCCAAGTCTCCTGGATCACGTTCGGTGAGAAAATCACGTTCCCGAAGGTTTTATTCCGTTTGGACTCCGTTTGATATTCTGTTTCTCCGAAATACTGAAATAGGCAAAAAAACAGCAATTCTGGGCTGGGCCTCCGGTTAATAGGTTAGTCCCAAAAATAATATAAAAGTGGAAAATAATGCCCAATATAGTCCAAAACAGTAGATAATATAGCATGGAGCAATCAAAAATTATAGATACGTTGGAGACATATCAGCAGTCCTATGCTGTACCGCGTCTGCCTCCCCCACCAACTAGGCAGCCAAGACTTCCAGCTCCACCACCCCGAGCTCCTGTTCCCACTCCCAATAATGGTCTCTGCTACAAGTGTGGTCAACCGGGTCACCTTGCCAGGAACTGCTATCAGAATCCGAACCAGAATCAACTGGCCCTTCCCGCAGTTGGCCGTGGAAACAACCAGCCTCGCAACAACAATGCCAGGTCTTATGGTCGTGTCCATGCCAACCACGTTGATCTCAATGAAGCTCAACACCAGCCTGCTATCGTGATGGGTACACTCCTCGTAAATTCAGTACCAGCATCTGTTTTATTTGATACAGGTGCATCACATTCATTCATGTTAGATGGTTTTGCATTCATGCATGGCGTTAAAAGTGGGGACATGAACACTTCGCTATTAGTACACACTCCCGCGGGCCAATGTCGGACCTCCATGATTTGCAACGACGTCCCCGTTGAAATCGAAGGACTGGAATTCCTTGTCTCTCCCATCATACTAAAGTCTTGTAGCATCGACCTCATTTTGGGAATGGATTGGTTGAAAGTGCATACTACTTCTATAGTTTGCGCCACTAAGACCGTCCATCTGCTACACCCTTCCGATGAAATAATAAGCTACAATGCTCATCTAGTTCAGAACGCCAAGGCACGGCTTTATGCCTTGAATGCATTGAACGCTGCACCACTTGAGGGCATTGAAAACATTCCCGTCGTTCATGAATTCCAAGACGTCTTTCCGGAAGAACTTCCAGGGATTCCCCCTGCTAGAGCTGTCGAATTCATCATCGACTTGAAACCAGGCACCACTCCTATAGCCAAACGACCCTACAAGATGCCGCCGCATGAACTCATTGAGCTTAAGGATGAAATCGACAAATCTCTTATCAAAGGTTTCATTCGCCCTAGTTGCTCTCCTTGGGGAGCACCTTCTCTCTTTGTTAAGAAGAAGGATGGGACGAACCGATTAGTCCAAGACTACCGTCCTATAAACCAAGCTACCATTCAGAATAAATACCCTCTTCCTCGGATCAATGATCTTTATGATCAACTGGCTGGTTCATTAGTGTTCTCCAAACTCGACTTGGGGTTGGGTTACCACCAGATCCGTGTTCGTGAAGAGGATATCCCAAAGACCGCCTTCGTGACTCGGTATGGATCATACGAGTACACCGTCATGTCATTCGGCTTAACGAATGCTCCCGCCACCTTCTCTCGTCTGATGAGCTATATATTCATGGATTACCTCAACAAATTCGTCGTGGTTTATCTGGATGATATCCTTGTATTTTCCAAGAACAAAGAAGAACATGCTGAACATCTTTGTCTTGTGTTGGAAAATCTTCGAGAGCATCAACTCTATGCTAAGTATTCCAAGTGTGAATTTTGGCTCCCTGAAGTAACCTATCTTGGGCACGTCATCTCCAAGGATGGTATTGCCGTCAACCCTGAACGAGTTCAGGCTATTCTCGACTAGACTCCTCCGAAGAATGTTAAGCAAGTCCGAAGTTTTCTCTTTCTTGCCAACTATTGCCGTTGATTCGTCGAGAACTTCTCCAAGATCGCTAGGCCTCTGACTAATCTGTTGCATAAGGGCGTCAAGTTCCAATGGACAGACAAGTGTCAGGAAAGTTTCCAGGCGCTCAAAGACAAGTTGAATTCTGCCCCAGTGCTTGCTCCACCTCAAGAGCGCGGAGTGATTGCTTATGCCTCTCGTCAACTGCGCCCTCATGAAGAAAACTACCCAGTTCATGACCTCGAGCTTGCTACTGTCATTCATGCTTTGAAGCAGTGGCGACATTACCTTCTCGGTAATCGTTGCGAGATCTTCACCGACCACCAAAGTCTGAAGTATCTGTTTACTCAGCCAGACTTGAACCTCCGTCAGCAAAGATGGATGGAGATGGTGGCAGACTTTGATGTGGGTATATCCTATACCCCAGGCAAAGCTAATGTGATGGCTGATGCCTCGAGTCGCAAGTCTTACTGTAACCACCTCCAGGTTCGCAAAGTTCAGCCCTCGCTTGTTGAAGAATTCAGAAAGCTGAACCTTCATATTGTTCCCCCTGGTGCACTAGCTCCCCCTCCCCCAGAGTTCCAAAAGATGAATCTTCGTGTTGTTACTAAGGGTTCTCTAAATACCCTGGCTGTCATACCAGATCTCGTAGATGGTATAAAGACTATTCAAGGTTATGACTCTGAAGTCCAGATGATTAAACGCCATCTCGCAGAAAGAAAGCCCTCATTCTTCACTATCGCCAATGATGGCGCCTTGTACTTCAAAGGCCGCCTAGTGGTACCATGTTCGAGGAAAAACCTAGATCAACCTAAAAAGGTTATGAAAGAAGCTCATGATATGCCTTTGTCTATTCATCCCGGTAGTACAAAGATGTATCAGGATATTCGTCAGAGATTCTGGTGGTCTAATATGAAGCGGGACATTGCTCGTTATGTTGCTGAGTGTGTCATTTGCCGTCGTATCAAAGCTGAACACCAAAGGCCTGCTGGAACTCTGCAACCTATCTCTATTCCTGAATGGAAATGGGACCATATTGAAATGGATTTCATCACTGGTTTTCCCAAATCGCAGAAAGGTAATGATGCTATTCTTGTCATCATTGACCGGCTTTCTAAAGTTGCACATTTTGTGGCGGTCAAAGAAACAATCACTGCTAGTCAGCTTGCAACCCTCTACATGTCCAAAATTGTTTCACTTCACGGTATACCACTGGTTATCCGTTCGGACCGTGGCAGCTTATTCACTTCAAGATTTTGGGCAAGTTTCCAAGAAGCTATGGGAACTCATCTGTCGTTCAATACTGCGTTTCATCCTCAGTCGCAAGGTCAAGTTGAACGTGTCAACCAAGTTCTCAAGGACATGCTTCGAGCTTGTGTAATTTCCTTCGGCAAGAAATGAGAGGAATCTCTTCCATATGCCGAGTTCTCTTATAATAATAGCTATCAAGCTAGTCTGAAGATGTCCCCCTTCGAAGTGTTATATGGACGAAAGTGTCAGACCCCTCTGAACTGGTCAGAAACTGGGGAACGTCCACTCTTCGGTCCGGATATTATCCAACAGGCCGAAGAACAAGTCCGCATTATTCGCGAGAATCTCAAGACTGCTCAATCACGTCAGAAGAGTCAGTATGACCGTCATCACAAAGACATGGTCTATCAACCTGGCGAAAAGGCTTATCTTCGAGTTACACCAATGAAGGGTGCTCACCGCTTCGGGATCAAGGGCAAGCTAGCTCCTCGCTATATCGGTCCCTTCACTATTCTCGAAAGGTCTGGAAAAGTGGCATATCAACTGGAGCTCTCGTCGAACCTTTCTCAGGTTCACGATGTGTTCCACGTGTCACAGGTCCGCCGTTGCTTCAAGGACCCAATCCGAGCAGTGGATCATGAAGTGCTCGAAATGCAACGGGACCTCTCCTATAAAGAGTATCCGGTCTGCATTCTCGACCAAGCTGAACGCCGCACACGTCAGAAGGCGATCAAGTTCCTCAAAGTCCAGTGGTCGCACAATTCTGAAGATGAAGCCACTTGGGAACGCGAGGATCGTCTGCGTGATGAATACCCTGCGCTATTTCCTTCTACCTCCTAAATCTCGGGACAAGATTTCTTGTAGTGGAGGAGATTTGTAACGCCCGGATCATGCTACAGTAATCCCACGTTAACGATGCCATGTCACCTGCGTTACTGTTGCTAATCTTCCGTTAGTTTGAAACCGATTCAAAAACCAATTCAAAATATGGCAAGCAAACAAATGTCTTCAAACTTTGAAACAAAAATGTTCGGTGGGTGCCAAATATTGCACTGGTAATTATTGTGGAGAAAACATTTTTTAGAAGATGTCTAAATATTTTAAAGTGAATTAAAACAGGAAAGAGAAATAAATAAAAGAAAATGCAAAACAGAAAACAAAATAAAATAAGAGAGAACTCCTCCCCGCTGGGCCGTGGCCCAGCTGGCCTCCAGGCCGCCCGACCGGCCCACCCGGCCCAACCGGCCGCGCCCCACCCCCACTCCCTTATCCTCACACCCACTCCCCCGAACCCTAGCCCACTCCCCACTCGCCCCACGTCTCCCTCCCGTTCCCCTTCCCCTCTCTCGTTGGATCTGGATCGGGAGGGCCCGATCCCGTCCCCGACGCCACCGCCCGGATCGAACCCCGCCGTCACCGCCGCCCGGAGCTCTCCAGCCGGACTGCCTCCTCCTCCTCACCGGCCTACCTCCTCTTCGCCGCATCGTCTCCAACCTCCACCTCGCGCCCAGCTGCCACTTCCCTACGGCCCTAGTGAGCCTCGCCCCTCTCCCCTTTGCCCCTCTGCCCGCCCGTGCTTGGCCTCACCCGCGCCCGCCCGCCTGCAGCGCCACCGCTGCCGTCTCGTGCGCTCGCCGGTGCCGCCTCCAGCGCTCCGCCCGACTGCAGCCACTGCTCGCCGCTCCTGCCCGCCGCCTGGCGCCCACGCGGCTCCGCCCCTCTCCCGCTCTGGCCGCGCGCAGCGTGCGCACTCGATCACCGCAACTGTGACCGCGCCCAGCCCCCTGTCGCCACTACCCTGCCTAGCTTGCCATGCTCCCCTCGCCCCGCTCGCCACCTGCGCCCAGTGCGTGCCCGCGACATTCGCCGTCCCGCTGCGCCCGCCACGGCCCGCGCCATCGGACCGTGCTCACTGCAAGACGCCCGCAACGGCCGCGCACTCCCCACTCCCCCTTCTGCTGCTTCCACTGGCCGCGTCCGCGCGCTAGGCCCCCCGCTCGCTGGCGCCCTCCATCGCGCACCACGGCCATTCCCACAGCGCCCCCCACAGCTGCGCCTCCGTCGCCCCTGCCATAGGCCTCCGGCGGCCGCCCTCGCATCGCTGCGGCCAAGCCGCGCCTCGCCAGTCCCGCCCCGCGTCTGGCCCGGGCGAGCGCTCTAATGGGCTGGCGCCCGCGCCCGTAACCGCTGTGGCCCTCTAGGCCTTTGACATGTGGGGCCGCCCAGAATGTTTTCATAAAAAAAGGGAATTAAAAATATAATAATAAAAATAATTAATTAATTAATTAAAGAATTAATTAACTTAATTAATTTTGATTAATTAAACTAAACTACTAATTAAACTAATTAATCATGTTTAGTTAGTCTAGTCAATGACGAACGGGTCCCACATGTTAGGTTGACCAGGTCAACTGCTGACGTCATGCTGACGTCAGCGTGCACTGTTCTGGATAATGTTGGTTTAAATTAATTAAATAAATTCTAAAATTAATTTAAATCTTTTAAAATTAATATAAAATAAACTATAGCTCGGATGGAAAAATTTTGTACATGAAAGTTGCTCAGAATGACGAGACGAATCCGGATATGCAGCCCGTTCGTCCGCCATGCACCCCTAGCATAGCGAACACGCAACTTTTCCCCTCCATTCATTTGTCCGAAAACGCGAAACACCGGGGATATTTCCCCGGATGTTTCCCCCTTCACTGGTACCACCTCATACCGCGTTAGGGCACCCCTAGCACCACTACTTGTCATGTCATGCATCGCCATGCATCTGTTTGCTTAATATTTATTGATTCTTCCCCCTCTTCTCTCGCTAGACATCGAGACCGACGTCGCTGCTACCCAGTACGACTACGGTGTTGACGACCCCTCTCTCTTGCCAGAGCAACCATGCAAGCCCCCCCTGATCACCAGATATCGCATACTCTTCTCTATACTGCTTGCATTAGAGTAGTGTAGCATGTTACTGCTTTCTGTTAATCTTATTCTGATGCATAGCCTGTCATTGTTGCTATAGCTGTTGATACCTTACCTGCAATCCTAACTGCTTAGTATAGGATGCTAGTTTATCATCAATGGCCCAACATTCTTGTCACTCTGCCATGCTATACTATCGGGCCGTGATCACTCGGGAGGTGATCACGGGTATATACTTATACATTATATATGATACTTGTTGTGACAAAAGACGGGTCGGCTCGAGGAGTACCCGCGAGTGATTCACGGATTGGGGGCTGATAGGACCTTTATCCCGACGGCCCTCTGGGTGGATCATTATGGCGAAGCGACAGGGCAGGTTGAGACCACCTAGGAGAGAGGTGGGCCTGGCCCTGGTCGGCGTCCGTGGTTATTTCAAAATAACACGCTTACCGAGATCTTGGTATTTGATCTGAGTCTGGTTACTGGCCTATACGCACTAACCAACTACGCGGGAACAATTATGGGCACTCGACGTCATGGTATCAGCTGAAGCCTTCGTGACGTCAACGACTGAGTGGCGCGCGCCGGGTTGGACCGCGTAACGCAACTTCCTTTGTAATGGAGGTTGCTAGTTCTGCTCTCCGGCCGCCCTCGCAACGTGCAGGTGTGCAATGGGCGATGGGCCCAGACCCCTGCGCGCATAGGATTTAGACCGGCGTGCTGACCTCTCTTTTATGCCTAGGTAGGGCTATGACGTGTTGATCTTTCGAGGCCGGGCATGACCTAGAAAAGTGTGTCCGTACAAAGGGGATCGAGCGTGTTGGGAAATGTGGTGCACCCCTGCAGGGAAGTTAATCTATTCGAATAGCCGTGATCTTCGGTAACAGGACGACTTGGAGTTGTACCTTAACCTTGTGACAACTAGAACCAGATACTTAATAAAACACACCCTTCCAAGTGCCAGATACGACCCGGTGATCGCTCTCTAACAGGGCGACGAGGAGGGGATCGCGGGTAGGATTATGCTATGCGATGCTACTTGGTGAACTTACCTTTTGCTCTCTTCTACATGCTGCAAGATGGAGGTGGCCAGAAGCGTAGTCTTCGACAGGACTACCTATCCTCCTCTTATTCCGGCATTCTGCAGTTCAGTCCACATATGATACCCTTATTCCGTTTGATACCAATGCATACATATGTAGTGTAGCTCCTTGCTTGCGAGTACTTTGGATGAGTACTCACGGTTGCTTTGCTCCCCCTTTTCCCCCTTCCTATACCCGATTGCTGCGACCAGACGATGGAGCCCAGGAGCCAGACGTCACCCTCGACGACGACTCCTACTACACTGGAGGTGCCTACTACTACGTGCAGCCCGCTGTCGACGACCAGGAGTAGTTTAGGAGGATCCCAGGCAGGAGGCCTGCGCCTCTTTCGATCTGTATCCCAGTTTGTGCTAGCCTTCTTAAGGCAAACTTGTTTAACTTATGTCTGTACTCAGATATTGTTCCTTTCGCTGACTCGTCTATGATCGAGCTCTTGTATTCGAGCCCTCGAGGCCCCTGGCTTGTAATATGATGCTTGTATGACTTATTTTATTTGTAGAGTTGTGTTGTGATATCTTCCTTTGAGTCCCTGATCTTGATCGTACATGTTTGCGTGTATGATTAGTGTACGATTGAATCGGGGGCGTCACATGTAGCCTAGAAACGGTTTTAGCAACTAAATGCCAGTTTTAAATAGGAATCTCGCTCTTTGGTGGAATTTGCTCTCGGGTCGTGATGAAATTGCGTTTTTTGCAATTTTACTACTGAGTTGTTCGACTTGAACTTTCCCGTGTGCTTGGTTGAACTTCGGCCAACATTGCCCAAATGGGGCTTGCGATATACCATTGGAAAGGCATGGACACCGGTATCATGACCCAAATTAATTTTTTGGCAAAATGTAAGCGGTTTAAGAGCAGCTTTGAAAACCGTTTTTTCTTCATACAAAAAAGTGAATCGTATTTTCGATCGCATGTCTAAATCACTTATCGGAATGAGGAAAATAATGTGGCGTTGGAAAGCTGTTGCAAAACCGCTCCTTCCACATGTAGAAAGTTTTCTCTAATTCCCTATGGTTAAAGGGTAATTTGGAAAATCGTAAAATTTCACAAACCGAACAACTGAGTTCGTATTTTCGATGACATTTCTAAACGGCTAATCCAATTGAGGCAAATGATATGGCATTGGAAAGCTTATGAAAATGCGCTACTTTTTCATGTTGAAAGTTTTTTCTAATTTTAAATGGTTTAAAAGTAATTTAGAAAACAGTACAAGTTCCATTGAGTTCGTATTTTCGAGCTAATTTTTTAGCCGCATGTCCGAATGCAGCAAATGATATGGCGTTGGAAATCTTGCGGAAATGCGAAACTTTTTGCTATATATTGTTTCTCCCAATTCCTTACTGTTTCAAGTCAATTTTGAAAAAGGCTAAAAACGTATTTTCGTCGTAATTTCTACAACTTTACCGGAATGGGGCAAATAATATACCGTTGAAAGCTATGGAAAATGCGAAACTTTTCCATGTTGATGGTTTTCTCTGATTCCTAGCCATTTTCAAGTAATTTCAAAACCGTCAAGATCATTCATTCTGCCTTTATTGCGAAACAGATTATTCGAAAATGCACCGCATGAAGAACTTGAACTTCTCCGCATGCCTACTTGAACTTCACTCTGTTTTTCATGTGTTTTTTTCTCGTAGCTCAACATCCACTCACCAGAATTGAGCAAGTGATTTATCAATGGAAAGCTGCTGTAAACATGCAACTTTCTCCGTGTTGATCATTTTTTCATACTCGCAGCGATTTTAAAAGTTTTTAATTTGAAATTCATTCAATGTATTTGGTGAACTTCCTGCTATTTTCACGTTAAACTTCTGTGACATATTTTCGTTTGTAATTTTCTCATCCATTTCGTTGGTGTTCCACAAATGATATTTTTTGTACAAACCTCTCTCACAATTTTTTATTACTTTCTCCTACCGAGGACTTAAAACTTACACAAATGATATTCCTGCCGTTTTGAAGTAAATTAGAAAATGACGAGATCATGATGTCTACCTTCATCGCGAATGGAAATGCACTGCGTGAAGTAGTTGAACTTCTCTGGCATGTCTGTTTGAACTTCATTCCGTTTTTGATGTGCTGTTTTTTGCACTGCGTGAATTAGTTGAACTTCTGGGGCATGTCTGTTTGAACTTCACTCTGTTTCACTTTATTGTATTTTTCTTATATGAAATACATACCATGTAGTAAGTGAACTTCCGGTTGTTATCACTTTGAACTTCTCTCTCGATTGAGAGAATTATTTCAAAACACAAAAAACAAGATATTTTTATGTGTTTTGGACATCTAAATACACGGTGAACCTTTCTCACAATATTTTTTTGAACTTTTCCTCGTCGAGCACTTGAACTTCTAGCAACTATTTTTTCCGTTTATGAGTTCTTTTTAAAAGTGCAAAAAATGGCATGGTGTTTTTAATTTTTTGAACAGGCAAATCCTAGGTTTTAATAAACTCCGAACTTCTTTGTTATTTCAATTTGAACTTCACCTTTTTATATTTTGAGTAAAGAATTGTATTCGATTATCATACGGAAAAAATCGAACATGGAAATACAAGGTGAACCTCTCTCGCAAGAATGTTTGAACTTCCCCGGACAGAGGACTTGAACTTCTTTCAACAAACCTTTTTATTTTTTATTTTTCTATACTTTTATTTTCACCTGAAATGTATTTCTTGTAGTACTTGAACTTCTCGTTGTTTTCACTATGAACTTCTGTCGCATTTTTGTGTATACGTTGAATTACACGCAATTGAAGGTCGGACGTCATTTTTTGCCATTTTAAAACACGTAATTGGAGGTCGGATGTCCCATAATATAAATTCTGAACAGTGCACGGAGGAGCACGTGAACTTCTTGCAACAAACCATTTAAGCTTTTTATTTTCTATTCTTATATTCTTATCTGAAACGCATTCTGTATAGTAGTTGAACTTCCCGTTGTTTTTCACCTTGAACTTCTGTCACGTATTTTTGTTCAACCTCTCTCATAAGAATTTTTGAACTTTCTCGGGCCGAGCTCTTGAACTTCTATCAACAAAACTTTTAGCCTTTGCTTTTTCATTCTTTAGTAACGATAAAAAATTGAGTGCTAAAAACACCAGAAATGACGTATTTTCAGTTTTTTGAACTCGTAAATCCTAATGTTTAATATACTATGAACTTCTGTGCTATTTTAATTTGAAATTCATATTTTTATTTTTGGTTAAAGAATTGATTTCATTTTTCAATAAAATATTGAATATGATTGTTTTTCATTTTTGATTCTTTAAAAAACAAGGGATGGAGTTTTTTAATAACAATAAAATCCTATATTTCTTAATGAACATCGAAACACTTCGTTATTTTAGTTTGAACTTCTAGCTTTTAAAAAAAATGGGGAAATCTAGTTAAAATTTTAAAGTTGTTCCTTTTTTTAAGTTGAACTTCTTCATTTTATTCTTTAGTAACGAGAAAATTTATGAGTTTTTTATAAACAGTAAACTCCTACATTATTTTAATTTGAACCTCTTAGTTTTATTCTCTTAGAAAAATATGGGTTTTTAAATAAGTATCAAACATTTACTCTTGGTAGTATACATAGGGAAAATCTGAGTTATTTTAATTTGAACTTCTTCAAAAAATATCTTTTGTAAGAAATGGTGAAAATCCTTTTTATATGAATTTTGAACGGCTCTATTTTTAAAATTTGAATTTGTAGCTTTTTTTATTTTTGACCTTCTTCTTATTCATTCTTTTAATAATAAGGAAAATATGAATTTTGTATAAACATCGAGATGTTCCTTTTTTATTTGGACTTCTTGGGCCTTTTGAGTTATTTATTTTAACATGGAACAACTCATATTTATTTATTTTTGAACTGTTGGTTGTGAATATTTTCATGAGCACCCTAAAATTTAGAATGTATGCTTCAATATGGGAAAAAATTGCACCATTTTTTCTATACATAAACGTATGCCTATTTTATATTTGAACTTCTCACCTGAATTCACATGTGAACTTTTAGAAACAGAGTGATTGAATTTTCTTTCTTTCTCATTTTAGCTAAAATTAAGGACAACAAAATTAGTCTGCCCATAGATTGTTTCTTATTGTACATCTTGCATGCATTTTCAAATAAGGACTCAATTGCAAACATGTTTCATCATTTTTTGTCCAAGTTTTCTACAGAGCACCACAATCATCTGGCCGGAAGCACGACAGGTAACTTTTTTGAAGAAAAAAAATCCCTTTTTTATACTTGAACGTCATGCAATTTTGTATCTAAACTTCCATGGTTCAGTTTCCCCTCAACTTTTAAGTCTTAAGATTTTAGAGCTTGGGCATATAAATTTTTGCTAAGTAAGCGGTTGACCGTGGCAAACAAGAGAAGCACCTCGTCTCGTCGTCGATCCATGGCAGCGGCATGAAGACAGGAATCAGCATATGATATGTACTTGAGCAGGATATCATCCACTTCACTAGCAAACAATTTTATGAGACAACACGACTGTGTTATTAACTAATAACACGTGCTCTGTACTTTTGTTTTTTGCAACATCCATTCTTCTGAACTTTTTTACTAATCGGACCAAAATCTAAAGAATTCATGTTACTAGCTCACTGGCCTTGTTACAGACCCACATTTTTTCACAATTTTTTTTGTCAAAGTGCAGTTCAAGCATGCTCAAATCTCAAACCAATTCATCCATCAGATTTAAAAGGGGTCATCCAAGTGCAGTTTTTCAGAGAACAAACTCAAAAACAAATGTTTAGAGAAGATCAAATCCTCCTGAAGAGAGAGAGTTCAGAGAAGACAGGGAGGGTTACTACCAGTAGGATGGTAGAGAGGCCTTGGGAGGAGGGAGGTCTCAACGCCATCCAGCATCTACATGTGTTGGGTGGGGCGCGGGTGGTGGGCGGTGACCCATTTTGGCTGGTTGGAGCGCTGCCTCACGACTGAAGGGTGGTGCGAGGAAGGTGGAAGAAGGTCAAGGCGGCAGGGGGGAGAAGGTCGCGGTGGCAGGGGCGGGCCTAAGTGCGGGGGTCCCGAGTGGCGGCGCTTGGGAGGTGGAATAAGGTTGCTCATCGGGAGGTGTCCTGCATCGGCGGCGCGCGACGATGGTCCATGGGAGGAGAGACGGGGCATCATGGGTTGCGGCCAGGGAACGGGGTGGCAGTCGTGGAGCGGGGAGGATGGCGCGCTGGTGGCCGGGGAGCAGGGTGGCGGGATGCAGGTGCAGCGCCCGCAGGGTCGCGCTCGTCGGAGTGGGAGGAGGAAGGCGCATGGTCGGGGTGGGCGGGAGGAGGAGCGCCGGCGGATGGGGAGTTGGCGCTCCGGCGGTGGGGAGGAGGGACACTGGTAGTAGGGAGAGGAGCGCCGGCCGTGGGGAAGAAAGGTGGCGGCAGCGCGAGGGGCAGAGGGAAGAAGCACGCTGGCGATGCGGGGGCTGGGTGGAAGCTGAGAGGTGGAGGATCCCGTCGGGGGTGTCCATGGGAGGATTCCATCGAGGCTCCGAGGAGGGCTTGTGGAGGCGGGATCTGAGGGCGGTAGGTTTTTCTTTTTCTTTTTTTGAATCGGAGGTTGGTTCAAAAATTGCCTATATAGGACGCGGCGTGATCCGAATAACTATTCTGATCCCAGGATCATAATAGTGCTACTATATATGTATATATGGATATTCCCCAACATATAGTGCTTGCCAAAAAGAAAAAGTGTAAAAAGGAATAGGTGATGATCACCATGACTCTTGCATAAAGGTAGAAGGTAAATAAAAGATAGACCCTTCACAGAGGGAAGCAGAAGTTGTCATGCGCTTTTATGGTTGGATGCACAAAATCTTAATGCAAAAAAACGTCACTTTATATTGCCACTTGTGATAGAGAACTTTATTATGCAGTTCGTCGCTTTTATTTCTTTCATATCACAAGTTCGTATAAAGCATATTTTCCTCACACTAAAAGATCATACATATTTAGAGAGCAATTTTTATTGCTTGCACCGATGACAACTTACTTAAAGGATCTTACTCAATACATAGGTAGGTATGGTGGACTCTCATGGCAAAACTGGGTTTAGAGAGTTTGGAGGCACAAGTAGTATCTCTACTTGGTACAAAAGATTTGGCTAGAATGGGATGAGAAGCAAGTTCAACATGTTGGAGGATCCATGACAATATAACTTCTATTCGGATATAAAGAAACATAAACCATTATGTTGTCTTCCTTGTTCAACATCAACCTTTTAGCATATAATATTTTAATGAGTGCTCACAATCACAAAGGATGTCCAAGATAGTATATTTATATGTGATATCTCTCTTTCTTTATTACTTCATATTAATTGCAATAATGATCAAAACTATGTTTGTCAACTCCCAACAAATTTCATGTGACATACTTCTTATATGTGAAGTTGTCACTTCCCATAAGATCATTATATAATCTTTTTATTTCTTTTTATCAAGAACATAGCAAGAAAGCAAAGCCCTCAAATCAAAACAAATCTTTATTATATAACCCTCGGACTCAAATACATAGAGGGAACACAAAGCAAAACTCAAAGCTAGATCGTACTAAAACTTTATTCTACTAAATAAAGATATAACCAAAAGGATCAAACTAAGAAAAATGATAAAGGTAAAGGTTTGATGGTGATAAGATAATGGGTCACCTCCCCCAAGCTTGGCAGTTGCCAACGGGAGTGCCCATGCCCATGTATTTAGATCTATTTCTTCGGAGGTGGTGATGATGGAGTTGTTGATGATGAAAGAGTCTTATCCTCCGTCTTCCAAAGCATAGGTTCACCATCATAAAAAGATGAACGAGTCTCCGGAATCCTTAAATCTGCAGCCAAACTCATCCTCTTAAATCTATATTCATACTCACAGTGGTTTTGCAGGTCACAAATTTGGGCCTGGAGATGCTCGATTTTCTCATGAAGCTTGAAGATGGCCTCCTCGATGTTCTTGGCGTCTAGCTTGTGGTTGCGGGTAAATTCCGTGATCATGGAGTGATTATAGTTGAGTTCGCGTTCCACCATCCATTGGCACTTGAAAACTTGCTGCTCCATTACCTCAAGCCTTGTCGCCACGCTTCCGGTCCTCTTTGGCCCTTGAACATCGCGGATGTGCAACACCCCCTCACACATCTCAATGGTTTGAGAGTGTTGCAGCACCTCCGCGAGGTAGGGGTTGATGTCCTTCTGGAAGATCTTGTCCTTCAGAGTGCTTGGGGACGTCATAGCAATCTAGATCTGTCAGAAAAACAGCTCGAAACAAGAATAGAGGATTTTGCCATGGTACGGTTGTCAAAACCTTTGGGAGATTATATAATGAATTTTTACCAACAAAAATGAGTGTACTACAAGAAAACAGAGTCTGGGCACACGAGGTGGCCACAAGCTAGGGGGGCGCGCCCCTAGGGCTTGTCGCCTCCTCGTGCACTTCTCAGACTACTTTTTATTTTCCTAAATTTTTAAATATTCCAGAACGGAGTAAAATTGCTTTTGGAAAAGTTTTGGAGTCGGTTTACTTACCGTACCACATACCTATTCCTTTCCGGAGTCTGAGACATTCTGGTAGGTATCCCTTATGTGCTCCTCTGGTGTTATGGTATCAATAATATTGGTTTCAACATTTATGGGAGTACAAGAGATATAATGTTTGATTCTTTGTTCGTTTACCACCTTCGTGTTAGTGCCTTCGGCGTTGTTGATTTTGATGGCACCGGAACGATAAACTTCCTCGATAATGTAAGGACCTTCCCATTTAGAGAGAAGCTTTCCTGCAAAAAATCTTAAACGAGAATTGTATAGCAAGACAAGGTCACCTACATTAAATTCACGCTTTTGTATCTTTTTATCATGCCATATTTTAACTTTATCTTTAAACAACTTGGCATTCTCATAGGCTTGGGTTCTCCATTCATCAAGTGAGCTAATGTCAAATAACCTCTTCTGACCGGCAAGTTTGAAATCATAGTTGAGCTCTTTAATTGACCAATAAGCTTTATATTCTAGTTCAAGAGGTAAATGACATGCTTTTCCATAAACCATTTTATAAGGAGACATACGCATAGGGTTTCATAAGCAGTTCTATAAGACCATAATGCATCATCAAGTTTCTTAGACCAATTCTTTCTGAATCTATTAATATTCTTTTGCAAAATCAACTTTATTTCTCTATTGGTCAATTCTACTTGACCACTAGACTGAGGGTGCAAAGGAGATGCAATTCTATGGTTAACATCATACTTAGCACCATGAATAAAGTGTGAACCACCATCCGTCATTAAATATCTAGGGACTCCAAACCTCGGGAAAATAACTTCTTTAGGCATTTTTAATAGAAGTATTATGATTAACACTACTAGTTGGAATAGCTTCTACCCACTTAGTAACGTAATCAACAACAACTAAATATGTGTATGCCCATTAGAGGAAGGAAAGGGTCCCATATAATCAAATCCCCAAACATCAAACAGTTCAATAACAAGTGAATAATTCATAGGAATTTCCTGACACCTACTAATATTACCAATTATTTGTCATTCATCACAAGACAAGAAAAACTTACGAGCATCTTTGAAGAGAGTAGGCCAATAAAAACTAGATTGTAATACCTTGTGTGCAGTTCTATCTCCAGCATGGTGTCCTCCGTAGTTCTCGGAGTGACACTTGCATAGGATTTGTTCCTGTTCATACTCAGGTACACAACGTCTAATAACACCATCCACTCCTTCTTTATAAAGGTGTGGGTCATCCCAGAAGTAATGTCTTAAATCATAGAAGAACTTTTATTTTGCTGGTATGTGAAACTAGGTGGTAAAAATTTAGCAACGATATAATTGGCATAATCAGCATACCATGGAGTATTATGAGAAGCATTTATGACAGCTAATTGTTCATCAGGAAAGATATCATCAATAGGTATTGGGTCATCAAGAATATTTTTAACCTAGACAAGTTGTCTGCTACGGGGTTCTCAGCTCCCTTTCTATCAATAATATGCAAATAAAATTCTTGCAGCAAAAGAACCCATCTAATAAGTCTTAGTTTAGCATCCTTCTTTTCCATAAGGTATTTAATAGCAGCATGATCGGTGTGAACAGTTACTTTGGAATCAACATAAGATCTGAATTTATCACAAGCAAACACAACTGCTAAAAATTCTTTTTCAGTAGTAGCATAATTTCTTTGAGCATTGTCTGGAGTTTTACTAGCATAATGGATAACATTTAATTTCTTATTAACTCTTTGTCCTAGAATAGCATCAACAGCATAATCACTAGCATCACACATAATTTCAAAGGGTAGGTTCCAATCAGGTGGTTAAACAATAGGTGCAGAAATCAAGAGTGCGGGCTTATGGCGTCCGAGCACCAGGCAGGGCGCTATCTTGGGCGTCCTTTTGGGCTTGGGGATCTGCATTCTGTCAGCGCGGGTCAGGGCTGTGCCAGGCCTATTGGCTGGAATACGGTCCATCATATGCCTATCTGCCTCGTAGGCGTATCATGTTCAGCCCAATCACGGGATCTATTCTCGCGGCTGCGAATGTGCCAATGTCTTGCACGAGAAGGGATGGCACATGGGCTCGTTCGAAACACCACAGGTACTGGAAAACGATCATGCCGCTTTGACCCCACGGCCAACCCTCTGGTTAGAACAGAGCCATGCCACAATGTTTCCTCTCCATCCTCTCATTCCCTTCTTCCTCGCACGCGTCCAGGGCGACGACGATGTCTGTTCCGGCGCCATGTCTACCGATGGTGTCGAGCTCAACGGGTAAGCATATTCTGGTCCGCCATTCTTTTCCCCTAGGTACGTCGATTTCTAGTCACCGTCTTGGTATTGGAAGATCTGTACTCATGGCCGCTGGATCTGATTCTTCAGGGGGGGTTGACGGAGCTACAGAGTGGAGTGCTTCAGTACTACCATTGGAGTCTCAGGATTCCATGAGTGTCGTGAATGTCGATGGGGGCGCCGCCGGCAAGTATCAGTCGTTGGGAGATGAAGCCAGATAAGACGTTGCTCCGAAGCAACTAGTGGTTTGACTCGAAGGTTAGTGAGAAGAACATCGATGCATATCATTTGTTGGTCGATTTGACAGTTGTTTTAGCAAAATTTGGACCATGGATGGTATATTAGTTAGGGTTGTTTAGCAACCACGGGATTCTTTTAGGAAGTGTGTATACTAGATAGTTTTTCTAGGCACATCTGCTCTGAGGGGTTGTAGATTTATTTGTGTTTGAGCCATGATCTTTGGATTTTGAATTGGCAACAAAGGATTTAGTTTGTACCTGTGCCTCTGGTTAACTAATTTCTAGCATGGATGGATTACTGGTTAATGTTTTATTAGGTGCCAATGGGGTGGGTATCATGCACATGACCCGTGGGACTGATTCTATGCTCGATTTGGTTGATGCGCTGGGGATACTTCTATAGTTTAAAAGAATTGATTCCTAGCTCTGGGTTAATGAGGCAGGCGTGTTTTCTGCTGGATTTTGTTCAATGTCTAAGATGAAGTATAAATATGGATATGGTTATTGGGGACATATGTTCATAGCACCTTTTGGTTGTGGTTGTCTGCCATAGGAATGGCACAGATTTTGTTGTTGGGTTGCCTTGTTTGATGAGACATGGATTATTGTGTGTTTTGCCAGATTATTAGTTATATAGCTATTTACTAATGAAGAATTTGTGTGTGCTCTTGGATTTAGTCAGTGTTTTGCGTTGGAGTACACTTATCTTAATGATGCCTGGGAACAGATGTTCAGAACTATGTTTGTTGTTGTTGTTTTTTGCATAGGATGGTTAGTTTTCCGAGGATTTCCTAGTGGGAAATCCGGTGTGTGCTGTCAGTGAGGGAGCAATGCTTTTTTGATTGATTAAAAAAGCTTTATAAGATACCACTCCGTTCATATGATTTTTTCCATATTATTGATTTGGCGCTGATCTTTTTCTGCCTTACATTTTTCTGGAGACACTCTTTTCAGGGTAAGGATTGGGAAAGCGCCAGAGGAGAGGGAAATGAACCCACATTTTTCTGGAGACACTCTTTTCAGGGTAAGGATTGGGAAAGCGCCAGAGGAGAGGGAAATGAACCCTGACAGGAAAACCACACTTGAACTGTCCGTGCGCTTATGAGTTCTACAACATCTACTCGTGGGAATGTGGATTTAGAGTTAGGCTGGCAAAAAACAGACCGAATGTTCATCAGAAAAGATGCATGCAAGAGATATTGTGCGGTATGTACTGGTGAACTGATACTTAATGAAATTTTTGGCAACTTGTTTTCTTTGTTTGTGCCTTTCTTCTGGTTGTTCTAACAGATAAGACATTTGGGAACATGGATGCCTGACATTTTTTCATTTGTTATGTTTTGCAGGGCAAGCCAATGAGGGAAAACAGTCGCTCATCAAGGTGTGGCTGCAAAGCAATGATTAGGCTCCTTCGCTCGAAATAAAATGGTTGGTACATATCAGAGTATAAAGTGGGACATAACCACCCGTTGTGTGGATAGAAAATGCATTGAAAGTCACACAGGCAGATTGACAGATATGCGAAGGATCTAGTGAAACAACTCCAGGACATTAATGTTGGTCTTGGGAAGGTTTTCAGCATTGTGGGAAGTTTTTTTTGGGTCAGTTGATAATGTGCCATTTACCAAGCGCTCATTGAAGATAGCGTGCAGGAAGTTAAACAAGGAACAATCATACTTTGATGCCATGAAGACAATGGAAGTTGTGTCCAAGATGAAAGCCAATGATCCTGACTTCAACTACACTGTGCAAGTAAATGAAGAAAGCCGAATAAAAACATTGATGTGGGTTACAAGCAGGGGTTGTGATCAGTATCGCTACTTCGGGGATGCAATTACATTTGACACAATTTACAGGACCAACTTGCATGACATGCCATTTGGGCTTGGCGTCAACAACCGCTTCCACTTCCAGTGTATAATTTTTGGTGGTGTCATGAGATTACTGACTGAGAGCTCGGCACGAACCTCAACCCAAGTAGAAAACTTACTAAGTGACAGATATCACATGTGATGCATAGGTAGATGTTGGAAAAATAGTTGGGTTTATTAAGCATTTATGAATTACCGTTGCCCCGTGGTATGCACTTTCCTCGGCAGATATTTTCACTGTAATTTTGTCAACCATCTTCTTCATTGAATCATAGTTGTACAACCCTATACGGGGGTTACTCCTTGTGGCTTGTTTAGTGTAACAAGCTCAAGACCATCGAGCATGAAAACCTGTTTTGTACATAACCACAATAAATCTTCTGCTATCACTTCCCCTCTAGCATTCCGCCAAATCCAATGTCCAAGATAACTGCCGCTTGTAATCACTGAACTCTACTATAACTTAACCAATTTTGAGCAAGGAAAGACTAGACGTAAAACATGGTGTTCTTTGTAATCCAGTGGAACCACCTGAACCATCCTAATCACTGTTCCAATCTCCGGGGGACTGGTCACTATTTTCTACGCGATTAATCACCATTGCAGCTTGTATTCCACTAAAAATATACTGTATGTCGGATCAGTGTTCAGCATTGTGGGGAGTTTTCTTGGATTAGTGGAAAACGTACCCTTTACCAAGAGGTCACTGAAGACTATTTGCAGGAAGTTAAAACCTAAACTGGCTAATGATATTTCTATGGTTATTAGTAGCCGTCACATGTAAAACCTGAACTCGCTAATGCAAGTTACATCCGTGATAGTATGGCACTACCGCATCGTTGAGGTTGACTTAATACAATCACATGTTCCAAAAATGTTAAACTTCTTTAGATCGCAAGTATCACATGACTTGCATCATGGTAATGTGCTGTAAGAAAGGGTTACTACAACAATCAATGGTCAAAACCATGGTCAAACCTGATAATTATGATAACAATCAATGTAACTGGGACTGCTTAGAGCAACTCTAGCAGACCCCGCAAAAACTTGACCCGCAAAATGCGTTTGCAGTTTCATGAAGATCACGTTTGCGGGTCGAAAACTAGCGTGGGCCGAACAGATACTGTAAAACTGGAATAAAGAGCTCCTTCCTCCGGTCCGGCCGTTGCCGCCCTTCCTCCAGCCGGCCGCGCCCCGTCGCCCATAGGCCATGCCCCGTCACCCATCGGCCGCGCCCCGTCCCTACCGATCGCGCCCAGCCTCGCCGGCCATGCCCCGTCGCCTCCGTCATCCGCGCCCAGCCTTGCCGGCCACGCCTCATCGCCTCCGTCGTCCGCACCTTGCTCTATTGCTAGGCGAGCTGTGCCCCTTTGCCCGCCGTGTCGAGAGGATTCCAGCGGCCAGGCTGAGGTCATGGGAGGCCACGACGATGTCGAGCTCATCCAATTCGAACCGGCGGTGATCAATTGCGGCGTCTAGCGGCCTTTTCTGATGTGCGGTGATGAATTCCGGTGAGTTTAGGACGGATTCCGGCAAACTCCGCGGCGGTGTGTTTGCTTTGGCGAGGTTTGACCGGTATATGGGGGCCCCTATATTCGGCCTTCCAACCTCCAAAGATAAGGGTTTCGGGTGTGCATTGATATGTCCATTTTGCATCATGCTTTTATATCGATATTTATTGCATTATGGGTTGTTATTACACATTATGTCACAATACTTATGCCTATTCTCTCTTATTTTACAAGGTTTACATAAAGAGGGAGAATGCTGGCAGCTGGTATTCTGGGCTGGAAAAGGAGCAAATATTATAGACCTATTCTGCATAGCTCCAAAAGTCCTGAAACTTCACGGAAGTTATTTTCAGAATATATAAAAAATGCTGAGCGCAAGAAGTACCAGAGGGGGGCCTCTCACCAGCCACGAGGGTGGGGGGCGCGCCCTACCCCCCTGGGCGCGCCCCCTGCCTCGTGGGCCCCCTGGTGGCCCTCCGATTCTCATCTTCTGCTATATGGAGTCTTTCGTTGAGAAAAAAATCATAAGCAAGCTTTCGGGACGAGACTCCGCCACCACGAGGCGGAACCTTGGCGGAACCAATTTAGGGCTCTGGCGGAGCTGTTCTGCCGGGGAAACTTCCCTCCGGGAGGGGGAAATCATCGCCATCGTCATCACCAACACTCCTCTCACCGGGAGGGGGCCAATCTCCATCAACATCTTCACCAGCACCATCTCCTCTCAAACCCTAGTTCATCTCTTGTATCCAATTCCTGTCTCTAAGTGTGGGATTGGTACCTGTGGGTTGCTAGTAGTGTTGATTACTCCTTGTAGTTGATGCTAGTTGGTTTATTTGGTGGAAGATCATATGTTCAGATCCTATATGCACATTAATACCCCTCTGATTATGAACATGAATATGCTTTGTGAGTAGTTACGTTTGTTCCTGAGGACATGGGAGAATTCTTGCTATTAGTAGTCATGTGAATTTGGTATTCGTTCGATATTTTGATGAGATGTATGTTGTCTCTCCTCTAGTGGTGTTATGTGAACGGCGACTACATGACAATTCACCATTATTTGGGCCTAGAGGAAGGCATTGGGAAGTAATAAGTAGATGATGGGTTGCTAGAGTGACAAAAGCTTAAACCCTAGTCTATGCGTTGCTTCATAAGGGGCTGATTTGGATCCATATGTTTCATGCTATGGTTAGGTTTACCTTTATACTTTTGCTGTAGTTGCGGATGCTTGCAATAGAGGTTAATCATAAGTGGGATGCTTGTACAAGTAAGGACAGTACCCAAGCACCGGTCCACCCACATACCAAATTGTCGAAGTACCGAACGTGAATCATATGAATGTGATGAAAACTAGCTTGACGATAATTCCCATGTGTCCTCGGGAGCGCTTTTCTCTATATAAGAATTTGTCCAGGCTTGTCCTTTGCTACAAAAAGGATTGGGACACCTTGCTGCACTTTATTTACTTTTGTTACTTGTTGCTTGTTACAAACTATCTTATCACAAAACTATCTATTACCTATAATTTCAGTGCTTGCAGAGAATACCTTGCTGAAAACCGCTTATCATTTCCTTCTGCTCCTCGTTGGGTTTGACACTCTTACTTATCGAAAGGACTACGATAGATCCCCTATACTTGTGGGTCATCAAGACTCTTTTCTGGCGCCGTTGCTGGGGAGTGAAGCGCCATTGGTAGGTGGAATTTGGTAAGGAAAAATTTATATAGTGTGCTGAAATTTGCTGTCACTTGTTACTATGGAAAGTAATCCTCTGAGGGGCTTGTTCGGGGTATCTTCACCTCGACCAGTAGAGCAAAGAGTCGCTCCTCAACCTACTGAACCTACTGAAAATGAATATGTCTACTTTGAAATTCCTTCGGGTATGATAGAAAAACTGCTAGCTAATCCTTTTGCAGGAGATGGAACATTACATCCTGATGAGCACCTAATATATGTGGATGAAGTTTGTGGATTATTTAAGCTTGCAGGTATGCCCAATGATGTTATCAAGAAGAAGATCTTCCCTTTATCTTTGGAGGATATGCATTGACATGGTATAGGCTATGTGATGATATGGGATCATGGAACTACAAACGATTGAAATTGGAATTTCATCAGAAGTTTTATCCTATGCATCTTGTTCATCGTGATCGTAATTATATATATAATTTTTGGCCTCGCGAAGGAGAAAGCATCGGTCAAGCTTGGGGGAGTCTTAAATCAATGTTATATTCATGCCCCAATCATGAGATCTCAAGAGAAATTATTATCCAAAAAAATTATGCTCGGCTGATAACAACCGCACCATGCTCGATACTTCTTGTGCTGGCTCTTTTATGATGAAGATTATTGAATTCAAATGGGATTTATTGGAAAGAATTAAACGCAACTCTAAAGATTGGGATCTCGACGAAGGTAAGGAGTCAGGTATGACACCTAAGTTTGATTGTGTTAAATCTTTTATGGATATCGATGTTTTCCGTAAATTTAGCAGTAAATATGGACTTGACTCTGAGATAGTAGCTTCTTTCTGTGAATCTTTTGCTACTCATGTTAATCTCCCTAAGGAGAAGTGGTTTAAATATAATCCTCCCATTGAAGTAAAAGTAGTTGCACCTATTAAAGTTGAAGAAAAGACTATCACTTATAATGATCCTATTGTTCCTACTGCTTATGTTGAGAAACCACCTTTTCCTGTTAGGATAAAAGATCATGCTAAAGCTTCAACTGTGGTTTGTAAAAGCAATATTAGAACTTATACACCTCCTGAGCAAGTTAAAGTTGAACCTAATATTGCTATTGTTAAGGATCTTTTGGCTGATAATATTGATGGGCATGTTATTTATTTCTGTGATGAAACTGCTAGAATTGCTAAACCTTGTGCTAAAGATAAACATAGACCTGTGGTAGGCATGCCTGTCATTTCTGTTAAAATAGGAGATCATTCTTATCATGGCTTGTGTGATATGGGTGCTAGTGCCATTGCAATACCTATTGACTTATACAAAGAAATTATGCATGATATTGCACCTGCCGAGTTAGAAGATATTGATGTCACAATTAAACTCGCCAATAGAGATACTATTTCACCAATTGGGATTGTTAGAGATGTTGAAGTCTTGTGTGGGAAAACTAAATATCCTGCTGATGTTCTTGTTCTTGGTTCCCCACAAGATAGCTTTTGTCCCATTATATTTGGTAAACCCTTCTTAAACACTCTTAATGCTAGGATGTTGTTACTATTGGTTTATGTGATATGTCTCATGAGTTCAACTTTTAGAAATTTTGTAGACAACACCGTGAAGAGGAATTGCCTAGTAAAGATGAAATTATTGGTCTTGCTTCTATTGTCGTACCTCCTAGTGATCCTTTAGAACAATATTTGCTAGACCATGAAAATGATATGTTTTTGAATGAAAGAAGGGAAATAGATGAGGTGTTCTTTGAACAGGGACCTATTCTGAAACACAACCTATGTGTTGAAATCTTAGGGGATCCTCCTCCACCCAAGGGTGATCCCGTGTTTGAGCTTAAACCATTGCCTGGTACTCTTAAATATGCTTATCTTGATGAAAATAAGATATATCCTGTTATTATTAGTGCTAACCTTTCAGAGAAGGAGGAAGAAAAATTATTGAAAACTCAGAAGAAGCACCGTGCTGCTATTGGATATACTCTTGATGGTCTTAAGGGAATTAGTCCCACTCTATGTCAACACAAAATAAATTTGGAAAAGATGCCAAACCAGTTATTGATCACCAATGACGACTGAATCCTAAGATGAAAGAAGTGGTAAGAAAAGAAATACTAAAGCTCCTTGAGGCAGGTATAATTTATCCCGTTGGTGATAGTAAGTGGGTAAGTCATGTCCATTGTGTTCCTAAGAAGGGAGGTATTACTGCCATTCCTAATGATAAAGATGAATTGATTCCCCAAAGAATTATTACAGGTTATAGGATGGTAATTGATTTCCGCAAATTAAATAAGGCTACTAAAAAAGATCATTACCCCTTACCTTTCATCGATCAAATGCTAGAAAGATTATCCAAACATACGCATTTTTGCTTTCTAGATGGTTATTCTGGTTTCTCTCAAATACCTGTGTCAGCTGGTGATCAATCAAAGACCACTTTTACTTGCCCTTTCGGTACTTTTGCTTATAGACGTATGCCTTTTGGTTTATGTAATGCACCTGCTACCTTTCAAAGATGCATGATGGCTATATTCTCTGACTTTTGTGAAAAGATTTGTGAGGTTTTCATGGACGATTTCTCCGTTTATGGATCCTCTTTTGATGATTGCTTAAGAAACCTTGATCGAGTTTTGCAGAGATGTGAAGAAACTAACCTTGTCTTGAATTGGGAGGAATGCCACTTTATGGTTAATGAAGGTATTGTCTTGGGGCATAAAATTTCTGGAAGGGGCATTGAAGTTGATAAAGCTAAAGTTGATGCTATTGAAAATATGCCGTGTCCCAAGGACATCAAAGGTATAAGAAGTTTCCTTGGTCATGCTGGTTTTTATAGGAGGTTCATTAAGGACTTCTCAAAAATTTCTCGGCCTCTAACTAATTTATTACAAAAAGATATACCGTTCGTCTTTGATAATGATTGTGTAGAAGCATTTGAAATACTTAAGAAAGCATTGATCTCTGCACCTATTGTTCAGCCACCTGATTGGAATTTACCTTTTGAAATTATGTGTGATGCTAGTGATTATGCTATGGGTGCTGTTCTAGGGCAAAGAGTTGATAAGAAATTAAATGTTATTCAATATGCTAGTAAAACTCTAGACAATGCCCAGACTACCGAAAAAGAATTCTTAGCAGTTGTATTTGCTTGTGATAAGTTCAGACCTTATATTGTTGATTCTAAAGTAACTATTCACATGGATCATTCTGCTATTAAATATCTTATGGAAAAGAAAGATTCTAAACCTAGACTTATTAGATGGGTTCTCTTGCTACAAGAATTTGATTTGCATATTATTGATAGAAAGGGAGCCGAGAACCCCGATGCAGATAACTTGTCTAGGTTGGAAAATGTTCTTGGTGACCCACTACCTATTGATGATAGCTTTCCTGATGAACAATTAAATGTCATAAATGCTTCTCACACTGCTCCATGGTATGCTGATTATGCTAATTACATTGTTGCTAAGTTTATACCACCTAGTTTCACATACCAGCAAAAAAAAGTTTTTCTATGATTTACGACATTACTTCTGGGATGACCCACACCTTTATAAAGAAGGAGTAGATGGTGTTATTAGACGTTGTGTAACTAAGCATGAACAGGAACAGATCCTACACAAGCGTCACTCTGAAGCTTATGGAGGACACCACGCTGGAGATAGAACTGCACATAAGGTATTGCAATCCGGTTTTTATTGGCCTACTCTCTTCAAGGATCCTCGTAAGTTTGTCTTATCTTGTGATGAATGTCAAAGAATTGGTAATATTAGTAGACGGCAAGAAATGCCTATGAATTATTCACTTGTTATTGAACCATTTGATGTTTGGGGCTTTGATTATATGGGACCTTTTCCTACCTCTAATAGATATACACATATTTTAGTTGTTGTTGATTACATTACTAAGTGGGTAGAAGCTATTCCAACTAGTAGTGCTGATCATAACACCTCTTTTAAGATGCTTAAAGAAGTTATTTTTTCGAGGTTTGGAGTCGCTAGATATTTAATGACTCATGGTGGTTCACATTTTATTCATGGTGCTTTTCGTAAAATGCTTCCTAAGTATGATGTTAATCATAGAATTGCATCTCCTTATCACCCACAGTCTAGTGGTCAAGTAGAATTGATTAACAGAGAGCTCAAATTAATTTTGCAAAAGACTGTTAATAGATCTAGAAAGAATTGGTCCAAGAAACTTGATGATGCATTATGGACCTATAGAACTGCATATAAAAATCCTATGGGTATGTCTCCGTATAAAATGGTTTATGGAAAAGCATGTCACTTACCTCTCGAACTAGAACATAAGGCATATTTGATGCGGAGCATCCTATGGACATCACCATGTCAAGAGTCTGTTTGGCGAGTGACACGTGCGACATCTACTTGACATACCCGTCAGTGGGAACGACACCTATGGGATCACAAGAATCCCTACTACGGTTGCGGGCGCGGGATCGTGAGAAGAGCGGATCAAACAGATAGCACACGGTTCGTTTATCCAGGTTCGGGCCGCGAGGATGCGTTAAATCCTACTCCTGCTTTGGTGGATTGTATATCTGTGTTCTTGAGCTAGCTATGGGGCGTGAGGAGCTCCAAAAAGCCGAATCCTCCTCCTGGTCGCCTGGGGCCTCCTTTTATAGGAAAGGGGTTGCCACAGTGGCACACAGGAGGTGGAAAGGGTACAGTGATGTGAGTTTATACCTTGCATTACATGACAAGGCGCATTTAATGCGTCTTGCCCAGGTGTCCCTGCTTTATCAGGGACGGGGGAGAGCCCTGTCTCGTCCGTCGCCGCTCCCTCTCGTGTCGACACGCGCCCTGGCCAGCGGCACCCGCGGTGCCATGTAGGCAGGCAGGCAGCTGAGGTGGCACAGTGGTGGGTCTCCACGAAGATCCGCATGCCGCCACGCAGGTGCCTGCCCAGCTGGTTGGGTCGGCAGCTGCATGCGAACGGCGGTGGAGGTTTGACTGGCGTGGGCCTGATGGTGGCCCTACGGGTGTTCTTGGCAAGGGCCTTGCCGGGGCCCCGGCAAGGGTCTTGCCGTGGCGCCTGCTGTCATCCCCGGCAAGGCTTTTGCCGGGGGCCTTGTGGTCCTCCTTGGCTGGGATCCCGCCAAGGATCATCATCTTCTAAAGGGTGTATCTGATCTTGAATGTCTTCACAAATATATGCATGCCACCACGGGGATGTCTCCCGAATCCTTGCCCCATGGGGGCAGTGGACTCAAGGGTGACTCACTCCGTAGGTGTGGGGCGAGCTGCCACGACAAGGGTCTTGGCGGGTTTGCTAAAACCGCCTCCCGGCAAGGATCTTGCCGGGGGGGTCCGCTTCGTCCCCTTTGCTCTTTGTGGTCTTGGTCTTGGCGTCGTTCTGCTTCTCCTGAGCTTCGGCCTTACCTTGGCTCACCTCCCTTGCCTTGCTCAGTGTGGTGGTGCCCGTGGCTTAGACTGCCCGTGCATAGTTATAGGGGCACAAAAAGTGTACCCCTCTTTTTGTACACCGACAGGAGCCCCCGGGCCTGGGCCACACGTAAGCGCAATCGCGTCGTTGGGCTAGGCCCAAAAATGGTGCGCGGGCAGGCGGGGCGGTTTTTACCGCGGTAAGTCTCTTCGCGCGCTGCGCTTCCCATGCTTCCCGCGCGTGGCGCGGCGTGGGGAGGCGTGTGTGGCCTGGGCGGCATGCGTGGGGTTGCTTCCCGTGGGCATGCGTCACATCACAGTTAATGTGAAAGGAGGCGGCCCGTTGTTTTCCGCCATAAGAAAGGAATAACCGTGGGCGCGCTGCTCACTTTCTCCTCTTTCCTCGTGCCTTTTCCAATCTCAGAGCCGCCGTTTCCTCTCTTCCTTCCTTCCTAAGCTTCCGCCATCGCCCGCCGTCGTTGCTTCGCCATCCCCCTTCCTCAACCCTCTGAACTTCTTGGTCGCCATGGCTCCCAAATTCGCCAAGGGCAAGGGGGTGGCTAAGGGCGCCGGGACGGTGGAGCCATCGGAGAGCGCGCTGTCAGGGGACCGGACGAAGTCCGCCTTCTTCTTCCCCTCGACGATTGATGTTCAAGAGCTTCGGGCCTCCTTCAAGCCCCTATGGGGAGTGAAGACGGGGGGAGAGGATTCGGGACAACCGGTGACGCGCGTCATTCCTGCCGCTTGCGCTGATCCTGCCCCAAATCGGTACCCCTTCTTCGTTGATTACTTTTCTTGCGGGTTATGCCCCCTTTCTCCGATTTCTTCTGTGACATTATGCGCACCTTCGGCTTTCGCCTCTTGGATTTTACTCCGAATGCGGTGTCATGCATGGCTTTCTTCGCGCATCTTTGCGAAGGCTTTGCCGGGGTGCAGCCCAACACGGCGCTCTTCCGCCATTACTTCTCCCCTCGAATCCAGCCGGGAGGAGCCGTCTCTGGCTGCGTCACCTGGATCCCAAGATCCAAGGGGGCGTACCCGGACGGTGCCGTGAAGGAGAGGTGGGAGGA
Source organism: Triticum urartu (assembly GCF_056163025.1). Lineage (NCBI taxonomy): Eukaryota > Viridiplantae > Streptophyta > Magnoliopsida > Poales > Poaceae > Triticum > Triticum urartu. Next base: position 261,278,319 of record NC_141873.1, read on the forward strand.
ATGGCGTGGCCGGTGGTGCTGGATTGAAGATGAAAACCCGCCGGAATTCTGCAAGGTCCGCCGAGTGCCGCCGGTCCGTGGTAGCGATTGGAGCGATGTCGACGCTGCCGATGGGAGGCTCACCGTCGCCACCACCAGGATTCTCTGGCTCACCCAGGCCGGACTCACCCTTGAGATGATCGGGGCGGACTTCATTCGCCGCCGGATCGCCCCGTTGCACAGCAAGGGGAGGCCAGCTTGGCTCTTTACGAACCCGGCTGACATTATGCGACTCCGCCCCGGCCTCGATCACAACTTCATAGTGCTGGCGCATGCCCACTTCTGCCAGCGGCTTTTCCAGCTTGATGTGGGTCGCGATGGCGAGGTCGAGCGGACCGGCAAGGCCGCGAGGGCTGCCGCAAAGGTTGGCAAGGCCCTCAAGGGGCCATTTTTCAAGATGCCAGCGGGGGTGGTCCCGTTGTGCAACAATTCGCGTCGGTCCGAGATCATCGCCATGATGCCGGACTATAATGTGCATGGCCCTGTCCCGAACTGGGAGGAGCCGAAGGACGAGGATGTGCAGCAATTCTTCGACACCCTGATCAAGGTGTATGTCAATGCCGACGCCGAGCGGTGGCTTATCATGGACACCACCCAGGCAGAGTTGGACTACATCGCCACTAGGGCGAGGGAGGCACAACTTGCCATGGAGGCTAGCAGCACCGGGGGCGTGGAGGACAAGGCCGCAATGACGGCGGAGGAAGAGGAGCTCACCCGGTGGGCGGCGGCCTACGGGGAGGTCAGCAACGCCGACACTGGATCTCCGCTCATCGAGGACGCGGCCGATGAGTCGTCATCGGAGGAGGAGGACGTGGCGGCGGGCTCGACGCCAACCAGGGGAAGAGGGCGAGTCCTGCGGCGGGCTGGCTCCGGTGAGCCGGTCCAGCCCGGCAGGGCTGCACGGCCTCAATTGACCCTGGAGGGGTCTGGGCGCCACACAAGGGCCACGGCAGCCAAGAGGCTGACGAAGGCCGCTGAGAAGAAGACAAGAGCCCCTTCCTCATATGGGCGCGCACAAGCCCTGTCGTCTTCGCCTCCTCCGGCAGATGTCGACTCGGATGTTGACGCGGGGGTCACTTTTGATCTCGGGCCTCTCAGCCCGAAGAGGAAGAGGAAAGCGGTGGAAGAGGAGGGGGTGGATGACGAGTAAGTACTCCGTTCCTTACTATCATTTCCATTCCTCTGAATTAAGTCACCCATCTTGATCCGTTTTTGCTTTTGCAGGGATGCAGAGACGTTGGCCCAGAGGATGAAGAGGGCGAAGGCCTCGGCGAGCAGTCAGCCCCCAGTTGGGGCTTCAAGGACGCCACTGGTGGTGTTGAGCAGCCCGGACAGCAGCCCCCGGCACAGCCCCCAGCGTAAGTTCGTCACCCTCTTCTTACTCGACATGTGGTAGGCGTCCGATGCTATGGTGTTGACCTTGCCGGGTTTGCAGGAGGGGAGCGGCAGCAGGAGGAGCCGTAGAGGGCTACCCCCAACACACCACCCCCATCGACTACGCCGCCGCGAGGGGCGTCCCCGGTAAGGGCATCAGGCACGGAGCCCACACCCATGGAGGAAGAGGGGAACTTGGGCGCTGGTGACTCTGCCACGGTGCCGGATGCTGGCGGGGAGGGGACTTCTGCTTCACAGCCTGGCACTGGTGAGTCGCCTGTCCTCCATCTCTGTTTTTCCCTTATCCTTTTCTTGGCTTCCATGCTCCCATTACTACCCAGACCCTCCTCCAACAGGTATGGAGGACGTGGATACCGTTGCTGGGAACATTGCTGAGGAGGCCGCCAAGGACGCTGCCGAGGTCGCCGCTGATGAGGCCGCCAAGGATGCTGCCGAGGACACCGCGGCGGGGGCCGCCAAGGCGACCGGGGAGGCTTCTGCCGAGGGCGCCAACGGTGGGCCTGCCGGGGAAGCCGGCAAGGCCACCGCTGAGGAAGAGGCGGTTGATGATCAGCCTCCCTTCTCCTCAACCTCGGGCCCCGGCAGGTATCTGAAGGTGGGCGACGATCTTTTCGTCCACCTCCCAGGGGCGTCAAGTTCTCGGGCGCCCGCCGAAGGGGAAGTCTTTGACGACGAGGTGCTTGCCGCCACCGGGCTTGAGGTTGTCGGTGAGCTGGGCGTTGGCGGTGACGGTTCTCCGGAAGAGCAGCTTTTCCGCGCTATGGGGGCCAACTTCCGAAAACTCCAGGCGCTCTACCGTGTCCGTCTGGACAAGGTTAAGTCCAGGATGGCAACGGTGGACCAAGCGGAGGTGGATTTCAAGGCGCGCGTTGCTGAGACGCAGACCTGGTTCCACCAGACTCGCAAGGAGCAGAGGGCCCTTCAGGAGGAATTGGCCAAGCGCAACGTCGAGCTCACCATGAAGATGGCTGACATCGAGAAGGCCCGGGAACAGGCGGCGAACTTGGCTGCCGCGGCCGAGGCCGTCCGGAACCAGCATCAAGCCGCACTAGATTCCCAGGAAGAGGACCTCACCGCGCGTGAGGCAAACCTTGCTGCAGCGCTCCGTGGCAAGGATGAGGAGCTCGAGGCCCTTGTCGCGCGGCGGACTCGCGAGCTGGAGCAGAGGCACAAGGAGGCACTCGATGCCCAGGCTCTGGCCCATGCCGACAAGGTAAGGGAGTTGGAGGTGGCGCAGGACGAGCTGAAGGAGCAAGCCCTCAAGCTGTCCAACGAGAAGAGCACGCTCAACAGCGCCTTGGTGGAGGCGCAAGGAGCGGTCATCAGCAGGGCTGGGGAGCTCTCCGAAGCACAAAACTCCGTCAGAGATCTCAAGCTGAAGCTGGAGGATCTCGAGAAGATGCTGTCAGAGAGCAGGGCTCGGGAGGAGACCTTGACCAGGATCCTGGAGGAGGAGAAGCAGTTGCGGGCGAACGAGGCCGCCTCCCACCAGGATTATGTGGCGGGCGAGAACAGATGGATCGGCCGTCTGGAGGAGGTCACCGGCAGGGTCACCTCGCAGTTGGCCACCATGGGGATGCCAAACGTGAGGTACGCCCCTGAGCGCAGCGAGACAATCAACACCAAGTTGACCCTGTTCTTCGAGGGCGTCCTCGGAGCCTTGGCTTATCTTCACTCCAACCGAGCGGCCACGTTGGCCGGGGAAGCTCGGCGACTTTGCCGGGGGGTCATGACCAAGGTCCTCACCAAGATGGCGTACTGGAATCCCGACCTCGACTTCGGTGCCGCGATGGATAGCTTGCCGGAGGGTGTTGACCTCACGGTGCTCAAGGAGCGCATCAAGCCCGTCATCAGCAGTATCGACGAAATCAAGAGGGTGGAAGGCCAGCGTCGGGATTAGGCATCCCGTTCTTCACCACCGCTGTAGGTTCATGACCAAGACAAATTTCATCTTTACTTAGAACCGCAGCAATGATGTGATGTAATATAACTTTGCAGTACTTTTAATTTCATGCATGTTATTTCCCCATTCAATTCCTCTTTGTATGCGCGCCCTACGCTGATTGGGTAGGCTCGCCGATGCGGAAGCCCTGAGCGTGTTTTGGGGACGGATCCCCATGGGCCTGCTGGGTACGCGTGCTGCCGGACAAGCCACCTTTCCGTTCCAAACGCGGCCGCTCGAACTGTCGAGCTTGACTCGAGTCAGAATCGAGAGCGTTGTTGGTCGCGGAAGGTTACTCTGCCATTCTCGACGCAGCCGCTTGAGCTGTTGAGCGGACTCGAAATAGGGCAAGGGCGTTGCCAATCGTGGGAGAGCCCCTGGCGTGCAGGTTTCTCATACAAAGGCGTGACATCTCCGGGGGGAATAACCTCATATAAAAAGGATAGAACAAATAAGGGTTCAGTGCAACTTAGCTTCTGTTTGTAGTCACTCGAGCGTTGCTCTTCCGGCCTCCGTCCTTCTCCAAGAGCCACGAAGACGAAGGAGTGCTGAGCTGATTGCTAGAGCCGATTCTCACAACTGCACCCCCTACCTGGCGCGCCAAAGATGTCGGTGGGAACGACACCTATGGGATCACAAGAATCCCTACTACGGTTGCGGGGCGCGGGGTCGTGAGAAGAGCGGATCAAACAGATAGCACACGGTTCATTTATCCAGGTTCGGGCCGCGAGGATGCGTAAAACCCTACTCCTGCTTTGGTGGATTGTATATCTGTGTTCTTGAGCTAGCTATGGGGCGTGAGGAGCTCCAAAAAGCCGAATCCTCCTCCTAGTCGCCGGGGGCCTCCATTTATAGGAAAGGGGTTGCCACAGTGGCACACAGGAGGTGGAAAGGGTACAATGATGTGAGTTTATACCTTGCATTACATGACAAGGCGCATTTAATGCGTCTTGCCCAAGTGTCTCTGCTTTATCGGGGACGGGGGAGAGTCCTGTCTCGTCCGTCGCCGCTCCCTCTCGTGTCGACACGCGCCCTGGCCAGCGGCGCCCGCGGTGCCATGTAGGCAGGCAGGCAGCTTAGGTGGCGCAGTGGTGGGTCTCCCCAAAGATCCGCATGCCGCCACGCAGGTGCCTGCCCAGCTGGTTGGGTCGGCAGCTGCATGCGAACGGCAGTGGAGGTTTGACTGGCGTGGGCCTGATGGTGGCCCTACGGGTGTTCTTGGCAAGGGCCTTGCCGGGGCCCCGGCAAGGGTCTTGCCGTGGCGCCTGCTGTCATCCCCGGCAAGGCTTTTGCCGGGGGCCTTGTGGTCCTCCTTGGCTGGGATCCCGCCAAGGATCATCATCTTCTAAAGGGTGTATCTGATCTTGAATGTCTTCACAAAGATCTGCATGCCACCACGGGGATGTCTCCCGAATCCTTGCCCCATGGGGGCAGTGGACTCAAGGGTGACTCACTCCGTAGGTGTGGGGCGAGCTACCACGGCAAGGGTCTTGTCGGGTTTGCTAAAACTGCCTCCCGGCAAGGATCTTGCCGGGGGGGTCCGCTTCGTCCCATTTGCTCTTTGTGGTCTTGGTCTTGGCGTCGTTCTGCTTCTCCTGAGCTTCGGCCTTACCTTGGCTCACCTCCCTTGCCTTGCTCAGTGTGGTGGTGCCCGTGGCTCAGACTGCCCGTGCACAGTTATAGGGGTACAAAAAGTGTACCCCTCTTTTTGTACACCGACAATACCCAAAGGTGAATCATCTCCTTTGCACGTGCTCACTTGACCCCTTCGAGGATGGTATACTACTTCAAACTTCTCCTGTGTGCATGCATAGGTATTATCAGAGCTTCATGGATGTTGTGGAGGAGTGCAAGCGGCAAGGAACAACTACACCATCCGCGAGGGAAGCATGGAAGCGACGACAGAAGAAGACGGAGAAAAGCTCCCAGGCCCCAGACATCCGGCCTCGCCAGCCCGGACATCCGGCTCCCAGCCCGGAAATCCGGCCCCTCCGAACCCGAGAGCAACAAGTGCCACCACTCGTGCCCGGACATCCGGCGACCAGCCCGGACATCCGGCGCGTCCCAAGCCCTCGGACATCCGGCCTCCAGCCCGGAAATCCGGACCCCGCTATTCCAGAGAGCAACAAGGTTGGATCCTGCCAACCTGGACATCCAGCCCCAGCGCCCGGACATCCGGCGTCTCGGGAAGGCCCGGACATCCAGTCTGACGCCCGGACATCCGCCCCCCTGCCTGCGTGCAGCGAATCTGGGCCGTGGCCCATGTACCCCTTCGCCCCTTAGACTATATATACTCCCCCTCCACCTACGTTTTAGGGTCAGCGTTGTGTTAGCTCATTTGTGAGATAGAGTTTCGCTCATCCATATCGGATCTACTCCTTGAGAGAGACCGCGGCCCCTCTTCGGAGAAGATCCACCTTGGATTCAAGACCTCCTTGCGGAGAAGATCATCAAGACCCCCGCTTGGGAGGCCCCCTCAAGACCTCCTCACGGAGAAGACCCGTTACCTCTTGTATCGTCCGTTGTTAACTTTGGATCTTGTATCTTCCTTTGTGTTCATGGATCTAGCGCATGTGTGATCATTCTTGTTGGTTTGAGTGTTCTCTTGTGTTCCCCTTGTGATTTTCCCCTCGTTTTCCCCCTCGTGTTCTTCGTGTTCATCGCGGGATCCACTCCTTTCATGAAAGATTGGGCCACTAGGGTTCTACCCTACATCATCTTGGATCAGAGCAAGGTTGATCACGAATTTGGAGCCCCACCCCTCTTTTTCTAGCCTTCTTTTGCTTGATTTCGTCCTAAATTCGAAAATCCCCACCAAAAATAGCCCCCAAATTTTTTTGTGATTTGTTGGTTTGATGATGTTTTGTTGATTTTGATCCATGGATTTGCTTGGTTTCGAGTGGATCTAGCATATCCCCACTTTTCCCCACTTTCCATCCACGAAATCCCATTAATTTTGCCCCCAAATTCATCTATTTCCGCCCCCAAATCGAGTTTTGATGTCCCAAACGAGATCTGGAATCGTCGGGCCGGACATCCGGGCCTCAGGCCGGACATCCGGGCCCCAAGCCGGACATCCGGCTCCTGGAGCATAAAACCCGCACGGTTCTGGACATCAGCCCCGGATATCCGCCCCCACCCCCGGATGGCCGCCCCCTGTACATTTCAGCCTCCCCTGTTTCACCGTTTTGACCATAACTAATTCATCCGGAGTCCGTTTTTGACGTTCTTTAGCTCGTTTTGAAGCTCTTGACATCCCCCTTCCCCAAAAAATAATACCATCACCATTTGACTCCATAAAATTTTTGGAACTTTGGCATCTTTGCCTAGGGCTTCCACCACAACCTCCGCATAACCACCGCCGACTTCTGCAACCTAACCAATTTTGTTCCCCATCGCATTAGTGGTTGCTTGAGGAGTGATTTGAGTCTCCTAAGGTGTTTAGGCTACTTAGGGACGGTTGCTTCTTCATCAACCACAACCACCAACATAACTCCCACATAGGCTTGTCCACCATACACTTCCACCACCCCGACTTAACCCAATTTCGTTTGTGTTGTGAGTTGTGTCTCCTAAGGTGTTTAGGCTACTTAGGGACCGTGCTTCCAACTCCGACACCGTGTATAGCCAACCTTACCCTCCACTTCCGCATTGCCTACTCATATAACCCATCATTGCACTTCCACAAAATCACCACCGCATTCCCGCTACCACCATTTGACATTTGAGATTTTGAGTTCGTGGTTTTTCCGTTTCGTAAGGTGTTTCGGCTACTTAGGGACGAGTCTCCATCATCTTGGTATCTCCATCAAGATCACCGCCACTCATCATCGCCAAGGACGGTAACCTCCATATCATCTTGGTATCGTGGTATCCCTCCATTGTATATTCCCTTGCCAATGCATTGATAACCCCTAGCCCATTTTGCGTTACTTGCCTATCGAGACTAGCCATTTGAGTATTGCCGGCAACGTTACTTGTGCACATTAGTGATCTACACCATACATTGCATACATACCATATCATATCGGTATCATATCATCCCTTGTGCCTCAAGTTTGTTCCCGCATATACACAATAGCTATCTTGGTTTGTGCATTTCGCAAAGTGGCCATACAAAAAAAAGGATAAAGCTTTTAAGCAAAAGAGAAAGAGCAAAGAAGCTTGTAAGCAAGTGCCATAGCATCATACCCCATCGCATAAGATTGTCATATCCGATCATCTTGGATCATACCACCGGAACATCATACATATATAGCATACTTGGGATAGAAAGTTCATACATTTTGCATCTCATAGGTTGTGCACAAGTGTCGTATCCGCCTATAGAGCAATCGTGCCAGCGTCTCTCTTGAGTTGTGCAACACGAGCGTTTTCCGTGGATTCCACATTTTGTGCTCATCCTTGGTTGCACGACCCCATTTATCTATCTGTGTGTGTGTGTTTCCGTGTGCCACCCGTATTGCTATTGGTCTACTTGTTTCACTTGCGAATTTGTGAATCTCTTTCAACATTATTGACTCTTGCTAACATTTTGCATTAAATTTTTGTGCCACTATCCTCACCGAGCTCCACCATAAGCCTTATTTTTGTAGGTGTGAGAGACCGACAAGAATTGGTACCAATTGTGCTATTTCCTTGTCCACATTGGAGTGATCATTGATCCACTTTCAACTTCGGTCAAGGTACATTTGGTATTCGTTCTTCTCTTTCTCCCACTCATATTTGCTCGAGTCTTGTGATGGATAGGCAAGGCATTTCATCTTCGGTCTACAACAACAACGACGAGTCAGATGCCGCGAACAACTCCACCGACGCCAAGATGCAAGCTCAAATGGAGGAGATCAAAGCCCTCATCAAGTCCTACAAGCGGTCTTCCTCATCTTCGAGAAGACGCTCAAGAGCACATGCCTCCGAGTTACCATCTCCGGCAAGGTCACATCGGCATCAACACCATCACCACCACGAAAGTGAAGGTCACGAGCTCAACACGAACAACCGCTCAACGACTTCACCATCTCCCTTGGCATCTTTGCCAAGCGACTTCAAGGCATCTTCGCCTTCGGATATACGTCATCTTCGCCAACAAGCACCTCAAGACTACGCTCAAGAGAAGCTCCCCAAGCTCAAGTCTGCGACTTCCATGAGCTACTACGACCTCAACACCGATCACAAGATTCCTTTCTATGGGACTCAAGAACCCGAGGAGTATCTCGAGTGGGAGCGTTTGATGGACGACTACCTCAAGCTACATCAAGTTCCTCCTGAAGATCAAGTGAAGTGCGCCACAAGGAACTTCCACGACTACGCGTCCACATGGTGGCTTCACACACCTTCGGAGACCTACAACATGAGTTGGCCCAAGACGAAGAGAGCTTTACGGCGAGAGTTTGTGCCTCCAACCTACACGGAACAACTTCAACGCCAATTGGAGAACACCATCCAAGTCCAAGTCCATCGACGAGTACTTCAAGGAGATGAAGATTGCCTTGCGACAAGCCGGCGTGGACGAACCCATTTCGATGAAGTTCCACTTCATGATGGGATTACCCAACGACATCTCCAAGATGATCTTCCTCGAGAACTACAAGTCCCTCGACGACAACTACATTGGTGCTCTCAAGGCGGAACAAGAACTCATGAAGGCCAAAGCTTCTCCACCCCAAGCTCACTTTGCGACGACCAAGCTCCATAAGAACGAGCATGAGGATAGTACCACCAAGATGTCCAAGCCCGACGAGCTCCAAGACGATGCTCCCAAGTTCGACTTCACCGCCATCCCTCTTTGTGGCATTGATGATGGCGAGTCCTCCATGACTCTTTTTCAAGATGGTGCGGCGACGAGTATGACTACAGAGACCCTCAAGGAACAAGCTTTGGAGGCGAGCGACAAGGTGGCGAGCAAGGATGATGTTTCCATCTTAGGAGGCGAGAGTGATGATGTGCCATCTTCGGCCTTCATCCACGGCGACAACAACAAGATGGTTGAGCATGGGATTTTCCCTTCGACCACGGCGACGTATGATGACTTGAGTGGCTTGTGCCACCATATTGAGAGTGAGAGTGACTTCACCACTAGCCCCATATATGTGTTGCCACAATTCACATGTGAGGAGAGCCACAACCCCCACCACTTGAGTGAGATGAGTGACTACACCATATGTGAGTTTGAGTGCACCTATTTTGAGGGAGTGAGGGAACCACCACATAGGGAGAGCGAGATAGTTGATAGGTCATGTGAGGCCACTTTCAACACTAACGACTTGACCTCTACCTCTATTGTGTCTTCTCATTTGGTGCTAGGTCCCTTATATGATGACGCGCCGATTCTCGACGACTTCGTCCTACCTTTGGACAAGACGATGGCCATGGTGGAATGTGATGCACCCCCCACATGGTTCCATCAAAATGAAGATGACCACCATTTGGTCTTTCCCACCTCACCTACACCACATGAGTGGAATAACAAAGGTAACATAGGTGAAGGTGATGCTCTAGTCCCACTAGTGGACATTCTTGATGTTGATTGCTTGCATGATGTTGATCAACCTATTTCCATGCTTCATGCTAGTATGATTTCCTCATGCGATGATTTACCCATTTATGATGAGTATGATGATTGCCATGTGGAGTCTTTTAGTTGTGATGCCATGTTGCATATGATTTCTTGTGACAATTCTCTAGGTCACATCATGTTTGACAATCCGCTTGACTTGTCATATGCTATGCATGAGATCAATCATATGTCATATTTGCAATCTCTTCATAGTGACTATGCATATGCCATTAAGATTAACCCAATTTGCACTGATGGCATAGATGACAAGCCCATGGTTATCGGCATTTGTTTTTCTTGTGATGATATTGATATGCTCCCTTTGCATCCTTTATCTCATATGCCATGCCATGACCACCTAGCTTCGGATATGCATTGTTTTGGATGTTGTCCATTTTCTCCATGTGATGTTTACAATATTGCTCATGAGGAGACCCCCATAGTTTCCTCATACATTTTAGGAGATTTTGATTCATCCCATCCATTGCATGATCCCTATACTTGTATGCTCAATTTGAATCCCCATCGTGTCATACACAATAACTATTCTTTCATGATGGATGACATGTTCTTATACCATGCATCAAATTTCTTTGAGCGATGATTATCTTGTGCTAACTCTCACATGCACATACACATCATGATGGATGATGTGTACATTTACCACACACACAATCTCTTTCGTTTGTGTCTCTTTTGTGTAGGTACCCACGAATTCTTGTCAACCTCGCAATCCCACAAGTTGACAAAACGAGCTCTAGAGAGCAATGATGACTTGGGATTCCATGGATTATCTTTCCCACTGCTCTCTTCGCGCAAAGACTTCGCGCATTTCTTCTACTTGGCTCTCACTTGGCTATGGGTTATTGTTCATTACATATTATATGCCCATCTTGCCATGTTCACTTTGCATGATATGCTCATTCCTATGCCTTTGCCATGCATTTGTGACCCATGCTTTGCATTACACATGATGATTGATTCTAGTACTTCTATGTGTATTTGCAAGCTTGGTGGAGATATCACTTGTTATTGCCATGTTTGCTTTGTACCCCATGCCTATGATGATACTCTGATCTTGCTTTGTGTTCGTGCTTGCGATATGTCATGTTCATTGTCTATGCCTATTATTTTCTCACATGACATGATTGCAATGATTTCCTCTAGTATGTTGCATCATCGATGATTACTACGATTGCTTATGTTGCATCACCGATGATTCATACTTGCTGATTTAATGCGGTTGATGACAACCATCTACATGCTTATCACATGATTGTTATTGCTTGCCGCCATATATGTCCATATGTTGCCTCTCTCATGCTAGATGATTTGCCATGTATTGAGTGCAATTATGCCTTTAGTCTTGATAATGAGTTTGTCCCCATAGCATTCTCGCATATATTTGGAGATTTTGACATTTCTCTTGTGAAGCATGTTTTTCTTACCTCTTTGCACCATATACCTAGTTCCATGAATATTGCCATTGTTGCATCATATTATTCATGCACTTGTGCTTCTAATGGTTATGTGCAAGATAAAAGAACCATCATGATGGATGATGTGTTTATCTACCATGCGCATACGTTCTTTCTTTTGTTGTGTGCATGTGTAGGATACTTGGACTTCGTGTCAACTTCCACGTCACGTGAGTTGACAATCCGAGCTCTTGAGAGCGAGCCTCATACATTCGACAATGACTCGCTTCTACACCACCTTTCATACCACTTCGGCATTGTGAAGGACGCACAAGGACACACCTTCAAGGTGACATCTTTCTTGAGCATGGATATGACGGATCATACTACTTGTGTTGCTTGCACCATGAGACTTATTGTTCATCTTGGACCACTTGATTGCTCACATGTTAGATATCTTGCTTTGACTTGTCATTCCACCATTCCATGCATCATGATATATATGCCTTTTGTGTTGCATCCAATTCTTGGATTACTTGCTCCTATCACCTGTTTGGTTGCAACAATGTCATCACTTCACATATGCCATGTCCCATTGACTGCTACATGCTTGCCTTGATTGCCTCACACATGATGAACAATTGCTCTTTCTATTGTGTTGAGTGCCACACTATCTTCACTACACCCTATGCACGTATTGCTTGGATTGTCTTGCACTTGATCCATGTGTTTAGACATCTCACCTTCTTTGGTGTTGTGAATGATTCTTATGCCTACCATAGACCTTTCATTGAGCAATTTGTGAATGTTTGCTATGAGCTTGAGGTAGATGCTTGTTCACTTGTCCAACATATTTGCATCACTACCTCACATTTACATGCTTGTCCCCATGATATACTTGATCATGGTCAATTGATATGCTTATATGCCATGTCACAATCCTTTGTCAAGCCATATGCTTTGCATGATGACGACACTTGTTTGGTGAATCACCTCTTGAATGCTTGGTTTTGCACTAACGCTAACCACATTTGTTTTTCCAAGTGTTTGCTGTCTTTGCTCCTTTTGAAGGAATCCCAAGATGGCGCGACATTGGAGAGTGCCCATTTCGAGCTTCAAGATGACGAGAACTTGGTGATCGACCACTCCTACACGGCGACGCCATCTCTTTCCCATGGTGATTTGGATTTTGATCTGAGATCGGATCTTTCCCAAGGGAGGGGAGATGATGAGGAGCATCCTATGGACATCACCATGTCAAGAGTCCGTTCGGCGAGTGACACGTGCGACATCTACTTGACATACCCAAAGGTGAATCATCTCCTTTACACGTGCTCACTTGACCCCTTCGAGGATGGTATACTACTTGACACTTCTCCCGTGTGCATGCATAGGTATTGTCGGAGCTTCACGGATGTTGAGGAGGAGTGCAAGCGCCAAGGAACAACTACACCATCCGCAAGGGAAGCATGGAAGCGACGACGGAAGAAGACAGAGAAAATCTCCCAGGCCCTGGACATCCGGCCTCGCCAGCCCGGACATCCGGCCGTTCCCGAGCCCCCAGACATTCGGCTCCCAGCCCGGAAATCCGGCCCCTCCGAACGCGAGAGCAACAAGTGCCACCACTCGGGCCCGGACATCCGACGACCAGCCTGGACATCCGGCGCGTCCCGAGCCCCTGGACATCCGGCCTCCAGCCCAGAAATCCGGACCCCGCTATTCCAGAGAGCAACAAGGTTGGACCCTGCCAGCCCGGACATCCGGCCCCAGCGCCTGGACATCCGGTGTCTCGGGAAGGCCCGGACATCTGGCCCGACGCCCGGACATCCGGCCCCCCTGCCTGTGTGCAGCGCATCTGGGCCGTGGCCCATGTACCCCTTCGCCCCTTAGACTATATATACTCCCCCTCCACCTACGTTTTAGGGTCAGCGTTGTGTTAGCTCATTTGTGAGATAGAGCTTCGCTCATCCATATCGGATCTACTCCTTGAGAGAGACCTCGGTCCCTCTTCGGAGAAGATCCACCTTGGATTCAAGACCTCCTTGCGGAGAAGATCATCAAGGCCCCTCTTGGGAGGCCCCCTCAAGACCTCCTCACGGAGAAGACCATTACCTCTTGTATCGTCTGTTGTTGACTTTGGATCTTGTATCTTCCTTTGTGTTCATGGATCTAGAGCATGTGTGATCATTCTTGTTGGTTTGAGTGTTCTCTTGTGTTCCCCTCGTGATTTTCCCCTCGTTTTCCCCCTCGTGTTCTTCGTGTTCATCGCGGGATCCGCTCCTTTCGTGAAAGATCGGGTCACTAGGGTTCTACCCTACATCAATATTGGGCTATTAAAGAGCTCAACTATGATTTCAAACTTTGCCGGTGATAAGAGGTTATTTGACATTAGCTCACTTGATGAATGGAGAACCCAAGCCTATGAGAATGCCAAATTGTTTAAAGAAAAAGTTAAAATATGGCATGACAAAAGGATAAAAAAGCGTGAGTTTAATGTTGGTGACTATGTATTGCTATACAACTGTCGTTTAAGATTTTTTGTAGGAAAACTTCTCTCTAAATGGGAAGGTCCTTATGTTATTGAGGAGGTCTATCGTTCCGGTGCCATAAAAATCAACAACTTCGAAGGCTCAAATCCGAAGGTGGTGAACGGTCGAAGAATCAAACATTATATCTCAGGTAATCATATAAATGTTGAAACCAATGTTATTGAAGCCGTAACCCCGGAGGAATACATAAGGGACACTTTCCGAAACGTTTCAGACTCCAAAAAGTAAACCGACTCCAAAACAGTTCTAATGGTAATTTTCTCCATTTTGGAATATTTAGAAAAATAGAAAAATAAGAAGTAGTCTGGGAAGGAAACGAGGGCTCCACGAGGGTGGAGGGCGCGCCCCTACCTCGTGGGCACCCCGTGCGCTCTCCGGACTCCGTTCTCTTACACAATATGTATTTTGGTCAGTAAAAATTCATTATTTATTCTCCCGAAGGTTTTGACCTCTGTATCACGCAAATATCTCCTGTCTTTGTTTCAAGCTGTCCTGTTGTAGATCTGAGCAACATGTTGTCCCAGGATTCGGAAGGAGAAAGCTATGTGGCTGATTACCTTGCAAATCCTAAGGTCTATGGGGATGTGGAGCATTGTGGTTGGACTATGGAAGAAGAAGAGGACTATGAACCCAAGAGAAGGGAGGAGTCGAGCTCAGAAGAAGATGAAGTCCCATTACCTCAACCTGGGGACATGCATGTGGAGTTCGAAAAGTCAAGTCTCCTGGATAGAGTAAAGAAACCTAAGATCGAGTTTATCCCTTTTAGCCTCTTGCAGGAAAACAAGCAGGAACTACGCAAAAAGATACCGAGCCTGGAGCAGGAGATCGATGACCTAAGGGGCCAAAATTCTGTCCTCAAGCGCAAATTAAGAAAGAAGCCTACGCCATCAACAAAACCATCACATTCTTCACCAACAAAGAAGAACCGAGCATCGAGTATGGGCACTCACCTTGGCAACTGCCAAGGTTGGGGGAGGTGCCCCGGTATCGTATCACCATCACATCTCTATCTTTACCGTTTTTCTTAGTTTGATCCTTTCGATAATATTTTGATCTAGTAGAATAAAAGTTTTTAGTATGATCTAGTGTTGAGTTTTGTTTTATGATCCCTCTATGTAATCGAGTCCATGAGCTATATAATAAAGTTTAGTGTTGAGTCAAGGGCTTGATTATTTTGCCATGATCTTGAGTGAATAAAAGAAAAAAGAAAGAATAAAAATAAATAAAAGAGATCATATGGATCTTATGGAGAGTAATGAGCTCACATATAAAGAGTATTATGAATAAAAGTTGTTGAGAGTTGACAAACATAGTTTTGGTCATCGTTGCAATTAATAGGAAGTAATCAAGAGAGGTCTTCACATATAAATATACTATCTTGGACATTTTTTATGATTGTGAGCACTCATTAAAATATGATATGCTAAAGAGTTGACGTTGGACAAGGAAGACAACGTAATGGGTTATGTTTTCTTACATCTGAGATAACTTATATTGTCATCGATCATCCAACATGATTGAGCTTGCCTTTCCCCTCATGCTAGCCAAATTCTTTGCACCAAGTAGAGATACTACTTGTGCTTCCAAATATCCCTAAACCTAGTTTTGCCATGAGAGTCCACCATATCTACCTATGGATTGAGTAAGATCCTTCAAGTAAGTTGTCATCGGTGCAAGCAATAAAAAATTGCTCTCTAAATATGTATGACTTATTAGTGTGGGAGAAAATAAGCTTTATACGATCTTGTGATATGGGAGAAATAAAAGCGATGGACTGCATAATAAAGGTCCATATCACAAGTGGCAATATAAAGTGACGTTCTTTCGCATTAAGATTTTGTGCATCCAACCATAAAAGCGCATGACAACCTCTGCTTCCCTCTGCGAAGGGCCTATCTTTTATTTTTATCTCCCACCTTACATAAGAGTCATGGTGATCTTCACCTTTCCTTTTTACATTTTATCTTTTGGCAAGCACAATATGTTGGAAGGATCCTGGTATATATGGCTAATTGGATGTGACTTTTCATGAACTATTATTGTTGACATTACCCTTGAGGTAAAACATTGGGAGGCAAAACTATAAGCCCCTATCTTTCTCTGTGTCCGATTAAAATTCCATACCCATAAGTATTGCGTGAGTGTTATCAATTGTGAAAGACTATATGATAGTTGAGTATGTGGACTTGCTGAAAAGCTCTTATATTGACTCTTTCCTATGTTATGATAAATTGCAATTGCTCCAATGACTGAGATTATAGTTTGTTAGTTTTCAATGAAGTTTATGATTCATACTTGAAATTGTGATTGAATTATTACTCTAGCATAAGAGATCATATGACAAAAATTATATAGCTGCTGTTCTAAGAATGATCATGATGCCCTGATGTCCGTATTTTATTTTTATCGACACCTCTATGTCTAAACATGTGGACATATTTTTCGATTTCGGCTTTCCCTTGAGGACAAGTGAGGTTTAAGCTTGGGGGAGTTGATACGTCCATTTTGCATCATGCTTTTATATCGATATGTATTGCATTATGGGCTGTTATTACACATCATGTCACAATACTTATGCCTATTCTCTCTTATTTTACAAGGTTTACATAAACAGGGAGAATGCCAGCAGCTGGGATTCTGGGCTGGAAAAGGAGCAAATATTAGAGACCTATTCTGCACAGCTCCAAAAGTCCTGAAAGTTCACATAAGTTATTTTCAGAATATATAAAAAATATTGAGCGCAAGAAATACCAGAGGGGGCCACTCACCAGCCACGAGGGTGGGGGGCGCGCCCTACCCCCCTGGGCGCGCCCCCTGCCTCGTGGGCCCCCTGGTGGCCCTCCGATGCCCATCTTCTGCTATATGGAGTCTTTCGTTGAGAAAAAAAATCATAAGCAAGCTTTCGGGACGAGACTCCGCTGCCACGAGGCGGAACCTTGGCAGAACCAATCTAGGGCTCCGGCGAAGCTGTTCTGCCGGGGAAACTTCCCTCCGGGAGGGGGAAATCATTGCCATCGTCATCACCAATGCCCCTCTCATCAGGAGGGGGCCAATCTCCATCAACATCTTCACCAGCACCATCTCCTCTAAAACCCTAGTTCATCTCTTGTATCCAATTCTTGTCTCTAAGTCTGGGATTGGTACCTATGGGTTGCTAGTATTGTTGATTACTCCTTGTAGTTGATGCTAGTTGGTTTACTTGGTGGAAGATCATATGTTCAGATCCTATATGCACATTAATACTCCTCTGATTATGAACATGAATATGCTTTGTGATTAGTTACATTTGTTCCTGGGGACATGGGAGAAGTCTTGCTATTAGTAGTCATGTGAATTTGGTATTCGTTCGATATTTTGATGAGATGTATGTTGTCTCTCCTCTAGTGGTGTTATGTGAACGTTGACTACATGACACTTCACCATTATTTGGGCCTAGAGGAAGGCATTGGGAAGTAATAAGTAGATGATGGGTTGCTAGAGTGACAAAATCTTAAACCCTAGTTTATGTGTTGCTTCGTACGGGGCTGATTTGGATCCATATGTTTCATGTTATGGTTAGGTTTACCTTAATACTTTTGTTGTAGTTGCGGATGCTTGCAATAGAGGTTAATAATAAGTGGGATGATTGTCCAAGTAAGGACAGTACCCAAGCACCGGTCCACCCACATACCAAATTATCGAAGTACTGAACGCGAATCATATGAACGTGATGAAAACTAGCTTGACGATAATTCCCATGTGTCCCCGGGAGCGCTTTTCTCTATATAATAGTTTGTCCAGGCTTGTTCTTTGCGACAAAAAGGATTGGGCCACCTTGCTGCACTAGATTTACTTTGGTTACTTGTTGCTCGTTACAAATTATCTTATCACAAAACTATCTATTACCTATAATTTCAGTGCTTGCAGAGAATACCTTGCTGAAAACCGCTTATCATTTCCTTCTGCTCCTCGTTGGGTTCGACACTCTTACTTATCGAAAGGACTACGATAGATCCCCTATACTTGTGGGTCATCATGCATTTGCGGTGGCCCTTAAAAAAGTTTACGGGTTGAACTATTTTTACGGTTTCTGTTCTGGACACTTGTTTAGCTCAAAACTGTAAGACGCAAAAATTTTGCGGGTTTGACCATTTATGCTAGGTCTGCTAGAGATGCTCTTAGAGAACTGATAACTAAAACGAACCAACATGCGTGTTAGCTGGTCGTCGGTGTGCCACGTCCGTGATTGAACAAACTTGTGGTGGTGACTCTGCAGCATTGCTCCAGTACTGACATGCACGTCATACATGCCTCCGCCACACCCGGTCGATAGATTGATGTAGTGTTGTTCGTACATGTCAGCTTCGCGTCAGAGCCCTATAGACTTTTGCATGTGCGTGGGGCCTGGTTGCTCCAATACGGGCCAAAAATAAATAGAATACGTGAGGGATACTCTGCCAGCGAGAATCCACATGGCATCCTGGCGGCCTCGATACCTGTTGGGGATATTACTACTGGACATAAAACGGCCAGGAGAGGCCGGGTTATCCTCATGATGATTATCTTATTTAAAGCCCATGAAGATATGAATGATGGCGCTTCATGAAGTCCCAAGGCCCAAAGGCGGGTTAAGGCCTGTAGATGTAAACCGACATTGATGTATACGTGTATGATAAGTTAGGAGTAGAGACCGAGCCAGAGATGTTTATGATCCGGCCTCGGGACTCTGTAAACTGGCGGGCGTCGACCTATGTATATAAAGGGATGACCCGACGGCGGTTTAGGGACAACGCACAACAACTCGAGACCCAGGCAAAGCGGATTCGCTCCCTGGTCATCGAAACCCTAGCAATTCCATCACAACTGGAGTAGGCTTTTACCTTCATCGTAAGGGGCCGAACTAGTATAAAACTCTCGCGTCCTTTGTCCACTTTAACCCCTTTAAGCTAACCCGTAGCGATGGCTCCACGACAAAGTCCTTTCACAAGGACATCTGCCATGACAAAACCACGACAGTTGGTGCCCACCGTGGGACTATCGCACGATGGTTTCGAGTTCTTGAAGGGCAGCTTCGAAGGACTCAAGGGATACGCTGTGGGCCGGATGACTAAAAGTCGTCGCAGCAAGCTCTACATCGGCGATGTAGGATGGAGTCCCGAGACCGGTTCAATTGAATACGGGTACCGGGTCCCCTTTGGTGGAATTCATGTCTTCATTGGCAAGATCGGTGAGCCGGGCCCTGAGCCGGACACCTGCACCGACATCATCGAGACGGCTCAGCGTGCAAGCTCTGCCCAGGTTCAGCCCACCGTAAAGCATGTTTTCGTAGGTGTCATCCATGGAGCGGAATATGAGGATAGATCGGCATATGGTGGCGAAACCATTGTCTGCTCTGATGACGAGTCTTTAATCGGAGAGACCGAGTCGCTATACCAGCTGCAGGATGGCCAGATTAGTGGAGGTTCTGATGGCAACAGTATTCCGGACCCCCTCGATCTGCCAAGCCGGGTCGCGATCTTCATGGCCGGTACACAATTAGCGCATCACTCTTCGACCGTCACGGCAATGATCTCCGGTTTAGCAACAGCAACACCAGCGGGAGCAGGGGGCTCTGCGCCGCCTTCGGCTCAGGTTTTGTCCGATCTGTTCGACGCTTTAGCAACGTTGCTAGCAGCAGAGGTGGACGCGACAAACCGGGGTTAGCACAACGCAGAGATTGCAAAGGTGAAGGATCAGATAACTCAAGCTAAAGCGGACCTTGCGGCGGAGAATGCCAGGATGGCTACGGAGCGGGCTGAGTTAGAGGCTCAGGCCTATCGGCTTATGCTGGATCAGAGTGCGTCATATGATGTCATGAGAAGAAGGTACCGGTCGCACCTTCCGCCAGTTTTTAGGCAAGAAATCTCTTTAACACACCAGGAGCAGGCACCAGCAACCAACCAGTGGTAAACCGGGCGGAGGCACCTGGGTCAGGGGCGCTGGTTCAGCCTCATGCGGTGGATCCGCCGCCTCAGCCTCGTCAGAATGATATCCCATCCCGACACGTCTCAACACCTCCGGGTCATTACTCCAACCCGCTGGATAACATCGTTGCCACCGCTTCACGATTGGCAGCTCTCCCGACTGATGGCGAGTCCCCAGTAGCAGTTGAGACACGACGGGCTAGGGAGCTCCTTCAAACGGCTTTGACTCAGCAGCAGGCCTATTCATATAGCCGCGAAAGGATTCATTCTACTCCCCGCCCAAGCCGGAGCTACAACAGGCATATCGATGAACCGACCGTATCAAGCAGTGCAAGGAATCGTAATCCGCCCCATGGCAATAACCCGACGGGTGGCGGTGGCAATGCCCAGGATGTAGTGGATCGCGCTAGGGCACGTCGGGAAGCCGAGTTAGCGGCACAACACGAAGCTCCGGTTCGTCAACTCACGCCGGTTCGTCAGTTCACTCGGGTTCGTCCAACAACATCAGTGGAACCAGGGGTTACCTCCAGTTCTTTGGGAGTGCCATGTCTTGTCCCAGCGCTGCGCAATGTACAGTTACCCAAGGATTTCAAAGGCCCGCGTAAGGTGCCAAATTATACCGCCGATTTATCCCCTGATCATGGGTGGAGAGTTATGAGATGGCAATGAAGATGTTGGATGTGGACGAAGTGGTGTGTGCCAAATACTTTACCATGATGTTGCAGGGAACAACTCGCACATGGTTGAAAAATCTTCCAGCCAACTCCATTGGATAGTGGGCCGAGTTGAGGGGCCGGTTTATCCAGTACTTCAAAGATACGTGCAAGCAGCCCATGTCCATCGTGGATTTAGCTGCCTATGTCCAGGAGGAAGGAGAATCAACAACCCACTGGGTGCACCGGATTTCAGAGATTTTGCATTCATCAGACCGCATCAATGCTGACACAGCCGTTTAACACTGGAAGGCAATTGCCGGTTTGCACCCTTCAAGCTGAAATTGGGACGGCTCAAACGCCATTGTAATGACATGGGAACGCTTATGGCGGCTCTAGTAAAATACGTTGACTCTGATAGTACCGAGGACCCCGAGTATGATGATGACAAGACAGGGAAGGGAAAGAAGAGCGGCAATGCCAAGGGGCAGCAGCATAATCCGGCAGGTCATGGGAACAACGGTAAATGCAAGGCGGATAATAGCTTGGACTTTGTGGCTAACACCAACACCCAGGATAACGGTCAGCGGCGTAAGGGTAAACTGCCCCAGAGGGGTGGAGGGTCAGGCCCCAATCTGGAGCGCCTGTTAAACCAGCCTTGCCCAAAGCACAGAACAAAGGAGAGGCCTACTACACATCTTTGGAAGGATTTCTTCATCATGAGGGAGTTCAAAAATTCAAATCTCTTTCAATATGACAATGGACCGCCCAGTGGTTCCGGAGGCGGTTTCCATGGGCCGGGTTATGTTGGTGGCAGTTTCGGTTCAGGGTTCCAGGGCAACCAAACCGGACATGGCAATCAGAACAGCCAGGGCAACTAGGGAGGTTACAACCATCAGGGGAACCAGCAACAGCAACAGCAATCGGGTTATCAGAGCAATCCAAAGCAGTTGAATAGTGGGGGGTACCATGTCTTCACCACTAGCTTATGTAAGCGCGATCAGAAGCTTCATAAAAGAGCCTTCAACTCCGTTGAACCGGTGGTACCTCGTTATCTGCGCTGGCCTGAACAGCCCATCCTGTGGAGTCGAGAGGATCATCCACCCCGGGTTGACAATCCGGGTCATCTGGCTTTAGTGGTGGCACCTCAGGTTGGGGGTATAAATTTACCAAGGTGCTTATGGATGGAGGAAGCAGTAACAATATCCTTTACTATGAAACCTTTCATCGAATGGGGTTAACAAATAAGAATCTTAAACCGTCGAACACTGTGTTTCATGGGGTAGTGCCTGGTAAATCGGCATACCCAGTGTAACGCCCCAAGACCGGAGCTTCAGATGCCTTCCAGGGTTTCCGGGTTTCGTCGTGTGATTTGTTTGGTTCATTGCATTCATCATTGCATCATGTGCATTGCATCATGTCATTTCTTTTTCTTAACTCAACCTAATGAATTGCATGGATCTTCGGTCCATTTAAACCGAGGGAATTCACATGGTGATTCTCTTTACAACATATCCTCCCAATATTAGGAAGCTATTATGAAATATTCCATCCTTATGGAATCAACCAAAGACACGCTTGCATCTTTCTCTCTTGCCACCAAATCCTCTTCCAGTTGAAAACCAATCACTAGCTTCTTTCCATCAAATTTACCCATTCGTTGCAAGTGACATTTTTCTGTCATATATAAATGTTCATTCTTTCCCTATTAATCTTATACCATGCCTACACCCTCCCTGTGAAATTTCAGCTCTTTTAGGTTTGGTCTGGTTGGGTTCAAAAATGTCTCAAGTTTGAATTAAATTCAAACTTGAATTATTTTTCTATCTCTAAAAATTGCCAAACCATTTAATTCTATTTGTGCAATTTCCAGCGCTCCAAGAATATTTTATTTTCTGAGATATTCCATCCCTAACCCTATCTTTCTATTTTATTTCTTTCTTCTTCTATCTAATTTTTTTTCTCTTCTCTATTTGGCTAAGAGAAGAGAGTAGTGAGAGCCCAGCCGAACTGGGCTCCTGCGAGGCCCATCCAGCCGGCAGGCCTCTAGCCACTTCCCCTCTCTGATGGGCCAGCCTCCCTGGCCGAAGGTTTCCCGCAGCCCCACTTCAAACCCTAGCTCGTTCCCCATCTCACCCTCCTCCTCGTTCCTTCGCGCCGCCAGGAGAGCGCCGCACGCGCAGCAGCCCCGCTCGACCCCCCATCCCTCTCCTTGCTCTCGATCCCCCATGCTCCTTCTTCCCCTCGCCTGACCCTACACCACGTCGCCGCCCTGCCTCTAGATCCGGCGTCCTGCTACCTCCTCCGCCTCGATCCGGTGTCGCCGGAGGCTACCCGCGTCGCCCAGGCGCCGTAGCTCCTCCTCCGCGCGCCTCCTTCCTCCTGCGTTGGCTTCTCCCTCCTCAACTCCAGGCCCTGCCGGCGACCTCGACCTCAAGAGGCCGCAGCTCCTCCGCCCGCCTCTTGTTGTCTCTCTCCTTCCCTCTCTCTTTCTTCTCCTCTAATTTTTCTCTCTCCAGGTGCTCAACCACCACGACACCGGCCTGCGACCTCACCTCCCTGCGCCGGCGACTTCCGCCTCCAGTCATTGCCGGCGAGCAAGCCGCAGCCCGAGTGCTCCTCGCCACGCAGGCATCTCCATCTCGAACCCTCCTCATCGCTTGCATCTTCTTCGGCAGCGTCGCCGCGCCCGCACGCCTCTAGCGAAGCTTCGAAGGCCCCGTCGTCATCCTGTTCAACTCGCACCATCGGGGACCGTATCCCCTCGTCAGATCCGGTGGATCCCCGTTGTTTCCCGTGCCTACAGGTCCCATCTCGCCAAACCCCCCCCCCATCAGCAGCGCCGCCTCGCCTTGCTGCCATGTCCTGCCGCTGCCGGTGTTTTCCCTGCTTCACACGCTGGCAAACTCGAAGGCCGTCCCCGGAGAACTTACCTACGGCAAGTTCGTGTGCCCACGTTGTGTGTTTTCTGCTGCCAAGTACCACGACTATAGCCGGTGTGCATTTTTTCAAGTCCGAGTACGACAAACGACTACACGATGAGACGCCACGTACCACTACGTCGGACTCCTCAGATCCGTCAAGTTCCACTATGAGATGTACAACTACCAACGACGTGTACAACTACTCCGTGAACGTGTACCACTACCGCCGCTCGAACGTCTACAGAACATGTACCGTCGACCCTCGAAGACCCGTGGATGTCAAGTTCCTTGTTTTGACCCCGAACACCTACGAAGTGTGAACATCTACGAAGCGAGGACGACTACTTCCACTACCACCATCGCGAGAACGTCTACTTCCCTCTACGAACTCGTTCCGCCCGAAACACATGCTTCGAAGGTATACCACCGAGACGACCCCCGTGGACGAATGCTTGCAATGTATGAGTTGAACCGTGTGTTGCTCCGTGTCCGAGTTGTTCGTTGCACGAAGCCCCTCTTTTACCTTGCCTCCGTCATGTGGGAACCCGGTAACCGGGAGCACCCCATCTTTTTGCATGACACACTCGCACCCACTTCCTTTTGCACTGGTATCCCCGTGAGCTATCGGATCATCAGAATGTTGCCGCGGCATCATTTCTGCATTGTCGCCGTGGCACCCCTTTCTTTCTACCACGGCGACAAGTACTCTCATCACGCTCATGTCAACTTTTAATAAAACTTGCATAAAACTTGAACATGTTATCCGCATCATGTTAACAACATTAAGATATTTAAAATTGTTGTTTGCTTTAATTTGCTAAATGCATATGGGGATTTACCGGCATTGTTGTTGTTGTTTCCGGCCTCATTTAAAATGCCTAACTGTGTATTTTACTCATGTCTCACCTCTTGCCATGTTAACCAACATTTAATTTTGTTGAGTACCTAATCGGGAGTGAACTAAATAGTAGAATGTGGTGTTTTGTCAATATGCATCCCGATGCATATTGAGCTCCACTTAACTTGTAGTGTTGTTTGTGCACTTTGCCATGCCATGCATATTTAAACCGGACATGCATCATACTTGGTTGTGCATCATGCCATGTTTATGTGATGGTTGTTTACTGTGTTGCTTGCTTCTTTCCGGGTTGCTTCTCTCGTTAGCTTCGGTTCCGTTCCGGAGTTGTGAGGATCCGTTTGACTATGTCTCTTTGTCTTCTTCATGGACTCGTTCTTCTTCCTTGCGGGATCTCAGGCAAGATGAACATACCCTCAAAATCACTTCTATCTTTGCCGCGATACCTACCACTTGCCATATCATGCCTCCCATATTGCCATGTCAACCTCTAACCCACCTTTCCTAGCAAACTGTTGTTTGGCTATGTTACCGCTTTTGCTCAGCCCCTCTCATAGCGTTGTTAGTTGCAGGTGAAGATGGAGTTTGTTCCATGTTGAAACATGGATATTTGTTGGGATATCACAATATCTCTTGTTTAATTAATGCATCTGTATACTTGGTAAAGGGTGGAAGGCTCAGCCTTATGCCTGGTGTTTTGTTCCACTCTTGCCGCCCTAGTTTTAGTCATACCGGTGTTATGTTCCTTGATTTTGCGTTCCTTACGCGGTTGGGTTATAATGGGAACCCCTTGACAGTTCGCCTTGAATAAAACTCCTCCAGCAAGGCCCAACCTTGGTTTTACCATTTGCCACCTAAGCCTTTTTCCCTTGGGTTCTGTAAACTCAAGGGTCATCTTTATTTTAATCCCCCGGGCCAATGCTCCTCTGAGTGTTGGTCCAACTTGTCAGCCGCCGGTGGCCACCAGGGGCAACTCTGTGTTGGCCTACCGGAAGTTTGGACAATCTGGTGTGCCCTGAGAATGAGATATGTGCAGCTCCTATCGGGATTTGTCGGCACATCCAGGTGGCTTTGCTGGTCTTGTTTTACCATTGTCGAAATGTCTTGTAACCGGGATTCCGAGTCTGATCGGGTCTTCCTGGGAGAAGGAATATCCTTCGTTGACCATGAGAGCTTGTGATGGGCTAAGTTGGGACACCCCTCCAGGGTTTTGAACTTTCAAAGGCCGTTCCCGCGGTTATGGGCAGATGGGAATTTGCTAATGTCCGGTTGTAGAAAACTTGACACTTAACTTTAATTAAAATGCATCAACCGCGTGTGTAGCCGTGATGGTCTCTTTCCAGCGGAGTTCGGGAAGTGAACACAGTTCTTGTGTTATGCTTGAACTTAAGTAGATTCAGGATCACTTCTTGATCACTTCTAATTCACGATCGTTGCATTGCTTCTCTTCTCGATCTTATTTGCGTATGTTAGCCACCATATATGCTTAGTGCTTGCTGCAGCTCCACGTCACTACCCTTTCCTACCCATAAGCTTAAATAGTCTTGATCGCGAGGGTGTGAGATTGCTGAGTCCCCGTGACTCACAGATTACTTCCAAACAGTTGCAGGTGTCAATGATATCAGTACAGGTGACGCAACCCAGCGCAAGTGGGGGCTCGATGAAGATCTTGATCATAGTCTTGTTTCGTTTCCAGTTGATCAGTAGTGGAGCCCAGTCGGGGCGATCGGGGATCTATGCATTAGGGGTTGTCTTTCTTTATTTGGTTCCGTAGTCGGACCTTGATTGTATTCTGGATGATGTAATGCTATATTTATGTATTGTGTGAAGTGGCAATTGTAAGCCAACTCTGTATCTCTTTCTTATTCAGTACATGGGATCCGTAAAGATTACCCCTCTTGCGACATGCCTACAATGCGGTTATGCCTCTAAGTCGTGCTCTGACACGTGGGAGATATAGCCGCATCATGGGTGTTACAAGTTGGTAATCAGATCCTTCCCCGACTTAGGAGCCCCCTGCTTGATCGAATCGCTGGCGTTGTTGAGTCTAGAAAAATGTTTTGAGTCTTATAGGATTATATGTATCGGAGAGTATGATTCTTTTTACTGCTCAGTCCCTTCGTCGCTCTGGTGAGGCCTCCTGACGTAGAGTTTTGACTCTTCTCTTCTCAAATTTCACTAAAACAAATTTTAGGATCACGCGGGTATCTTGGAATCGTTCCGATGGTTTTGTGACGAGAACATTGTTCTTGGTGCCTCCTGAATTTTAGGGGTTGTGGCAGTGTCCCGGGGAGTTGAGCTCCGAGGTGTTGTCGTCACAATTTTATCGTTGCAGTTCTGGAATACCTGAGTTCGCCAACATCGAAAATCTCTTTTATGCAGTTGTTGGTGAGATAACCTCGACGCCACCCAGTACTGGGGCGGGAGTTTGGGAGTATTGCCATAACTCGTATAACGGATGCTTTTCGAAGGTTGAGGTAAATGATTTCCGAAGGCTTCTTGGTTATGTGTTGAAGGATGGATATAGCTGGATGTAGGATTTTCTAGTTTTGGGTGAGATATTATGCTTCCCCTGTATCCCCAACACCTGATTGCATAACCGGAAAGTTTAGGGAGTTTATAAGTGGGAATTCAAGTAGTTCCTAAAATATCTTCCAACAGACACATGATACGATATGGGATCTATCATATGTTTGTTCCGGCTTATTTTGCAAGCCAATCCTTTGTTTTGTTTTTAGTTGTGGTATTCGAGTTGCTTCGAAGTCAAATGTGGAATCCATAACTTTCCTGAGCGGTGTTCTCATACTTCTATGTGAATACTAATCCTTCTTGATCATCGAGGTTGTCGTGTCAATCCTTTTCCACCGACGTGCTTCTCTTCAAGTGGATCCGATCATTTTCAACATCCGCAAGATCACCTCTCGGTTTTCCCAACGTTGTTCATTTCATCTGTCCTCAAGTTGCCTTTGTTTTTCCCGCCCACCCACCCTTTTTCTTCGAGGACTGGGATTTCTTAATCAAGTATCCATCTTATTGATGTGAAGTCTCTCCATTCTTTTTCGTCAATATTCTTATCCGGTGATTCTCATGAAGATGCTCTACAAGTTCATCATTATTCGTTCTTTTTTCTCCGGTGGATTCAATTCAAGTTTTGTTGATCATATCCTTCCCTTGTTTTAAATGTTTTCTCATACCGGTGCACCTTTTAATCGTTCATCTCTCACTGTTCATTTGTTCCGGAGTGCTGAAGATATCTCAGAAGGCTCGTCTTTTCATTCAAGATCCGCTCAACCTATTTCGAGGTTGTTATCTCATTCAAGCCATTTAATTCAACCGGTGCAAGCTCTCTTTTCAAGCAATCGTTCAACGGTGTTTCTTTGAGTGGGCCCTAACCCACAGGTATTTTTCCAGGATCTCACCTGACTCTTCTAATTTTACCAGAGTTATTCTCAAATCTTTCAAAGTTTGACGTAAGAATGAATTATCATCAGTCAGTTGGTTTCTCCAAGATCTTATAACTCTTTTCATTGTTGGCTCAACCTCTTCGCTTTTCATTCTCCCGGAGTATCTCAACAATTCATGGTGGTGTTTCTCGTCATCATTCTCAACATTTGAAGACCGAAGAAGAGCTTCTTTGCAATCTTATCCGTTCTCTTCAAGATTCATGGCTCTAGCTTCGTGCTATCCTCTCATAATTGTTTTCGATTGTGAGAATTCGTTTCAACCAGCCAGAGCAATTCAGGAGTCTTTTCAGTTCGAATCTCCGGAGGTCATCATTTTAGATTTATTCATTCTCAGCTTTCAGCTCTCATTCTCCAAATCTTACTGGTGCATCATTCAATATTCTCTAATCAGCTAGTGATCTCTTCGTTTCAGTTGTATCTAAATCCCCTCAAGTATCCTCATTCGTTCTCTAATTCTTACCGGTGATTCATCCCTTTACTTCGTTCATTTCCAATTCTTACGGTGGTTCATTGAAGATTCTATTCCATGGTTATCATATTAATTCATCCATTGTTTCAATCCTATCAATGGTTCATTGAAGACATTCCCAAGTTTGACGCTATATCTATCTTAATCCTTTCTAGGAGAATAAGTAGCATGCCAAATTCAATGTGGGTCATCAATTTAATTGGTGAAGGATACGCATAACATAATTCTTATTCTTGATTCACCCAAGTGATTAATTCTTTATTCCGGAGGCTCATCAAATTCTCGGTTTAAATTGTTTCATCTTTTCTTTTCCTGAGTTCCATGTTTTCCGCATTATATCATCATGAAGATCCATCTAAATCATTGCAAGGCTTCAACCTTATTCTTTTTATCCTTCATTTCGTTTGTTCATTCTTTTCTTACCGGAGTTCTTCATGGAGGCTCTACATGATGGTTGATCAAGGATTCAATTTCTTCTCGAAGTGTTCATTGAGATTCTTTTCAGAGGAGTCCAAGCATTCTGCATCTTGCATCCCAAAGTCCTATTCGTTCTATCTTATCTTTTGAGGTAGTGTTATGTCATTGTTTTTAATTTCCCGTCGGGTTTCATGATTCACTAGTTTTTAAGAGTGACATATCTAAAAATTCATCATTTTTCTCTTCGTTCAAGACATCTTTTCAGTCCATCAATATCTTCTTTGGAATTATCTTGGTTTATATTTCACCTAAAGTTTTCCCAAAGGATTGTTGCTATTTATGGTGCTTATAAATGACCCAAGTTCTTCTTTTATCCTACCGGTGAGATAAGTTTCTCGTCTCCTTGTTGAGATCAATCTAATCTATTGTTTTCGTTAGTGGCCGAATTTCACCTCAAGATTTTGAGATGTCTTCCACATGCCCATATCAAGCTTATCCTCTCATTGTTGATAATCCAACAACTCCGTTCTAGCATTTGTTGTAAGCGAGCTATCTCAAGATATTGTTTTCTCCTCCATTCATTTCATTCCATTCCATCCTCTCATTTCTTCCGGAGGCATTGTGATGTTGCTCTCTTCAACCCATCTTCTTGTTTTGTTAAGATCTTTTTCTTTCCTTTGATTATCCATTTAACCGGAGTGTTGTGCCTTTGCTCAAGTTCTTTTCGCCTTATCAAGTTTTGCATCACTTTTCAACCGGAGTGCTGTCCGAATTTGTTCTTCCTTGTTCCGCCTTTCTAATGGAGTGTTTTCAACCTCATTCATCTTCGTTGTATTCTTTCTTTCAATTTGTTCAAACTCTCAAGGTTCTTTGGTTTGTCTCGTTTGTCAAAGAAGCAACTTACTTTTACCTCTTATTTTCCTCTTCCTTTTCCCTCCGGTGCCATCCTAGATCTCGGGACGAGATCCTCTCGTAGTGGTGGAGTGTTGTAACGCCCCAAGACCGGAGCTTCAGATGCCTTCCAGGGTTTCCGGGTTTCGTCGTGTGATTTGTTTGGTTCATTGCATTCATCATTGCATCATGTGCATTGCATCATGTCATTTCTTTTTCTTAACTCAACCAAACAAATTGCATGGATCTTCGGTCCATTTAAACCGAGGGAATTCACATGGTGATTCTCTTTACAACATATCCTCCCAATATTAGGAAGCTATTATGAAATATTCCATCCTTATGGAATCAACCAAAGACACGCTTGCATGTTTCTCTCTTGCCACCAAATCCTCTTCTAGTTGAAAACCAATCACTAGCTTCTTTCCTTCAAATTTACCCATTCGTTGCAAGTGACATTTTTCTGTCACATATAAATGTTCATTCTTTCCCTATTAATCTTATACCATGCCTACACCCTCCCTGTCAAATTTCAGCTCTTTTGGGTTTGGTCTGGTTGGGTTCAAAAATGGCTCAAGTTTGAATTAAATTCAAACTTGAATTATTTTTCTATCTCTAAAAATTGCCAAACCATTTAATTCTATTTTTGCAATTTCCAGCGCTCCAAGAATATTTTATTTTCTGAGATATTCCATCCCTAACCCTCTCTTTCTATTTTATTTCTTTCTTCTTCTATCTAATTTTTTTCTCTTCTCTATTTAGCTAAGAGAAGAGAGTAGTGAGAGCCCAGCCGAACTGGGCTCCTGCGAGGCCCATCCAGCCGGCAGGCCTCTGGCCACTTCCCCTCTCTGATGGGCCGGCCTCCCTGGCCCAAGGTTTCCCGCAGCCCCACTTCAAACCCTAGCTCGTTCTCCATCTCACCCTCCTCCTCGTTCCTTCGCGCCGCCAGGAGAGCGCCGCACGCGCAGCAGCCCCGCTCGATCCCCCATCCCTCTCCTTGCTCTCGATCCCCCATGCTCCTTCCCCTCGCCTGACCCTACACCACGTCGCCGCCCTGCCTCTAGATCCGGCGTCCTGCTACCTCCTCCGCCTCGATCCGGTGTCGCCGGAGGCTACCCGCGTCGCCCAGGCGCCGTAGCTCCTCCTCCGCGCGCCTCCTTCCTCCTGCGTTGGCTTCTCCCTCCTCAACTCCAGGCCCTGCCGGCGACCTCGACCTCAAGAGGCCGCAGCTCCTCCGCCCGCCTCTTGTTGTCTCTCTCCTTCCCTCTCTCTTTCTTCTCCTCTAATTTTTCTCTCTCCAGGTGCTCAACCACCACGACACCGGCCTGCGACCTCACCTCCCTGCGCCGGCGACTTCCGCCTCCAGTCATTGCCGGCGAGCAAGCCGCAGCCCGAGTGCTCCTCGCCACGCCGGCATCTCCATCTCGAACCCTCCTCATCGCTTGCATCTTCTTCGGCAGCGTCGCCGCGCCCGCACGCCTCTAGCGAAGCTTCGAAGGCCCCGTCGTCATCCTGTTCAACTCGCACCATCGGGGACCGGATCCCCTCATCAGATCCGGTGGATCCCCGTTGTTTCCCGTGCCTACAGGTCCCATCTCGTCGAACCCCCCCATCAGCAGCGCCGCCTCGCCTTGCTGCCATGTCCTGCCGCTGCCGCCGTTTTCCCTGCTTCACACGCGGGCAAACTCGAAGGCCGTCCCCAGAGAACTTACCTACAGCAAGTTCGTGTGCCCACGTTGTGTGTTTTCTACTGCCAAGTACCATGACTATAGCCGGTGTGCATTTTGTCAAGTCTGACTACGACAAACCACTATACGATGAGACGCCAAGTACCACTATGTCGGACTCCTCGGATCCGTCAATTTCCACTATGAGATGTACAACTACCGACGACTTGTACGACTACTCCGTGAACGTGTACCAGTACCGCCGCTCGAACGTCTACAGAACATGTACCGTCAACCCTCGAAGACCCGTGGACGTCAAGTTCCTTGTTTTGACCCAAACACCTACGGAGTGTGAACATCTATGAAGCGAGGACGACTAATTCCACTACCGCCGTCGCGAGAACGTCCACTTCCCTCTACGAACTCGTTCCACCCAAAACACATGCTTCGAAGGTATACCACCGAGACGACGCCCGTGGACGAATGCTTGCAATGTATGAGTTGAACCATGTGTTGCTTCGTGTCCGAGTTGTTCGTTGCATGGAGCCCCTCTTTTACCTTGCCTCCGTCATGTGGGAACGCGGTAACCGGGAGCACCCCATCTTCTTGCATGACACACTCGCACCCACTTTCTTTTGCACCGGTATCCCCGTGAGCTATCGGATCATCTAAATGTTGTCGGGGCATCATTTCCATTTTGTCGCCGTGGCACCCCTTTCTTTCTACCACGGCGACAAGTGCTCTCACCACACTCATGTCAACTTTTAATAAAACTTGCATAAAACTTGAACATGTCATCCGCATCATGTTAACAACATTAAGATGTTTAAAATTGTTGTTTGCTTTAATTTGCTAAATGCATATGGGGATTTACCGGTATTGTTGTTGTTGTTGTTTCCGGCCTCATTAAAAATACCTAACAGTGTATTTTACTCATGTCTCACCTCTTGCCATGTTAACCAACATTTAATTTTGTTGACTACCTAATCGGGAGTGAACTAAATAATAGAATGTGGTGTTTTGTCAATATGCATCGCGATGCATATTGAGCTCCACTTAACTTGTAGTGTTGTTTGTGCACTTTGCCATGCCATGCATATTTAAACCGGACATGCATCATACTTGGTTGTGCATCATGCCATGTTTATGTGATGGTTGTTTACTATGTTGCTTGCTTCTTTCCGGGTTGCTTCTCTCGTTAGCTTCGGTTCCGTTCCGGAGTTGTGAGGATCCGTTCGAATACGTCTCTTTGTCTTCTTCATAGACTCGTTCTTCTTCCTTGCGGGATCTCAGGCAAGATGACCATACCCTCGAAATCACTTTTATCTTCGCTTGCTAGTTACTCGCACTTTTGCTATGCCGCGATACCTACCACTTGCCATATCATGCCTCCCATATTGCCATGTCAAGCCTCTAACCCACCTTTCCTAGCAAACCGTTGTTTGGCTATATTATAGCTTTTGCTCAGCCCATCTCATAGTGTTGTTAGTTGCAGGTGAAGATGGAGTTTGTTCCATGTTGGAACATGGATATTTGTTGGGATATCACAATATCTCTTGTTTAATTAATGCATCTGTATACTTGGTAAAGGGTGGAAGGCTCAACCTTATGCCTGGTGTTTTGTTCCACTCTTGCCGCCCTAGTTTCAGTCATACCGGTGTTATGTTCCTTGATTTTGCATTCCTTACGCGGTTGGGTTATAATGGGAACCCCTTGACAGTTCGCCTTGAATAAAACTCCTCCAGCAAGGCCCAACCTTGGTTTTACCATTTGCCACCTAAGCCTTTTTCCCTTGGGTTCTGCAGATTCAAAGGTCATCTTTATTTTAAACCCCCGGGCCAGTGCTCCTCTGAGTGTTGGTTCAACTTGTCAGCCGCCGGTGGCCACCAGGGGCAACTCTGGGTTGGCCTACCGGAAGTTTGGACAATCCGGTGTGCCCTGAGAACGAGATATGTGCAGCTCCTATCGGGATTTGTCGGCACATCGGGGTGGCTTTGCTGATCTTGTTTTAACATTGTCGAAATGTCTTGTAACCGGGATTCCGAGTCTGATCGGGTCTTCCTGGGAGAAGGAATATCCTTTGTTGCCCGTGAGAGCTTGTGATGGGCTAAGTTGGGACACCCCTCCAGGGTTTTGAACTTTCAAAAGCCGTTCCCGCGGTTATGGGCAGATGGGAATTTGTTAATGTCTGGTTGTAGAAAACTTGACACTTAACTTTAATTAAAATGCATCAACCGCGTGTGTAGCCGTGATGGTCTCTTTCCGGCGGAGTCCGGGAAGTGAACACAGTTCTTGTGTTATGCTTGAACATAAGTAGATTCAGGATCACTTCTTGATCACTTCTAATTCACGACCGTTGCATTGCTTCTCTTCTCGCTCTTATTTGCGTATGTTAGCCACCATATATGCTTAGTGCTTGCTGCAGCTCCACCTCACTACCCTTTCCTACCCATAAGCTTAAATAGTCTTGATCGCGAGCGTGTGAGACTGCTGAGTCCCCATGACTCACAGATTACTTCCAAACAGTTGCAGGTGTCGATGATATCAGTACAGGTGACGCAACCCAACGTAAGTGGGAGCTCGATGAAGATCTTGATCGTAGTCTTGTTTCGTTTCCAGTTGATCAGTAGTGGAGCCCAGTCGGGGCGATCGGGGATCTATGCATTAGGGGTTGTCTTTCTTTATTTGGTTCCGTAGTCGGACCTTTATTGTATTCTGGATGATGTAATGCTATATTTATGTATTGTGTGAAGTGGCGATTGTAAGCCAACTCTGTATCTCTTTCTTATTCAGTACATGGGATGCGTAGAGATTACCCCTCTTGCGACATGCCTACAATGCGGTTATGCCTCTAAGTCGTGCTCCGACATGTGGGAGATATAGCCGCATCGTGGGTGTTACAAGTTGGTAATCAGATCCTTCCCCGACTTAGGAGCCCCCTGCTTGATCGAATCGCTGGCGTTGTTGAGTCTAGAAAAATGTTTTGAGTCTTATAGGATTATATATATTGGAGAGTAGGATTCTTTTTACTCCTCAGTCCCTTCGTCGCTCTGGTGAGGCCTCCTGACATAGAGTTTTGACTCTTCTCTTTGCAAATTTCACTAATTTTTTTTAGGATCACGCGGGGTATCTTGGAATCATTCCGATGGTTTTGTGACGAGAACATTGTTCTTGGTGCCTACTGACAATTAGGGGTTGTGGTAGTGTCCCGGGGAGTTGAGCTCCGAGGTGTTGTCGTCACAATTTTATCGTTGCAGTTCTGGAATACCTGAGTTCGCCGACATCGAAAATCTCTTTTTTGCAGTTGTTGGTGAGATAACCTCGACGCCACCCAGTACTAGGGCGGGAGTTCGGGAGTATTTCCATAACTCGTATAACGGATGCTTTTCGAAGGTTGAGGTAAATGATTTCCGAAGGCTTCTTGGTTATGTGTTGAAGGATGGATACAGCTGGATGTAGGATTTGCTAGTTTTGGGTGAGATATTATGCTTCCCCTGTATCCCCAACACCTGATTGCATAACCGGAAAGTTTCGGGAGTTTATAAGTGGGAATTCAAGTAGCTCCTAGAATATCTTCCAACAGACACATGATACGATTTGGGATCTATCATATGTTTGTTCCGGCTTATTTTGCAAGACAATCCTTTGTTTTGTTTCCAGTTGTGGTATTCGAGTTGCTTCGAAGTCAAATGTGGAATCCATAACTTTCCTAAGCGGTGTTCTCATACTTCTATGTGAATACTAATCCTTCTTGATCATCGAGGTTGTTGTGTCAATCCTTTTCAACCGACGTGCTTCTCTTCAAGTGGATCCGATCATTTTCAATATCCGCAAGATCACCTCTCGGTTTTCCCAACGTTGTTCGTTTCATCTGTCCTCAAGTTACCTTTGTTTTCCTGCCCACCCACCCTTTTTCTTTGAGGACTCGGATTTCTTAATCAACTATCCACCTTATTGATGTGAAGTCTCTCCATTCTTTTCCGTCAATATTCTTATCCGATCATTCTCATGAAGATGCTCTACAAGTTCATCATTATTCGTTCTTTTTTCTCCGGTGGATTCATTTCAAGTTTTGTTGATCATATCCTTTCCTCATTTTAAATGTTTTCTCATACCGGTGCACCTTTTAATCGTTCATCTCTCACTGTTCATTTGTTCCGGAGTGCTGAAGATATCTCAGAAGGCTCGTCTTTTCATTCAAGATCCGCTCAACCTATTTCGAGGTTGTTATCTCATTCAAGCCATTTAATTCAACCGGTGCAAGCTCTCTTTTCAAGAAATCGTTCAACGATGTTTCTTTGAGTGGGCCCTAACCCACAGGTATTTTTCCGGGATCTCACCTGACTCTTCTAATTTTACCAGAGTTATTCTCAAATCTTTCAAAGTTTGACGTAAGAATGAATTATCATCAGTCAGTTGGTTTCTCCAAGATCTTATAACTCTTTTCATTTTTGGCTCAACCTCTTCGCTTTTCATTCTCCCGGAGTATCTCAACAATTCATGGTGGTGTTTCTTGTCATCATTCTCAACATTTGAAGACCGAAGAAGAGCTTCTCTGCAATCTTATCCGTTCTCTTCAAGATTCATGGCTCTAGCTTTGTGCTATCCTCTCATAATTGTTTTTGATTGTGAGAATTCGTTTCAACCATCCAGAGCAATTCAGGAGTCTTTTCAGTTCGAATATCCGGAGGTCATCATTTTAGATTTATTCATTCTCAGCTTTCAGCTCTCATTCTCCAAATCTTACTGGTGCATCATTCAATATTCTCTAATCAGCTAGTGATCTCTTCGTTTCAGTTGTATCTAAATCCCCTCAAGTATCCTCATTCGTTCTCTAATTCTTACCGGTGATTCATCCCTTTACTTCGTTCATTTCCAATTCTTACGGTGGTTCATTTAAGATTCTATTCCATGGTTATCATATTAATTCATTCGTTGTTTCAATCCTACCGGTGGTTCATTGAAGACCTTCTGAAGTTTCACGCTATATCTATCTTAATCCTTTCTACGAGAATAAGTAGCATGCCAAATTCAATGTGGGTCATCAATTTAATTGGTGAAGGATACGCATAACATAATTCTTATTCTTGATTCACCCAAGTGATTAATTCTTTATTCCGGAGGCTCATAAAATTCTTGGTTTAAATTGTTTCATCTTTTATTTTCCGGAGTTCCATGTTTTCCGCATTATATCATCACGAAGATCCATCTAAATCATTGCAAGGCTTCAACCTTATTATTTTATCCTTCATTTCGTTTGTTCATTCTTTTCTTACCGGAGTTCTTCATGGAGGCTCTACATGATGGTTGATCAAGGATTCAATTTCTTCTCGAAGTGTTCATTGAGATTCTTTTCAGAGGAGTTCAAGCATTCCGCATCTTGCATCCCAAAGTCCTATTCGTTCTATCTTATCTTTGGAGGTGGTGTTATGTCATTGTTTTTAATTTCCCTTTGGTTTCATGATTCACTAGTTTTTAGGGACATTTACATCTATGCCCCTAATTTGCGCCCACTCTCAGATTTACCCCTAATTTCAAAGCATGCTCAAATTTGCCCCTCCGCCGTTAGGTGCACTTACAGAAATACCCTTCTGTGTCATTACCGTCCGGTCAAAGCAGGTCAAAGCCGGTCAAAGGGCTTTGACCATCCTGAAAAAATAGCAAAAAAATTCTAAAAAATCTGAAAATTTGTGGGAACAAAGATACTCAGGTTCGCAAGGTGCGTGCAAAGTTTTGTGTTGTTCGTACATTCCAAGAGCTCGTGTCAGTGGAAAAACAATAAATATGTAAGCCTGTGAACAATAAATTCAAAAAAATAGTAAGAAAACTCAAAAAATATGAAATTTTTTGGCATCAAAGAGGCTCGGGTCTGCAAGCTGTGTGCAAATTTTTGTTGTGTTTGGACATTGGAGGGGCCTGTGGAGAAAAAACAAAATTTGGCTCGGGAAAAAACTTGGGAAAAAATGACTATTTTGTTTTTTCTTGCTAGAGCTCCTCGCATGCCATTTGATCATAAAAACTTGTAAGCACCTTGTGCACCCAAGCCACTTTGATGCTAAAAATTTCATATTTTTTATTTTTTTTGCTATTTTATTTCAAATTTATTGTTCACAAGCGTGTAGATTAACTGTTTTTCCTCGCCACGAGCTCCTGGAATGTCCAAATAGCACGAAAATTTGCACACACCTTGGGCACATGAGTATCTTCGATCTCACAAAATTTGAGATTTTTAAGATTTTTTTGCTATTTTTTTCAGGACGGTCAAAGCTATTTGACCGGACGGTAACGACGCAAAAGGGCATTTCTATAAAGGCACCTAACGGTGGAGGGGCAAATTTGAGCAGGCTTTCGAATTAGGGTATATCTGATTAGGTGGTTCGAGTTAGGGACAGAAATGCAAATGGCCCTAGTTTTTAAGAGTGACATATCTAAAAATTCATCAATTTTCTCTTCGTTCAAGACATCTTTTCAATCCATCAATCTCTTCTTTGGAATTATCTTGGTTTATATTTCAATTAAAGTTTTCCCAAAGGATTGTTGCTATTTATGGTGCTTATAAATGACCCAAGTTCTTCTTTTATCCTACCGGTGAGATAAGTTTCTCGTCTCCTTGTTGAGATCAATCCAATCTATTGTTTTCGTTAGTGGCCGAATTTCACCTCAAGATTTTGAGATGTCTTCCATAAGCCCACATCAAGCTTATCCTCTCGTTGTTGATAATCCAACAACTCCGTTCTAGCATTTGTTGTAAGCGTGCTATCTCAAGATATTGTTTTCTCCTCCGTTCATTTCATTCCATTCCATCCTCTCATTTCTTCCGGAGGCATTGTGATGTTGCTCTCTTCAACCCATCTTCTTGTTTTGTTAAGATCTTTTTCTTTCCTTTGATTATCCATTTAACCGGAGTGTTGTGCCTTTGCTCAAGTTCTTTTCGCCTTATCAAGTCTTGCATCTCTTTTCAACCGGAGTGCTGTCCGAATTTGTTCTTCCTTGTTCCGCCTTTCAAATGGAGTGTTTTCAACCTCATTCATCTTCGTTGTATTCTTTCTTTCAATTTGTTCAACCTCTCAAGGTTCTTTGGTTTCTCTCGTTTGTCAAAGAAGCAAATTAGTTCTACCTCTTATCTTCCTCTTCCTTTTCCCTCCGGTGCCATCCTAGATCTCGGGACGAGATCCTCTCATAGTGGTGGAGTGTTGTAACGCCCCAAGACCGGAGCTTCAGATGCCTTCCAGGGTTTCCGGGTTTCGTCGTTTGATTTGTTTGGTTCATTGCATTCATCATTGCATCATGCGCACTGCATCATGTCATTTCTTTTTCTTAACTCAACCAAATAAATTACATGGATCTTTGGTCCATTTAAACCAAGGGAATTCACATGGTGATTCTCTTTACAACATATCCTCCCAATATTAGGAAGCTATTATGAAATATTCCATCCTTATGGAACCAACCAAAGACACGCTTGCATGTTTCTCTCTTGCCACCAAATCCTCTTCTAGTTGAAAACCAATCACTAGCTTCTTTCCTTCAAATTTACCCATTCGTTGCAAGTGACATTTTTCTGTCACATATAAATGTTCATTCTTTCCCTATTAATCTTATACCATGCCTACACCCTCCCTGTCAAATTTCAGCTCTTTTGGGTTTGGTCTGGTTGGGTTCAAAAATGGCTCAAGTTTGAATTAAATTCAAACTTGAATTATTTTTCTATCTCTAAAAATTTCCAAACCATTTAATTCTATTTGTGCAATTTCCAGCGCTCCAAGAATATTTTATTTTCTGAGATATTCCATCCCTAACCCTCTCTTTCTATTTTATTTCTTTCTTCTTCTATCTAATTTTTTTCTCTTCTCCATTTGGCTAAGAGAAGAGAGTAGTGAGAGCCCAGCCGAACTGGGCTCCTGCGAGGCCCATACAGTCGGCAGGCCTCTGGCCACGTCCCCTCTCTGATGGGCTGGCCTCCCTGGCCCAAGGTTTCCCGCAGCCCCACTTCAAACCCTAGCCCGTTCCCATCTCACCCTCCTCCTCGTTTCTTCGCGCCGCCAGGAGAGCGCCGCACGCGCAGCAGCCCCGCTCGATCCCCCATCCCTCTCCTTGCTCTCGATCCCCCATGATCCTTCTTCCCCTCGCCCGACCCTACACCACGTCGCCGCCCCGCCTCTAGATCCGGCGTCCTGCTACCTCCTCCGCCTCGATCCGGTGCCGCCGGAGGCTACCCGCGTCGCCCAGGAGCCATAGCTCCTCCTCCGCGCGCCTCCTTCCTCCTGCGTTGGCTTCTCCCTCCTCGACTCCAGGCCCTGCCGGCGACCTCGACCTCAAGAGGCCGCAGCTCCTCCGCCCGCCTCTTGTTGTCTCTCTCCTTCCCTCTCTCTTTCTTCTCCTCTGATTTTTCTCTCACCAGGTGCTCAACCACCACGGCACCGGCCTGCTACCTCACGTCCCTGCGCCGGTGACTTCCGCCTCCTGTCATTGCCGGCGAGCAAGCCGCATCCCGAGCGCTCCTCGCCACGCAGGCATCTCCATTTCAAACCCTCCTCATCGCTTGCATCTTCTTCAGCAGCGTCGCCGCGCCCGCATGCCTCTAGCGAAGCTTCGAAGGCCCTGTCGTCGTCCTGTCCAACTCGCACCATCGGGGACCAGATCCCCATTGTTTCCCGTGCCTACAGGTCCCATCTCGCCGACCCCCACCCCATCAGCAGCGCCGCCTCGCCTTGCTGCCATGTCCTACCGCTGCCGTTGTTTTCCCTGCTTCACACGCTGGCAAACTCGAAGGCCGTCCCCGGAGAACTTACCTACGGCAAGTTCGTGTGCCCATGTTGTGTGTTTTCTGCTGCCAAGTACCACGACTATAGCCGGTGTGCATTTTGTCAAGTCCGACTACGACAAACGACTACACGATGAGACGCCAAGTACCACTATGTCGGACTCCTCAGATCCATCAAGTTCCACTATGAGATGTACAACTACCGACGACGTGTACGGCTACTCTGTGAACGTGTACCACTACCGCCGCTCGAACGTCTACAGAACATGTACCGTTGACCCTCGAAG
Source organism: Triticum urartu (assembly GCF_056163025.1). Classification (NCBI taxonomy): domain Eukaryota; kingdom Viridiplantae; phylum Streptophyta; class Magnoliopsida; order Poales; family Poaceae; genus Triticum; species Triticum urartu. The sequence goes on from NC_141873.1 coordinate 261,318,552, forward strand.
ACCCGTGGTCGTCAAGTTCCTTGTTTTGACCACGAACACCTACGGAGTGTGAACATCTATGAAGCGAGGACGGCTACTTCCACTACCGCCGTTGCGAGAACGTCTACTTCCATCTATGAACTCGTTCCGCCCGAAACACATGCTTCGAAGGTATACCACCGAGACGACGCCCGTGGACGAATGCTTGCAATGTATGAGTTGAACCGTGTGTTGCTCCGTGTCCGAGTTGTTCATTGCACGAAGCCCCTCTTTTACCTTGCCTTCGTCATGTGGGAACCCGGTAACCGGGAGCACCCCATCTTCTTGCATGACACACTCGCACCCACTTCCTTTTGCACCGGTATCCCCGTGAGCTATCGGATCATCGGAATGTTGCCGCGGCATCATTTCTATTTTGTCGCCGTGGCACCCCTTTCTTTCTACCACGGCGACAAGTGCTCTCATCACGCTCATGTCAACTTTTAATAAAACTTGCATAAAACTTGAACATGTCATCCGAATCATGTTAACAATATTAAGATGTTTAAAATTGTTGTTTGCTTTAATTTGCTAAATGCATGTGGGGATTTACCAGCATTGTTGTTGTTGTTTCCGGCCTCATTTAAAATGCCTAACTGTGTATTTTACTCATGTCTCACCTCTTGCCATGTTAACCAACATTTAATTTTGTTGAGTACCTAATCGGGAGTGAACTAAATAATAGAATGTGGTGTTTTGTCAATATGCATCCCGATGCATATTGAGCTCCACTTAACTTGTAGTGTTGTTTGTGCACTTTGCCATCATACTTGGTTGTGCATCATGCCATGTTTATGTGATGGTTGTTTACTATGTTGCTTGCTTATTTCTGGGTTGCTTCTCTCCTTAGCTTCGGTTCCGTTTCGGAGTTGTGAGGATCCGTTTGACTACGTCCGTTTGTCTTCTTCATGGAGTCGTTCTTCTTCCTTGCAGGATCTCAGGCAAGATGACCATACCCTCAAAATCACTTCTATCTTTGCTTGCTAGTTGCTTGCTCTTTTGCTATGCCGCGATACCTACCACTTGCCATATCATGCCTCCCATATTGCCATGTCAAGCCTCTAACCCACCTTTCCTAGCAAACCATTGTTTGGCTATGTTACCGATTTTGCTCAGCCCTTCTCATAGCGTTGTTAGTTGCAGGTGAAGATGGAGTTTGTTCCATGTTGGAACATGGATATTTGTTGGAATATCACAATATCTCTTGTTTAATTAATGCATCTATATACTTGGTAAAGGGTGGAAGGCCTGGCCTTATGCCTGGTGTTTTGTTCCACTCTTGCCGCCCTAGTTTCAGTCATACCAGTGTTATGTTCCTTGATTTTGTGTTCCTTATGCGGTTGGGTTATAATGGGAACCCCTTGACAGTTCACCTTGAATAAAACTCCTCCAGCAAGGCCCAACCTTGGTTTTACCATTTGCCACCTAAGCCTTTTTCCCTTGGGTTCTGTAAACTCAAGGGTCATCTTTATTTTAAACCCCCGGGCCAGTGCTCCTCTGAGTGTTGGTCCAACTTGTCAGCCGCCGGTGGCCACCAGGGGCAACTCTGGGTTGGCCGACCGGAAGTTTGGACAATCCGATGTGCCTTGAGAACGAGATATGTGCAGCTCCTATCGGGATTTGTCGGCACATCCGGGTGGCTTTGCTGGTCTTGTTATACCATTGTCGAAATGTCTTGTAACCGGGATTCCGAGTCTGATCGGGTCTTCCTGGGAGAAGGAATATCCTTCGTTGACCGTGGGAGCTTGTGATGGGCTAAGTTGGGACACCCCTGCAGGGTTTTGAACTTTCGAAAGCCGTGCCCACGATTATGGGAAGATGGGAATTTGTTAATGTCCGGTTGTAGAAAACTTGACACTTAACTTTAATTAAAATGCATCAACCGCGTGTGTAGCCGTGATGGTCTCTTTCCGGCGGAGTCCAGGAAGTGAACACGGTTCTTGTGTTATGCTTGAACGTAAGTAGATTCAGGATCACTTCTTGATCACTTCTAGTTCACGACCGTTGCATTGCTTCTCTTTTAGCTCTTATTTGCGTATGTTAGCCACCATATATGCTTAGTGCTTGCTGCAGCTCCGCCTCACTACCCTTTCCTACCCATAAGCTTAAATAGTCTTGATCGCGAGGGTGTGAGATTGCTGAGTCCCCGTGACTCACAGATTACTTCCAAACAGTTGCAGGTGTCGATGATATCAGTACAGGTGACGCAACCAAGCGCAAGTGGGAGCTCGATGAAGATCTTGATCGTAGTTTTGTTTCGTTTCCAGTTGATCAGTAGTGGAGCCCTGTCGGGGCAATCGGGGATCTATGCATTAGGGGTTGTCTTTCTTTATTTGGTTTCGCAGTCGAACCTTGATTGTATTCTGTATGATGTAATGCTATATTTATGTATTGTGTGAAGTGGCGATTGTAAGCCAACTCTGTATCTCTTTCTTATTCAGTACATGGGATGCGTAAAGATTACCCCTATTGCGACATGCCTACAATGCGGTTATGCCTCTAAGTCGTGCTCTGACACGTGGTAGATATAGCCGCATCGTGGGTGTTACACCTAGCTGGCAAGATAGCTCTGGAAGTTGCCTTTGGAGACAATCATGATTCAAGATCAGAGGTGTTGACTTTTGAAGTGGTGAAAATCAAGAGTCCATATCATGCCCTGTTCGGACGGTCGGCTTACGCTAAGTTCATGGCAAGGCCTTGTTATGTTTATTTGCAGCTTAAGATGCCGGGTCATAAGGGGACCATCACGGTGCATGGGACCCGGAAGATTGCTTTGGAATGTGAAGAAGGTGATGCAGCTTATACTGAGTCGGTTTGTGCCATGGAGGAGCTGAAATTTTATAAGGACAATGTTGATCCGGCAGATATGGCGTCTCTGAAAAAGCCAACTACTGAGCATGATCCAACACTGAAATTTAAATCAGCTGATGAGACTAAGCTGGTTGACTTTGTTCTTGGCGATTCATCTAAGCAGTTCAGCATCAGCGCTAACTTGGATCCGAAATAGGAAAGCGCGCTCATCGAGTTCATCCATGAGAACCGGGACATCTTTGCATGGAAGCCTTCTGACATGCCAGGTGTACCGAGGGAACTCGCTGAGCACACCCTTAATATAGATCCTAAGTTTAAACCGGTCAAGCAGTTTCTTCGCCGCTTCAGCGAAGAAAGGCGTAAAGCTATTGGTGAGGAGGTAGCCCGGCTCTTGGCAGTAGGGTTTATCGTGGAGGTCTTTCACCCTGAGTGGCTAGCTAATCCGGTGCTGGTACTTAAGAAAAACGACACTTGGCATATGTGTGTGGATTATACAGACTTAAACAAAGCCTGTCCAGCTGACCCCTTTGCTCTCCCTCGTATCAATCATTGACGCTATAGCAGGTTGTGATTGTTTGTGTTTTCTGGGTGCTTATTCTGGTTATCATCATATCAAAATGGCAGTGTCACTTATCAGCGCTGTGTCCAGAATTGTCTGCATAAACAGATTGGGCGCAATGTACATGCATATGTGGATGACATTGTGGTCAAGTCCAGAAAGGAGGAGACACTGATAGGTGACTTGAAGGAAACTTTTGATAACCTCCGGGTTTATAAGATGATGCTTAATCCGGCCAAATGTGTCTTTGGTGTACTGGCAGGCAAGCTTTTGGGTTTTCTGGTGTCTAATAGGGGCATTGAAGCTAATCCGAAGAAGATCGCGGCTATCACATCTCTGGCTAAACGGGCTTGCATTAATGATGTTCAACGTTTGGCAGGCCGGATTGCAGCCTTAAGCTGTTTATCAGTCGCCTTGGAGAGAAGGCTATCTCTTTGTATCAGATGCTAAAGAAAACGGATCACTTCGTCTGGAGTGATGTTGCTGATGAAGCGCTTGAAGATCTGAAGAGACAGTTGGCCAAGCCACCTGTCCTTGCGGCTCCGGTTGATAAGGAGCCCTTATTGCTATATGTGGCTGCTAATGCCCGAGCTGTTAGTGTGGCCATTGTTGTGGAGCGCAAGGAGGCTGGGAAAGAGTATCCGGTTCAACGGCTGGTTTATTATATCAGCGAGGTGCTTATCGAGTCCAAACAGAGATACCCACATTGGCAGAAGCTGGTGTATGGGGTTTTTATGGTAAGCCGGAAGCTCAAGCTTTATTTTCAGGGTCACCCTATCACAGTGGTCAGTTCAGCCCCCTTGGGAGATATCATCCAAAACAGAGAAGCAACTGGCTGGATTGCTAAATGGGCTATTGAGCTTGGACCTCACGGGCTAAAGTATACACCTCGCACAGCAATCAAATCCCAAGCACTTGTGGACTTCATCAATGATTGGACATAATCGCAAGCACCAGAGGAAAAGCCAGACAACACTTATTGTACTATTCATTTTGATGGGTCCAAGCAATTGGAGGGCTCGGGGGATGGAGTCATATTAACTTCCCCACGAGGTGATAAGTGTTCTTATGTTCTCCGTTTAATGTTCCCTTGTACTAACAATGCAGCTAAGTATGAGGCCTTGCTCCATGGTCTTCGGATGGCTAAGGAAATAAACTTAAGCCAGGTTAACTGCTTTGGTGACTCGGACCTGGTGGCTCAGCAGGTATCTGGCACTTGGGATTCCAGGGATCCACTCATGGCAGCATATAGATGAGAGGTAGATGCAGTGGCTGGTCATTTCAAGGGTTATCAAGTGGACCATATAGACCGGTGGAAGAATGAAGCAGCAGCCACTTTAAGTCGCTTAGGCTCTCAACGTAAACCGGTGCCACCCAATACCTTTCTTGATGTACTGCATAATCCGTTAGTGAAGATACCTACGAAGGAGGATTTGGCTGTACCCGACCCGGAGGCTCAATTGGTGGCGGCTCTTCATGTTATTCCGGATTGGACGGTCCCATACCTGGCATACATGAACCGGGGCGAGTTACCAGACGATAAAACCTTGGCCCGAAAGATAGTCCGGCGATCAAAGTCTATGACCATTGTCAAAGGGGAGCTACATCATTGCAGCGTCACAGGAGCATTTCAGCATTGTGTATCTCCTCAATAAGGTTGTGAGATTTTGCGTGAGATCCATGAAGGAGATTGTGGTCACCATGCCGATTCAAAATCCTTGGTGGCTAAGGCCTTTCGTCACGGCTTCTATTGGTTGACGGCTCATGCTGATGCTGAGGATTTGGTAAAGAGGTGTGATGGTTGTCAAAAGTTTGCACGCCGCGCGCATGTTCAGGCTCAAGAATTAATAATGATTCCAATAGCTTGGCTATTTGCAACTTAGGGGCTCGATATGGTGGGACCTTTTAAGAGGTCCAAGGACAAGAAGACCCACCTGCTGGTGACGGTTGATAAGTTTACCAAGTGGGTCGAGGCAGAGCTAGTCAGTAAGTTTGATGCGGCCACGGCGGTTCAATTCATCAAAAAGGTGATATTCTGGTTTGGCTTTCCACACAACATTATAACGGAGAATGGTACTAATATGTCCAAGGGTGCTATGGAAGAATTTTGTCAACGTGAGCACATCCGGCTTGACGTGTCATCAGTGGCTCACCCCCAATCTAATGGTCAAGCAGAGAGGGCCAATCAAGAAATTTTGAGAGGTATCAAACCCCGGCTTATGGTTCCTTTACAGTGGACTCCGGGTTGTTGGGTGGAGGAGTTACCTTCCGTGTTATGGAGTATCAACACCACACCAAACAGATCTACGGGTTACATGCCTTTCTTCATGGTTTACGGAGCAGAGGCAGTTCTCCCTAGTGACATACGTCATGACTCGCCCCGTGTGGCGGCTTATGTTGAAGCTGATAATGGAAAAGCACGTCAGGACTCATTGGACCTGTTAGATGAGGAGTGTGATCTTGCGGCGGCACGTTCGGCGATTTATCAACAAGATCTGCGACGTTATCACAGCCGCCGGGTTAAAACCAGAACTTTTCAAGAAGGAGATCTGGTGCTCCAGCTCATCCAGGATCAGACTGATATGCACAAGTTATCCCCACCTTGGGAAGGGCCCTTTGTGGTCAGCAAAAATTTGCACAATGGATCATACTACCTTATCGATGTTCGAGAGCACAAAGACTCACGTAAATCGGAGGAGGAGACCCAGTGGCCGTGGAATATAGCTCATCTTCGGCCTGATACGTCTCCGTCGTATCTACTTTTCCAAACACTTTTGCCCTTGTTTTGGACTCTAACTTGTATGATTTGAATGGAACTAACCCAGACTGACGCCGTTTTCAGCAGAATTGCCATGGTGTTGTTTTATGTGCAAAAAACAAATATTCTCGGAATGACCTGAAACTCCACGGAACATCTTAGAAAAACTAATAAAAAATCCTCGCCAAAGATGAAGACTAGGGGGGCCACACCCTGTCCACGAGGGTGGGGGGCGCCCCCCCTCTAGGGCGCGCCCCCTACCTCGTGGGCCCCCTGGATGCCCTCCGATGCCAACTCTAACTCTATATATTTGCTTTCGGAGAGAAAAAAACCAGAGAAAAGAAATCATCGCGTTTTACGATACGGAGCCGCCGCCAAACCCTAAAACCTCTCGGGAGGGCTGATCTGGAGTCCGTTCGGGGCTCCGGAGAAGGGGATTCGTCACCGTTGTCATCATCAACCATCCTCCATCACCAATTTCATGATGCTCACCGCCGTGCGTGAGTAATTCCATCGTAGGCTTGCTGGAGGGTGATGGGTTGGATGAGATTTATCATGTAATAAAGTTAGTTTTGTTAGGGTTTGATCCCTAGTATCCACTATGTTCTGAGATTGATGTTGCTATGACTTTTCTATGCTTAATGCTTGTCACTAGGGCTCGAGTGCCATGATTTCAGATCTAAACCTATTATGTTTTCATGAATATATGTGAGTTCTTGATCCTATCTTGCAAGTCTATAGTCACCTACTATGTGTTATGATCCGGCAACCCCGAAGTGACAATAATCGAGACTACTTCCGGTGATGACCATCGTTTGAGGAGTTCATGTATTCACTATGTGCTAATGCTTTGTTCTAGTTCTCTATTAAAAGGAGGCCTTAATATCCCTTAGTTTCCAATAGGACCCCGCTGCCACGGGAGGTTAGGACAAAAGATGTCATGCAAGTTCTTTTCCATAAGCATGTATGACTATATATGGAATACATGCCTACATTACATTGATTAATTGGAGCTAGTTCTGTGTCACCCTATGTTATGACTGTTACAGGATGAACCGCATCCGGCATAATTATCCATCACTGATCTGGTGCCTACGAGTTTTCCATATACTGGTTCTCGCTTATTTACTTTCCCGCTACTATTGTTACAATCACTACAAAATACCAAAAACATTACTTTTGCTGTCTTTACTTTTGTTGCTGCTACCACCACTATCATATTACTGTGCTACTAAACACTTTGCTTCAGATACTAAGTTTCCAGGTGTGGTTGAATTGACAACTCAGCTGCTAATACTTGAGAATATTGTTTGGCTCCCCTTGTGTCGAATCAATAAATTTGGGTTGAATACTCTACCCTCGAAAGCTGTTGTGATCCCCTATACTTGTGGGTTATCAAGACTAATTTCTGGTGTCGTTGCCGGGGAGTATAGCTCTATTCTTTGAGTCACTTGGGATTTATATCTGCTGGACACTATGAAGAACTTGAAAGACGCTAAGACAACAATTTATCCCTCAACTACGAGGGGACGTAAGGAACTGCCATCTAGCTTTGCACTTGATTCACCTTCTGTTATGAGTAAGCTAGCGACACCTAAACCTGCTTCTGCTATTTGTTCCGATATGTCGCATGTTATTGATGATGCCACTTCTGCTATGCATGATACTTATGATGAAACTGCTTCTATGCCTGATACTACTGTGCCCCTTGGTGAATTTCTTGATGAATAAATTGCTAGGGCTAGATAAAAAGAAATTATTGAATCTGAATACGATGATGATAGTGATGATGAAAATATGCCTGTTATTCTTGAGGGTTATCTTTTTGATATGGAATCTTCTGCCGCTATTTTAGCTTGCAGGGATAGATATGAGCTTAAGAGGTTATTAGTTAAATGGAACAAAGAATCACTTAGAGATAAAATGAAACCCGACCCTGCTTTTGCTACTTCACCTATCTGTGTTCCTGATAAGGATTATGAATTCTCTGTTGATCCTGATATAATTACTTTGGTTGAATCTGATTCGTTTTATGGCTATGAATCTGAAACTGTTGTGGCACATCGTACTAAGTTAAATGATATAGCTGCCCTATTCACTAATGATGAGAGATCGCGTTACTTTTATATACTCAAAATATTTCTGTTCTCATTAAAGGGTGATGCTAAGATATGGTTTAATTCTCTTGATCTTGGTTGTGTGCGTAGTCCCCAGGATATGATTTATTACTTCTCTGCTAAATATTTCCCTGCTCATAAGAAACAAGCTGCTTTGAGGGAAATATACAACTTTGTGCAAATTAAAGAAGAGAGTCTCCCACAAGCTTGGGGGAGGCTTCTCAATTTACGCCTGATCATCCTCTTAAGAAACCTAAAATACTTGATATCTTTTATAATGGACTAATCGATGCTTCCAGAGATTATCTGGATAGTTGTGCTGGTTCTCTTTTCAGGGAAAGAACACCGGATGAAGCTGAAATTCTATTGAATAATATGTTGACAAATGAAAATAATTGGGCACCTCCCGAGCCAGCTCCTGCTCCAATTACTGAGCCTATTCCTAAACCAACTCCGAAGAAGAGAGGTGTTCTATTCCTCAGCCCCGAAGATATGCAAGAGGCAAAGAAATCTATGAAAGAAAAAGGTATTGAAGTTGAAGATGTTAAGAATTTACCTCCTATTGAAGAAATACATGGTCTTAATATACCGCCTGTTGAAGAAACATATGATCTCAATTCTTTATTTATTGAAGAACCTCCTGACCCCGATATCCCGACACAGGTAGTAAAGGTAAATTCTCTCTATAGATATGATAAAGCTGAAGTCCCTCCTACTAAAATTGCTAGTCAGTGCTTGGATGAGTTTGATAACTTTATGTTTAAGCAAGACGACTTCAATGCTTATTTTGGTAGACAATTAAAAGAAAATGCTTATATGATTAGACGCTTGGGTGATTATATGGCTAATATTAAAGGTGAACTTAAACTTGTTAGCAAACATGCTTCTATGGTTACCACTCAAGTAGAACAAGTACTTAAGGCTCAAAAAGAAGTGCTTGATGAAATGAATAGTAAGAAAAATGATTATGCTGTTAGAGTGGCTACTAGAACTGGTAGAATGACTCAGGAACCTTTGTATCCTGAAGGCCACCCTAAGAGAATCGAGCAAGATTCTCAAAGAAATAATATTGATGTTCCTAGTTCTTCTAAAAAGAAGAAGAAGAAAAATGATAGAACTGTGCAAACTTCTAGTGAACCTATTGCTGAACCACCTGATAATCCAAATGATATCTCTATGTCTGATGCTGAAACACAATCTGGTAATGAACATGAACCTAGTGAAAATATTAATGATGATGTTCATGATGATGCTCAACCTAGTAATGACAATGATGCAGAAATTGAACCCGCTGTTGATCTTGATAACCCACAATCAAAGAATCAATGTTATGATAAAAGAGACTTTGTTGCTAGGAAACATGGTAAAGAAAGGGAACCTTGGGTTCAGAAACCCATGCCTTTTCCTCTGAAACCATCCAAGAAAAAGGATGATGAGGATTTTGAGCGCTTTGCTAAAATGATTAGGCCTATCTTTTTGTGTATGCGATTAACTGATGTGCTCAAAACAAATCCTTATGCTAAATATATGAATGATATCATTACTAATAAAAGAAAGATACCGGAATCTGAGAATTCCACCATGCTTGATAATTATACTTTTAAGGGTGGAATACCAAAGAAACTTGGAGATCCCGGAGTACCTACTATACCTTGCTCCATTAAAAGAAATTATAGTAAAACTGCTTTATGTGATCTTGGAGCCGGTGTTAGTGTTATGCCTCTCTTTTTATATCGTAGACTTGACTTGAATAAGCTGACACCTACCAAAATATCTTTGCAAATGGCTGATAAATCAACTGCTATACCTGTCGGTATTTGTGAGGATGTGCCTGTTGTGGTTGCAAACGTTACTATTTTAACGAACTTTGTTATACTTGATATTCCCGAGGATGATAGTATGTCTATTATTCTTGGAAGACCTTTCCTTAATACTGTAGGGGCTGTTATTGATTGCAACAAACGCAATGTCACTTTTCATGTTAATGGTAATGAGCATACGGTACACTTTCCGAGGAAACAACCTCGAGTTCATACTATCAACTCCATTGGAAAAATTCCATCAATTATAATTGGAGCTTTTGAATTTCTTCTTCCTACTGTCAAAAAGAAATATGATATACATATTATTGGGGATGTGCATATCCCCGTTGAGGTAACTTAGTGTTATTCGAAATTTCTCCGGTTTCATGATTATCGGAATGAGTTTGTTAACAAGACTTGATCAACCTTGTTAGTGGATTCTTTTTGATGAGCATGAGATGGATGAAACTAGAAGCACAAACTTCTGTACCCTCTCTATACTTTCTGTTAATTAGTAGAAATAAAGTAAAAATAGTTTTTTCTGTCTGTTTCCTGACTTATCCGTGCAATATAAAAATATCCCGAAAATAAAAGTCCTTAGAATGCCATGCCAATTTAATATGATTTTTTCGGGAATATTTGAGGATTTACTGTGCAAAAATTACCGTGGGAGGAGCTGCCACCTGGCCACGAGGGTGGTGGGCGCGCCCCCCCTTAGGGCGCGCCCCCTGCCTCGTGGGCCCATGGTGGTCCTCCTCCACTTATCCCAGCACCCATCTTCTTCCTTTGTCTCACACAAACCCGAAAAACCAACTCAAGCACGAGTTCCAGCCACTTTTGCTGCGATTTTCGATCTCCTTGCTCAAAGCACCTCTCGCAAAACTGCTTGGGGAGATTGTTCCTTGGTATGTGACTCCTCCATTGGTCCAATTAGTTTTTGTTCTAGTGCTTTATTCTTTGCAAATTTGTGCTGCATAGGTGACCATGTTCTTGAGCTTGCATGACAAATTTATATGGTTCCAAGTAATTCTAATGCTTGATATAGGCTCTAGGCACTTGTAGGAGTAGTTGCTATCAGTTTTATTGAAGTTGGTTCACTTTTGTTTTAAGTTACTAAAAATTTCAGATTATTTCAGAAAAATAATGAGGATACTTTTGAGGGGTTCATCGAGCCGAAGCTCAAAGGATAAACAAAATGAAGAAGCTCAGAGGCCCAAAAATAATTTGCCTCGTACCGCGGAGATCCGGCCGTGTGAATGGCCTTCTGATAATTTCTTGAGAGAGGCCGGGATTTATGAGAATTTCTATTCATTGATTAAGAATGCTGGCCTCACCGACTTCGTCCGCGACCAATGTCCACAGTATCTCTTACTCACAAATACTTTTGTGCAAAACTTCTACTTTTTCCCTAAAGAGTCACCTCCTTCAGTAGAGTTTCATTTATATGACGTTGTGAAGAAAATGCCATTGTCTGAATTTTGCGCAGTCTGCAACATACCTCCTGATGGTATCTTAGAGGAACCACCTCGTAAAGAGTTGGAACCATTTATTAACCTTATCTCTGTGGGAGAAAACAGGAAGGTTTCTGATGCAAGAATCACTAGCATACATTTTCTTGTGTTACGCTATTTTGCTTTATTTGCTAGTCGATGCTTGATTGGTTGTGGGAACTGTGGGAACCTTAGTGTTCCTGATATTATTATTCTGTTCCATGGTTGATACCGCGACAACACTGTCAGTATGGGCGGAATTATCGCTAGGCGGTTGAGTCTGAACCATACTAAAGGCCCCATCTTTGGAGGCATTTATGCTTCTCGCCTTGCTGCACACTTTAACATAGCTATTATGCATTATGAGAAAGAAGAAAAATTGCTGCCTAATGCTTATCTAGACCATAAGAGCATGATAGCTCATGATTTTCTTGTTAAGGACATGAATGGAGAGCTCAAATATAAGTTATACTTTGATAAACATTATCCTGAAACTATTACGCTGCATGCTCCTTCTTTGTTTAATTTTGTAGGACCCTACCTCGTTACGTGGGCTTCCGTCCAAGCTTACAAGAATCCTGCACCAGCCCCGGAACAGGAACCACAAGATGAGCCTCCATGACAATCTATTTATTCTTGGGATCCAGAGATGACTGTCAGCCAGTGGCAGTCAGAGTCTTCTTCTTCATCACAGTATGATCCCAACTATTCTTCGTCGCAGTACGACCCCAGCTACACCTACGGGTATCCGCCAGGCTATCCCTGGCAATAGACCAACTTAGGCCAAAAGCCTAAGCTTGGGGGAGTACGTATTTCTCACCGACATTACATTTATGCTCACACACACTCATTACTAGATGTCAGTGCTCATACTCTTTCACTGTAATATCCATGCTAGTTTATTTTCTTTTTCCTGCTTTCTTCTTGTGTGTTTGTTAAACCTTAAGAAAAACCAAAAAAATTAGTAGTAGTTTATTTTTCTGCCGTAGTAGTAATAATTAAAAAGAAAACCCAAAAATATTTCTCGTTCTTCTTTTGCTTGTTGGGAGCTTTCCCGTGTAAATAGTTTTATTTCTTTTCTTTTTCTTTGGGGGTCAGTAGGAGAAGACCATAATTAAATTGTTGAAGTGGCTCTTATATGCATTATTGTTGATTTAACCAAGAGCCCATATTTCCTTGTCTTCTCTTGTTTATTGAATGCTCGCAGATTCCAGCTTAGTCCAATGCACGCGCACTCTTATTATTATTCACATCGTTCGGTCGTGCAAGTGAAAGGCAATTATGATGATATATGATGGGCTGACTCAGATGAGAAAAGCTGGTATGAACTCGACCTCTTTTGTTTTTGTAAATATGATGAGCCCCTCGTTCTTGATTCAGCTTATTATGAATAAACATGTTTGCAATGACAATTAGAGATCATAGTTGCTTGTGCCATGCTTGATTAGCTATGAGTTATAATGATTTACCTTGTGTGCCAACATGCTATTGAGATGATTATGATGTGGTATGATGGGGTGGTATCCTCCTTTGAATGATTTAAGTGACTTGACTTGGCACATGTTCACGCATGTAGTTGAAACAAATCAACATAGCCTTCACAATATTTATGTTCATGGTGGATTATATCCTACTCATGCTTGCATCCAATGTTTATTAATTTTAATGCATGTACATGGCTGTTGTCGCTCTCTAGTTGGTCGCTTCCCAGTCTTTTGCTAGCATTCACCTGTACTAAGCGAGAATACTACGTGTGCATCCAATCCCTTAAACCCCAAAGTTATTCCAGATGAGTCCACTATACCTTCCTATATGCGGTATCTACATGCCGTTCCAAGTAAATTTGTATGTGCCAAACTCTAAACCTTCAAATAAACATTTTGTTTTGTATGCTCGAATAGCTCATGTATCAACCAAGGCTGTCCTTATCTTCCGTGTTAGGTGGGTTATTCTCAAGAGGGGTGGACTCCGCTCCTCACTCACGAGAAAATGGCTGGTCACCGGGATGCCCAGTCCCATGCTTTATGCAAACTAAATCAAAATTAATTGCAAACAAAACTCCCCCTGGGACCTGATGTATGTTGGAGACACTCGTTGTTTCGAGCAAGTCATGGATTGATGCTTGTTGGTGGAGGGGGAGTATAAACTTTACCATTCTGTTTGGGAACCGCCTATAATGTGTTTAGCATGGAAGATATCGCCATGTCTTAGTTGCTACATTGACAATGGAAGTATACCGCTCAAAATACAATTTATATCTATTGCAAAACCAAGCTCTGGCACCTCTACAAATCCCTGCTTCCCTCTGCGAAGGGCCTACCCATTTACTTTTATGTTGAGTCATCACCCTCTTATTAAAAAGCACTAGCTGGAGAGCACAGCTGTCATTTGCATTCATCACTATTAATTTATATTGGGTGTGACTATGGTTGGATCTCTTTTACCATGAATTACAATGTCTATTCAGTCCGTGATCTTTAAAGGTGCTCTGCATTTATGTTTTGCGGTCTCAGAAAGGGCTAGCGAGATACCATCTTGTTATATCATATTATGATTGTTTTGAGAAAGTGTTGTCATCCGAGATTTATTATTATGGCTTGCTAGTTGATTATGCTATTGATATGAGTAATTATGAGACCTGAGAATTATTGCAAATGTGGTTAGTTATGATCTCTACTGAAAACTTGAATACTGGCTTGACATAGTTACAACAACAAGAGCAAACAGAGTTTGTAAAAGTTTTTCTTTCTTTCTTTCAGTTTGTCAACTGAATTGCTTGAGGACAAGCAAGGGTTTAAAGTTGGGGGAGTTGATACGTCTCCGTGGTATCTACTTTTACAAACACTTTTGCCCTTGTTTTGAACTCTAACTTGTATGATTTGAATGGAACTAACCCAGACTGACGCTGTTTTCAGCAGAATTGCCATGGTGTTGTTTTATGTGCAGAAAACAAATATTCTCGGAATGACCTGAAACTCCACGGAACGTCTTAGAAAAATAATAAAAAATCCTCGCCAAAGATGAAGACCAGGGGGCCCACACCCTGTCCACGAGGGTGGGGGCGCCCCCTACCTCGTGGGCCCCCTGGATACCCTCCGGCGCCAACTCCAACTCTATATATTTGCTTTTGGAGAGAAAAAAACCAGAGAGAAGAAATCATCGCATTTTACGATACGGAGCCGCCGCCAAGCCCTAAAACCTCTCGGGAGGGCTGATCTGGAGTCCGTTCGGGGCTCCGGAGAGGGGGATTCGTCGCCGTCGTCATCATCAACCATCCTCCATCACCAATTTCATGATGCTCACCGCCGTGCGTGAGTAATTCCATCGCAGGCTTGCTGGACGGTGATGGGTTGGATGAGATTTATCATGTAATCGAGTTAGTTTTGTTAGGGTTTGATCCCTAGTATCCACTATGTTCTGAGATTGATGTTGCTATGACTTTGCTATGCTTAATGCTTGTCACTAGGGCCCAAGTGCCATGATTTCAGATCTGAACCTATTATGTTTTCATGAATATATGTGAGTTCTTGATCCTATCTTGCAAGTCTATAGTCACCTACTATGTGTTATGATCCGGCAACCCCGAAGTGACAATAATCAGGACCACACCCGGTGATGACCATAGTTTGAGGAGTTCATGTATTCACTATATGCTAATGCTTTGTTCCGGTTCTCTATTAAAAGGAGGCCTTAATATCCCTTAGTTTCCAATAGGACCCCGCTGCCATAGGAGGGTAGGACAAAAGATGTCATGCAAGTTCTTTTCCATAAGCACGTACGACTATATACGGAATACATGCCTACATTACATTGATGAATTGGAGCTAGTTCTGTGTCACCCTATGTTATGACTGTTACATGATGAACCGCATCCGGCATAATTATCCATCACTGATCCGGTGCCTACGAGTTTTCCATATACTGGTTCTTGCTTATTTACTTTCCCGCTGCTACTATTACAATCACTACAAAATACCAAAAACATTACTTTGTTGTCTTTACTTTTGTTGCTGCTACCACCACTATCATATTATTGTGCTACTAAACACTTTGCTGCAGATACTAAGTTTCCAGGTGTGGTTGAATTGACAACTCAGCTGCTAATACTTGAGAATATTGTTTGGCTCCCCTTGTGTCGAATCAATAAATTTGGGTTGAATACTCTACCCTCGAAAGCTGTTGCGATCCCCTATACTTGTGGGTTATCACGGCCTTACTATACTTGAGCCATAGGCTCTTTTTATGTACATAATTATGACAATGTATATATTATGATCAATATAATAAACCGGAGCCTCAGCTAAAGCGGGGTCTCTGTTGTTTTTACATCATATGTGTTTTCATGGAGGCTTCTCTTTACAAAGCGGAATTCTGTTGACCCAGCTTGTAAAGCCACACATATAAAAGGAAATCACTAGGGGGCTTGGTCATATCTGAACTTTAGCTACACCTCTTGATCGGTTTAGGGCCGAAGGGAAATCACTAGGGGGCTTGGTTGTATTCACACCATAGCTACACCTCTTGATAGGCTTAAGGCCAAAAGGAAATTATGTGGGGCCAAAGAGAGTGTTGCACCAGCACAACTCAAACATGGGAACCCACCGAGCACAGCTCAAATATTGCTTGGGGGCTCTTTGCTTCTCAAAGAACAAAGAGTCTGCACCCTTGCAATAGGCTATCAAGCCAGGCTTGGAAGCTAGGTGTATTCACCTAAAACCCCGGGTTATCCTGCCTCTTTAAGTAAGCCACTCCGTCCAGGTAAACCTGGTATGACCTGTCGAATGTTTGACAAGTCAATCTCATAGACCCTGAACTTGTCAAAGTTAAAACGATGATTGGTTAAAGATTGAGGTCCATCTTAAAAGGCTTTGTAAAATGGTTTAACTCAGTGGCCTGGCAGCCCATGAAAAGCCTCGATTTAGGGCCTGGCGGCCCATGAAAAGCCTCGCATTTTCTTCTTGTATTCTTTTGCAAAGTTTTTTCCTTCTCTTTTGATAAAATTCATAAGTATTTTCTGATAACCCGACGTTTATTATAACCCGGCGTGGCTTACAATGCTAAATTGTTAGTGCATGATCAGTTATAATCCGGCTTTTATTGTTCTGGTCTGGTTTTCGACTACAAGTCACTAGTATTATACAACCGGTGTTTATCATAACCCGGTACGGTTTTATCGTAAACCGGCAAAACCTGGAAGGAGTCATCTATACTCCAGATTGGTGTTATCACCCTTTTTATACTAACCATGGGTCAAATAACGAGGTAACAGATATTCTTTATTTTATATCTGACTGTTTTTAAAACAGCCTTGGCTTTACACCTAGGCTATATGTTTGGGCATCATGACCCGTCCAGCGGTAAACCGCCAGGACCTTTCAATCTCTTGTATGCAGGAACAAGTTAAAATACAGCCACTGCGGATTATGCATATAATAAAGATCCCAAAAGCATGGCGAGTTATCAGTATCAAGAAAAACAAGTATGCTCGATGGCATAACAGACAAGTGTTTGAACTAGCCTATTACAAGGCATTTTAATGCCCACACTGGATAATTGTTTCAGTAAATAATGGTAGGCTGCGATAGACTAAACTGGTCTCCAGTTCAGGATTCATCACCAGGACGACTTGAAGATTGAGGGTCATCTTGAGTCGGTGCATCCTCCTCCTCTCTACCCAGTGGCTGGTAATCAATCGTTGTCCAATCGATTCCAGTTAAAGCTTGGAACACGGCTTCTTCACTTATAAGGGTGGAAGGATCAATGTCAGGGGCATAAGTGTGCTTACGAATTTGGCGGAACAAGATCTTCTACATCATGTGTTGGCGCAGGATATCTTTTCTGGTCAGCGTCATAAACCGGCTAGTAATGAGACATATCCGTTTCATCTGCCAATTTGCTTGCTATGGGTCGCAGTTCCCTTGTCAGCCTTCGGAGATCATCATTATTGAATTCTGAACCGTGTTCCTTCACGCCGTGATAGCCTCGTCCAATATCTGCCGGTTCAAGATCTGGAATCCATGCCTTGGCCCGGATTAGCGCAGTCAGCGCGCCTGACCTTGCAGCTGATCTTTTGAGTTCATCCAACCGGGCAGACAACATTGACAACTTCTCGATGGTTTCTTTTATCAGCGTTGGAGGAGGCCTGTTATAAGAAGCAGTGCAAATAGCCCGTTCGGATCCGGAATACAGCTGCTCTATCAAAGTATAGGCGGCCTTTAGCTTCATCCGCATGTCAGAGCCCAGATGGGTAATGCGGGTCCCTGTGACATTGCAAACATCAGTAAACCGGTAATTGATACGGTAAAATGAATTGGAAAACATCAGTTGAGGATACTTACCAAATACAGCAGAGGTCATAGCGTTTATTTGCCGCTTTAAAGCGGTTAGTTCTTCAACCACCGGTTTAAGGGCCGCTTCTGCGTCTTCGGCCCTCTTTGCTAAAGCGGCCTTTTCTGTCTCCCGATCTGCACGTTCCTTCTTGAAGGTTTCCTTCAGCTTTTCCATGGATGTTAAGGCATTGGGAAGTTCTTCCTTGGCCTTAGAAGCCTCCACTTGCTAAGATTTAATGTTCTCTTGAAGATCAGCGGTTTGGGCGTCCTTTTTGCTCAGCTCAGCCTATAAAGGAAAGACATATCATCAATGGGCTGTATATATTTGAAGTACCCAACGTATAACAAGTTATGCACTTTGCACTTGGGGGCTAATGCCTACTCGCTTCGTTCTAGAAAATTATTTCAAGTCCCAAGTGTAATGCAAGCATGATTCTTGGCACTTGGGAGCTAATGTACATCTGCTCAAAGTAATAGTGCTTAAAGTCCCGGTTCACCTTGAAAAGATAAACCGGCCCTTAGGGACTACACAGGCAAAAGTTACAATATTACATCACTAAAGTACCGGTTCATTTTTTTAAAAGGGATCAACCGACCCGTGGAGGATAAGTATGCAGGGTCGTGGTATTATGAAGTCCCGGTTTTCAATTACTATCATAAAGCGGCCCTTGGGAGCTACTGGAAATAGTACTTACGATTGGACTTAAGAGAGCAAAGGACTTGTGATTACCTCATAACGTTCCTTCATCAAGTTCACTAAACCGGCTTCGTAGTCACGGTTTGTGTACAAGCGGTTTAGAAGACCAGAATGGAGTTCCTGGGCGTTAAGGTTCGCATAGCTTGATAAATTGGTGCTCCATTTGCCTTTCTCCATGGCAGCACGTTCTTCTTTGGCGCTATGTTTTGCTAATACAACAGGATGGCCAGGGGAGGCGTGGCCAACGCCAGTAATGATAACTTCATCTTACTTATCACTAGCAGTCTTTGGTGGAGTTGGTGGAATAGCAGTAGCCTTAACCGGACTAGACGGTCCATCATCAGTACGGACTGGACTCGCCGGTTTATCAGCTTGCACTGTGGTATCAACGTCTGCTTGTTTTGTAAAGACATGATTTGGGGGTGGCAGGTCATCAAGCGTGGCGTCAGCAGTTGCTCTCTCCGCTTCTGAAATTGTCTTTGGTTCAACTGACACATGATCATCAGACGGTTTGTCTACACAACCCTACTTACTGGGTCTGGCCTTGGCCCTGAAATAGAATGATATACATATCAGTATAGCATATAAGTGTAAAGCGTCAAAAAGAGACATCTTAAGGCATTTACCCAGGTACGGTCTTGAGGGGTGGAAGCTGTGTGGCAGTTGATTTGCCGGATGATGAAGGTGGCGTTCCCTAATAATTCAAATCGGACGGATTAAGAGGCTGTCGGAAATAACCCACCTTAGGGCAAGAAGTATTGGAGACCTCAGTTTGGCGCTTCCGAACCGGAGTATTTGGCAGACCGGTTGAAGTGATTACTTGGCCACTATGACGGGTTGTGCAGTGTGCTTCGTGTTGCTACTTCTTCAAAATAAAGTTTGGGTCCAAGTAAGCTAGGGGTGAGAAAATCTTACTTTCCGTATTGCTTGACGGATTTTTTGTGTTGGCAGAGGGTCTGAACCGGAGGAAAGGATAATTACCTCTGTGTCGTTAGCTTGGTTGCCCTTGGCGTCATCCTGATAAATATCATTGTCAATGAGCTGTATGAAAAGTGAACCAAGAGAATCAAGTTCTAACTCTGCATCCGGTTCATCAGGGTCATCATCAAGCTCTAAACCGATTGGTTCAGTTGCCTTCCTCTTAGCAGATTTCTTGACGGCCTTCGTTTTTTGACGAGGAGCCTTAACCGTTTTCTCCCGAGGTTTCTTTTTCCAGAATGGATCATCACACTGTTTAAAAGATGAGCAGAGGATATTAAAAGTTGCACAGTTCAAAAATATCAGGTATCAAGCGGAAGCAAAACAACTCTTACAGTGGGCGGTTTGTTCTGTGTATAAAAGGGACTTAGCCTGGTCTTGCTACAGACGGCTTCCGGTTCATTCAGCATTTTCTTGACAGACTCAGTAACTTCATCATCTGTTTGCTGAATGTCAATATGACGTTGGGAGTCTTTTACGTCGCCGATATACTCGCACATTAAACCGGAGCGACGACTTAATGGCAAGATACTCCAGGATATCCAGCAACGAACAAAGTCCACACCTGTTAAATTGTTGGCCATGAAAGCTCTAAGCTTGGCGAGTTGTGGTGCATACGAGGCCCGTTCCTTGTCACTTAGTCGTTACGTAAGCGGATTAGTGTTGGCAAGCCGGTGAGCACGGTAACCCGACAGAGGGTTCTCATCTTCAGGAGAGGTGTCCTTGCAATAGAACCAAGTCTGATTCCACTCCTTTGGGTGACTATGAAGTTTGGTGTGAGGAAAACTAACATCCTTCCTTTTCTGAATGGAGACGCCACCAAGTTCAGTATTGGGCCCGTCTACGAATTCAGTGCGACGGTTTAAATGGAAGAAATCCCAGAACAGCTCGACGGTTGGCTCTTCTTGTAGATAGGCTTCACAAAACACCTAAAAGTTGCAGATATTGGATACAGAGTTGGGTCTAATGTCTTGAGGGTGGATCTGAAAGCTGGCAAGTACATCCCGGAAAAACTTGGATCTGGGCGGTTTAAAACCACGGCCCATATGATCAGCAAACACTACTACTTCGGCATCTCTGGGGGTAGGAGGATTTTCTGGACCGGGAACTCGCCACTGGATTTCATTCTTCTTTGGTAAGGTGCCAATTTTGACACATCCATTCAGTTGCTCCTCAGTAACCCGGGAAGGGACCCAGTTACAGGAATAGAATTGTTTGGCCATTGCAAGTGAAGAGCTGGAAAAGATTACTACTGGTTTATGATTCATAATGACAATACATAAAGTACAACAGGTTGAGGAAAAAGGAAATCAAGCATGTAGAATTGTTAAACCGGAGGCAGTTATAAACTGCCTACGACAGAGCATTTATAAATGGTAAAGCGGTGAGCGGTTTACAAGGGGACTAATGGCATATGACAGATTACTTTCTACAAGGATAAACCGCCTATGCAGATAAGGAAGACACAGATCTAAAGTAGGAATGACTAAGTGAGGAAAAACAGGTTTCACAAGTTTGCATTGGAATTTTGGATCTACCGTAAGTCAGAAAAAGAAAAAATATCTAGACCTAAAAAATTTTGGTCCTGAAGTAGTTCACAAAAGGTCCAAACCAAGTTCTACGTGTTTAAAGTTTGGTTTGATGGCGGAGATAAGGAATATCATAGTTACTGCACGGAACGCATCAAGCCTGAGGTCTGCTATCTATGGACTGACAAAGAAGACGAAGAGAGCACCATGAACCTGTATGAACTCTAAGTGGATCTACATAGGAGAGAAGGGAGAGACTTACAGTGACTGTTGAAGTAGCGGAGGTGCGCCGCGTCTTTCTGGTGCGATCAGGTCGATGCAGCGGCCAATGGTGAGGCAGAGGTGAAGCTCGACGACGGCGGCGGCGCTCGGGTGCAGGGGCGTCGCGAGGAAGAAGAATAGATAGAGAGGCAAAGGAAAGAAAGGGAAAGGGGTCCTCAGCCCTATTTATAAGGGTAAAGACATAAGCGACAGGCGCGGGAATCGAGGAGCCCAAATAAATGGATATATAACAAGGTTGTCGTTTCGATTGTTGGATGCTCATAAATGAAAGGGTATCTTCGACTTTAAATGAACAGATGACATCATGGCGGTTTACTAAAAATCTGGAGGATGACGTCACGACGGTTTACAAGATCTATGTGGAGGTGCAAAGGGAGGAATTCTTCTAACTGTTGAAGATTGACATGAACAAATTCAAATCAATCTGGGGCCAAATGTTGGGGATATTACTACTGGACATAAACCAGCCAGGAGAGGCCGGGTTATCCTCATGATGATTATCTTATTTGAAGCCCATGAAGATATGAATGATGGCGCTTCATGAAGGCCCAAGGCCCAAAGGCGGGTTAAGGCCTGTAGATGTAAACCGACATTGATGTATACATGTATGATAAGTTAGGAGTAGAGACCGAGCCGGAGATGTTTATGATCCGGCCTCGGGACTCTGTAAACCGGCGGGCCTCGACCTATGTATATAAAGGGACGACCCGGCGGCGGTTTAGGGACAACACACAACAACTCGAGACCCAGGCAAAGCGGATTCGCTCCCTGGTCATCGAAACCCTAGCAATTCCATCACAACTGGAGTAAGCTTTTACCTTCATCGTAAGGGGCCGAACCAGTATAAAACTCTCGCGTCCTTTGTCTGCTTTAACCCCTTTAAGCTAACCCGTAGCGATGTCTCCATGACTAAGTCCTTTCACAAGGACATCTGTCGTGACAAAACCACAGCAATACCGGCCTGCCTAGTGCGCGGCCGCCGTTCGCATTTTCTGCAGAAATCAAGGCTTTCTTAAGTATTTCAAAGGCTTGTACACAATCATCATAAAAAACAAATGGAACATATTATTGCAAAAGATTAGTAAGAGGCCTAGAAATTTTGGAGAAGTCTTTAAAAAATCTCCTATAGAAACCAACATGACCAAGGAAACTTCTTGTACCTTTGATATCTTTAAGACACAACATTTTTTCAATAGCATCAACTTTAGCTTTATCAACTTCAATACCTCTTTCAGAGATTTTATGCCCCAAGACAATACCTTCATTAACCATAAAGTGGCACTTCTCCCAATTCAAGACAAGATTAGTTTCTTCATATCTCTGGAAACTCGATCAAGGTTGCTGAAGCAATCATCAAAAGAAGTTCCGTAAACGGAAAAATCATCCATGAAAACCTCAACAATCTTTTCACAAAAGTTAGAGAATATAGTAGTCATACATCTTTGAAAGGTAGCAGGTGCATTGCATAAACCAAAAGGCACACGTCTATAAGCAAAGGTACCGAAAGGGCAAGTAAAAGTAGTTTTTTTCTTGATCCTCTGGTGACACAGGTATTTGGGAAAAAACAGAATAACCATCTAGGAAGCAAAAATGTGTATGTTTGGATAGTCTTTCTAGCATTTGATCAATAAAAGGTAGAGGATAATGATCTTTCCTAGTAGCTTTGTTCAACTTTCTAAAATCAATAACCATTCTATAACCTGTGACAATTCTTTGCAGAATCAATTCATTTTTATCATTAGGAACAACGGTAACACCTCCCTTGTTAGGGACACAATGAACATGACTTACCCATCGTCTATCAGCAACATGATAAATTATACCTGCTTCCAGAAGCTTTAGTATTTCATTTCTTACCACTTATTTCATTTTTGGATTCAACCATCGCTAGTGACCTACAATAGGTTTAGCATCAGGTTCCATATTAATTTTGTGCTGACATAGAGTGGGACTAATGCCCTTAAGATCACCCAGAGTATATCCAATAGTTGCACGGTGCTTCTTCAAAGTTTTCAATAATTTCTTTTCTTCATGCTCGGAAAGGTTAGCACTAATAAATAGGATATATCTTTTTCTCATCAGATAAGCATATTTCAGAGTATCAGGTAATTGTTTAAGATCAAACACAGGGTCACTCTTGGGTGGTAGAGGATCTCCAAGAGTTTCAAGAGGTAAATTATGTTTCTAAACAGGCATCTGTTTAAAGAGAATCATATCTAATTCCCTTCTTTCATTCATAAACGTATCATTTTTATGGTCTAGAAAATATAGTTCTAAATGATCAATAGGAGGCACAAAAATAGAAGCAAGACCTATAATTTCATCTTTACTAGTCAATTCCTTATCATGGAGTGGTCTACAAAATTTGGAGAAATTAAACTCATGAGACACATCCCTAAAACTTATAGTAACAGTTTCTTTCTCACAATCTATTTTGGCATTAACAGTGATCAATAAAGGCCTACCAAATATAATGGCACAAAAATCATCTTGTGGGGAACCAAGAACTAGAAAATCAGTAGGGTATTTTATTTTCCCACACAATACTTCAACATCTCTAACAATCCCAATTGGTGATATGGTATCTCTATTAGCAAGCTTAATAGTGACACCAATATCTTCTATTTCAGCAGGTGCAAGATCACTCATAATTTCTTGATATAAAGTAAAGGGAATTGCACTCATAGTAGCACCCAAATCACATAAACCATGATAATAATGATCTCCTATTTTGACATAAACAACAGGCATGCCAACAACAAGTCTATGTTTATCTTTATTATCGGGTCTAGCGGTTCTAGCAGCTTCATCATAGAAATAAATGGCATGCCCATAAATATTATCGACCAAGAGATCTTTAACCATAGCAATCCTAGGTTCAACTTTAACTTGTTTAGGGGGTGTAGGTGTCCACATGAACCATGATAACATAACCAAGCTTAGACCTCGCTTGTCCTCAAGCGGAAGCCGAAATCGATAGTCATGTCCACATGTTTAGAGATAGAGGTGTCGATAAAATAAAATACGGACAAGAAGGCATCATAATCATATTTAGAACAACAACATATATTGTCATATAATTTCTTATGCTAAAGTAACAGTTTGTTCACAAGGTAAAGTATGAAACAAGAACTTTATTGAAAATTAACAAACTATGATCTCAGTCATTGAAGCAATTGCAATTTATTATAATATCGGAAAGAGTCAAATGCAAGAGCTTTTCAGCAAGTTCACATACTCAACTATCATTTAGTCTTTTATAATTGCTAACACTCACGTGATACTTATGAGATCAAAGTTTCAATCGGACACAAAGAAAGATAGGGGCTTATTACTTTGACTCTCAACCTTTTACCTCAAGGGTAATGTCAACAATAATAATTTATGAATGTCTACAACCGAGTGGATATATATATATATGGATCTTCCCCAATATATAGTGCTTGCCAAAAATAAAAAGTGTAAAAAGGAATAGGTGATGATCACCATGACTCTTGCATAAAGGTAGAAGGCCTGCTGCCGGCTCCCTATCTCGCGCGCTGGCCCCGCCCATGCCACGGGAATGGGACGACGGCGAGGCCCGCCGCAAACGGCATCTCGACGATCGCTGGGACCCCTCCCGCCCTTCCCTAGACGCCCTACACCATGAGGATGATCTTCGCCGGGAGCTTCACGACCACGACGAACATCGGTCTCAGGGCCATGATGACCGCCGTGACGAGCGGCGCTCGCCGGGTCGCTCGGAGTGGAGGGGCTAGTCACGCTCTCCCCCTCCCATGACTGGCGACTGGCGCGCGGCTCGCCAGCGCTCCCCCTCCCCGGCACGTCATCGCGAGCGGAGCCCCTCTTCCCCCAGGCTAGCCCGCCCCCTTGATACGTCTCCAACGTATCTACTTTTCCAAACACTTTTGCCTTTGTTTTGGACTCTAACTTGCATGATTTGAATGGAACTAACCTGGACTGACGCTGTTTTCAGCAGAATTACCATGGTGGTATTTATGTGCAGGAGCAAACGTTCTCGGAATGACCTGAAACTTCACGGAGACACTTTTCAGAAAAAAAGAAAAATACCCGCCAAAGATGAAGGCCAGGGGGGCACCACCTTGCCACGAGGGTGGGGGCGCGCCCCCCTACCTCGTGGGCCCCCTGTTGCCTCTCCGACTCCAACTCCACCTCCATATATTGAGTTTCGGAGAGAGAAAAATCAGGGAGAAGAAATCATCACGTTTTACGATACGGAGCCGCCGCCAAGCCCTAAAACCTCTTGGGAGGGCTGATCCGGAGTCCGTTCGGGGCTCTGGAGAGGGGAATCCATCGCCATCGTCATCATCAACCATCCTCCATCACCAATTTCATGATGCTCACCGCCGTGCGTTAGTAATTCCATCGTAGGCTTCCTGGACGGTGATGGGTTGGATGGGATCTATCATGTAATCGAGTTAGTTTTGTTAGGGTTTGGTCCCTAGTGTCCACTATGTTCTGATATTGATGTTGCTATGACTTTGCTATGCTTAATGCCTGTCATTAGGGCCCGAGTGCCATGATTTCAGATCTGAACCTATTATCCTTTCATCAATATATGAGTGTTCTTGATCCTATCTTGCAAGTCTATAGTCACCTATTATGTGTTATGATCCGTTAACCCCGAAGTGACAATAGTCGGGATACTTATCGGTGATGACCGTAGTTTGAGGAGTTCATGTATTCACTATGTGTTAATGCTTTGTTCCGGTTCTCTATTAAAAGGAGGCCTTAATATCCCTTAGTTTCCGTAAGGACCCCGCTGCCACGGGAGGGTAGGACAAAAGATGTCATGCAATTTCTTTTCCATAAGCACGTATGACTATATTCAGAATACATGCCTACATTATATCAGTGAACTGGAGCTAGTTCTGTGTCACCCTAGGTTATGACTGTTACATGATGAACCGTATCCGGCATAATTCTCCATCACCGATCCATTGCCTACGAGCTTTCCATATATTGGTCTCCGCTTATTTACGTTCCCGTTGCTATTGCTATCATCACTACAAAATACCAAAAACATTAGTTTTACTATTGTTACCTTTTGCTACCGTTATCCCCACTATCATATTACTTTGCTCCTAAACACTTTGCTGCAGATATTAAGTTTCCAGGTGTGGTTGAATTGACAACTCAGCTGCTAATACTTGAGAATATTCTTTGGCTCCCCTTGTGTCAAATCAATAAATTTGGGTTGAATACTCTACCCTCGAAAACTGTTGCGATCCCCTATACTTGTGGGTTATCACCCCTCCCCATGAGCTCAACCCCAGCAGCCCGCGGCCTTGTCCTGGAAATACGTGCCGCCCCACGCCTCAAACTCCTTTGGTGCGCCTGCTCCTGGCGGCGATGGCGGTGGTGTGAATCGGGGCCGCCAAAGTCCGAATAAGAAGAAGAAGAGAAGGGGACATGCCCGGGCTCCTCCCAACCCGACGGCACCTGCAGTGGCTTCCTCAGGGCCTGCTAACGCCCCCCGTCCTGTCTTCGGGATGCCCCACACCCCTTGCTTAAATTGTGGGGTGGCCTGACACTCTCAGATCTCCTGGGTCAACCCCCCATGCTTCTAAATTTGCAAGGATCTGTCTCACCCCGCTCTGCTGTGCCCGGAGAATCCTATTGCTGAGGATTTGATGATGTACGGCCACGGGATTGAGGGGTTGGGGTTCTTTCACATTGAGGTTCCGGACATTCCCCTCCCCATCCCCTCCCTCCAGGCGATCGTCACGGTGGTGGATGGAGTGGCCTCCCCTGAGATGATTGAGGTCGAGCTCAACCACCTCTACCGCCGACAATGGGATTGACACGTTACTCCCACCTTTGGGGACACGTTTACCGTGGTCTTCCCCGATGCTCTGAGCCACGGGTACGCCACACGTAGCGACCAAATCACCCTCGCCTCAACAAGCTCATCGTTGACATCACCGAGCCGATACTTGACCCCAAGGCGGTCGCAGTCCTGGACACGGCCTAGATACATTGTACGTCCGAGCGAGTTATTCGCAACATGTCTCGGATCCTCAGCAAGGTGGTGGTGGTCGACGAGTTGTCCCTTCACAAGGAGGAAGAGTTCCAGGTCAAACTCAAGTGCCTCGACTCCTCCAAGCTTCATGCCACAATTAGGGTCTTCTTCAATGACCAGGGCTTCGACCTCCGCACTGCTCCCGAGCCACCCAACCATGTGGGTCGGCCCTGCTACTCCGACAACGCCCCCCTGATACATCCATTTTGCATCATGTTTCCTTGCTGTTATTTATAATGTTTTTATCCATAATAATGCTTTTTGGAGTAATTCTAATGCCTTTTCTCTCATAATTTACAAGGAACACATGAAGAGGGAGAATTTTGGCAGTTGGAAATCTGGACCTGCAAAAGCTATGTCAGGCCACCTATTCTGCACAACTCCAAATGAGATGAAACTTTACAGAGAATTTTTATGAATTATTTGAGGAATATTGGAGCCAATAAACACCAGAGGGGGGCCAGCAGGTGGGCACAACCCACCTGGGCGCGCTAGGCCCCCAGGTGCGCCCTGGTGGGTTGTGGCCTCCTCGGCCCACCTCCGGTGCCAATCTTCTGGTATATAAGTGGTTTTGACCTAGAAAAAATAAAGAGAGGACTTTCGGGATGAAGCGCCACCGCCTCGAGGAGGAACTTGGGCAGGAGCACTTTTGCCCTCCAGTGGAGTGATTCTGTCGGGGGAACTTCCCTCCAGGAGGGGGAAATCATCGTCATCATCACCACCAACAACTCTCCCATCTTGGGGAGGGCAATCTCCATCAACATATTCACCAACAGCATCTCCTCTCAAACCCTAGTTCATCTCTTGTATTCAATCTTGTTACCGGAACTATAGATTGGTGCTAGGGGGTGACTAGTAGTGTTGATTACATCTTGTAGTTGATTACTATATGCTTTATTTGGTCGAAGATTATATGTTCCGATCCATTATGCATATTAATACCCCTCTGATCATGAGAATGTTTATGGTTTGTGAGTATTTACCTTTGTTCTTGAGGTCACGGGATAAATCATGTTGCAAGTAATCATGTGAATTTGATATGTGTTCGATATTTTGATGGTATGTATGTTTTTATTCCCTTAGTGGTGTCATGTGAACGCCGACTACATGACACTTCACCATATTTGGGCCTAAGTGAATGCATTGTGGAGTAGCAAATAGATGATGGGTTGCGAGAGTGACAGAAACTTAAACCCCAGTTTATGCGCTATTCCGTAAGGGACCGATTGGATCCTAGAGTTTAATGCCATGGTTAGCATTTATTCTTAATACCTTTCTCATAGTTGCGGATTCTTGTGGGAGGGTTAAACATAAGTAGGAGGTTTGTTCAAGTAAGAACAGCACCTAAGCACCGGTCCGCCCACATATCAAATTATCAAAGTAGCGAACACAAATCAAACCAACATGATGAAAGTGACTAGATGAAATTCCCGTGTACCCTCAGGAATGCTTTGCTTATTATAAGAGACCATTTTGGCCTGTCCTTTGCCTCAAAAGGATTGGGCTACCTTGCTGCACACTTGTTACTATTATCGTTACTTGCTCGTTAGAAATTATCTTGCTATCAAACTACTCGCTACTTACAGTTTCAGCACTTGCAGACATCACCTTATTGAAAACTACTTGTCATTTCCTTCTGCTCCTCGTTGGGTTCGACACTCTTACTTATCGAAAAGAGATAAAATTGACCCCCTATACTTTTGCGTCATCAAGTCTATTTTCTGGCGCCGTTGCCGGGGAGTAAAGCGCCTTTGGTAAGTGGAATTCGGTAAGGAAACATTTATATACTATGCTGAAATTTATTGTCACTTGTTACGATGGAAAACAATCCTTTGAGGAGTTTGTTCAGGGTATCTTCACCTTCTCCGGAACCACAATTAGCAACTCCTCAACCTACTGCACCTACTAAAAATATTGAATACGAAATTCCTTCGGGTATGATAGAACAACTGCTAGCTAATTCTTATGCAGGAGATGGAACTGAACATCCTGGTATACACTTGATATATGTGGAACAAATTTGTGGATTGTTTAAGCTTGCAGGTTTACCCAGGGATGAGGTGATGAGAAAGGTTTTCCCTTTATCTTTGAAGGGAAAAGCATTGGCATGGTATAGGCTATGCGATGATATTGGATCATGGAATTGGAATCATTTGAAATTGGAGTTCCACCAAAAAAAGTATCCTATGCATCTAGTTCATCGTGATCGGAATTATATATATAATTTTTGGCCTCGTGAAGGAGAAAGTATCGCTCTAGCTTGGGGGAGGCTTAAGTCAATGTTATATTCATGCCCCAATCATGAGCTCTCGAGAGAAATTATTATTCAGAACTTTTATGCTCGGCTTTATCGTAATGATCAAACCATGCTTAATACTTCTTGCGCTGGTTCATTTATGAAGAAGACTATTGAATTCCAGTGGGATCTTTTGGAAAGAATTAAACTCAACTCTGAAGATTGGGAACTCGATGAAGGTAAAGAGTCATGTATTAAGCTTAAGTATGATTGTGTTAAATCTTTTATGGATACTGATGCTTTTCAAAAGTTTAGCACTATATATGGACTTGACTCTGAGATAGTAGCCTCCTTTTGTGAATCATTTGCTACTCGTGTTGAACTCCCTAAAGAGAAGTGATTTAGATATCACCCACCTATTAAAGAAGAAATTAAAGAACCAGGACCAGTTAAAGAAGAAACTATACTTTACAATGTTGATCCAGTTGTTCCTTCTGCTTATATTGAGAAACCCCCTTTTCCTATTAGGATAAAGGAGCATGCTAAAGTTTCAACTGTGGTTAACAAAAGCTATGTTAGAACACCTGAACCTGATGAACAAATTAAAGTAGAACATAGTGTTGCTATGGTTAAAGATCTCTTGGAAGAAGATATGGATGGGCATGTTATTTACTTCTGTGAAGAAGCTGCTAGAATTGCTAAACCTGATGGAAAAGATAAACATAGACATGTTGGCATGCCTATTATTTCAGTTAAAATAGGAGATCACTGTTATCATGGTTTATGTGATATGGGTGCTAGTGTGAGTGCTATTCCTTACACTCTATATCAAGAAATTATAAAGGACATAGCAGCTGCTGAGTTAGAAGACATAGATGTTACTATTAAACTTGCTAATAGAGACACCATATCACCTTGTGGGATTATTAGAGATGTTGAAGTCTTGTGTGGGAAAATAAAATATCCTACTGATTTTCTTGTTATTGGTACCCCGCAAGATGACTTCTGTCCCATTATATTTGGTAGACCGTTCTTGAACACACGTAATGCTAAGATAGATTGCAAGAAACAAACTGTGGGTGTTAGCTTTGGTGATGAGTCTCATGAGTTTAAATTTTCCAAGTTTACTAGAAATCATCATGAAAAAGATTTGCCTAGTAAGAATGAATTAATTGGTCTTGCTTCTATTGCTATGCCACCTACTGATCCTTTAGAACAATACTTGCTAGACCATGAAAATGATTTACATATGCATGAAAGAAATGAAATAGATAAAGTTTTCTTTGAACAACGTCCTCTGCTTAAACACAATTTGCCTATTGAAACTCTGGGAGGTCCTTCTCCACCTAAAGGTGATCCTATGTTTGAATTAAAACAGTTGCCAGACACTTTGAAATATGCTTATCTTGATGAAAAGAAGATATATCCTGTTATTATTAGTGCTAACCTTTCATAACATGAAGAAGAAAGATTATTGAAAGTTCTAAGGAAGCACCGGGCTGCTATTGGATATACTCTTGATGATTTAAAGGGCATTAGTCCAACTCTATGTCAGCACAAAATTAATATGGAACCTAGTGTTAAACCAGTTATTGATCACCAACATCGGTTAAATCCGAAGATGAAAGAGGTGGTAAGAACGGAAATATTAAAACTTCTGGAAGCAGGTATAATTTATCCTATAGCTGATAGTAGATGGGTAAGTCATGTTCATTGTGTCCCTAAGAAAGGAGGTATTACTGTTGTTCCTAATGATAAGAATGAACTCGTTCCACAAAGAATTGTTACAGGTTATAGAATGGTAATTGATTTTAGAAAATTAAATAAAGCTAATAGAAAATATCATTACCCTTTGCCTTTTATTGATCAAATGCTTGAAAGATTATCTAAGCACACACACTTTTGCTTTCTAGATGGATATTCTAGCTTTTCACAAATACATGTTTCTCAACCTGATCAAGAAAAGACCACTTTTACTTGTCCATTTGGAACCTATGCTTATAGACGTATGCCTGCCTTTCGATTTATGTAATGCACCTGCAACTTTTCAAAGATGTATGACTGCTATATTCTCTGACTTTTGTGAAAAGATTGTTGAGGTTTTCATGGATCACTTTTCTGTTTATGGGAAGTCTTTTGATGATTGTTTAAGCAATCTTCAGTGAGTTTTGCAGAGATGTGAACAAACAAATCTTGTCTTGAATTGGGAGAAGTGCCACTTTATGGTTAATGAAGGCAATGTCTTGGGTCATAAAATTTCTGAAAGAGGTATTTAAGTGGACCAAGCTCAGGTTGATGCAATTGAAAAAATGCCATGTTCTAAGGACGTCAAAGGTATTCGTAGTTTCCTAGGTCATGCTAGTTTCTATAGGAGATTTATCAAAGACTTTTCTAAAATTTCTAGGCCTCTTACTAACCTTTTGCAAAAGGATCTTCCTTTTGTTTTTGATGATGATTATTTAGAAGCCTTTGAAACACTCAAGAAAGCCTTAATATCTGCACCTATTGTTCAACACCTAATTGGAACTTGCCTTTTGGAATTATGTGTCATGCTAGTGATTATGCTGTTGGTGCTGTTCTAGGACAAAGAGTTGATAAGAAACTTAATGTTATTCATTATGTTAGTAAGGCTCTAGACAATGCTCAAAGAAATTATGCTACTACTGAAAAAGAATTCTTAGCAGTTGTGTTTGCTTGTGATAAATTTAGACCTTATATTGTTGATTCCAAAGTAACTGTTCACACAGACCATCCTGCTATTAAATATCTTATGGAAAAGAAAGATGCTAAACCTAGACTTATTCGTTGGGTTCTCTTTTTACAAGAATTTATTTACATATCATTGATAGAAAAGGAGCTGAGAACCCCATAGCTGATAACTTGTCTAGGCTTGAAAATGTGCTTGATGACCCACTTCCTATTGATGATAGTTTTCCTGATGAGAAGTTAGCTGCAATAAATGTTGCTAATGGTACTCCTTGGTATGCTGACTATGCTAATTACATTGTTGCTAAATATTTACCACCTAGCTTTACATACCAGCAAAAGAAAAAATTATTCTATGATTTAAGACATTACTTTTGGGATGACCCACATCTTTATAAAGAAGGGGTAGATGGTATTATTAGACGTTGTGTACCTGAGCATGAACAGGGACAAATCTTATGGAAATGTCACTCTGAGGCTTATGGAGGGCATCATGCTGGAGATAGAACTGCTCACAAGGTACTGCAATCAGGATTTTATTGGCCTACTCTTTTCAAGGATCCCGTAAGTTTGTCTCATCTTGTAATGAATGTCAGAGAATAGGTAATATCAGTAAGAGTCAAGAAATGCCTATGAAATATCCACTTGCTATTGAGCAATTTGATGTTTGGGGATTTGATTACATGGGACATTTTCCTTCCTCTAATGGGTATACACATATTTTGGTTGTTGTTTATTATGTTACTAAATGGGTTGAAGCTATTCCAACCAGTAGTGTTGATCACAACACCTCCATTAAAATGCTTAAGGAAGTTATTTTCCCAAGGTTTGGAGTCCCTATATATTTAATGACTGATGGTGGTTCACACTTTATTCATGGTGCTTTCCGTAAGATGCTTGCTAAGTATGATGTTAACCATAGAATTGCATCACCCTATCATCCTCAGTCTAGTTGTCAAGTTGAACTTGG
The DNA here is from genome assembly GCF_056163025.1 of Triticum urartu. NCBI lineage: Eukaryota > Viridiplantae > Streptophyta > Magnoliopsida > Poales > Poaceae > Triticum > Triticum urartu. The sequence goes on from NC_141873.1 coordinate 261,351,877, forward strand.
CAATAGAGAAATAAAATTAATTTTGCAAAAGACTGTTAATAGGTCCAGGAAGAATTGGTCTAAGAAATTAGATGATGCACTTTGGGCTTATAGAATAGCTTATAAAAATCCCATGGGTATGTCTCCTTATAAAATGGTTTATGGAAAAGCTTGACATTTGCCTCTTGAGTTGGAACATAAAGCATATTGGTCAGTTAAAGAACTCAACTATGATTTGAAACTTGCTGGTGAAAAGAGGTTATTTGATATAAGCTCATTAGATGAATGGAGAACCCAAGCTTATGAAAATGCAAAGTTATTCAAAGAAAAAGTTAAAAGATGGCATGACAAAAGAATTCAAAAGCATGAGTTTAAAGTTGGAGAATATGTTCTTTTGTACAACTCTTGTTTAAGATTTTTTGTAGGAGAACTCCTCTCGAAATGGGAAGGCCCATATGTCATTGAGGAGGTTTACTGGTCTGGTGCCATCAAAATAAATAATTCCGAAGGTACTAACCCGAAGGTTGTCAATGGACAACGAATAAAGCATTATATCTCAGGTGCGCCTATTAATGTTGAAAGTAATATTATCCAAACTTTGACACCGGAAGAACACATAAAAGAGTCCATCCGAAACACTCCAGAATCGTGAAAATAAGGAGGTACGTGATATGGTAAGTAAACGGACTCCGAAAAATCTGCAAAAATATTTTTTATCAGTTTTGGAATATTTTAGAATATTGGAAATAAAGAAACTTCCAGGAAGCGTCCCCTGGTGGGCACAATACACCAGGCCAGGTGGGTTTTGCCCACCTGGGACACCTTCCGTACTCTGTTTTTCTTCCATATACTTGTCCTCCAAGAAAAAAAATCTATATATACTTCCCAAACCTGTTGATCACTGTATCGCGGAGAAATCCTTTGTTCTCTTTTTCCTTGTTGTTTTCTGTCAGATCCCATCTACCATGGCCTCTTCAAGCTCCCCCAAGAACAAGATCTCTCCTTCATCACCACCATCATCTCCCTTCACCACCAAAAGGAGAATTGAGTATCGGGTATGGGTACTCCCCTTGGCTTCCGCCAAGCTTGGGGGAGGTGCCTCGGTACCATATCATCCCACTATCTTTTTGCTTTTACTTATTTTAGTTCGATCATTTGCTTTATGAAATAAAGTTTAGTTTGATCCTTTCTTCTTTAAGAGTTTGCTTAGTGATCTATCCTTGTAATCGTGTGCAAGCTATATAATAAAGTTAGTTTGAGTTTTTTCTTTCTTTACATTCATGATGCAAATAAAGAAAAGAAATAAAGAAAGAAAAAGAGAAAGGAAATAAATGAGGAAAGGAAATAAATCAATAAGATTATATACTAATCCTATGGTAGGTGATGGCACCACATAAGGAAAAGTATAAGTAGAAATTTTTATTAGAGATTGACAAACATAGCATTAGTCAATGATGCAACTCATGAAAGAATTAATAAGGGAAGAGAAGATTCACATATAGATATACTATCCTAGAAATCTTTTGTGATTGTGAGCCCTCATCAAAATATTATATGCCAAAATTGTTGACCTGGACAAGGAAGACAACTTAAAGGTTTATGTTTGTTTATATTCACACAGAAGTCATATTGTCATAGATCCTTTAACATGTGGTGCTTGCCCCCTATCTTTGCTAGCCAAAAAATT